>NC_059326.1:161893333-163256666 GCF_018350155.1 Leopardus geoffroyi | reverse complement strand
CATTCATTTTTGAGAGAGAGAGAGAGAGAGAGAGAGAGAGAGAGAGAGAGAGAGAGAATGCAAGCGGGGAAGGGGCAGAGAGGGAGACAAAGAATTCGAAGCAGGCTTCAGTCTCCGAGCTGTCAGCACAGAGCCCAACATGGGGCTTAAACTCATGAACCATTAAATCATGACCTGAGCCAAAGTTGGACGCTTAACTGACTGAGCCACCAAGGCACCCCTAGGATATGTTTCTAACCAATATGAAGAAGCTAGAGCTGGATGGAGAAAAAAATAGCAAGGCCACACCCTTATTCTGGCCTCTACCCACCAGAAAATTTTTAGGCACCCATCTAATTTATGGATTCTGCTTTTTTAAAGTGGCTCTCCTGCTTGTCCCTTCTTCACATTTCCATCCAGAAAGAGACAGGAGAACTAGCAGTGCCCATTGAATCCTTGTTGAAGAGGAAAAGTAGAGAACAGAACAAAAAAGCTTTGGCAGCAATCCATGCTGGGTGCTGGTATTTTTATAAAGTTTATTAAGTCACAGAAACAGGCAGGAGAGGAGGTAGAAATTTTTTACTGTGATTGAGGAGTGCTGCATTATAAAAATACCTGTGAGACACTAGGATTGAGAAAGCTGTGCACATCAAAATGCTGTCCCGCTGTGGATCTGAGAAGGGTGGGCAACCAGTATCTGTGGTCTCCTTGTAGGTAGACAACAACCCTGGGGAATATCCCCTTGTTGAAAGATGAGGAGGCAAAGTGTAGAGAGAGAGACATTTCCCTGTTTAGCATGGAATTGCTGGGTCATGACCTGTGCCAACACATATACGTTCAGCTTCAGTAAATATCAGTAACCAATTTCCCCACGTAGCTGCACTCCCACCAGCGGTGTATGAGAACTGCATGTGTTCTACATCCTTGTCAACTCTCTTTTTCATTCTAGCCATTCTGTAGGATGTGTTGGGGTATCTCATTCCATTCTTTATTTGCCTTTTCTTGATGACTAATGAAGTGGAGCATAGCTGATGACTTAATAGGACAATTTCTAAGAGGTGAAGGAGCCAGCTAACAGACTATGTCAGACAGAGGCAATTTCAAAATATTTAACAACCGCTAAGACACGACATTGGCCAATCAGAATGACCACTGGCTGGGGGTGATGAGGTGTGGTGCTGTAAGCACTAACCATGCTATGTGCTAACTCCTCATTGATGGAATAGTGCCAGGTGTGAGGGGTCCTGGAAGGATGACCTGGGGTGGCTGGGGTGGCTAGGGAGGCAGGAGGAGGCACTCAGGGTCACAGGACAGTAGCAGTATGCAACCCATGAAGACCATTTCAGTATTTAATCAATAGCATGGCCGTAATGGTGTATACTAGCTAAATATCAGCCACATCTCCTAAGGGAAGAGAGAATCAGACTCACAAGACTAATGAAATGGAGGATGAAGGGAAGAAAACTTTGAGTATACAATAGTAGTTTGTTGAGGTTTGGGGAAAAGATTGAGGGATTGTAAATAAAACCAGAAAGAAATATTTTACTAAAAACTGTAAGAAATTGAGGAAGAAGAATCATAACTCTGACACCCCCTTTACAGAAGGCAAAAGCAAAAAAAAGGAGACAACTTTCTCAATTTCATTTGGACATCTTGGGTTCATTACTTCAGTTTCCAATAGGAGATGTTGGTGCTCAGTAAATAGCGGATGGAGCAGAACAGGACAAATTTATGCATACTCTGTTACAGTTCAACAGATTCGTTCTTGAGCACACAGGAGAAAACTCAGGTCAGTAGAGGTAGACTTATCAGAGGGCTGGAGGACCTTCACAAGCCAGTTGAGGAGAGAGCCAGGGCTACATTTATTTATTTATTTAGCCTTTTTTTTTGTTGTGTTAAAAATACATAATATAAAATTTACCATTTTAACCATTTTTAAGTGTATAGTTCAGTGGCATTAATACATTTGCATTGTTTTGCAAACATCACAACCATCCATCTCAAGAATTCTTTCATCTTCCCAAACTGAAACTCCCTGCCCCTTAAACAATAACCCCCTATTCTCCCTCCCCCCCATCCCTTGGCAATCACCATTCTACTTACTGTCTATATGAATTTGATTATCCTTAGTACCTTATGTGAGTAGAATCCTGCGATGTTTGTCCTTTTGCATCTGGTTTATTTCACTTAGCATAATATCTTCCGAATGTCAACATACTGCAGCATGTGTCAGAATTTCATTGTTTTTTGAGGCTAAATAAAATTCTATTGTATGTATATACTATTCATTTGCTGATGGGCATTTGGGTCGTTTCCACCTTGGGCTATTGTGAATAATGTTGCTATGAACATTGGTGTACAAGTATCATTTGGAGTCAGGGCTACATTTTTAGAACTTAGTTAATATAGCTCAAAGGGAGTGAGTGTGCTTTGTAAGTAGATGTGGGCCCTTCTGGGGATCTTATCATTACTCTCTCTCCTCATCTGTAATAGAATAATGCTGAACTTTACTAGGTATCCATATGTTATAAGCATTTAAGATATTGTTTTAAGTATGTTACTTGTATTATACCATTTAAACCTCAAAACAAATCTATAAAGTAGATAATATATTTTTACCTATGTTATATAAAAATATAAAGTGGATGATATAAAATAATGTTTTCTAGGGGAGGGCATTTTTTTCACAGAGAAGCTTTTGCCCAAGGTCACACAACTAGTATGTGCCTAAGTGTGCTGATAATTTCTTTGGGCTTAGAGACATTGTAGACCTAATGTAGGTTTCAAGTCCACATCAGCAACCCCCAATAATCAGATGGAATTTTGCCTCCATTCCATCAGTTTTCTTTTGTGAACAGTATCTTCTGGAACCCAGGGCAGGGATTAGATATCCATGAATCCACCAGTCATATACTATCAAATATTCCCCAAACTTTATCACAATCCCTAACAGATTGCTTGACTCCGTAAGTCCCTGCTCATGGGAGGCAACTGTGGGGAAAAATAGATCCCCAGATCTACATGTATTTCAGAATTAAAAAAAATTTTTAGTTAAAAAAAATAAATTCTAAAACCTCCCATGGGATTTGTGCATCATCTTAAATTCAAATTTTTAATATTTCCACAATAATATATGAATATTCATACTAAGTGAGATCAATTAAATTTATAAATAGCCTCATGTCAGTTCCAGCTAAGTTTAGTTGCCAAATGAGTGTTGATGCCAAATAATAAACATATCTTTAAGTTTTCAGAATTTTTAGGATTTCATCATTGGGATAAGGGCTTTTAGAGCTATGCACTGAAGTAAGGGTGGCCTGAGCCCATTTTCCCAAAAGTCAGCCATGCTCTACACAACATGGTAGAGCCAGCATATCCAGGGACCCCAACACCTTTGCAGCTGGTTTAATTTGGTGTCAGATTCAGGTTTTGTGCAGCCTGAAACTTAATTTGATTGGACATGGCCCCCCCCCAAAATAAGAAAAAGAATGGGAAATTACAAATAGAAAATTAGATATGGAAAGGAATGTTTATTTAGAACGATAAATTGCCACAAATTAAACATTTTTAAAAACCAGCTAACAAATATTTTTTGTTGTTGGTTATGATTTTGGCTTTTACTTGGATACTTTCTTCTTAATACATTTAAATTCTGATATGCTCCATAATTCTGAAAAAAAAATAGTATAAGGAATCTGAAATTATGGAATGCACATGCCAAGCTAAATGTATGCTAGAGTTAGTGCTATGTTGTAATGGGCCACATAATTTTGTAATCAAATCACTCATATAAAACACATTGAATAGGTAAGTGTAGGAGTTTGGTCATGGAAACACTTTGTATTCTCAGGGTGTTTTGTTGCCTTCATAGCCTTTTTGCATGTCATTTCATCTGAACCTCTGGTCTTATCAGGACAATGCATTATATTTACTAACATGTGATCTAATACATTGGCATTAATAAAACATGACTTTACATATAGCTATATTTGTTTTTTGTTAGTACTGCTTCAGGTTTATGACCTACAAACTCAGAAATGCTGATAACTTCTTTTTTGGACCATTCCACAAAATTGTTGCTTCATAGTTGTATAAGCTGCATTATTGATTATATTTCTTTTTTTTTTTTAATTTTTTTTTCAACGTTTATTTATTTTTGGGACAGAGAGAGACACAGCATGAACGGGGGAAGGGCAGAGAGAGAGGGAGACACAGAATTGGAAACAGGCTCCAGGCTCTGAGCCATCAGCCCAGAGCCCGACGCGGGGCTCGAACTCACGGACCGCGAGATCGTGACCTGGCTGAAGTCGGACGCTTAACCGACTGCGCCACCCAGGCGCCCCGATTATATTTCTGATAGGAGAAAAATTCAGTTTTGATCAGTCATAGATGAGAATTGGTTCCCCTTATTACAATTCTATATGTCTGATGATTAGAAGAATTTTCCATAGACTAGTGTATGGCTCTGGATTTTCAAACCTCATTTCTCCACAATTATGTACTTAAATCACAATAAAGCCTTTGTCCCTGTACCTTCCTGCAGATGATTCATCACCGAGTCATTCCTGGAAGCCCTTCCTGCATCAGGAGGACTAGCAATGCACAAATCTGTGGATGTACAGAAGTCACTGGGAGCCAGGCCAAACCCGTGTTGAATGACTGTGCATCTCAAATTTCCTTTAGCTGGATCCCGTTATGCTCATGGCTACTCTGATGCCACCACACACCTAGGACAGTGCAAAGGGGAGGAAGTTAGAATGCAAAGGGGTAATAGTGTTAATTGGTTGAAGTTAAAATTATTGTGCAAAATTTCAAATTCAATGTCTTGCTAAAACCTCTCAGGGTCACAATAGTTAGCCACAAAAATGAAGGGGCTCTGAAGATTTAAGTTGCAGTTAGCTTCACAAAAAATGTCTCTTTTTCCCATTAAGGAATAACTTAGACTACTAGGCTGGAGGGGTCCGAGTTTGCAGTTTGTATCTGAACATCTCAATCTTTTCAGGTTGTGAGAAATATCAACAATCGGGGTTGAACAAATCCTTTCACAGCTGTTAAGAGCTGAAATGGGGTAAATGGCTCCACCCGAAGCTCAATGCCAGACACTGCACAGAACTCTTCTGTGGGATACTGGGAGGCATATTATTTCATTAAGAGAATGGGAGTGGAAGAGGTTGGGGAGTTTTGATACGATCTGTAACTTAGCTCTATGATTATAGTGTTCCCATTTGCAGCTACTGCCTCAGGAGGGGGGTGGTACCTACATAGCTACGGCTTGCCTCACCATCCTTGCCCCTGTCCACATATTACTTACTGTATAGCATGACAATCCCTTAAAATTATTAAAATAAATTATCAATTTATAAATCATGGGATTTATGAGCTAAGAAATTAAGAAAAAGTACTTTTAGAAGCTTAACTCATTCTCCTTTTACAAATCAAGAAACCATGCTTAGAGTTATTTGGGCATGGATGCATTAGTTAACTGACGGATTCATTCAGCAAACTTTAAGATTAGCTGGTTTTACGCCAGTTCTGCCTTGTCCATTATAATTATTGAGGAAAATATGCTAGTTGTGTTCACTGGCATAGCCAAGTGTGGAATGTTTGCTCTCAAGTCTGTATTAGTAGGACAACTAAGAGAAGAGTAAACCTGAGCCCTGCCTCCTGTTTCCTATGCACTTATCTACAGCCAAGTTAACATACAAAGCATTTACTGACACTCTAATCTTTAGAGATGTAGGCTCCAGCCTCCATTCTTTCCTCTTTCACTACCTCCCACCGAAACTCCCCACTTCACTTATTCCACTAACCCTAAGGAGTTTGAATTCTGATGTGAATCAAGCATGTTCAGTTTCTGAGAAGGGACAGGAAAAGAAGTTAAATGCTCTCTCTTCTGCAGGTCCCCTTTACATCTGTGTCTCTTGAATGATCTCTCTTTTGGACATTCTGTGTCTCTTCCTTCCCATCAGGTGCAGTGAGGTGGTTTAGTGCTGCTTCACCTTGGGACCTTCCCTTCCCCAGCATTGGGAGACCACCTGTAGAATGACTTCGTAGAACCAAGGTAAAGCTGGCTTGGAGCATGCTGTGTACCCGGAGGGCCAAAAAAGAGTCCTCAGAGTTCTGGGCTTGCTGAGATATAAGATAAACCAGAGGTTTGACACTGTAGTCTTAGCTGATAATTAAGAATTAATTTTTCTTGTCTTCCGTGTGTGCATAGTGTCTTCTGTGCACATACTCCTTGGACACCTATGGTGCCAAGATTTGGGGTTTGGAGATTCTGGATACATGTCTCTCTTCATTAGTGCCATAGGTAATCCAGGGTGGGCACGTTGTTTTTGCTTTGGCAGTCCAACCTCCCCTTTCTTCTCTTTTTGTGATTGACAGCCACTTTGGTAATCAATATTCTCAGGATCTCTTCTCCAGTCAATAAAACCAACTTTTAGATAAGAATCTGGTAACTGAGGAACTCTGAGTTATAAATGGTAAGGCAATTTCCTGTTCAGAAGTTTCTGCAGTAGATCATGGCTTAACACCCATGATTATTTTGAAATTTACATGTAATACACAAAATAACAAGTTTTAAGATTTTAAGCTCTGCAACTATGGTGTAGGAGGAGTATTGGATGCCTCATCTCACTCCATAGAAGGCTCCTCAACCATGGGTAGAGCTGAAGGGTGTAGCACTAGGCTGTTGCTGCCCCAAAACATAAAAATCACTTTGTTGCTCAGGGCAACATTCTGTATAGGAGAGAATTTCATAAACGCTGTATGAAGCATGAAGGACAGTGGAAAATATGCCTCCTACCTTCATCAGACATTCCATGCTGGCTACAAGCAATGCTATTGAATAAAAATCTCACCACTTACCAGTGACTTTGTAATAAAAACACCTTGCAGCAAGCTGGAAACAAATATTTTACCTTCCTCCCTGTGGTTATTTGGTACCAATCTGCAGAGGTATATTCATATTGCAGAAATTACTTGTAGTTCCAAATACATTGTGGTCCCCTGTTCTTTGAGTTCACCAGAAAATTTCTGGTTTTTAAGGATACCTAGCCTATGTCAGATTTCTTTGTTCTGGATGCAAAACAATCTCCTCCACACCCAAGCAGCTCTGTGGTGTTAGTTGTTAAGATAAGAACGACTCCATTTGGAATATTGCATAAAATGTTGCAATCTGTCTAAAATCATGACTTAGTTTTCTGGCAAAATGTAAGGGCAGCCTGGCCATAACATCTGTTACTCCTTTGATGGCTAGGATTGATTCGACCAGTTTTAGTTTGGGTAACTCTTCCTAGATTTACCCAATCTAGAATTACTTCAGGGTTTCATGGTGAACAATGAAAATGAAGTTAATTTTCCCTATATAATGGCTCTTTGGAGGCAGACCTTTGTGTGGAGAATATAAAGAACATTAACCCAATTGTGGAAAATTTTTATTTTTTGTTTTTTTAATTAGCCATATCCCTGTTCTACATTGCCTTGGCAAAGTTGAGTAATGTTGTCTCATTAGCTTTGTATCTACTTGCAGAAGCTTGTGAGTCAATTCCATGTAGTTGTCAGCTTCCAGGCAGGGTTCCTCACCAGGCATAATGGAATCCTATTTCCCCTCATTGTAGCAAGTCTATGGTTCTTCACCATGGGTACTCCAGTAACTGATGGTTGAGGGGCAGCAAATATCTGGCATGGTACAGTGAGGCAGGCACTTTCAGAATCTGCACTTGGGGGAGGAGGAATGGTTTGGGAAAAGAACCACTTCATGGGGAATCTTTCAAGTGAGTCTCAGAGCAAGTTCGTTGATTGATTCATTTATTCATACTTTTATTCAATAAATAAATATTTCTCATATGTTACCATTTGTTAGCCTATCAAGGGGTATTAAGTGTGAACACTCACCCTTTTGTGGCTTAATTCTGAATTTAGAACACAAGTTTTCTATAACAATGTCCGGGATTAAAATTTATAACCCATCTCCAGAACACTCACAGATTTAAATCTGTAATTAAGCTTGAAGGATTAGCTTTGCAGCTATGCTTGCATTCTCTTGGCCTTGGTTTTATTCTTCCAACTCACATATGGATGGTCATGAACATCAACTTTACATTCTCACTACTTGCAATAAGCTGGAGATGAATTCAGTATGTGTGGGGAGAGGTCTTTAAAAGTGATGATGATGACAGAGGAGGGAAAAAAGTCAAACGATTAAGTTTGTATTTAATACACTTGAAAAGACGTGGAAATCATCAGGGAAGCTGAGAGCTTTACTTCTAGGTAAGTACAAGGTGTGTTTTGGGTTCTGGTGAAATAATTGCTCTAGAATATCAGGGTATTGCTCTGTGCATTGTAGCATTCAGAGCTATGATATGCTTCAGTAAGTTGAAATTGTAAAGGCAATTGTTAAAGGGGAACAAACACTTGGCACCTGGAAGCAGATTATCACATTGGTTTGAAGGATGGATAAACCAAAAAAAGAGAAGTAGAATGGTTTTGAATTTATACTTGCTGTATACAACATTTCTCAGCTATTTGAGCTTGCTTCCAGCCCCCTCTATATTGTCTTGCTCCTTCAGGAATTCTAGTCCATCTACCTGAAAAAGGGTAGCACGTGATGTGTATCTAAGTGTAGCATGATGTACTAATAATAGCTTTTGAGTAGACATGTGATGTGCTGTAGGTCTTTCGGGTAGCTTAGAAATTTTAAGTCACCAGGCAAATGTGACTGGCTTTAATTAATTGTGTAAATATGTGAGGTTTCTTGAGACTTTGGCAAGACACCATAACTGTTGTAGATCTCCTACCCCATGTGTGAATGAATCTAATGAATGAGAGAGGAGGCCTAAAGTGCCACCAGGACCTGGCACTTGGATTGGGTCTGACTTAAAATAGGAATAGGGGATGGTGGGGATTGCGATAAACCAGAATAATGCATTTTAAACTATCTTTTTGGATTCAATGGACATATGATTAGGCTGCCAAACTGCTATAAAGTTGCTAAAAGCTGAAGCTCAATTTCTGTAGTTGTTGCTGACCAATAGCAGTTCATGGGATGACACTGGTCTGTCATTTTAGAGCTAAGAATATTGAAATTTGGAAGTTCCTAAAATACGTACAGACCAGATGAAATCTACCTTCAAGCAAAATCTGAGCTGTGGTCTCCAGTTGTGACCTCTAAGTTAGGTAATGACTGGGGGACTTTTAATTTCTAGTATTCCCTATTTTTGTCAGTTTTTCCTGCACTATGTAAGCCTGGCTTAAGTTACTTAATGTTTAATTTCCCTTATGGCCTGTATTTAACACCTCATGCCACTCCAGACTAACCTTGTATTTTTTAATAATTCATTTAACTTCTCAGGTAAGTTTTGCCATCTTGTAAAATCTGTTAAGTACAGTGACATAATTTCCTAACTTCCTGGCCTTTATTTATTTAGGCACTCATATATAAACATTCTTCCAGGAAATCTCTTCTAATGGAATCTTCATAGCTTTTAAAATTAAATATGGTGAGTAGAACTGTACCTTTACTGTATAATTTTACGTCATTGTTTTAAGTATAATCTAGTAATGTCCTAAGGGGCTGATATATAGGACTGATTGTCAGTTGTCTTTCAAGAAAATGGCCTCAGATTGCTTCTTTTACATCAAGTAAAGATTCTGGATTTTTGTCTTGGAGGAAGTAAGGAGCCATTGCAAGATTTTAAGCAAGACCATTAGAGAATCAGATTTACATTTTAGTAAAGGTCATTATGGCAGCCATTTGGACCATGGGCTTTTAAGGGGTAAGATAAGCGACCCGGTACTGTAAGAAATAAAACATTGATACCTTGACCAAAGTATCAATGTACACAATGCATATAGTCTAATAATAATAGGTTAAAAAAAAAGAAAAGAATTTAAAAATTTCACTTACACAACCTGAAACATCTAGTAATAGTATGGTTATGTTCACTATATTCAGTTTAAGAAATCAAGTTTAAAAATTTACTTGTCTCAATTTACTTTCAGGGTTTATGAGATGGAGACACCTACATGAAGAGTTAAACAAATTTTTGTAAAGTACAGGATAAGTCTGGAGTGGCATTAGAATTTTGGAGTCTGTTATGGTAAACTAGGGAAAATATTATAGAAAGGTTACTAAGGTGCTGGCAGTGGAGGTGGAGAGGAGAGAATGTGATTTAAGGGCTCAAGTACCATTAAAAAGATAGAATCAGTAGGATTCAGTTTTCAATTGGATGTGAGGATTGAAGGAGAAGAAAATATCAAGAATACCTTCTGGCTTGGGCAACTAGGTATATGATATGGCTCATTAGGAGGAGAAGGGCAAGAGGAGAAAGAACAGATATGGGGAGGGGATAGAGGAGATGAAGTATTAATTTAGGATATGTTAAATTAGAAGTAACTGTTGGACATTGAAATAAGGATGTCCTAGAGGCAGTAAGATATACAGATCTAGAACTCAGGAAATAAGTTTTAACTGGAAGGTAATTCTAGGAGTCATTAGCTTCTGATGATGGTTGCCATCATAAATTTGGATGAGGTCACTTATTTTATGAGTAAATGTTGCATGAGAAAAGCAGAAGGCCAAAGATGCAAAACTGAGGAAGATCAATAATAATCTTGTTCAGGAAGACTGTATGATATGTAGAGATAGCTCTTTGGAGCCTAGCTTTCCTTCTACTAGCTTGGGTGGGTTACTTAACCTCTCTCTCTCGGTTTGCTGTCTATAAAATGAGGGTAAATAATGTCTACCCCTAGGAGAGTTAAAATGGTTATAGAGATAATTATAAATAATGTAATGTTCCTATGCCAGTGCCGAGGCTATCCATCATCATTATCTTCTAAATCATAGTCATCACTACTAATCAAGATCATTAGAACTGGGTGGCAAGCCGGAACAAATAGCCTGTGAGTGAAGACAAACATCCTGACCAGAGGAAACTCATGGGCTTTGGTGTTTCAACATTGGAGTATCCATTTTGGACACTCAGAAACTTTTTTCTTGTTAATTACTATTTTCCAACTACTTTAAGATAGTTAAAATTACAAGAAATAGGTTATTATAACACTTTCATTTACATAGTTTACATGGGTGTCATAAAGATAACTTGTCAAATATTAGGGAAAAAAGACAAAAAATTTACTGCAGAGTATCACAAGACAAGTATTATCTATCAAAGACAGGAAAGTATTATCTCTCTACAGAATAAAAAGAGCATTCAAGATGGAACTTGTTTAACTTCTTTTTCTTGGCAAGTGGGGGAGATTGCCCACCCCGCACCATCAATATTTCTTTCTTCCTATATTTACCATATCAGTGAATGAAGATTCATCCATCTTCGACCTAGGCATACAAACTATAAACCTTAGAGTCATCCTAGTATGGGTAGTAAAGGGAAAGAATCTTTTTTTTTTTTAATTTTTTTTCGTGTTTGTTTATTTTTGAGAGAGAAAGACAGAGTATGTGCAGGGAAGAGGCAGAGAGAGAGGGAGACACAGAATCTGAAGCAGGTTCCGGGCTCTGAGTGGTCAACACAGAGCCCTACTTGGGGCTCGAACTCATGAATGGCAAGATCATGACCTGAGCCAAAGTTGGTTAGACGCTTAACTGACTGAGACACCCAGGTGCCCCAGGAAAAGAATCTTCTAATGAATTTAAGAGCACCCTCTTGAGCAAAACCATGGCATGGTTTTTGGCCAAGACCTTGTGAACCTTGTGAATTTATAGCTGAAGACAGAAGCCACAACTCAGTTTTGTGGTAGATAGCATTCTTCTTCCTTACCCTCACTTTTTAGGCAGCCTGTGACTTTGTGAGCCTGTCACAGCATGTCTCCAGGAAGAAAAAATTAGGCAAAATTTACATTTTCTTCTCTCATATTAAAACAAGCCTAGTGGACATACTATTATGTAATTCACTGAAATGAAAAGTTCTAGGAAAAATTACCAGCCTTATCAGTCAAAAGGCTTATGTCCAGCTTGATGCACAGAATTTAGGATATTTCTCTCTGGAAGATACCAACTTTGTACTGAAGCCTGATAAAGTTGCTTTTCACAAAGCAACAGCTGTGGTAACCTGACAGCTGGAAGGCAAACACATACCTGGACATTTCCTTAAGAGGCAAGCCATTTAGTTTTATTTACAAGAGTTAGGAAGGCTTATGAGTGTTTTAACACTTTAGTAATCTGCCTTGAGTGGATTAAGTCATACAAACGTTTTCACTACTACAGAATATCTGAAGAACTTTTTCGAGGTTTGAGAATGAACCACAATGTTGGTTACAACATAAAACCTTCAGAAAGATGAAACGAACTGGATTTGTTCTGCCCAAAGCATGAAAAGCTAGGGAGAAATTTAATAACTGTCTATTTATATCTTCATTGCTTTTACAGGTCACAAGTGTAATACATGCTTGTATTAAAAAAATTCAAGTGATACATGTATATGCAGATGGAAGGATCCCTGGTCATCCCCCACAACAACCATCGATAGCATATACATATTCTCCTACACTTTCCCCCATGCACATATTGATATATTAATAATGCTTTTAATTAATAATGATATTAAGCTCCAAAGCTTTTCAGATTGGTGAGGGAGGAAGGGAAAGGAGAAAGGAAAATTATTTTAATCACTCCAGAGCTGCGGATAACAGTCAAAGATTTCCTGACTATTTCCATGACCAGAGACATATTGCATTGCAATAAGGACAAAAAGCCATGTCTCTAAGAATATGGAGAATGCAGATTTCTTCCTCATTCCCTACTTTCTCACATTTAGCATAGAGGGAAAGGATAGAGTTCATACCAACTGGTAGATCCCAAGTTACATCTTGGTTCCCACGGCACATGTTAGGTTTGCTAACCCCACATACATTCCCAACCTCCATCTTTACTGGGCATCTCCCAAAGGCTAGAAAACCATATACTCATTTTGGTGAGAGGTGGCCAAAAAGGTGTATTTTAAATTTTGTTCCTGGAAGGGTTAAATAAACTTGGTATAAACGACTTTCCTTTTTCTTCCTACATTGAACACAGCATGATCTGAAACTGTGGTGGCCATCTTGAGGTCATGATGGTGACCAACCCAATTAAGATAGACAGCCAAGAGGCAGGAGGACCTGGATGGCTGACAATGTTCTTGAGTAGCAGCAATAAGGCCAGAACAACATAACTGTAGGTGTTTGGGTTGTGGAAAAATAACCCTAATTTATTTAAGCCACTGTCATGTGGGGTTTCTGTTACTGGTAGCTGAAAGCTCTCCTAACTGAAAACAGTGGTAAACCTATTTCTATTATTTGCCTGGACAATACTAGGCCTGATCCTCTGTAACTGGTGGGTCTACATATGAGGCTATTGTTGCTTAGTGCGGTGCCTGTCACATGAAAAATTCCCCAAATGTGAGTTGCTATTCCATAATTTATCTCCCCAAATTTTCTGTATAGTACTTTGAGAGGTCATAAATAAAAAATTTAAAAATCATGCCAAGGATATTTTTGGAGTCCTTTTCTTACATTTTTTTGCATTAAGTTTAATTAATACTTTTATGGATTATTGCTCCTGCCCTGTCTTCATACAATCCTTTTTAAGAAAAGATATCTACAATGCAGTTTAGAGGGTACTCTGGATGTCTTTCTACTTAAGACAATTCAGCCTGAACTGGCTTTCCTATTGTTTCCTTGCCCAAGGGCTTAGTTAGCCACAGGTGCTTTGTGGGCAGCTGAAAAATAGGACAACCATATAATTTATTGTCCAAATGGGGACATTTTTGACAGAGGAAGGGAGCACTAGAAATAAAGAATCAGGACAATAGGAATAAACCTGGTTTTGTGGCCCCCACATGACTCCCTTCTTTCAGGTACAGTTGTTTTAGGGAATCCCCCTGAGCTCTGTCCACCCACACCCTTATAGACCCTTCTGTTAGCTTCCAGTTTTTGAATGACAGAATTATTTTGCCTGGGTTTAGGGAGTCTCAGAATAGGGGAACTTTTGGTAGGAGGCAGAAGCAGAACTTCATACTGCTCCACAGGGAATGTCTTTGCTGGAAAAAGGCATAACAAAACAGCTAAAAATACATTTATTGTAACATTTTCATTTCTCTGGAAACTTTTCAAAGTGTTTTCTTTTAGCTCCACACTTGCAAGATCCTCTTGAACCTGAGGTTCAGTTGGGCTGCTATAACAAATACAACAGACTGGGTTAAACACCTTACATTACTTCTCATGGTTCTGGAGGCTGGGAAGTCCAAGACCAAAGTACTGGTAGATCCTGTGTCTGTTGAGAACTGTCTTCCTGATTTGCAAATGGCTGCGTTCCCATTTTCCTTATATCCTTACACAGGGGGCTTGGGGGGTGGTGAGAGAAAGAGGGAACGCTCTCTTGGTATCTTTTTATAAGGGCATTCATTCCATTCATGAGGGCTCCATGCTCATGATATAATCATCTCCCAAGGGACCATTTCCTAATACCATCACCTTGGGGGTTAGGATGTCAACATATAAATTTTTGGGGGACCCAAGCATTCAGTCCATACCATGACCTTATTTACTTTTTGATTATTCCATGCACAAACACCTTGCCCCAGCCAAAATATTTTATTTATTGTTCTGCAAACACAGTGCTTGCATTTCTATTCCTAACCTTGTGTATACCTGGTCTCTGCATGCAACACTGTCTCCTATGTGAGATGGTATTTTCATAAACTTACATATATAAAACATCTACAGAAATAATACATTGTCATTATCTGTCATTATAATTATATCACATGGCAACATAAAAACTCCCCCAAATGACCATATTAGCATAAGATTGTTTCATCTCCTGTATTAAATAAACCCTATCATATAATTTATTAAGTTTTCTTAGCAATTAGGGTTATGATCCTATAACGATAAAAAGATGTTTTTTTTCCTTTCTCCTTGTAGAGGATTATATTTCTGAAATTTTTGATGTCTTTATGTTGGAATTTATTAGTCAGAAGGCAAAAGTAAATATTAAACCATATGATTTGTTGTTATTATCAAAATAATGAGTAGGCAGTAATAAAAATAATTTGTGACTCTCCCCATCAAGAGTATAAGAGTATTCAGTATGACTATATGTATGTATATGTATATGTATATATATACATACATATACACACAATATGATTTCAATAGCAACAAGGAATCATGTAGTTGAATGGCTGTGAGGACAAAAAGAAGAGGAAAAGAAGTGAGGAGAACCTGGCCCTCACATCCATTCATGTCAAACTGAAGCTCTGGGGGTTGAAAACTGACTTATAATGGGCAGAAGAGCTGTCTTGACTGTGCAGCCTCACAGAGTGCTACATGATACCATTTAATAATTGACCTTGCCAGGTTTCTAGGATTAAACACCTATCATTAACTCTGTTTCATTTCAAATTTGCTCAAAATTTTATTATAATCAGGTGTTGAATTTTAGAAAAATATTTCTAACTATTGACATGACCATATGGTTTTTCTTCTTCAGTATGCTGATATGTTCAATTGTAATACTAGGTTTTCTAATTCAAACCATCCTTGCATTCGTGGAATAGACCTAATTTAGTCAAAAAAAATTTTTTTATGTCAGTTTGCTAATGTTTCTGTATCCATCTTTATATAAAGGAGATTATCTTTTGTTTCTTGTAGTATCCTTATCTTGATTTTTTGTCAATCACTGATTCTTCTGCTGGTATTTGCAATGGTTTAATATCATAAATAGGCAGATTAGGCCAATAACTTTATCTTTTAACTGTATAACATTTCAGAAACTGTTCTTAGAATTCAAGATGTCATAAGGGGTGATTAAAATTCATGAGAAATTTGTCTTCAGAGAAAGACAAATACTATATGATTTCACTCATATCTGGAATTTAATAAAAAAAACAGATGAATATAGAGGAAAGGGAAAAAGAGAGAGGGAGGCAAATCATAAGAGACTCTTAACTATAGAGAACAAACTGAGGGTTGCTGTAATGAAGGTGGGTGGGGAATGGGCTAAATGGGTGATGGTATTAAGGAGAGCACTTGTGATGAGCACTGGGTATTATGTGTAAGTGATGAATCACTAAATTCTATTTCTAAAACCAATATTACACTATATGTTAATTAACTAGAATTTAAATAAAAACTTGAAAAAAAGATTATTGGCAATGAAAGTCAGCCCGAGAAATAGATAAAACACTAAGTGATATCCCCAGAACTCAGTCCTGCATAAATGAAAGAGAAGCTTTCAATGAAATTTAGTTAAAAACCTGGAAATTATTAAAGACATTTCGTAAGTGTTAGTTTTCTAAATTATATTCAACTATGATATATTTATAAGAACTTAATTTTTAATTTCATTGTATATTATTACATTTTATTAACTAATTATTACATTTGAAAATTCATTAGAAATTTAACAGAGTTAGGGTAAAAGTTACCAGAAGAATAAATGGATACTTTTTAAAAATAAAACAGAGAAAATATCACTCAACAAAAAGTAAAGTAGGCTGCTGTAGGGCCAGCTTGCATTCTTCTTCCCCCAAAGTGGAGACTGTTTAAAACCTATTTGCCATTGGAAGAGTACTGAATGAATAAATAGATGAGATACAAAAAAATAAATAAGTAAAATAAAATTCATGATCATATTGCTAATTATTATTATATTGCTATTAATTAATAAGGAAGAGTACAAAGAGCCCCAGATCTAAAGGAAATAAAAATTAAAAAGCCTAGCATCTCTGAATCTCACTCAGACACTTACTTGTTAGCTGTGTGGGCTTGAATATAACATCATTTTATGATGTGTTATGCATTTAAAAAATATAATTCTGTTGGATAAAGAAGATGTGATATATACATGTGATGCATACATACATACATACATACATACGTAAAATGGAATATTACTCAGCCATAAAAAGAATGGCATCTTACCATTTGCAACAACATGGATGGATCTAGAGAGTATAATGCTAAGCGAAATAAGTCAGTCAGAAAAACACAAATATCATATGATTTCACTCATATGTGGAATTTAAGAACAAACTGATGGTTCCCAGAGGGGAGGTGGGTAGAGGGATGGGTGAAAAAGGTGGTGGGGATGAAGACTACTCTTAACCTGATGAGCCCTTAGTAATGTATAAAAATGTTAAATCACTATATTGTACACCTGAGACTAATATCACACTGTATGTTAACAAAACTGAAGTTAATAAAAATGATTCTGTTGCAAATATAGAAGATGGACTGTCAGGGGAGAGTATAAAACTAAAAAGCTGTTGGAATATTCTAAGCAACAAGAAGATTTTGAACTAAGACCATTGTAATAGAGATAAAGGAGGGTGCAGATGTAGATCTTTTGGCTACAGTTAATCTTCACAATTTGCCTCTTATTTCTAGTGGAATTAGAGACATAGATCTAAATGGCAGTTCTGTCAGTTATTAGGTGCTCAGTTTTATGCCACACATAATTCAATGTCATTGAGCATTACTTTACTCATGCAATGCAGATGTAATAGTACCTGTCTCATTTAAGTCACTATGAAATTAACTGGTAAATTCTAGATAAAGTTCCTACTATAATTCCTAAAACATAGCATGTACTCAATTAATTAAGCAGGTAATTTTTTTGTTTATTTATTTTGAGAGAGAGAGAGAGAGAGCAAGCAAGCAGGGGAGGGGAAGAGAGGGAGGGAGAGATTGAGAATCCCAAGCAGGCTCTGCACTGTCAGTATGGAACCCGACATGGGGCTTGAAGCCATAAACCACTGTGCGATCATTACCTGAGCTGAAACCAAGAGTCAGACACCCAGGCACCCCAAGGTAATTATTTTTTTAAATGTAATTATTTTTAATTATGAGAAAACAATTGAGATTCTAGGTGTACTTTAGCTTGATGGAATGAAAAGGGAACTGAGGCAGGAGGCAGAAAATTTGGATTCTAATCCAACTCTATTACTTAATAGTGAGTTATCTTGAGGAAATTGAGCTTCAGTTTTCTAATTTGTGAAATGAAAGTTGCACTACATGGATGGGTCTCCGCAGTGCCGATACCACAAGAGCAGTTATGTAGACATACTTTCCAAAGAAATGAGTAAACAACACTCTGCCTTAATCCCTGTGGCCTGCCGTCTCTTTCCAACCTTCCTCTCACAGATTATCTGTCTTCGAGTTGCTAGTCATAACCTTGAATTGTTTCAGTCAATCATGTTTCTTTCCTGCACCTACATCAACTTTTCAAATGTTCTTCATTTTGTCTGTATGAGGTATTGGGGTAACCCATGCTTTATCTGAATCTCCACCACCCTGTGAAGAAGGCCACGTTGATGACTCTATGGAAGACATGCTAGAGGTACAGACCATGATGAGCCATGCCAACAGACTGGCACGTCCTGGCCTTTAGTCATTCAGGGCCCTGTTTCCTAGATTTTCTTGTGAATTAAAAAAAGCAAAAACAACAACACAGTGGTGTTGGTTCTTTGGCTTCTTGTCAACTCTTCCTCGTTCTTTTAGTATTTTTCCACCCCAATAAATAATTGGTTGAATATAACATGACAGGGTAAGTTATACTGGAAAAGTTAATCCTAAATTATCTCCAAACATAAGAACTTTATTCTGAAATCATTCAGGAAAAGCTACATCTAGCATTAAGATAATATGGTCAGTTTAGTGTTTAATTGTAGAGTGATCCTTCTTCATCAAAAGAAAATGTAATACTTTTTTTAAGAACAGAAATAAAGTCACGTTTGTTATTACAAAAGGTATCTCTCTGAGATTTGAAGAACTAAGATTAAGGAAGTTACAAATGTTCTCAAAATAGGAGTAAATAGTTATTAAAAATGCATTTGTTGGGATGCCTGGGTGGCTCAGTTGGTTAAGGGTCCAAATCTTGATTTCGGCTCAGATCATGATCTGTCGGTTCCTAGGTTCGAGCCCTGCGTCCAGCTCCATGCTGACGGTGCAGATCCTGCTTGGGATTCTCTCTTCCTCTCTCTCTGCCCCTCCCTCATTTGCTCACACATGGGTGCGCTCTCTCTCTCTCTCTCTCTCTCTCTCAAAATAAATAAATGAAATTAAAAAAATAAAAATGCATTTGTCTTATAGGCAAATGGTTCTTTAAAAAAATTAAATATTCCCTTTTGTAAAGATGAGAAGACAAGGTTAAGATGAAGTCTTGGTTGACCTTCCCAGTGCTGAGACATCCTTTTAAGAAAGTTGGTGATATTCTGGGGTGCCTGGGTGGCTTAGTCTGTTAGGTGTCTGAATATAGCTCAGGTCATGATCTCCTGGTTCATGAGTTCGAGCTCCACACCAGGCTCTATGCAGACAGCTCAGAGCCTGGAGCCTGCTTCAGATTCTGTGTCTCCCTCACTCTCTGCCCCTCCCCCACTCACACACTGTCTCTCCTCTCTCTCTCTAAAAAAAAATAAAAAACATTAAAAAATTTTTTTAAAAAAAGAAAAGAAAGTTGGCGATATTCTTATAGGGTACCAGGCATAAACAGTTTAAAAATTGGGTCTGAGAGCCAGGTGTTATGAGATAAACATGTTATGATTGGGTTATAAGTGTCAGCTACATCTCTTGTTGTTTCAATTAAATACCTCACTAAACCTCCTGGCAGAGCCTGAGCCACTTCATCAACAGACTCTTCCTTTCACAAGTAATCCCAGCCAATGGCACCCTGCTCGTCCTCGAGAGGTGTGAGAGAGGTCTGAGAGGGTGCACATGCTGTGAGGTCCCCATCTGAGGAATGGCATGTGAGGACCAGATGCGGAAATTAACAGGTTCAGGGGAAGCGGGGTCAAGAGCGTGCAATATAGACACAAAACACATTCTTAGACAAGAAGAAAACACGCTGGAAATTTGTAGACCAGGAAGCAGGGTGAGCTTTTGCTACTGTCATCAACAAAACATATTACTAGGTATTTTTGGCAGGAGAATATTAAACTTCCCAGGCCTCTAAGCACTTAGCCAATCAATAGCAGTTCATGACACTGATGGTGATTTTAGTGGAGTGACATGATAAGTTAGGCAGACCAGCAATTCATTCCTCTTGGACCACTACAAAACCCTACATGGTTGTAATCTTCTCTTCACATTTACCATGACCCACGGTTGAATGATACTCTCATTCTCCTTTTCCTCAGTATTAACCATTCAAATGTTAACTTTCTGACAGTAGACAGAGAATGGTTCTCACAGAATTGCAAGGTTATGAAATTTCATTGCTGAATACAGGATAAGTAAATACAAGTATCTGAATACTACTGTGGCCCATTAAGCATAGAATTTAGGATAGCACTTTTACTGTTGCTGTTTTCAAGAAAAAATCGTTTCCATTGTAATCAACCAATTTAATGCTAATGTGCAATAGTGCATTGAGTATAATATAATGTGTTATACATGTTTTAATTATTCACTTAAAAAGTATATCTGTCTCCCCAGTAGACAGCTCCTGAAGGTAAGGGAAAGATTGTATTTTTTTTCATCACAGGGTCTAGCAATAAACAAATGCTTGATGAATGTTAATTGAATACATGAATGAAGTATTTTCAGATTGCCTTTTAATGAACAAACATGAACACTTACTATGTGTCAGGCTGTACAAAGCTTATTTCATTTGTTCCTCAGGGCCTCTGTAAAATCTAGGTACTTTGATTGTTTCTAAGGGACAGAAGGAAGAAATAGAGGTCTAGAGGGGTAAGTAATGTGCCTAGTGTCACAGCTAGTGAGAGTGGCAGTCAGAACTTGAAGTTAGGTCTTCCTAACTTCACAGTTAAGAAGAGATTTTCAGTTAAAATAAGCACTTAAAAAAAGTATTTTGAGAAAGTGTGTTTTATTAATCAAAAAAGAAAGATTTAGTAATGCTGCTTTTTGTATAAATGTGAAGGCAACATGAAGTTTAGACTAATGGCTCTTGGTTACTTAGTACTTTTAGAATTCTGTGGCCCCTAGGTGGTGAAGATCTTTAGTTACTTAGTTGAAGTTGTTCTATATAAAACAGGTTTGGGCATATGTAGAAATACCTGTTGATTCTAAGTATGAGCCTGTTAGGATAGGCTGAGTGAGAACTTCCTGACCTCAAAATGGTCTGGGAATGCTTTGGTCTGCTAGCCTGCATAGTGAGTCATCCAGGGGGGAAGAAATCACCCACTGTATTTTATTAATGGAAAATTTGTCATTCTGGTTTCAACTGAAGGATTAAAAGGGAGAAATTGGAATACTTCAGACTTGAATTCCTGTGTGATTTAGGCTGCCAGGCTTCAAAGATTTCTCCCAGGCAGACAAAGAAGGCAAGTCCTGGTCAAGAGATACTTCCTCTGTTTGGTTTCCCTGTGAAGCATACTGTGAGACAAGGATTCTAGTGTAAGTGGTTTATTCAAGGTCATCCTAGGAAATAGCGGCAGGGGATTGGGCAAGTCAGACAGGGAAGGAAAAGAAACCAATAAAGAGTTTTTCATCAAGCAAGTGACTGCTGTCATTAAACTGGTGCCCATTCCCCTTGGGGAACTCTAGGAGGCCTTGTAGAAGGTGCACCTCAAATTATTCCAGCGGAGCGAGAAGAAAGCTGAGGTGTTCTATTGACCAATCCTTCATTCATTATTGGTTGATGGCTACTTCTGAGTTCGGTAACTCGTACTTCCTGCTTGTCTGGAGTGAGCCAAGCTTTCTCTATGACCAAATATCCATAGGTCTTTTCAGTGAGAAGCCTAGGGTGTATAGAAATGAGTGCTGAGGCAATATGGTGCCACATACCTCAACACCAGCTACAGGTATGGAGATAAAAATAATAATGCTCAACTGTGTCTGTAGCACACTGAAATTTACAAAGCATTTTCAGAAGCAATACCTAATCTTAGTTTTGATTCTGTCAGCCATCTTGTGAAATCAGTATAGATACTGTCATTCTTATTTTACAGAAGAGGAAATGGAGGCACAGAGAGTTTAAGTATTTTCACTAAGGTTAAACAGATTGTAAATAACAGGGCTGGAGCACAGGTAGTCTTCTGAGTTAAAGTTCATTGGCTTTCCGTTCCACTGTATTACAATGGAGTGGCACATAAATTTATGTCTTATATGTCATTAAATTGTCATACTGCCTTCCTTCAGAGGGTATTTAATAAGATATGGAAGTTTCAGCCAAAGGAAGTTGAATTTTTCTTTTAAATAGAATGGATATTCTGTACTTCCCATATCTCTCTGGAATTTTGTGGAGACTCATACAATTAAAGTTTGCATTCTGGGTGGTGTTTTATATCTTTGTGTTGGGGAGAATCACAGTAAATGAGAAATGAAGGAAGATATATTTGTGGGTACCCAGACTGAATGAAAAAGAAATAGGAGGAAATAGGAGGAAAACAGAACAAAGAAAGAAAAAGACACTGGGGCAAGTGTTATCAACATGAATTAAATGTTTCCATTGCTAACCTTTTTCTTCTTCCTCTTTAAAAACTTCAGTATATGTATCAGATGGTCAGCCAATTCACTAACATTTTAAATTTACTGAATTACTTCACCTACTGAATAAAACAACAAACTCTCTGATCCTGTTTTCACACCTGGCCATAGACATAGCACCAAAGTGTTTATTCAGTCTCTATATACAACAAACATAGATGTCATTTAAAGTCCTGAATGAGTATCCATTTTCAAGTAGCATATGCTATCACCTACTGTGAACATTTTTGAAGTATCCATAATTATTCATTTTAGAAGTGCTATGTAATATTAATTGCACAGATTAGTAAAAATCCATTGGTAGCATGAGTAACATTTTGAATGGTATTTAATGTAATTTTTCTATTATTTTTCCCAGTAAGGATTTTCCAACTGGTCCACCTGAGGTCCATTTCTCTGGGAGATTAAAATATCTAAAAAATATTCAGCTTTTGACATGCAAAATGGGATCACACAGCAGACTAATATCACTGAGAACAGATTTTCTGAGCTCCTTTGGTTTCCCCTGTTGCCAAATAACCCACAGAATTTCTTGTTCCATGTTGTTAATATGCTACCATGTTAACAACAGAGCTGGAGGCCTTGGCCTTTGTCCATCATTGGGGTTAAATGGAGCCTGAGAGAAAGAGGCAATGATATAAAAGACGTAAATGAAAAGTTGTGTCTCTGGCTCTGCAATATTATAAGAAGAATAAGAGAGACAGGCCAGGAGAAGACACATTTAGATGTCTGCCCAGATTTTCACTTACTTGGAGTTGGCCTAGAGAAGGACAGTTATATTAATAAGAGGACTCTTTTTGTCCCATGTCATCTAGCAGACTGCCCATATTGACCTAGGTTGCAGTCAGATTCAGTTAAATTTGATAGTCTCTACAATGCTCAGCCAGTCACTCAGGTCCTGATATTCAGCTATCTCAACCTATCCTTGTTTTCCTCAAGGTAAAAACAAAAGTCTAATTTTGCAGCTTTCCAGAGTAGTTTGGAGCAGCAGGGGCAAGGCGGTTTCATAGCAAGGGCTGCTGAATGGACAGTCTAAGCTGGAGTTGCATGGAAATCCAAGGCACACATCTCATGGGTTCATAGTGGAAGCTTAAGTGAGCTCAGGATACAGGATACCCAGGAACCATCACCAAGAACAGCACTTGGACAGAGAGAATTAAATCCAAATTCAAAACTTTCTGGGCTTCTGCACTGGAGGTCTGCAGGGCCTAAGACAAGACAGACCAGAGTCACTACCTAAGGACCAGAGGATAAAAAGATAGCATAGGACTCCATAGTTCCTCAACTCTACAAGGTCATATAACAAGGTCTTTGTATACCTCCACTCATACATCCATTCACCACTTATGGATTAAAGAAAGAGTAAGTGAGATGATCTAAGAGAAGGAACATGTTTTTTTATCCCATGGAGACTATGTACTACCTAAAGGGACTATTTAAATTATTGGATTTTATTAAGCTTTAAAGAATTGGCTATTTAGTTCACTTTTTTTTCCATCTTAATTAGCAAAGGAGTGAGGGTGGGCAATCAAAAGAAAGACCTCATCATCTAAAGACAAATTAAGACATTATTATTTACTCTGTACTTCCAAAATGCAGTGTGATTTAACATTTTCTACTCTGATATATTCATGTTCTTTAACATACCACATCTCTTAACCTTTAAAGATGGCCACATCAAATTGGCCTTTACCAAATCCTCTTCATTTGACCTCTGCAACGTTTCTAAATGCCCTTTGTCCTATCTTTCCTACTATCACTTTACTCCAGGTCTGTTTTCATTTTGCATAGACCAAGTTTTCTAACTAGTATCCTCAACTCATGTCTTCCCACTGCAGTCCATCTAGACTGATGCGATATGAATTTTACTGAAGAAAATCATACATTTTGCCATTTGCTTATTCCAAAATCTTCCTGTCTAAAGAATCAAATTCTATGTCCCTCAGACTGGGATTTGAAATTTTCTTAGACAGGGTCTCACTCCAATAGCGGATCCATTTAGGATCTCTGGAACAGAGGACATGTTCCCCTATTGTGTCTTTGTACTGGCCCTACTTCCCCAAAGTTTCTTCTTTTCCATCTGTTCCCTTTATACTGAAAATTCAAGCTATAGAACAAATCCCACTTCTTCCTGAAAATCTTTTCTGAAACATTCAGACAAAAATTATTTTCCTACCTTCTCTCAGCATTGTTTGCATTCACGATAAATCACAGTGTTGGTCTTATCCCCTCTATTAAACTATACCCTTTATATGCCTTGGTCATGGCAGTTGTTCAAAACATGTTGATTTTTTTTTAATGATTAAAGGGAGGCAATATATCTCTTCAATTGTGACACTGAATTAGTAATGTTAAACATCGTTGTATTGTTTAATGTACAAGGACACTGAATGACTCTTAAGAGGTACAAATTATATAAAAATAATTTCTTATGCCATGTAGCACATCTCTGTTGTTGCTGATAAACAGGAATGTGTGAAGAGTCATTGCAAACACTTAACAGTTGGACCTTATCCCAAGGCCTATAAATACCTAAGGAGGACTCTTGAAGCATGAAGGATGGTTTTAATGGAACACACTATTCTATGTAGATTATATAAACACGTAGTTTTAAAAATAAAAATTAGAATCATGTTTATAGTTCTCTACCCACTGGATCTTAGTAGTCTTTATTTTCAAACCACTTAAAAAGAAACAAATGAAAACTTATATAACATGAATGAATTTTAATGTTTTTAACCCTGTGTGTTTTTTAACAGAAAAATGTTCTTCCGTTGAATTGTCATGAGTAACATTTATCCTGAGGATAAACATGTTTTCAACCTGATTAATATCCTATAATTTTAAATTGGAGAAGCAATATTAGATTTCACGTATTAAAATAGTTTGATTTCCCATCTCTTTAAAATTTATTTGAAATGTGGACATTCTCATTGATTTTTGTCTCCACAGTCTGTATTCCAAGGACATTGCATATTTTGGATTCAAATAGTGTTTTCTTTCCTTTTAATTCTTGCCTTGTGGAATAAGAAAGTTTGGATGACAAATAAAATGGAACTTTCAGGCATCCCTCTAAATTATAAAAAATAGGATCAATGAACTGAATACATATTCCTTAGATACTTGAGATCTTTTGTAGACTTAGAATTCTTGTATGTTAAGGAAATCTTTAGTATAGGGAGCCTACTTAAGGAGAGGGAAATAATTCTTTCCTTTTTATAATCTTCCTCATCTCCTGTTTCTTCTTCAAACCAGATATGAAAAACATGAAACTTGATTAAACAATCTAATTTCAAAATTGTAACATGGACACAAAAAAAAGGAAATCTCTGTATTTCATATAAGTGTTTTGAAGACAGATTGGGATCCCGGGCTATCATGATGTGCATTTAACTATAACCCAGTAGTCATTTTCCTTGCCCTTCGTGCTCCATTGGAAGGAGACATAGGGAGGAGTGTCACTTCCTGAGATCTCCACCTTCCACTCCTCTTTGGCACACATTGATTGACAGCCCCTCACATCTCATCTCCCTCCATTTGGTTTATATACACCAGGTGACTGTTTTTTGGGCTACATGAGTGGGTATGTTTGTTTGGTAGAATTGATGAGCCCTGACCTCATAAAAACTGTATTGGAATGATACAAAACACAATCATTTTCAAATCCAGTAATTTTACAGCCAATTAAGACTCTTTAGAGAAAACGTAATGCATTTGATCAAGCTAAAAATTTCAGCGATTCGTATGAGTGCATATCCTTCTTTTGTTTTTATTTTTTCAAGTTTCCATCTTATAAGTGTGGCCCACCAGCCAAGGATACATTTGCAAAGCAAATAATACAGACTTATACTCTATACTGTTTTTTATTACATGGTTAGTTTAGATATTTTTCCTTTCCCTAGTGTAGCATTTTGATAATTGGTTGCTTCTTTCTGAAATTTAGATTCTAATTCACTCTTTAAATCTAACTAGGAGGAAATTTAAGTTAAAATGATAAACATGGTATCTAACATACACTAATGAAATTGTCTTTAAAAAAGATGGCTCGCATGTGTATCTGTTTAACATGTTTCATCAAAACTGTTGCAGTGGTATGTAATTTTAATGTAAAATTGCCCTCTTTGCAGGGAATTGAGCCTGCTGCTGGATCTTTAAATTTTCAGTGTCTGTTGTCATAGCAACCAGAATTGACTCTGGTACCCATTGCGTTCAACATAAATTAATTTAAAGACATAGCATTTGAAACAGTTTAGTCAACGTTAAGTCTGTATCTGGCTCAGCCTCAGATTTCAATGTTGCTTTACATTTTAAATGTCATTAAAATGTGTTCATTTTATATTGATTAGACTTATTTGTAGAATTTAGTGCCTTAAATGTGATTTAAGAAACATGTTGAAAACTAGTTCCTGAATTATTTGTGAGATGCAAGCTTCTAATAATGTAGAGTATTTTCTTTTTAAAAACACTGGAATGTTACTGTTTGTCCAGCCCAAATACCCTAGTATTATCTGAATAGATAGGCTTGATGCTACCAAAATAAATCCTTATTTTGCATGCTTTAGTCAAAGATCCCTGAGGCCCTGCACTCTGATAATCTTCTAAGAAGGAAGCTGGCAATCTTCTGCTGCTTTTCATGCCTAATCAGTCCCTATTACCTAGAGGCAGACATGGATTTTCACATTAAATGATTCTAACCAGTTTTAACATATTTTTTCATGTAGGTTTTGGGGCATTTGGTTTTCCAGGTAGACACAGCTAAGAGACCAAAGGGGCAATATATATAATATATGGCTATTTTGTTGAGGTTCAGACCTAGGAAATTTTTAGAGCTGAATCTACTACATTTGTTCAGTAAATATTTTATGTTTCTCATACACTTTTATCATAAAATTAAACATATGGAAGTAGACTACACATTGCAATAGATGTGAGAGCTTAAGGAGAGAGAAACTGTATGTATATTAATGATTATATATTAATATAGTAATAATATATTAACATTTTATATTATTTATATATAATGTATACACTACTTGAAAATTTCTAATTTATTACTACAATATATTAATTTTTTATAGGAAAACATTTCCAAGTTCTAAGTTGTCCAGTAAAAAGTATCACACCTCATTTCTGAGGGATGAATTTGTTTTGCATCATGCTATTGAGCTTTATGTCATGCTCTTCTGATCATGGGAAATATTATGGCTACTCTTTAGCAAATAAAACACACACTTAAAAATTTTTTCTCTTTCTTCCAAAAAAAGTGTGGTTTTCTCTGAAATGGTTTTATTTCTTCTGAAACATCTAATGCTAACTTGAAGTCATTTGAACCATAATCCTTCATTTTTGGATTTAAAATGATAGACTAGCTTGTGGGATTTCAGGAACACTGCTTTCCTATTTCTTCTGAAATTAGAAAGAACCCTGTACATTAAATATTTAGAACTTTAGTCATACACACAAAACTCAGCTGCTACATCAGCCTAAGGTTTGTATGCATGAGTTATTTTCCACCTTGCTAGATTGATATAAACTGGAACAAGACATTTAAGGAAAGACAGGAATCTGTTACAACCCTTGTGTGACTCATCGATGCCCACCAGATAGTATTATCAATAAGCCAGTGGAGATAACACATTTGAAATTCACAGCTCTTGAGGGAATTATTTCTGCTAGATACATATGTGTATATATATATATATATATATATATATATATATATATATATGGAAGTCTGAAAACTTTCCTGTTTGAATTAAATCCCATGAATGCCTGTCTCTAGACGAATGTACCATCAATCATTACTCTAAATCTTTTTTTTTGTTGATTACTATAAGTAAAAATTTATCACTAGGCTCAACTGAGAACACATTTTTAAAAGAAGAGTGAGAATTCCTTTAATAATAAACACACACTTGGGAATTAAAAACAATTATAACTTAATATTATAATTGACCCATTATCCAGGGCTTGATATGAATGGAATCTAATGCAGTTTATAATGACCCAGAGGATAAGACACCTGGGTGGCTTAGTCAATTGAGCATCCGACTTCAGTTTCAGCCCATGGTTCATGGGTTTGAGCCCCACATTGGGCTCTGTGCTGACAGCTCAGAGCCTGGAGTCTGCTTCAGTTTCTGTGTCTTCCCCCTCTCTCTTAGCCCCTCCCCCATTCATGCCCTCTTGCTCTCTCTTTCTCTCTCTCAAAAATAAGTAAATGTTAAAAAATACATATATAATGACCCAGAGGAGATAATGATGAATGATGGAAAAAAGAGTCTACTTGGAACTTTCTGGGCTGAGATACTATTTTCTCCAAATTATTCTTATTTCTTCCCTAAGAGGCTTAAATCTGATATGGTGACACAGATTCAGAGACTTGGGAAAACATTAGTCACTTTTATTAAGTATTACTACAAGGTCTGTGACCAGAGCTATGTCCTTCCCTAATCTGAGCATCCACACTGACAAACTCTGTCTGAAATGCAAAGGGCTGCTACACTCATAAGACTATTGAAGTTACCCCAAAATGGATTTACACCTTCAGCGCCATCCATATCGCACAGTCATAAATAAAATAAATTATGGAATAATACTAATATTTTGAAAAGTATTATTGTACTCCTCCCTTTCTGTCCTGGTCAGCTCAAGCAGTCCAAATGTCTAGGCAGATATCAAAGTTTGCTGGAAAAGGAATACAAAGACAAAGAATAAATAACTTCTGCTTTGTTAAAACAATAATAAAGGAACACAATAGCCAGGACAATTGACTTAAGACAGGATTTCCCAATTTTTTTTATTCCCTTCCTGCTCTTAATAATTTGCTCTTAAGGTTGTAGGAGTCTGCTTAGAGTATTCTTCTGTAGAAGAGAGAATTCCCTTTTGTCTTTGATAACAGAGCTGGAAGATGGTTCTTAATGATAGAGAGATATGTATATAAAATACAAGAAGGAACCCTTTCCTGTCCTGGAAATTTTGTTAGAGGTTGCAAAGAAACCAAGAAGAAGGATTTGTTCTCTCCAAGTGCAGAGGGTGTGAGATAAGTCACAGAGGACCCATAGGTTTGGGAGTAGAGAGGGGAGGAAGGGAAAGGAATAGGGGAAGGTGTCATGTTATTCATGTGGGAATCTGAAAAGTGGTCACCTGTCTGGTGGAACCTGTACCATTTTGGAAGTTAGGCCACATCAGTGAGATTGGTCAATAGTGAAGAAGGAGGCTGTGAAGCTTATGATTCCAATGGGGCATTAATGCAGAATTAAGCCAGCAAGTCTATCATAGCAACAGAAGCTGGCTGGGGATGAGCCAATGGACCTAGAGGTTGGAAGAAAAATATTGAAAGTTGTTAGGAATGGGATCTGAGGTGAGGTCCAGTTAACTTCTGTCCTGCCCATGATAGACCTGAGTTTCACTAAACACAAGTTTTAGTTGAGAGTGTCAGAAGAGGTAGGTGCTTTCATGTAGATAAGGATGTCATCCCAGAGACCAGAAAGCTTTGTGCCTGAGGACCCTGATCCTTCTCCTCGCCACAAGTTCAAGTAATTGTTCCCAGCATACATTAAGCATCACCTTGGGAAAAGAACCTGCGGATAGGGAGAATGTTTGCAAAATGGAACTTTTTTGTCCAAGAAAAACATTGCTATTTATAGAAACTACTTAGATTTTCCGATTGGACTGAGTTAAAAACTGAATTGAACTTCTCCCCCCTTCTTTCTATCTGTCTGCCCATTCTAACTCACCTTTATCTACCTAGTACTCCAATTACTATGTGTCCCAAAGTAATGGAGGCTTTGTCCATTATTTTTCCAATCATGCTTCCCTCTGTGCTTTACTATAGATGATTTCTTTGGACTGTCTTCAAGTTCAGTGATCTTTTATTTTATTATATCCAATCTACTATGAATTTCATCCATTGAATTTTTAATTTGGGATTTTTTCCACTTCAAATTTTTATTTAATAATTATCAATTAGTATCTCATAATTCCACATGTGTTCTGAAATTCCCTATCTCTTCACCTTATTATATCTAGTTTTTCTCATAGATTCTCTAACATGTTTATTATGGTTATTTGTCTGTTAACTCTAATATCTGGTTTTGTTCTAAAGTGTGGTCCTTCTGGGACGTTAATGGAAACCTTGATGTATTTATGAAGCTGCTATAACTCAACAGGACTCCGGTTCCAAAATCTGACTTCCATATAGTATGAGTATAGTATAGAGAATTCACTGAATTCTCTGCTAACCATTGCCTTCCCCCAGCATCCTACATATCTGAAGTTTGGGAGCCAATTGAGGATTTGAACGGGGATTATACATAAATGTATACATCGAAAGTGGTTTTTCTCTTCTGTAGCTCTCTCCTTTCCAGAATTTCCCACTCTCAATTTTTAGCCACTCAGGCAGCCCCTAATTCTCTCCTTTGACTCTTCTCTAATAATGTCTTACTTGAGTTCTACCTACCCTGGGCTGTAGACTGGGAAGTGCCATTAGGGGAAAAGCATATAAATGTGGTTCTCAACCAGTGTGTTTTCCTTCTCCCAAAATTGAATATCCTTTAGTTTATGCTTATTTTGTCACTCTGCCTGCCTTCAAACAGTAGTACTTTTCCCCAGATTTTCTAATTTTCCCCAGATTTTCCTTTCTAGCAGGAGGGCTGGTCTGAAACAAGCTACTTTACCATTATTTAAAAACCAGAATTCCTAAAGTAGGAATGAGCTGCACTACAGAGCCCAAGGAAGAATTGTAGGAGATAAGTTTGGAAATATAAACAAGAACTTAATCATGCAGGGCTTTGTAGGCCTTGGCAAGGAGGTCAAAACTTGTTCTAAGCATTACATAGGCACTAGATAATTATAAGGAATTATTTAATTTTATTTAAAGATTCAGTTGTAGTTCTATATGAAATATGGTAAATAATAGTATTGGTAGTTCTACACAGAAACAGATGGCAAATAATATTGGATAGGGGTTATTAATCACAAAGGATATGTCTAGGGCAGTAATAAGTGACATAACCTACAACTTCAAAGTGGGTAATAATAGTGATGACTTAATTACTAAGCCAAGATGCTCACCAATTGATTTGGAAAATAAAAGAGGGATAGTCACAGCTTTCAAAACTGAGATTTTTCTGATAATTAAAGTACGTTCATTAATGAGCACTTCCAAGCTACTATTCTAGGTACTAGGAATCCAACAATGAATAGATACATTCTTTAGAGAAACATAAGTCTAAGTAGTTTTAACATTTTATCTCTAATATATTTCAAGTAAACTTACTTTCTCAGTGAGAACCGATAACTGAACTTTCCTTTGGCTTTCTTTGCTAGTTTTCAAATTCTAACCCTATAATATGGGGGAAAAACACACACATAATAGAAAGAACCCTTTGAGGCATGGATACATTGTGGTAATAGAACATTCTTTTAATTTGAGCTCCAATTTGATTAAATTAAGTGCCATTTTTATGTTATCAAAGATTTTTTTCTGATATCTTGGACTACTTCACATTTCCTCTGGCAAACTGATGAGCTAGGGTTGTAGTTTATTTGTTAATGTTTTAGTCTCAGTAAGGAGACTGTAAAAATGATTTAAATTAAGAAGAACTCCTGCTGTCAGTTCCAGAATGAAAACCATGTGCCTTCTAAGGAAAATCTCTTAGGTTTCTTTTTGTGTGGATGAGTGTGGGCAGCTCCAAAGCCAGCAGCCAAATAATAAAATGAAAAGGAATATTTACAGACCCATTGCATGCAAATCTGTTCTTTAGGTTTGTGAAGGAGTCCCACTTAACTTTTTTATTTCAGGGCTTTTGGCACAATTCTGAATAAACAGCATACATCCATGTGGGAGCAATGAGGAGGAACTGTAGCATCTGGTATGACTTTAAAAATAACTTCCTACTTATATAACTGAGATTTCACTAAAGATCAATGAGATTTTTCAAGTCTGAGACCTGAGGTTGGATAGCATGAAATAGTTCCTTTGGAAGCTGTTGATTCATGTAGCAGCGCTATTTTGAAAGAAAAACATTCATACCCAACAAGCAGATGTTAACAGACCATGGCCCTAGAGTCGTAACTCTAGGTTACTGAGATCCAAGTTTGTGTTCTCAGCTTCATTTACAATCATTAAGAGCCTTTTACTTTTAATTACTTCTTTATTGATCTCATAGCACACATTTCTTCTAGTCTGTACAAAATGTCAGCTTAAGTGGAACAGGCAGGACTGCGTTCACAATTCACAATCAAGCTAGCCTGCTTAGCTACAACACAGAATGGTGCCCCTGGTTCATTGTTTCTGAATGGCAATGTTATTCATGATGTTGTATGCTTCTGAGATAAAAATCACTTTACTGCTTTAACAGTTAAGCCTTGTGCTGCTTTTGAAATATGATATTGTAGAACTGTCTTTAGTTTTTCAACTCTGGGGAGCTGTGGAACGTGTTGAAATCAAAACTTATTTGTGGCCAATCCAAAAAAAAAAATTCATCACGTTATCTTATAAACTTTCTTTGGAGGATGTTTTTCTTCAACAAGAAATATGTCCGTAAGTAGAAAGCTCTTCCTGAAGAATTCTGAGCTTTGCCACATTATAGCAAATGTCTTACCATCTCTGATAATTAAGAGTTTTCTAAATATTAGGTCATAGATCCCAGTGTGTAATAATGGATGTTAATCCTAGGTTCTTATGCAAAACGTTTTTTAGGGGCACGAATAGGATTAACAAGTGGGTGCCCTTGCTCATTTCTTGACAAATTATAAGCTACTTCCATGGCTTATTTCTCCTGTGTTCTCTTTTCCATTCTCTGTTCCCAATGGCATATAAACCTGCTGCTCCTGTGAGATGAATGTGAGGTTCAGGGGAAACTGAATTATTGGAACCTATGTATATTTTAACAAGAAAGGTTAGTAAAGGTCTACTGCACATACCATCAAAAAGAAGAAAGAAAAAGGAGAAGACCACATATTTTGAAGGCTGCAGGGATTCCCATCCCATCTTTATGGTCTGTCATTCTATCAATTGGTCATTAGCAGTTAATTTTGCTCTTACGGTTGTTTTTAATAATTCTTGTCTCTTTTGAGTTCTAGGAAAATAATTTGTGTATCCTAATATTTCTTTGAATTATGTAAATTTTAGTCATTCCTCTACCCAAAAATCAAATTACTGTGCTAATAAAAACAGACTGCATTTACTGAGACCACAGACTCTATCTACTATCTTGTGTTATAAGAAACACTGCTGCTTTCCTAAAATCAGATTAAATGTAATAAAGAATTTTTTTTCATGGGAAGGAAATAGACCTTAAAATTTTTAGATGTGCATTATCAATGCAGAAAAGAACAGGGCAAAAAATCAAGGAAAACCTTTTGATAAAATACTGACAGGAGTAAACTTTAAAAACTACACCTCTTTTAGATGTGTATGTATATATAATTATATTTAGATATAAATTCAAATATTTCAATAAAATTCAAATAATACCGGTTTGCTTTTTGGTCATTTATTATAACCCTAATGTGTGCACAGAACTCTGCTGGAGGAGCACAGAGTTAAATCTGTGGGCCCACCATGTGACATTCAAGCCAGTGCCAAAATTTATGCATTCTCCAAGTGACTAGCTGTGCAAAGTATTTTTTGATTTGGCAGATTCCCTCCAAGTTCTCTTAGAACCTCGATAATAGCTAAATGATGGCATATATCTCTTAGCCATCTATGATGCTGACTCTGAAGTTATTGTAATGCAAACTAACTACTAGGAAAGGACTTGCAATAACCTTGTCATTAAATTGCATATGAGAAATGAAATTCTCCATGCTGACCCAATCCCAATCTTTGTACGGCCTTCTCTTTACTAAGTGGATTGACTTCTTGCTCCATCCTTTTAATCATTATCTGCTCTGAAAGCAGCCCTCTCAGCCTTCCAAAGCAATCTTCTACATTCCCAATGTATGTAAGGCCTCCTGGGTTATTTTGAATCTGTTGCTTCCATTTGTGCCTTTATGGAGAGAAGAACTGGAGACACAGTGAATTCCTTTTTTGTACCTTATTGTTTGTATATTTTCTGTTTCTGTTGAAAATTTGCCATCCCATCAAATAAAATGCAATACAGTTTACAAAGACAAACCAAACCCACTATATTCACATTTGGTCATTTCTTTCTGAGTATTTCTTCCATCCTTCAATTTGTAACAGTGTATTTTGGTTGAGTCAGTGCTGAGACTCATCAATGCTGTTTGTATGTGGTTTGACAAACTTTCTCCAGTACCTATTCCAGAAGTAATTTTTGTTTTTTCTTTGTGCTCTGCACAGGCAAAGTCTTTTTAACTGTCATTGAATTCTTGGGGATGCTATTGGCCACTAGAGAGAAATATTCCTTTGTGTAAAGAAATGATCTGTCAGGATAGGCTAGACTCATCAGCAAGCCCTTGTAGTGTTCAATCCATCACATCCAGAAGGTTAGCAGGACCTGTATGTATTGGCAAGGAGGGGAAGGCAAAAATGTGAAAGAACTGTGTTATGGGGTCTTGAGTCTTTGTGTTTCTGTGCTAAAAAGAAACTAGGTGAGGAGCACCAGGAATGACTGATATAGTGAAAGGAGATGCTTTCAAGTAGTGCTTTCAAAACTTCAGCAAGCATGAGAATTACCTGGAGAGCTTGTGAAAACAGAATTCTGAGACTCTGATGCTGTGAGTTTAGGGTATGGCCAGAAATTTTGAATTTTAATAAGCTCTCAGTTCATCTGATGCTGTAGGTCTAAGGACCACACTTTGAGCAATTCTGTTCTAAAGCAGTGATTCTTAAATTTTACTGAGCATCAGAATCAACTAAGGTTTTTGTCTTTGACTGACTTATTTCACTTACTGTAATACTCTCAAACTCCATCCACATCATTGCAAATGGCAAGGTTTCATTCTTTTTTATGACTAATATTCCATTATATATATATATGTACATATGTGTATGCATATATATATATATGTATGTATATACACACACCATATCTTCTTTATCCATTCATCAGTCGATGGACATTTGGGCTCTTTCGATAATTGGCTATTGTTGCTCCTAGTAATGCTCCTGTAAATATCGGATGCATGTGTCCCTTTGAATCAGTATTTTTGTATCCTTTGGGTAAATACCTAGTAGTTAATTTGCTGGATCATAGGGTAGTTCTCTTTTTTAACTTTTTGAGGGCTCTCCATATTGTTTTCCAGAGTAGCTACACCAGTTTGCATTCCCACCAACAGTGTAAGAGGGTAAGAGGGTTCCTCTTTCTCTGCATCTTTGCCAAAACCTGTTGTTTCCTGTGTTGTTAATTTTAGTCATTCTGGTTTGTGTGAGATGATATCTCATTGTAGTTTTGATGAATTCATTCACATGTGGAATTTAAGAACAAAACAGGTGAACATAGGAGAAAAAAGAGAGGCAAACCAGGAAACAGACCCTTAACTACAGAGAACAAACTAAGGGTTACTGGAGGGGAGGTGGTAGAGGGGATGGGTTAAATGAGTGATGACTGTTAAGGAGGGCACTTGTGATGAGCAGCGGGCACTGTTTGTAAGTGATGAGTCACTGAATTCTACACCTGAAATTAATATTATACTGTATGTTAACTAACTGGATTTAAATAAAAACTTGAAGAAAAAAATCAACTAAGGTTTATTGAAATGTATATTGCTGGGTCCTGCCCCCAGGGATTCTGACTCAGTAGCCTGGGTGCCAAAGAATGTGCATTTCTAACAAGTTCCCTGGTCATGCTGATGCTGCTGGTGCCAGATGACACTTTGAGAATCATTGCTGTAAAGAATGGAGGTTAAGGTGAGTCACCAGCACTGTGTAGGGAGTCCATGGAGTCTATTGGTAGGGGCTATGAGGCATAGCCAATCTGCAGACAGACTGAGGTACTCTAAGCAGCAGCAATGACATTAAGGTCCTAGCAGTCCACAGGATTATTGGAGACCTTTGGAAACGTTGCATTTTGCTCAAACCAAATTTTATTTGAATCTCAAAGAGCAAGATAACTTCACCTGAAACTTGGCTTTAAAAATTTAGAATAGAAAAAATACTGTTCTAGGCATGATTCATTATATGTAAGAAAATCATTACATTCATTATGTGTAAGAAAAGGCATAGGAAGATTAGAGGCTGAGTGAGAAGCTTTCTTTACCAGAGTAGGTGACTAAACTGCTGGGCTGGGGACAAACTCTTACCTCACTTAGGCCTTTATGAGGAAAGGAAAAGAAAGAAAGCATTTGGTTGTGACATTTTAATGAGTACTTACAGTTAAAACAACCTAAAAGAACCCTATGTTCCTTATTTTTGAAGTGGAATACTCACCTCTTTTTACCAAAATGTAGAGACTGAAGTATTTTCAGCATCTCAGGAGAGTTATTCTCATAATACTTCAAAGTAAATCTGTTAGTAGTAATCTATTCACACATTTCAGTTCAATCTCAGAAATGAATGTCCCTAAGGGAACACTGTATTCAAATCCTCCACTGGAATAAAACCTCTCTGTGTGAGAGGGATATTCTCAACAGGAGGCTGGGAATCAATGCATCATGAGAAAGCTTGATTAGAATAACATGGTTGATAGAATTAATGTGATTCTAGTCACGGTAGAATCAAGTGCCACACATCCTCCTGATATTCTCTTGTGGCTTCTTAGGTGAGTCTCTCTTCCTCCCCAACTCCCTTTCCTCCCATGCTGAAAATTCTAGCCAACCTTGTGGATGAAAATATATGGGTTTCCTTAGGGATGCTGGGGAAGAGAAAAGGTAATTAAACACTGGATTTGAGCCTGGTGTATTAAGATTACAGTCACAGATTTTATCCACTGAGGGTTTTTATGAAGTCAGACTCTGTCTTTCCCTTAGGCCATGTTTTTCCTCTTGTGGGAATCTGGGGGAGACTGAAATGGTTGAGCACAAATTGTTACTCCTTGCTGGAAATAACTCAAATTGCATATATGCTTTATCAACTACAAGTAAATTAGGTCACCTTCCTATACATGAAGAAAACACTTATCTTCATCAGTAGCTTATAGAAGAAGACAATCACAACTGACCTTATCTGTGAAAATCCTTTAGGATATAGAAAAGACATGCCAACAGTAGCTGAAATATGTTTACTTGAAGTCAAAATTTCTTTCCCAAATGTGGGCCTCTTCCTGCTGAGTCAGGATTTGGAGTTTGGGAAAATAGAAAGCTAATATCCTGCTTCTCAAACCATGCCCAGAGATGGTCACTTGAATCAAGTACATCACTATTAAAGTGATGGCAGCCCCACCTTTTGGTTCATTATTCTTTTGGAAGATAGTGAATTTGAAAAACATCACACTGAACTTTTTAATGACCAAAAATGAAGAAGATAAATTTAGATAAATATCAAGCATTAGTCAGTGAAAAGAAGATAGAGCAGTACCGAATAAAAGTGATATGATTTGCATTGAAAACACAGTTCAGCTCAACTCAACAAATACAGTGAATGTATATAACATTCCAGGTACTGGTGTTACAAAAATGAATAAAACATTATTTCTGTTTTCAGTTAATCCCAGTTAAGGGGCTGAGGGAACTGATATAAACAAATAAAATATGCAGAAACAAGAGGTAGAATGTAGTAGCAGATAATGGATGTAGACATTGAAGCTAGATAGGCTTTGATTATTTACAGTCCCAGGTCTTGCTTTAATTTTTGTGGCTTTAAATAGACTCTTTTACTTTTCCTAAAAAATCTTTGTTTTATCATCTCTGGAGCAAAATAGGCATTCAATAAATGGGAACTAATAATAATTAGAACTATGTATTGGTACAGAGGTAATATAGCAGAGAGAATGATTTTGAGGGTCTGACCACGAATGGCTTCAATGTGGAGACTGCACTCCAAAATGTTTTGATACATGAATAGGAATTTTCCAGGTAGATAATATTTGTCAGTGGACTCGAGATAGAGGAGATAATACTTCCAAAAGCATATGAGGTGGGAACTGCAAAATAAGTTTAATATCAATATTAAACTTAGTTTTATCCGTTAAATGAATGCTGTTGCATTCACTATTTATAGAAAGCAACTAGAGATGGGACCAGAGAGGAGACAGAGGCCAGTTCTTCCTCACAGCCTGGGCTCTGATAAGAAGTTTGATGACTTGATCCTTTAGGTCAGAGATTGAAGATGTGCTTTTCTGTAATTTTTTTTCTGTTTCAGTTTTGTATTTTTTGATTATGTCACTCAACATTTAAATATAGAGATATTTCACTAAAAACCTCAGCTTTTTTCTGACTTATCTTGGAAATTTACCACGAGGACTCTGCATTTGCTCATTACAACAGCTGGTTGCAGCTGAGTGGAGGCTGCCCCCCTCAAGGGGCATATTCAGTCCTAATGAGAAATGAGGAAACTTGGAGATTTTATTTATTTATTTTTTTTTATTAAAAAAAATTTTTTTTTTCAACGTTTATTTATTTTTGGGACAGAGAGAGACAGAGCATGAACGGGGGAGGGGCAGAGAGAGAGGGAGACACAGAATCGGAAACAGGCTCCAGGTTCTGAGCCATCAGCCCAGAGCCTGACGCGGGGCTCGAACTCCCGGACTGCGAGATCGTGACCTGGCTGAAGTCGGACGCTTAACCGACTGCGCCACCCAGGTGCCCCAACTTGGAGATTTTAAGGAGGTTGGTCATGTGGCAGGATATGTCATAGAACTGTCCTTGTTCTGCAGTTGAGTTAGAGGAGACTAGCACTTGAGAAGGTGTGACTGAACATCACACCTTCCAGGGCTAGGTTAATGGAAGAAGAACTTATAATGCTATTCAGTTTGGTAGGAAGATGTTTCTTTTTTTTTTAAAGCAAAATGAGGATAAACATTACTCTAGGAGAGGGGATATGAATGCCCTATATAGACTTAGTGACTATTATGGGCTAGAGAATAACCCTTGTAGGATAAGATCTCTGATTTTCTTTAAGAGATACCTCTTAAGAAAAACAAAACAAAAATAAAATTAAGGTGCAATGTAAAATAGTCACTCCCAAAGTCCTCTCTCACCTCTTCTCCTCAAAACTGGAAACTCCCCTTCTCCCCTTAACCAGCAGTGGAAGTGAATAGAGAGAGAATGTCTAGGACTGATGCACAACTCGCAACCAGCAACCCTCATCATACAACTTGGAGACCATAAAGATTTCCGAGACGTAAAAAGAGGCCAGAAGCCTGATAACTGTTGGGTAAAAGTCCACTATCTAAGAAGGGAGGGGGAAGTAGTAAAAACTCCAAGCACAGGGGAGTCAAGAAGAGGACAGCACAAGGAAGAGAGAGGAAGGGGTCCATGAGGAGTCACTCTGCCATTGGAGGGAACATCCACGTGGAGACATGCTGAAGGTCTAGGAAGGGACCTTCAAGGATGGTAATTCAATAAACTAGGGATACAAAGCTATCCCATATCCACCTTGGCCCCACCTTCCCACTCAGCACAATTTGCATTTTTATCCTCTGAAACTTAAGTAAAGACCTATCTAGATCCTTGCTGTGCCATGTGTTTAGGTTCACCAGTAACAAGGAGTTGAAAATACTATCCTCCTCTGTCGCCCTCCCCTCTCCACCCCTCCATCCGGGAATGGCAGGCATCTACAACTTTCCTATGAGAAATTGGGCAGCAAAAGGAAGCCCTTGTGGATGTCATTCAACTAGAGAAGGAGGCAGAGTGCTTCCCTGACCATCTTTCCTTCTCCCCAGAGGAGCACTATGCACTGTTTGCACTGTGGGCTGCAGATTAAGTGCCCAGGTTATAGATAGATAATCACTGGCTGCAGAGTACAGAGTTAATTGGGATATGCATGTATAAGATTAGGGATGGAGGTGGGGAGCATCAGTTAAAAGATTTTTGAGGTAGTTTTGATGAAGGACCTTAAGGCAAGTTGAAGGCCAAGCATAAGCTAGCAAACTGCTCCCCCTCTCTCCCCACCCAGGTAGAAAATGTGTGATATTCCTCAGGCACTCCTGGCTGCCAAAGAACAAAGGAAAGGTAAGAAAACAAATGGTTCACTGATAGAGATCACAGTCGTGCAGGACATGAGTCTCCATCAGTTTACAAATATCTTAGTAAATTATAAGAAAAAGGCAATGTTATCAATAGCCTAATCTCCAGAAACCTATTAGGGGCCCCAGAAAACTGAGTCTATATCACCTTTCCCTCCATAGTGATGTGGGGAACAAAGGCAAAAAGGAAATGGCAGGTAAAGTTAAATTTCCTTATAACCTGCCCACTGACAAATACAGGGTATGACATTTCTCCAGGAACTCCCTACTGTCATAATGTTAATGCCTTACTAGAGGGAAAACAACCTTAGCTTGACAATAGCAAGGCCTCAGGTATTTTAGGAATCCTCTTTAGCATATAAAAGTCCTTCTGGAGGCCTCCCTTTTGACTTTATCTCCCCCAAATCCACAGTATAGAACCTATCATTCTTCACAATCCCAGGGCAGCTCTTTCTGCCCACGGGTCCTTTCTCCGTGCTTTAATAAAATCACTGTTTTGCACCGAAGATATCTTCAAGAATTCTTTCTTGGCCATCAGCTCCAAACCCCCTCACCACTCCAAAACCTCATTGATTTGAAGAAAGAGGAAGGCATGAACTAAAGCTTGAGTGAATGGATAGAGAGGAGATGGCTTTATTATATTTCATGTCTTTAGGGTTTTTCATATTCTTCTTGCCTCGCCTGGACTGGATTGCCTTCACTCCTGTAACCATTCAAACTCAATAGTACCTTCACAGTGAAGACTTCCATAAGATTCAAATATTTATTCTTTTCTGTATACTTGTTTCTTATAAATAACTTAATTTTAACAAGGAGGTATTTGAAACCCTGACTGCTTACCAGAATTTAAGTATTTAAGTTTCTTTTTTTTTAAGTCTTTCTTTCTTTCTTTCTCTTTCTTTCTCTTTCTTTCTTTCTTTCTTTCTTTCTTTCTTTCTTTCTTTCTTTCTTTCTTTCTTTCTTTCTTTCTTTCGAGAGCGAGCCAGGGAGGGAAGAAACAGAGGGAGAGAGAATCCCAAGCAGGCTCTACATCTTTAGTATGGAGCCCCATGTGGGGCTGAAACTCATGAGCAAACAGTGAGATCATAACCTGAGCTGAAACGTTAGAGTTGGGTATTTAACCAGTTGAGCCACTCAGCCTCCCCCGAATTCAAGTTTCTTAAATCTAGGGCACAGCGTCTTGGAGAACTGTTATCACCCACATCAATGTGACATAGTTATTAGGACTAAGAACAGAGACCATTTGTGTCAACATGAGTTAGTATTTTGTTCCAAGAAACATTTGGCCAAAAAAGATAAGACTGTAAACTAATAAATAGTTTCACTATTTATGTCAGGTAAATCCTGCAAATCAGTTTATCTGAGACAACAGTCTGCTCATCCAGGCAAACAACTCACTTATCAAATAGCAGGACCCTAATCTTGCTATGATAACCAATTGTAAACCCTTATGTAATGACCACTGCTCAGTCTCAATAGGTTTTTGCAAGACCCTTTCAAGGGTCTTTGAAAGACCCTTCCTAAACCACTTCTGCCTAGATCCCCAACCTCTATGAAAATCCTCTCCTCTGTGACATTGCTAAGACTCTGTCAAGGTGATGTTCTCCCTTACAATAGAATGGGACGTTGTCTGGTGGTGACATTTTGGGGTATTAAATGTCTTTCAGTCTTAATCCTGCCTAGACTAGCACACAGTGATGCTTAATATTTGTAGAAAGAGGCATTTAAAGAAAATCAACATGACACAGTGCTTTCATTGAATGCGTACAGATGAATAAAGAGTCAGGGATGCTTCCAAAGTACTTAAGTGTTAACTTGTGCCATCACTTAAGATGGCAAAAACATAAGAGCCGATTTTCAGTGAGAAGATAGTAATTTAAATTCTAGACATATTGAGTTTGAGATTTCTGTGATGTGAAAATAGAGATGTCCAATTCCATGCTTGATGATGGAAGGACCCAGCTATAAGATTTGTCAGGGAGGTTGAGCACTTGTTTTCTTAATCAGTGGTTTTCAGACTATGGTCTTTAGACATGCAGCATCAGCATCACCTGGGAAGTTATTTGGAAATGCAAATTTTTGGGCCTCATTACAAACCCACTGGATTGAAAACTCTATGGGTAGGGTTCAGCTATTTGTGTTTTAATGAGCTTTCCAGGTGATCTGATGCACCAAAAAGTTTGAGAACTATCGCCTTAGAGATTAATCATGACTATCAAGGTCCAAGACAAAATGTTACCCAAACTTGTGGTAATATACCTGCTAAGGCATACTTATCCTGTGTTCTTTGCAGGGACAGGTCCTCTGTAACATGGTGGCCTGAGAGGCTGTATAGCAAAGCAGTTAAACCTTGTAGTATTTGAAGCTGGCTATATATACCATTTCTACCTGTGTATCTCAAGGAATCAATTGCTCGGCCTTTGTAAACCTAGTTTCCTCATTTGCAAAATGGGAATACTCAAAGTAACTACCTCATTGAGTTCTTGTGATGATTAAGTGAATTAATTTATGTAAAGTGCTTATATCTGTAATTAGTTTGCTGCTTTAAAATTTTTCATCTCTTTACAAAGTCACTGCCCTTTTGTTTGCTTAGCTAAATATTTCCTGTATTTACAAGTCTACCTGTCTATGTTCCTACCGGTTAGCCATAACATTAGTTATCTTATGTTGCCTGGCCCACAGGAGGTATTCAATAAATATATTAATTGAGTGAATGAACACCCCTGGCCTCATTTCCTTATTTCTTCTCTGAGTTTTATAACTTTTGTTTTCAGTACCTCTTGTTTTGGCAATAAATTATACATTGTTATATTTATGCCTTCTTTCCTACTTGTATTATAAGTTCCTAGAAGGGGAGTGTTATGCCATACTTATCCACCTACACAGCACCTGGTACAGTGTTGACAGTATAAATGGAATTCAATATCAATCTGTGAAAAATAAAAAAACTTGATGTTTTTTTCATCTGAAATCCGTTTACCCTGCTAAAGTTTTGCCGTTTCTTATCCCCACCCCTGCAATGACAACAATCTCAAAATCCTAAATCTTGATGGCCACTTTCTCTCAAGAGTCACAAGATGAAAAGCACAGGGTTTCTTTTATTATTTCTGGTGTCATTCAGTAAGATGGCTTTTATTATTTTGAGCCTTCATGTCAGCCTCATAAATTCAGCTTAATATTTTTAAAATTATTTCTTGAGTCAAAGTTAGGGTATTGTTAATGACCTGTTACTTTTAACCAGAATAATGGTGTGCTATCTCTATCTCTCTAGAAATACACCTTTAAGGATAAGATTTATGCTACTTATCCTTTATGCAGCCTTATTTTTACCAGCAGTTTCCTTCAGCTTTTCTTTAGCCTTTCCATAAGCTTACTGCTTTATGTAGTGCTGAAATTCCGCTACCACAGAGGGTTGAAAATATCTCTTATGTAGTTAAGCTCCTTTAAGTATATAGAAAATTAGTGTAATGTATGTATTGAAAAAAGGCAAACTTTGGAGCCAGATAGATCTGAGATAAACATTTTAGCTCTGTTCTAATTTTTTTGTATGGCCTTCAGTAAGATACTCAACATGTCTGTGTCTACTAACTCATGTATAAGTAGGGGTGTATATATTCACCTTATGGTGTTATGTAAGGCAATTCAGTAAGACAAGTTATGTATTGTACCTAGCACATGGAAGATTTCAATAAATGGTGGATATTATTACAAAACAAAAGGAGAGAGCAAAACACTGTAAACCTCTGAAACAGAGCCCAGTCTAGAGTCTGCATGGTGTCATTTTCTATAAAATATGATCTCTGGTATTGTGAAAATTATTTCTATTCTAAAATTCTGTTTAAATTCTGTCCAAGAATGGCCCCATCAAATCTCAAATCACTTTACTTTTGATAATCTTCAAATAAGATCTTCTAATTAGTTATATAGCTGAAGGGTCTTCCCATACAGTGCGAACCTGTTATACTTCTACCCGAGAAACTCCATTCACTGGTCACCTGTGATTCAGTGACTGGGGAATTTTCCTAACCCTTAGGCAAAGGCTGCTACAGGTAACTGGTTATTCACTAAACTCATCTCAGTACCTCCTCTGGCAAACTTTGAGTGTCCTTCCTCTAGGGTCTGTCAGGGTCTCTCTGCAAGGGTTTTTTGAATTTTTTCATAGAGCTCTAGTAGGATCAGTAAGAAACTGGAAATCCAGTGATGACTTTTTTTCTAATTCAGAAGGACATGTGTATTCAGGAGGAAAACAAAAGCTTTTCTAGGTAGGCAAGATCTAGGTAGTCCTGGATGGCTGAGGGACTTCTGAAGGGTTATTTGGAGATAAGAATATAGTGAAATACAAATATAGTGAAATGTTATGTGGTTTGTAAGGAGATATATATATACATATATATATATATATGTGGTTTGTAAGGAGATATAGATATTATATATATATATATATATATATATATATATATATATCTCCTGCAAGTTACCTGAAATAAAACTGCTGATTAATATTCTGAATCCAGCTGTACATACATATATACATATATATGTGGTTTGTAAGGAGATATAGATATTATATATATATATATATATATATATATATATATATATATATATCTCCTGCAAGTTACCTGAAATAAAACTGCTGATTAATATTCTGAATCCAGCTGTACCACTGACTCACACATGAGATTGCTGCTACCATTTCTGTCCTCCTCCATCATCTCCTGCAGGGCCCAGAGCCCCCTGGGGAACAGCCAAGGGGGAGATGGCATTCTTGGATAACTTGTGGTTCAGAAGTGGAGGCAGGGAAGAGCTAGGGCCAGTTTACAGCAGTCACTTCAGAAAGACTCCTATCCAGCCAAAGGGCAAACTTGGCTCTAGACCTTTTTCACATTTCTTCCTCGTATTGCCAAATGGGGCTCACTTATACTAATAGGCTTTCTCTATTTTAAAGGGCAAACTCTCCCAAATTACTGTCTTGTTGTCTACATTATGAAAATCACAAATGCAGGATAGATTGAATAGAAGAGTAAACCATCTATATCTATAAATTATGGTTAAGTTGATGGAATTATAGCTCCACATACTTTGTGCTGTAATTACTGTTCTCTATTCTTCTCCTCAGGAGAAAAGTAAAGGAGTGGTTTTTATTCTTGTGCAAACACGGTTCCCAATCCTTTCACTTAGGACTATAAAAAAAATATGTGTGGAGTCAGAATAGTCAGAACGTTCAATTCAAAACTATTCAAATTTGTGTTTGATTTATGAAGCTCCTTCTGGTATGTGTGCTTCCTATTCATTTCAGGGCTCTTTCCCTGTCATGGTGTCCATCTTTTGTTTCATCAACTCTTTTAATATCTTGCAAAATTAGCCTACATTTACTTCTACTTCCTGTTTTCCATTGAGTTATTGAATTTTTGTAATACAAATTTTGCTCCCACCATTTTACTAGTAGAGTTCTCATAGCAATAATGTCTCCTCCTATTAGTACAATTTGAAGGTCTCTGTTCTCACTCATTCAATTTTACTGCAGAATTGAATCATCTTCTTCTCATATCTTTGATTCAGTGGGTTTTATCCCATCTCTTAGAATACCTCATGTACTCATTTCTCTTCTAATGACCATATTCAAAAGTAAGGATTCCTTTAAGATTTTTCACAGCTTAAACCAGTGATTTCCGGCTTTGGCTGTACATTAGAATCACCTGGGAAAGTTTTAAATACTAATGATGGGTCCCACTCCCAGAGATTCTGATTTTAATTGTTCTGGAGTATAGCTTGAGTACTGGGAGTTTTTATTAATAGCTCCCCAGGTAATTCTAACATTCCACTAAGATTGAGAACTGACTTAAACTATAACTCAGATTTTAGGGGGATACTATTATTTTCCTGGATGTTCAAAAAAATTGTCCCAAGCACCCATCCCATGGGAAGGCCCAGATTCTTTTTTAAGCTAATTGTGAATTCTGGGGGCTAATTTTGTCATGGTCTCTTCTAGTTCCAAGTTCCTAACCTTCTGAACATTTGGCATCATTTGCATCTCACCTGCTAAAGCACTTGGTCCTCTTACCTCGGCTCCATATAAGTCACAGTGTAGAACTTGAGCCCTTTCCTTGCTATTTCCTTGAGCCACACACTGAAGACAGGTTTATGATGTCCAGTTTTACTGAAGATTTGGGTCAATAGAAGGGTTTTGGGTCAATGTACTTTTTTTTTTTTTTTAATGTTTGTCTGTTACTTTATTTATTTATTTATTTATTTATTTTTTAAGTTTATTTGTTTTGAGAGAGCCAGAGACAGCATGGGAGTGGAGGAGCAGACAAAGGGAGAGAGAGAATCACAAGCAGGCTTTGCACTGTCAGCCCAGAACCCGAATGCAGGGCTTGAACTCATGAAACATGACATCATGACCTCAGCCAAAATCAATAGTTGGACATTTAACTGACTGAGCCACCCAGGCACCCCATGAATGTTTGTTTATTTTTGAGAAGAAGAGTGGGGCAGAGGATACAAAGTGGGCTCTGTGCTGACAGCAGCAAGTCCGGTGTGGGGCTTTGAACTCAAGAACCGCAAGATCATGACCTGAGTGGAAGTCAGATGCTCAACCGACTGAGCCAACAGTTGCCCCAATGTAAAGGTTTTATATTAAAACAAGTTGATGAGGGCAATGTCTACATAGAATCCAACTTCTGGCCACACACCTGAGCCTGCTCTTGCCTTGAAACCCTTCTCACACCTTAATTATTCTCATATTATTCTAAGTAATTTAGATTTCCATCCCTTTGGCACCTCTTAGCAGCAGTCTTTTCTTACCACTGCCTCAAAATGGAATAGAATAGTATGTAGATTAATTTTATCCTCTGGTATAAATTATATCTCCTCATGCCTCTTTCCTTACCAATACTGTCCTTAGAAGACAGAAGTCCCTACATTCAATTCTGGTTTTAAACAACTTGTTTTTCACCCTACACAATGTCTTCAGTCATCAGCTACCGTGATAGGCAGAATCCAAAAATGTACCCTCAAGATTACCATCCACTGGTTATTCAATCAAACAGTTATTTAGGTACCACTGTGAAGGACTTTTCCAGATGTAATTAGTGTTATGGACCCTAAAATAGGAAGATTATACTGGATTATCCAAGGGGGCCCAATCTAATCACATGAGCTCTGAAAAGCAGAGGTCAATAGAATAGAAAGACCTACCAAAGACCCAAGGATATGAAGGATCTTGATGTGTGATGAAGATATTTCAATCAATGACATTCTGTACTTCTAGTCTAAGTTATATAGTAAATGTATGATTTGCTCACTCCCTGTGGCCCAAATATATAGCGACAATAGAATATAAAATGAAGGAGAGAAAGAGCCCATTTGAAAAACAAAATAGTTATCTCTATGAACCAAGAAAGTAATAGAAGTGAACACGGCTGAATCTCCAGCTCATTGCTCTATGAGTTATTTATGCCTGAGATTTGCCTGAGCTCTCCCAGGATAAAGGGTGGGGGAAGGGAAGTCAGAAGTCAGAGGTTGGGGTAGGACTGCCTCCTTTATAAGAGGAAGGTTAAAAATAAAAATAAAAAAAGACACATTCTCCCTGACCTTAATTTGCGCTTTGAGAAAGTTCTGGGATTGGTGAGGCAGAAGGTAACAGATACAACCACGGAACAAGTAACTGAGCCAAGGTATCCTTTGTTCTGTGACCAAATCTACAAAACCTATAATATCTCCATAAATAAGACCCCAAATCACTATGATAAGACTCTGGTCTGGGGTTTTGGAGGGCTGCATGAAGCAACTATGAAATCAGTAGATTGACAGGGATATGGTGGGGAAGAGGCATTGAAAAATGAAAAGATCAAAAGCCTCATACAAAGTATTTGTAATCTGCCCATCCCCCCTCCAAATAGTCATGAAGAAATCGAATTCCAGAGCAGACAGACAACAAAATTGATGGTCAAAACAGGAATTTACTCCAATGAAAAAAGACTTAAAATAAGTGTGCTTATGATGTTTCAAAGAGATTGATGAGGTGTGATTTCCATTTTATTTTATTTATTTTTATTTTTTAATGTTTACTTTTGAGAGAGGGAGAGAAAGTGCATGTGGGGGAGGAGCAGAGAGAGAGGGAGGATATGCCCTAACAGCACAGGGCCCAATGCAGGGCTTGAACTTAGGAACCTTGAGATCATGCCCTGAGCGAAAATCAACAGTCAGACCCTTAATCAACTGAGCCATCCAGGTGCTCCTGTGGTTTCTGTTTTAAAAAGGCAAAAATTATTAACACCAGACAAAAACAAAATAAAATATGTGGATATGAAACAAAATTGATTATAAATTTTAGAAATTGAAATATAGTCATTGAAATAGAAAAAATAATAATTTCAGTTATATATTACCATGTTAGAAACCATGCCAAAACTTAGTGGTTGAAATCAACAACCTTCTCATCATTCTGGGTCAGTACCTTGGGGAGTATTTAATTAGCAGCATTGGCAGGGGTGACTTGGCTATAGTCAGCTGGGCTGGAAGGCTCCAGAAGTCTTCATTCACAAGCCTCAGGGGTTTACCATGTGGCTCTTTTCTTTCCACATGGTGTCTTATCATTCATTAGTGTGGGCCATGCTTCATTAAAGTATAGTGGCTATTTTCTTGAGAGAGCATGAAAGCAGAAATGGCTGGCCCTTTAAAGAATTGGAACCGGCAAAGTGTCACTTCTGCTACTGTTTATTAGCCAAACAAGTCATATGACTGACCCAGATTCATGGGGAAGGGACACAGACTCAGTCTCTTCCTTTCAAGAGTAGCAAAGCCTCACTGTAAAAAGCACATGGGATGGGAGATAGTGTGTGGTCATCTCTGGAAACAAATCTACCACAAGAGTAGACAGAATAAATTTTATAGAAAAACATGGGGCACCTGTGTGGCTGAGTTGGTTAAGCATCCAACTCTTGGTTTCAACTCAGGTCATGATCTCAGAGTCTGTAAGTTCAAGCCCCCATGTTGGGCTCTGTGCTGACAGTGGAGAGCCTGCTTGGGATTATCTCTCCCTCTCTCTCTGCCCCTCCCCTGCTTGCACATGCATGCACACACTTTCAAAATAAATAAACTTAAAAAAAAGAAAAGAATAACAGTGAATTGGAAGATGGTATTGAGGAACTAACCAGAAAACAGCATGAAGAAAAGATACAAACAAAATTAAAGGGCTGTTGGGAAATAGATTGATTGGTAGGTAGAATTGGGTGAAGGACAAAGATGCAGTCTTTAGTGGATGGCTGCTGAAGATTTTTCTAAAACTGAAGAAATAATGAATCCTAAGATCAAAGTAACTTTGGATAACATGTAACACAATGATTTATACCTAGAAATACTCTAATAAAATAGCAAATGTCAAAGTAAAAAAAAATTATATAAAGCTATTGGAGAGTTACTCTACAATGGAATGAGAATGAAATTTAGACCAGTACATACCAGAAGGAAATGCAATATTGTCAATGTATAGAGAATATAATCTTTAATCTAGAACTTGTATCGAAGCTATAAATCAAGATCTTTGGCAAATATGACATCTTCAGTCATAGTAAGCCCTAGAGAGTTTATAATCTACAGATTCCAGTTAACTTTTCAAGACAAATCAATCAACTGAAGGATAGGAATACAATAAACAATGTCAAACACAGAAATTAATAATGTAAATTTAAAAAAGACAACACAACAGTTTTGTTTTGAAAGGTGTTGATCCTAAAATTTTAAACAAAATAATAAGATGAGGGTGTTTGATGTAAAAAACTGCCAAGATTCTTGTTATTGTCAGGAGGAGTATAAAAATTGTGGAATAATTATAGGCTATTTAAGAACAATTATAATTAATTACTTGTGTTCAAATTTAAGATTGAGACATAAGATTAAAAACTAGCAGAAGTTTGTGTTGAAAATATAGAATACTTTATCAAATGATCCAAAGGCAAAGTATTGAAAAGAACAGAAAGGTAACAGAGAATATAAAATAAAAATGTCAGAAATAAGTCCAAATATGTCTGAAATCACAAATATATATATGGATTAAACTCCCCTATTAAAGAAAGATGGTCAGATTATTTTTTTTAACATTGAGTTATATGCTACTTTACAAATAGAAAGCTATATAGCAATATGGAAAATATAGTTTAAAGCAAAAAGCATGAATAGAAATAGTGACACTATAAGATAATACGATGAATAGCCCATCAAGAAGACCTAATAATCATAATTGTTTTTTTCATTCACAACATAGTCTCAATATATATAAAACCCAAGTTGACAGAATTAGAAAGACAGTTGGATAGGTCCAAAATTATAGTAAGAGATTCAAAGGTATTGTATCATAAGTGAGTTACTTCTGCTTTAACAGACCAAAAATTAATAATGAGGTATAGCAGAACTTTTGGGTGCTCCATGGGCCACAGGTGTACTAAGATATTGTCTTTCTCACCCTTGTGATTGCTGGTTGGGCCTGAGGTACCTGAGACATCCCTCCACCCTTGGCAGTTGTAAGATGCCTAACACATTAATAAAATGAATCATGTACCAGCTCAAAATTGTGAGCAAAGACTAAACACACATACACGCACACACACACAACATCAAAAAAAAAAAAAAAAAAAAAAACAACTCATAATACCTAGCACAGGGAATAGGACCAGAAATTATTGTATTCACACACAGATTCAAGCTGCTTAAACTGGTATAAGCTCTATGCACTATATTTTGGTAATGCTTTTAAAAATCCCAATGTTGGCGCACCTGGATGGCTCAGCTGGTTGTGCATTGAACTCATGATTTCAGGTCAGGTCATGATCTCATGGTTTGTGAGTTCAAGCCCTGGACTGGACTCTGTTCTGACAATGCAGAGCCTGCTTGGGATTCTCTCTCTCTCTCTCTCTCTCTCTCTCTCTCTCTCTCTCACTTTCTCTCTCCTTCTCTCTGGCCCTCCCCTGCACGTGCTCTCTCTCAAAATAAATCAACAAACTTAAAAAAAAATCTCAATGTTTATAGCAGCACTATCAACAATAGCCAAATTATGGAGAGACCCCAAATGTCCATTGACTGAAGAATGGATAAAGAAGATGTGGTATATACATACAATGTAATATTACTTAGCGATAAAAAAGAATGAAATCTCAGGGCACCTGGGTGGCTCAGTTGGTTGAGCATGTGACTTTGGGTCAGGTCATAATCTCATGGTTTGTGAGTTCGAGCCCTGTATTAGGCTCACTGCTGTCAGTGCAAAGCCTGTTTGAGATTCTCTCTTTCTGCCTCTCACTCTCACACACACACTCGCTTACTCTCTCTCAAAAATAAAATAAACATTTAAAAGAAAAAGAATGAAATCTTGTCATTTGCAACAACATGGATGGAACTAGAATGTATTATGCTAAGTGAAATAGAGAAAGACAAATATCATATGTGGAATTTAAGAAACAAAGCAGATGAACATAAGGGAAAGGAAAGAAAAGTAAGATAGAAAGAGATAGGGAGGCTCCATAAGAGACTCTTAAATACAGAGAACAAACTGAGGGTTGCTGGAGGGGTTTTAGACGGGGGGATGGGCATTAAGGACAATACTTGTTGGGATGAGCAGTGGGTGTTATATGTAAGTGATGAATCACTAAATTCTACTCCTGAAACCATTATTACACTATATGTTAACTAACTTGGATTAAAAAAAAAAAGAAATGATTTAAAAAAAATCCTTGGGGACACCTGGGTGGCTAAGTTGATTAAGGGTCTGACTTTTGATTTCTGGTCACATCATGATCTCAAGTTTGTGGGTTCAAACCCTGCATCAGCCCCCATGCTGACAGCATGGAGCCTGTTTGGGATTCTCTCTTTCTGCCCCTCCCTGGCTCGCAATCTCTCTTTCAAGAATAAATAAATAAACTTTAAAAATCCTTGGAGTTTTACATATATTTTAATTCAGCAATAACAGTTATAGAAAGTTTCGTAAAGAATATAGTTGCAAATGGGCAAGTATACATGCCTAAGGACATTCATCATGGTGTTATATGTAACATGGAATAATCTAAAATAACCTGAATGTCCAAATGTATGGAATTTGTTGAAATATACATGCAATAATATGATAGATAATAGGTGGTATTGAAAGAGACATAGAATTTAACCAGAAATGGGATTTGTAGCACAGCTTCCCTAATCTGAACCTGTGGAGACATTGCTAAATAGACTGAAGCATTTCTTCTCACTTAGAACATGGTATCATGATCCTTTTAACATCAAGCTGTAAGCAGCTATAATCAAGATCAGAAAGAAAAGGAAACATGAAACTTATGAACCATACCTATGATTAAAGGAATAGCTAATGACATAGAAAAATGTTCATTATGTATTGTCAAGGGAAAAAGTAGATTACCAAGGAGTATACACTGATGATCACATCTTCTTCAAAGAGTATTCATGTTTCCATATACATAGATAAAAATGTTGAATTTTAGAAGTAATTATTTTTAGGTGATAGGATCGCATGTGATTTTTGTTGCCATTTATTTTCCATATTGAGGATGTATTACTTTTGAAGGAAAAAACATAAAAAAGATTTTTACTCATTCTTTAAACCCTAGCATCTAAAAGTCCCTTCTCATATTGAGTCAGTATCTCCCTCAGCTCCCTTAGGTATCTGAGCCCCTTTCATTGTACTTATCAGAGTTTTGACCTTTGTTAAAGTAATCTGTGTGTGTGCCTTTCTCCTCATCTAGATTAGAGACGCTGGAATGTAGTGACTCTTATTATGCAACACAAGTGGATTGTTTTTTGTTTTGTTTTGTTTTGTTTTGTTTTGTTTTGTTTGAGAGAGAGAGGGCACGAGTGAGGAGCAGAGAAAGAGAGAGAGAGAGAGAGAGAGAGAGAGAGAGAAGTGAGGCTCACTTGAAACAGTGCTTGAGCTCACCTCATGCAGGGCTCGAGTTCAGGAACCATGAGATCATGACCTGAGCTGGTCAGACATTTAACGATTGAGCCACCCAGGTGCCCTGTATTGCGCTTAATAGGTGCTAGGACACATTTTGTTGAACTGAATTGACTGAGTCAGATAACATTAATTCCACACATTGTATGTTCAAATAGAGGCAGTAATTGAAAACTCTCATTTCAAGTTACTGTGGAACCTTGAGAGGAAAGAAACTGGCTTGTCAGGCTCAGAGAACTTCTTGAGTCCCCTTGCAGAACTTTCCCATACAACATTTTCATTTTGTGCAGGCAAAGGCAGATATTTTAGTTCTACTTTGTGGAACTTGGTAGGATGGATATTTAGGCAATACTTTTCCAGTTTTCTGTCTATAGCTGAGGAAGAGTTCACCTTCTTAGAGGTTCTTGAAGACAGTAAAGGAAGACTGTTTTCACCTCTGAACCCTGAAGGCTGTGATGTGTTATTGTTACAAAGGTTGAGCTGGAATAATTTCTCCACAGGATAGAATGTTCAGTGATCTGGGGGAAGCAGTTCTCTACTCCGATGCCTTTGTCTGTGTCTTCAGGACTAATCTGGTAGAAGGCACATGAAAAAGCAAGGAATCTAAACTCAGGACCAGAAGTAGAGTGGAAGAGAGAAGCTTCTGGGACCTAATCGATGGAATACACAGAGAATTTGAGAAGCAACCTGGGCCTGAAAAAAAGGCATTAGAGCTGAAGAATAGGAATATCATTATTTCCAGGAGAATTAAACTAAATATTACCATCAGTTAATTTTTTCTTAAGTCTTCAACAACAGCAGCAAATCACAGTGCTGGAGCCCCTCTTCTTCATTGCTTTGCTTTTATATTGGTCATTACCAAATCTTTTCAAAGAAAAATTTCCTCCTTTTTAAATTTTTTTAAATGTTTTTAAATTTATTTTTGAGACAGAGAGAGGCAGAGCGTGAGCAGGGGAGGGGAAGAGAGAGAGCAAGACACAGAATCCGAAGCAGGCTCCAGGCTCTGATCTGTCAGTACAGAGCCTGACACGGGGCTCGAACTCACAAACCACGAGAACATGACCTGAGCCGAAGTTGAACGCTTAACCAACTGAGCCACCCAGGCACCCCAAAACTTCCTTCTTTTTAATGATCTTCAAAGAAGAAAAGTTACATAAGCTTTCTTGGTACACTATTCCAGAATTGAACAATGCATGCTTTAAGTAGAGAAAGACATTACATATGTAACTGACAGTAAAATTGAAGACTATGCCCTTTTGTTCTATGCTTAATAGATGTGAGACTAGGGATCCTGTTTCTCATTATTATAAAACTTCATATATATGACAACTGCTACCGGCACAAGAGTTATAATTATTAGGGAGACATCATTAGAAGATTCAAATGTGCCTCAAGTTTACTGCAGTCTTTCCAATTACTTGTAGGTGGTTAAAGTGGTCATTTGGGTGGCAGAATTATTATGTCTGTGTCCATATGAAAGTTTTTGTGGGTCATGGAGAATAGGATGAACCACATCCATGCAAATGGAGTAACAATATACTTACAAATTTACCCACATTCTCTTCCCGATGGCAAATTATGTAGCCATTTTCCCTTCACAAATCTTTATTTTTTTAATTTTTAGTCATAGAAACAGAACATGCTAAATAGAGCTGGTCAGGAATGCTAAAACCATCTAGACTAATCTAATAATTTTCCTGGTGAGAAAACTGAAGAAGTGGAGAGTTCTAGTGAGTAAATGAGCTAGTCTAGAACATAAGCCTCCTGACTTCCAGTCCTGGGCTTTTAACACCACATCATTACACTTTTCTCCTCTTTTGCTATACCAGGGATTTTCAACTGCAGACATGTGCACACCAAGTTAGTGCTACTTCAAGTGTGGTTTGTGAGCCTATGTTGATTCATGGCTGTTTGTTGCTGGGGCACAATGTGACAGGTAAAGAAGGTGAAAGTGAGCATTTAGAAACTTGTATAGGCAATTTGACAGAGTAATTCATGTCTGTTAAATGTAATAATAAACAATTTGGACTTGTGTGTTTTTTTCTTCATATAGAAAGGTTAAATTTAAGAAAATTTTATTATTAAACTATATTTGACATATAATGTTATATTAGTTTCAGGTGTACAACAGTGATTCAATAATTCTATACATTACACTGTGTTCACCATACTAACTGTGGTTACCATCTGTCACCAAACAACATTATTACAATAATATTGACTATATTCCCATGCTATACTTTTCATCCCTGTGACTTGTTTTATAACTGGAAGTTTGTACCTCTTAATCCCCTTCCTCCATTCATCCTTTCTCTCACTCCCCTTGTCTCTGGCAACTACCAATCTCTGTATTTATGGGTATGTTTCTGTTTTTGTTTGTTTATTCATTCTGTTTTATAGATTCCACATATAAGATAAATTACATGGTATTTTGTCTTTCTCTGGCTAATTTTACACAACATAATACCCCCTAGGTACACCCATGTTGTTGTGAATGGCAAGATTTCATTCTATTTATGGCTGAAAAATATTCCATGGTGTGTGTGTGTGTGTGTCACATCTCATGTATTTATTCATCTATTAATGAACACTTAGATTGCTTCCAGATCTTAGTTATGGTATATTAGCTGCAGTGAACATGGAGTTGCATGAATCTCTTTAAGTGTTTTATTTTCTTCAGAAAATACCCAGAGTAGAATTGTTGGATTATATGGTAGTTATATTTTTAATTTTTTGAGGGCCCTCCATACTGTTTTCCATTGTAGCTGCACCAATTGCCATTCTGAGAAAAAATGAACAAGGGTTCACTTTTCTCCACATCCTGACCAACACTTGTTATTTCTTATCTGGCTTATAATAGATATCCTAACAGATGAGAGGTGATATGTCATTTCTCTGATAATTAGTGGTGTTGAGCATCTTTTCATATGTCTGTGGCTAGCAGAATGTCTTCTTTATAAAAATGTCTTTTCAGGTCTTCTGCCCATTTTTTAATTTTTATTTTAATAACCCAGTGCTCATCATGACAGGTGCACTCCTTAATCCCCATCACCTATTTCACCCATCTCCCTGCCCACCTCCCCTCTGGTAACCAGTTTGTTCTCTATAGTTAAGAGTCTGTCTCTTGGTTTGTCTCTCTCTTTTTTCCCCTTTACTCTTTGTTTTGTTTCGTAAATTCCATATATGAATGAAATCATATGGTATTTGTATTTCTCTGGCTGACTTATTTTGCTTAGCATTGTACTCTCTAGTTCCATCCATGTTGTTGCAAATGGCACGATTTCATTCTTTCTTATGGCTGTATGATAATATTATATATGTATATATATACGCATATACATATATATTGTATTATATTATATATAATAATTGTATAATATATAACATAATAATTATAATATATTATATAATATTATATTATAATATTATATATGTATATATAATATATATTATATATATATACACACGATATGCATGCTGCTATAACATAGGGGTGCACATATCTCTTTGATTTAGTATTTTTATATTCTCAGTCGTGTGATTGCTGGGTCATAGAGCAGTTCTATTGTTAACTTTTTGAGGAATCTTCATACTCTTTTCCACAGTGGCTATACTAGTTTGTATTCCCACTGACAGTGCAGGAATGTTCATTTTTCTCCACATCATCACCAACGCCTGTTGTTTTTTGTGTTGTTGATTTAAGCCATTCTGACAGCTGTGAGTTGATATGTCAATTTATTTATTTATTTTATTTTTTATGTTTTATTTTATATTTGAGAGAGAAAGAGAGAGAGCAGGGGAGGGGCAGAGAGATGGAGGCAGAATCTGAAGCAGGTTCCAGGCTCCGAGCTGTCAGCACAGCTTGACAGCTTGGGTACAACACAGCTTGGGGCTTGAACTCATGAGCAGTGAGATCATCACCTGAGCCAAAGTCAGATGCTTAACTGACTGAGCCACTCAGGTGCCCCTCATTGTAGTTTTTATTTACACTTCTGTGATGGTAAATGATGATGAACACCTTTTCATGTGTCTGTTGATTGTATATCTTCTTTGGTGAAATGTCTGTTCATGTCTTCTGCCCATTTTTAAATTTGATGGTTTGTTTTTTGGGTGTGGAGCTGTATAAGTTCTTTACATATTTTGGATACTAACTCTGTATGGGATATGCCATTTATAAATATCTTTCTCCATTTAATAGTTTTAGTTTTGTTGATTGTTTCTTTCCCTGTGCAAAAGCTTTTATTTTGATGTGGTCCCAATAGTTTTTTCTTTTTTTGTTTTTGTTTTTGTTTTTTGCTTTTGTTTCTCTTGCCTCAGAAGACCTAACTAGAAAAAAGTTGCTATGGCTGGTGTCAGAAAAATCACTGCCACTGCTCTTGACTAGGATTTTTATGATTTCAAGTCGTGGGAAAGAAAGTCCAGTTTGATTCTTTTACATGTTGTTGTCCAGTTTTCCCAACACCATTTGTTGAAGAGACTGTCCTTTTCCCATTGCATATTCTTTCCTGCTTTGTTGAAAATTAAATGACAATATAGTTGTGGGTTTATTTCTGGGTTTTCTATTCTGTTCCATTGATCTATGTGTATATATTTTTTTTTTAATTTTTTTTTCAACGTTTATTTATTTTTGGGACAGAGAGAGACAGAGCATGAACAGGGGAGGGGCAGAGAGAGAGGGAGACACAGAATCGGAAACAGGCTCCAGGCTCTGAGCCATCAGCCCAGAGCCCGACGCGGGGCTCGAACTCATGGACCGCGAGATCGTGACCTGGCTGAAGTCGGACGCTTAACCGACTGCGCCACCCAGGCGCCCCTCTATGTGTATATTTTTGTGCCAATTCCACACTGTTTTGGTCATTACAGCTTTGTAATATAACTTCAAGTCCAGAATTGGATGCCTCCAGCTTTGCTTTGCTTTTTCAAGTTTGCTTTGGCTATTTAGGGTCTTTTGTGGTTCCATACAAATTTTAGGATTGTTGTTGTTCTGTGAAAAATGCTGTTGGTGTTTTGGTAGGGATTGCATTAAATGTGTAGCTTGCTTTGGGTAGTATAGACATTTTAGCAATATTTGTTCTTCTAATCCATGAACATGGAATGTCTCTCCATTTCTTTGTGTCATCTTCAATTTCTTTCATCACTGGTTTATAGTTTTCAGAGTATAGGTCTTTCACCCTTTTGGTTAAGTTTATTTGTAGTTATTATTTTTAGTGCAATTGCAAATGGGAGTGTTTCTTAATTTTTCTTTCTGCTGCTTCATTATTGGGTGACTTCAAATGCAACAGATTACTGTAGACTGAATTTGTATCCTGCAACTTTACTGAATTCATTGACCAATTCTAGCAGTTCTATGGTGGAGTCATTCAAATTTTCTATGTTTAGTATTATGTCATCAGCAAATAGTGAAATTCTACTTCTTCCTTACTGATTTTAATGGCTTTTATTTCTTTTTGTTGTCTGATTGCTATGCTATTCAGTACTATGCTGAATAAAAGTGGTGAAAGTGGACGTCCTTGTCTTGTTCCAGACCTTAGGGATAAGGTTCTGTTATTACCCATTAAGGATGATATTTGCTCTGGGTTTTTCATATATGGCCTTTATTATGTTGAGGTATTTTCCCCCTTACCTCACTTTGTTGAAAATTTTTATCAGAAATTCATTTTGTGGGGCACCTGACTGGCTCAGTCAGCAGAGCATCTGACTCTTAATCTTGGAGTCATGAGTTCAAGCCCCATGTTGGGCGTGGAGCCTACTTTGAAAATAAAGAAATGCATGTTGTGCTTTGTCAAGTGTTTTTTTTTTTCTGTGTTTATTGAAATTATCATATGGTTCTTATCCTTTCTCTTATTAATGTAATGTATCACATTGATTGATTTGAGAATATTGAACCACCCTTGCAACCCAGGAATAAATCTCACTTGCTTGTGATGAATGTTTTTTTAATGTACTGTTGGAGTTGGCTTGCTGGTATTTTGTTGAGGATTTTTGCATCCATGTTCATCATGGATATTGGCCTGTAGTTTTCTTTTTTAGTGGTGTTTTTATCTGGTTTTGGTATCAGGGTAATTCTGAACTCATAGAATGAATTTAGAAGTCTTCCTTCCATTTCTACTTTTTGGAAAAGTTTGAGAACAATAAGTATTAACTCTACTTTAAATGTTTGGTAGAATTTGCTTGTGAAGCAATGTGGTCCTGGACTTTTCTTTGTTGTGAGTTTTTTAATTACTGATTTAATTGCTTTGCTGGTTTTCAGTCTGTACAAATTTTCTATTTCTTCTTGTTTCACTTTTAGTAGGTTTATGTTTCTAGGAATTTATCCATTTCTTCTTGGTTGTCCAATTTGTTGGTATTTAATTTTTCATAATACTCTGTTATAATTGTTTATATTTCTGTGGTGTTTATTATTATTTCTCCTCTCTCATTTGTGATTTTATTTATTTGGGTCCTTTCTCCTTTTTTATTGATACATCTGGATAGAGGTTCATCAATTTTATAGATTTTTTTTTTCCAAAGAACCAGCTCCTGGTTTCATGGATCAATTTTTTTTTAAGTTTCTATTTCATCTATTTCTGCTCTGATCTTTATTATTTCCTTCTTCCTGCTGGTTTTAGGTCCTGTTTATTGTTCATTTTCTAGCTCCTTTAGATGTAAGGTTAGGTTGTTTATTTGAGATTTTTCTTGCTTCTTGAGGTAGACCTGTATTCCTATAAACTTCCTGCTTAGAACTGCTTTTGTTGTGTCCCAAAGGTTTTGCACTGTTGTGTTTTCATTTTTGTTTCCATCTACTGTGTATTTATTCTTTTATTTCCTGGTTGACTTATTTGTTGTTTAGTAGCATGTTATTTAACATGTATTTGTGGTCTTTCAGATTTTTTCTTGTGGTTGATCTAGTTTCATAGCTTTGGGGTCAGAAAAGATGCATGGTATTACTTCAGTCTTTTTGAATTTGTTGAGGATTGCTTTGTGGCCCAATATGTGATCTATTCTGGAAGATGTTTCATGTGCACTTGAAAAGAATGTGTATTTTTCTGTTTTAAGATGGAATGTTATGAATATATTTGTTGTATCCATCTGGCCCAGTGTATCATTCAAAGCCTTTGTTTTCTTGTTGATTTTCTGTTTAGATGATTTGTCCATTGATGTAAATGGGGTGCTCAAGTCCCCTATTATTATTATATTATTATCAGTTCCTTTATGCTATTAACTGTTTTATGCATTTGGGTGCTTTCAAGTTGGGTGCATAAATAGTTACAACTGCTATATCTTCTTGACAGATTGTCCCTTTTATTATTATATAGTGTCCTCTTTGTCTCTTGTTACAACCTTTGTTTTAAAGTCCAGTTTGTCTGAAATAAGTATTGAAATTTAGGCTTTTATTTGACATCCATTTGAGTGATAAATGTTTCTCTCTCCCCTCACTTTCAGTCTATAGGTGTCTTTTGGTCTAAAATGAGTCTTTTGTGGGTAGCATATAGATGGGCCTTGTTTCGTTTTTTTTTTCTAATCTATTCTGTCACCCTATGTCTTTCGATTGGAGCATTTAGTTTATTTACATTCAAAGAAATTATAGATAGATTTTATTTATTACCATTTTATTACTTATTTTCTGGTTGTTTTTGAAGATTCTATCTGAAGCTATCTGTCTTTCATGGTTTGCTGGTTTTCTTTAGTGATATACTTGGATTTCTTTCTCTTTATTCTTTGCACATTACATATGTACATATGTACATACACATATGTTTGTACATAACATCTTCTGCATATAGCAGTCTATATTAAGTTGGTGGTCTTTTAAGTTTGAACCCATTCTTTACTCCTGTTCTTCCCACATTGTAGTTTTATGGTGTCATGTTTTACATCCTGTAATTTTGTGAGTTCCTAGACTTATTTTTTACAGAATTCTTCATTTTTACTGCTTTTGTATTTCCTATCTTCATAATATCAATTTTGGTATCTCCTTTCCACTCAGAGTACCCTTTAATATTTCTTATAGGGCTGATTTAGTGGTCATGAACTTCTTTAGCCTTTGTTCATCTGGGAAACTCTTTATCTCTCCTTCTATTCTGAATAATAGCTTTGCTGGATAGAGTATTCTTGGCTGCAGGTATTTCCCATTCAGCACTGTGAATATATCATGTAACTCCTTTCTAGCTTGGGAAGTTTCTGGTAAAAAATCTGATAGCCTTATGATATTTCCTTTGTATTTAAATGTTTTGTTTTGTCTTGCTGCTTTGTTTTGTTTTGTTAAAAAACCTATTTATTTATTTATTTATTTATTTATTTATTTATTTAAATTTAAAACCAATTTAGTTAACACATAGTGTAATAATAATTTCAGGAATAGAATTTAGTAATTCACTGCTTACATGTAACTCCTAGTGCTCATTCCAAGTGTCCTCCTTAATGTCTTCACCCCTTTAGCACCCTCCCCCACCTGACACCTGCCAGCAAACCTCAGTTTGTTCTCTGTATTTAAGTCTCTTATGGTTTGTCTCCCTCTCTGTTTTTATATTATTTTTGCTTCCCTTCCTTTATTTCATCTGTTTTGTATCTTAAAGTCCACATATGAGTGAAATCATATGATATTTGTGTTTCTCTTATTTCATTTAGCATAATACACTCTAGTTCCACCCATGTTGTTGCAACTGGCAAGATTTCATTCTTTTTGTTCACCAAAAATTATTCCCTTATATATACTATACTATACTATACTATACTTTATATACACTGTATATATACTATATATATATAGTATATATACAGTACTATATACTATTTACTAATAGTGCTGCTATAAACATTGAGGTACATGTGCCCCTTCAAATCAGCCTTCCTGTATCATTTGTATAGATACCTAGTAGTGCACTTGCTAGGTCATAGGTTAATTCTGTTTTTAATAATTTGAAGAACCTCCATAATATTTTCCAGCATGGCTACACCAGTTTGCATATCCATCAGCAGTGCAAAAGGGTTCCCCATTCTCCACATCCTTGCCAACACCTGTTGTTGCCTGAGTTGTTAATTTTAGCCATTCTGACAGGTGTGACTTGGTATCTCATTGTGGTGTTGCTTGGATTTCCCTGATGATGAGTGATGTTGAGCATTTTTCATGTGTCAGTTGGCCATCTGGATGTCTTCTTTGGAGAAGTGTCTATTCATGTCATCTACCCATTTCTTCACTAGATTATTTATTTTTTGGGTGTTGAGTTTGATAAGTTCTTTATACCTTTTGGATACTAACCCTTTATTTGATATGTCATTTACAAATATCTTCTCCCATTCTGTCAGTTGCCTTTTAGTTTTGCTGATTGTTTCCTTCACTGTGCAGAAGATTTTTATTTTGATGAGGTCCTGATAGTTCATTTTTGCTTTTGTTTCCCTTGCCTCTGGAGACACGTTGAGTAAGAAGTTGTTAAGGCCAAGGTCAAAGAGGTATTTACCTGCTTTCTCCTGTAGGATTTTGATGGCTTTCTGTCTTATGTTTAGGTCTTTCATCCATTTTGAGTTTATTTTTGTGTGTGGTGTAAGAAAGTGTTCCAGGTTTATTCTTCTGCATGTCACTGTCGAGTTTTGCCAATACCAATTGCTGAAGAGACTGTCTTTTTTCCATTGGATATTCTTTTCTGCTTTGTCAAAGGTGAGTTGGCCATACATTTGTGGTTCCATTTCTTAATTCTCTATTGTGTTCCTTAATCTATGTGTCTGTTCTTGTGCCAATACCATACTGTCTTGATACTTACAGCTTTGTAATACAACTTGAAGTCCAGAATTATGATGCCTCCAGCTTTGGTTTTCTTTTTCAACATTACTTTGTCTATTCAGTGTCTTTTCTGGTTCCATACAAATTTTGGGATTGTTTTCTCTAGCTCTGTGAAGAATGCTGGTGTTATTTTGATAGGGATTACATTGAATATGCAGATTGCTTTGGGTAGTATTGACATTTTAACAATGTTTGTTCTTCTAATCCAGAAGTATGGAATATTTTTCCATTTTTTGTGTCTTCTTCAATTTCTTTAATATGCTTTCTATAGTTTTCAGTGTATAGATTTTTCACTTCTTTGGTTAGGATTATTCCAGGGTATTTTATGTTTTTTGGTGCGATTATAACTGGGATCAGTTCCTTGATTTTTCTTTCTGCTGCTGCATTATTTGTGCATAGCAATGCAACGAATTTCTGTACATTGATTTTATATCCTGTGACTTTGCCGAATTTATGTATCAGTTCTAGCAGTTTTTTGGTGGAGTCTTTTGGGTTTTCCACATAGAGTATCATGTCGTCTGCAAAGAGTGAAAGTTTGACTTCTGCCTTGCTGATTTGGATGTCTTTTATTTATTTATGTTGTCTGATTGCTGAGGCTAGGACTTCCAACACTATGTTGAATAACTGGTGAGAGTGGACATCCTTGTTGTGTTCCTGACATTAGGGAGAAAGCTCTTAGTTTTTCCCCATTGAGGATGATATTAGCAGTGTGTCTTTCACATATGGTCTTTTTGATCTTGAGGTACAATCCTCTATCCCTACTTTCTTGAGGGTTCTTATCAAGAAATGATGCTGTATTTTGTCAAATGCTTTTTCCACATCTATTGAGAGGATCATGTTCTTATCCTTTCTTTTGTTAATATGATGCATCACATTGATTGATTGCAGATATTAAACCAGCTTTGCATGCTGGGAATAAATTCTACTTGATCATGGTGAATAATTATTTTAATGTATTGTTGGATCCAGTTGGCTAGTATCTTGTTGAGAATCTTTGCATCCATGTTCTTTGGGGAAATTGGTCTGTAGTTCTCCTTTTTAGTGGGGTCTTTGTCTAGTTTTAGAATCAAGGTAATGGTGTCCTTGTAGAATGAGTTTGGAAGTTTTCCTTCCATTTCTATTTTTTGTAACAGCTTCAAAAAAATAGGTGTTACCTGTTTAAATGTTTGGTAGAGGGGTGCCTGGGTGGCGCAGTCGGTTAAGCGTCCGACTTCAGCCAGGTCACGATCTCGCAGTCTGTGAGTTCGAGCCCCGCGTCGGGCTCTGGGCTGATGGCTCAGAGCCTGGAGCCTGTTTCCGATTCTGTGTCTCCCTCTCTCTCTGCCCCTCCCCCGTTCATGCTCTGTCTCTCTCTGTCCCAAAAATAAATAAAGGTTGAAAAAAAAAAATTAAATGTTTGGTAGAATTCCCCTGGAAAGCCATCAGGCCCTGGACCCTTGTTTGTTGGGAGATTTTTTATTACTGATTCAATTTATTTACTGGTTATGGGTCTGTTAAAATTTTCTATTTCTTCCTATTTCAGTTTTGGTAGTTCACGTGTTTCTAGGAATTTGTCTACTTCCAGATTGCCCAATTGTTGGCAGATAACAGTTCATAATATTTTCTTATTATTGTTTGTATTTCTGTGGTGTTGGTTGTCATATCTCCTCTTTCATTCTTGATTTTATTTATTTGTGTTCTTTCCTTTTTATTTTTGGTCATTCTGCCTAGGGGTTTAGCAATTTTTGTTGATTCTTTCAAAGACCCAGCTCTTGGTTTCATTGATCTGTTGTACTGTTTTTTTTTATTGTTGTTGTTGTTTCGATATCATTGATTTCTGCTCTAATCTTTATTTTTTCCCTTCCTCTGCTGGTTTTGAGCTTTTTATGCTATTCTTTTTCCAGCTCTTTTAGGTGTAAGATTAGGTTGTGTATTTGAGACCTTTCTTCCTTCTTTAGGAAGGCCTGGATTGCTATATATTTCCCTCCTCTGACTATCCTTGCTGCATTCCAGAGGTTTTGGGCTGTTGTGTTTTCATTGGCTTCCATGTGCTTTTTAAATTTCTTCTTTAATTTCTTTGTTAACCCATTCATTCTTCAGTAGGATGTTCTTTAATCTCCAAGTATTCATGGTCTTTCCAAATTCTTTCTTGTGGTTGATTTTGAGTTTCATAGTGTTGTGTTCTGAAAATGTGCAAGGTATGATCACGATCTTTTTGTACTTGTTGAGGGCTGATTAGTGTCCCAGTATGTAATCTATTCTGGAGAATGTTCCATGAACACTTGAGAAGAATGTGTATTCTGCTGCTTTAGGATGAAATGTTCTGAATATATCTGTTAAGTCCATCCAGTCCATTGTGTCATTCAAAGCCATTGTTTCCTTGTTGATTTTCTGCTTACATGATCTGTCCATTGTTGTAAGTGTGGTGTGAAGTCCCCTACTATTATGGTATTATTATCAATGAGTTTCTTTATGTTTGTGATTAATTGATTTATACATTTTGGTTCTTCACATTGGGGGCATAAATATTTACAATTTTTAGATATTCTTGGTGGATAGACCACTCAATTACTGTATGATGCCCTTCTTCATCTCTTGTTACAGACTTTATTTTAAAATATAGTTTGTCTGATATAAGTATTGCTACTTCAGCTTTCTTTTGATGACCATTAGCATGATAGATGGTTCTCCATCCCCTTACTTTCAATCTGCAGGTGTCTTTAGGTCTCAAATGAGTCTCATGGAAGCAGCATATAGATGGGTTTTGCTTTCTTATCTATTCTGATACCCTATATCTTTTGGTTGGAGCGTTTAGTTCATTGACAGAGTGAGTACTGAAAGATATGATTTTTGTGCCATTGTGTTGCCTGCTGAGTTGGTGTTTCTGGTAATGTTCTCTGGTCCTTTCTAGTCTTTGTTGCCTTTGCTCTTTTTTGTTTTGTTTTGTCTTTTCTCCACTCAAAGGGTCTCCCTTAAAATTTCTTGCAGGCTGGTTTAGTGGTCACAAACTACGTTAGATTTCACCTTGGAAACTCTTTATCTCTTCTTTATGTCTTCTTTGAAAGACAGACTTGCTGGATAAATAATTATTGACTGCATATTTTTCTGATTCATCACATTGAATATATCTTGCCATTCATTTTTGGCCTGCCAACTTTCTGTGGACAGGTCTGCTGCGAACCTGATCTGTCTTCCCTTACAGGTTAAGGACTTCTTTCCCTTGGTTCTTTCATAATTATTTCCTTGTCTGTGTATTTTGTGAGTTTGACTATGATAAGCCTTGCTGATGGTCAGTTTTTGTTGATTCTAATGAGAGTTCTCTGTGCTTCTTGGATTTTGATGTCTGTGTCCTTCCTCAGATTAGGGAAGTTTTCTGCTATAATTTGCTAATGTAAACCTTCTGCCACTTTTTCTCTCTATCTTCTGGGTTTCCTATGGTTCCAATGTTATTCCTTTTTAATTAATCACTGAATTCTCTAAGTCTTGTATCATGATCTTTTGCCTTTGTTTCCCTGTTTTGTTTTGCTTCATTATTCTCCATAATTTTATCATCTAAACTGCTGATTCGCTGCTCTGCTTCATTGCTGTCATGGCATCCATTCAAGATTGCATCTTGGTATAGCATTTTTAATTTCATCTGGACTAGATTTTATTTCTTTTATATCCACAGAAAGGGATTCTATGCTTTTTTAAACCCCAGCTAGTACTCTCTTTTTTTTTATTTTTAGTTTTAATGTTAATTTATTTCGAGAGAGATAGAGAGAACATGAGCAGGGGGAGGGACAGAGATAGGGAGACACAGAATTTGAAGCGGTGTCCAGGGTCTGAACTGTCAGCACAGAGCCTGACATGGGGCTTGAACTCATGAACCACGAGATAATGACCTGAGCTGAAGTAGGATGCTTAATTGTCTGAGTCACCCAGACACCCCTCAACCTCAGCTAGTATTGTTATTATCATGGTTCTAAATTCTAGTTCAGACATTGTGCTTATATCTGTGTTGATTAAACCCCTGGCTTCATTTCTTTCTGTTCTTTCTTTTAGGATGAATTTCCTTCATTTTGTCATTTTGGAGGAAGAAGAAAATTAATAAAAAAAAAATGAAAATTAAAAAATTAACAACAAAACAAAAAATAAAGTAAAGAAAGCTAGATCTTAGGTGTGTTTGGTCTGAGTTTTGAAGGAAGCTTAACAGAATGGAGAAAAAAGAGAAATAAAATTTAAAAAGGTAAGAAAAAATTTAAAAATTTAAAATATAAATATAATAAAATAAAGTGAAACAAAAAATGAAGGAGAATAAAAATTTTAAAAATAAAAAATAAAGTAAAAAAATAAAAATAAATATAAAGTTTTCTCTTTCTGTATACAAGAATGAGGAAGAAAATAAAGAAAGAAAAAAAGAAAGAAAAAATAAAAACTATTTAAGCAAAAACAGAAGCAAAGAAAATGAACAAATAAATAAACTAGCAAACAGAATCAAATCCCAATGAAGTTACATCCAGTTTCCCTAGAATTGAAAATATGAAGCCCTATATAGTCCATACACTACACAGGCAGAGTGACTTATGCTGGTCTTCTAGGGGATGTGTGTGGAGGGTGCAGATGGTCAAGGCTTGGTGTAACAGCTCTCTTCTCCACTAGGTGACACTGCTTAGCTTACTGAGGTGAATTAGTGTGGCACACATGCGCATGTGTGCATGCCCATGCACGAGAGAGGTGGAAATGGCTTCACCCAGCTCCCTCTGGCACAGGAACTTAGCTCTCTCACTGACCCGGGATCAAGCACCCCCACTCTTTGTCTCAGGTCTCTGTCCATTCCCTGCCTCTACCCTGTCCATGTCCAAGATGTCTTCCTGCCTGGAGTCACCCCCTTCCAGAGTTTTATCTCAGATGGAGTTGTGTTTAAAACTCCAGTGTCCTCTGAGTTCTCCCAGTTCTCACACTGACCTTTACAACCCCAGGCTTTAAGCCCTGCTGATTGCAAGAACTCACAAAATTTGGCTCCCCTTACTTTCTAAGCCAATTGCTTTGGAGATTTGTTTTCACCATATGCTTTCCAATGTGCTAGACTGTCTCTTGCTCTTCTCCATGACCATGGCTCCATCCTACCACAGTGGTCATGATCCATTTCTCTTCCATGCTGTGTCTCTGCACTTAATACCTTCTTTTATGTGTCCTCCTCTCTATGTTTAGTTGTGGAGTTTGTTTTCCCAGTCTTCAGATCAATTTATGGGGTATTTAGGATGATTTGATGATTATCTAGTTGTATTTTTAGGATGAGGCAAGCCTAGAGTCCTCATACGTTGCTCCATCTTGCAAAGAACTCTTTACCCATTACTTAATTAGATTATTTGGTTTATTTTGATGTTGAGTTGTATAAGTTGTTTATATATGTTGGATATTAACCCCTTACTATTTGTAATTATCTTCTCCTTTTTGTTTTGTTGATGGTTACCTTTGCTATGCAAAAGATTTTAACTTTGATGTAATTCTAATAGCTTATTTTTGCATTTGTTTCCTTTGCTTGAGGAGATATATGCATAAATATGTTGCTAAGACCAATGTCTAAGAAATTATTGCCTGTTTTCTCTTAGTGGTTTTATGTTTTCAGGTCTTACATTTAGGTCTTTAATCCATTTTCAGTTTATTTTTATGTGTGATATAAGAAAGTGGTCCAGTTTCATTCTTTTGTATGTAGCTGTTCAGTTTTCCCAAAAGGATTTGTTGAGTAGACTGTCTGTCCCCTTTGTATATTCTTGCCTCCTTTTGGTAGATTAATTGGCCTTGGAAATGTGGGTTAATTCCAGAGCTCTCTACCCAGTTCTGTTGATCTATGTGTCTATTTTTGTGCCACTACCATATTGACAGATTACTATAGCTTTGTAGTATATTTGGGTTTGTGATATCTACAGGTTTTCTCTTTTTCAAGATTGCTTGGGCTATTTGGGATCTTTTGTGGTTTTATACACATCTTAATATTATTCTAGTTCTTTGAAAAATGCTATTGGAATTTTGATAGAGATTGTATTGAATATGCAGATTGCTTTAGATAGTATGGACATTTTAACTATATTATTCTTCTAATAATGAGCATGGTATATCTTTCCATTTGTTTATATTGTCTTCAATTTCTTTCACTGATGCCTTATCGTTTTCAGAATATAGGTCTTTCACCTCCATTAAATTTATTCCTAGGTATTTTTTCTTTTTGATGCAAGTGTAAAAGGAGTTATTTTCTTGATTTCTTTTACTGCAACTTCATTATTAATGTATAGTGTATCTTGTTGAACAACTTTAGGACCATTAATTTGAACTCTTATGAGGTATATTGCTTATCTCCATGTTATTTAATTCTTTGTCTGCAGTTCTGTCTTGTTCCTTTGTTTGGAGCATGTTTCTCTGTCTCCTTATTTTGCTTGAACTTTGGTGTTTATTTTTATGAATTAGATGGAGCAGCTACTTCTCCCAGTTTTAAGGGAATTGCCCTGTGTAGGAGCAGGATTTGCGCAGACTGTGTGTGCCTGGGAACTTTGGCTGGCTGGCTGGAACTGTAGCAGGTACGGGGTGGAGGTCCATGGGCACTATATACAGGGGATGCCCTAGTGAGTGGAATAGTTGGATCTGAAACAGGTGCAGGCTGGGTGGTCTTGGGGTCCTCTATGCAGAGGATGCCTTGGTTGGGCAGGTTAAGCTGAAGGTTTGTGTTTTTTATGTCTGCTTCTGCTATTTCATTTACTTAGTAGTTTATTATATAGTATTTTATAAAAGCATTGGCCTTGAATGGATTGCAAATAAAAATCAGTTTGTTGCCACAGATGGATTGAAAAGCACTGGTTTAAGTGAGACACTGGGTTTTTATAACAATTGACAGGAAGTCAACAGAACAAAATGTTTATAAACTTTAAAAGTAATTGAAAGAAATGAGTTTAGTGCTGCTATTATGGTGAGACCTGAATACTTTGAATAGTTTATGAGATATATGACAGGAAAAGCTAAAGAATCCTGAGCTATGACACCTTTTCATGGCACTGTCCTAATTACTCTCCAGTTTCTGAAGTTCTTTTAGAAATGTGATTTTTGTTTTTATCAAGGTCGAGAAATCTAAAAAAAATATAGCACATAGGACAACTATTATATACTGTGACTCTACTACTTTTTCCACCATATTTTTTTTATACACAATCAAGTCTAGCTTATTTTTCCTTAATTTGAATTTTCTTCCTAAGTATGTTAGTATCTGCCCCTACTTACTAGCCAAGTTTATACTAATCACTAGTCAAATTTTATCGTGATTGTAAAAGGTCTAATTCAGTCCTTTGGGCCTTCTTTCACCTCTAGATTCATTAAGCATAATTGTCTCCATTATCCAAATCAAAGAAAAATGCAAGCATGCTTGAATGCAGTATTAGTCACAATGAAATATTCCTTCAGGACTGATAGTTCCTGAAGGGTTGATAATGACCTACTCATAACTGCTCCCTTGGACACTTCAATCATTTATTAACCCATATAACGCAATGATGGCAGATTCCTAGCAACCTCAACTACCTGACACAGCTTAAACCTGAAAGTGCAGGAAACATCTGTGAGTAGTGAGTAAGTGAGGTATCATAAAAGCTATACATGACTTTACATACCAGGTTGGGGCCTGGAGCTGCACTAGGTCAGAGTGTAGAGTGTTGTCATTGTGTGTAGGCTCAGGTTAGTAACTGACACTATTCCTTTGCGCTGAACAGCCTAATTATGTACCCTTTAAAGTCTACCTCCTGTATAGAGTCCACTCAAAGACCTTCATTCTCAGTGCAGTGGCAGAGAGTGCATAAATATAAATGTATATAAATACATATATCCAGCTCCTATATAACTTTGTTGTACCAGTTTGTTTACACAGCTGCCTATCAGCCCCTTTCAACGAAGAGGTAGAAGGAAAGGACTGTGTTTTATGTATATCTGTATTCTTAGCACCTTGTACATAATACGTATTCCACGGTGTTGAAGGAGTGAATAAACAGTTATCTGATTTCAGCTTCAGTTCTTCTGAGGCATGAAAACACTCAGATACTTCTATCTATCAGCAGGTTATAGTTTCTTCTTGTGAATATCTATGATTTCAACAGGAAGTATAAAAGAGGCTGGAGTGGAAGGTGCTTGTGTTAAGAATAAAGCTCTGACTGTATTCCTGCTTCCGGCGCTATTTTATTAATCTGCTTGCCCTGATGGCTGATGTCTTACTTGCCTTGACCAATGGAGAGCTCATTAGCCCTTTCCTCCAATAAGACAAGTCATATTTCTTCCCTTCCTGCCTCCTCCAGCATGCACTGTCCTATTTCATTTTCTTTATGCTTACTTGGATTATCTGCTCCATGTAAATGACTAACTATAAAATAAGAATACTAAATATGAAATGTTGAATTTATATCAAGTACACACTCTGTGTTAGGCTTCCTAATATATGCAGTAGACACATAGAAGAGCAATGTGTAATTCTTGTTCTTCAGAAACTCACAATTGAGTGGGAAAAGTAGATGAGTTAATAAATTATTAAATTTTCTAGAACTATCATTAATTGAACAGTCTCTGTAACAAGTCTTTTACTTTTATAACTTTATTTCCTTTTCATAAAATGACACTATTATTATTCCATTTCACAGAGAAGGTAAGTATCTCTTGGGGAGATTGTGTAAATTTCCCAAGATCTTGTTATTTTTAAGAAACAAAACAAGGATTTAAACTTAAGATGTTTGAATACCAAATCTGCACATGTAACTGTGCCATGCTGTCTATGACCATTTGGGTCCCTTCCCAATCTCCTTTCTTGTTTTATCTAGAAAATTCACTGGGGGTGGGAAGGGATTAGGTCTCATTTTCTAATTATGTTTGGTAAATTAACAGGTACTATAGCTGTCATATGTGGACTCATTTTCCTGTAATGTTAATGGAGAACATCATGCAAAATCTTAAGTAAATATGTAAGAGATTAAAATGTGTAGTTCTGTCCTAACATATGAAGGCTGTTACCTTAGCATAGATTAAATTATTATTTTAAAACCTATTATTTAAGAGCACAAGCAGGTCCCATTGCACTGTCCTCCATAAGGATCTTGCAAATCATTTTGGCCTTGATTTCTTCTTGATATTCTTTCTTTGCCAGTATTTTTTTTTGCTCTAATTATTCACATTTTCCTCTCTAAAATAGAATCACCTGTCTTGTCTTCTGAAACCTGTCCAATTTTGTTCAAATTCTCAAAAACAACAGCTAGTTGGTCCATATGGACCCTGATAATTTCATAAACACCTTGTTATGAAAATAATCAGACTTTTTAGACTTACACCCATTGAATTTACTCCCAGATATCTTCCTATTGTGGCTTGATTTCTTGTCCTTCCATCTTCTGTGAGATCTGCTTTATTTGTAATTATAGTTCACTTTACTAACATAAATTTTTAGTGTTACTTATGATCACTTTTCTATTGCAACATAGCAAATAAAAAACCACTATGTCCCTTTGTACTTCCTACAGTGAGAAAGTGAATCATATTGAGCCAGAGTCATATTTTAGTATGATAGAGCAAATCTTTGTCTTTCTTATTCTGCAGATGACTGGCACTGACTAAGGAGTGAAAAATGTCTTCTCAACTTTATTTGTTAATGCTGCTCTGATACTTTTTTACACATAAATATGAAAAAGAAACCCTGTAATGTGTTGGGAAAAAATTCGTATTGGTGACTCATTGTTGAATGAATATACAGATTAGTGCTAGGTATGGATTTTGAGTTTTATGTTTATATAAATTTCTTTCTGTAATATTTGAAACTATCTACATGTCTTGATAATCCCACTACCCAATGAGAAACTACAGTCAATTCAAATTATTTAAATGGAACCAACACACTGAATTTTTCCAAATCTTTGATTATTAATGCCACAATTAGCATTTTCTATTTCTACTAAGATTTAATATGCCAAGCAAACTAAGCAAGAGATTGTTCCTTGAAGTATTCATGACAAGAGAGATTTCTGCGTCAGGGACCTTTATCTTACCATGTTGGTTTACTCATATAATATGGTATGGTTCACCAGCCAGGGTTCTCCAGAGAAGCAGAACCAATAGGTTGTGTGTTTGTGTGTGTGTGTGTTTGTGTGTGTGTGTGTGTATGTGTGTGTGTGTGTGTGTGTGTGTGTGTGTGTGTGTGTATTTTTACCCCAGAAATTGGCTCACATGATTGTGGGGACTGTTAGGTCCCAGTTCTGTAGGGCAGGCTTGCAGGCTGGAGACTCAGAGAAGAGTTGGTATAACTCTAGTTCAAAGGTATTCTGCTACTGGCAGTGGCAGAATACCTCCTTCCTTAGGAGACTTCAATTTTTTTTCTTTTCAGGTCTCCAATTAATTAGATGAGACTCATCTACAGTATGGAGGGTAATCTGCTTTACTCAAAGTCTATGGATTTAAATGTTAATCACATCTTAAAAAAACACAACTTTTATAGCAACATCCAAAGTAGTGTTTGACCAAACATCTGGCCACCACAGCTTAGCCGCATCAACACATAAAATTAACTACAAATGATCATGTTTTTAACAAATTGTGAATTATTCCCAAATTCACTACAAAATTTAAAGGCAGTACTCAGGGGGCACGTGGGTGGCTTAGTTAGTCAAAATTTGACTCTTGATTTCAGCTCAGGTCATGATCTCCCAGTTGGCGAGATTGAGCCCTGCATCAGGCTCTGCAGGGAGCATGGAAGCTGCTTGGGATTCTCTCTCTCCCTTTTTCTCCCCTCTCCCCTGCTTCTATGCTTGGTCTCTCTAACAAATAACAAAAAAATAAAGATTTAACTCATAATAATTAAAGCAGGAATAACTTTCCATAATGAGTGCAAGACAGTTTCATAAGATCTTACATACAAAGAGAAACCAAATTGAGATCATTTTACTCGGTCCTACCTTTCACTTCAGGCATAGTGTTGACTAATGTGGAGATGGAGTTTGAAATTAAGGGGACAAAGGACTAGAAAACAGACTGTGTTGTCTCTAGGCTAAATTAAGACAGAAGTTATTGTCACTTCTCTGAAGAAGTAAGAGAAGCATCACACAAGAATATCTTGCCTTCCATATTAAGTTGTTATGGACAGTAATCATATACCACTTTTCTTCTGCACCTCATAGATCTTAGCATATTGTTGGATAGTTGAATTGGAAAAAATGAATCTTTGAAAAAGTTAACCCACAGATTCAGCAAACAAAGGGATCGAATAAAGCCACAAGGGGATCAAGGGTGCAAATGTATTAAAATGTAGTGAACTGAGTGATTGTAGGGCTGGTGAGGAAATAAGAGATGTTTGGGAAAGATGCTGCTGTTGAAAAAGAAGGCAGTGAACTAGATACTTGAGTCATAGAGTACTACATTTTGACAATGTGATGCTCTTAAAATGTGAATGTCCTGAGGTAGAGGTAAATGTTTGCTATAAATGTGAGGAAAGGCAAGAATAGCATGATATCAAGATGGTTTCTAATTCATATATACATTATATGTTATTTAGGATGATGGAAGTGGATATAGGTTGGGAGGAAAAATGTGAGCCAAGTGTCATGTTATTTAGAAAGATGGGAGAAGTTTGTGAAAGTTAGAAAGGTAAAGGTAACTGTTAGAAGCCATTAAGCTTTTCAAGAATGAAAAGTCCGAGAAGGTATTTTTTTCATGACTCTTAAATGGCACTGGGAATGGAAAATTGTGTCAGTTCATGGCTGGTTTAGAAAAAGTAGTATTATGGTATGATATGTGTGGACTGACCTGGATGAATATATAGGGGAAGCAACTGAGGTAAAAAGTTTGGATCATGAGTAGTTGGTTTGGAGAACAGCATTGAAGAAGCTATGGATTAGGAATAAGCAGAGGTCATATATTGAAGACACAATCCTCTTTCTTAGAAATACTGAGGGATCTCATGCATTATGAACTTTGTTACACACACACACACACACACACACACACACACACTCACGTGCTCACACACGCGCGTATGCATACACATGTCCTAATCAACAATGCCTCAGATTCTACAAGAAGTAGTATGAGTAATGTTAAAATTCTAAAGAACAGCAGAATGTCTTATTGTTTAAGGACATTGATTTCAAACAATCGATATATACAAAAGTATTTAAAAATTTAAATCTTTTCTGAAAGTATCCCTAAGAATGTTGTTATATAATGCTAAAATATGTATAGCGTATTACACAGACTTTAGAATCAAATTTCCTGTCCAGTGGATTAGAAATATAGCCAAAGATATATAAGACTTGGGAAATAGGTTGCATAGTAAAAGTGAAAACAAAGTGGAGCAATTATTAATCTTTAATTAATATAGTGGATGGACCAAAAACACTATCAGGTTTTTATTTACACATGAATGATGGATGGTAATTTACAATGCTGAAATAAATCCAAGTGGTAATTTACCTACTAGATATTCTGCTTCCCATACTGTTTCAAATAAAAAAAATTATTAATACAAGTGCCAAGCACTGAGTTCATTAATGTTAAATTGACACATTTGCCTTTTATCATGCAACTCAACTCCAAAGGCACATGGGGATAGAACCTGGCCTCCGTTCAGACAAGTTTATAAAGGAGAGCTAAGGACTCTCTAAGGCTTCTGAGTCCTTTGATAGTCTTCTGGCATTTACTGCTTATGATCTTGCCTTTCATGCTGAAGCTTTTGTCTTCTCTGGAGGTTTGTTCTAAGGAGGAGACACAGAGAAACATTTCCACATATCTGGCTCTGCCAATTGCTCCATAACATTTGGGGTACCATTAACTTCGAGAATCCACCCATCTCATTATGGCACAAAGAGCAATCAGCTCACTTTTTCCCTTCTCATTCTGCAGAATGCAGCAACATGTCCTCTGTGGGGAAAAGCATAAAAGCTCTCTGTCTCATCCTGAGGGAGGAGGCTTTATTTTCTTTCCCCTACATGGAGTTGACTAGGGCATACTTCAGTGGCACACCTTTGACCCATGAGTTGCCGAACTGAACTAAATAACTCTGAACACCTTGTGAAAGTCCTCTGGGAGATGTCTCTTTAGGATGGTGTGTGTTCCTTGAAAATGTATAAAGGAAAAACTTTGGACTTCAAGTGAAAAGGCACGATTTTGAATCTAACGCTCCACCTTGCTAGCTGTGTAAAATTAGGCAAGTCTCCTTTATGAGTCTTGTTATAAAATGAGAATAATGAGGTTTACTCTCAAGCTGCTGTGAAGAAATAATGAGGTGATATATGAGCAATAGCCTGGCAAAGATCCTGGTCCAAAATACCCCTCCTCTATAAGTGCTGATTATATCATGTTCTTAGTAGACAACCGATGGAGGCCAGGCATTGTGCTGAGTGCTTTCCGGATAACCTACCATGTTATGTAATCCTTCAGCCTTCTGGTGAGGGAGCTATTGTGTATCCCTATGACTCTGATGAGGAAATGAATGCTGAGAGAATCAGATAACTTAACAGTAAGTCTAAATCCTGGGATTTGAACTCATCTGAAGAAATACTCTAGCGTGCACTGGCTTTGGATTTGAAGTAGAAAGTTAAAGGGTCATAAAAAAGGAACATATTGGAACTCTACTGGATTCCTGTCTTCATATCCAGGCTACTTAACACTTTCCTTACTTGATGCTTGTTACCTTATAGTCTCCCAAGAGTTACTAGAATACAAGCTTTTTGAAGTTCTGTTTTATTCTTTGTTCCTCTTATTTTTAATGTACAAGCACAGAACCTAAGACATATTAGAACTTCACTAAAATGTTTTTGAATGATTAATGATTCAATGTGCAGACTTGGAGTAAAGATTTGGGAATTGCACAGAGGGAGTAGGGCATACAACTGCTGAAGGCTTGAAGAATTAGGAATGACCGTGGGTTCAGACATGACTCTCCAAAAATTACTAAGAACTTAATTAGCTTGGAAACTAGCCTAAATCTGAAGCAGATTTTGTGGTGCTTTGAATTTCTTTGATATTCCTTGTCAAACTGGCACTGATTTAATGATGCTTATGGCTCTTCAGGTTTCCATGGAACAAGTTAGTCCCAGGCCAGTAGTGCCATGAATGAGCTCTAGAGATGCACTCAGAATTGCAGCTATTTCAAAATTAAAGAGAAATAATAGGTAAAGCAATTTATGGAGAAATATTACACTCCTAAAATTACAAGAAATCATAGCTTTTCAAAATACTGAGAGAAATTCTAATGGAATGTGGTGATAACTTCATCAAAGGCTTTGCCTAAGACAAGAGGGCTTTCCTCTTGGACGTAGGTTCTGAAAATTTTTACCTTCTTTCTCCTTAAAGCATCTTATGATTTATTCAGTAAAGGAGAAGAAACACAGAGAGAGTGATTGATGGCTGTTCTCACATCTGGAGGCATACATGATAGTAGGTTTGGAGAAGGAGGACAAAGTAGGGCTGTAGTGAGAAGCTGGAAGCAGCCAAAAATGGAAGAGGACATCATAGATACAGGGCTCCACCCAGAAGCAAAAAAAAAAAAAAAAAAAAAGGGGGGGGGGATTGGTGGTGGTGGTATCAGACTTGATCTATTTTCTGGTGGACCCCTAACACTCATAGTTTCTGCTTTTTGAGGTACAGTTCTTAAATATAATAAAGTATGGAACACAAGTGTTAAGCTAATTTCTTCTAAAGTATATGTTTAATTTACTTTCAAAAATACTTCCCAAGCTGGCATACTCTTATCAGATTACTATTTCTCACTAAATAGGTTTAAAAAATTAGATTTCTCCTTAGATTACCATGTTAACAAATTATGCTTTTAACTTGTAGGATTTCTTGGAAAAAAACAAAGGTATTTTAGGGTTTTTTTAAAATGTTTATTTATTTTTGAGAGAGAGAGAGAGAGAGAGGGAGCAGGGCATGGGCAGAGAGAGAGGGAGACACAGAATCTGAAGCAGGCTTCAGGCTCTGAGCTGTCAGCACAGAGCCTGATGTGGGGCTCGAACTCACAGAGTGTGAGATCATGACCTGAGCCGAAGTTGGACGCTTAGCCAACTGAGCCGCCCAGGAACCCCTGGGGTTTTTTTAAATATTCACAAGAGTAGAATTCTAGGATTCTGGAAAGAAGTTGGTATAGTGTCAGTGGGAAAAAAAACAAAAGTATTTTCTAATTTAGTAATCAGATACTTTATATTCTAGTTCAGATCCTATATAAATAACTCATTTCCATCTCCATCCACATTTTAAAAACTATCTGATACATAGAGACGTATTCTTGGGTTTGAATTTCTATAGCAAATATTTTCAAATTCCTCTACCTTGCCTCCCACCCAGCTCAAGCAATTTTACCTATTTGTGATATTCATGTTTTTGTTCCATTATTTAGAACAACCTGCAGGGTATTTTTACACATTGCAGTTGTAACCATGAATATAGATCTATTGCATCAGGAGGAATTGTTACTGTCTGGACTCCCCAAAATATAAAACAAAACAAAACATAAGGTGTATATATGCAATTCTTGATGTCATGATTAAACATAGAAAGGATAAATGAGATAATAAAGGAAGCTTTTTGAGCTCTGAGGAGGACAGCTGCTCCATGCAGTCAAGACATCATCATTATTAATTACCTTTATTCATTTTCAAACCATCTGTTTCCAAATATGAGCACTTGTGGCCCAATTCTCCTCTTTCAGTGCCCCCCAATGTGTCCCATATACATAATTAATCTTCAGCTGATTTCAAAAGAAGCAACATCTTATAGAGACGGATGGTGCTAGAACAAAGGGAACACATTAATCCATTTCTTTGATGATTCTTTTGTTTGAGACAAGCTTATTCACTCTTGTATTAAATTATTTTGAATACTTTGCTGTTGGTATTATGTCTGCATGGATTTTTTTTAACCTTTAAAAACTAAATAATGCCACCTGGTGGTGAAAATAAATACATTACTATCTGGATGATATTTCTAGAATTTTTTAGTTGTCTTTTTGTATTATAACAGCTTCATTACTTTAATAATTTTTAATGAGTTGACTGAGATCATTGGGAAGTAGAAAGAAGATTTTACACATCAGATAGCAATAAATACCTTGGAATATATCTGGCCAGATGCAATTATACAGTGACAAATTCCCAACTCAAAGGTTCTTTTCAGCCATAAAGAATGGTAAGAAATTAAGATAAGGGTGTAAAGCCATGGAGCGGGTTCTCATCTTAAGTAACTAGGAGTGGTGATTTCCTGGTATCTGATGTTATTTCCTCTTTGGTCACATATAAATAAAATGAGGTCCACCTATAAAATTCAAGGCTGCTTTTGTGGTTGATGGACCAACTGTCTCAAGAGATGTGATGCTTTTACTGATTCCTCTAAACTTTTCTCACCCCTGGAATCCAGCTATATCTGCAACCTAGATGAGTAGGCTTGCCAGAAATGTTTTTGTTTGTTTTTTACACAAGAGCCTGAGAACCTGCTGTTCGAACCCAATGGGGACAGTGTAAATAAAAAACTATATGTTACTCATCTTTTATGTCTTTTAAAGACTAAGTTATGTCCTAAGAGAGAAATTACCAAAAGGGGAAATATCTCCAAGTAACAAGATTGATTCCTCTGTTTTTGATTTCACTGAAAATTGGCTTTTTCTAAGAGGACAGAGAATAGGTCTGGCACAAAGACAGTGTTCAATAATTTTTTTTATTAAAATGAAGAATGCATAAGAAGATACTTCAACCAAAATAAAATTTCTGATATGCCAATCTACCACATCACCACCCTGCTTAAAATCCTTCATAAGCAAGTTGAAACTCCTTACGAGGTCCCTATGCACCTTTCTTGACTCTTCTCTCACTCCCCAATTCATTTCTCTGTCCTAAAACAAACATATATCCATGTGCATGCCTTTGCATGTGTGTGCGCACACACACACACACTTTGAATAGAGCTACTCATACAAGGCTACTTGCCATTCCCCAAGGCTAATGAACTCTGCCAAGGCTTTGCTGATCAAAGCGCCCTTTCTTATGTTACCTGGTGACCTCATAATCATTTAAAAAGTTTCAGCTCAAATACTACCTCCACTATGAATCTTTTGTTGACTTTCTTATGTGGGCAATAGTGCTTTTTTCTTTATGCTCCGAGAACCTCATAAACATACTCCAATATAGCACAGTTACTCTGCTAAAATCATTTCCATAGACATCTTCTTCAGTACACTGTGTTTTTCAAGAGCAGTAACTGTATTCTATTTTTTAAAATCTTTTTTTTTTTCTATTTTGAGTGGTAATTGATCCCATTAAGCGATTATAAATACTTGTTAAAAACATGAATGATAGGTAGTGGAGTTCAAGCTCCAATATCCAATCTCCTCTCTCTTTTTAAAAAAATTCTTTAATGTTTATTTACTGTTTTTGAGAGAGAGGGAGAGACAGAACTCGAGTGGGAAGGGGGCAGAGAGAGAGAGAGAGAGGGAGACACAGAATCTGAAGCAGGCTCCAGGCTCTGAGCTGTCAACACAGAGCCTGACATGGCGCTTGAACTCGTGAACCACGAGATCATTACCTGAGCCCAAGTTGGATGCTCAACTGATTGAGCCGCCCAGGTGCCCTCCTCTCTCTCTCTTTTTTTAAAGATATAAGTGTGTTTATTTATTTGTTTTTAATTAGAGTTGGTTAACATACAGTGCTATGTTAGTTTCAGGTATGCGATATAGTGATTCAACAATTCCCTACATTATCCGATGCTTATCACAACAAGTGCTCTCTTTAATCCCCATCATATATGTCACCCATTCCCTTGCCCACCTCCCCTCAAGTAATCATCAGTTTGTTCGCTATGGTTAAGAATCTGTTTCTTTGTTTGTCTCTTTCTTTTTTTCCTTTACTCATCTGTTTTGTTTCTTAATTTCCATATATGAGTAAAATTAGGTGGTATTTTTATTTTACTTGCATTATACTCTGTAGCTCCATCCTTGTCATTGCAAATGGCAAGAGATTTCATTCTCTTTAATGGCTGAATAGTATTCCATTATATATATATATATATATATATATATATATATATATATATATATACATACCACATCTGCTTTATCCATTTCTCTATTGATGGAATCTTGGGTCCAATATCCTCTCTTACTTAATGGAACTCAAATCCATTCCAACCTCCCTATAGTTACACAGGTAAGTATGACCATATGGCTAAGTTCTTACCAATAAGATGTGATTGGATAAGATATGTAACACTTCATTGTTGCTTCCTTCTTAAGACACTGCTTGTTTGCTGTTCTCTTTCTTCTTCTTCTTCCTCTCTTTCTTCCTCTCCCTTTCTCCTTCTTCTTTCCTCCCCCTCCCTCTTTTACTTTTTCTCCTCTTCCTCCTCCTTCATTTTCTTCCTCCTCCTCTTCTTCCTCTTCCTCTTCCACCTCTTCCACTCCTTCTCCTACTCGTTGTTGTTGTTGTTGTTCTTCTTCTTCTTCCTCTTCCTCCTCTTCACCTTCCCCTCCTCCTCCTCTTTCTTCTTCCTTCTCCTCCTCCTCCTCATTGTTGTTATATTGTTGTTGTTCTTCTCCTCCTTCTTCTTCCTCTTCCTCCTCCTCCTATTTGCCTTCCCCTCCTACTCCTCCTCCTCTTCCTTCTCCTCATTGTTGTTCTCCTCCTCCTCCTCTTCCTTCTATTTCTCCTTCTTCTTCTTTTAATATTTTCTGCTTCCACCTGACTGGGAAATGGTAAGAACTGAGCAGTTTTCTTGAACCCAGAGATGGAAACTAATTTAAAGTTGGCTGAGCTGCCCTGATAGCTTGGAATCCTACATAATCTTGGTAATCAGAGCTGTCAGACCACCCTACTCTGGGTTGTCATATTAAAGAAAATAAATTGCTAAAACAAAAACAAAACCTCAACCATCTTAAAGAACAGAAACTTTCCTTATAATCTTTAAAAATATCCTCTGTTCTTGAGGCGCCTGGATGGCTCAGTCATTTGAGCTTCTAACTCTTGATTTCAGCTCAGGTCATGATCTCATCGTCGTGAGATCGATCCCTGAGTAGGTAGGGCTCATGCTGGGTGTGGAATCTGCTTGAGATTCTCCTTCTCTCTCTCTCTCTCTCTCTCTCTCTCGCTCTGCCTATCCCCCACTTGTGTGCATACTCTGTCTCTAAAAAAAATAATAAAGGATAAATATAGGGGCGCCTGGGTGGCTCGGTCAGTTAAGTGTCTGCCTCTTGATTTTAGCTCAGAGCCCTGAGTCAGGCTCTGCAGTGCAGAGCCTGCTTGATATTCTCTGTCTCCCTCTCTCTCTGCTCCTCCCCTGCTTGTGCTTGTGCTCCCTCTCTCTGAATAAATACTTTAAAAAAAATCTTCTGTTCTCAAGACCCTACTCTCAGTTTCTGAATCTTATTTCTGCATGGAAATAAGATGCTCATGAACTGATCATTAGTTACAGGCTCAGCTTTATCTCAAGTATAGGAAATTCTTGACCTTGAATGGGAGTGTTGAAGGAACTCCAGATTAACAGCCAGGTATTAATTAGTACCACAGTACTATCTCTCACCATCAATTCGGATCATGGTGTTTTTATTCTGAAACCCAGTATCCATCTGTCTCTGATATCTGCTATGCTTTAGAAACTCAAATTGTCACCAAATGCCATGAGATGAGACTGCCTTTACAGTCAGTGACCTTCATCAGGACACATTCTTTTGATTCAGATTGCATGATTCAGTGCTTAACTTGCCTATTAGAAATCCTCACTCTTTGGTGATTTTGTCCCAGCCTGGATGTCTTTGTTATAATCTGTACACATTGTCTTCTGCTTATCATGAGGCTCTCATTATACCTGCAATCCATTTTTGTAGCTCCATTCCACCCCAGTGCCTGATGCTCTCAGATGAAAAAGTCCTTGTTACTTTTAGTATTCCCTTATTCACTGAAATTAATGCATCAGGAGTGATAATATCCTGAGATATAATGCTGTTGATGAGGGTCTTTAATTTGTCTTGACCTCTATTTCTTCCTTTCTTTTTCATAGATTCTTTCCCCCTCCCCCGCCTTTTATTTTCTGCCTCTCTCTCATCTGGCAAGGCTGACAATCAGATCTCTCTCTCTTCTCACTTCTGGTTTTCTGTGTGTAGCATGTTAGCTATGCTGGCCATTAATGGATCTCCTTCTATTGGGAACATCGATTGATCCAAGGATGGGAAAATAGCTTAACCAAGGCCCCAATATTTTTTTGGAGATTGATATAGTTTTTCTCTTTCTTTCTGAGTTCATGAGCAGTAAAAGCATTTAAATCTGGGTATGCTAATGACCAAGAAGTGGAGAGAAAATGGGTACCTGATAACAGCTTTTAGACACTTTGGCTAAGATGATTTTGCTGTTGTTGTCAATAAATATTCAACAAATTTGGCCTGGTTTTCTGTCATTTGCAATGAAAGTAGTCTAGATGGATTAAAGCTAAGGCCCCACCATCTATTTTTATAAATAAAGTTTTATTGAAACACAGGTATGAAACACATTTGTTTACATATTATCTATGTTTTTTCCCCACTATAATCGAAGAGTTGAGTAGATACGACAAGGACTATATGGCCCACAAAGCCCAAAATAATTATTGTATGGCCCTTTACAAAAAAAAGTTTGCCAACTTTTGTTTGCTTTTGAAATAAACTTTCTGAAAGGAACTTTTTCTTTTTAAACAACTTAAAGATTTTCAAATAGATTTTTTTTCCTTTTTCCATAAGCACTGTGTCTTTTATGAAGTGGACAAAAAGAAAGAAACAAACAAACAAACAATCAAACAGCTAAGGCTTAAAGTGTGATTCTAAGGGTGGTATCAAATGGTAGGCAATTTTGTACTGTTGATTTATGCTTGCATATACTTGTTGATCTCTAAGCTGATTTACATCCAGTTGCCTTAGATATAATCAAATTGGGTATGCCTTAATAATTCTGTATCTTATAACAGGTATGTACTGGAGGTGTGATTTATTTTTGAGGTGACAGTGGCAACTTCTACACCTTATAATTCATAGAATCTATTCATAACCTGCGTAAGTGCATAATGACCTGACCCATCTAGATTTGTCCAGTATGGTAGCCACCAGTCATATGCAGTTGTTGGCACTTGAAACGAAGCTAGTCTGAAGTTAGATACACCAAAGGTGCCTAGTATACAACCAATTTTAGAGTTACCATGAAAAATAAAGGATGGAAAATAATACATTGGTAAGTTTTTGAATATTTATTAAATGTTGAGGTGATAATATTTTGGATATGTTGAATTAATAAAAATAAATTATTGAAATTGTTTTTTACTTTTTTTCAAACTTAAAAAATGAATACTAAAAAATTAAACTTACTTTTTTGGCTCATGTTATATTTTTACTAAACAATGCTGACCCAGAAATTACAGAAAAACTTAGTATGACTGAAGGTTAAAATAAACTGATAGAATTTAAAAAGTATTTTAAGTATTTTGTTTTCGTAAGATAGGCAAAACCAACTTTGTGTTATTTTTAGTTGTTAGAGAATACTAGGGAATAGTAATAATGAATATAAATTATGAATATGCCCATACTATATATATAACACATATAACACACACACACACACACACACACACACATATAACAAATACAGAACTTGTATTTTTGTTGATAAAATGTGACTCTATGAAAAAATCATTATATGTATAGGATTAATTATTAGATATGAATAGCTTCTTATTTTCCATGCATAATTTTAAAAAATCTATGCAGGGAGCATAAAGAAACATGCCAAGAGTTGTATGATTCTTTTTTAAAAAATCCTTATTTTCTTAACTTAAATTAATCTAAGTATACATAAATGTCTCAACATTAAAGTTTTTTTAAAAATTTTTTTTAACGTTTATTTATTTTTGAGACAGAGAGAGACAGAGCATGAACAAGGGAGGGGCAGAGAGAGAGAGACACAGAATCTGAAACAGGCTCCAGGCTCTGAGCTGTCAGCACAGAGCCGACGTGGGGCTCGAACTCACGGACCATGAGATCATGACCTGAGCCGAAGTTGGACGCTTAACCGACCCAGCCACCTAGGCGTCCCAATAAAGTTTTTATTTCATCTATTTCCAAAGTCTTTGTCCTATGACATTTCTCATGGTGAAAAATATAAAAAGAATTTTCCTTCCTGCTCATTTGGTGTGTTTTCATACCAGAATTGATATCTGCAAAATGGGGATGCTGGTTGAAGTGGAAACTGTTCAGAGGTTCCCAGCAAATGGCACTTTTTAGATTTGATTGCTTAATTTATGCTAGTTTCTATTTTCTTAATTTAAATATACCAATAATGCCTGCAATGAATAGTCATGCATTTGCACTTTTCCTCCTAAATGAAAGCAAAAGTCTGGAAAGCATAATGAGTTCAGTACACATTTTATATATTCCATTCACATATCAATGAATTTAGCATGTGTATTGTTAGTGTGTCATTTTTGAAAAGAAAGGTGGCTGTTAAGATATGAAAATATGGCCTCAAATTCCATATACCTCAGCTTACCAAGTCAATAAGGAAGCAATATTTTTAGCTGCCTCTGGAATCTTTGTGGTTGCAAAAGGTATTTGCCTATTAGAGATGAATAACAATCAAACAGCCATTAGATGGTTTTCCGATCTTTACTGTGCACCATGACTTTTTGATGAATAGATAACATATGGATGGTGCAGTGTATTTTATTTAAGAATTTAAAAATAAACCTATAACACAGTCTATATACTTCAGACATCAATAGGTCCCTGGCTAATTGCCAAATGCAGTTATATAAAATATAACTATATAATTTAAAATTTGAGATTTTTAGTCAATGCTCACAGAGAATGTATCAAGAAAACTTAATAATAAATTATTTATATTTATTTTGGATTATAACATATATTTAGATACTGGTAAAGAATTACAACAAGAATAGATTTTTCAAATGTGTAGTTAAACTGTGAACACATTATTTTTAGAATTTTAAATGTTTTCCTAGTGGGACATTGAGCAAAAGGATAATAAAGGGATCTCTCTGTATTATATTTTATAATTGCATGTGAACTTAAAATTATATCAAAATAAAAAAATATTTAAACTTAGCACTAATAAGAGAGTAAGATAAAATACAAAATAAACGAAGAAAAATTAAAGCTTACCTATTTATAAATAACCAATTAGAAAATAAAATAGAGAAATATCTCATTTATAATAGCATCAGCAATGATAAAATGCTATGGAATAAATTTGTTAACTAATGTTTAATATTAAGAATTTAAAAAATATAAAACTTTGCTGAACAAATTTAAATAAGACATGAATAAATGGATACATGATGGTCATAAAGACTAGAGTCCTATTATTAATAAATCAGTTCTCTCAAATTTAAGTGTGATTCTAATAAAAAAAAATCCCAAAGTGGTAAACTGTTAGAACAAAATTACAAACTTTCTAAATACTAAAAGGTATACTGTGAGAGATAGTAGAATAAAATAGATCACAGAGTTAAATATATATATATATATATATATATATATATATATAACACAAATGTACATATTTATGAACATGTATATCTATAAAATATTATGACAAAAGTGAGACCAAAATATTAGTCATATCAGTAAATATAGATGGACTTATGAAATCCTGTCTCCAGGATGTATTAAGTGAAAGAAACAAAATGAAGTAAAATATACACAGCATGCTATAACTTATGTGCAGTTCTTGAGACTATAATCAGAGTTGGTTCTTGGGCTTTAATGAGTATATAACCAGCTAGTTTGTAGGCATGTTACACATGCCTATTTGCAGTTCTAAGCTTCTAAAGGATTGGGACAGTTTAGCTCTAACAACCCTTAATATTGCTGCCACAATGGCAAATGTGAAGATGCTTATTACATTGTAGCTGCTGATGAAAAGCAGAGATGGTCAAAATCCCAACCAGTGTAACACCAGCTGTAAATGACACTATATTAAGAAAGTGTTTCTTTTCTAGAGCAGCTATGAATGGAGAAAGTAGAACATACTTTTGTGTCCATCTGTTTGTGGCACAGCTTAGGAAAATATTTTTAAATGATTTGAGAGCGAGTTTTTGGGGCTCTTCCACAGTTTTATGTATTTCATAATTTGCCAGCCATTTAGAACCCTGTGAATGCAATTGGCTTAAATAGCTCATTTATGTTAGTTTTGGAATATTCACACATCATTCTAAAAGGCAACGTCCTATTCCTGCAAGCTTATTTCATAACTCCTCTTGTTAATGCAAAGAAGCAAACTCCCTCACATAGACCCATATGAGCTATTTGCATGTTCATGCTCTCAAGTCTGTGATCATTTTTCTTCCTCTCAAATGACAAAACAGATAAATTTGTATTGATGGTGTGAACAATTAAAGAGATAAGTGAAATTAGAATATTTGAAAGGTATGTCACCTTCTAGATAAATCTATTCATGAGGCTTTTGTAAAATCCTGTCTGTCAGCGTCATGCAAAATTGGACGGAAATGCTAAAACTTGAATTTCTCATTTTCAGCTGCCAAAAGGTACATATTGCTTTAAGAAACTGGTATCTGTGTCAGGAGGGTCTCAGCAGGTTGGTGACTGGGTAGGAGTTGGAACTGTGAGTTCACCAAGTGGCTCCATGCTCTGGGCATGTGCTGGGGGTAGGATGTCCACTGAATGTCCCCACCCATTTACCTCTGGTTGCAGGATGATACGAAGAAGAAACAAACAGAACCATACAAGGACCAGGAAGAGAATCTCCTTTCTCCTGTAGTATCCTTTTATAGTCCTCTCTCTAAAAAAAAAAAAAAAAAAAAAATTAATGTTGTATTCAGTGCAAAGGAGAATTGTTTACAGGGTCTAGCACCATTGTCACATCAGAAGATAAAAGATATATTTGGATCTGAGAGGCAATAGATTGATAACTGCCCCCAAAGATAAGTAGAAGATAAATTGGCAAAAGAAAATGGTACTTTTAATTTGTGTTTGACTAAGGGAACTATGTAGATGTCTATATATTTCACTGTATGTTTCCTCTGACTGTTTTTCCCTGTTAGTACGACTGTTTGCTTCCAGTTTAATCGGAATTTGATCCTGAGGCAGTAATGTTGTGGAAAAAATTTCCATTGACTTTGGCCCTTCATTTTCTTCATTCTGCTCCCCACCCCTCCCCACCTGGATATATGCATGCACATATACACACCTAGCTGAATTCTAATCCAAGTTCTTCCAGTTATTAGATTCATAATTCTCTAAAACTTAATCTGCCTATTTGTAAAGTAGGAATTAAAATATGTCTTCAATTATCTAAGCCCTACAAAACAATGTTTGAGAAAATTCAGCTCATCTTAGATACCATGTAAAGGTTTGTCAAATTCAAATCCTTTGTAATTTCTGACTCAAAGACTATTGCAACAATAGTATATAAATGAAAAGGATTAGGTGGTTTTCAGCTTCTGTACATGAAGGAAACCACAGAAAATCCTAACTGAGGTAACATTAGTAAATATTAAGAACGTATCTATGGCTTATAAGTAACTTGTTTTACATTTTGTAAACCATTTGAAATCACAAACTCATATTGTAAAGGCTTCAAAATTTTATAAGAAGATAATAATTATTAATTGTTATTCTATCTACATAGATGTTTGAAAGTTGTAATTGTAGAGTTGATCAGTCGATCAATCAATGTGGTTATTTTTAAGTGGTTTCTCCCTTCTGCTGAGTAATTACCTCTCTCATTCAGTATGTACTCCTAAATAACTCCCTCTCCTGAACACACATGCATTTATTCTAATGAGCTGACATATTCTTGGTTGACATGTGAATGAAGTTGTTTCTCTTCCACATTCTAGCACCAGTCATAGCCTCTGTTCTTTTACACCTTAACAATTCTTGAGACTTCCAATCATGCACCATTTTATTGTCATTAAATCATGCATTTTCTTCTACCTGGAATGCCTTTGAAAGCTTATTCATCCGTCAAGCCTTCACTGATAGTACAAGCCAGGAGTGATCTCTTAGTCCTTTGATCTCTCCCTCACCCCACAGAATGTGGTGTGTATACTCCTTCCACAATGTTCTTCCTTATGCCATAGGCCTCTGTACTTTTTGCCTGTGTCCAGTTTAATGCTCTTGAATAATAGGGTGGGTTTCTCCTTTGTGTAACATACAATGTATTACAGTATACAATAGTTGGTACTATTTGATTATGTACATATTTGATTATGATAATAATAGTAATAAATAAGGTAGATGATATAAAACTGATTATAATAATAATATAGTAGCTGTACTTAAAAATATAATTTCTCAATAGCTAATATAGTTAGAGGGCTCAAAATTCAAAAAGCACTGAGAGCTATACAATGACAACTCTCCCTTCTCCTCCTTGAACTCAATTCCTCTCCAGATAGATAATAAATGTTATTAATTTCTTAGCTTTCTTGCAGGGAAATTGTATGTGTATGTCAGTTAAAACATGTATATAATTACCCTATTTTTTAAAGGTATTCAGCACTTTGTTTTTTTTTTTTTTTTACCTTAATATATTTAGGATACCTTTCCACATAACATAATTATAACCAATGTTTATTTGGTATTTACTATGTACTATATTTTGTTTTCAGTGTTTCATATGCATTAAGTTATTTGATTATGACAATAACCCTGAAAGCTAAGTACTATTATTGTCTCTCTTTTGTTAAGGAAGAAACCGAGGTATCAGGAAATTAAGGAAACTGCTCAAGATCACATGGTTAGTAAGTAGCATGACTCAATATTAGAATCCCGACAGTCTAGTTTTGTGGTTCATGTTTTCATCCACTAGGCTACACTGACACTTGTAGAACTTCCTCTTTCTTTTTTGCAGCAGAAGACTAAATTTCAGATCCTTAACAGCTGTTGTTTTTTTTTTAATGCTCACTCTACGTTAGGCACAGGGCCAGTCACATTGCATGACTGAAAAAGGCACAATTCATGTGGAATTCTCTATGAACGAATCACCTTGGAATTGTGTATGTTACTCTGGAAGGCACCTTTCAATAGCTCATAAAGAAAATGAGATTTAGATTGGTAATTTGCCCAAGATTACATACAGAACTAGTAAGTATAGGATTGGGAAGTGAACAGTAATCTACTTAACACCAAAGCTTACCAAACCACCACAGTTAAACGGCTTCAGACTTCAAATCTTCAGCAAGGAGAAAATGTATCTTTTAGATTGTAGGTGATATTGTAGAGAAAACAGTGGTACCATCTTGGTTGAGTTTCCTTTAGGATAATCCTGTACATTCTCGGCAAATGCTTCTTTTCCTGCCCACCACTCCTTTCTCAAACTTGCTTCACCTATTACATTCCTGTATTTCAATCGTAAGGAGAAGTAAAAGAAGAGTTCATTTCAGAAAGATAAATGTTTAGCATAAGATATGGATTCTAGCTGATTTGGTCAGCTAGATTTTCAGACCACACTTCACACTCAAAAAGAAAGTAAAAGAGATATGACAAATGTCACTTAGAATTCTAAAAAAATTCTTCTTATCTTTTTCTTCTCCTTTCATTTCTTCCATCTTCCCTTCTCCCTCCCCCTTTTAAATGTTTATTTATTTATTTTGAGAGACAGCTTATGCACAGAGGGGAGGCACACAGAGGGAGGAGAGAGAGAGAATCCCAAGCAAGCTCCATGCTGTCAGTGTGGAGGCTGAGGTGGGGCTTGATCTTAAGAACTGTGAAATAATGACCTGAGCTGAAATCAAGAATTGGATGTTTAACCAACTGACCCACTCAGGTACCCCTTGTTTTTCCATTTTTTTCTGGTCTGATTCCACTCTGAGAACACTTGCCCTATTTGGGGTTAAGTTTTCTTTGGGTTACATTTGAGTGACTCACAGTTCTGGAAATTGATGAAAATTCGCGAAATTCCTGAGCAGGCTTTTAAACTTCTCCTTCAACCTTTGAAAAGGATTACTCCTCTGGGAGAAAATGAGCAGATGGTGCCTAAAGCAGTTGGCCAAATTTCTATAACAATGCTATTACTTGACTCTGTGTCATCCGCTGGAGCATCTGTCAGAAAAAAGAGTTATGCTTCTGTGCTTCTCTCCTTTGACAATTAATCACACCTCTCCTCCATTTCTCACTGTTCAGCATATTGTCTTTTTCAAAATCTGGTGCCAGAAGGTTTCAGTGACTCCCTGACATAATTCAAAAAAGATACTACAACAATAGCATTATTGGGAGTCCTGTGAGACAAAGAGGGACTTCACTAGGAAAGAGGCTGACACTTTTTCAGTTATTTGTGACAAGAAGACTATTTAGAGTCAGTCACTTAATCTCAAGGGAATTATGATCTATGATGACATCTTAGTAAAGGAAAAAAAACCCTAATATGCTATGCAAACTCCACAACCTTCTGCTCCTCCATCATTCTGACTTATTTCTAGTCAACCTATGTTCAAATATGTACATGGTGAAGAAAATCTATCATTTATTCTTGCCATGTGTCATTATTACCACATGAGATGCCTGTGTCAGAGATCATATGTCCAAATGCAACAGTTATTTGTAATATTGCCTGCATCAATTAAGACAGTGACTGTAAATGCCCATGACTATGCCTTGGCCAAAGTTAGAGAAGAAGGAGCAGGAGACATGTACTAAATTGGAGCAGTCATAGTTGTAACACTAAAACCATTGGTCATAAATATGCATATATTCTGTTCAATTAGAATATTATGAGTTTTTAAGGATAGAGTGAATAACTCTATTTCATAGGTAAAAACCAGGTTATGTTTTATATCCTAGGCATCGAACAGTTACTATGGATTTCCAGATACAATCTTAATGGCTTTAAGCTCTTTAGCCAAAGTCATAAAATTTTTAATGTTTCTGTTCAGCACTAGTCCAGTCCAACTGAGGCTAAGCCAATGGACTCTCCCTCCTACATCAGAATTAGAAACTCATGTGCTGGCCCAGGGGATGGAACAAGGCAGAGGATGACTGAGTTTTCTTTTTCTTCTTCTCTTTGCCAAATACTGATTTTTGTTTTTGTTTGGTTATTGTTCTTGTTGTTTTATTTGTTGTTTTGTTGTTGTTGTTGTTATTGTTTTTGTTTTGAGAGGGATTTGATGTTCTTGAGTTTATTTTTGAACAGAGAAGATATTTATAGGAAAAAGGAAACAAGAACAGGGACTGCCCATGGAAAACTAGTCTAGCATGGTCTGCTAGAAAGCCAATATACCTGTCTGTTATTTCTTTGTTCCTTGGAGACTTTATCAGACTGATATGAAACTGTATCCTCTCCTGCACAAAGAGTGGAGGCTTAAGATTTCTGTATAAAAGGGCTGAAGGTCACAAACAGGTTGGACTTATTGGAAGTCAGAGACTAGAGAACTTTATTTGAAGCTGTGTTTGTTCACTGTGATTAACTTAGATTATTTATTACAGACAAATATAGCAAACATTCTTAGAGCTTTTAAGATTCAAGATTAAGAACATATCAATTTTTTATATCAGATTATATTATTAATGATATTATAACTATAATCATTGTTTTTATTTAAAATACTTTCAGGGATAAAGAATCTAGCACTGCTAAAGCTTCCTCAGTTTACCTTTTGGTTCTGTGTTCATGAGATCTTCCGTGTTGTTCATTCTTCTACCCCCACAGATGTCACCTGCTTCTCTGTCCTTCCACTGTACTTTCTGTAGTTTTCTGTTGTAGCTCTTATCATATGGTGTTGTAATTACTTGTTCCTGTTTTCCATTAGATCATTTGTTCTATGATATTGCTGTATTTATTTTTATTTCCATGGCACATAGCATTGATTAACATCAATGCTGATGAATCAGAGGTTCAATCTCTTGGATGACTGTGTACAAAGCTCTCCTTACCCGTTCTTTAGTGAAATTGATGACAAACAAAAACAAAAACAAAAACAAAACAAAACAAAAGAAAAAAGGAAAGAAAAAAGAAAACTCAATCACGTAAAGCTTTCAGAAATAGCCGTTAGGACAAATGTCAAGCAAAGAAACATCTCTTCAAGGAAATCTATAAAAGGTAGTAAGAAAGGTGAGAGTTTGAGAAAGGTGATATTTGAACCAGGACTGCTTCCTCTTTTCCTTTTTCCCAGCTCAGCAAGATGGAAAAACTACTCCAGACCACTGCAGCCAAGAAGATAGGACCCCTTCTTACCTAGCCCCTTGTCAGAGGGCTTTTTTCTCTGGGGAAGGAGGTCTTTAGTGCTTCACATCTTGGCCCCAGCTACCTCTTGCTGAAGCTAAGTTCCAGGTGATTCCTGATGAGAGTTGGTACTCCCTTCTTCCATCTAGCCCTCACTTACAGAATGGAGGCTCTACTTTGGGTATGGAGTCCTGAGAATACTGTGGCACTGATTTACTTGCCCTCACCATTAGGTAGTGGTTCCACACCAGGAGAGATAAGCTAAGAGAGCCTCAGTGGTTGCCCCCCTACACTGAGTGTTCAGCTTCCAGAGGGAGTAGCCACACTGAGAGAGGCTTGCCATTTACCCCACCCTCAGTTCTAGGGTCCTTCTTCACAGATTTTTGCCTAAAAGGAGAAGCAGACTGTAAAACAGATAACTCTTTACCATTTCTCAAAGGAATTGACTTCATTTGCAATGGAGCATGGAAAAATTCAAATCTAAGGCTCTCTCAGGAACAGTGGAGGTTGTGGTGAAAGACAATTAAGAGACTAGTAGATTTTATGAAGATATAGCTTAGACTGTAAGCTACATTGTCACCACCTTCAGCTCTACAGCCCTGGCTAAAAGAGTTTTTCTGGAGGGAGAATCAGGCCATAAAACAGATAGCTCCAAATCTTTTCTCAAAGGAACTGACTTCATTTGCAGCAGTTTAATGAAGTTTAAGCCTAAGCGCACTCAAAAGAACTGTGGAAATTGGTAAAAGGCATTTGGGAAGAAATTCTTGAATGTAATGAAGACATAGCCTAGACGGTTGGCTGCCAAGTTTGTAGGAGATAACTAGAGAATAAGATAGCTGGGAGAAGCTTTCCTGCCATTTAAACAAATCTCAGACACTGACCACAGAATCTATTTCCTCTAAGGAGCCACCATTTGATTGGATTAGTTTGTATGTGTCTAGGGGCATTGCTGAAACAGTAGAGCATTGGGGCACCTGGGTGGCTTAGCAGGTTAAGCGACTCTTGAATTTGGTTCAGGTCTTGATCTCACGGTTTGTGAGTTCATGCCCTCAGTCGGGCTCTGTGCTGACAGTGCAGAACCTGCTTGAGATTCTCTGTCTTCTCACCTTCTGCCCCTCAACCACTTGTGTTCTCTCTCTTTTTCTCTCTCTCAAAAATAAATAAACTTAAAAAAACTCCACTTATTGGGGCGCCTGGGTGGCTCAGTTGGTTAAGTGTCCAATTTCGGATCAGGTCATGATCTCATGGTTTGTGAGTTCCAGCCCTGCGTTGAGCTCTGTGCTGACAGCTCAGAGCCTGGAGCCTGCTTCTGATACTGTGTCTCCCTCTCTCTCTTCCCCTCCCTCGCTCACACTTGATCTCTCTCTCTTTCAAAAATAAATAAACATTAAAATTTTTTTTAAACCAACCCCCCCCCCCCAAACTCTCTACATCTTTATTTATAAAAAAAGAAAAGTAGAGCAATCAGCTGGAAATTAATGGAGTTTAACAGCTGAATGTGTTCATTGTAAGAAAGGAAGAGAGCCTTATAAATACTACCCTTCTAGGGTAGCTGTGCCTTTCTGAAGAGCAACAAAAAACAGAGGCTTTGATTATGTGTGGAGGGGTGTGCATGGGTAATAGACTATGTTAAAATAATCCAGCCATTCACTAAACAAATTTTTAAAAATGGCAATAACATTCCCTTGAAGGGAAAAAACTAGTACCCAGAGTTTCTATAATATCATCTAACATTTTCAGTTTCCCCCAAATTATAACATGTGCAAAGAAACCAGAAAAACAAACAAACAAACAGTACGAAGTGTCTGTGACAGTGACCAGATATCAGATTTAACATAAACTTTTCAGCTCCAGAATTTCCATTTGGTTCTTTTTTTTTTTCTTTTCTTTCTTTCTTTCTTTCTTTCTTTCTTTCTTTTTTTTTTTTTTGGTCTCCTTATTGACAGTCTTTACTTGATGGAACATTGTCATTATACCTTCCTTAACTTCTTTGATCATGCTTTCCTATAGTTTTTTTTAACATATTTGAAATGGCTGGTTTGAAGCATTTTACTTGAAATCTGATCTCTCTGATGCATGCGTTAGGCATTCTTCTCAGAATACAGAGCCAAGAGGAGGAAGGTGACCAGATCTCATAGGCACGCTGGTATTGTTGCAGGATTTTTTACCTCAATACCCAGGGTTCCTTGTTTCGCTGCTTTGAAGAATGAACAGGTGAACACAGAATAAAATGAGCAGCAGGTAAACGTTTACTAGATTATGAGATCAGAAAGTAAGAATAGTATGAAAGCTCTCTTTACAGAGAAGGGGCATTTGAAAGCGAATGTCCCCGACTATGGGTAAAGGACTTTGTTTTTTAGGGTTTTGGTCCGCTCCCCCTTTTCTTCCCCCTTGTTCCTTCTCAGGTTCTACCCTTATTGGCTAGGTAACCCTAAATGCCTGGTCATTTCTTTTTGATTAGCTCGTTTCCATTGTATGAGGGCGTTGTCTATGGCCAGACTGTTGCTTGTGGGTCATGCGTTTTATGGTCTACTTATTTTTAGTCAGGTCTTTTGTTTGTCAAGTTCCTGAAGAAACCTGAAGTGGGGTAGGTGGTGTCGGTCACATTCTCAAGAGGAACTTCATGCCTGAGGGAGTTTGCTCGAGGTCAGATGTTCCCAGAAGTAATGTTTTAACATTTGTGTTTTTCCCCATCCAGAGACCTCAGGTCCTAACCTTCCCCTTCTTCTTACTTGAATTCTATCTTTTCCTACTATAGTATTCTGTTACTTTTTAACTATGTCCCTACTTTATGATCCGGTTTTTTTCCTCTATGGAGCTAAAGACTACAATTCTATTACAATTCCTAAGGCCAAATTCACTGAAAACTATTTTTATATTGTCATATTGTTGAGGCTTTTCTGCCAACCTGTCTTCTTGGCCACCTCATAGGCTATGGAATTCTGAATTTTCTCACCACATGAACTAAATATGAGATTTCACTGAATATATTTTTAAAAGTGACAAAACATGATTTTTTTTCAGACATATTAGATGTCATCCCTCCAGGAAAGCCAGGTCTAATTGCTCCAAATGAGATACAGGTGGAGATTTCTATAGAATATCTTTAAAGATGAGATTTATTTTACTATGAGATATCGGGCTGTAATACTAAAGTTAGAACTAAATAGATTTATTAAGGCACTTCTGAGTAGATGATGATATTTTTAGATTTAAGAGAAATATACAATATATATATGTATGTTTATATATCAGAATGTTCTTCTGCCTAATAAAATACTTGATTTCTCACATTTAATAGTAAAATAATTTTTACATATATATGAGAGTATTCAGTTATGAAAAAAACAACATACTTTGTTACTTGATTTGAATAGATTACCAGGATGTTCTATTATTCTATTTCCCAGTTTATATTTGGACTATTCATTATTAAAAAAAAAATCATCTCTATCAAATTAGTGTCTTTGAACCTCTTAAATACATTTTTATTCAAAAGTATCAATGCACAGTTTTAAAATATGGTAGCACAGAGAAATCAAAGTTACAATTTGTCTGTTAACGGAGATTTTAACAAAACCTGCCAGAATTCTTCAGGGCTTTTTCATGGGCAATTTTTCTGAGTCAGGTTAATTGAATATTAAAATATTTAATATTAAGAAAATAAAACTTGACAAGCAGACAATGACACGAACAGCAAAAGTCAGCATTTTTAGTTGTCTATTCAATGACTTCTAACAAATGTCCATAATCATATAACCACTACTAAAAACAAGATGTGTGGTACTTTAATCTCTCCAAAAGATTTACTAGTGCCCCTTTGCATTTAGTCCTTTTACCTCTCTCCCAGCTCCTGGCAACTACTGATCCAATTTCTGTTTCCATAATTTTTCTTTTGAAAGAATGTTATATGAATGGAAGCATACTGGATGTAGGCTTTTGTGTCTGGGTTCTCTCTCTAGCTTCTTGCACTTTTAAGTTTCATCTGTGTTGTTGCATGTAGGAGTGGTTCATCCACCAGTGGCCAGGTTGTTTTCAGTTTTGGTAAATGTAAACAAAGCTGCTGTGAAATGTACATACTGGCCTTTGTGTGGACATATGTTTTCATTTATCTTGTTTAAAAGGAAAGATACGAGGTTGCTGGATGGTGATATAAAGAACTATCACAACTAAACACCAAGAAAACAACCTAATAAACATTGGGAAAAAATTTGAATAGACACTTCAGCAAAAAAGATATAAATCAGTCAAATAAGCACATTAAAAAATGCTCAACATCATTAGTCATTAAAGAAAAGCACACTGAAATTACGGTGAGATATACTGTACAGCCACTAGAGTGACTGAAAAGAGTAGCCAGGTGCTAACAATACAGAACAACCGGAACTTTCATATATTGTTGGAGGGAATGCAAAATGGTATGGTTATTATGGAAAAACATTTTGGCAGTTTCATATAAAATTAAGCCTATACTTTCCTAATTTTCCTACGAACAGTTTAAGCAAATGGCTCCACCTAGTGCAAATATGGAAAGAAACGCTTATAAAATCTACATTGGATTTGAAAGAATCGCAGCATGCCAATTTTTATCCTATTTTTTATTTAGACATTCTTATTTTATTCTGAATCTTATTTCTGTGTGGTAGTTTATGAACTCAAGTTAAGAAAATTCTGAAAAATAATTAAATATATAAAATGAAATATTTTGGCATACTATTTTCTTCTTTAAAATATATTACACAGATAAATTTTTTATTGTAAAAGACACATAACATGAAATTTACCATTTTAGCTATTTTTAAGTATACAGTTCAGTTGCATCAAGTACAGTCATCCTTTTGTGCAATTATCATCACTGTCCATCTCCAGAACTTTTCTTCATTCCTTAACTGATACCTGTACCCATTAAATATTAACTCCTCACCTCTTCCTCTCCCCAACCCCTGGTTACCTCTATTCCACTTTCTATTTCTATAAATTTGAAGAGTGATATTTTCTTCTTTTCCCAGATTTATTGAGATGTACCAATGTATAATATTGTGTAAGTTTAAGGTATGCAATGTGTTGATTTGATAGATTCATATATTATGAAATGATGACTATATTAGCATTACCTAACATCTCGATCATGTCTATAGTTCCTTTTTTGTGCCACATAGTATTAAAAGAAGAAAGAGGAGGGGAAAACGTGCTATATAATCATGGGTAAATTCCAGACACTACATAATAAAAAACCATTGTTTTCTCAAAGGTAAAGTGATAAGTTAGATTAGAATACTGAGAAAGCAAGAAACTCTTATGCTTCAAAATAAAAACTTTTGTTTTCATTTTCAATGTTAGTAGTATTATAAATATATAAAATGAATATATGGGGAAATGGTTATGTAGGTCTCTGATTGCTTGTTTATTTATTTATCCTTTGAATTTTGATTCAGCAATTAACACATGCCAGATACAATAAGAAGCCCAACAGTTGCAAAGATGAATATGAGGCATAGCTCCTATCTTCCAGGAGTTCACATATATTGTGGGAATGATAGTAACAGTATATAAAAATAAAAACAACAAACAAAAAGCATGAAAGAAGAAATGGCATTGTACAAATAATGGTTTATTTGTAGATATATTTGTTCTCCCAAATTAATAAACTGAAAATAATTTATTTACATAAAATTTGTATTTCATCTCAAAAGTGTAATTGCAGGAGAGCCCTATGTAAATTTAGAAAAGGGATAAAGTTTTCCTTTGCACATTGTAAGGAAGATTCTTAAATTACTTTGAAAACTCAGTATTTTCCATTAATTTAGTAGAACCAGTTTGAATATGAACATTTACTATAGCATGCAAGGCACTACATACTTTTAGTACTTACCAAAAGAAGCTGAATGTAATTTGAGGGTAAAAAGTATGTTTTTAAAAAATTGTAAAAAAAAAGGGGGGCTTTAAGGTATTCTAAACTAGCAATGTTAAGAGCTAGAAATATAGTTTATATCAATGTACTTCTTTGACTCAATTAACAAAAGCTCTTTGATACAATGTACAGAGAATGTATATTTTTAATTTTTTTTAATGTTTATTGTTGAGGGAGTGGACACAGAGACAGGGAGACACAGAGTCTGAAGCAGGTTCCAGGCTCTGAGCTCTCAGCACAGAGCCTGATGTGGGGCTCAAACTCACAAACTCACGAGATCATGACCTGAGCCAAAGTTGGACGCTTAACCAACTGAGCCACCCAGGCACCCTGAGAATATTTTTTTAATGGACACATACACTCAATTACACATATAAGACAGAAATATTTAAGTGTAGAAAAGATCAAGGAATTTGTTCATTTGGAACCATGTCATAGTTTTTCTACCAGGAGCTATGAAAAATACATTTTAGAGAGTATCTTTGAAGAATGAAAGCATTTGTTATTCTCCACTCTATACCAGAAGCTCTTTTAACTATTTGATGGGTTTTATAAATTAGATTAAACACTTTCCAAGGGAAGGACACACAAAATTCTTTCGTATACTGAACTTGAGAGAGAAAATCATTAACTTAAGTCTTTGGAAAGCCATTCCTGGGTCTGGACATACTCTTATCAGTGGCCAGCTGTTGTTTTTCTAAGACTGGCTGCAACCAGGAACTGTTTTTATTCTTAATTGAGAATGGTCATCCCAAATGGTTGGCAAACTTTAGGTTTCTCCTGTCTCCTAGCAGCATGGGTCCCTAAAGAGCAGTACGAGCCAAGATCATGATGTCATTCCCACTGTGGCCTTGAGTATTCAAGAGCTAAATTGTTTCTCATCTTGTTTAAAAATATCTTGTTTCAACTATTGAATATATTGCCTGTGCTTAATTTTATAGACTGATGTCAAACATATAGAGCATATTAAGAAATTTAATATTATGGGGTGCCTGGGTGGCTCAGTTGGTTAAGCATCTGACTTTGGCTCAGGTCATGATCTCACCGTTCATGAGTTTGAACCCTTCATTGGGCTCTGTGCTGACACCTCAGAGCCTGGAGACTGCTTCAGATTCTGTGTCTCCCTCTCTCTCTCTGCCCCTCCCCTGCTTGTGCTCTGTCTCTCTCTCTTTCAAAAATAAATAAACATTTAAAAAAAAATTAAAAAATAGAAACTTAATATTATTAATTTTTATAATATTTCTTTCCTATACACTACATTAATTTAAATAATAAATTACTTAGTACAGTTTTGATTCAACTCAAAATTGCTAAATATAAAGATGCAATTTTAAGCTTTTTCAGAGAATAATTACTATAGAACAAAATTTCCATTAAGCATATAGTAAGCATAGTATCTACAAATTATAGGAGATTTTAGTCATAAACCTTTACCCTATTTATATAATAAACTCGTGTCTATTTTGTGGTAAAAATTCTGTATAAAAACAAGAAATGGCTACTAATAGGCTATAGATGTATGCTTTCTGTGTGACTACCTTGGTGGTCTCTGCTCTTAGAAACTGGCTTAGTCACAACTATATCCTGTTTCAGCTCTTCTGGTGGAAAGGGGTTTGTAACCTAAAGAATTTATGTTTTACAAATTTCTTCACTCAAAGGAAGTCAATGTACATTTCATTGCAGCTCCCTTACAACATTCTGATGATGTAAGAGGCAAAACTTGCTTTCCACAGCTTAAAAATTAGGAAACTGATGTATGTTGAAGTTAAGTGGTTTAACGAAAGTCATTCAGAGGTTCAGGTCTGACTCTCTTATCTCCACTTCCTTTAACTCACTCAAACCATGTTCTCCACACAATATAGATCCATAGTGATCCCTATTTTGCTTCCTTAGCCCCAGAGTTTGTGGTTATTTAAATTCTACAAGTCAGTGTGCAATAAAGATGATGCCGCTGAAGGGATTGAGTTTTCTGCACATATTTTATAGTGCAGTGTTTTAGATGTAATCAGCATGTTCTTAAAGCTTTATGTTTAAATTTATCTTGCTAAATATGACTTTTCCTTTTATTTATACCTGCTTGGTCATCAGAATCATCATCTGCTTTTCCTGCCAGTGACAGAGGAGGGGCATCAGGCTCAATGGGTTGAGTAGGATAATTTTTATCTAAAGAAAAGTTCTTAATTCTACAGATTTGTGTAACAGTGACAGAAACAGATAAAGAAATTCGTGGACAATTGGTAAACTCTGTGGTTTGAGCAAATAACCTAAACTCTGACTGGTTGCTGACAGACTGGAATTTCTCCCTATTGATAGGAAGAAAATGACTCAGGAAATGGCATGATGTAGTTTTGATTCTCCAGAAGAGGGCACCATGTTTCAAAGACAGAACAAAAGATAAAAAGAACTTGGATGTATACCAAGAGCAGGGCAAAGTCAGTTCTCTAACCTTTCATAACTGAGGCCTTTTTTTTTTTTTTTGAGGAAAGAAAGATTGGAAATTAATGCCAACTTATAAATTATACAGCTATAATTTACTTCAAATTTATTAAAGTGATATGTTATAAAATTTAAGATATTAAGGTTTCTTGGTATAAATATCGCTTTCTTGTTCTTTCCGAAAGTCACACATGGAAGTGCTAAAAAACATTAAGATAGTCTAAACCAGGCAGACTAGGTAATAAGGGTATGCAGCACTTTCTCAAGCACTAGCTGGGTGTAAGCTCATCGTGAATGGAACTGTTTCACCAGCAATTCCTATTAGACATGACACATATGTCCTCATTTTATAGAGGCTCCTAGTCTAGTTACTGAAAATGCCCTTTAATAATTTGTCTCTCATTCTCAAAGTGATTAAGAATGAGATAATTAAGATAATTAAGTGCTTACTATTTTGAAACTATTTAAATATTATAAATATGGCACTACAATTAAGTTTGGTCTATTATATTATGCAACTTAAAATAATTTTGATGTTTTTTCTTCACTAATATTTGGAATTGATCTTGTTACTGTTTGATGAAACATGAAGTCTTTGTGCCAATATTCAATGAGCATTTACAGGGAACCAACCATTTTAGCCATTGTCCTAAGAGCATGGGTGAAGTGCTAAGATTATAAAGCAGTTTGAACAACTTTATCCAGATACATGTTGTTCTGATTTGATTATTTTTAACTAAAATTGTCTGTCAGTTCAGCTGAACAAGCAATTAGTTCAACCTTACGATTGGGAAATATTTCTTTTAAAAGTAAATTAACCAGGGGCTCCTGGGTGGCTCAGTCGGTTAGGCATCTGACTTTAACTCAGGTCATGATCTTGAGGTTTGTGGGTTCAAGTCCCGTGTTGGGCTCTGTGATGACAGCTCAGAGCCTGGAGCCTGCTTCAGATTCTGTCTCTCTCTCTCTGCTCCCCCCCTGCTTGTGCTCTCTCTCTCAAAATAATAAACATTAAAAAATAAAATAAAATAAAAATAAATTAAACATTTGATTGAATTGACCAGTTATTTTCAGGAACGTAGCTAACTTGTGTCTTGTATGTAAGCACAACCTCAACTGTCAAAACTCTGCTTCTTACTCATTCAATTGAATCAGATATGTAGGGCCAGACAGTTTTTTCTTTACCTTTATGTTATCTCTTTCTATCACCTATTGTTTTTCTTTTCTGCAGGGATTGTGCATTTAGTTTTCCAGTGGCCCAGCAACTATTATCTGTGCAAAGAATGTAGGTTCTAAGTGGTAAGTGCCATACTAAAAAATACATTGATAAATGGAAGATATGGAAGTTATATTATATTATAATTTCAGAAACATCTAGGTGAAATTCTCCATGTTGAATTTCAATTTAAGGGGTATTAAAAGTATACATTTGTTGTGGTTTTATTTTTACTTTCTTTTGTGATATTCTAGGTAGTCTTCCCTGTTTTTTATTCTTAGTTCATGATCCATGATGCCTATTTCAGCTTTATCTCTTCTCTTTATCGCAGTTAGGCCAGATATGTCAATGAGTTCATAAGGCTTCATCTGTGTATCTCACTTTAACCTCCTACAAGTGTTCTTTTTAAAAAAATTTTTTTTTAATGTTTATTTATTTTTGAGACAGAGAGAGACAGAGCATGAATGGGGGAGGGTCAGAGAGAGCCGGAGACACAGAATCTGAAGCAGGCTCCAGGCTCTGAGCTGTCAGCACAGAGCCCGACGTGAGGCTCGAACTCACGGACCGTGAGATCATGACCTGAGCCGAAGTCGGACGCTTAACCGAATGAGCCACCCAGGTGCCCCTCCTACAAGTGTTCTTAATTCCTGTTCTGCAGACTTGTGATTTGAAAACACAAAACAGTAAAAACATAAGCAAAGACAGCCTCATCAAAGTTATTCCCTGGGCTCCTGGGTGGCTCAGTTGGTTAAGTGTCTGACTCTTGATTTTGGTTCAGGTCATGATCTCACAGTTTGCAAGACTGAGCCCTGAGTTGGGCTCTGCGCTGACAGCATGGAGCCTGCATGGAACCTGACTGGAATTATCTCTCTTTCTCTCTTTCTGCCCCTCCCCTGTTTTCTCTCTCTCTCTCTCTAAATAAATAAATAAATAAACAAACTTAAAAAAAAAAAAAAAAAAAAAAGAACAGGTTATTCCCCTGAGGCACAATTTGCAGTATAATGAAAATTCTGAAACGTAAGAGGACTTGGTAAAATCTCGTATTATTCTTTTCTGAGTCCTAATGAGGAACATTAAGCATGCCATAAATTTGCTTCACTTGCACCGGCATTCCTGTGGCAGGCTAAATAAGAACTATGTTAATCTTTAGGTTCCACAGTTTGCCCAAATAATTTGTTATAAGGTACAATATTATTTGGATTAGGGCATAGTATGTAGACTACTTAAAACAGCGCATACTGGACATTCCGTAAACATTCTTAATGATCTTGTTTTGAAAATAAGAGCTGGGCAGCCCCTGTTGGCCTGTTGTTTTCCTTGCCCAGGAGATACAACCTGGCAGACTCTGTGCATTTAATCAGGAGTTGTGCTTAGCCCTTTGTCCTTTCTTCTGGGAGATAATTCACACCCCATCTCTCCACAACACTTACTCATGCAGTAAGGCATACCAACTACAATCAGGTAGGGAGGTTTAACTGTGTCAGATCTGATTGTGAACATTTGTTCCCCCCAGAAAGCTCAGGAGGGGCAACCAGCCAGCAACTCTCTTTTCATCCTTCCTCAGATTGGGCTTTAGGGAGCTTGAATCCTCCACTGCCAATGACGTAGACCCACTGCTTCCCACTTCCTCTTCCCTGCTTGGTGTGATGTAGTCCTGCCCAACCTGGTTTAAGGATTCCATGGAGATGAAAAGACCCAGATAAAAGACTGGAAGTTCTACTTGGAAGGAGATAAGTAGAAGAAGAAAGTTTTCAAGAATTTGGTGTTTGTTCTACATCGTGAAGATCTGGGTAGGAAAACATGGACAAAATCTAATGACAGAGAAGTTGTAACAGAAGATTCAGTAAAACAAAAACAAATAGTAAGATAGCAACTGGTTACTCTAAACAGAACAAAATAGTGCACACTAGGGACAAAATTAAGAACAATAGCAAACTAGTTAAACATTAAGGATAATACATATTTTTTCTTTATAATTTACAGTAGTGTTGCAGCAGGATTCTCGCACAGAGAGTTGTGACGCTGAGGCTTTTTAATTTCCAGGACCACTCAGTTGGGTTTGTACCCAAAGAACTGAGCACCAAACATCACGTGGCATAGTTTTTTATACATTTTCTATTTCTTTGTCTCCCATATATGGTAACACATAAACATGCAGTCTGATTAAATAGTCTCGGTTTACAAGGTCATGAGGGATGTTGTCACGTAGGCACATAGCCAGGTTACCTTGAAGTTTTCTCTCCCTTTTTTTCTCTCTCCTTAGGGAGGGGACCCTACCACAGTATGGATATAAAACTTTTCCAGCTTAGTTACTCCACACTGTTAATAGCACATGAATTCTAAAAATATTCAAATATAAAAAAGTGGAATCTACAGACGGAACTCAAATATAATTAAGGACTTTGCTAGAGAATTTGGTATCTATACTGTGTTTAAGGATAGAAAGCTGTATTAGTCATGAATCACTAAGTTGTAAATGATAAAAGCACAAATCAAACTACTTAAAGAAAGCAAAAACAAAAAGATTCATTGGCACACATCACTGGGGTTGAAGGGACATGCTTCAGATATAAGAGATTTCAATAATCGTATCAGAATTCTTTCTTTCTGTCTCCATTCCTGTTTCTACCTGTGAGTTGGTTTTATTCCAGAAATAGGCTTTTCCATTATGGCAGGGAAGAAGATTGTTGCCAGCTCAAATTCACATCCAGCCAGGTAGAGTCTCAGTGGGAAAAGTCTTAACATCTCTAGATTCATTTCGGAGAAGACTTTTATTGCTCCTGCTTGAGTCCTGTGAAATGCCATGGGCAAGCTTTGATAATAGGGCCACCCTGAAGCAAGGAAGGAGTGCTGTGGAACGGTCCAAATCAGGACACATGGGAGAAAATTCCATGCTGTTATCACAAAAGGGAGCAAAAATACTAGGCAGGTAAACCAACAAAATTCCTTGCCATAGTGATATTTTTAATTGGGTGTGGTGGAAAAGATCATTTATGAACATGTTTTTTAATTTAAAAAGTTTTAAAATTAAAAAAAAAATTTTACATTTATTTATTTTTGAGAGACAGAAAGACAGAGCACAAGTGGGGGACGGGCAGAGAGAGAAGGAGACACAGAATCCAAAGCAGGTTCCAGGCTCTGAGCTGTCAGCACAGAGCCGGGGCAGGGCTTGAACCCACAAACCCACAAACAGCGAGATCATGACCTGAGCCGAAGTCGGACGCTCAACTGACTGAGCCACCCAGGCGCCCCAATTAAAAAAAAAAAATTAAATGCTGTTTATTTTCAGACAGAGAGGGAGTGTGCAAGCTTGCTCTTGTGCAAGTGGGGGAGGGGCAAAGAGAGAGGGAGAGAGAATCCCAGGCAGGCTCCCCCCCTTTTTTTTAAATGAAGTGAAGTCACTTTACTGGCAAAACACCATAGAAAATGTGTTTTATAATTACCTGTAAAATGGAAAGAGGGTATAGCCTACATGTTAATGATCTTCATGTTCCATCTTCTTTAGGAATTTTAAGTAGTCAAAAAATAAGAACTACCTGAATGTGACTAATTACTTTTGCAAATTTTATAGGCAAATGGTATTGAAGGAAAAGTATGCTAATTTCAATTAGCTGAGTTGAGTGGTAGAAACGTATAAATTAAGTTGTCATAATAGAAGGTTAATGATTCTGATTGTGGCTACAGTATACTCCTGTTCAACATGCAAAACAATATGCTGCCATGAAACTGATGATAGCAGTCAGAGTGCATCAAATAAAGGTAACGCCTCAGAACAGCAATTCTCCTTTAAAATTTGCAGGGGCCCCTGGGGTGGCTCAGTTGGTTAAGTATCGGTCTTAGGCTTAGGTTATGATCTTAGATTCCTTTCCTGACCCACATCCAGCTCCGTGCTCAGTGCAGACCCTGCTTAGTATTCTCGCTCTCTCCTCTGTCTCTGCCCCTCCCCAGCTAGCACTTTTTCCTCTCTCAAAATAAATAAACTTTAAAATTTGCATCTGGCTCACTTAATAATTATTAAAAACAGATTTTTACAGCCTGTGCTTCTATATGTATATAGATAGATTTGAAATATCTTTGAAGCATAGATGGCCTAACCTTTAATTATGTAACATTTAAGAAAAAAAATGATTAAACCTTTTCAGAGAAGATTTTATACGTAGGTCATATACAACATATTGTGTTACCAATTCATGTTCTTAAGATTCTCAGTAGCTGTTACCAATCCTCAACTGTTCAAAAAAGTGATTTCTAGCAATGTTATCTAGACATTAATAATTATAATAAATTCAGGGCTATCTTTTTACAAAGTTTGCTAATATTAATTTAAAAGATATATACATTAGTGAACTAAGGATATAAATACTAAGATTCACCAGAAAATTTTTAAATTATAGTAAAAAATGTAACTTATTCTGAAAGTCTAGGAAGAACATTCTTCCTCCTTTGGATAACTAATTCTAATTTGAAAATTAATTTGTGAGTTAAGAGAAAAAGTGAAGTATAGTTACCACCTGTCACCTTATAAAATTATTACAGGCATTGCGTAGTATACAGAATTGTTGAATTGCTGTGTTGTACATCTGAAACTAATATAACACTGTGTGTCAACTAAAGTTCAATTAAAAAAAAAGAGAGAGAATGTGACAGAAAGGAAAGCTTGCTTCCTTTTTAGTCTCCTCAGCCTGTGAAAAAAAAAAATTAAAAAGTGAAAAATTGACAGCTGTATAACTTCATATTTTGTTTCTCTTTTGATGTAGATTTTAAAAGCCATCTAGAATTTCCCATTTTTAATAAGTACTAGTTCTATTAAAGTATATTTATTTCCTAATGAAGAAATTCTTAACTGTGCTTTTGTAGTCATATGAGCGTTTAAAATTATTTTATTTTGGTGATGTTTCTAGATCCAAATAACTTAATATTGTAAATATATTTCTTAAATATTCATGATTAATCTAATGAACTAGAAATTATTTTTTCCAGATAACTTCATGAGATCTTATCAAATTACTCTGGTTCCTTTGTAGCTACAAAAAAAGAAAAGGAAAAATTTTAAAAATGTATATCCCATATACTTTTCAATGTTAACATTGCTAATATAGCTGAGTTCTAAAAACTATTTTGAGATTGTATAAAATATATATAATTAGATTGTCAACTCATTACAGTAAGTCTTTCTAATCAGTAAGTTATTAAGTTACATGAATATTGTATTCACTCAACAAATATTTATTGGGCACCTATGTGTGGTAGGTGCTGTTGATGTTCTAGGATTATAGTCATGACAGTCTGTTGTGATCTTTTCCAGATGACAGATAAATGAATAAGAAACCTTCAAATGATGATAAATGCTATCTAGACAATAAAATTGAGTAATGGCATAATATGTGCTCATGTTTGAACCTCAAATCCTAGGTTTAAGAAATGGGATACTTTGGATAGGATAGTCAGGAACGGCCTTTCTGAAGCATTAACACCATCAGGAATCACTTAATTTACATCTTTCATTAATATTTTGGAAAGTACAATATCTATATCCAAAGAGGAGATCAGAAGTGTAATTAAAGACTTACCATTGAAAAATCAGCAGGCTTAAACTACATGGTTATAAGGCTCAATTCTGTTTACAGTGAAAAATTACCCTACTGATAGCTAGTTGGTGATAGTGGAACTGAGCATTGAAACAGAAACCACAACTTCTGAAAGGTTACTGCACCATGCCTTGCAAAACAGATAAGTTTCGCTTATGAGTGAAACCATAGTGTCCATTATAGATATAGCACCAGTTTATTCAGACCCATATGTTACAAAGTAAGACCATAGACAAACTGAGTCAAGAGTAACTCCTCTGGGATTCTCGAAAGAGGAGACCATTGTCTGTTCTAGTAATTCCCTAGTTTTCAGCTTGATCAATCCTGCTTACTCCATCCTATTTCTGATGCCAGTCTCCCAAACCCTATAAAATTCTTTCCTAGTTCCCTACTTTTGATATACCCATTTCCCCATGGTGTGCAGTCTTCCTTGCTTTTAGTGACAAATCTACCTGTGCTGAGTATAGGTGTTTTCTAGGTGATCTTTGACAGATAAGAATTGACAAAACGTACTTCTTCCATTATTTGAACTATACCAGATCATATACAATCTTTCTTTTGAAATTAGAAATTAAATAGGTTGAGACAGGAAACCATCAAAATCCTAGAGGACAACACCGGCAGCAACCTTTTGACCTCAGCTGTAGCAACTTCTTACTAGACACGTTGCTGGAGGCAAGGGAAACAAAAGCAAACCTGAACTGTTAGGACTTCATCAAGATAAAAAGCTTCTGCACAGCAAAGTAAACAACGAACAAAACTAAAAGGCAGTCAATGGAATGGGAGAAGATATTTGCAAACTACATAGTTGATAAAGGGTTAGTATCCAAAATCTATAAAGAACTTCTCGAACTCAATACCCACAAAACAAATAATCCAGTAACGAAATGGGCAGAAGGCATGAGTAGACATATTTACAAAGAAGACATCCAGATGGCTAATAAACAAATAAAAAGATGCTCAACATCCCTCATCATCAGGGAAACACAAATCAAAACCACACTGAGATACCACCTCACACCTGTCAGAATGGCTAAAATTAACAACACAAGAAACAAGTGGTGGCAGGGATGTGGAGAAAGGGGAACCCTCTTGCACCATGATGGGAATGCAAACTGGTGCAGCCACTTAGAAAACAGCATGGAGTTTGCTCAAAAAGTTAAAAATAGAACTCCCTACAATCCAGCAGTTGCATTACTAGGTATCCCAAAGGATACAAAAATACAGATTTGATGTGGTACATGTATCCTGATGTTTACAGCAGCATTATCAACAATAACCAAATTATGAAAACAGCCCAATATCCATCGACTGATTAATGGATAAAAAAGATGTGGTATATACATACAATGGAATATTAGCCATCAAAAGGAATGAAATCTTGTCATTTTCAGTGATGTGGATGGAGCTGGAGCATATTATGTTAAGTGAAATAAGTCAGGAAGAGAAAGAGAAATACCATATGATTTCTCTCATATGTGGAATTTAAGAAACAAAACAGAATAACATATGGGAGGGAGAAAAAAAGAGAAAGGGAAACAAACCATAAGAGAATATTTATGGTAGAGAACAAAGTGAGGGATGATGGAGGGAGGGTGTGGGGGACAGGCTAAATGGAGGGTAGGTATTAAAGAGAGTACTTGTGTTGAGCACTGGGTGTTATATGTAAGTGATGAGTCACTGCATTTACTCCTGAAAGCAATATTACACTATATGTTAACTAACTAGAATTTAAATAAAATTTTGAAGAAAAAAGAAATGCTTTAATAAGAAAAATAAATAAATTGGTTTGAAATCAGTTAGAGTATCCAAAAGAACTTCCATTTATTAACTAGCTCCCTGAAGGAATTAGAAAGAATATACTTTTTCATTTCAGTTTTCTGAAACAATAAACAAATACATATGTTAACAGAAATACTGACTTACCATCATGTATTTGAAACGTTCCAAGATTCTGCAGAAATGACATTTAAACTTGAGTAATTATACCATGAATATCTTCTACCACAGGGCTACTATTTTCCGAATTAACAACTCTTGGAATCAATTAACATGCTTTAGATAATTATAGAGACGTAGAAATTTCACTTTTTAGAACATATCCCTTTGCTTTGTGAAATCCAGGTATTTGAAACTAAGTATCTCCTCTTATCATGACCTTTGTATTTAGGAGACTTATTGCTAGTATCCAATTTATTCTGAGGAATACCAGTTGACTTTCTTGTGGCGTTGTAAATTGGTACAATGCTTGTTTGGTGAGCAAAGAAAACTTGGAAGCAATTCTAGCTCATGAGTTAAGCGGAGAACATCTCTGTGAAGCCCCTCTGGGGCCAATGCCAAGATACTAGCAAGTATATTGCACAGAACAGCAAAGAGGACAGGAACGCTGCAGAGTGTATAGCTCCTGAAATCTACTCTGAGAGTAAGGCTGAGTCATTCAAGAATGTTACTTTTCATAGGGAAGCAAAGCCATACAAAGGTATGTGAAATGTATATTTCCTATAACATGCTTTAGGAGGGTGGTTCTCAACCTTGAATGCACAGTAGCCATATCTGGGGGCTTTAAAAATTTCTGAAGCCCAGGTCACACCCCATGCCAATTAAATCACAATCTCCAAGGACGGGACCCAGGCATTTATTAAAGTTCCCTACAGAATTACAGTATGTGGTCATAGTTGAGAACTACTGCTTTAGGAATAAACTAAATTACGTGCAGTAGTATGCCATTTAGAAAAACAGTAGAATATTCCAGAATGGGCAGACATACAAATACAACATTCCCTACCAACAGTGAAGCAGTATCTTACAGCTTTTTACTAAAAAAGGGTATTTCTGTGTAGCGGTGTTAACAGTTACATGAACACATTTGAAACCATCCTATTAGTTAAGATTATGTTCAATGCCCCACCAGTTCCACATTTGCCCCGATTTCTCTGCCACAAACACTTGGTTTATTCTGAGCTTGAAATTTTGTGAAATTTCTAACATATGAAACATCTACATTGATTAAGCATGTTGAATAGTCAGTATTTATTTTTAATTTTTTAATTTGAGTATAACTGACATACTATGTTACATCAGTTTCAGGTGTACAACTTAGTGATTTGACAATTTGTACATTATGCCCTGTTCATCACAATGTAGCTACCATCGGTCCTGTTACATGGCTATTTTAATATCCTTGACTACATTGCTTATGCTGTGCTTTTTATTCCTGTGACTTATTCATTCCATAATTGGAAGCCTTTCCCCCCTCTACCCATATTCCTTTCTCCCATTTAGCCAAACCTCCAACAGCCCTGTCCTCTGGAAACCACGTTTATTCTCTGTATTTATAGCTCCAATTCTGCTTTTTCTTTCTTTCTTTCTTTCTTTCTTTCTTTCTTTCTTTCTTTCTTTCTTTCTTTCTTTCATTTTTAGATTCCACCTCTGAGTGAACTTATATGGTATTTTTCTTTCTCAGTCTGACTTGTTTCACCTAGTATAATAACTTCTAGGTGCATACATGTTGTCTCAAATGGCATGATCCCATTCTTTTTTATGGCTGCATAATATTCCATTGTGTGTATGTATGTGTGTATGTGTGTGTGTATCACATTTTGCTACCCATTCATCTATAGACAGACACTTAGATTGCCCATATCTTGGCTGTTGTAAATAATGTTGCAATAAATGTATGGGTGCATGTACCTTTTTGAATTAGTGTTTTCTTTTTCTTTGGGTAAATACCCACTAGTGGACTTATTGGATCATCTGATATTTCTGTTTTTAATTTTTGAAGAACCTCAGTACTATTTTTTAGAGTGGCTATACCAGTTTATATTTCTACCAAAAGGAACTCTCATGTGTTCCTTTTTCTCCACATAATAATCTGTATTTATTAAAGAACAGAATTTCTGATTAATTTGACAGGATTTTCAGCTCATATCATTAGAATGCTCTTCTTGTGGTTATCACTGGGTTATATTTCATTAGAACGTGTATTAAGTTTTTAACCAGCTAGTAATTTAGTGATATTTAGAAGTATCCATTTGGTTAATAGCCTGGGTTTTTGTGTTAGACCTGTTTGAATTCTAGCTAGCTAAACTGTGTGTTCTTAGTAAATTAGGTACTTATTGCCTCCTTTTCTTTATATCTGTAAAGTTGGGATTTGTGTGCCTAATTCACACAGTATAGGATCAAATGACAAAGGACATGAAAAGTGCCTGACATATAATTAGTACAGGTAATAGCTATTATTATTTAATTTTAGTAATATGCACATTGCTATAATCAGGAGTAACTAAAGGCTCTCATTTCTAGACAACAAAGAAAGGACTGAATATTTATTATATATTTTGAGTAACTAGAATATACCACACTTTGTGCTAGGAGGGTTATATAGATTTCTGATTTAATCCTCTTTGTGTGAAGTAGATCTTATCATCCCAGCTTTATAAATGGAACACTGATGGCAAGGGAGATTAATAATGCATAGTAATTTTATTCCAGTGAGCACTTTTTAATTTATTTTATTTTATTTTATTTATTTATTTATTTATTTATTTATTTATTTATTTTTGAGAGAGAGAGAGAGAGCACAAGTGGTGGGGTAGGGGTTGAGGAAAGAGAGAGAGAGAATCTTAAGCAAGCTCCCTGGACAGTATGGAGCCCAACACAGGACTTAATCTCACAACTATGAGGTCATGACCTGAGCTGAAATCAAGGGTCAGAAACTCAAGCAACTGGGCCACCCAGGAGCCCCTTCCAGTGAGCACTTTTGTTGATAGTAGCAACCACCTTAATAATGAATCTCCAGAAACCCTAGCCTTCACAATAATTTAAACAGTAGAAAATATTCAATATTGCATCGTGTGGAAGATTTCTTCCCCCTTCAGAAGACAGAGGAGAAAGTGATGTGGAGATGTTCAGAATTCAGAAAGGGGGTCCCAAACATGCAATAGACCTGAAGTAAGTAATGCTGTGTTGGCCAGAATGACCTAATCAGAGAAATAGTAACTAGAAAGAAATAGATTTCTAACTGTAGTTACTAAGTTTAGTAAACTTTTTCCCTAAGAAAAGTAATTCAAATAGATCAACTGTGTCTTAAATGAGTAAAGAGAAACAACAGTCCCTTTGTCCCCTGACTCCATTTCCCTCTTTCTACTCTGTCTGCCTTAGTGGAGATGCATCTCAAGCAGACTTATTTTAATTAACAGGATCTGGGAAACTGAATACATACAGAGGAAGCACAAGAGTCTAGACTGTGAGTCTAGAGGTGGTGGAGCAGGTAGATAACATTTGCTTGATCTAATTATGCTTTGAGGCCCTACTTGTATGCCAATAGAGTATTTTCTGTAAAAACAAAATAAAGCATTAATGTGGAAGTGCGGTGGAGACTGGATTTTGCCTAAGAGGCCCATAAACATGGTATTCATCTCTATCCCATCTATCCTGAGTAAGAATATCCAAATGGTGAAATTCATTCTCCTGTGACCAGAACTGTGAGTACTTTCTGCCAATTATGTCTTTTTGTTTTGTCTACAACACCTAAAATAATAAGGCCCTTTTTTTTTTAAAATTAGTGCCTGATATTAAGAGTTCTTAATTTAGTTGAAACTTGATCTCCGATAATTCTTCAGTTAATCCACCTTTTAATCTGAGATCTTCTAAAAGCATAGTCTTAATAAAAGATCTGTGTGCCAGTGGTTATTTGGGAAGCAGACAGGATAGCAGTGAGGGGGAAGATCAAACAGGGAGGCAGGAGAAACCAAGACCAAAAGAAGTTACTGAGATGGTCACTGCTGTAGGTGACAAGAGCTCCATCCTTCAGGGGAAGGTGTAGAATATCTCAAAACTGTCTACCTGAGGGTGCACACGACACAGCATTTGCCCTTCACTCTCATTCTGCACTGATTAAAGGTTATCTGGTGTCATTACTCCCGATCTGCACTTGTGTGCGTGCTGAATGGAATCCTGCAGGACTCTCAGGGCACAGATTTGGAAGGCCCTGGGGCAGTTGCTTGAGGCAAGATGTTGTCAACACTGAGTAAGTTAAAGCAAACCCTTCACAGATATGATTCCAGAGCCAAGGCTGGAATCAATGGGACGCCTGAGGAAAGTGAGCATGGGCATCTGGGTTAAGTAAACATTTTTAGGACAGTTCAACCTGTATTTGAATCTGGACTCCATAACTTGCTTTGTGAGTCATTTTGGACCCAATATTTATCATTATTATGTTTCAATTTACACATCGTAAAATGGAAATAATATGTGCTTCGTAGTAAGGATCCAATTGTTAGTACCACTATAGGAAGTGCCTGATGAATATTTCCTGGAAGATCCTAAGTCATATAGAAGAGGTAGTTTGCAATCACATCACGTATCTTTAAAAAGGCTGATCAACATTATTTCTGTTGAACCACACAGCGATCTTTGCTTTGAGTAGGGCAAACATTATGTTTATTTCATGAGGACCTTGAGACACAGATAGATTATATGATTTTAACTAAAGTCTCTTATAAGGGATAATGCTGGTTTTCTGCCTGTTCTTCTAAGTGTTTAATTTTTTTTTAATTTTTAGTAAATATTAAAACTGTTAAGCTGGTCTGCAATTTGTAGGTTATAATTTACTCACAAATACAAGTTACGGATCAAGACTTAATTGCAATGAACTCATATCTGTTTACTTACTAAACTTGGTGAATAGCTCATTCCCTGCCATTGATTTTATTGTTGAGAACTGGGCAGGGCTGGGCTAAGTCGTCTTCCCATGTCAGAGTTCGCTGTGGTAGAACCGGTGTAATTACCTCCACTGACTTCTACCTCTTAATTGAATTAGCGATTCCTGTAGTCTGCCTTAAATTAAGTTCTTAGGAAGCAATTTAGTTGTCAAGTGATTCAGATTAAGTGTGCACATTTGGATGTTAATTTTTTGAATACCTCAGTAACTGAAAAAAGTATACAAAATAGCTTATAATTACAAGAGTCAGACACAGATTTATATAGACTTCATTAATCTAAAATTCACCATTTAACGAAAATGTTAGTGACCACATTAATTCTATGAAGATTATTCTTTGCATTTATTTATTTAATAAAATGTATATTGCAGTTCTATACCACGGCTTAAAAAGTAGCATCATATTCTTTTTAAACATTTGTGTGATATTTATTATATGTCCAGCCCTGCTCTGAGCCTCTTACATATACCAACCTATTTAATCTTTGTAATAGCCTTATGAGATAGGAACAATTATTATACCCATTTTATAAAAGAGGAAACTGAGGCACAAAGAGGTTAAGTGACTTAGTGAAGGTCACATAGCTAGTAAGTGGCAAAGCATTGTGGTAGGGCTTTAAAGTCTCTGCCCTTAATCACCTTGCCTATCTCCTCATGTGATTCCTGAAAGAAAAAAAAAACAAAAAACAAAAAACAAAACAGAGTTTTTAGTGAGTTCATGAAACATAGGTGATTCTATTTAGGGATGGAGATTTTTGACAGTTGGAATCTCTCAAGACCCTTTTAAGGAAAAATATATAAGAACTTTTTATTGAAATGTTTACCAAGATACATGAAATGGATTTAATATGCAGAGATGCCTGTGCTTACTTTATTTTGTCTATTTGGTTATCCTGATCAAAATTTGCATACTCTAGATCATCTCTGTTGTCTTTGGGTTGCTAGGATCAGAAGTTCAATTAAATTGATTTAACAAGAAAATGAAATGTATTGGCAAGTATAACTGATAATCCAGATGGTTATTGCTAGTTTAGGACTTGATTCTATGCAGCACACCTTTTCCGTTTTCTTTTTCTTTCTCTATCTCTTGGCTCTTCTCTTCTGTATTTTCCCTTCAGGCAGGCTTTCTACATGTGGTGTCAATGTTGTCCCTGGAGAGACAAGAGTTATATAAACAGAAGGAGAGCTCCTATCATCCAGAGTTCATATTAATTGCCAGAGAAGGGTTGATCGGCTCTGTTTGGGTCAAGTGTCTGCTTCTGGAATAATCATTAATTTTGGAGGAATGTGATGCTTGACTGGCCAACCTGGGTGGATGGACACATTGTTAGAATCATATCAAATAGGTGAATGTGCAATTCCCTGAAGAAAAAGAGTATTGAATTATCAGAGAAAGAAAGGTAATCTGTGTCACTGATTAGTCACAGTTGCTTGAGATTCCAAAATCTTCAGGTCCTTTCAAGATATTTTGTGACAATGGCAATGGTAATAGACAATGCTGGACCCTGTTTTCCTATTTCCCCAGAAAGGAAGGTGGTGCTTATTAGTTATCGTTTTCATTAAAGGAACAGAATGAAAACCTTTTTTTTTTTTTATTATTTATGATGGGTCTTAAATTGCTTCACGTGATCAATAAAAGTAAGCTATTTAATTTAAAGTTAAAATACTATAAATTTTTGCCACATATATAACACCATATATAAAACATGCCTAAAGATATGTGAGCTCACCCCTTCTTCTCCATGCTCACTTTTTCACCATTTCTTTAGACTCACTTTCATTCTAGCCTTGAAAAAGTATTGGAATTTCCCCAAAGGTGCTCTCATTTTATGCATTGGCATGCATTTATGTGCTGCTCTCTCTTACTGCAACATCAGTTCTTGCCTGCCAAACATACTCTTAATTCCAAGGAAATCTACTTGGTCCACAGCCCTTACAGCCTTGCATTGACCTAACTCTTATTCTTTTTTTTTTTTTTTTTTTAAATTTTTTTTTTCAACATTTATTTATTTTTGGGACAGAGAGAGACAGAGCATGAACGGGGGAGGGGCAGAGAGAGAGGGAGACACAGAATCGGAAACAGGCTCCAGGCTCTGAGCCATCAGCCCAGAGCCCGACGCGGGGCTCGAACTCACGGACCGCGAGATCGTGACCTGGCTGAAGTCGGACGCTTAACCGACTGTGCCACCCAGGCGCCCCCCTAACTCTTATTCTTATTCCCTTCCCCACTGCTCCAGCAATAGCTTCTTAGACTGGTGTGAATGCATGTCTCAAATCAGCAACCTCTCTATGAGAGAGGTAGTACCGTTATCCTTATTTGAGGAAACCAAGGCCCTGAAACAATACATAGAGCTGGTAAATGACAGAATCAAGATACAAATTCAGGTAGATTAATGTCCAAACCCGTGTTTTTAATCACTATATTCTCTCTCGTTCAAGAATGCTTATTGAATGAATGGATTAATGCTTATTGAAAACCAGCCCTAACACTAAGCCATGACTGACTAGAAAAAATAAGAGTTAAAATTTTTTAAAAAGGAAGAAAAATAAAACTGCTATTAGGGTTACTTAAAAAGGAGACAGAGAAACCAACCCTTCCACATTTTGTGAATGCAATGTTGACTGATCAGACGGAGCTTTTAGAGTAATGTGAGGTATTTTTGTAGAGTAAGATATGTTTCTTTTAGAACCAAAGCATTTGATTTACACACACACACACGCACACACACACACACACACAACCACCTTTCTAGTATGACCTATAAATTCAATATATACGTTTAATATTTAATTTTTTCTTTGAGGCAAGAGTTGGGCTTGTGGTAACATACATGCATTTATTTTTTTTCTTTCACAGAATGTCACTTAATGGTTGTCTTTTGACATTTCAAGAGCAAGGCCCTCTGATAGTGCTGCTGAATCAGTGACTGCTTTGGTTGGAAATTCAGCTGTGTTTAGTGAGGTGTGGTACATAGCTAACTGCTGAAAATTGGCAGTATGTGGGTACTTTTGCCTGAACAACACTGACTTTCAAAGCAAACACTTTAAATGGATTGGATAATAATAAGACAGGGAATGGAAGTAAAGAAGAGCCGATGGATTCATGCAAAATAAAACAAAATCTACAAAATTAAACAATTCTTAAAAACAACCATACAGTCTCTGCAGGAGCAGAATTTATTGCCAAAAAGTTATTGTTCTTGACACCAAATAGCAGACTGGTCACCATATTCCATAACCAGGAGAACTTTCTCAGGAGCCTTAATCTCCTTATTTATTTAAAAAAAATTGTTTTAATGTTCATTTATTTTTGAGAGGGACAGAAACAGAGCATGAGTGGGGGAGGGGCAGAGAGAGAGGGAGACACAGAATCCAAAGCAGGTTCCAGGTTCTGAGCCATCAGCACAGAGCCTGACATGGGGCTCAAACCCACGAGCTGTGAGATCATGACCTGAGCTGAAGTTGGACACTTAACCAACTGAGCCACCCAGGCACCCCTCTCCTTATTTAAAAGATCATTATTCATTGTAGGGGTGCCTGGGTGGCACAGTCGGTTAAGCGTCCGACTTCAGCCAGGTCACGATCTCGTGGTCCGTGAGTTCGAGCCCCGCGTCGGGCTCTGGGCTGATGGCTCAGAGCCTGGAGCCTGTTTCCGATTCTGTGTCTCCCTCTCTCTCTGCCCCTCCCCCATTCATGCTCTGTCTCTCTCTGTCCCAAAAATAAATAAACGTTGGAAAAAAAATTAAAAAAAAAAAAGATCATTATTCATTCTAATTTATTGGTCTTTTCCCTAGAAAATACTAAATGTTCCTATTTTTATCTGAATTCTGCCGATTACCTGATGAATCTTTGACTGTCAATTTGATTCTATTATTCACTACCAAGAACCTAATTCCTTTCCTTTATTCTTCAAATAAATTTGGGGATAAATTGCAAATAAGTAGTCACAGAAAACTAATCTAACTTCATCTTAAAATTAGGTACTTTTTTGGGGCTCCTGGGTAACTCAGTTGGTTAAGCATCTGACTCTTGATTTCGGCTCAAGTCATGATCTCTTGGTTCGTGGGATGGAGCTCTGCACTGAGCTCCATGCTCACAGTGTGGAGCCTGCTTGGGATTCTTTATCTCCCTCTCTCTCTTGCCCCTAACCCCAGCCATGCTCTCTCTCTCTCTGTCTCTCTCAAAATAAATAAATAAACTTTAATTTTTTTAAATGAGGTATGTTTTTCCATCATCTTCGTGGATGGACTTAACATCAGGTCTTTAGAATCATGCTTCTAAATCCTTAACATGTTAAAACTTCTCCACATTTCACATCAGATACGCAGTAATGAGAAAGACCCATGGATATTTGTCTCCCAACCCTTGGGGCTCTTTTCTGCAATGAATCCCCTATTATCTTGGCTAATTCACCCCACTGAGAAAATAAACCAGTACTGGCTGTCTCCTGTGTACTCATACACATATTTCTACTTCAGTGGACTTTTGCTCCTTTCTCTGTAACAACATACGTTTGTCTGGGAGACCTAGCAACAGGTGATAATTACAAGGATCCTGTTAAGTGTTCAATTTTATGCCCTCAAAATTTATATGTTGAAATGTTAATTCTTGGTGCCTCAGAAACTTAGAGGTACCAGAGTCATGTGGATGTAATTAGTTCAGATGAGGTCATATTGAAGTAGGGTGCCCTTAATCTAATATGACCGGAGCCCTTATAAAAACGGAAAATTTAGATACAGACATGGACAAAAGAACAATGCCATGTGAAAATGAAGGCAGAGATTGGGTTGAGGCATCTACAAGCCACAAAAGGCCAAAGATTACCAGCAAACCATCAGAAGCTAGCAGGGAGTGATGGGATAGATTCTTTGCCACAATCTTTAGAAGCAACCAAGTCTGCTGGTATGTTGATCTTGGATTTGTAGTCTCCAGAACTGTGAGACAATAAATCTCTGTTGCTTAAGACACCCAGTTTGTGGTCCTTTGTTACACCAGTCCTAAAAAACTGACTAAAATCCGCACAGACTTTTGGATGACCTGATCCTAATGAGCACTGACACATGGTGGGAATCTTAAAGTCCTTCTCCAACCTGAGTTCATTTCAACCCTCTCTGAGTTACAGTTGTAACTCAGGGTGAATTCCCCAAATTCAGCAGAGCCTGTACCTAGAACCCAATAGCCAGATTGGAAAATCACTATTTCAAATGGTACTTTTAATGCTAGGATTTTAGGGCTTAAGCAGTTCTTCAGACCTGAACTCTTAATATCAGTGATAGGCCTCTCCTGAACTCCCAACAAATTTTCCTTTGCTCTCAGCTCTTATAAAACTCAGTTTGTCACAATTCTGCCCATCACCTTCCTTTCCTGGCTTTTATTTCCTGGACTAACTAAACCTTGCCTTAATCATACCATCATTTCTATCTTTGTAGTGAGAGATGTAGCCTGGTTCTGGTGATCTGCACATGAACAAGAATACACATTGTAGAGAATTGACAAGGAGGGAGAGTGGAACTACTTTTTTTCCTGTCATAAAAGAACAATGATGACCTACACATGGGTTCATGTGTGATGTAGCCTACACGTCCCATTTAAATAACTTGAACAAGAAGTAATCTGCCTCTGGAATAATGGCACCTTATGTATACTGAGTTCCAACTTTTTGTGTTATATATTGCATGAGGTGCTTTCCCTATGAATTTCACATTGATCCTAATAATGATGATCATTTTCATCATTTGCTGAGTACCTACGGTATGTTTGTACTGTAGTAGGTTTTTTTTTTTTTAATTTTTTTTTTTTAATGTTTTTATTTATCTTTGAGACAGAGAGAGACAAAGCATGAGTGGGGAGGGGGCAAAGAGAGAGGGAGACACAGAATCCGAAGCAGGCTCCAGGCTCTGAGCTGTCAGCACAGAGCCTGACGCGGGGCTCAAACTCACAGACTGTGAGATCATGACCTGAGCTGAAGTCGGACACTTAACCAACTGAGCCACCCAGGCACCCCTGTAGTAGGTTTTAATACACTTAATTTTAATTCATACCCAGTACAGAATTAGGCATTGTTCTCCACATTTTACAGATAGGGAAATTGAGATTCAGACATGTTAAATATTTACATTGGCAGGGCAGGAATTTTGACTGACAAGATTAATGCTGTAACAATCTAGGACAAAACAAAAGAAATTCAATAAATAGAAGTTTCTATTTACATTGTCTGTAGTCAAAGAAATTTATTGCCCTATTAGACACGTTAGAGCCTAACAGCATCTCAAATCTGAAATAAGGAGTGTGACTCTTTCTATATGTAACTCACTAAACTTTTAACAACATTTCCCCACTTCGGGCTAAGAATGTTTCTCTTTTCCACCTTCCCTCTCTCCCTCCCTCTATCCAAGCATGGGCATGGCCTGAAACACCATGACAAGAACAGGCAGAATGTACAAGAAATACCTCCTGCTTTGTGGATCACACTATTGCTGTACATTTTTTCCCCATTATTTCAAACAAGTGGGTCTTTACTGGAACTCTAACTGAGAACTGATTACTAACAAAATTTTGCAATAGCATGTTGAATTACTATCGAAATACAGTTGACTGTGGCTAAATCTACTATCCTCTAGACTATAGACAATGGAGTTTCCTGAAGCTCAAGGTTAATATTACTTGCAGTAAGATTTCCCCAGAGGTGCTGTTTTGCTATGGAAATACTCTAAATTTATGGCATGGTATCAGGCAAGATTCTGGTTTCTTTCTATTAACACCCTCTTAAAAATTCATGAATCAAAACACAGATTCAGAAAGTAATGGAAGCTTGAAGCTAAAGACCACAATTCCAAAAGCCAGCTTGTCTTTTACTGTCATGTAGAAAAAAAATACTCTCAATGGGAACTTAGTTTAATTACTCAAATATTCTACTCTAGGGATTATTGACACTTTAAATGGATTCTTTCTGGAGTAGCTGATAAAAAAATTTTGTTGGGAGGTTGTTAAGAAAAAGTAATAAATTAGAGCTGATGAAATGTAAGTAAAATGGTTATTCCTTACTTGAGGGAAATAAATGGCAAAAAGCTGTGTGAAAAGAGAAAAAAAAAAAACTTCCAAGATCTGCAATAACATTGATTCAGAGATTCATATCTCCCAAAGACACTAATTGCAACTTTTTAAAATTTCTGCTCTTGAGATAGTAGGACAAATGAGATTTTAGAGCAAGACCTGGAAAAGAGAAATGCTGATTTATGTTTATGTTTTCCTTCCTGACTGCTTCTTCCTGCCAGGAAGATTTTAGCAAGCAGATAAACTGTAGGATCTAAAAATTATTACCAAGTGGTAATGCTAGATAAACAGAAAATTAAAACAAATCACATAATTCTTCTATTGGTTATAAGTTTCTAGGAATTAAATAAATAAAGTACATGGTAGTCGACATTTAGATCAAATAATCTTTGAGATCATAAGTAATTTCCTTTTTTCTCATTTAACATGTATTTTTCCTTCCTTATTGTTTTTTCTGCTGTGGGACTTCAGAACAAAATGGTGTGTGTATGTTTTTTATTTGAATTTACCGTATGTATGAGAGATATACAGGATAGTGCCTAAGAATGTGGGCTTTAGAAACAACTTGGATATGAATTCTGGTTGTGCTGGTCGGTAAGTTTGTAACATTGGACAAGTAATATTACATTACATGTCTTTTTCCAAATATTCACCTGTACAAGATGGGTTAATAAAAGCAGCTACTTCATGGTGTTGTGCTAAGGATAAAATGAGTTAGTATGGTGGCCTCCACCTGGTACATGAACACTTTAAAGAGTTGGGACAACTTTAAGGGAATCCCTTTCTAGATCCTGAACTCCACATGCATTCTACCTGAGAACTTGTGGCTGGAGGAGCGATTATTCCAGAGACGTCACGCCTCTTTGGCTCTCTCTCTTCACACCTGCTCTTTCCCACCTCTTACCCATGAATACCCTTAACGCTGCTGCTTACACTTAATGTAGAAATTCTCCAGGGCCAAGTAAAGTGACTATCTGAAATAGGGTTGTTGGTGTGGAGATGGTGAATAACACCAATGAGTAAAATTATGTGTGTGTGTTTTTTTTTTTTTTTTTTTTTTTTTTTGCAGGTTTGGTGATTTCTAATTCTCTACTTTCAACAAAATTCAAGGAGGACTTGCTTGAATTCTTAGCTGATAGATCATTAGAATAATTAAGGATGATAAGAACAGAGGATTCTACCATTCCTTTCTACCTCTGTGTGTGAACAGGCTTCTTAGCATGTTATGTGTCCCTGGTCACCATTTAAAAATTATTTTGAATATGGGGCACCTGGGTGGCTCGGTTGGTCAAGCATCAGACTTCAACTCAGGTCATAATCTCATGGTTCATGAATATGAACCCCACGTCAGGCTCTGTGCTGACAATGCAGAGCCTGCTTGGGATTCTCCATCTACCTCTCTATCTGCCCTTCCTCCTCTCCCATTCTTTCTCAAAATAAATAAATAAGCTTAAAAATTATTTTGTATATATATATATGTTATATATGTATATTTGTTGTTTGATTTTGTTTTTGTGTTGGGGATGATACATATCAAACTACTTTATGACCTAGCCTCAGAAGGCAGAAGGCATTACTCTGGCTGTACTCAGAGGCCCACTCATAATCAAAGGGAAGACATCGATCCCACTTCCTGGTGGAGAGCTGCCAATTTCACACTGATAGAGTTTGTTGAATGGGATATATTATTGCAATAATTGTTGAAAAATATAAAATACTACATATTATGAGAAGGGAAAATCCTACAATTTTAAATTTGCAAGCAGTTTTGCTTCTATAAATGGGGAAGCTTGAATTTACCTTTGAAATCAGCTATTTCTTTAGTTTTAGGGAAAAAACCTAATCAGTTTAGTGGGACTTTTCCTATGGTAAGCCAATATTCCATTCTGAAATGAAGGGATATAGTATAGTGAGGAGTGAAATTACTCTGCATTATAAATAAAAACTTTTCCTACAAAGAAATGGATCCATACCTCTGAAGTTTGTTTCCTTTCAGAATGAAAAAGTCTCCACTTTTGCATTTTCTGGAGTCCTTGAGGGAGTCCTGGTCCTGAATTCTGAGCAGGACAGTCATGCTGAAGAACACTAGTATGTGTAGGAGCTCCATATAACATGGTGGGATACTGGTAACTAAGGGTAGAGATGTCCACAAGCAGTTATGTTGGAATGGTTTGGCCAGGGGATTCTTGGGGTGGTTTTATGTAATGTCCAGTTTTGAGGGTTCCTTCCTTCCTTTCTTCTTTCTTTCTTTCTTTCTTTCTTTCTTTCTTTCTTTCTTTCTTTCTTTCTCTTTCTTTTTCTTTCTTTCTTTCTTTCTTTCTTTCTTTCTTTCTTTCTTTCTTTCTTTCTTTCTTTCTTTCTTTCTTCCTTTTCTTTCTTTTGCTAGGATGACCAATTTGTCCTGGTTTGCCCAGAATTTTCTGGTTCTAGTTCTAAAGGTCCCATGTCCCTGGAAATCTTTTAGACTCAGATGAAACTGGATGGTTGGTCACTGACTCAACAATGGAGGTTAACTTGTTGGGAGAGAAGAATAGCAGCTTGGGGAAAGGTGACTTCAGGTCAGTTAGTGGCAACCTTCAGAAGAGATGAGCCATGTCCTGTTGAATCAGGAAGTAGTTCAGCTTTCAAGCAAATGTTAAGAAAAGGTATCGAAATCTTAGAAATAGGCAAAGAGATTACTGGGCCTCCTTTCAGTGTTATGCTAAGTATTGAAGTTCACAGAAATATTATCCAGTTCCCTAAAGGTGAGTTCTTTTGCTTGACTTGCTATTTTAGTAATGATTATGATATCTTATATCTCTGTAATGGTTGTCATTCACTTGTAGAAGCAGATGCACATGATTATTTTCTGATAGCAATACAAGTGAACTTTGTTGAAGAGATGAAATGATTTATGTCCTATAAAAAGAGATGAACCCCAGAGGTCACAGTTTTAGCATCCTGCAGAATATTAACTAGTTTTGTATTTTAATTAGTATTCTTATTCTACTATCCTTTCTTTAAGCCACTATAAATACTTTGATTTTTGCAACTATTTTTTGAACCAGACTCACCATCTTGCCAGTTCCCTCATTAATGAGGTAAATAAATATTTTATACTGCTGACTTTTTTTGGGTGAGTGATATTTCCATCTTGTTGAAAATCATGTTTTGATGTTAGAGATTTGCTGGAATGTGCTAATAGTCCTCAGAAACATCCTAGAAATTCATGGAGGGAGCGAACCTGGTACAAGTCTGGGTGTCTTACATCGCTCTCTCCCAGGGCTGGGGAGATAATGAACATGAGGCTATAAATAAGAGATTAGGTATTCCTCTCTCTCCTTCATCCCCACTGCCAGTCCCTGCAGGCCTTTATCCTTCTCCTCACCTGCAAGTTTCCACTCTTAGAGGATTCCATCAGTGATGTTATGGTGGGCTCCAGGGTGGGGCAGGTTCTTCAGAACCTCTTCTTAAAGGTGGATATGGACCTCTTCTTAAAGCTTAATTATGCTACATAATGATCCTAAAAAAAGTCTGTGTTGCTTTCCTCAGTCTTGCCAAAGATGCTTTTCTAAGAAAGAGTTGGAGATGGAATCAGAATCAGAATAAAACTAGATGTACACATATAAGTATATGTGTGTATTGCATATATTGTCAGGGTCCTAAGAGTAAGGCAGAAGCCAGAGACAACTCCATATGTTGTTTTTGTTTTTGTTTTTGTTTTTTAAAGAAGGTATTACCTGGAATTGGTTAAATAGGTAACAGAAAAACGGAAAAATCATGTAGGGGACGGTGAGGCATTCCAGAAATTAGCGAGAGCAGGAAGCTGCTCCATTCCTCCTGCTGGAGGGATAGAGAAACAGAAGGCAGTATCCGTGAAGCTCACTGGCTGGTGTTGAATAGCAGAAATAGGATCCATGGGGAAGATTCAGCTGTTGGCAGAGAAACTGCTACGGGCAGAAAGAGGGGAGAGAAGCACCCTGGTTTCTTCCTTCTTTCCAGCTTCCCACTGCCAAATCTAACAGGGAGCAGTTGATTACAAAGCCTGGGAACTGCAGCCTGCATGGCCAGCCCCTTTGAGAGGAGAAAAGAACAGCAGAAATGGGGAGAAGGGGATTAAGAGGTGTGCTGAGCATACCTGCATTATTTACTGGGACACATGATAGATCAATAAAAGGTAAATTCCCCTTTCTTCCAGTGTTCAATTTCATTGGCCATTTAAATTTTTTCTTTGATTACTAGGGGTGTAAAGAAAAGTGCTTTTGTCATATCCCTCAGGACCTTGAATCAGGTCAAAACTTTCTAAGAATACAAAGGGCTGTCCTCCTCTGAATTTCTTGAAACTACCCCTCTTTGAAGATAGTCAACTTGGTTGAGCTAAACAGTCACTCTCTCAGCTCCAGCATTAACTTCAATACTTTTTTAGTATCTCTCTCTTTTGCTTGGCCTCCCAAAGGTCTTCTTTCTCTGTTTATGATGCATCCCTAAATCCCACAAAAAAAGAGACCTTTCACTGTTTATTTTACTTCCTCTAATTCACTTGCTGTCCTGTTTCACACATACACATACACATGCAAAATACTGGGTTTCGTGGTGATACTAATTATACTCTCTTTTTGCCTTTGAGTTCTGAATACATTAGAAAAGTAGATACAGAAGTGAGGTGAGAGCAAAGTATCAGCTGTACTCCTGCAAAAGCTAGATGAAGGAGCACAGCTGGGACTTGCAGAAACGTACTTTTCCTCCCACAAATCCAACGTACCCCGTGCCACGTTGCCACAGGTAAAGAGGACAGATAGCTTGCAGGCCCAGCTCCTGCATGCTCAATCCTGACCCACTCTCACCAGTTGGACAAATCAATCCTTTCTGGGATATATGCCAATAATGAGGTAGAGGGGGTGACCAGAAATAATCCCCACCGCTCCTTTCTGGGTAGTTTAGGAGAAGGCCTCTCTCCCTGCAGAGATGAGAGAAGGATAATAGCTGTTCCCCTGAGTCAAACTACAGCCTACATAAAATGTCAATCAATCTGTTAAAACCTAACTATGGCCCAGTTTAACCCCACAGGTTATCAGTTTGTATGTAATCAACCCCTGCCTCAAGAATTTGCAAATCAGGCATTCCTGATTCCTAATTAAGAGAATTTTAAAACCCGATTCAAAGCTTAAAATTTTTATTTAAAACTTCTGTGTTGAAACTTGTTTTGTAAGTATTGTAAGCTCTGTTATAAAAGCACAGTATAAGCAAAAATAAACTATCACACACCCAGTGTAGTCAGTAACTACGACTCTCAGAGTACTGGAAGTATGATTAAGAAAATGAAGTACTTCTGTAGGTGACAATAACTAAAAAATATTTTCCTGAAAGAAAATGTAAGTTACAAATGTAGCAGCACGTGAACTCTGTTTTAAATGTCTCAATCCATCTCTTTTAGATTTAATATAAAAATGAAAGTATATGACCACTAGATGGCAGCAAATTAAATCTTTTAAAACCATGTATCTGATTAAGTAGACGTGAAGGAAACAGGGGCCGGTCATTAAGTCGTGGCAGAGGAGAATTAGGAATTCAGACAGAAACCATAACAAGCAAAATACACTGGCAAATTATATCAACTATCATCCAAATTGTGATTACAGACTTTCTATATTGGCCTCCTAAAGTCAAAATCTTTCAACAGCAATTCCTTTGGACCCATATGTTCTAAGACAAAACTGATTCAACAGTAACTCCCCACAGTCTGATGAGTTCTGAAAATACAATCATTGACTGTACAGAGACTGGTCTAACTTGCAAATTCTGACCAATCTTTGCCAAGACCTACCTGTGACTAAGTCTAGCACCAAACCCTCTCGGTACCCTTCCCTGACTCCCTCCTTTGGTTGTGACCTTTAATACATCAATGAAACATGCTATTTTCAAGCTTATTGAGGGATTATCTTCAAAATGGCCTATAATATTAAAGTAGATTTATTTTAGGTAATGTAAGTCGAACGTCAGCCACAGTGCAGAAGCAAAGCATCAAATATCCTGACAGACCTTCTCCTTGACCAAATTTTAGATACACTCCCCTAAGCCTTCTTTTCAAAATCAGTTTTAGCAAAGAATCCTGCTAAGACATCATCCCCCTACCCTTGATATCTGATCACGCTTGTTATCTGATCAAGTTCCTTGTCCCTGTCTTTGATATAGGAGTCTTTGGCCTGCTCTTAGCAAGAATCCTGTTAGCAAGAATCCTCTTGTGCTTGATGTCTCCTCTTAGTAATTTTCTATCTACTGACACCCTCAGCCTATTCTTTAGCTATAAATCCCCACTTGCTTTGCTGTATTGGGAGTCGAGCACAATTTCTCACCCTTATTGCAGAGTCTTGAATAGAGTCATCCTTTTCATGTTAACAAGCGTCAGAATAATTTCTCTTCATTTTTTAGTGTCTTACTTGTTTTCAAAATTTTAACATGTAATGTAGCAATCATTTTGAATGGCTTTACATCTGAAATTATTTATTAAAATGTATAATCGATAACAGGAAAGAATTTCCAACGCTCTTCTTTTTTATGTGTCTTATTCAGCTGGATTGACCTCCTGGATAATCTTCTACTGTCTCCAACTTCAATCTACTCAACCATTTTGCAACTGAATCCCTAGGCTTCGCTAGCTAATGAGTAAAAATTATGTTTATTTCAACAACACAAATTCTTAACTGCAGAACCCCAGCTCTCCCAGATACTTCTGAATGTCCCCTATTTCCACAGAGATGTCAGTCAGGGAGTCATACCTGGGAATCTACGCATTATCCTCCTCCTCCTCCTCCTCCTCCTCCTCCTCCTCCTCTTTCTTCTTCTTCTTCTCCTTCTCCTCCTCTTTCTTCTTCTTCTTCTTCTTCTTCTTCTTCTTCTTCTCCTCCTCCTCCTCCTCCTCCTCCTCCTCCTCCTCTTTCTTCTTCTTCTTCTTCTTCTTCTTCTTCTTCTTCTTCCTCTTCCTCTTCTACTTCTTCCTTTTCTTTCCAGCTTATTCCCTTTCAGAGTCATTTGTTGTCTGTAAAGCTGCTTCAGGAAGCCTTAAAACTCTTTGTTATAGCTTTTAACTTTATTTCTACGTGTCTTAAGTCTTGTCTCTAATGTACCTCACAGTAAACATTGATTTTGGCTATTATGTTTCTTGCAAACCATTACTTTTTCACATTCTATCAGTTAATTAAGGATGAAAAGCCCCTCAGTAAAGTCAACTTCTATCCATTGACTGAGGGTCTCAGTAGGTAGTAGAGGGCTGCACATAATAGGTACTTTTTAATATAAAAGTTTATGCTTGAAATAATTTTATAAATAATTATCTTTGTTTAAGTATCTACTGTATGCCAGGAACTGTGTGAGACACTCTTAGCATATTACTTCAGGCCCTCACAATACTTTTTCAAATGAGTTGCCATTATTTTAATTTTATAAATGAAGAATTAAAGGTAAGAACATTTAAAAGAATTCCCCCAAATCACATAATAACCAAGAAGAGTTGGACCCAAAGTCTAGGTTGAATTCTCCATACATGATTCTTCCTTCATGGTTGCCACGTTTGTTTTCCTATGAGTTTAAAAATTACTTAGCATTTCATTTATCCAGCAGTTAGACTTTTATTCTCAATAAACATAAGCAACTCATGGGAAGCCAATACAAAATAAATAAAGCAAAATACCTGTAATTGCTGAGAGCACCAATTTACTTAATGTTTTTTTTTTTTTTTTTAATTTTTTTTTTTTCCAACGTTTATTTATTTTTGGGACAGAGAGAGACAGAGCATGAACGGGGGAGGGGCAGAGAGAGAGGGAGACACAGAATCGGAAACAGGCTCCAGGCTCTGAGCCATCAGCCCAGAGCCCGACGCGGGGCTCGAACTCCCGGACCGCGAGATCGTGACCTGGCTGAAGTCGGACGCTCAACCGACTGCGCCACCCAGGCGCCCCTTACTTAATGTTTTTAACAATACTTTGCAGTCACTTTCAGCCTACAACCTGTAGGTCTTATGGTTCATATAGAATATGTAGCAAATTTGACTACATAGTTATGGGAGGCAACATCGTAGAAACTGTTGCAAAAAATAACTACACTCTATCAGTGAAGAATCAAGAACCATACACCTCGGCAGCTAAGCAATCCAGGGCCATTTACTAACCGCACAGATAGTTCTATACCTCTTCTTAATAGTGAAGTCATTCCTTGTTAAATAAACTACATTACAGTAATTTGTAACATCATGTCATTTTTCTGTTTTATTGACTCATTTGCCGAAAAGAGCTATATAAAATAGCCTCCCTAGGTTACTTTAGTGAGTTGTTCTTCCTACATACATGTTTAGAGGTTTTAGCTGAAATAGATATTATATGGAGGATATTTAACAGCACCTCATAAACACATATTGTTTAATTCAAACTGGTCTCTTGAAATATCTTAAGCTCTTGAATTGCTTAATTTCTCAGGGACTGATTTAGTTGGTAGCTATATTTCAAAGCCTATATTGAAATTTAATGCAACAGTCATTTGTTAACTTGTAGAAAATATGCAAAATTATTTTAATATCCATGTTTACAGATTCAAAGACAGTTTTTTTGTTTTTTCTACATTTAATATTTCCAAAATTGGGGTACGTTTTATAACTTTATTTACATTTTCTATGAAAAGTTGTTTAGAAAAAAATTTTAATGCTTATTTTATTTTTTGAGAGAGAGACAGGGCACGAGTTGGGGAGGAGCGGAGAGAGAGGGAAACACAGAATCCGAATCAGGCTCTAGGCTCTGAGCTGTGAGCACAGAGCCCCATGCGGTGCTAGAACTCACAAGCCGTGAGATTATGACCTGAGCCGAAGTCCAACACTTAAACGACTGAGCCACCCAGGAGCCTCTGAAAAGTAGTTAAATTCGTGATAAAATCTTTCAGGAAAATACATATGAAGGTGTCCATTTTAGTATTATGAAAACAAAAATTGTAAACAAGCCATACCATCAATATGGGAGTGGTTACATTATAGTAAATTCATACAATAGGATTCTGTACAAAAACTGTACCATCATATAAAGATAGCCAACATGGATTGTTAAATGTGATGTCTAGTAAGGTTAAAATGTGCAAGGCAAATAGAGGTCTGTTATTTCTTCTTAAATACTTAGGCTACAATCCTTGCAGCTGGATATTATATAACAAAAGCCTGTGATTAGACATTTTTTCCCTTGAATAAATGCTACTATTAAAAAAGACACAACTAAATCATTTAGCTGGTGAAAAAACCAATTATACAAATGGAAAAACATCAACTTATTATAAAATATGATAAAGGAATTGCTATTAATTCTGTGATTTAAATAAATCTTGGCCCCCCCAAAACTTATTAACTTAACTTTTTAGAATAGAAAAGGAACCTCTGTAATCACACTCCCCATCAGGGTAACCACCAGCTCTATATGGCTCTTGAGCATTTGAAATGCGGCCAGTCCAAACTGAGGTGTCCTGTAGGTATAAAATACAAACTGAAGACTTAGTGGAAATAAAAAAAAAATATATAAAATATTTCATTAATAATTAATGATTTCAAAAATATTAATTATATGTTGAAATAATATTTAGGACATATTAGGTTAAATAAAATATATTACTCAAATTAATTTTGCCTGTTTATCTTTACTTTTTTGCAGTGGGACTAGAAAATTTTAAATTACATATATGCTGACATTTTATTTCTATTTTACAGTATGGCTCTATAACCTGGGTTTCTTAGAGACTCAAAAACTTCAAAGGTCTCTTTTCTGGTAAAACTGAGAAGAAATGGGGCGCCTGGGTGGCTCAGTTGGTTAAGCGTCTGACTTCGGCTCAGGTCACAATCTCATGGTCCGTGAGTTTGAGTCCCGTGTCGGGCTCTGTGCTCACAGCTCAGAGCCTGGAGCCTGCTTCAGATTCTGTGTCTCCCTCTCTCTCTCTCTGCTCCTCCCCTCATTCACGCTCTGTCTCTCTCTGTCTCAAAAATAAATAAACATTAAAAAAAAAAAACTGAGAAGAAATTAGTGAGGCACCACTTATTATTTCTTTATCACACTCCTTTGGACTTAAAAAAAAATTTGTGATCAGAACAACAGCCACAAAAAATCCAAATTTACATGAGCAAATCTTCCTCTGGGAGCTCATCTTTCTATCATCATGCAGTTATGTTAGTAAACAACAATACAGGTGTGGTTTCCCTGACTTTCTAGCTCATACTCCCTGTTACAGTGAAAAGGACCTATCTTTTTATGACTGTCACCTGCTGCTTCCAGTGGTGAATTCCTGACTTAACTTTCCTAAAGGGCCACATCATTTTTTTCTCCACGGGTATTTTAAACAACATTGGGTATTGAAAATATTACTACACTTTCACACAGTTGTTTCTTGCATAAAGGTTTACTCAACCCTGGAAGCAAGTCAAAGGGCAGTAGGTATGATACCATTTATTAGTTTCGGGCACTTCCCTTCTATTCTTAATTTCTTGTGTGTTTTTATCACAAAAGGGTGATGAATATTTTCAAATGCTTATTCTGCATCTATTAAAATGATCAGGTAGACCTATGTCTTTTGTGAATCTGGGGTATTATATTAAATGATCTTCAAATGTTAAAACAACCTTGCATTCCTATAATAAATTCCATTTGATCATGGAATATAATTCTTTTTATATGTTGTTGGATTTGACTTGCTAACATTTTGAGAATTTTTTTTTTTTACAATTCCTGACATCTTTTTGAAAGATATTTTTATGGATAAAGAATTCCTAGTTGGAAATTTTTCTTTCATATTTTAAAGATATAGTTTTATTATATTCTGGCTTGCATAGTTTCTGATAGTATAATTTTCTTTTCTTTATTTACTTTTTAAAATGTCCATTTATTCATTTATGTATTTATTGTATAATATACTTTTGTTTCTCTATAAATTATGTTTGTCTTTTCTCTGCTTCTTTCAAACTTCTCTAATTAGGCTTGATTTTTAGCCTATGCCTATGATATGTCTAAATGTGTTTTTTTTTTTTTTTTTTTTTTTTTTGTATTTATCTTGCTTGGCATTTTCTGAGATTATTGCTTATGTGGTTCTACATCTTTCATTAATTTTGTAAAATCTATGACCATTATATCTGCAAATAATCTTCCAGCTCATTGTCTCTCCCAGGTACCTCAGTTATATATATGCTAGAACATTTAATACTAATTTTCAGACACTGTATATGAATGTATATTGCAGACCAATCTATTTACACCTGGAAGTGATGATACTTCTATCTGATTGTTAGTCTAGTTTTGTCAATGTTGATAGGGGTAGAGTTGGATTTGGGTTTTGTTTTTGCTCCATTTATCTTTTGTGAACCATGTGCTTAAAATTCTAATGGGAATTAAAGCCTCGTGTGCTTTGTCTGAAACCTGGGGTGCTTGAGAGTCTTTTGACAGTATTACTACTCTCAGCTTTCATCAGGGGTCTAGTATGCCTGTACCACAGATGGGGCTTCCTTCTGCTCTCCTGACCCACCTATATTGGTGCAGTGTCATTGCTTTTTTATTCATGCAAAGCTCATACTGGAAGCAGGTTCCTCTGGACCAGTCCCAGTCTTAGGCCCTGAGTGCCTGAGCCTCAAAGGTTGGACTTTGCCTTGTTTTGGTGGCAGGTCTTGGGAAGGGATGATGTTCCTGCCACTTTGTCTTTGTCAGATGGCTTGTATTTCTACCCTTCCCTCTGGTTGCTGCCAACCTTTGGGTTGATCATAGAACAGGATGTTTTCCTGCCTCTCTTTCAATGGCAAATGGTTTTTGCTCTGCTCCTCTCGCTTTGCAAGTGATTAGGGGGCAAGAGAGTTTCCTGCCTCAATTCCAGAGGCTGAGCTCCTTCTGCTTTGCTTGTTAAAAGGCTCAGGAGCACAGCACTTTGGAGTAGGAAGATCAGGAAGAGTCCTTGTTTCTTCCTCATTGTCAGCCTATCACTACCAAATGCATTCCTCATTAAGGAGGTTAAGCATCCAACTTTGGCTCAGGTCATAATCTTGCGGTTCATTAGTTCAAGCCCTGCATCGGGCTCTGTACTGAGAGCTCAGAGCCTGGAGCCTGCTTCGGATTCTGTGTCTCCCTCTCTCTACCCCTTGCCCACTCACACTCTGTCTCTCTCTCTCTCAAAAATAAATAAACATTAAAAACAAAACAAAAAAAAAAAAAAGGAGGACTCTCCTGCTCTCTCAGATGGCAAATATCTAATAAGAGGGTGTGGATTCCTCTTGACTCTGAGGTTCCTAGGGTTTCTAAACCATTATCTAGTCCTTATAGTCCTCACTTGTCCTTTAAAAGTTAATTTAAATTTTCAATATGTTTTTAAATTTTCTTTTATGGTTGCTACCTCCTCCTTCTGTGTTCTGCCAAAGCTGAAAGAGTCTGTGTGTCCCATTCTTCTTCCTAGGGGTTTGTTAACCTTTGGAAGCAATTCACCTTGTTGCTTTGCAAATGTAGCTCTCCAGTGGGTTTAAAAAAGTGATGATTTTTTATATAATCCAGATTTTTTTTCTTGGTTGTTATGTTGTTATTGTCTTGGTTATTATGTTGTTGTTTTCTTGGTTATTATTGTTATTAGAGTCAGGTAACATTCTGTTTGGCTGTGTATATTCTGGGTAGAAGCAAAAGTCTTAGAATCATTTCTTTTGATCAAAGCCATCTTTCTCCCTCTGCTCTCAGGCAGTGCCCAGTCAGGTACTAAAGCACGAGAATAAGAGTCCCCTGGCTTTCCACCCTCCAAGGCATGTTGTTTCCTTTATGCTTATTAATGTCATGAAGCAATGTGAGGGTGAACCCTAGTTGAATATGATGAATATGGAAAAACTAAGGTATTTTTTCTACTTATGTAGTGACCACATGTTTGACAAAGTAGGTCTCCTCATAAGGGCAAAATAACATTTCCACTTACTGATGGGCATATAGTGAGGCAAGATGAGGACTCAGGTTGGAGGTGGGGTCTGTGGTACCCTCCTCCCCAGCACTTCTCAGTGTTTTTTCTCCTGGTCTACCAGCCCTAGCACTTACTAGCAGCACAAAATTTTTTTGAAGATCTGTATTGTTTTTGGTGACACAATGTCTAATCCATTGGAGGGAAGCTAGTTTCATGTTTCCTATAAAGTCACCCTGCCCATATATATGGCCTGAATAATTAATATTTGTGCCTGAGAAAAGGAAGACAATAAGAAGACAAATTTTCACCATAAAAACATACAAGTTTCACATTCTGCTACTATTTTCCTATATTCTTTCTTTTCAGTAAAATTGTTGTACCTAAGAAGGTGAATGACATGGGGTCCCATCCCACTATTTAGGGAGGAAAATAATAATCCTTTCTGTTCTTGGCTAAGGATAGTTTCTAGGACAATAATTTCTCTATGTAAAACACTTTACTTAGGCACATTCATTGGAATATTGTTTTATGATCTTTGCTGGTTTCTCCAAATATGATAGGAGTGTCTTTTTTCACGTCTCTGATTTCTCCTGGTCCTTCAACACTTTGCAAGCTGTTTCTAGTGAGACCATCCAGTTCAAAAAACATTACAGTAAGGTAAGTCTGGGGGAGTTTGGGGGACAGTTCTGATATCGCATCACTGCACATTTCTCTTTCCTTGCTTCCTAATAAAAAGTACTAAATCCACTAGAGTTACTCTGGCGCCCCCTGTTTGTGCTGGCAATGATCAGAATCTAGTCATAGTAGCTTCCTCCCCACCCCCCACCCCTTCCCCACGTGGAAGCAGAGAAGGAAACAGCCTTGGAAGTTCTCTCTGGGCAACTGTCACCCTTACAGGGACGTTTGCCTTCTGCTCAAGGAGAAACGTTCCCTCTGGAGGCCTGGGCTGCAGGTGCCTCCGGTGACCCCCAGTTCCCTGACGTCGGGCCCGCCGGCGTTTTGGTGGAGCAGGCCGCGCCTGGAAACCGCAGGGCACACCTCCTCTAGCCCTGCGCCGCCCTCTGTGAACCAAGACCCCGGCCTCCGCAGGCCACAGTCCCATGCAGGACGCCCGAGTAGACATGGGGCCCCAGGCTTCCCCGGCCCAGATTTCTGAGGACACCTTGGCCGAGGACGCCGGGAACGCCACGAAAAGTACCCTGCAATTGGGGACGGTTTCCACTAGCCTGATCAAGTTCCACGCTTTCCCACAACAGGGGAACGATCAGGCTGTGGCCAGGCCCGCCCTTGGGAAGAAAACACGAGAAGGGAAAGAAAGTTTGGAAAGGCCTTGTGGCTTGGGCTGTATAGTTATTCCCAGCTGTCAGCGTTTCAACAACATCCAGTGCTTCCTGGTTTTCTTCTGCATCCTGGTCGCCTCTCAAGGTGAGCCTGAGCGAGGGTGGCGGTCGTTGTGGTGAGGGCTGTGGCGGGGTGCCTCAGGGTTGCTGAGGTGGGGGAGGCGGGGGACAAGCTGTGAGTGGGGGAGAGGACTCTGTGTGGTGACCAGCTTGAGGCAGCTGTACTCTCACGTTTTCAAGGTACGTCTGGAATAAAAACAGGTGAAAGGGCCCATTACTTGGGGTTTGTACGCCTGTCATTGCTTCACCTCTGCAGGCACCTGCGTCAGATGACGCAGTCTGCCTAACACAGTGTGTGTGACAGGGGCCCGGCCTCCAGCTAGCCGCTGGAGGGAGGGTAGTGCTGAGCCATTTGATGTTTGGTCACCAACTCTGAGAAGTTCAGGGCCGAATTACTTGAGGGATTAAAGTAAAACTGAAAACTGTGGCCACTGGTGGGTTCCTGCTTGTGCTCACAATTTTGAGACACGCACTGGCGGAGCAGCTCCCGGCCTGGAGTTTGTTTCCTCATGTGTGAATTGAGGAGGTGAAGTGGGACCTCAAATAATCTATATCAGAGAACCCAAACTGGCAGGTGTTTATCTTGGAGGGAACAGTTCAACAAAGAATGTGAATTTGAATGCCTTTTGGGGGGGGGTATGCATTCTTACTTGGCCACAGCTGTCACCCCGCCTATTATTTAGATTCATAGCCTGTTTCCACTGACGGCATTGAACTTTGCCAAAAATGATCCCCTTTTGCTTTAAAATGTTATGTCTAAGTAAGTGCAGTAAAAAGGCTGTATATGATAAGAATCACAAGAAGCACACATAAATAGTGATCAGTTTGTCTTGATTTTATTAAAGTAGTTTCTTGGGAAGAGGCATTTGAATTGTGCCTTGATAAAAGAGTACAGTTCTGATAGCTGGGATGTAGTTAAGGAGTATTTATTGTAAAAGGAAATCAATGAATGAATTTTTTGAAAAATAAACACTCAGATATAGAAAAGCCTTGTTCTAGAATGTTGAGTGACAAGTTTGGTTTGGATGATGGTTTCACCTAAGCACCAAAAGGAGTGATTATTTTATTCATTGTGTCTCCCCAGGACTTAATTTTAGTGACTAAGTTAGAAAATACACTCAATAAATATGTACTGAATGCATAAATCAATAAAAAAAAAAAGAAGGAAAAGACAGATTGTCACCACATTAAGGTCTTTAAATACCAGACCGAGAATTTTGAAAGGATACTAAAAGATGTTATTTATTTATTTATTTATTTATTTATTTATTTATTTAAATGTTTATTTTGAGAGAGAGAGAGACAGACCACAAGGGGTGGGGGGGAGGGGAGTGGCAGAGAGAGAGGAAGACACAGAATCCGAAGCAGGTTCCAGGCTGTCAGCACAGAGCCCGACGTGGGGCTTGAACTCACGAACTGTGAGATCATGACCTGAGCTGAAGTCAGACGCTTAACTGACTGAGCCACCCAGGCGCCCCAAAAGGCATTTATTTTTTATTAATGTGCTAGGTGATGAGTAAGAAGCTTTACAGGTATTAACTCACTAAATAGAATCTTCTTATTAGGCTAGTAATGAAGAGCCATTGGAGGTTTTTGAGCAACTGGTTTACAGTGAATGTTTTTAGCTCCACTACTTATTAATGACTTCATACAGGTTATTAGCTCAGTTGGGTATAACGTTGAGTTTTCCATTCATAAAAATGATATATCTCTGCATGTATATTTATCAGTTGATCTATTTCTTATTTATTGTTACATTTTAAACAATTTTGAAATAATTTGAAACATGCAGAAAGGGTGCAAAGTGATACAAAGAATTCCTATGGCTCATACACCCAGATTTTCTAGTTGTTTACGTTTTACCACATTTGTTGCTTCACTTTTTCTCTGTACCTACAGACTTTTTTCAGACATGGTACCCCATTACTGCTAAATACTTCAGTGTAAATTTTCCCGAAGTGAGGACACTTTTCTATATAACCAGTATACACCCTTTTCAGTCAGGAATATCAGTGCAACACTATCATCAAATTAGGAATTGGTGGTGCCACTCAGATAACGCCAACTGCCTCAATATGCCTCAACTGCCACGAACATTTTTAGACATTAATCTGCAGCAATTACTCATTTTTTCCCTGTTTCTTATGTCCACACAAGTCTTAAAGTATATGGATCTTTCATTCTGTATGTTGAACTTCAACCTGGTTATGTTTGATGTCTCCTTATAACCAGACTCAGGCATGCCTGCCTGATTGGATCCAGGCTGTTATGAAATTGGTATCAGGTGTAGTCCCAGAAGATCTACCCATAAAGATGGGATTTTTAGGACTGGTTTTATTATTCCTTTCGTCTTGAGGGAAGTTCTGAGCTGTTTGACAGTGGAAGATAGGTAGTCATTTTTGGTATGTGATGGCATCATAATGAATCAAGCTATCACTTGTGTTTGATTGGGATGAAGTACGAGTTGAAGTATGTTATCTTAAAAGCCCAAGTGTCTCTACACTTTACTTTGTGGAAGTGATAATGACCATAAGAATTCTGGTGTAGGATGGACTCTTGAGTGCCCTTAAAAAGTGCTCTTACGAAGGGAAAATGACAAACTCATTTCTGATAACTCCCAGCTCAAGTCCTGGTCTGAGAATTCTAGAGCTCCCATCACATCCCTAAAATAAGTTCTCATTTCTTTGAACTGCAGAGCTTGTATTTTTGGAAATCAAATACAGAATTTAAGTGTATGGGCCTATGAGTTATAATGCCAGTGTAATGAACAATCTTGTCAAGTCTGTCCTGCATCTTCTCCTCTGTTACATTTCCAAGAAGAGTTGTTAATTTTTTAGTCTGTTCAGTTTATTGCCTGTTAGGACAGAGTGGTGACTTCCAAGCTCCTTACATGTAGAACTGTTACAGTATGAATTGTAATTGAACCAGGACTTATAAGTTTTTGTGTGGACATATATTTTCATTTCTGTGGTTTTATGCCTGGAAGTGAAATTGATGTATCCTATGATAACTCTTTGATTCACTTTTTAAGTATGCTATAGGTTTTTCACATATGTGCTTTATTGGTTTGACTAAGTTGCTTTCTATTCCTAGTTCATTGAGTATTTTTATTATGAAAGTGTTTTGGATTTTGCTATATGCTTTTTTTTGATGTTTGTGTGGGTTTTCTCCTTTATTATATTAATCTAGTGAATCACATTGATTCATTTTCATATATTGGAATGAAATTAAGAAACACTATGATTTTGCACATTTAAATTGGGTGAAACATTCAAAATAATTGTACACAGAGACAATTTACTTGAGGAGTTTTGTCTTGTAAAATATTAGTAAATAATTCTCTGAATGGAGTATTTTGACTAAAATATTTCAGTACAAAAAAAAGAACTTCGAACATTATTTAGTAGTGTTTTCTTTAGATAGTTATGCACCTGTAGAGGGTGTTTTCTCAAAATATGATCTACAGTGAACAGTCTTTTGGAGCTTTATATTAAGTAACAATTATTTTTGAGGTCTCTAAGACCTCATTCAGGCTGAATGATTCACTAGAAGGATGTGGACTCAGAGAAAGATGTTATCCTCATGGTTATGACTTATCCTCATGGTTACAATAAAAGGATACAGATTAAAATCAGTAGAGAAAAGACACATGGGACAAAATCCATAAGAGACCAGGCCCAAGCTTCCATGTGTCCTTTCCCAGTGGAATTGCATGGCCATGCTTAATTTTTCCAGCAACGATGTATGATAACACATGCAAAGAGTTGTCAAAAAAGGAAGCTTATGTGAGCCTTAGTGTCCAAGTTTTTGGGAAGTATTACTCATGTAAGCATACAGCATCAGTGTGACTGACCTGAACTACTCAGACTCCATTGCCCCACTCCTACACACACAACAAAACATGCGTTTGCCAGAAATTATATTGTTAGCATAAATTATCTGATCAAACTGTTACAGCATGGCCCAAGGCCTCAGGCATACAACAACAGATGTTCACCTTAAATTACCTTATTAATATAAACTTTTTAATGGTTCTATGTGGCCCCAGGCCTCGGGTGTAATAAAGCACTCTTAACAGGCAGCATATTACAAGCGTTCAGAGTCATTTTCCAGGAGCCAATCAAAGGCCAGTTTTGAAGACAGGCATTTTTTTGAGCAACCACGGCCTGCTGAGTTAACCCTGTACTACAAAACTATACAAAGCAACTTGAATGAATTGCTGCTAATTTCATGAGAACATTTAAACAAAAGATCATATTAAAAATATATTCTCCGAAAAATATGAATAACATTTTATTAGAGACAAGTATGGCTAAGAAGTTAAAGTATGTGAGTGCATATCAAGAGTCATATTCTTTTATTTCGTAAAAATTATATATAATATAAAGTTTTGAAAAGTTTTAAAATAAACTTTTAGCTTCACCAATGTAATAAAACTAATTTGTCCGTAAATTACAATGTGAATTGTAATTGAACCAGGAAAAAAAAAAAAACTGTGAGGGCAGAAGGGTGGTGCAGTGAGAGAGGGGGAGAGAGAGAATCTCAAGCAGGCTCCATGCTGTCAGTGCAGAGCCTGATGGGGCTGGGGGTGGGGGAGAGGGGGAGCTTGATCTTAGGAACTGTGAGATCATGACCTGAGCTGAAATCAAGAGTTGGACACTTAACCAACAGAGCCATCCAGGCACCTCTAGAACTTTTGACTACAAAGATTCTAGGGTTGACTGATCGCTTCTGATTGTTCTAGAAAGTTTACAGAAAGAAAATGAGAAGTTTAGGGCATGATTAGGGAAATGTGTCAGCTTCTCTGATGGTTCTATGAGAATCTCATCACTTATAGTGACACACTGCATATTTTGACCATTTCCAACCCCGAATTACAACGTAAGTTCAATTCACAGATTTATCATATCACTTTTGTCAGAGTTAAGACATTGATTGTGGAAAAGCAGAACCCTAAGATTTGGGATCAAGGCATTTGGGGAATTGAATGAGTCTGAGGACCATAAATCCCCAAATCCTGAACTTCCTTTCCCAGTAGGAACAAATATTTCTCCTATGTCTGAGGAAAAATCAATTACTTGCTTGAAAATATTAACCTTACCTCACCCAAGTGAAGGGAGTGCTGGTTGCCCTTATGATCTACCCCACCACCCCTTACTGTTGCCTGAACCATAACTAGAATTAGATCCCAGCCTTCATAGAATGACCAACATAAAATCAAACCTGGGAGATAATATACACCAAAAATTTCCCTGCCAGTTCAGTGACGTGTCTAGGGAATGATTGGTTTGGAGTGTGAGGACTACCTCTTCTAAAGGGAAGGAAAGTTTCTTCACTTGTTCTACTCACCATTAAGAAACATAATCTTTAGTGAACCTATGGTTTTTTGAAGGTGGAAATATGTTATGGTAGATAGTCACACTGTAGCTCCACTCAGGGGCGGCCCTAAAAAAAGTAGAGGAAAAAGGAAATATTCCCAGTGGGCAGAACATTAAGAAGTATATCTGGTTATCTATATTGCCTAGAATGGCATGTTGCCATTGCCTAATGGTTTCACCATTTGGTAACTAGAGGAGAACTGGGAAAGTGTTATGTCTATTTAAATGGGCATAGTTCTCCTTTGTGGATGTTCACCAAAGAAATCCATTACAGAGAAAGCGTTCAACAATGAGATAGATAACCATACTGTGAAATTAGCCAGCTGCTTTCCCCAGTCACTGCATGTCTTGTTCAGTGGGCTCATATTTATAGTGGCAACTGCGTCAAGAATGGAGGTTATGAAAGAGCTGGATGCATAATTCATCTTGACCAGCATTGATATGGCTATTGCACTTATTGAATGCCTTATATACTGTCATGATCACTTATTATCACATTGCTTTAAATGAAGGAACTCATTTTATAGGAGAAGAAATGTATCAGGATGTTAATGTTCATGGAATTCACTGATCTTACTACATATCTCCATAACCCAAAATTCTTGGCCTTATAGATGATTATAATGTCCTATAGAGGACTCAGGTAAGGTCCAGCTAGGAGACAACAATAAAAAAATGGGGATGCTGTCCTGTAGGGTGAGGCATATGCTTTGAGATAGCAGCCTACACATGTCATACGTGATCAAGAAGTACAAGAGGGGGTGAATAGTGGAAGAAGGGGGTTATAAATATCAACTGTGTTTGCATAACTATTTAGAGAAATAAAAACAACAATGATGCATTTTTCTCTCATTTGTTTTATGTGTACACAAACACAAACATATATACATTTGTGTGTGTGTGTGTGTGTGTGTGTGTATTCCAATGTTTTTCTTTTTCCCTTTTTATTTGATCAAAGAGTATTATGGGAGATAATGTTGCAAATTTATCTCTAGGTTACAGAATATCCCTGAGAAGGAAAATTAATATCCCAACACCAGAGTTGGACATAGTTACTGACAGGACATTTCTTGCTTTGACCATTATTCCCCTTGGCCACATCTAAAATGAGAGTTGAGGAAAATTCTTCTCTTTGATGCAGCAACATTTTTATACCTTGTTTCCTCCTGGTCTTGCTCTGTTAAACTGTTGTTGCTCTAAGTTTGACTTATGGTTTCTTTTTCAATGTAATTCCCTTGAAAATTTAGTTAAGTCTATGATGTCTTTGATTAGTTATTTATACCTTAGTTATTTATACCTTTTATACCATTTATACCTTTGCAATTTACTTTTTGTATTGAGAAAATCCATTCAGGTTTGCGATTGAACTAGAAGATGGATTCACACTACCTTGAGATATATATGATGACTGGTTGGACTGTGTGTCTCTGCTTTTGAGGGAAAGAGTGAGAACATGTTTGTAAGAATGATAATTGCAAAATGTTAGGCAGAAACATGATGGTGTCCTTGTTAATTTGGTATGTTAGTTTAAATAGAAGAAGGGTGAAAATATGTCCTGAGTAGTCTAAAGTGTGAGCTCTCAAGTTACTTGTCTGTTGGCCATAAACTTCATCATTCACGGTCTGGACTGGACTCATTCCTCTATTTACAAAGGGGACTGGGAGCTTGTAAACTACAATTCCCAGCCTTTCTTTCTCTCTGGCTTCCACTTAGGTGGTGCCAGTGAGAGGCTATGGCAGTAGATTTGCAAAACGGGCAAAGGAAGGCCTCTTTTTTGTTTTTTCCTCTCTGTCTGTGGTGATGTTTTTGGCAAGAGCAGCAATGCTTGGTGAGGAAAAGCCCCTGGATTTATGCTCAGGAATCACTTCAGCTTCATCAGCAGCAGCAGTGCTTATGGTTGTAGGTCTGCAACTGCAAGAGCAGCAGAAGCAGTGGGTGGCTGTGAGTTGGCTCTCAAAGCATTATGTGGGTCCTGGCTTCCTGCAAAAGAGGCGGTGACGGCAATTCCAGCTGGAGCAGCAGCAGTGGCCCATGCTCCCGCAACCTCCCTTGGCGTAGGGATCCTGAGTTTTGATAAGTAACTCTTTTCCCTTTTCATTCCAAAAAATGTATTATTTTGGTAACCAATGTCTATATTAATTTATTTTTCTTTCAAATATTTAGCATATTTTTTCCTAGTTGGATACTGAGTGATAGAAAAGCACCCGTAGGATACCATTTATTTAATGTTCAGGAACAGGACAAACAATTCCTGTATTATTCAAGGATATACACATTGTCAAAAAAAAAGTGTTTAAAAGGGTCAGAAATGATAAACTTCAAATCTAGGATGTGCGTTATGGAGAGAGAGAGAGGAATGTGTTTGGGGAGTACATATTGGGCTTCAAATATTTTGATAATGTTTTATTTCTTGTTCTGGGTAGTAGATAAACATAATTATTAGATTGTTATTTATTCATATTCTATGATTGAAATGAATACATTAAAATAAATATCAGTTGGCACAAAAACAGACACTCAGATCAATGGAATAGAATAGAGAACCCAGAAATGGACCCACAAATGTATGGCCAACTAATCTTTGACAGAGCAGGAAAGAATATCCAGTGGAATAAAGACAGTCTCTTCAGCAAGTGGAAAACTGGACAGCGACATGCAGAAGAATGAACCTGGACCACTTTTCTTACACCATACACAAAAATAAACTCAAAATGGCTGAAAGACCTAAGTGTAAGGCAGGAAGCCATCAAAATCCTCAAAAAGAAAACAGGCAAAAACCTCTTTGATCTTGGCCACAGCAAGTTCTTACTCAACACATCTTCAGAGGCAAGGGAAACAAAAGCAAAAATGAACTACTGGGGCCTCATCAATATAAAAAGCTTCGCACAGTGAAAGAAACAATCAGCAAAACTAAAAGGCAGTCGGCAGAATGGGAGAAGATATTTGCAAACGACATACCAGATAAAGGGTTAGTATCCAAAATCTATAAAGAACTGATCAAACTCAACACCCAAAAAACAAATAATCAAGTGAAGAAATGGGCAAAAGACATGAATAGACACTTCTCCAAAGAAGACATCCAGATGGCCAACTGACACATGAAAAAATGCTCAACATCACTCATCATCAGGGAAATACAAATCAAAACCACAATGAGATACCACCTTACACGTGTCAGAATGGCTAACACTAACAACTCAGGCAACAACAGATGTTGGCGAGGATACAGAGAAAGAGGATCTCTTTTGCATTGTTGGTGGGAAAGCAAGCTGGTGCAGCCACTCTGGAAAACAGTATGAAAGTTCCTCAAAAAATTAAAAATAGGGGTGCCTGAATGGCTCAGTCGGTTAAGCGTCCGACTTCAGCTCAGGTCATGATCTCACAGCTTGTGAGTTTGAGCCCCGCGTCAGGCTCTGGGCTGACAGCTCAGGCCCTGGAGCCTGCTTCAGATTCTGTGTCTCCCTCTGTCTGCCCCTCCGCTGCTTGCACTCTGTCTCTCGCATTGTCTCAAACATAAATAAACATTAAAAAAATTAAAAAAAATTAAATATAGAACTACCCTATGACCCAGCAATAGCACTACTAGGTATTTATCCAAGGGATACAGGTGCGCTGTTTCGAAGGGACAGATGCACCATAATGTTTATAGCAGCACTATCAACAATAGCCAATGTATGGAAAGAGCACAAATGTCTATAGATGGATGAATGGATAAAGAAGATGTGGTATATATATATATACAATGGAATATTACTCAGCAATCCAAAAGAATGAAATCTTGCCATTTGCAACTATGTGGATGGAACTGGAGGGTATTATGCTAAGTGAAATGAGTCAGAGAAAGAGAAATATCATATGACTTCACTCATATGAGGACTTTAAGACACAGAACAGATGAGCATAAGGGAAGGGAAACAAAAATAATATAAAAACAGGGAGGGGGACAAAACATAAGAGACTCTTAAATATGGAGAACAAACAGAGGGTTATGGAGGGGTTGTGGGAGGGGATGGGCTAAATGGGTAAGGGGCTTTAAGGGCAATGTTGAAATCATTGTTGCACTTTATGGTAACTAATTTGGATGTAAATTAAAAAAATTAAAACCACTCTAAAAAAAGGAAAAAAATTCAAAAATAAATACAATAAATATCAGTAAAAATCACTATTCTTCAGTAAATAGGTACAAAAATTCAGTTCTTAAGTATTTCTTAGAGGTTAAGGTCTGTTAGCATTTTAGAAAATGGATCATGTGCTTATAGGGTTAAACAATCAGAATAATGTAAAATAAATTTAATGTAAATTGTTTTCCTTTGTAATGATTATAATGGTGTTCTTTTTTGTCTCTTAAATGCATACTATGGCTTTCTGTTTTTTCTTTTTACATTTTAGGTATTGTGTTTGGTCTTGTAGATCTAAGCATTGACACTTTTCAGAAGGAGAATCATCTGGGGACCAGTGAAAATTTAGTGTTATCTTTGACTTATGATATTTCATCTTGCCTGATAGTACTATTTATATCATACTATGGAGGGAGAGGAAACATACCAAGATGGATTGCATTTTCTTCCTTTTTAGTAGGAGTTGGCTCACTTTTCTTTGCTTTTCCATACATTAGTGATGGACGTTATCAATTGAGTGCAGACCCTGAAGGTAAGATTATAAAAGATACAACAAATTACTATTCATTTAAACCATTTCCTCTAGTTTATTTAAAATAGTGATATTTGTGTGTACATCCATCCGTCTGTATCTATTTATATTACCAAGTTTATTAAGCTAATTAATTATAGCTCCATACTAACATTTATGTGCCTGTCTCTCATCTTCTCATGATCAGATACCCTTTCATTTAAGAGATAGGGATAGGAAGAAGAAAGAATATTTTGGGATAATTGTTTATCTTTTGTCAGTTTTCATATATATTACAAATCTCTTGAGAACTTTGGTAATTCCTTATGTCTTCCACAGTATGCTTTAATTAATCCCTTTATTTTGACCTCAACACACATACACACAAGCAGAAATAAGTACATAAATAAACAGAAAAAGAAAGATTACACCCTTTTGAAGGTACTCCTACCATTTCAGAATAGGAGCTGCCCTTCTGCATAGTACTTGGAATCTGAAGAGATTAGTGACTTCTTTGTTCATTTTTTAATAAGTTTATTCCACAATCTTTTTGCTGTTCCCAGTAGAAGAAGTCTATTTTGAGGTTTCATAGTGCTATTTCTGACACTGTTGTGTTGGGTACTTTATTGTTGTGTATAGTTCTATAAAAATGTTAAAATGAATTTACCCATTTTGACAACTTTAAACTGGACTTTAGCAAGGCATGGTGGAAAAAGCCATGAGGATGTGTCCATGTGTGTATGTATGTGTATATACATGCTTATGATATTTAAAGGTATGCTTATGATGTGTGCTTATACTTTAAATAAATAATATTAAATATAGTTTAATATATACTATATAATTTGTATATTAAATATGTTGATATATCATCAGTATGTGAACTATATAACATTCACATAAATTTATTATGTATTTATTACATTTGTACAATGTAAATATGTAGGCTAAATGTATTAATTTGTAGAATATATTTGTAGTATAATTAAGATATATATTTTTTTCCTGGGGACAAAAGTCAGGGGTACCTACCAGATGCCATATTTAAGAGGAACATGTGTGTATGTGTGTTTTGTATGTGTGTGTGTGTGTATGTGTGTATGTATATATTTACACATAATTGTGTATATACATGTAATTGTGCCTACACATTTATATGTGGTTTATAATATTTGTATCTTTCCCAATATTCCCACAAATATCCTTTTATAATTGTGTTTTTCAGAGAATATGGTGATTGATTGTAGAATGGCTACATTCAGTGTAAATTAAATGTTAACTAAAAAAAGCATACTGGTGGAAATAGCTTTGTAAAAGGTTAAATATTTCATGAGAGATACTGCATATTTGTTGTATGTGTAACTTTTGACTGATTTAATAAAAAATTATCTTTTCAAAAGATACTTGCCAAGAAATGAAGATCATCAAGACTTGCAGGAAAGCCTCACCATCATTCCAAGCAAAATACATAGCTTCCTTCATCCTGGGGCAGATTGTGCAGGGAATAGCAGGCATGCCTCTTTATATCCTTGGAACAATCTTTATTGACAACAGTGTTGCCACACACTCAGCTGGCATTTATCTAGGCAAGTTGTTTTCCCTCTCTAATATGATTGACCCGTTTTGAATTTTTTTGAGCTTTTATATCTTGGTGTACATGTTGAAGCTGATATGGAAGCGCTAATTATTGGCTCTTATAATAATATTATAATAAATAATAACAGGTATGTTTGACCTCAAAATCACATTGAGTTGCCTAATTCTGAGGAGTTGCTTGAGATTTGGAATTGTAGACAAGTCATCTGAAAGTCATCAAACAGATAAAGAAAAATTGGAAAAATACATACTGTCTTAAGTAATAAAATCTATACTCTTTGTATGTGTGTCTAATATATGTATAATACATATAACATTTATATGTTTTATATATATATGTATATATATATATAGTTTGTAATATCAAACTTTATAGGCTGCGTTTCATTTCTCCAGGGACAAAAAACTCAAATTATTATATTGAATTGCTTGCATAGTTGTATATTTAAGCTTTGGGGACATAGGTGGGAAGCTGCTGCCATCATGTTCGTAAGGAGATAGAAATATTGTTTCATACCTCCTCAGCGCTAGATTCAATGTTGAAATCGTCATCACCATTGTACTAAGCCTTTTCATACGTTAACTTACTTCATCTGTTTTGGGGAGCTCAGATATTTTGAAGTTAATGAAAATATAATCTTGTTCATCCCATCAAGAAGAGAAGTGATGTGCTATTTAATTGACTACAATGTAGTACTCTGTTTCCAGTGTTTTATGTCATGGTATCCTACAGTAAATAACCCAGGGGTATATCTCAGAATAATGTGTATTTCCTTATGTTTTAATAGCTCCTGGCCCTGGTAGATCATCTGTCTGGACAGGGTTGTCTACCTATCATATTTTTTTTTTAAAAATTAGAAATTTAACAAAATATATATTGTGAAGGTGACTTAAGAGAAAACAGCATTTTGCACCAAAATAGTGCTTTTTCCACTAGAAGTAAGGAAAATTATGTCAATAGATTAAAATAGTTGACTTTCATATGTATATTTGCTTTTAGAAAAAAATTTGCAGTGATTTATTAGTGTTGGCTGAGGGTGGCAACAAATCTGTTTGTTTTACTTTTGGTTCTAATTGAGATGTACACATACACACTGCAGAAAGAAACTTACTGTATCTCCACCTCCTGCCACCATAGTTGCCAGGGTGAAGGATACAAGCTATCACAAATTAAAGTGAAATCAGGTATATCAAATTTATATTTATATTAAATATAAATATATTTATATCACATTAAATATATAGACTAAATAAGATACAGTGAATTATATAATTAACTTGCCTAAGTTTCTTTATTTATGCATTGGATGAAATACAGGATGGCTAATTTTATGTGTCTATTTCACTAGATTACGGCAACCGTTTATTTGTTTCAACACCAGTATAGATATTTATGCTATATTTTTTAAATGTGACTAACACAGTCAGTAGACTCTGAGTAAAGCAGATTACCCTCCATTGTGTTGGTTAGCCTTATCCAATCGGTTGAAGGCTTTCAGAGGAAAGACTTGGGTTTCGCAAAAAAGAAGCAATTCTTTCACCAGACTGCTAGATAGAAGCTCTGCCTGAGTTTTTCCAACCTTCTGGTCTTATGGATTTCAGGCTTAATTATGGACTCACTACTCTAACTTTAACTCTTGCCTGGATTTCCAGCCTGCCAGCCTACTCTACAAATTTGGACTTGCCAGGCCTTACAATTGCATGAGCCAATTATTTATAATCTCTCTCTCAATATCCTATTGGTTCTGCTTCTCAGTTCTGCTTCTCATAACTAATAAAATTAGTTATGAAACTTTCAGAAGTAATCTATTTCAACCATGTAATTTTTATCATGACAGAACTGGCTTATGTAGTTGTTTGATGTTCAGTATTCATTTCATAGGCTTAATGGACGCTTCATTAATACTTGGATATTCTTTGGCTTACGTGATAGGAGCACCCCTTATGAAGGGGACTGAAAACAGTACTTTTCTTATTAGGTAAGTCATTTTATTTCATTTTTTGTTGTTGTTTATGTGATATAAAATATTTATTGGATATGTATAGCCTATAAACATATATTTTTAATTTGTTGTACCATATTTTTAAGAAAAACGTGAATGTGACTGATACGTGTATTTATGTACATATAAATACACTTTTATCTTTGTTTGAAATGCAATATATTGTTTGAAAACATTATAAAGACAACCTTATTACTAATTCTGAATATAGTTTTTTTGAAAAAATTGTGGAGAAAACAAACGACATAAAATTTATCATTGTAGCCTTTTTTTTTTTTTTAATTTTTTAACGTTTATTTATTTTTGAGACAGAGAGAGAGACAGAGCATGAATGGGGGAGGGTCAGAGAGAGAGGGAGACACAGAATCTGAAACAGGCTCCAGGCTCTGAGTTGTCAGCACAGAGCCCGACGCGGGGCTCGAGCTCACGGACTGCGAGATCATGACCTGAGCCGAAGTCAGACACCCAACCGACTGAGACACCCAGGCGCCCCTGTAGCCTTTTTTTAAAATTTTTTTTTTCAACGTTTATTTATTTTTGGGACAGGGAGAGACAGAGCATGAACGGGGGAGGGGCAGAGAGAGAGGGAGACACAGAATCGGAAACAGGCTCCAGGCTCTGAGCCATCAGCCCAGAGCCTGACGCGGGGCTCGAACTCCCGGACCGCGAGATCGTGACCTGGCTGAAGTCGGACGCTTAACCGACTGCGCCACCCAGGCGCCCCCCCTGTAGCCTTTTTTAAGTGTTTAGTTAGTACAGTAGTGTTAACCATGTGCACACTGTTATGCACCAGTTCACTAGAAATTTTGCATCTTGCAAAACTAAAATTCTGTATCCATTGCACAATAACTTCCATTTATCCCCTTCTCTCCAGCCCCTGGAAATCACCATTTTACTTTCTAAGATTTTGGCTACTTCATATGCCTTATATAAGTGGAATCATGCAGCGTTTGTCTCTTTGTGACTGGCTTATTTCACTTAGCACAATGACCTCAAGGTTATTGAACATATGCCATAGCATATGCCAGTAAAAATACTTTCTTTTTAAAGCTAAAAAATAGTCAATTGCATGTATATACCACAATATTGCATCTGACAAGGGAGCATATGATAAGACAAAAAGTCTGTAGTATGACAACTACAGATTTCACTGGTCTTACTCTGTGCCCTTATCCAGAAATAGCTGACTTGATAGAATGGAGTCATGTCTTGGTATTGTCCACACTTTTTGGTGGAGTATTTAGGTTTTCTCTATTACTATCATGTCATCTTCAGAGATAGTTTTACTCATTCCTTTCTGATTTGAATGCCTTTATCTCTTTTTCTTCCCTAATTGATCTGGCTAGTACTTCCAATGCAATGTTGATTAAAGTGAGCAGATTGGGTATCCTTATGTTACTCCTGATCTTATGGGTTCGTCATGATGACCTTTATCATGTTGATGCATTTTCCCTTTTACTCAATTTCTTGAGAGTTTTTATTATGAATGAATGCTGAATTTTGTTAAATGATTTTTCCACTTCAATTGACCTGATCATATGATTTGTATCTTTCATTTTGTTCCTGTGGTGTATCAAATTGATTAATTTGCAGATATTGAACCATTCTTGCATCCCTGGAATAAATCCCCCTGATTGTGGTGTATGAGCCTTTTAATGACTTGTTAAATTTGGTTTCCTAATATTTTGTTGAGGATTTTTGAATCTGCGCTCATCAGGGATATTGGCTTGTAATTTCCTTTTCTTGTAGTGTACTTGTGTGGTTTTAGTTGCACATTAAATGTAATATCCAATTTCAGTTTGTTTTTTTTTATATAATATGGGAAATGGGTAAAGCTTCTATTTTTCCCCTCAAAGGGATATCCCATTGTATTGATGACATTTATGGATCATTCTGTGTTTTTTTTTTTAAATCAATTTATTTTTTACTGATATTATACACCATCTATGTCATAAATTAAATTTCTTGCATACATAGGTTTCCTTCTTATCTGTTGTCTCTCTAATCCGTTGTCTGATCTCTCTCTCTATTTTCATGCCAGTACTACAATGTTTTAATAACTACAACTTTATATATGATTTGCTATTTGGTTGGGTAAGTCCTTCCTCTGTATTATTCACCAAAAAGCAGGGGCTATTTCTGCAAAATTACTCTTTCAGATAAACTTAATAGTCTCAGGTTACAGTGAAAACATTTTGATTTGAGATACTTGAATTTACTTATCAAATTGGGAATAAATGTCATTTTTCTATGCAAGAATATGGTATATATTGCTCTATTTTCTCTGCTCTTCCTTTGTGCCATTCAATAAAGTCTTAGGAATTTTGTTATTGAAAATATGCCATTAAGCTTATTCCTAGTAATTTATTTTGTTAGGAATGCACTTGGAATCTTTATATTATTACTTCTTAATCAATTATTTCTAGTAAGAGGAAGATCTGTTAATATATATGGCACCTATTAAATTCTTTGCTTACATTTTCTGACTATTTTCCTCAGTCTTCTTGGTTATCAATTATTTACAGAGAGGTAATAATCATATATAGCATAATGCATATGGTTACAATACATAGCTGGATTCAAAAGTAAAAAGAGAAAAAAAATTCTAAATATTTTAATCAGTGAGGAAACACATAATCTTAGTGAAAATCTAGAGTTGAAACTTTCTATGCATACCATGTCCAGATATATATACCTCTCTGATAATGGAACTCAAGATTGCAACCTAATAGTATTGCAAGTCGGAACTTGTATCCCTTAATAATATAACAATGGATAAGGAGTTAGCCCACTAATAAATAAAACTGGGAATATTCTCCACTTTCTGTGAAAGGCAGGGCCTATATGCAAGCTCCTCACCAGGTCACTGTTGACAAACAGAATTACCTGCGAGAAACCAGCACCTTCAAAACTGTGGTTCTTAACTATGTGGGTTTTGTCCCACAATGGATGGTCAGACAAGGTCTTATGCGTCTGTGGAATTGAAGACAGTGGTAGCTGTATGGTAATGAACATCTCCAAATCTTCTCCCTAAATGATACAAAATAACTTTATAACTATGAAAATTTTCTGCAAGATCATGGCCTTAGCATGACTGAAGACAAATAGTGCTGAAATTGCAAAATGAACAGGGAGTAAAAGAGAAAATCAACACAGGATCCTTCACATTCCCATCCTGCCCTGCTTACTGCAAAGTCTGCCAAGGCAGACCAAGAAAAAGCTGCAGGGAAAATGGAAGATAAAGTACTATGGGTGATTACGTATGATCACCAGGAGAGTGATAAACACTGAATCTGAGTTGATTCAGAGAAGGAATTGTAAGAAAGGCATTTCCAAGTGTATGTAATGTAAAGGGTTAGATATCAGATAAAAGGTTAGTTGCTCACCTTAAAGGCCAGGCTTGCCCTAAAGGTTGTGCATGATTTAAATGGGCAGGAATGATGTTTAAGTATAGGTAAGAGTTAAAGGGGTAATCTTCCAAAAGCATAGCTTCTGTTGACGACAAAAGTTAAAAAGGAACAAAGAATTACTTGTGCCACCTGAGTGGACATGGGAAAAGAAAGAAAAGAGAAAAAAAATTAGAATCTTGTAGGATAAAAGAAACCTGCATAACTGGAGGAGTCACAATCAGCAAAACAAACAATAGGGACAAATTAACAGAAGATGTTCCTCCCTTCCTCCTTCCCTGTCCCTCTCTCTTTCTCTCTGTTTGATTATGGCTTTGTAATGAAATACACAAAGTTGAAATTTTTAATTTTTCTCTGTTAAAGTGCTGAAGACATTGATGATCATCACAAGTGGCTGAGGAGTTGGTGGATTTATTTTGGTTTTGTCTCACTTACTGCATGGATAACATTAATACCATTGTCATGCTTCCCACACAGTGTACGAGGTGACTGTAAAAATGTAATTCATTAAGTTAAAATACAGTAGGTTCCTTGTCCCACTCCCATTTCCTGTTCTCAGAATATGGCTGAACTACTTTTCTTTTTGTCATGGAGATATGACATATGCTAGTGTTATTTGAACACATGAAACTTCATGTTGCCAAATACTACTTTGTTTATGTGCCAAACTTTCATTAGTATATATTTTTGTTTCTTGTCATTTTTTAAAAAAGGTAGAGGTCATAAGTTTTCTTTAAAAAGAAATATATTTAAATCTATTTACCTAGCATTATTTAATACATGTACCACCTGAAAGAATTATTGTAAGATAAAGTAATAACTATTAAAATTCTTTTGGAAACACTAAAAAATACATGTAACATTAGAGAAATCAAATACTCTCCTAATGGTAGTACATTTTATTGGCACAAAATATTTTTAGTAATGTCAAAGATGACTCTTTTACATTTTAGGGCTGTGTTGTCAAAAACTATAGTCACTTTCCATGTGTGGCTATTTAAATTTCAAAGTAAATTAAGATTACTCAGTCATAGGAGCTATATTTCAAGTATTTAATAGCTACATAGAGCTCGTGGCTACAGTATTGGACAGTATGGCTACGACAAGTTTTCATTATCATAGAATGTTCTTTATGACAGCACTGTTTTAGAAGAATGTGCTTTTTACTTAGATTGACTTTAGCTTGTTCAAAAATAGCTCACTTGCCATTTCAAGAAAAACTATTAAGATGTGTGCGTATGTTTGTATGTATGTTTTAGTTATTTGAATGTGTCATAAGATTCTTTTACTTGTTAACCTATAGGTACAGCAAAGATAAAAGCTGAGAAACGTAAACAGCTTCATCCGTTTGACAACAAGTTTAAAGATAAGGAACTTGGAACTAGTATCAAGGATTTATTTGCTAATACTTGGGTAAAGTAAAATATTTTACATGAACAAGCCAATTAAGTTGACCTGTATATTTTCTAACAGTGGATTTAAAAGAATAACCATAAAGTGTTCAGCTTAAATCTGAGGGGGACTTGAGCCCTTAATTAACTTACTCATTTTACAGATAATGGCAAAAATGGACCCACCTTACTTACCTAAGTGACGTTTCCGGGAACATGGCTAGTGTCAGAGGATGGTACTAGTTTTTTCCTTCTACCTTTTCTTTTAATTTTACTTTTGTATTATTTTGTGTTTGTTCTTTTCCTGAAGAAATACATAAGACTTATAGGTATTTGTGTAGGGAAAATTCTACATAAAATGTACTTTAGTTATGGGGTAATAATGTAGGTTTCACTGAATGGGGAGCATTTAAATGGAATACCCTAAAGCAAGAGAAGAAGTTATCCATGTGAAGAATGGTCATTAATAAAATTCCAGGCATAAAAGACACATGTGGAAACATCTTGGAGCAGCAAAGTTTTAAGAATGTTCAGTTCAGAGAAGCCTTGAGTATTTGGAGCATAGTTGCTTGGTGGGGAGAATGAACGAATAACAGGTTAGAGAGTAAGCAGAGGCTAGGTCACAAAGGTCCTTGTGGGGCATGGTAAGAACTTTAGATTTTGGTTTTAATGCAATAGGAAGTCACTCATATAGGTAAGGAAATAGTGTTTTAAGAACTTTAAACATGACTTTGGGTAAAAAATGGATTACAGTGGGGTAAGAGTTGAAAAGGCAGTATGACTCGGGTGTTATAGGAGGTTTTCTCTGGGTATTATAAATAGTAATTTTTTTATTCATATGAGACCCAACTGTAAGAACCAATTAAAGAATTATTTGGCATTTATAAAATACAGGGCTACTGACAATGAATTGTGTATGAAGAAGAAAAAATCTTCCACATGTCAACATGATTTGAGCTTCTGGGGCCTTAAAGAAAAGAAATTAAAGAGTGGCTCAGCTGATTAAGCATCTGACTTTGTTGGCTCAGGTCATGATCTCACAGTTTGTGGTTTTGAGTCCTGTGTTGGGCTCTGTGCTGACAGCTCAGAGCCTGGAGCCTCCTTCCAATTCTTTGTCTCCCCCTCTCTCTGCCCCTCCCCTGCTTGCAGTCTGCCTTTCTCTCTCTCTTAAAAATAAATATGCATTAATTTGTTTTTTTTTTAATTTTATTTTTATTTTTTTATTTATTTTATTTTATTTTTTTTAATTTTTTTTTCAACGTTTATTTATTTTTTTGGGACAGAGAGAGACAGAGCATGAACGGGGGAGGGGCAGAGAGAGAGAGGGAGACACAGAATCGGAAACAGGCTCCAGGCTCTGAGCCATCAGCCCAGAGCCTGACGCGGGGATCGAACTCACGGACCGCGAGATCGTGACCTGGCTGAAGTCGGACGCTTAACCGACTGCGCCACCCAGGCGCCCCATTAATTTGTTTTTTTTATAAAGAAAAGAAATTAAAGCCTAAAATATGGGGAAACAGATGTTCTAACAGATGTTCTAAAGCCTACATATGGACATGTAATATTAGGATCCAACAGAAAGCTTATGTATCTTATGCTCTTTCCTTTAACAATGTACCAGGCTGAGTTTCAGAAAGAAAACAGGGATAATGCGCCATACTTTAGGAAGCCTAGTAGATTAGAAAAAAATCCCGCTGTTTGCCTTATTTCATGGGGTAGCACCTGCCAAAGCTCCGTTTCTTAGTAAAATGTAGCTACGGAGCAAGCCATGTTGGTGAAATTAAAGTAGGGCATGTCTTCCCTGATAATAATGGAGTCAGGCAGTGTTTTCTGCTAGGTTGGTGGTTAATTATGAGTCATTTAATTAAGCAATGCAGCTTATTAAAGAATTCATGCAAGGAAGAGTGGAGTTGAGCAGTGGATAATGGCTATAACCCCTTATCAGCCGGGGCTAGAGTTGCTATGACTTTCTGGAAATGAGTAGAAAGTGGAACTAAAGGTGAGTTTATGCTTGCCTGTTGTAGATTTTTTAGGCAGAGAGATTTTCTTCAGTAGGGTCTGTTACTTTTCATCTAAGCCCAAAAGTCAGATGAGATGCTAGAGATGCTGACCCCTGAGGAGTAGCATCCTATTCTCCTTTGGTAAAAAGTTTTAGAGAGAGCAAGCTCTATCCTTCTCTTTGTGCTCTATTGGCTATCCAAGAGGTAAAAGGCTAATGATACATCAGATCTCTCCTCATCCATAGGTTCTTATCTGTTAGTAGGCCTGACCACTAGTAGGACTACCCAGCAGGGATATTATATAGCACTCACTAATGGTGAGACCTAATGTAAATGTCCATATTTCTTTGATTCTAAGACACACTTTTTTCCTTTACATTTTAGCATATTTAAAATTGGGCTGGTATTAAATTGGTGGAGTCTTGAAATAACTGTAAAGCAGCATGTGATTGTGACATAGTAGATATTGGCTAAGTATGGGTAAAATGGTCATGGCCATTCATATTATCATTACCTTAAGTAAGTTATATACTTTAGTGGGACTGTCCATAGTAGGCGAAACTGCTGGGTTAACTCTTCAAAAAGATGATGCAGTATTTAAGCATTGAGTTATGAAGTCATTATATATCTAGAAAGAAACAACAACAGAATATAATTTTGATATTAGTAAAGCAAACATTTGATGTTGAACGAATGACCGCTAGTTCACATTTTCTTGCAAATAACATCCAAGTGTTTTATGAAACTTAAGTAAAGGAGTCCCATAAGTAGAGATAGCATTATTGTTCTCTTATTAAGAAAACTGCTAAAGGAGATAGCATTATTGTTCTTTTATTAAGATACCTGATAAAGGACTGCCTACCACATGCCGAACTCTGCAACTGAGTCAGGAAAAATTGGCAAGTCCTTCTTAGTAGATCTAATATATTTCAAAAGCTGGTGAAACTAATATCTGCATAGTATAGGACTTTCCTTGAAGCATTGTATTGTTATGTCATTGGCAGTAATTTTTTTTTCTTGGTGGTACATAAAATAATGGTGTTTCTTACCGTTGATAGCATCTTAGAGTCCATGAAATATGGTATTTTAACCTTTCTGAGCCTCTAAAAAACTGGTGCAATAATGGTACCTTCTTCATAGGAATGTAAGGTGTATAGATTACTGCATAGCCCATAATAAAAACTCAATAAATACATAATAAATATGAATGCCTTCTTGAGATATTTCTGATTTTAGTTTAGGGAAGGAAAGTACACCAAAAATACAGGGGAAAACTTCATAAAATTTCCTTTTTATCTTGATAAGAGTGGGTTATCAACTAGAAAATAAATTTAAAAGACTAATTGAAAAATTTGATGGAATAAATATTTATTGTCTTCCTGCATTACTAATCCTATAGTTCAATACTTCCTGGTTAATGAGACTTAATTGGTACTATTTGCTTGAAGTTCAATGTCTGTTTACAAACTCCTAATATAAGAAATGACATAAAATAATTCCAGCAAGCAAATTATTCCAATCAGTGAAATGTATTACCATCATCATAAGACTACTAACAGCTAGTTAAAAAACACATCTCCTGATTTTCTAGACATAGATTTTTGAAACAAGTCTTTTTATTATAAATTTTAATTAAAAGCCAGAGAAGTGGCTATTTTTAGAATGAATTCTCTTTACTGTTACCATATTTCTTGCTGTTCCTTATTTATATATTTTAGAAAATTCATCAGTTAAGGAAACACAATAGTTTTATTCAAATGTTAGTAAAGATAATTTTAATTTAAAAATAGAAAAAATGGGCATGAATAAAAGATAACAAGCTAAAACAGAGACAAAATACTTAACATTTTTATAAAGTTATAATATCCATGAGATGAAAAGTTATAAATAAAAAGTCAATGGCATTAACTTGAAGAACAGAAAGAAAAATGACTAAGAGCAATAATAGTCTATAGCTCTCAGAATATAATAGATTAGAAGTATATTTGAAAAGAATAAAAAGAGAAAGCTTGGAAATTAGGAAATAAGTCAGGGAAAAGAAAAAAATGAAATTAAGACTGGCTGGAAGCAGGTAAGGAATAAAATTTTAAAAAATTAATCTTTATTTTTGAGAGAGAGGGAGAGAGAGAGGGAGGGAGGGAGGGAGGGAGGAGTAGAGAGAGAGGGAGACACAGAATCCAAAACAGGCTACAGGCTCTGAGCTGTCAGCACAGAGCTTGACTCAGGGCTCAAACTCATGAACTGTGATATCATGACCTGAGCCAAAGTTGGAGGCTTAACTGACTGAGCCACCCAGGCACCCCAAGGAATAAGATTTTATAGGAGAAAACTTTTTAAATGTATGGAGTAGAGAGATCAGCACTTTTACCTTCTTTTTCTTCATCTCCTACCTAAAGTTTCACACCTTATTAACAGGGAAGACATTTACATACTAAAACTCCAGTGAATGAAGAAGTGTCAATGAATATCATGATAATAAAGAACTTTTTGAATGATAAAGACCAAACAAATATAAAGTATTATTCATTGTTTGTATTTGACTATAAGTGGATGACAGAATCTATCAAAGGAAGCTAGGATCCAAAGTATTTAGATATTATTCTATTGGTAGTCAAAATACTGAATTTCCTTGGAAAGCAAGTAAATTACTATTATAGATACTAAAATCAATTTACATTTCACATAAGTAACATAATTAAAAAAATTATTGCTTGTATTTATATCAGGACATAATATACTAGTTTCAGTCTCTGAGTTGTCTACTAGGTTTGACCAAATAAATTGGTGTGGAAGGAGAGTGAGTGAAATTTCAGGATAGAGGGCTGAAACATTTTTAAACTTGAAAAAAACAGCATTCTCTACATGAGATATTGTACTCTTATTGGCAGATTTAATAAAGATAAGCATTACTTTCTATGGCTAACTATAGATATTTCATCATAAGGAATGAAGACCAGAGCAAGGGAGAAGTTAAGTGATCAGTAAAACACTTGAGAAGTTCAAGGAAGTTTATTGGTGTCCTCTTCAGCTTATGTTTTCCTCCTATTTGCTCGTAGACACGAAGGCCTTTTATTGGCAAGATCATTGTTTCTTGTCATGCTACCTTGATTAGGGTAGGAAGTAGATTAATGCTTTTACCACATAAAAGAAAAAGTTCCCCAATTAATTGGGACATTATACACCCCATCTCCAATGAACCTTGGTTGAGTCTTTAGGAACTCTTTCCTCTCTTGCATCATTGCTTTGCATTAGTTTCCTTGTTAACATTTCTTTCCCACTGTTACTCGAGCCCTGTCCTGAACCTTAGTCTACTTGTCTGTGGCCACTCTTCCATATACTTTATATTTTGCTGATCCTGTCCTTATTTCAGACTCTAAGTACATTAAGGAGTACCTAGTCTAGTTTGAAATCATACCTCCCAGACCAACATGAACCTCCTCTGGTATGGTAAAGACCTTGGTTTTAGACCAACTCTGTAATGGACTAGGGCTGAGAGCCACAGTACTACAAGATATGGCTGTTGCATAAAATTATCTGCTACTGTAAAGAACTAATTTAATTTCTCCTTTTGTATATCAACATCTACCATAATTAAGCCTGAGTTTACTAATGAAATTCCTTGAATACTGATTTGTATGTCTGGCCTTTTTCTTTGCCTCCCATATTTATATTTAAGAAAAGAATATTTATTTATTTATTTATTTATTCATTTATTTATTTATTTATTTATTTATTTATTTATTTATTTAAAAAGGAAAGCCTGGACATTTTATTGGAAAGGTCCTTTGCATTCTGAGTGTTTGCTTGCTATGCTCACATGTTCTTTCTGAATAAAGCACCCACAGCCCTTTCTGAAGAAACCCAGAAGTGTTGTGTTGTGCATTAATTGCCATGTTCTATATGATGTAGTTTAAATTCCTAGTTAAAACTAGGTCTGAGATCAGCACTTGAGCCCAAGACAGCCATCTTTAAATTTCCCAAAAACTTATCAAATATCTTGAGAAAAATATCCAATCAGGACACCTGCTATAAACTGACTAATTTCTCTTTCTTAAGAGAGTATGAATAGTCAGAAGGGAGCTTTAATAAATTGACATCAGGGGCGCCTGGGTGGCGCAGTCGGTTAAGCGTCCGACTTCAGCCAGGTCACGATCTTGCGGTCCGTGAGTTCGAGCCCCGCGTCGGGCTCTGGGCTGATGGCTCAGAACCTGGAGCCTGTTTCCGATTCTGTGTCTCCCTCTCTCTCTGCCCCTCCCCTGTTCATGCTCTGTCTCTCTCTGTCCCAAAAATAAATAAACGTTGAAAAAAAAATTAAAAAAAAAAAATAAATAAATTGACATCAAGAAAATGAATGAGAAAAGGCCATTGAGACAGAGAAGCAAATGGAGAGAGAATATACTAAGTAGCTGTAATGGAAGTAGATATAGACATAATAAGCTGACAGAAAGAAACTGAATATCTGGGCCTTTGAAGCAATTAAGACAAAGCAATGGACACAAGATAAGCTGCTGTTTGAGTCTGAATGATGTTGTTTCTTTATGAGTGCTGAATTATTCAGCTACTTAGAAAGTGTTTTTGGCTTTCTCTCTTTACAGTATAACATTATAATAAGTTTCATCGATTGGATTAAACTATGAGTCTGTTCATTTTAATTCTAAAGAGTCCAAACACAAAAATGATCTAGTACAGTGGTTCTTAGTGTGGGGCCTAGACCACCACCACCACCACCACCAACATCATCATCATCATCATCACCTGGGAATTTGTTAAAAATGCAAATTCTCAGGTCCTACTCCAGACCTACTGAAAGTAGGATCTGGCAATCTGTGTTTTATACCCTCCAAATGACTTAAAGCACACCATAGTTTGCAACAACAAATCTAATAATCTAGTGTGACCTTCTTATTTTATAACTTATGAAAATGATTTGTATTCTTTCCTGGGTACCTTCTATATGGCAGAAATTAAATTATTACATATATTCAATTCTCTTGATCACTTGGAGGTATAGATATTATCATTTCTATCTTATAGATGATGAACCAGTAATTTAAAGAGGATGAGTAATTTCTCCAAAGACATGTATATCTTTGGATACACATGCACACAGACAAAAGACACATAGGGTTGGCCGAATTGAAGTTAAAAATATAAAAACCTCTCAAAAAAAGAATATAAAAACCTCTCACATGCCTGACTCTAATGCCATTACTCTTGTGTACTCTTGTGTATTATAAAATACCGCCTAAAAATAAGATACGTAGAGACTGCTATTTGCTGATTATTGTTCCAAAAATCAATTGCAGAGCCAAGTTAAATGCTAGGTTTTCTGTTCCTTATTCTGCTTGTTATATCTAATACATACTGCCATTTCATATAAAACCATGGTATATAGTCCAATGGAATGGAGGATAGAACTCAATAACAGACTAATATATATAAGAACTTGCCACATGATAGAATAGGCACTGCAGGGATAGTTGCTCAGTAGATGTGATGACAAGTTTGGTTCTCTGTATGGTGAAATGAAGTTGGATTTCTATTTCATATCATACACAAAGGTGATTTCTAGGTTAATAAAATGTGATTAGAAAAAAACAACACAGTTAATGCTAAACCGTGAAAGAGATATCTTGTGACATAGAGGTAGGAAAGGTTAAACAAGTTTGCAGTATTGTAAAATACGAAGTAAAAATTTATGGATCAAAGATTTCGGTTCTATGAAGGAAACCGTAGACAATGGTAAAAGATGCGTGACAGTTCTTTCAACCCAACAAGAGATTGGTATTTAGAATAAACAAGAAATGATTGGAAAATCTGCATAGGAATTTCAGAAAGCCTAATAAAAATATGAATAGACAGTTTGCACACAGTAACAAATCCTAAATAGCTATGAATTACATGAAGAAATGCTCGATTGGATTTGAATTTAAGGAAGTACAAAATTACATGAAGAAATGCTCAATTGGATTTGAATTTAAGGAAGCATATTGTGGCACTGCTTCACATCCATCAGCATGGCTAAATTTTAAAAGCCAGCTAATAATATCAAGTGTTTGTGATTATGTGGGGTGTACCAGTTATCTACCGCTACATGACAAACCACCCCAAAACTTAGTGGCTTAAAATAATAAAACATGATTTTGTTCATTAATCAGCAGTTTTGTCAGGGCTTGCTCCTTTCAAATATACTTTTTTTAATGTTTATTTTTGAGAGAGAGAGAGAGAGAGAGAGACAGAGTGTGAGCAGGGGAGGAGCAGAGAGAGAGGGAGACACAAAATAGGAAACAGCATCCAGGGTCTGAGCTGCCATCACAGATCCTGATGCAGGGCTGGAACTCACAACCTATGAGATCATGACCTGAGCCTAAGTCAGCCACTTAACCTACTGAGCCACTAAGGTACTCTATGGCTTATCCCTTTCAGATCGACTTGTCAGTTAAAGTAAAGTCTGGAAAATAAAATCGTCTGGAGGCTTATTTACTCAAATATTAGCTTTTGATACTGGTTTTTTGCTGAAATACCCACACATGGCCTCTCCATCTGATCTGGGCTTTCTTATAACATGGTGAAAGAGTTCCAAGGCCAGAGTCCTAAGAGAGTGGGAGTACATAGCAGAAGTCAGATTGTCATTTTATGACCCAACATCAGAAGTCATGCTGCATCACATGCTTTGTTGAGACAGTCATAAAGGACTTTTCCAAGGTCATTGCCTCCTGATGACAGAATGGCAAAATTCTGGAAGGGAATGTGGAACTGAAAATATTGCTCTAATGGATTTTATAAAAAGTATAAGTTGCTACATGAAGAAAATAGAACTCTCTTACATTATGGTGGGATTGTTTTGGGAAAAAAATTCTAGAGAAATGATGGAATGAAGTGTACTAAATGTCAATGCCCTAGCAATCCCGTTCTAGAATATGTATTTCCAAAGGCGTTCTACCCTAGTCGTTGATGGCGCATGCACAGGGATGTTTAATGTAGCCTTATTTGTGACAGTGGGAGTGGAACTGAGCCTAAGCATTTAATGCTGTGGGAGTGGACGAGTATGGTGGAATCACACTTTGTAAAGTTTAGATAACACTCAGAAGATGAGTTAAATTAATATACAGAATATGTTTAGATTAAAAAAGTGGTGTTTAGGACTAGAAAAAAATCTAAGTTATTTTAAGAATATACAAATAAAACACCACTGAAAATTTCAAAGATATGTACATATATAGGAAATACAGAAATCTGTTTGAAAATTAATATTTTAATGTTAATTATTGTCATGTTAATTACTATGTATAGTGTAGTAGTATAATAGGTAATAGTAAACCATGACTATACATCTTTGTCAGGTTTCTCAGTAAGTTCCAAAAAATTGACTAAAATGCAGAATTTAAATGACTTTACTCTGTATGGAATTCCCGGGAGTAAAATATTATAGAATCTTAACTGTTTGTAATACTAGTGATTTTCCTTGAGTGTTGCTTAAATTATCTTTGTTTCATTTTTTAGTTAAGTAAAAAAAATTGTTAAGAAAAAAAAAGTAGATAAAAGTAAAGGGGCATTCTAGACACCTGGTTAATGGCATCTAGTTTCCCTTAAGTTTCCTAGCAAACGGCCAGACTTACAAATAAAAATTATAGAGGCAGAATTACAAATAAAAATGGTGTAAACACTACATGTCTTTAACAGTATTTGTATACTGGTGAATTGCAAATATATATATATATATATATATATATATATGCACATTTTATATATATATATGCAATATATATATAATATATATACACATATATTATATATGTATATATATTATACAAATAATAATGCATTTTCAGTTTAGATTGTGAAAGGTAAAATTTTGTTGATTGGTCATTAACATATGAGTGAATAAATCTGTTTTTCTTTACCTAACAACATAAAATAATTTGAATATGACTTATTTCTATTTCAGGTTCTGATGAAGGATCCAGTATTTATATGCCTAGCTCTGACCAAAGCTTCAGAATCTTTAGTTCTTATTGGAGCTTCTGAATTTTTGCCTATATATATAGAAAATCAGTTTGTATTAACACACACCACAGCAACTAAAGTCGCAGGTAGATCTTTTCAGCTCATTGTATTCATTTTGAAGTTTTTATATAAAGTTTTCTTATATGCATTTAGGAAATATTTCAAATAAACATAAAGCAGGAGTAATAGCATTTACTCAAGTTTTATTTTATTTTCTCTTATTTTTCTTTTCAGTGATTTTATGTATTACTCAGTGCTCATCACAATAGTATACTCTTTTTTTTTAAATTTTTTTTAACGTTTATTTATTTTTGAGACAGAGAGAGAGACAGAGTATGAATGGGGGAGGGTCAGAGAGAGAGGGAGACACAGAATCTGAAACAGGCTCCAGGCTCTGAGCTGTCAGCACAGAGCCCGATGAGGGGTTTGAACTCACTGGCCGTGAGATCATGACCTGAGCCGAAGTTGGACGCTCAACCAACTGAGCCACTCAGGCGCCCCCACAATAGTATACTCTTAATCCCCCTTTATTTCACTATGTTCCTCTCCCAACCTCTGGCAACCCCCAGCTTGGTATCTGTATTTAAAGTCTGGGTGTTTTTTTTTGTCCCTTTTGTACTTTGTTCATTTGTTTTGTTTCTTAAATTCCACATATGAGTGAGATCTTATGGTATCTGTTTTCTCTGACTGACTTGCTTCACTTAGTATTACACCCTCAAGTTCCATCCATACTGTTGTGAGCAGCAAGATTTCATTCTTTTTTATGGCTGAGTAATATTCCATCATATTTCACATTCTATCACATCTTCTTTACCCATAGGGGCTGCTTCTATAATTTGGTTTTGTAAATAATTCTGGAATAAACATAGGGAGGCATATATCCTTTTGAATCAGTGTTTCTGTATTCTTTGGATAAATAGCCAGTAGTGGAATTACCTGATCATAAACTAATGCTAATTTTAATTTTTTGAAGACCTCAAAAAATACTGTCTTCCACATTTGCTGCACCAGTTTTCATTCCCATCAACAGCATACACAGGTTCATTTTTCTTCCACATCTTTGCCAACGCTTGTTATTTCTTGTGTTTTTGAGTCTAGCCATTATGACAGGTGTGGATTGATATCTGATTGTGGTTTTGATTTGCATTTCCCTGATGATGGGTGATGTTGAACATCTTTTCATGTGTCTGAAATGTGTCTCTTGTAGGCAACATATAAGTGTTTTCTTGATAGATTCAGTCACACTGTGTCTTTTGATGGGAACATTTAGACTATTTACATTTAAAGTAATTATTGATAGGTGGGGCATCCGGGTGGCTCAGTTGATTAAGCATCCAACTTTAGCTCAGGCCATGACCTCACAACTTGTGGGTTGGAGCCCCATGTCAGGCTGTGTGCTGACAGCTCAGAGCCTGGAGCCTGCTTTAGGTTCTGTGTCTCCCTCTCTCTCTGCCCCTCTCCTGCTCACGCTCTGTCTCTCTGTCCCTCAAAAATAAATAAATATTAAAAAAATATTTTAAAAATTAAAAAAATAATTATTGATATGTAATTACCTGTAAAAATTATTGCCATTTTGTTTATTGTTTTCTGTTTATTTTTATAGTTCTTCTCTGTTCCTTTCTTCCTGTAATTGATGACTTTTTTAGTGTTATGATTGGATTACTTTCACTTTATTTTTTTATACGTCATTATAGTTTTTTGGTTTCTGGTTACCATTAGGTTTATATATAACATCCTAAGTATACGACAGTCTGTATTAGGTTGATGGTTGCTTTAATTTGAGCACATTCTAAAAACACAATATTTTTACTCTCTACCTTCCATGTTCTATATATATGCTTTTGCATTTTTAAATTTTATGAATCCCTTAACTAATTTTTTGGATGTAATTAATTTTACTATTTTTGTCTTTACCCTTCATACTAGATTTATAGGTGATTCATCTGTAGTTTTATTATACATTTGCTTGTGGGCACCTGGTTGGCTCAGTCAGTTGAGCATCTGACTTTGGCTCAGGTCATGATCTCACAGTTTGCGGGTTCAAGCCCTGTGTCAGGCTCTGTGCCAACAGCTCAGAGCCTAGAACCTGCTTTGGATTCTGTGTCTTCCTCTCTCTCTGCCCCTCCCCCACTCATGTTCTGTCTCTCTTGCTCTCAAAAATAAGTAATAAAACATTAAGAAAATTTAAAAAAAAAGATTTGTTTTTACCAGTGAATTTTTTTTCCTTTTATAATTCCTTCCGGTTCTGCCTTTTTATTTTCCACTTAAAGAAATCCTTTTAACATTTCTTACAAGGCTAGTTTAGTGGTGATGAATTCTTAACTTTCGTTTGGGAAATTCTTTTTCCTTCCACTATATCTGGATGATAAATTTTCTGGGTAAAGTATTCTTGGTTGAAGTTTTTTTTTTTTTTTTTTTTCTTTCAGCACTTTGCATATTTATGCTACTCTCTTTTGGTCTGTAATTTTCTGCTGAAAAATCAGCAGGTAGCCTTGTAGGGTTTCCCTTACCCTTTATATGTAACTGGTTGCTTTTTCTTGCTGCATTTAGGATTCTTTTTGTTTTTAATTTTTGACATTTTAATTATTATATGTCTTGGTACGTACCTTCTTGGCTTCATCTTGTTTTCTACTTCTACACTGTTCCCTCTCTCACTTCTCTTCCTTACTCCTTATAGATAGCCACTATTCTAAAGTTAGAGTGCAATGTTTCCAAACAAGTTTGTATATTTTTACTGCTTATAAGCCTATCTGTGGACAATCTATTTCTAAAATTCATACATTTTCTTGCATATATTCTTCTCCTACTTTCATTTCCAATTACATCTACCCCATTCATGTTGTTGTCTATTTAATGCTGTGGAATTCTATTTTATGAATACACCACTGTTTATTTATCCATTATCATATTAATGGACATGGAGTTACCTTTAACTTGTCACTCTTCCAAACAATGCCATAGTGAATAGGTTGTATGTGTCTACTTGTGCAGATCTGTAAAAGTTGATCTAGGTCTAGACATTAAAAGGGAATTGCTATTGTGTACATCTTCAGTTACTAGATATTAAGAATTGGCTCTCCAAAAGAGGTTGCAATTGGTATTAAATGTTTTAAGATTCTGGCATTAATGGGAAAGTCATGAATATTGCCATATATTTTATGCTGTAAAAAGCCAAGGATACATGCAAATACTTTTAGGGCAACCAGTAACAGTAAAAAATAAATAAATAAATAAATAAATAAATAAATAAATAAATAAAAGTAAAAAAATATTAATTTGGAAATTTTGATTAAAATTAAAAAAAAAAACCAAGAAAGGAAGGAAATGAGAAACATAAAACATGTGGGCCAAATAAAAACAAATGTTAAAATATGCACAAATTTTGACTATCAGCCTATTATGGAGTAGATTTTATGAAACAGGAAACACCATTGTCAGACTGTACATAGGCCAAAATCCCAAAACATAGCTGTTTTAAGGGCCATAATGACAATATTTTTCCATGAATCTGCCATATTGTTTGCTGTTCTGATAAATCTAATCAAGAGATTGGGACTAAATTTATTCAGTTTCCTACAGTGTTTAAATAAGGATAATATCAACAAAAGTCCAAACAAAGGATAAGGCCACATGCAATACTGGCCTCAACCATGCTGGCAAGATCTTGGCCCCAACCAGCTAAATAAATCCCTTGGCCCTCATGGTCTACCTTAGAAAACAAGATGGATTTCTCCTTAAGTTTCTGTATTTACCTTTTTAATTAGCCTGAATTATTAATCTAGTAAAACAGAAAGTATTAACAATAGTGTATGTTCTACCTTGGGCTAAAAAGATGAAGTTTGGGGCAATTCTGTCATCCAAATTAGTATTGATCAGTGGCTGATGCTGATCAGAATGTTTTCCAAGGCTGTGGTGTCACTGATTATTTCAACTAAAGTCAGGAACAAATTTTGTACCACCTTTTCTGATTGGATTACTCTTATACTGATAACTGCCCTCAGGTGCATATAAATAATGTGTCAGTAATCCCTCCTGGAGGCTCCTGTCAGAGAGATTTCCACAGTCTTCTGAGGGCTATTTGATCTACTGGTGGTATTTCTTTAAGCACTTCAATATTTCTTATGAATATCCCTATGGCTTGAATATACCATCTTCACTTGACAAGGAAGTTCTCTCAGATAGTTGTGAATCTGATTGGTGAATCCCAGAATGAAATATAAGTCCACAGAATCACAATGACTGCATGGGTCAGGGCTTCAGTTTTGACAAGAAGCCAGTAGTAAGCTAAGAGTTGTTTTTCCTACCTACCTATTTCAGGGAGTCAGTGAATCCAAACCCCAAGGGATTTTCCTGAATGGAGGCTGGCTCCCTCTTCCAGAGGCTCCAGTACACAAAATCTCTATAGATTTCCAGCTCCAATGGGTCATTTGGTTTGTGGTACCTCAAAGCAGGAAGAAGTATGCCATAGCTTCTTGATTAGCTTCAAAAGTAGGTCGGGATTACACTCACTGTAGGTTAGCTGATAGAAAAGACCACTAAAGTAGAATATCCACCTGAGTCACCTAGTGTCTCTAATACTCAGAGTCCAAAGCTATGCTATAATTCCTTTTGGTCAGGGGGAAGGAGAACGACAATTTGTCTTTAATTGCCAGAGAGATTGAGCATTGTGAATCTGTCTACATAGTTCCCCCAAAACTTGATGAGCATTCTTCTGGATTTTGTTGGGCTTTATCAGTCATCTTTGCTGATGAAGGTGTGATAACACCAAAGTCAGAGCTTTTGAGTCTGAGACTTCTGACTCTCCATCCTACTGAACATTTATCTATCATTGAAAGCTTTTGGCATCAGATGATAATGGTACTCACAATAAATCCTTATCTACCCCATTGTAGTAAATATCAGGGGAGTTTAGGGTGTACTGAAAATGTATAGTTATGGCCTTGCAGCATGAATGAGAATTGGTTTTTGTCTTTGGTTCCTAATGGGATAAAAAAGAAGGTTTTGGCAATGTCCAAGATAGCATCTCAAGTACCATTTGTGTGTGCCATTAATTTAGTTACCTCAGATGTTTGGAACTTCAAGAGGTATAGGAGCAACAAATGAGTTTAATTGGTGGTTAATCTGCTATAAATCTCAATTCCCTAATAAGGGACTATGTTTTCACTGGACATAAGGTCTGGTGAATTGAGTTATTGCTCAAATCCTATTCTCTTACTACCCCTGCTTCCTTTAAATCCGTAATCAAAGCTGAGATTTCCCTTTCTCCTCCTGAGATTCTATGTTGTTTCCATTAGACCATACAAGAGGAGACAGGCACACAGGTTCGGGTAAAAAATTATGTGTTTCACTTTTACTTTTGGAGTTTAGGAGCATAAATAATACAAGCTTGTAAAATATAATTACCAATTATACATTTTGGAATTGAAGCCATAGCATTAGTATATTGAAGTTACACCAAAAGTACATTCAAGTTGTCCAAAGCCTCACTCACAAGATCATTTTACCTCCTTTTCTGAGGCATTTTAAGAGTCCAAATTCCATTCAATGTCTTATTTATGGTTTTACATAGGAAAATGTCTTTCTTAGGGAAATCTTCCAGAGATGGTCACAACCCTAAAGCAAAACAACTGTTAGATGTTTTACTTTTGTCTTAGACTGGGTCCAAGGTTGACAGAAGAGACTGCAGGAGGAACTGGGCCCTCAGACAGCCCAGCTCTGGCCAATTCACATTAACAAGCAATTATGAACTCTACTGTCTCATCAGCAAAGCAAATCAGATCAGCCTCTAATGATTCACTGGTTTTCGTCTATAGTGGTTGCATATTTCCCTCCGTTCCCTCTAAACCTACTATGTTGAAAGTTTTTATCATGAATGAATTTTGTACTTTGTCAGATGCTTTCCTGCATTTGTTGAAATTGTCATTATAATTGTACACCTTTATAACTGTTGTCTGAAATCAGGAGAAATCCTCTAACCAGGATGAATCTTAGTAGTAGTTGTTACAAAGGGATAGGTCTAGGATTTTTATAGTTTCAGGTCTCATATTTAGGTCCTTAATCCATTTTGAGTTTATTTTTATATAGTGTAAGAGAGTGGTCCATATTTTCATTTTTTTACCTGTCATGTCCCGTTTTCCCATCACCATTTATTGAAGAGACTGTGTTTCCCTCATTGTGTATTTTTTTAATGTTTTATTTATTTTTGAGAGAAGGAGCGAACAGGGTTGGGGTGGAGAGAGAGGGAGACAGAGGATCCAAGTGGGCTCTGTGCTGACAGCAGCGAGCCTGATGTGGGGCTCAAATTCATGAACTGTGAGATCATGACCTGAGCCAAAGTCCGACGCTCAACCAATGGAGCCACCCAAGCACCCCCTTCCCATTGCATATTGTTTCCTGCTTTGTTGAAGATTAATTGACCATATAGTTTTGGGTTTATTTCTGGGTTTTATGTTCTATTGATCTATTTTGTACTAGTAACATAGTATTTTGATCACTAGAACTTTGTAATATAACTTGAAGTCAGGAATTGTGATGCCTGCAGCTTTGCTTTTCTTTTTCAGCATTGCTTTGGCTATTTGGGATCTTTTGTGGTTTCATACAAATTTTAGGATTGTTCTACTTCTGTGAAAAATGATGTTGGTGTTTTGACAGGGGTTGCATTAAATGCATAGATTGCTTTGGGTAGTATAGACATTTAAATTTTTTTTTTCTTCTGATCAATGAGCATGGTATGTCTTTCCATTTTTGTGTGTCATCTTCAATTTCCTACATCAATGTTTTATAGTTTTACGTTACAGATCTTTCACCTCTTTGGTTAAGTTTATTCTTAGGTATTTTATTATTTCTGGTGCAGTTGTAAATGACATTGTTTTCTAATTTTTTCTCTCTACTGCTACATTCTTAGTGTATAGAAATGCAACAGATTTCTGTATATTAATTTTGTCTCCTGTGACTTTCCTGAATTCATTTATCATTCTAGTAGCTTTTTTGGTGGTCTTTAAAGTTTTCTATAGGTAGCATCATGTAATCTGCATATAGTGAAAATTTTACTTCTTCTTTACTAATTTGAATGCCTTTTGTTTCTGTTTGTTGTCTGATTGCTGTGGTTAGGACTTCTAGTACTATGTTGAATAACGTGGTGAGAGTAGACATCCTTATCTTTTTCCTGACTTTGGGGGAAAAGCTCTGTTTTTCCCCACTGCGGATGATGTTAGCTGTGAGTTTTCTCATATAAGACTTTTATTATGTTGAGATATATTCCCTCTAAACCTACTTTGTTGAGAGTTTTTATCATGGATAAATGTTATACTTTGTAAAATGCTTTCCTGCATTTGTTGAAATGATCCTATGGTTTTTATCCTCTTATTGATGTGATGCATCACATTGATTAAATTGTGAATATTGAACCACCTTTGCATTCTGACAATAATTACCACTTGATTGTGGTTAGTTATTTTTCAATGTATTGTTGAATTGTTTGGCAATATTTTGTTCAGGATTTTTTGCATCTATGTTCATCAGAGATATTGACCTATTATTCTTTTCTTTAGTGGTGTCTTTATCTGGTTTTGGTATCAGGGTAATTCTGGCCTCATAGAATGAATTTGGGTTTTCCTTCCTCTTCTATTGTTTGGAAAAGTTTGAGAAGAATAGGTATTCACTCTTCTTTTAATGTTTGGTAGAATTCACCTGTGGAGCCCTCTGGTTTTGGGTTTCTTTCTGGGTTTGCAAAGTTTTGTTTGTGGGAGTTTTTTAATTACTTATTGAATTTCATTGTTGGTAATTAGTCTTTCAAGCTTTATATATCTTCTTGTTTCAGTTTTGGTAGGTTATATGTTTCTGGGAATTTATCCATTTCTTTTAAGTCATCAGATTTGTTAGCATGTAATTTTTCATAATATTCTCTTATAATCCTTTGTATTTCTGTGGTGTCTGTCATTTGTTATTTTCCTCTTTTATTTATGATTTTATTTGATTCTTTTTTTTTATGAGTCTGGCTAGAGGTTTATTAATTTTGTTATCTTTTCAAAGAACTAGTTCCTGGTCTTATTGATCTTCTCTCTCTCTCTCTCTCTCTCTCTCTCTCTCTCTCTCTCTCTCTTTCTGTAACACTTATTTCTGTTCTGATCTTTATTATTCCCTTCCTTCTGCTGGTTTGGGGTTTTGTTTGTTTGTTGTTGTTTTTTTCTATCTCCTTTAGGTGTAAGATTAGGTGGTTAATTTGAGATTTTTCTTGCTTCTTGAAGTAGATCTGTATTGCTAAAAACTTTCCTCTTAGAACCACTTTTGCAGCATCCCAAAGATTTTGGACTGTTGCGTTTTCCTTTTTGTTTTTTGCCATGTAATTTTTGGTTTCCTCTTTGATTTTTTTGGTTGACCCATTCATTGTTTAGTAGTAGTATGTTATTTAACCTCCATGTATTTGTGGTCTTTCCAGACTTTTTCTTATGGTTTACTTCTTGTTTTATAGTATTGTGGTCAGAAAGATACATATTATGACATATCTTTTTTAATTTGTTGAGCTTGTTTTGTGGCCTACTATGTGATTTATTCATGTGCACTTGAATGTTCCACGTGCACCTGAAAAGAATGTGTATGATGCTGTTTTAGGATGGAATGTTCTGAATGTATCTGTTTTTTTTTTCAATATATGAAGTTTATTCTCAAATTGGTTTCCATACAACACCCAGTGCTCATCCCAACAGGTGCCCTCCTCAATACCCATCACCCACCCTCTCCTCCCTCCCACCCCCCATCAACCCTCAGTTTGTTCTCAGTTTTTGAGAGTCTCTTATGCTTTGGCTCTCTCCCACTCTAACCTCTTTTTTTTTTTTTCTTCCCCTCCCCATGGGTTTCTGTTAAGTTTCTCAGGATTCATATAAGAGTGAAACCATATGGTATCTGTCTTACTCTGTATGGCTTATTTCACTTAGCATCACACTCTCTAGTTCCATCCATGTTGCTACAAAGGGCCATATTTCATTCTTTCTCATTGCCACGTAGTACTCCATTGTGTATATAAACCACAATTTCTTTATCCATTCATCAGTTGATGGACATTTAGGCTCTTTCCATAATTTGGCTATCGTTGAGAGTGCTGCTATAAACATTGGGGTACAAGTGCCCCTATGCATCAGTACTCCTGTATCCCTTGGGTAAATTCCTAGCAGTGCTATTGCTGGGTCATAGGGTAGGTCTATTTTTAATTTTCTGAGGAACCTCCACACTGCTTTCCAGAGTGGCTGCACCAATTTGCATTCCCACCAACAGTGCAAGAGGGTTCCCGTTTCTCCACATCCTCTCCAGCATCTATAGTCTCCTGATTTGTTCATTTTAGCCACTCTGACTGGCGTGAGGTGATATCTGAGTGTGGTTTTGATTTGTGTTTCCCTATTGAAGAGCGATGTTGAGCATCTTTTCATGTGCCTGTTGGCCATCTGAATGTCTTCTTTAGAGAAGTGTCTATTCATGTTTTCTGCTCATTTCTTCACTGGGTTATTTGTTTTTCGGGTGTGGAGTTTGGTGAGCTCTTTATAGATTCGGGATACTAGTCCTTTGTCCGATATGTCATTTGCAAATATCTTTTCCCATTCCGTTGGTTGCCTTTTAGTTTTGTTGGTTGTTTCCTTTGCTGTGCAGAAGCTTTTTATCTTCATAAGGTCTCAGTAGTTCATTTATGCTTTTAATTCCCTTGCCTTTGGGGATGTGTCAAGTTAGAAATTGCTACAACTGAGGTCAGAGAGGTCTTTTCCTGCTTTCTCCTCTAAGGTTTTGATGGTTTCCTGTCTCACATTCAGGTCCTTTATCCATTTTGAGTTTATTTTTGTGAATGGTGTGAGAAAGTGGTCTAGTTTCAATCTTCTGCATGTTGCTGTCCAGTTCTCCCAGCACCATTTGTTGAAGGGACTGTCTTTTTTCCATTGGATATTCTTTCCTGCTTTGTCAAAGACTAGGTGGCCATACGTTTGTGGGTCTAGTTCTGGGGTTTCTATTCTATTCCATTGGTCTATGTGTCTGTTTTTGTGCCAATACCATGCTGTCTTGATGATGACAGCTTTGTAGTAGAGGCTAAAGTCTGGGATTGTGATGCCTCCTGCTTTGGGCTTCTTCTTCAAAATTCCTTTGGCTATTCGGGGCCTTTTGTGGTTCCATATGAATTTTAGGATTGCTTGTTCTAGTTTCAAGAAGAATGCTGGTGCAATTTTGATTGGGATTGCATTGAATGTGTAGATAGCTTTGGGTAGTATTGACATTTTGACAATATTTATTCTTCCAATCCATGAGCAGGGAATGTCTTTCCATTTCTTTATATCTTCTTCAATTTCCTTCATAAGCTTTCTATAGTTTTTAGCATACAGATCTTTTACATCTTTGGTTAGATTTATCCCTACGTATTTTATGCTTCTTGGTGCAATTGTGAATGGGATCAGTTTCTTTATTTGTCTTTCTGTTGCTTCATTGTTAGTGTATAAGAATGCAACTGATTTCTGTACATTGATTTTGTATCCAGCAACTTTGCTAAATTCATGTACCAGTTCTAGCAGACTTCTGGGGGAGTCTATCGGATTTTCCATGTATAATATCATGTCATCTGCAAAAAGTGAAAGCTTAACTTCATCTTTGCCAATTTTGATGCCTTTGATTTCCTTTTGTTGTCTGATTGCTGATGCTAGAACTTCCAACACTATGTTAAACAACAGCAGTGAGAGTGGGCATCCCTGTCGTGTTCCTGATCTCAGGGAAAAAGCTCTCAGTTTTTCCCCATTGAGGATGATGTTAGCTGTGGGCTTTTCATAAATGGCTTTTATGATGTTTAAGTATGTTCCTTCTATCCCGACTTTCTCAAGGGTTTTTATTAAGAAAGGGTGCTGGATTTTGTCAAAGGCCTTTTCTGCATCGATTGACAGGATCATATGGTTCTTCTCTTTTCTTTTGTTAATGTGATGTATCACGTTGATTGATTTGCGAATGTTGAACCAGCCCTGCATCCCAGGAATGAATCCCACTTGATCATGGTGAATAATTCTTTTTATATGCCGTTGAATTCGATTTGCTAGTATCTTATTGAGAATTTTTGCATCCATATTCATCAGGGATATTGGCCGGTAGTTCTCTTTTTTTACTCGGTCTCTGTCTTGTTTAGGAATCAAAGTAATACTGGCTTCATAGAATGAGTCTGGAAGTTTTCCTTCCCTTTCTATTTCTTGGAATAGCTTGAGAAGGATAGGTATTATCTCTGCTTTAAATGTCTGGTAGAACTCCCCTGGGAAGCCATCTGGTCCTGGACTCTTATTTGTTGGGAGATTTTTGATGACTGATTCTAATTTCTTCGCTGGTTATGGGTCTGTTCAAGCTTTCTATTTCCTCCTGATTGAGTTTTGGAAGTGTGTGGGTGTTTAGGAATTTGTCCATTTCCTCCAGGTTGTCCAGTTTGTTGGCATATAATTTTTCATAGTATTCCCTGATAATTGTTTGTATCTCTGAGGGATTGGTTGTAATAATTCCATTTCATTCATGATTTTATCTATTTGGGTCATCTCCCTTTTCTTTTTGAGAAGCCTGGCTAGAGGTTTGTCAATTTTGTTTATTTTTTCAAAAAACCAACTCTTGGTTTCGTTGATCTGCTCTACAGTTTTTTTAGATTCTATATTGTTTATTTCTGCTCTGATCTGTATTATTTCTCTTCTTCTGCTGGATTTCGACTGTCTTTGCTGTTGTGCTTCTATTTCCTTTAGGTGTGCTGTTAGATTTTGTATTTGGGATTTTTCTTGTTTCTTGAGATAGGCCTGGATTGCAATGTATTTTCCTCTCAGGACTGCCTTCGCTGCATCCCAAAGCATTTGGATTGTTGTATTTTCATTTTCATTTGTTTCCATATATTTTTTAATTTCTTCTCTAATTGCCTGGTTGACCCATTCATTCGTTAGTAGGGTTTTCTTTAATCTCCATGCTTTTGGAGGAGGTTTTCCAGACTTTTTCTTGTGGTTGATTTCAAGCTTCATAGCATTGTGGTCTGAAAGTATGCATGGTATGATTTCAATTCTTGTATACTTATGAAGGGCTGATTTGTGACCCAGTATATGATCTATCTTGGAGAATGTTCCATGTGCACTGGAGAAGAAAGTATATTCTGTTGCTTTGGGATGTAGAGTTCTAAATATATCTGTCAAGTCCATGTGATCCAATGTATCTGAATGTATCTGTTAAATCCATCTGGCCCAGTGTGTTATTCAAAACCATTGCTACCTTGTTGAATTTATGTTTGTATGTCTGTCCATTGATGTAAGTGGGGTGTTAAAGTCCCCTACTATTATTGTATTACTATTGCTTATTTCCTGTATGTTTGTTATTGACTATTTTATGTATTTATTTGGGTGCTCTCATGTTGGATGCACAAATATTTACAATTGTTATATCTTCTTATTGGACTGATCTCTTCATTATTACATGGTTTCCTTCTTTTTCTCTTGTTATAGTCTTTGTTCTAAAGTCTACTTTGTCCAAAAAAAGGATTGCTATCCTGGTTTTCTTTTCATATCCATTTTCATAGTAACTAGTTCCCATCCCCTCACATTCAATCTGCAGGTGTCTTTACATCTGGAATGAGTCTCTTGTAGGCAGCATATAGATGGGTCTCGTTTTTTATCCACTCTGTCACCCTATGTCTTTTGATTGGGGCATTTAGTCCATTTACATTCAAAGTAATTATTGATAGGTATGTATTTATTGCCATTTTATTACTTGTTTTGTGGTTGTTTTTGAAGTTCTTATCTGATCATTTCTTTTTTTTCCTCTCTTCTCTCACATTTTCCTGGCTTTCTTTAATAATATGCTTGGATTCTGTTTATTTTTTACATATTTATCAGTAGTTTTGATTATTAATTACCTTAGGTTTGTATATAACATCTGCATATAACAGTCTATATTAGGTTGATGGTCACTTAAGTTTGAATCTATTCTCTACTCCTCCCGGCCCCACAGTTTTGGTATATGGTGTTAAAGTTTACATCCTTTTATTTTGTGAGTTCCTTGACTGATTTTTAGAGATACACGTATTTTCACTGCTTTTGTGCCTATTTTCACTTGTGGTTTTTGATTTCCCTCACAGAGTCCCCGTTAACAATTTTTTTTTAGGGCTGGTTTAGTGGTTTGGTTCATATCTCTCCTTCTATTCTGAATGTTAGTGTTTCTGGATAGAGTATTCTTGGCTGTAGATTTTTTTTCCTTTCATGTCGTCCTTTCTGGCCTGCAAAGTTTCTGCTGAAAAATCTACTGATAATCTTATGGTGTTTTCCTTGTAACTGTCTTCATTTCTCTTTCTGCTTTTAAAATTCTCTCTTTATCACTGTTTCTTGCCATTTTAATTACTGTGTGTCTTGATATGGACCTCCTTGGGTTAATTTTGTTGGGGGATCTCTGTGCCTCCTGGTTCTGGATGTCTGATTCCTCCCCCAGATTAGGGGATATTCAACTATTGTTTCTTCTGATAAGCATATAATGTGAATGTTGTTACGCTTGATAGCGTCCCTGAGTTCCCTAAGTGTATTCTCATTTTGCATACTTTTTTCCCCCTTACTTGCTCAGTTTGATTGCTTTCCATTACCCTGTCCTCCCAAGTCTCTAATTTGTTCCTCCACTTCCTGTAGCCTGTTATTTATTCCATCTAGTATATTTTTAATTTCATTTGTTGTGTTCTTCATCTCTGGTTGGTTCTTTTTTATATTCTCTTATCTCTTTTTTAAGGGTCTTACTGGTACTCTCCCTCTTTTCTCAAGTTCGTGGAGTATCTCTATGATCATTACTTTAAATTCTCTATGAGGCATATTACTTACATTCATTTCACTCTTGATATGGTTTTGTTTTGTCCTGTTCTTTCATTTGGGACATATTACTCTGTCTCCTCATTTTGTCTAACTTTCTATGTCTGTTTCTGTGTGATAGGGAGATAGATCAGCTATGTCTCCTGATCTTGAGAGTAATGGCCTTATAAAGAAGTGATCCTCTAGTACTCTGCAATGTAGTACTCTCTGTTCACCAGAACCTGGCACTTCAAGGTGTCTCAGTGTGTGTTGCATGTGTCCAGCTGTTGTGTCCTGGCTACTTTTTCCTTTATTGTAGTCATCTGCAGTTTCTCTCTCTACCTGTTGTGGGCAGTCTTCAGTCCCCGGCCAGTTTTAACAAGGTGCATCTCAGTCTTCCCTAGGGCCCACTGCCACCACCAGAACTGAAGCCCTTAAAACGTATGAGCCAGAATACCTGGTGTTCTAGGGGAGCGACCTGCAGGTCTGAGACTGAGGCAAATGTGACTGGGAAGGGCAGATCCATCAAAGTCTGGGTGGCCAGGGCACAGTGTAAGCTAGTTAGGTAGTGAATGTGGGCACCACTCTAGGGGAACATAAATCTTAGAATAGACAGTAACCATGCTTACCTTTTAATCCAGAAGGAGACATTATCTTTATTATACTTGACAATAAATGTGTTTTCTCCCAATTCCAGGAGGGACACTATCTCTGTTTTCCAAAACTATAAGCAAACTTGCCTTCTGCTTTCAAGAAGAACGCTATCTCTATTATCCAAGGCTGTTTGTTTACTGTATAAATATCCTTGAAAAGATAGAAATAAGATCAGTCAGTGGTTCTTCTTGCTGGGTATACAGAAACATGAGATACATGGAGAATTGCTTCTCAATAAATATGGTAGTAATTATAATACATATAAATAAAGATTTTCAGATTGGAGGGACAATCTGGTATATCACTTGGAAGAGATACTCCTTAAGTATGAGGACATGAAAAGATTGAAAGGATAGAAAAAGTACTGTGGGAAGAAAAGGTGGTATAACTGTAGTGATTTTAAGTATAGTATTCTTTAAAGCAAGAGGTATTACTTGTTATGAAGGGGTTATTTATAGTGGCAGGAGGGTTAGCCCGTGAGGTAGATGAAACAATTATATATAGGTATGCTCTCAACAATGTAGCTTTATAATAAATAAAACAGATAGCTGGGTTAATTAGGTATTGGTGATATTGGGTCAATTAGATATCGTTATGAAAAAAGGTAAATCTTGACCGCTACCTCATTATATACACAACTACCAAATTCTAGGTGTATTATACATCTAAATGTGAATGGTAAGACAATAAAGCTTTTTAGAATAAAACATAGGAAAATATCTCATGGCCTTGGAGAAAACAAAGATTTTTTAATATAGGATAGAAATCACATAGCTGTAAAGAAAAAAATTAAGTGGTATTACATTAAAATTAAGAACTTCTTTTTATCAAATGTCAGGATAAAGAGTAAAAATGAAAGCAGACAATCTTTTCAATAGAAATACTCTACAAAGATTTTACTCTACAAAGAATATGTAAAAATTTCCATCAACAGTAAGGCAGATAATCCAATAAAAATGGACAAAAGACTTGAGAAGCTGTTCTATAGAAGATGATATCTATTGGCCAATATTCGTATGAAAGTGGGTCACCTTCATTGCTTTTTGGGGAAATGCATATTAAAACCACAATGCAATACTATTACTCTTTCACCAGAATGGCTAAAATGAAAAAGGGAAATACATGTTGTCACAGACTTACAGCATTTGGCATTTCATCCACTACTGGTGAAAATGTAAATTGATTTAAGCATTTTATAAATCTGTTTGGCAATATCATGAAAATCTGAACATATACATATTCCCTCATTCAGAAATTCCACTCCTGGTTACATACCAAACATAAGTTCTTCTCTTAAGAATATACCTAGAAGAAATGCAAATGTTTACAAAGGGACATATACATGAATTTCTAAAGTACATTACAATTCACAATATCACAGTGAACCAGTTGTGTATGTGTATTTTAGAATGTTATTCAGCAATGAGAAGGCATCATCGATTGTTGTATATAAAACCATGGGTGAATTTTCTAAACATCATACCAAAAAACAAAAGAAGCCTTAATGCATACATACTTTATGATCCATATTTTAGAAAATCCTATGAGTACATGAAAGAGCCTCTAATCTTCTGGCAATTTTTAATTTTTGATTTGAGTGGTATTTTCATAGGAATGTTCACTTTGAAAAGTCATCAGTATGTATTGTGATTTGTGTACTTTTCTGTACACCAATGAAATATGTACATAAAAAGATGGTTGGAAGTTCTGTGCATTGTTTGAATTTTCAACTGTTTTGTTTCCTCTTGGGGTAGCCTTCAAAGACCTAGCCCTTTAATTGTTGAACTCCCTGTGCCCAGGATTTTCCTATTGCCTAGGGCAATAAGCCTGACAGCCAATATTTTCCTGGCTGAGTTAAGGACTCAGTTTTCTGCTCACAAATATGCTTCGTTTTCTTAAATCTACTGTTGTTGGGTTCAAGCTGAATAAACCAAGTCTTTTGCTGGTCAGTTATATGGCATGGGGATGGGGATGGGGAGAGGACTTGGGAATCAAACATTTTAAATTTTTTTTTTCAACGTTTATTTATTTTTGGGACAGAGAGAGACAGAGCATGAATGGGGGAGGGGCAGAGAGAGAGGGAGACACAGAATTGGAAACAGGCTCCAGGCTCTGAGCCATCAGGCCAGAGCCTGACGCGGGGCTCGAACTCCCGGACCGGGAGATCGTGACCTGGCTGAAGTCGGATGCTTAACCGACTGCGCCACCCAGGCGCCCGGGGAATCAAACATTTTATATAGACTGCAATCCATTCCCCTTGTTTTTACCTTTATCTCACTCCTGCTTTTAGTGGTACCTACTGCCCTTAATTTCTAAGATTCTGGGGTAAAATGTGGTTTACTTCTTACTGACTTCCTTACCTGCAGGAGTACTTCTCATCCTCTGAAGTCTCCTGATTCAGTTCCAGTTCCCACACTTTTCTTGATAAATACTGCCTCCATTCTATTCGTACCTTTTGCTTTCTAATAAATGAATTTGTTTGTAAATCTCTACCTTTTATCAAACACTCATACGTTTACTTTGTTCGAAGTAATTACTGACTTATTTAATTTTCCAAACAACCTTAACATGGTAGTATAATTATTTATAGATATTCATTAGTAGCATCTCATACATTTAGGTATGATTTTCATTGTTTTTTCTGTTCTATGTATTTTTAAATGATGATTCTTGCATTTTTACTTAAGCCAGAAAAGACTTTTCATTTCTAATTGTATGATTTTGTTTCTCTTTAAATAACCGTTCACATCGATTAATATTTTCCATATCTTTAATAGTGTTGTAAGCTACGTCTTTATGAGAAAGCTGAATCAAAATGCTTTATGGATTTTTAATTTTCTTAAAATCTGGGCATTTTTCCATAATTTATTTTATACGATGTTATTAGATATATACATGTTTAGGAGCTACATTTCATGGTATACTTTTTTTTACTACTTTATTTTCAGACTTTCCTTTAAAAATATCCAATCTGTCTTTTTAATAGTTAAGTTTTATCCATTTACTATTATCGTGGATTCTGATATTTTAGGTAACTTCTATTTATATTTTTTAGTTTATTATTCTTCTGTTTTGCTTCTTTCTCCCCCTACTATCCTGTCCTGTCTTAATGGACTCATTTTTTTAAATTTTATTTTATCTGCCTTTGGTTTGTTTAGGAGATTTTAACCAACCACTGACAGTTTGCTACCCCCACTTTTCAGTAGTGAGTGTGTGTGTACATATCCAGTCTAGATTGTTAATTTTATAATTTTATAAATTAGCTATAGTTATCATTCTTTTGCAAGTAACATGCTTTTTGGCAGCTTTTACAATTTTTGCTTTATTCTTAATGTTACGAATTTTCCTTACCTTCTGTATGTGTAAGGATAGATTTAAGTATTTATTTTTAATCCTTCTCAGTAGTTGGAGTATACTTTTATTCCTAGGAATAATATTTTTAATGATGGAAATTTCTCATTCTCAGTTTCAACTTTTCATGTATTATTTCTCTGGCATTCATTCCATTATATTTCTCACAACGGCTGTAAAACATTTTTAAGAGCCTTTTATTCTGTTCCCACTGTGCTTTTTTTTTTTTTTTAAGTTGCTTTCTGATCAGTTTTAAATTAAAAAAAAAATGGAAATAGTACAGAGGGCTAACTCCCATACACTGCACACCTGTTTCCCCCTTTTATTAACATCTTACGTTAGTATGATAGATTTGCTATAATTAATGAACCAATATCAATACTAACTAAAGTCAACATTTTATTTGGATTTCATTAGCTTTTACATAAAGTTTTTGTTTTTGTTTTTGTTTTCTATTCCAGGATCTCTTTCAGGATACATGATATTTAGTTGTCATGTGTTTCTTTAGGTTTCTGTTGAGTTTGACAGCTGCTTAGTCTTCCATTGTCTTTTTTTATGACTTTGACAGTTTTGAGGAGTGCTGGTCAGGTATATTTTAGAATGTTCCTTAACAGGGAATTGCCCAATTTGTTTCCTTGTGATTAGACAGGGTTTATAGGTTTTAGAAGGAAGCTCACAGAAGTAAAGTGCCATTTTCATCAAATCATATCAAGGGTACTACACTATCAACATAACTTACTACTTTTGAATTTGACCTTGTTCAACTGGGTATTCATATTTGATCATACTTCTCCATTGTACTCATTGCCTTTTAGCTAGTTATCTTGGTTATTTTTCTTTTACTCTTTTTTTTTATTATATGGTAGATGAATAACACAGTCCTCTCTTCCAATTTATTCACTTATCAAATGTCTCTGGTCTGAGATTTGAGTTTTTATTTTAATAATTATATTTATAAATGCCTGGGTTTCTTATTTTTATATTCATCTGCTCTTATTTCATTCCTTTATTCTTTTATGTCTTCTTCATTTTTATGGAACTTACACTATCATTTATCTTTTTGAGTATCCTAAAATTATTTATTTCCAAGTCTCTCACAGACCCTTCAGTGATATAAATTTAATCTGATGTTAAATGGACTTGTGTTTTGCTTTATATTTCTCTTGCTATATTCCTATTTAAATCTAGCACCTCTATGTTTGGAGCAGGGAAGATTACATCAATGTAAGCATTTATTGTGCTACCTTCATACGATTATTTTCTAACTATATTTCTTCTTCTCCTTCCTCCTCCTTTTCTTCTTCATGCTTGCCTCTATCTAATCTATATCCTTGATTGAAAAGAAAACAATTTTCATAATGGCTACTCTGAAATCCCACTTTGTTGTGAGATTGTTAATATTGCACATCCATCTACAGAACCAGCGGATGGCTTAATTTAATTCTTGGCAACACATCTCAGATTCTCTTGTCATTATGAGCATCCCTCTTGCTATAAACTATAAATCCATGAAGCTATACAATAATAGCTCTAAATAAGACAATTTTCTTCTGTTTGCATGGATTAGATGCCATTACTATATAGGAACAAAACTTCTCCATCATTCCATTATGCCTATAGCTTCAGCCCTACTCCCAAATTTATACTTCTCTTAAAGTTCAGGTTTGTTAAGATGTTTACCATGCCTTTAAGTTTTTGTTGTCTTTTTATTTAAATCCATGTTTGCTATATGTTTAGAGCATAGGGATTACATCAATGTATGAATTTTCTGTACTATCTTTAGCTGATTATTTTTTAACTGTTTTCTCCTCCTCCTCCTCCTTTCTTTTAGGCTTTGTTTTGCTTCCAGGAGGTGCACTTGGCCAGCTTCTGGGAGGTATCATTGTTTCCAAGTTACACATGTCTTGTAAAGCCCTTATGAGATTTACAATCGTTACATCTGTTGTATCACTTGTATTCTTTGGGTTTGTAATTTTTGTACGCTGTGATACAATACCATTTGCTGGGATCAATGAAGATTATGACGGGTAAATATTATTTTGTATATCAGGATTTTACATTTGAACTAACAATGTATTTTTCAGTTAATAATTATTTATCTAGTAACCCTGTATGTTTGTTCCATTCTTGGAATTATTCAACATGTAAAAGAAATATAAAGCTTCACCTTTATATAAGAAATATAAAGTTTCACCTTTTATATTAAGGGCAGAAATATCATGATGATAGCTTGTGACATGACTATTTATGCATTCATAAAGTAATAAATAAAAAAAAAACCATTGACATGAGTCAGGATGTAGAAGTAATATTCTGTATTAAAGTGACTAATACTAGGAGACAATGCTGTCTATACAAAGCCTTATCTTGTGTTCCTGAATTAGTATGTCTGCCTTTTTATAGACATCATAGAAGGGAACTGAAGTACATCTGATAGTACATGTAAGTAACGCATTCTTTAAGCTAAACTTGCGAAAACTTAAAGAACTTGGCAGAGATTGATATTAAACACAGGGTAACGGAATTCAAATAGAAAACCTAAGGACTGAGCAAGTAAAATCAGTAAAGAAAATAAGATTTTCACTTCGGAGTAGCTTGTGGCCGACCAATGCTCCCATTGAGAACAACCCCAGAAAACTGAATAGAGTTTAAAAGGTTTGTTTAAAGGGCATCAGAGGATTGTTTGGCAAATAGGAATTTGAAGGCCAAAATTCTAGAATAAGGCAGACCCTTAATAAAAGAAGGAATTTTCTGCAGTTGGATACTTCTAGAGATATTTTCTAATTCTTGATGTTGGCAAGAAGCCAAGAATTTGGGCAAAGGTCTGGTCAGAAAGCATCTAGTTATGAGAAATCACACCTTTTGACGGATGTATCAACCTAAAGAGACAAAAATAGGGCTGGGCGGGATATCAGAGATAGGAGGGAGATAAACAAATAAGACAACATTCTGTTGGGTTTTCATTCAATATATATGCTGCATTACAAAGTAAGAAGCTGACAACAAGCAAAAATCTTGTAGAAAGTAGAGGAAAATTCTAGCAGTATTGTGATACTCTGTAGATCAGAGTGACTTCAGAATATTGTGGGGGTGGAGTGGAGAGGAACTGTGGTGAACACTACGTGTTCTCAATTGGTATCTCTCTCAGGCTCAGACCTAACAGTGAGGGCCTTCCTGAAGTACCATAGCTTAGCCAGGAGTTAATCTGGTCTCTGATTGGATTGATTTGGTCAGCCAGCACTCTAACTATTGGCAGAAAGATACAACACTCTAAAAAAAAAAAAAAAAAAAAAGATAATATCAAACACAGCTAGTTGTAAAGTATCATAGGCAAAGGTCTTGCATTACTAAAAATTACCAAGCAGATCAAGGATGTGACCAAAAGTTATGAGACAGAACAGATGATAGAATAGACCCACAGGGGATCCAGATGTCATCATTATCAAATAAGAATGTTAACATAATATTGATATGAGCAGTAATACAAATGACTGAATTTCTCTTCAGAAACCATGGGTTCAGAAAAGAGTAGAACAATATGTTTAGAATTCTGAAAGAAAAAAAAATAACAAACTCTTGACTCTTTAATCATTAATCCAGTGATAATATCTTTCAAGAATGAAAATCAAGTAAAGCTATTCTCAGGTGAAGGATAATAAAATTAGTTGTTAGCTCTAAAAGAAATTATTAAGTTTTTTTTTCAGTTTAAAGCAAAATAATCTTAGAGGAAAACTTGAAACTTGAAAGATAAAGGAAGAGTAAAAGAAGTGATAAATACACTAGTAAATAGACTAACTTTTTCATCTTAAGTTTAAGATATATGTAACTATTGAAAACCAAAAGTACAACATTGGTGTAGATTATCGAAGGTTGTAGATATAATATGTGTGACAACTGTAACCTAAGGGACAGAAAAAATGGACATCTGTGGTTATGAGACTTATACATTTTAAACAGAGTGGTAAAATATCAACTTGAAGTAGAAAAGTAAGTATAGATACACATATAGTTTAGGTATCTATGTAGCTCAGGTATACATTGATATTTCCTGTCTTTGTATGGTCTGCACACTAAGATTGTTTTTATATTAGTAAGTGTAGTGAAAAATAATAAAGAACAATAGGACTTATAGTTTCTATTCCAATATTAAAGTGCTTGTAAGTCATCACTCCCATCCTCACAATTAGAAAAGGTTTGGACAAATAAAAAATCAACAACAGAGGGCAAACTGGGCAAAGTACTGTCCGCTAAACTGGAGAGATAGGCAAATAGAGAGAATTGCAGTTTACTGGAAGCAGAAGCCATTGGAACTGAATATTAAACAGTACTTGACTAATTGCTAGATGTGGAACATGGAATAATTTGAGAGTTAAAGACTCCTGGGGACTCAGTCATAGGAAGACCCCGCACACTTTCATGACTCTTACATCCAGGTGCTTCACCAGGTTCTAACAGTGGAAACTGGGAGAAAAATCCTCTTGTGTTTTAGGCAGGAGGAGAGGGAAAGTAGCCATTTGAAATATGCCCACAAGAAGTCTGCTCTTTGTAACAAGAGTCTACCCTGCAGGGAAACTACTTTCTCAGAGTTTCCCTTGCCAAACTTTAAAAAGGAGGGCAATTAGACCAGTCAACCATTTTATAACCTTCCTATTTTATATAAGGAAAGGGAGAAAAAAAAGCTAAGAAAAACTTCTGAAGTTCACAGCCTAGAGACTCAGGCCCACTGGGGCAGGCAGAGACATAAAATCTAAGATTTAATAATAATATTATAGAATGCTTTCCCTCAAGAATATCTTACCACCACCACAACAGATACCTAGTAATAATAGAGAATTACAACTGAGAGAGCTGCAATGTATGCGCTGTTTGATAAAAAGATTCTAGGGCAACCCAGGACAACCTGGAAGACAGAATGAGGATGCCATGGAAAACAGAGGCCTTTGACATCTGTAACTACAACAAACTTTAAACACAGCCTAATTCCTACACAGATAAACATAAAAACCTCACACTAAAAGGCCTATTTACCTCTGTTCTTGGTAACCTAATAATGTCTGCCTTTAAACAAACACATTATAAGGCATTCTAAAAGGGAAGAAAATATGCAGACTGAAAAACACAGTAAACATCAGAACCAGACTCAGATATGGCACAGGTTTAGAAATGACTAGACTAGGAACATAAAATAGCTATGATTAATATGCTAAGGGTTGTAATGCAAAAAAGTGGGCAACATGAAAGAAAAGATAGGTAATTTAGGTAGAGAAATAGAAGTTGTAAGAAAAAATCAAAAGTAAATACCAGAAAGCAAAAACACTATAAGAGAAATGAAGAATCCCTTTCATGGGGCCATCAGACTGCAGAGGACTGAGGAAAGTATCCATGACTGTGAAGACATGTCAATAGAAACTTCTCAAACTGAAAAATACAGAGAAAAAAAAGATGAAAAAAAAAAACTGGGACAGATATCCAAGAATTGTGCAGCAATTACACAGATATAACAAATGATAAGGCAAACACCAGAAGGAGGAGAGTGGGACTGAAGAGGTGGGTCACATAATGGCTGAGAATTTTTCGCAATTAATAACAAACACCAAAATATAGATATGGAAAGCTCAGAGAACTTCAAGAAGGATAAATACCAAACAACTGACACCTAGGCATATCATATTAAAACTGCAGAATGAGAAAATAATGACAAAAATCCTGAAAGAAGCCAGGAGAAACAAACCTCACTGATGTATGATTGAGGATTATTTAATACAGACTTATTTAGAAACCATACAAGCAAGAAGAGAGTGGAATGAAATATTTAAAGGATTGAAAAAAATCATTAACCTAGAATTCTGTGTGCAATGAAACTATCCTTCAAAAATAAAGCAGAAAGATGCCTGGATAACTCATTAGGTTAAGCTTCTGACTCGATTTCTGCTGGAGTCATGATCTCACAGTGGTGCAATCCAGCCCTGCATCAGCGTGGAGGCTGCTTAAGAGTCTCTCCCTCCCTCTGCTTTTTCCCCTTCCCTGCTTGTGTGTGCTCCTTCTCTTTCATTCTCTCTTTCTCTCAAAAAAAAAAAAAGTGGAAATAAAGATATTCTCAGGTTAAAAAAATAATGGAATTGTAAACCTGCTTTGCAAGAAACATTTAATGAAGTTCTTCAGAAAAAAGAAAAATGGTATGAATTAGAAATTTGAGTTCACCTACAGAAACAAAGAAACATGCTTCGCAAGTAAACCTGCCTCGCAAGAAATGTGTTTTTTGTTTTTAAGTTTATTTCTTTTGAGAGAGACAGAGACAGTGCCAGTGAGGGAGGGGTAGAGAGAGGAGAGAGAGAGAGCATCCCAAGCAGGCTCCATGCTGCCAGCTCAGAGCCACACACAGGGCTCAAACCCATGAAGCCATAAGGTCATGACCTGAGCCAAAACCAAGAGTTGGATGCTTGACTGAATGAGCCACTCAGGCCCTCCAGTAACAAATGTATAAAGAAGTTTTCAGAAAAAAGAAAAATGATATGAGTGAGAAATTTGAGTTTATATAAAGAAATGAAGAACATCAGAGAATGAATAAATGAAGGTATAATAATTTTTTAATTTTTAATTGGTGTAATAGATAACATGTTCAAAATAATGATGATAAGAGGTTAAGTGTTTATAGTTTATGGATAGTGAAATGGATAATAGAAATCTTATACAAGAGGAGGGAGGAGTTGAGAATAGTCTTTTATAAGGTATGTGCACTACCCACGAAGTAGTATGGTGTTATCTGAAAGCAGACTTGCTTATATCCTGGAAATTCTAGGGAAATCACCAAAACATTTTTAAAAGTATAATTGCTATGCTAACAGATGAGAGAAAATAGAATCTCATAAAATACTCAAAACCAGAGGAGGCAAAAAAAAAAAAAGAAAGAAAAAAAGAAAAAAGAAGGAAAGGTGAAAGCAAGAAAGCAAGAAAGAACAATTGTTTGGCATGTAATTTTTCACAGTCCTCTCATGATCTTTTGTATTTGTGTTGTCTCATTTGTGATGTCTCCTTCATTCACAATTTCATTTGTTTGAGTTCTCTTTTTTTTTTCTTGGCAAATCTGAAGGTTTGTCTATTACATTTTTCTTTAAAAAAATACCAGCTTTTAGTTTCATAGACTATTAATTTCATAGACTATTGTGTTATTAGTCTTTATCTCATTTATTTCTGTTCTGATCTTTGTTATTTCCTTCCTTCAACTAACTTTGAGCTTAATTTGTTGTTTTTCTAGTTCCTTGAGGTGTAGAATTAAGTTGTTCATTTGAGAGCTTTCTTTTTTCTTAATGTAGGCATTTATCACTGTGAACTTCTCTCAGAATTTCTTTAGCTGCCTCCCATACCCCATAGTCTCTGGAATGTTACCTTTCCATTTTCATTTATCTCAAGGTATTTTTTTTTAATTTCTCTTTTGATTTCTTCTTTGGTCCATTAGTTGTTCAGTAGCATGTGTTTAAATCTCCACATAGGTGTGATTTTTCCAGTTTTCTTCTTTAAATTGATTTCTAGTTTCGTACTATTGTACTCTTCTTAAATTTAATGATTTGTTTTATAGCCTACTATATGATCTATTTTGGAGAATGTTCCATATGCATCAAGAAGAATAGGTATTCTCCTGCTGTAGATGGAATGTTCGTCTGTAGGTCTAACTGAGCCAATGTGTAGTTTAAATCCAATGTTTATTTTTTGTTTGTTTGTTTGTTTTTACTGTTTTTCTCTCTGGATGATTTATCCCTTGTTGAAAGTAGGGTGCTGAAGTTCCCTACTATTATTATATTTCTGTCTATTTTTCCCTTTAGGTCTGCTAAAATTTGTTTTATGTATTAGATATTCCTCTGTTGGATAAATAAATATTTGCAACTGAATTGTTATTGGATTGATTCTTTTTCATTATAACATGATATTTGTCTCTTGTAACAGTTTTTGGTCTACTCTGTCTCATATAAATATAGCTACCACAGCTTTCTTTTGGCTTCCATTTGCATGGAATATCTTTTTTCATCTCTTTACTTTCAGTCTTTGTGTGTCCATACATCTGACGTGAGTCTCTTGTAGGAGGCATACAGTTTTTTTGTTTTTAATCCATTCAATCATTCTATGTCTTTTGATTGGAGAACTTAGTCCATTACATTTAAAGTAATTATTGATAGGTATGTATATATCACCATTTTGTTCATTGTTTCTGGCTGGTTTTTAGTCCTATTTCTTTTTGTCTTGCTTTCCTTCTTATAGTTTGATGATTTTCTGTAGTGGTATGCTCAGATTGCTTTGTCTTTATCTTTTGTGTGTCTACTATAGGCTTTTGCTTTCTGGTTAGCATGTTACATAAAATATCTTATATTTTTAACAGTTTTAAGCTGATAAGAGCTTAACCTTGAACACATACTGAAGCTCTAAATTTTTATGCTCACTCTACATTCTATTTGTTGTTGATGTCACAATTTATGTCTTTTTACCTTGTGTATGCATTAACAAATTCTTGTAGTTATAATTATTTTAATAACTATATTAACCAGGTTAACCTTATCTACAACTATTGTCTTACCTATAATTATAAATAGATGGTATTTATCATTCAGCCAGGCTTGAGCTCTTGCCTGTCTCTCAAACTTTTGTGATTGTTTAAACTACCTTCTTTGTTTTTAATGGGTCCTGTTGGTCGAGGATGTGCCTAGACCTGTCAGTGTCCCAAAGGGACACTAGTCAACACCTAGATTTAGGCTGATTGGACCTCAATCTGGACCTCATGCAGTAATAAAATATAGTTTGGACCCTTCCAGGGAGAAATTGGAGTTTAGTTATTTTGTCTGCTCCACCTTTGTTAGGGTTGAGTGTATAGCAGCAGGGGGTACTCCTGTGCACATTAATAATTGCTTTTTTGTCTTTGTCTACTATGGTCCCGTGGAACTCATCACTGCAAGCCCTTTTGGATGTGAGAACCAGATTACCCAGAAACCCATCCCTTGGGTGGCAGCCACAAAAGCTGGGATGCCAGCATATGTATAAGTTACTTCTAGGGAAACACTGGCAATTTGTAGTGAGCTGACATGAGAAGGCAAAGGTAATGTCTGATGGCTTCTCTCATCTCTGGGAAGGATTGCAGTCAGCCCCTACATGCCTTCTAAATTAGAAGCCTGATCTTCAGGCAGCTGCTTTTAAAGTATTCAAATAGGCTTCTTTCAGGAGAAATCTAAAAAATGGGTATATTTTGTCTCCCCCCCCCCTCTGCATGAACCCTGTAGGGATAGCTGGTTAAGAACTGTTTCTTTGTTTGCTGCAGTACTGTGGAACTCTGCAAGCTCTGTTGGTTATCAGAGTCCTGCCATCAAGGGGCTCTTTTCCTTGGGGGGATTGTGGTGAGCCCCTGGATAGATGTTAAATTAGAAGCCTAATCCTCTGGTAGCAGGTTTTAAAGTACGCAGATAGGATCTTTCAGGCAGACAGAGATGGGCATTTTTTGCCCATGGGGAGATAGCCATGGTGAGTCTGCAGAGCCCGTTAAGAAATGTTTCTTTATTTCTTTCAATCTTGTTCACCTGTGGATGCAAGCCCCAATAGTTTTTGGAACTAAGTGTTTTGGGTGTGTTTAAGACTCAGGTGTAACTCAGGTGTGAGTCTTAAAAGTTGGCACACTATAAGTGGGGTCCATATTTTTCACTGCTTAGGGAGAAGTTGCTAGTTGGGAGGTCCTTCCTGATTATCAGGCACTGGCCAGGGGTGAGGTTTATGCTGAAAGTATGTCTCAGGTGTTCCTATCTGTTTCAGTGTGGGTGATGGTATTTTCTCATTTTCCCTATTTGTACGAGTTACTCAGGGCAATTCTCTGTATAGCTGTAGATTTGGTGTGTCCTCAGTAGGAGGTGAGTTCCAGAGACTCTGTCACCATCTTGGATTGCAACCAAGATAGTATTTTCAACAAATGGTGCTAGAAAAACTGAAAATGTACATGCAAAAAAAAAAAACAAACAAACAAACAAGAAAAAAAATCTAGAGAGAGAACTTATACTCTTCACAAAAATTAAAACTAACTCAAAATGGACTCTAGACCTAAATATAAAACACAAAATTATAACTTCTGTAATATATCATAGGATAAAATCTAGGTAACCTTGGGCTTTATGATGACATTTCATATACAACACCAAAAAAAAAAAAGCATGAAAGGAAAAAATGATATGTTAAGTGTCATTAAAATTAAAAACTTTCTCTCTGAAAGGCACTTAATGGAATTAAAAGACAATGCACAAATTGGAGGAAAAATACATATTTGATACAGGACATATCCAAAATATTTAAAGAACTCTTAAAATTCATCAGTTTACAGAGAAACAACCCAATTAAAAATGGCCAAAAGATCTGAACAGACACTTCACTAAGAAGAATATACAGATGCTAATAAGCATATGAAAATATGTTCAGTGTTATATGCATCAGGGAGTTAGAGATAAAAATAACAATTAGATACCCCAACACATTGACTGAAATCCAGAAAACTGACAAAACCAAATGCTAGCAAGGATATAGAATAACAAAGACTCACATTTGCTTCTATTGGTAATATAAAATGGTAACTCTGTATATGCTCAATTATGTAAACCTAAAATTGTTCAAATATATAGTTTAAAATTCAGAATATAACAATCTAAAAGTATTTTGAAGTATAGGCAGTTTTTAATAATATAAAGTAAGACCTTTTGGCTTTATCCTAAATTTATATTTGGAAATAATTCTGAGCTTTCACTTCCAGCCAAGATGGGGTAACAGATTTCCTCTTCTTCCAAAAACAACCAAGAATTTGATAAAATTGAAACTGTGTTTTTCAAGACATTGGAATCAGTCATTGAAAGACAGTGATTCATGAGAAAGGAGAAACATTTAAGGTGAACCAGGTAATTCCTCCAGCTCACTGTCTTAATAGAGGTTTAAGATCATGGCACAGGGAGTGGGAATGAGACAGATTCTGCCTGATTCCCTTAAATGAGGAAATTGAGCTGAGGGTTCAAAAACCAATATGGCTGTAGTTCACAGGATTGTGTATTAGAGGATATATCTGCAGAAGACCCCCTGAAGTATTTTTTTTTTTATTAAAAAAAAATTTTTTTTTTCAACGTTTATTTATTTTTGGGACAGAGAGAGACAGAGCATGAACGGGGGAGGGGCAGAGAGAGAGGGAGACACAGAATCGGAAACAGGCTCCAGGCTCCGAGCCATCAGCCCAGAGCCTGACGCGGGGAACTCACGGACCGCGAGATCGTGACCTGGCTGAAGTCGGACGCTTAACCGACTGCGCCACCCAGGCGCCCCAACCCCCTGAAGTATTAAGTGCAATAGTAACTATGATATATGTGAAGAAAGTTCTTGAGTCTAAGTCCACCAAAAGAATTAGAATTACAGGGCATACCTCTCACACAGGATTGGGAATAATATCTGTTTTCATCAGTCAACTAGGAAACCTCAAAAATCACAGTGCATAAAGTATACACAGGGATCTTGTCTCAGAAGTGGATAATAATTGTAAACTGAGTGCTATTCTGGCTGTTCCTATCAAATCTGCCTATCAAACTAAAAAAGATAAAAGTGCTTCCAAGTAAATTACCTGCATTTCAGAGCAAAGCTTAAGGATGTTCACAAAAAGACAAAAATATTCAGCATCAAAGATCAAAATTTAGAAGGTCCAATATTCAGTAAAATGTTGTAAGGAATTCAAAGAAACAGAAAACTACAACCCATAATGAGAAGCTAAACCAGTTGATCAAAAATGACCCATAACTGACATGGATGTTAATATTATCAGAGTTAACATAGTTATTATATCAGTATTCCATATGTTCAAAAAATAAAAGACAATTTTTAAAAACCGAATTGAGCATAGAGAAATGAAAACCAGGATGTTTGAGAAAAATGCTATGTATGAGATTAATGACAGAATAGACGTTGCAGGAGTTTAAACTTGAAATTATTAATAATAAACATCCAACAGAAAAACACAGAGAAAAGAGAATTAACAAAAATAAACAAAGCATCAATGATTTGGACAACTTCAGGTGGCCAGCCAAACGCAGAGTTGGAGTCTCCAAAGGAAGGCCTTGGAGAAAGAAAAATATTTGAAGAAATTATGTTTAAATTTTAAAAATTTCATGTAGACCATAAACCTACAGACCTAGAAACTTAGCAAACCCTCAGAACAAGAAACATGAAGAAAATTACACCATGCTACATAATAATCAAATTGTGCTCACAGCACAGAGCCTGCTTCAGATCCTCTGTCTCCCTCTCTCTGCCCCTTCCCCACTTGTACCTGTGCTCTCTCTCTCAAAGATAAATACATGTGAAGATTTTTTTTTTAAGTGAAGGAGAAATAACTTTACACATAAAAAATGTAAATAATATTTGAACAACAGACTTATCCTACATGAAATGTTTAAAAAGTCTGGCTGAAGTAAAATACCAGATAAGAATATAAACTACACAAAGCAAAGAAAAGCAAAGGAAATGGTAATTATTTAAGTATTTTTTCTTATTTAACTCGCTTTAAAAATAATTGTTTAAGACAGATAAACATATATTATGGGCTTACATGAAGTGCTATAATATCACATGTTGGTAAACTGTGTTAAGTTAAAGATGTATAATATCACCTCTGAAGCACCACTAAAATAACAAAGTCACAGCTAATAAATCAAGCTGACACATGAATTAAAATAGAATTTTACAAAAACATTTGTTTAATCTCAAATTAGGCAAAAAAGAGAACAAAGAAGAGATAAAAAGAAAACAAATATAAACGATAGATTCAAACCTAACTACAATAGTAATCACATTAAATGTAAATGTTGCAATATCTCAATTAAAAGGCAGAAAATTTTAAATTTTATTTTTTTTTAACGTTTATTTATTTTTGAGACAGAGAGAGACAGAGCATGAATGGGGGAGGGGCAGAGAGAGAGGGAGACACAGAACTGGAAGCAGGATCCAGGCTCTGAGCCATCAGCCCAGAGCCTGATGCGGGGCTCGAACTCACGGACTGTGAGATCGTGACCTGAGCTGAAGTCGGACGCTTAACTGACTGAGCCACCCAGGCGCCCCAAAATTTGATTTTTTAAAGCAAGACCCAATGTATATGTTGCATAAAAGAAATGTGCTTCAAATATAAACACAAGTAGATTATAAGTAAAGGGATGGGGAAAGGTGTATCATATTGACAGTAATCTAAAGAAAGCTGGAGTATGATATCAGACCAAGTAGATTTGAGAGCAAATAATATTAGCAGGAATAAATAAGGTCATTATGTAATGATAGAATGATCAGTTCATCAAAATTCAAACAGTTCTTGATTTTTATGAACCTAATGAAAGAGCTTTAATATATGTGAAGCAAAAACTTAGACACTGTAAGTAGACATGTAGAAATCCACAAATATAATCAGATATTTCAATACTCTTCTCTTAATAATAGAAGTAGGCAAAAAAACCTCAGTGATGATGCATAAGATTTGAACAACACTAACAACCAGTTTGACCTGATTGACATTTGTAGAACACTTCACCTGTCAAAGAAGAATATACATTCTTTTTAAACTCGAAACCCTAAGTAAACCATATTCTGTAAAGCAAGTCTCAGTAAATTTAAAAGATTAAATCATATAATGAAATTAAATTTTCAAACCATGATGAAATTAAATTAGAAACAAATTAATAAAAAAAGATTTCTGGAGGGGCGCCTGGGTGGCGCAGTCGGTTAAGCGTCCGACTTCAGCCAGGTCACGATCTTGCGGTCCGTGAGTTCGAGCCCCGCGTCAGGCTCTGGGCTGATGGCTCAGAGCCTGGAGCCTGTTTCCGATTCTGTGTCTCCCTCTCTCTCTGCCCCTCCCCCGTTCATGCTCTGTCTCTCTCTGTCCCAAAAATAAAATAAACGTTGAAAAAAAAAAAATTAAAAAAAAAAAAAAAGATTTCTGGAAAAGTCCCAAATATTTTGAAACTGAATAACAAAGTTCTAAACAACTTGTGTTAAAATAATTTTTTCAGAAGGGAAATTGTAAAGTGTTTTGATGTGAATGAAAATGAATACACATGTAACAAAATTTATAAAATGCCACTAAAACAGTACTTAGGGAAAAATGTACAGCCAGTATTAGAAAAGAAAAAAAGTCTCAAGCCAATGACATTTGTTTCTACTTTAAAAAACTAGAAACATCAAAGCAGATTGATCCCAAAGTAAGTAAAATAATGGAAACAATTGAGATTTGAACAGAAATTAGTGAGGTAGAAATGATAAAAAACAATGGAGGAAATATAATCAGATGAAATTTTGAGAAGATGGATAAAATTGCTAAACTGTTAGAGAAAACTACCAATATCAAGAGTCAGAGAGCTGATGTGATATTTTTATAGATTCTACCAATATTAAAAGGATAGTAGGGTAATATTATAAACAACTTTATGCCCATAAATCTGACAACTTCCATGAAATGGGAAAATCCTTCAAAAGACACAAATTTATTTAAGAAAAAATAAATGTATGTATCTAGTAAATAAATCAAATTTGTACTTAAGCACCTTCTGACAAAGAAAATTCCAGGCCCAAATGGTTTTATTGGAGAATTAAACCAAACATTTAACAATATCTGATTTTACATAAATTCTTCCAGAAAATTGAAAAGGAGTGTATGCTCCCCAACTTATTCTATAAAACTTGCATTATCTTGATGTCAAAACTAGACAAAAACTTTGTAAGAAAAGAAAAGTATATAGACTTATTTCTGTCATGAACATAGATGCAATAACTTTCAACAAAATTCTAGCAAGTTGAACCTAAGAGTATATTAAAAGGAAAATAAATTATGTTCAAGTAAGATTTTTCAGAGGAATGCAAGATTGCTTTTATATTTGAAAATCGATTGATATAATCCACCATATTAATAAAATCAAAAAAACTATAATCACAATAGATGCCAAAAAGGCCCATGATAAAGTGCCACATCTATTCCTAATAAACTAGGAAACTAGAAATTGGAGGTAACTATGAAAACATACAGCTAATACTATACTTAGTGATTATTATGGAATGAATGTGTCCCTCCCCCCCCACACTAAATTCATATGTTGAAGCCAATGTGATAGTGTTAGGAGGTGGAGCCTTAAGGAAATAATTAGGTTTAGGTGATGTCATGAAGGTAGGACCCCCCACCCCCATAATGGGATTAGTGTTCTTTTAAGAAGGGGAATAGACCAAAGACTTCCCTCAATTTTCTGTGTGAGGATACACTGAGAATGTGATGATCTACAATCTGGGAAGAAGCCCACACCAAACATCAAAGCTACCTGCACCTTGATCTTGGACTTAGCTTCCAGAACTGTGGGAAATAAGTGTTTATTGTTTAAGCCACCCAGTCTACGATATTTTGCTATAGAAGCCTGAGCTGCTATAAAATGATGAAAACATGAATGACATGTTGAAACATTCAAGGACAATGATGAAACATTGAATGACCAGGAGCATAACAAGGATATCTGCTTTCAGTACTATTACATTAACATTATAATGGATGTTCTAGCCATTACAATACCATAAGAAAAAGAAATAAAAGGCATCCTGATAAGAAAAGTAGAAATAAAATAGTTTATTTGAAGATCACACAATTGTCTATATAGAAACTATATAACTAAAAATATAACAAAAACTATAAAAAATGATAACTGAATAATAACTAAAAATATAAGTTTAGTAATTTGTAGGATACAAGATCAAAATGTAAGAGATTACAGTATTTCTACATACCACCTACAAATAAGTGGAAATTAATGTCAAAAACAACACTACTGACAGTAGTATTAAGAAAAAAAATGTTGTAGAAGAATATATCATCATACAAGAATCAATGGTGTTTTTATATATTACCTACAAACAGCTGGAAATTGATATTACACAAAAATGCCATTAGCAATAGTATCAAGAAGAAATACTTAAGGATAAATATAAGAAGTGAAAGCCCAATTCATAATTACTACAAAATATTCCTAGCTAAAATAAAGACCTGAATTTTTATTTTATTTTATTTTATTTTATTTTATTTTATTTTATTTTACTTTATTTTATTTTATTTTTATTTTTTTTAATATATGAAATTTATTGTCAAATTGGTTTCCATACAACACCCAGTGCTCATCCCAAAAGGTGCCCTCCTCAATACCCATCACCCACCCTCCCCTCACTCCCACCCCCCATCACCCCTCAGTTTGTTCTCAGTTTTTAACAGTCTCTTATGCTATGGCTCTCTCCCACTCTAACCTCTTTTTTTTTTTTTTTCCTTCCCCTCCCCCATGGGTTTCTGTTAAGTTTCTCAGGATCCACATAAGAGTGAAACCATATGGTATCAGTCTTTCTCTGTATGGCTTATTTCACTTAGCATCACACTCTCCAGTTCCATCCACGTTGCTACAAAAGGCCATATTTCATTCTTTCTCATTGCCACGTAGTACTCCATTGTGTATATAAACCACAATTTCTTTATCCATTCATCAGTTGATGGACATTTAGGCTCTTTCCATAATTTGGCTATCGTTGAGAGTGCTGCTATAAACATTGGGGTACAAGCGCCCCTATGCATCCGTACTCCTGTATCCCTTGGGTAAATTGCTAGCAGTGCTATTGCTGGGTCATAGGGTAGGTCTATTTTTAATTTTCTGAGGAACCTCCACACTGTTTTCCAGAGCGGCTGTACCAATTTGCATTCCCACCAACAGTGCAAGAGGGTTCCCTTTCTCCACATCCTCTCCAGCATCGATAGTCTCCTGATTTGTTCATTTTGGCCACTCTGACTGGCGTGAGGTGATATCTGAGTGTGGTTTTGATTTGTATTTCCCTGATAAGGAGCGACGTTGAGCATCTTTTCATGTGCCTGTTGGCCATCCGGATGTCTTCTTTAGAGAAGTGTCTATTCATGTTTTCTGCCCATGTCTTCACTGGGTTATTTGTTTTTCAGGTGTGGAGTTTGGTGAGCTCTTTATAGATTTTGGATACTAGCCCTTTGTCCGATATGTCATTTGCAAATATCTTTTCCCATTCTGTTGGTTGCCTTTTAGTTTTGTTGGTTGTTTCCTTTGCTGTGCAGAAGCTTTTTATCTTCATGAGGTCCCAGTAATTCACTTTTGCTTTTAATTCCCTTGCCTTTGGGGATGTGTCGAGTAAGAGATTGCTACGGCTGAGGTCAGAGAGGTCTTTTCCTGCTTTCTCCTCTAAGGTTTTGATGGTTTCCTGTCTCACATTCAGGTCCTTTATCCATTTTGAGTTCATTTTTGTGAATGGTGTGAGAAAGTGGTCTAGTTTCAACCTTCTGCATGTTGCTGTCCAGTTCTCCCAGCACCATTTGTTAAAGAGACTGTCTTTTTTCCATTGGATGTTCTTTCCTGCTTGGTCAAAGACTAGTTGGCCATACGTTTGTGGGTCTAGTTCTGGGGTTTCTATTCTATTCCATTGGTCTATGTGTCTGTTTTTGTGCCAATACCATGCTGTCTTGATGATGACAGCTTTGTAGTAGAGGCTAAAGTCTGGGATTGTGATGCCTCCTGCTTTGGTCTTCTTCTTCAAAATTCCTTTGGCTATTCGGGGCCTTTTGTGGTTCCATATGAATTTTAGGATTGCTTGTTCTAGTTTCGAGAAGAATGCTGGTGCAATTTTGATTGGGATTGCATTGAATGTGTAGATAGCTTTGGGTAGTATTGACATTTTGACAATATTTATTCTTCCGATCCATGAGCAGGGAATGTCTTTCCATTTCTTTAAATCTTCTTCAATTACCTTCATAAGCTTTCTATAGTTTTTAGCATACAGATCTTTTACATCTTTGGTTAGATTTATTCCTAGGTATTTTATGCTTCTTGGTGCAATTGTGAATGGGATCAGTTTCTTTATTTGTCTTTCTGTTGCTTCATTGTTAGTGTATAAGAATGCAACTGATTTCTGTACATTGATTTTGTATCCTGCAACTTTGCTGAATTCATGTATCAGTTCTAGCAGACTTTTGGTGGAGTCTATCGGATTTTCCATGTATAATATCATGTCATCTGCAAAAAGAGAAAGCTTGACTTCGTCTTTGCCAATTTTGATGCCTTTGATTTCCTTTTGTTATCTGATTGCTGATGCTAGAACTTCCAGCACTATGTTAAACAACAGTGGTGAGAGTGGGCATCCCTGTTGTGTTCCTGATCTCAGGGAAAAAGCTCTCAGTTTTTCCCCGTTGAGGATGATGTTAGCTGTGGGCTTTTCATAAATGGCTTTTATGATGTTTAAGTATGTTCCTTCTATCCCGACTTTCTCAAGGGTTTTTATTAAGAAAGGGTGCTGGATTTTGTCAAAGGCCTTTTCTGCATCGATTGACAGGATCATATGGTTCTTCTCTTTTCTTTTGTTAATGTGATGTATCACGTTGATTGATTTGCGAATGTTGAACCAGCCCTGCATCCCAGGAATGAATCCCACTTGATCATGGTGAATAATTCTTTTTATATGCCGTTGAATTCGATTTGCTAGTATCTTATTGAGAATTTTTGCATCCATATTCATCAGGGATATTGGCCTGTAGTTCTCTTTTTTTACTGGGTCTCTGTCTGGTTTAGGAATCAAAGTAATACTGGCTTCATAGAATGAGTCTGGAAGTTTTCCTTCCCTTTCTATTTCTTGGAATAGCTTGAGAAGGATAGGTATTATCTCTGCTTTAAACGTCTGGTAGAACTCCCCTGGGAAGCCATCTGGTCCTGGACTCTTATTTGTTGGGAGATTTTTGATAACCGATTCAATTTCTTCGCTGGTTATGGGTCTGTCCAGGCTTTCTATTTCCTCCTGATTGAGTTTTGGAAGAGTGTGGGTGTTTAGCAATATGTCCATTTCTTCCAGGTTGTCCAATTTGTTGTCATATAATTTTTCATAGTATTCCCTGATAATTGTTTGTATCTCTGAGGGATTGGTTGTAATAATTCCATTTCATTCATGATTTTATCTATTTGGGTCATCTCCCTTTTCTTTTTGAGAAGCCTGGCTAGAGGTTTGTCAATTTTGTTTATTTTTTCAAAAAACCAACTCTTGGTTTTGTTGATCTGCTCTACAGTTTTTTTAGATTCTATATTGTTTATTTCTGCTCTGATCTGTATTATTTCTCTTCTTCTGCTGGGTTTAGGCTGCCTTTGCTGTTCTGCTTCTATTTCCTTTAGGTGTGCTGTTAGATTTTGTATTTGGGATTTTTCTTGTTTCTTGAGATAGGCCTGGATTGCAATGTATTTTCCTCTCAGGACTGCCTTCGCTGCGTCCCAAAGCGTTTGCATTGTTGTATTTTCATTTTCATTTGTTTCCATATATTTTTTAATTTCTTCTCTAATTGCCTGGTTGACCCACTCATTCGTTAGTAGGGTGTTCTTTAACCTCCATGCTTTTGGAGGAGGTTTTCCAGACTTTTTCCTGTGGTTGATTTCAAGCTTCATAGCATTGTGGTCTGAAAGTATGCATGATATAATTTCAATTCTTGTAAACTTATGAAGGGCTGTTTTGTGACCCAGTATATGATCTATCTTGGAGAATGTTCCATGTGCACTGGAGAAGAAAGTATATTCTGTTGCTTTGGGATGCAGAGTTCTAAATATATCTGTCAAGTCCATCTGATCCAATGTCTCATTTAGGGCCCTTGTTTCTTTATTGACCGTGTGTCTAGATGATCTATCCATTTCTGTAAGTGGGGTGTTAAAGTCCCCTGCAATTACCACATTCTTATCAATAAGGTTGCTTATGTTTATGAGTAATTGTTTTATATATTTGGGGTTCCGGTGTTCGGCGCATAGACATTTATAATTGTTAGCTCTTCCTGATGGATAGACCCTGTAATTATTATATAATGCCCTTCTTCATCTCTTGTTACAGCCTTTAATTTAAAGTCTAGTTTGTCTGATATAAGTATGGCTACTCCAGCTTTCTTTTGGCTTCCAGTAGCATGATAAATAGTTCTCCATCCCCTCACTCTCAATCTAAAGGTGTCCTCAGGTCTAAAATGAGTCTCTTGTAGACAGCAAATAGATGGGTCTTGTTTTTTTATCCATTCTGATACCCTATGTCTTTTGGTTGGCGCATTTAATCCATTTACATTCAGTGTTATTATAGAAAGATACGGGTTTAGAGTCATTGTGATGTCTGTATGTTTTATGCTTGTAGTGATGTCTCTGGTACTTTGTCTCACAGGGTCCCCCTTAGGATCTCTTGTAGGGCTGGTTTAGTGGTGACAAATTCCTTCAGTTTTTGTTTGTTTGGGAAGACCTTTATCTCTCCTTCTATTCTAAATGACAGACTTGCTGGATAAAGGATTCTCGGCTGCATATTTCTCCTGTTTAGCACACTGAAGATCTCGTGCCCATTCTTTCTGGCCTGCCAAGTTTCAAAAGAGAGATCAGTCACGAGACTTATAGGTCTCCCTTTATATGTGAGGGCACGTTTATCCCTTGCTGCTTTCAGAATTTTCTCTTTATCCTTGTATTTTGCCAGTTTGACTATGATATGTCGTGCAGAAGATCGATTCAAGTTACGTCTGAAGGGAGTTCTCTGTGCCTCTTGGATTTCAATGCCTTTTTCCTTCCCCAGTTCAGGGAAGTTCTCAGCTATAATTTCTTCAAGTACCCCTTCAGCACCTTTCCCTCTCTCTTCCTCCTCTGGGATACCAATTATGCATATATTATTTCTTTTTAGTGTATCACTTAGTTCTCTAATTTTCCCCTCATACTCCTCGATTTTTTTATCTTTCTTTCTCTCAGCTTCCTCTTTTTCCATAACTTTATCTTCTAGTTCACCTATTCTCTCCTCTGCCTCTTCAAGCCGAGCTGTGGTCGTTTCCATTTTGTTTTGCATTTCGTTTAAAGCGCTTTTCAGCTCCTCATGAGTGTTCCTTAGTCCCTTGATCTCTGTAGCAAGAGATTCTCTGCTGTCCTCTATACTGTTTTCAAGCCTCGCGATTAATTTTATGACTATTATTCTAAATTCACTTTCTGTTATATTATTTAAATCCTTTTTGATCAGTTCATTGGCTGTTGTTATTTCTTGGAGATTCTTCTGAGGGGAATTCTTCCGTTTGGTCATTTTGGATAGTCCCTGGAGTGGTGAGGACCTGCAGGGCACTTCCCCTGTGCTGTGGTGTATAACTGGAGTTGGTGGGTGGGGCTGCAGTTGACCTGATGTCTGCCCCCAGCCCACCGCTGGGGCCACAGTCAGACTGGTGTGTGCCTTCTCTTCCCCTCTCCTAGGGGCGGGATTCACTGTGGGGTGGCGTGGCCCGTCTGGGCTACTTGCACACTGCCAGGCTTGTGATGCTGGGGATCTGGCGTATTAGCTGGGGTGGGTAGGCAAGGTGCACAGGGGCAGGAGGGGCAGGGTTAGCTCGCTTCTCCTTAGGTGATCCACTTCAGGAGGGGCCCTGTGGCAGCGGGAGGGAGTCAGATCCGCTGCAGGGGTTTGGCTCCGCAGAAGCACAGAGTTGGGTGTTTGTGTGGAGCCAGCAAGTTCCCTGGCAGGAACTGGTTCCCTTTGGGATTTTGGCTGGGGGATGGGTGGGGGGAGATGGCGCTGACGAGCGCCTTTGTTCCCCACCAAACTGAGCTCTGTCCTCAGGGGGCTCAGCAGCTCTCCCTCCCTTTGTCCCCCAGCCTTCCTGCTTTCCGAGCAGAGCTGTTAATTTATGACCTCCCAGAGGCTAAGTCGCGCTTGCTGTAGGAACCTAGTCTGTCAGGCCACTCCGCTTTTGCCAGCCAGACTCGGGGGCTCTGCTTGGCCGGCGAGCCACCCCTCCGCCCCGGCTCCCTCCCGCCAGTCCGTGGAACGCGCACAGCCTCGCTGCCCTTCCTGCCCTCTTCCGTGGGCCTCTTGTCTGTGCTTGGCTCCGGAGACTCCGTTCTGCTAATCCTCTGGTGGTTTTCTGGGTTATTTAGGCAGGTGTAGGTGGAATCTAAGTGATCAGCAGGACGTGCGGTGAGCCCAGCGTCCTCCTACGCCGCCATCTTCCCTCTCCAAGTCAAGACCTAAATTTTTAAAAAGAGATCCCGTGTTCATGTTTTGGAAGGCTCAGTATATTAAGTTAATCCTTCCAAATTGATGTAGTTTTCAATGTAATCACAACCAAAGTCCCTACAGGGTTTCTTTTTTAGATATTCTACAAATACCTTAAATTCATGCAATATACACAGGACCTAGAAAAACCAAAAACAATACTGATGAAGAGTAGAAGTAGAGTACCAACACTATTTTATTTCAAGAGTTATTAGCTAATGTAATAAATTGTGTTGGTATAAACATAGATGAATATATCAGTGTGATAGAGTAGAGAGTCCTGAAATAAGCCCATGTATAAATGGATAATTGAGTTTTGATAGGATGTATGTGCAATTTAGCGAAGAACATATAAGCATTTTAACAAATGATGATGGAACAATTAGATATCTGTATGTAAAAAAAATGAACTTTGATTCATATCTTGTACCACATAAAATACTTAAAATGGATTGTAAGTGTGAATACAAGATACAGAATTCTAAGAATATAGGAAAAATTTTTATAAATTTGGATTCAGCAAAGTTTTCTTAGATATGACACTAAATACATGATCCATGAAGAAATATGTTGATAAATTGTTCTATGTCAAAATAAAATATTTCTGCTCTTTGAAAAACCTGTTAAATGAATAAAAGAACAAACCACAGATTGTGAGAAGATGTTTAAAAATCATGTATCTGGTGAAGGACATGTTTCCAGAATATATAAAGAAATTTCAATGCTCAATAAGAAAACTAATCAATAAAAATGGGCAAAAGATTTGAGCAGACATTTAACCAAATATATACAGATTGGAAATAAGCACATGGAAGAATGGCTCACATAATTAGCCATCAGGGAAGGGATATTAAAAACCACAATATGAAGCTGCTATATTCTTAGACTGTCTAAAATTAAAAAGATTGATTATATCAAGTGTTGGTGAGGAATGTAGAAAGCAACTGAAACTCTTATACATTGCTGGTGGGAATATAAAATAGCACAACCAAATTGGAAAAGTGACAGTTTCTGAAAAAGTTACATGAGCACCTACCATATGATCCAAACATCCTACTCTTTAGTATTTACCCAAGAGATATGGAGACATATGACCATACAAAGACCGTATAAAGAACCCAGACAAAGAAAGTGTGTATATTATATGATTCAATTTCATGAAATTTAAATTAATGAATAATGACAGAACATAGATCTGCGGATGCCAGAGGCCAGCGGTATTACAAAGGTTCACAGTGAAATTTTGGGGGTGATGATTATGTTTGTTAACATGATTGTGGTGGTGATAGTGATGATTTCACAAGCATATACATATATCAAAAAATTTCAAATTGTTCACTTTATGTATAGTTCATTGTACATATTGGGTTATACCCCAATAAACCTGTCAAAAGGAATTTATTTCAATAAGGATATTTTTATGTATCTCATATCCTAATATACACATTAATAAGTATAATACTTCAATCTCTTTTTTTACAGAACAGGACAGTTGGGAAACCTGACAGCTCCTTGCAATTCTCATTGTAGATGCTCATCTTCACTATATTCTGCTATATGTGGTAGAGATCATATTGGATACTTTTCTCCTTGCTTTGCAGGCTGTATACAATCTAAAATAATACAAGATGACAAGGTAAATATTTTTTATTATGCTTCTTCCTCTCAAGAAGATGTTCAACTTGTAGATGGTGTTTACATTTTACTCCTAGCTCTCTATAAAAGCATTTTCCCCCCATAAATGTTTAAAAAAAACAGGAAAAGAATATTTACTTTATGTGGCCATAATACAAAGGGCTTAAGGGAATTGGCAGTGGGAAAGATATTTCTACATTAAAACATGAAGAAAATTATGAAAGGAAAAAAAATCACAGGTAAATACAAACATAAAAAAAGTAGTAGATTAATCACTTATAAAACCAGGATGGAGATTAAAACACAAAAGCAGTAAAATTAGTTTTATCTATAAAAATCAGTCAGGGAATTCACAGAATATAAGGTTGTAAAATATGCTATTTTAAACATAAAATGTGGACAGAGGAGAAATTTAATGCTTTTAGAATGGGTTCAAACTTAAGCAACTATCAACTTAATATTGATGGCTATATGCATAGGATGTTATATATGAACCTAATGGTAAACTCGAATCAAAGGCGTAAAATAGATTTGCAAAAAATAAAGAGAAAATAATTCAAGGATGTCACTAAAGAAAGCCATCAAGCCACAAAAGAATGTGAGTAGGAAAAGAAAGGAACAGAGAACTACCAAAACAACCATTTAAAAAAGTTAAAAAATGGCAGTAAGTTCATACCTATCAATAATTACTTTCCCTATAACTAGACTAAATGCCAATCAAAAGACATAGGGTAGCTGGAAGGTATACAAAAAAAAGCAAGACCCATGTATATACACCCTACAAGAGACTCCCTTCAAACTTAAAGACACATGCAGATTGAAAGTGAAGTGATGGGTAAACATTTATCATGCAAATGGACTCTTGCTAGAATAGCAAGATTTACATTAGACGAAATAGACTTTAAAACAAAGACTGTAGCAAGGTACAAAGAATAACACTATATAATATAAAGAGAGGGGCACCTGGGTGGCTCAGTCAGTTGAGCATCCGACTTCAGCTCAGGTCATGATCTTGTGGTCTGTGAGTCTGAGCCCTGCATTGGGCTCTGTGCTGACAGCTGACAGCTGACAGCTGGTAGCCTGGAGCCTACTTCGCTTCTGTGTGTCCCTCTCTCTCTCTGCCCATCCCCCACTCACACTCTTATCTCTGTCTCTGTCTCTCTCAAAAACAAATAAACATTAAAAAAAATAAAGAGAACAATCCAACAAGAACATAAAACAGTTGTAAATACTTATGTATCCAACAGGGGAGAACCCAAAATGTAAAGCAACTATTAACAGACATAAAAGAAGAAATCAATACTAATACATTAACAGTAGGGAACTTTAACACCCACTTACATCAATGGATACATCAGACAGAAAATCAACAAAGGAAACAGTGGCTTTGAATGACACATTGAAACAGATGGGCCTAACAGATATATTCAAAACATTCCATCCTAACACAGCAGAATACACATTCTTTTCACGTGCACATGGAACTCTCCCCAGAATAGATCACATGTTAGGCCACAAAACAAGTCTCAACAAGTTCAAAAAGACTGAAATCATATCATATATCTTTTCTGACTGCAATGGTATGAAATTGGAAATCAATCACAAAAAATCATGCTACTGAACAATGAATGAGTTAACTAAGAAATCAAAGAGGAAATTAAAAATTATATGGAGACAATGACAATGACAATGAAATGAAAACACAGTGGCCCAAAAACTTTGAGATGCAGCAAAAACTGTTCTAAGAGGGAAAATCATAGCAATACAGGACTACATCAAGAAGCAAGAAAAATCTCAAACAACCTAACTTTACACCTAAAGGAGCTAGAAAAAGAAGAACAAAACCCAAAGCCAGTAGATGAAAGAAAATAATAAATATTAGAAATAAATAAAATAGTGACTAAAAAACTATAGAACAGATCAATGAATCCAGGAGCTGGTTTTTTGAAAAGATCAACAAAACTGATAAACCTTTATCCAGAGTCATCAAAAAAAGAGAAAGAGAGAGAGAGGACTCAAATGAAATCAGAAATGAAAAAAAGAAATAACAACTGACACCATAGAAATTGTAAAATATTACACACCAGAAAGGATTATAAGAGAATATTATAAAAATATATATGCCAACAAATTGGATATCCTAGAAGAAATGGACAAATTCCTAGAAACATATAACCTCTGAAGACTGAATCAGGAAGACATAGAAAGTTTGAACAAACCAATTACTAACAATACAATTGAATCAGTAATTTTATAGAGAACAAACTATGGTTACCAGAGGGGAGGTGAGTGAGGGTATAGTTTGGGTGGGTAATGGGAATTAAGAAAAGCACTTGTGATGAGCACTGGGTGTTACATGTAAGTGCTGAATAACTAAATTCTACACCTGAAACTAATATTACACTATTATATTAACTGACTGGAATTTAAATAAAAACTAAGGAAAAAAAAAGACTTCCAACAAACAAGAGTCCAGAATCAGATAACTCCATAGGTAAATTGTACCAAACATTTAAAGATTAGTGAATACCTCTTCTCAAACTTTTCCAAAACAGAAAAGGAAGGTAAACTTCCAAATTCATTCTATGAGGCCAGCATTTCTCTGATACCAAAACCAGATAAAAATACTACAAAAAAAGAGAACTATAGGCCAATATTTCTGATGAACATAGATGCAGAAATCCTGAACAAAATATTGGCAAATTGAAAAAACAATAAAAAAATTTCATTCACCATGATCAAGTGGGATTTATTGCTGGGATGCAAAGGTGGTTCAGTATTCACAATTCAATCAGTGTGACACATCACATCAATAAGAGAAAATATAAACACCATATGATCATCTCAATAGATGCATAAAAGCATTTGACAAAGTACAACATCCATTCATGGGAAAAACCCTCAACAATAAATATAGGTTTAGAAGGAACATACCTCAACATAATAAAGGCTATACATGAAAAACCCACAGCTAATATATTCAGTGGTGAAAAACTAAGATATTTTCGCCTAAGGAACAGACAAGATGTCCACTCTCACCACTTTTATTCAACATAGTACTGGAAGTCCTTGCCACAGTTATCACAAAATAAAAAGAAAGAAAAGGCATTCAAATTGGTAAGGAAGAGGTAAATTTTTCACTATGCGCAGAAGACATGACATTACATATAGAAAACCCTAAAGACCACCAAAAAACTACTAGAACTAATAAATGAATTCAGTAAGATCACAGGAGACAAAGTTAATACGCAGAAATCAGTTGCATTTCTATACGCTAATAATGAAGTAGCAGAAAGGGAAATTAAGAAAATAATCCATTTAGGGGCGCCTGGGTGGCGCAGTCGGTTAAGCGTCCGACTTCAGCCAGGTCACGATCTCGCGGTCTGTGAGTTCGAGCCCCGCGTCGGGCTCTGGCCTGACGGCTCAGAGCCTGGAGCCTGTTTCTGATTCTGTGTCTCCCTCTCTCTCTGCCCCTCCCCCGTTCATGCTCTGTCTCTCTCTGTCCCGAAAATAAATAAACGTTGAAAAAAAAAAATTTTAAAGAAAATAATCCATTTACAACTGCACTGAAAAGAACAAAATACTTACTAATAAACTTAACGAAAAAGGTGAAAGACCTGTTGTCTGAAAACTATAAAAAATTGATGACAAAAATTGAAGACAACACAAACAAATGGAAAAATATTTTATGCTCATGTTTTGGGAGACCAGTATTTTTTAAATGTCCATACTATCCAAAGAAATCTGCAGATTTAGTGCAATCCTTACCAAAATGCCAATAGCACTGTCCATAGAACTGGGACAAATAATCCTGATATTTGTATGGAATTACAAAAGACCTCAAATAGCCAAACCAATTTTGAAAAAGAACAAAACAGGAAATATCACAATCTCAGATTTCAAGTTATACTACAAAGCTATAGTCATCAAAACAGTATGCCACGTGCATAAAAATAGACAAATAGATCAATGGAAGAGAGTGGAGTCCAGAAATATACCCACATCTGTATGGTCAATTAATCTATGACAACGGAGGCAATAATATGCAATGGGAGAAAGATAGTCTCATCAATAAATGGTGCTGGGAAAACTGGATAACTACATGCAAAACAATGAAACTGGACCACTTTCTAACACCATATACAAAAGTAAACTAAAATAGATTAAAGACACAAATATGAGACCTGATACCATAAAATTCCTAGAAGAAAACATATGCAATAATATATTTGACATCAAAAAATTAACCATTTTTGTAAATATATTTCCTCTGGCAAGGGAAGAAAAAGCAAAATTAAATTATTGGGACTACACCAAACTAAAAAGCTTTTGCTCAGCAAAGGAAACCATCAACAAAACAAAAAGACAACCTACTGAATGGGAAAAGATATTTTCAAATGATATATTTGATAAGGGGGGTCAATACCCAAAATATATCAAGAACTTACACAACACTAAAAAACAAACAAAAAAACACACAAAAAAAAAACACCAGTCTGATTAAATTTGGGCAGAGAAGAATATGAATAGACATTTTTTTTAAAGACGCATAAATGACATGAAAAGATAATCAGCATCACTCATGATCAGGGAGTTGCAAATCACCACCACAATATGAGGTATATCACCTCATACCTGTCAGAATGACTAAAACAAGAAACACAAAAAATAACAAATATTGGCAAGTATGTGGAATAAAAGGATCCTCATATACTTTTGGTGGGAATGTAAATTGGTGCAGCGATTGTGGAACACGGAATGAAGATATCTCAAAAAATTAAACATAGAATTACCATATGATCCAGTAATTTTATTACTGGGTATTTATGCAAAGAAAATGAAAACACTAATTGGAAAAAGTATATGTACCACTGTGTTTATTGCAGCATTATTTACAGTAGCTAAGATATGGAAGCAACACAAATATCCATCCATAGATAAATGGATTAAAAAGATGTGGTGTGTGTGTGTGTGCGGGTGTGTGTGTGTGTGTGTATAGATGTATATACACAAAATGGAGTGATATATATGTATGTGTATATATATATACACACACACACACACACACACACACACACACACACACCCATATACAATGTAATATTAGCCATAAAACAGAATGAAATCTTGCTATTTACAACAATATGGAGGGATCTAGAGGGTATAATGCTAAGAGAAACATCAGAGAAAGACAAATACCATATGATTTCATTCATATGTAGAATTTAAGAAACAAAGCAGGCAAGAAAAAAGGACAAAAAATAAACTCTTAACTATAGAGGACAAACTGGTGGTTATTAAAAGGAAATTGGTGGGGGACAGGTGAAATAGGTGAAGGAGATTGAGTATACATATTGTGATAAGTAATGTATAGAATTGTTGAATCATATTGTACACCTGAAACTAATAGCACTGTATGTTAATTACACTTGAATAAAAAAAATGTCTCCATGTATTACATCATCCCAATTTTATAGTTTTAAAGACGTAGGTGACTGTCATTGCCTCTTGCAGTAGTAAAGTTGAAAGCAACGGTTTAAGAGAATATTTTGTCTTCTACTTATGTCATTTATTGTAGTTCTGTCCCATCTGTCAGCAATACCCATTCACAGCAAAATCTTGACCCATAGTCTTTCTTACAGCTTTGGGTTGATCAATGCTATCTTTCTGGTCACCTTTCACTTGGTTTTTTCTTCTCCTGAAGAATTAAAAATGTCTACACTACACCTTCTTGCTGTTTCTATATCTGTTCCACATTGACTCAGACATGAAAATCAGTCCATTTAATCGATGATTAGCATACACACAAGACCTTTATAAACATATCATACTTTCTAGAAAGGTAAAAGAGAATACTTACATGGCAGCAATACAAATGACTTACAACTGAATATATGTATTCTTGTTTGTCTTTTGCTGTTTACATGTATCAGGACTCATTTTAACATTTCCCTGTTTGCTCATATTTGGTCCACAACGATCAGAATTCCTTATTTCCCTAGACCTTCTACCAACCAGACAGAGTTGGCTACTCTGCTACTTGTATGACTCCACGTTAATTTTCTTTTGTCCAAAGTTGCATAAATCTGCTTTTAGCTAAATAATGCACTATAACTTAAGTTTCTCCCTTTTAAGTTGCACCAAAGTAGGGATGTGGGATTTAAAAACTTTTTTCTCATGTTTCTGGCTGGTCTTTCTGAGGGGGAGAAGACAACAGAGAGGTATATATATCCTAACCCATGGGCATTATACTACCTCATTTAGTAGGTAGTAAGATCCTTTACTATTTATGCACTTACATAATAATAATGCCTTTTCCTGTTATACACAGATTACTTTATCATAAGATATTAGCATACCTGGCCAACTTCAGTTTTTTGTAGTCAAGTTTTCACTAGTGTATGATTTAACAATATATCTTCAGTTTTTTATTTATTAGTATAAAAAATATTGTACACCCTTTAAAAATGTTTATTCTTAAATGTTACCTTATATTCCAGAGTCTTTCAACCCTTCCGGAGCCTAATATCTTGTGATTCTACCATTTGCTCACTTAACCTTCTTCATGTTTTCAGTTTTCCCTTGGCCAGCCTAGCTTCTATTGTCTGCAACCACTTATTGTGCTGGACATCTTTTGTCTGACTTCCAGGTCCATTTGTCACTGTTCTCTACTTTCCTCATTATTCAAGACGGCTGAACTATATAAGACAAGACCTTCCTTGCCTTCTGAGTGGATTAAGATAATAAACAGTCCAAGTAGAAAAGCAGAAAAATGGGGGAAAAAGTGAAGGCATTGTGCTTACTTTCTTGGTTCACTTTCTGAACCATGGACTGACTGCATCCCTTGACTGAAGGTCTTAATTTCTCTCTTCCCTCTCTATATGACTCTCCTTCTGGTCACCATTCTTTCCCTAAGACCCTTAAGCAAATCCTTTCAAATCTACTTTCAGAATAAATGCTGGATCTGACTAGCTTCATCATTTTCTCTGTTACCATTGTCTTGCATCTCATTTCAATAGCTTTTTAACTGTTTTCTCTGCTTTCATCTTTCCCTTCATAGTCTGGTATAGCTGTCAGAGTGATCTTTTTAAAATATATCATTTATACATATATCCCTCCACTGTTTTTACATTACTAAGAATAAAAACCAAAGTTCTTAAATTATTCTTGCAGTTTTTTACCGGTTTCTGTATAATGTGCTTTTTCCCCTGCTACTTTGATTTTATTTTCTTAGTTTCTTTCATGCTTATTCTGCTCCAGCCACATTTGTCTCCTTACTTTTCTGTGAATGTGAATATTTTTGCTGAATTTTTTTAGATTAATAGAATTTATCCTAAATAACTCTAGTTAAACACACACACACATTTTTGTTACATAAAATACCTAGAATGTATCATTAATATTTCATTTCTAAATGAATGGCAGATTTAATGTAAGAATATTGACTAATAAAACTAGCTAGTGAACCTGCAGTTATTGATTTTATTTTATAATGATAGAAGTTGTTGCTTTATGACTATATTTCTAGAAGATGGTTTCTTGTTTTAATTTTCATAGACATACTACAATTGTTCTTGCATTCAAGAAGGGTTAACAACTGCAGATGACCAAGGTGATTTTATTGACGCTAGACCTGGGACATGTGATGCAAAGTGCTATAAATTACCTTTGTTCATTGCTTTTATCTTTTCTACAATTTTATTTTCTGTTTTTTCTGGTGTACCAAACACCCTGACCATCCTTCGGTATGTATATAATTCAAAATCATTGTTCATTTAATTTATGAGAAATGCAATTTTAAGAATATTTTAGAATATTGTTATAAATGAGTCACTTTTTGTTTCAAAGTGGCAACTGTGAGAGGGGAAATTGATTATATTGTCAAAATTTATATATTTCTCCGTTTTAACTAATTATTTGCTTAAAGTTTGTGGCTATCACATTTAGTTTTAATTAATTAAATTTAACTTACAATATGGTAAATTCATATATAGGAAAATTGTTACGTTGTCAAAATTCATGTGTATATTAATTTTCTCTTTTATCTAATTTTTTTACTTAAAGCATATAGAAATCACATTTAGCTTAAGTTTAATATAAAACTAAATTTTTTACTTAATTTAAGACACCTGGAAATTTCATGAATAGACGATAAATCTTAATTTTAACACAAATGTGATTATAATGTTGATTCATTAGTTAAGGTATTTATTGAGTGTTTGCTTCTATATTAGCCAATTTGACTATGAGAAAACATCAGTGTCATTAGCAAAGGAGTGTAATAACTTAAAAAATTGTAGAATTTCAGTACACAAATTTATCCTAAATTAAAGCAACATTTGAAATGTATTTTGTCTGAATATGTGAAATACATGTAATATTTCTTTTTATCATGTAGCAAAATAATTGGTCACTATTTTCAATTTTTTTTCAAAAGGCTAATATAAACTCTAGGTCATGAGGAGCGATCTGTTGTTCTCTAGGAAAGCAGGCTAGAAAACATGAATAAATATATGCAAAAAAAAATCTGAGAACTTGGGGACATGTGGTTTCTGCTTTTAATTAACTTGCAATTTAGATGAGAGTCAAGAGTTGAAATCCAGTGAAGCAGCTTTTATAACCATTCATCTGTGTCTGGAGTAAAATTACAGGGACCAATAAGATATATACCTTGCCTTCAAGTTTCTTAGAGTATTGTAGGGAGAGAACCGAAAAGAAGATGTACAGTGGATATTTAGAGGTGTCTTGATTAAAACTTAGACAGACTGACCCAGGAAAAGGTGGAAGAAATGGTAATTTTTATCTCTGATGCTTTGAAAATGCTTGTAGAAGATACAGTACTTGAACTAAGCTATGAATAAGAGACTTGTCATAATGCCTGCCAATTACAGAAAAGTTCTTAACAGGAAAACTGAGCAGTGAAAGTAGAGGCAAAAATGTGTGAAGTATCTTGACAAAGAATTTGTTATGACAGAAGTAGCATGATGGTAAAGGGACAGGGAGACTTGGGCTCCATAAAGGTGAGATCATGGAAGGCTTTCTTTGCCATATTAACATGAATGATGTTATCCATTTTGCAGCTGGAGGCCATTGAAAAAAATAAACCTCATAAGTAAAAGTGATCAAATATGTATTTTAGATAGAATACTTTGAAGTTGGTATAAAAGATAAAGCTGAGGGGGGAAACAAGAAAAAGGAAAGTAGTTGGGATACAGTTTTCAAATTTAGTAGTGGTATTTAAAGTTAGAAGTGATAGAATATATTTGAGAAATATTTAGTTTGGATAAAAGCGCAAGATTATTACTTTGATGTTCCTCATATAAAATATTTAAAAAATTAGGATTATGTGCAGATTTCCAGTCTAGGGAACTAAATGAATGACAATCCATTAACTGAGATGAGAAATTCAAGCAGAGAATGCTTAGATTGAATATAATCTGTACAATGTTAAACTTGCCTTATGTAAAGATCATGTGAAACATCCAGGTAAAAATTTCCAGCACTGAGATGAGACAGATGATAGTAATAGTCCAAAAATTCAGTTCTCAGTCTTATCACTTATTCTAGTAAGTAATTATATAGAGCTATAGGGAAAATAAAACACACATGTATGTGTGCACATGTGTGCACACACTATAGTTTCTGTAAATAATGAAATTGGTAAAAAAAAAAAAATCACAAAGTTGAAATTGCGTGTGAGTATTGCCAAAATTGAAGCAGAACTAGAAGCCAACTTGCAGATTCAAAAGGATGTGAAATGTGGGGAGGATCTCCATATTGACAGATCTGATCTCTGGCATTTATTTCTGCTCAGAAGGAGAAGGCCCCACCTTAGAATGGAAATTTTGGGAGCACAACCTAGGTAGATAAATTAAGGTAGACGCTCTCTGGAAATAATGAGAGAAAAGGCTTGGAAAATGCCCAGGTGGTCTAGACATAGCAGATCTCAAAAAAATGCCAGCAAAATATTACTTCTATGAATGAATACATCACCTTGGAAAGCAAGAAAAGTGAAGAGATCTCAGAAGTGCATTGATTGTAGTAGAAGTTCTTTGGAAGCAGGCCGTATTTGGAGAGGTAGAAGACGTGGAACGATACATAGGAATCATTCTTCAGTCCTCCCCTATGTCACAGAGGAGATAACTTCAGTTTTGAAGCTTGGAAACCCTGGCTTAAGTTCCCTTCTCACAACCTGCCTCTAATTTAAGACAACTCACCTCATTAAAATATGAATAAATGGAAAAGAAAAAACTTCTGCCTACGTACAAAATAACTATAGTAAAAGAAATGAAACTTATTAAGCATTACTGCACACAATGAAACTCACTAGAAAATTGTTCATGAATCAGATAAAAATATAAGTGTAGCTATATGTAAATTTAGGCTAAAAAATGAACAATTATGGCCACAAAATGAGAAAAGTAGCTAGAAGAAGGAAGCTATGGAATGCAAGCTGACAGAACTCAGGAACAAAATTAAAAGGAAAAAACTTAGAAATGAAAACTAAATTAGAAGCAAACAGGGAAGAAAAGACAGCATAGAAACCAATGTGGAGCATAGAAATAAGGAGGGGGGATGAAGAATATAGAATAAAAATAAGAGAAAAGCATTAGATAAAAGGGACAAAAATAAGAGGAAAGGAAGATCTGACAGGGATAATTGAAGTTCCTAAAGAAGAAAACCAAAACAATCCAACAATAAATATTTAAATTTTTAGTTAAACTTCACTGAAATACGATATTTAGTAAATGCTGGAATAATAAGCAATAATAATAATGAATAAAGACTGAAATAAAAAAGATTTGTGTTTACATTTTGAAACGGCACATCAAGTAAAACTAGGAAAATTTACCCAAACCAATAAACATTGAGATACAGTGTATTAAAACTGTTATATTTAAAGGTGAAGAAATAGTCCTTCTGTCATAAAAAAAAAAAAAAAAAAAAAAGAGGAAAGCAAACAAGTTTGGCACCAGATTTGTCCCCAGCAGCATTCAGCTCTAGAAAACTAGAAACACTTAAAAGATCACTGAGGAAAGAAAATGTGAACTAATATTTTGTCATCAACAAACTTCCCTACAATTATAAACAGCTTTGATATGGCAGAACTGGGAAATGTTGTTAAGAGATACTTCTTAAGAACTGAAAGCAAGACAAGTTATAATTAGCCAAGATACATGATTAGGAAAACTTTGATAATAGGTCCGTTGGTGAGCGTTGGATAAGTTAAAACAAACAGATTTAACTACTTATATTTAGCTAATATATTTTTTAAATTTAATTAATTTATGCTAGAACTAAGACATATACTAATCCGAGCATAAAGGTAACAAAATAGAATGCAATATATTATGCTTTGATAAAGTAGAAATTATACCACTAACAAAAATTGGGGAAAGAAAATGGGTCAAAAGAAGGACAAGCATCTTGGATACCTAATAGATAATAAATGGGGAGTCAAGGGAAATCATCTTAATAGACATTATAATGAAGCATAATATATTCAAAAGAGTGCACAGATCACAGGTATACAGTCTGATGGAAATTTTACAAAGTAACCACCACCAATGTAACCACAGTCCAGTTCAAGAAATCAATAATTATAAGTATTCCAAACGTCCTTCCACTAACTCCTTTCTTGTCACCAACCCCTTCATCACTTAAGGTTACCACTATCCTGACTTCTATCCTGAATAGGTTAGTTTGTTCTGTTGGAACTTTATGCATATAGGAGATGATAGCACGTAGTCATTTGTGTCTGTATTGTGTTACTCAACAATATGTTAGTAAGAGTCATTGTTGCATATAAAATAAATTCATTTTCATTGCCCTATAGCAGTGCTGTCCAATCGTATTTTCTAAAATAATGAAATGTTTTGTATATCTGTTGTCCAAAATAGTAGTTTCTAGCCACATGTGCATATTGAGCATTTGAAATGCAGTTAAGTATGAATGAGGCACTGAATTTTAAATTTTATTTTGTTTTAATTGACTTAAATTTAAGTAGGCACATATGGCTAATGGTTACCATATTGTATAGCATAGTTTTATAGTAGTCCATTGCATGAATATACTAAAATTTGTCCATTTGTTCTTTAGTTAATGTTTCCAGTTCAGGGCTGTTATGATTGCTATTTCTTTTCTTTTTCTTTTTTTTTGTTTTTAACATTTATTGATTATTGCGAGACAGAGAGACACAGAGCGTGAGCAGGGAGGGGTAGAGAGAGGGGAGACACACAATCCGAAGTAGCCTTCAGGCTCTGAGCTGTCAGCACAGACTCAGAGCCCGACACGGGGCTGGAACTCATAAACTGTTAGATCATGACCTGAGCGGAAGTTGGTCGCCTAACCAACTGAGCCACCCAGGCACCCCTATGATTGCTGTTTCTATGACCATTTTTCTACTTGTCTTTTGGGAAACATGAACAGATTTCTATTGAGTTCATATATAAACAATAGAAATGCTAAGTCATAGTGTTTACATATATTGGGCTTTTTAACAAATTTTAAAAGTATTTGCACAAATCCATTCTTCTAGCAGTCTATGATTGTTTTCAAGTTGAGCAATTTTGATGGGTGTGTATGTTAATATTGTGATTTTAATTTCCTTATTCAGAGGACTGATATTATTGAATATATTTTCCTTTACTTATTAGCCATATGGATATGTAATTTTGTTAAATGTCAGTTTGATTTTTTTGTCTATTTTTAAATTGAGTTGTCTGTTCATTACTGATTTACAGGGTTTCTTCCTACACAGTATATATACCCCAAGTTGGGGGTCGCTTGTCATATTCATAACAAATATCTTTGCCAACTCAGTGCCTTGCCTTCTCAACAATGGTGTCATCTTTTGAGTGAAAAATTTTTTTATTTAATTTATTTATTTTTATTTTTTAAAAGTTTATTTATTATTTATTTTGAGAAAGAGGGGGGCAGGGGCAGAGAAGAGAAGAGAGAGAATCCCAGGCAGGCACTGTCAGTCCACACTGTCAGCGCAGAGCCTGATATGGGGCTTGAACCTATGAACCATGATATCATGACCTGAGCCAACATCCATGCTTAACCAACAGAGTCATCCAGGCGCCCCACAAATTTTTGATTTTAATGTCCTGTTTAGGAATTATTTCCCTAACCAAATTATGAATGTTATAATGTTACTATGTTATTTCCTATGTTATTTTAATAAAAATTATAAAATCAGTAATTCAGCTGGAAATAATTTTTTACTTAAAGGCTGTCCTTTCCTGGGGCACCTGGGTGGCTCAGTCATGATCTCATGGTTCATTCAAGCCCTGCATCAGGCTCTCTGCTGTCATCACAGGTTTCAGATCCTCTGTCTCCTTCTTGCTCTGCCTCTCTCCCACTCGTGCTCTCCCGCTCTCTCTCAAAAATAAACATTTTTTTTTAAAGGCTATCTTTTCCCTGCAGCAGTGTACCAACAGACTATATATGTGGATCTATTTCTGTACTCTGTTCTGTTCCACTGGTTTATTTACGTATCCTTATACCACTATTACACTTATTCATTCATTCATTCATTCATTCATTCATGCATTCATTCATTTATTCATGTATTCATTTGAGAGAGAGAGAGTGTGCACTCATGGGGGAGGGGCAGAGAGAGAGAGAGAGAGAGAATCCCAAGCAGGCCCAGTGCTGTCAGCATTCACTTTCACCAAACCTGAGATTATGACCTGAGCCGAAATCAAGAGTCAGTCACTTAACCAACCCAGCCACCCAGACGACGTCCCCAGTATTAAATTTGCTAATATTTTGTTTAGTGTTTTTGCATCTGTATTCATGACTAAGGTTGCCTTATAATTTTTCCCTTTTTATTAATGTGTTCGTTAGGTTTTGGCCTTAATGTTCTGGTCTCATGAAATGAGTTGGGAGATATTTCCTTTTTTCTTTGTATCTGGACTATTTTATGAGGGTGTAGATATATATGTGTGTATATATATATATATACACACATATATACGTATATATATGTATATATATGTACATATACATATATATACATATATACATACATTTATATATTTAATTAATAATATATATATTTAATTAAATATTTGGAAGAAATCACTTGTGTTGTCACTGGGGATGGGAATTTCTTCATGAGGTTTTTAAAAATTTTTTTTTTCAACGTTTATTTTTATTTTTGGGGACAGAGAGAGACAGAGCATGAACGGGGGAGGGGCAGCGAGAGAGGGAGACACAGAATCGGAAACAGGCTCCAGGCTCTGAGCCATCAGCCCAGAGCCTGACGCGGGGCTCGAACTCCCGGACCGCGAGATCGTGACCTGGCTGAAGTTGGACGCTTAACTGACTGCGCCACCCAGGCGCCCCTCTTCATGAGGTTTTAAATGGAATGCTTGTGTGTGTGTGTGTATGTGTGTGTGTGTGTGTGTGTGTGTGTGAGAGAGAGAGAGAGAGAGAGAGAGAGGGAGAGAGAGAGGGAGAAAGAAACTAACCTTTTTGCATTTGTCTTTATAATTCCTATCATTTTACTTTTATGTTTATGTTTTTATTTTATTCACATATATCTTCTGTATATTTGTATATGTTCCTTTTCTATCCAAATATGAATATAGCTGCATTCCAAAAGTCTTAACATGTATTTTTCTCATCCTTTCAATTCAAATATGCCTTTCAATGTATTTTTTATAATTTTAACCACATGTTATTTAGAGGTGTATAGTTTAGGGGCACCTGGGTGGCTCAGTTGGTTAAGCATCTGACTTCACCTCAGGTCATGATGTCACAGCCCATGAGTTCGAGCCCTGCGTCAGGCTCTGTGCTGACAGCTCAGAGCCTGGAGCCTATTTCAGATTCTGTGTCTCCCTCTCAGTCTCTACCCTTCCCCCAATCATGCTTTGTCTCCCTCTCAAAAATAAATAAAAATTAGAAGTGTATAGTTTAATTTCTAAATATTTGGAAATTTTCTTGTTATATTTTGTTACATATATTTACATAGACATAAATATAATTAATATTCTATTTATTTTTAGTTTGAATCCACTGTGTTCAGAGAACATATTTTTATGTTTTTTTCCTTGAAATTTCTTTGGACTTACTATTATGGTGCATTTGTCCATTATTTCTGTCATTTTTGCTATATACATTTTGAGGCTTTTATTAGTTGAAAACAAACTTAGAATTGCTACAACTTCTTGCTTTATTGACCACTTTATCCCTTGAAATATTCCTTTTTATCTCTAATAACTTTTTGTCTTAAAATTACTTTTTATGACATTAATATTGCTTTATCAACTATATTCTTATTAGCATAATATATACTGTTCCATTCTATTACTTTTGATCTTTCTCTGACCATATATATTTAAGGTATATCTAGTAAGTAGTATACAGTTGACTTAAAAAAAAATCCAGTCTAACCACTTAGTTTTCAAACTAGAGTATATAGAGTATTAAATTAAAAATAACTGCTGGTACATTTGGATTTTTCTCTCATTTTAGTGTATGTTTCAAAATATTTTCTACTCATTCTTTTACTTCTTTTGAATTGTTATTTTAGTTTTCATTGTTTTCCCTTTATTATTTTGCTAATTTTGCATTATTTTATTCTTCTTGTGGTAGTCAAGACATTATTAAAGTATATATAGTTCATTAGAGTCAAATTAAATTAGTGCTTTTGCCACTTCCTGGATAATTCAAGGATCTAAGAATATTTTAACTCCATTAACTGTCTTCCAACCTTTTATTATTGTTGTCATGTATTTTGATGCTACATAAATTTTATAACCTAAGAGTGAAACTGTATGTATGTTTAATATAATATTAACAGAATCAGAATCTTTATTTTTTCCTACATTTTTGTGCTTTCTTCAGAGATCATTTATTTCTTCCAGAAAAAATTCTTTTACTGTGGTCTGGTGGAAATGCATTTTGTTCATTTTTTTATTTGTTTAAAAATGTCTTGGGTTCCTGGCTGACTCAGTCAGTTAAGCATCAGACTCTTCATTTCCACTCAGGTCATGACCTCGGGGTTTGTAAGATCGAGCCTCAGTTCTGGCTGTGTGCTGACAGCGCAGAGCCTGCTTGGGATTCTCTCTCTCCCTCTGTTTCTGCCCCTCCTCCACCCGCATGCATGCTTTCTCTCTCTCTGTCTCAAAATAAATAAACTTCTTTAGAAAGTCTTTAAATCACCTTTATTATAAAATTATATTTTTATTGTTTATGGAATTTCAAGTTGGTGGTAATTTTAGTACTTTAAAGAGAAATATTTACCTCTCTTTCTGACTTCTATGAGAACATTTTATTACTATTCCTTTGAATGTAATATGCCTTTTCTCTAGATGCTCTTAACATTTTTTCCTTGTCCTTGGTTGTCAGCTATTTTAATATGATATTCCTTAGTATGATTTTTGTTTATGTTTATGCTGCATGGAGATTTAAAATTTTCTTACGGCTTTGAAAGACAGGCTTGTTGTCTTTTCCACTTATCTATTATGATGGTAAGTGTATTTATTTGCTAGGCGGCCATAGAAAGGTATCACAGAATGGGTGACTTAAACAGCAGCTGTTTATTTTCTCACAGCTCTGGAGGCTAGAAATCTGCAATCAATGTGTGGGCAGCTCTCCTGAGGGCTGTGAGAGAAGGATCTGTTCCAGATCTCCTTGGCTTGTAGATGGCCATTTTTAGTCCAGTCTTTACTTGTTACAGTCCATATTTCATGTCGGTGTACATGTCAGTGTCCATATTTTCTCTTCTAATAAAGACACTCTCATATGGGATTAGGCCCACCCAACTGATCTCATTTTAGTTTGATTACCTCTCTACAACCCCGTCTCCAATATGATGGCATTCTGAGGTACTTGAGGTTAGGATTTCAGCATATAAATTTTGGAGGGACACAATTCAACCCATAGCAACAAGAAACCATCCCCAATTTATCACTTACCAGCACCACATTATCTTCATGACTCTGTGAGTTGACTGGACTCAATAAGGTAGTTCTTGATTGGGGTTTCTCATGAGCTTGTGGTCAGATGCCACATGACACTTACTCATCTGATAGCATGACTGGACTGGATTTCCAAGACAGCTGACAATTCAGGCTAACTTTTGGTGGGAGCCTAACTGGGGCTGATTGACCACAAGTAGCTTCCTTATGTGACTTGTACTTCTGCTAACAAAGTATTATAGTTCCAAAAGGGGGTGTCCCCAGCTTTAGGGTTCCAAGGGACCCAAGCATAAGCTGTAAGGCATAAGCAACAAGGCTTTATTTGACCTAGGCCAGAAGTCCAAGAATGTTACTTTTATGCATTCTTTTTGCTAACAAAATCATTATGTTTCAGGAAGAAGATCATTAGGTTCCGCTTTTTGATGTCACGTACAACTAGCATGTATACAGAAAAAACAACAACAACAAAAAAAGGGAATTGATGACCACCATTTTGGGTGATTATCTACCACACCCACTTTCATTGATTTAGGAGAATTCTTACATATTGTTTCTTCAAATATTCCTTTTGCTCCATTCTTTCTCTATTCACCTTTGGAATATTAATTATACATATCATAAACCTTTTACTGTGTCCATGTGTTTCTTACTGTCTTTTGCATTCTATTTTTATTTGTTTTTATGTTTTGTGCTTCAGACTAAGTTTTTTCACTTTTCTAATTTCTGATGTATTAATCCTATCTCTACCTGCTTTTCCAGTTACCTACACTCTAGTTTACTAATTACATTTTCATCTGTGTTTAATGAGCTATGAAAGTCACCTATTGAATTCTTAATTCTAATTAGTGTATTTTTCAGTTATAGAATTTCATTTCCTTTCAAGATTCTAATTCTCTGAAAAAATTCTCTGTCTTATCATTTATTTTCTTGGGTATATTAATTCCCCAAATTTAAAATCTCTGTTAGGTATCTAGTATCTGAATATTCTGTAAAACTATTATATTGTATTTTTTTCTCTTGGCCCTGTCTTTTATAATTCTGTAATTATTTTTAATAATATATGGAATTTTGTGTACTAAGAACAATAGAGGCTAGAGACATTAATAACTCCACTTTTTTTTTTTTACAATAGCTTTATTTAAACACACAGAATTGGAACAGTTCCCTGTAATCCAAACAGGAATTTAGTTGGTTTGAGGTTGGGTTTAAGTCTCTAAAAGTCCTTATCCATATCCAGATTGCTTTTATCCTAGGGTATAGTCTATTAAGAAATCCTGAGTGAAAGAAACGTATGTTAAACATAGGATCCTTCATTCTTGGTGAGAGTTGAATGCTAGTGTTTGTCTTCCAGTTACAATAAAACTTCCAAGAACAATATTACCAGTTCTTTTTATATTGTATTAGAAATAATAGCCAATATATTTAGATAAAAATTCAGTAAGCTCCGGTATATAAAAAAATAACACACACTTAGAGCTACATGCACTCATGCACACACACACAGACACACACACAGACACACACACACACACACACACACATTCAGTTAAAATTAATTTTTTAACCTACATTAACTGGAAAATGAAAACAGACTAAGGTCTGTGATTAACATAAATAAGTGCATGTCGTTTTCCTGGTTTTAATATTATATAATAGTTACATAAGCTTTCATCACTGGGGGATGCTGGGTAAAGGAACACATGGTACTTTGTACTACTTTTATAACTACCTGTCATCTTCAGAAATAAATAATTTCAAAATAAAAAGTAAAAAATGAAACACACGCATGTACATACACACACATATGAATATTACAAAAATAGACCGACTTAACAGTTGGGGAAGATGTATTCAATATACGGATAGAAGACCTAACATCACCAATATATTAGTTCTTTTTGAGTTAATTGATAATTTTAATGTAATAATTAATAGAATAGAATTATTGGACTTTAAAATCTGATTTTAGATCTCTTAGGGAAAAATAACAAGCAAGAATAGCTTGGGAATCTTAAACAAAGGAACACAATAATGGAGCTTTAGTCTCATAAGCTAAAATGTACCATAAAATTGTAATTATTAAAACAATATAGTATTGATTTATGAATAGAATGACAGTAAGTCTAGAAATAGATCTCAAATTATATGGGGATTTAATGTAAAATGAAAGTGAGATCTTAAAGAAGTGAATCAAAGATTCATCTTTTAGAAAGTGGTTTGAGTGGGGCACCTGGGTGGCTTAGTTGGTTTAGCATCTGACTCTTGAGTTTGGCTCACATCATGGTCCCAGGGTCATGGTACTGAGCCCCACATGCCCATGTTGGGCTCTGCGCCGGGTGTGGAACGGGCTTAAGATTCTCTCTCTCTCTCTGTGTCTCCCCCAACTCCCAGCTTATGCTCTCTCTCTCTTTCTCTTTCTTGTAAAAAAAAAAAAAAAAAAAAAGAAAGAAAGAGGGGCGCCTGGGTGGCTCAGTCAGTTAAGTGTCCGACTTCAGCTCAGGTCATGATCTCACAGTTGGTGGGTTCAAGCCCCGCGTCGGGCTCTGTGCTGACAGCTCAGAGCCTGGAGCCTGGTTTGGATTCTGTGTTTCACTCTTTGCCCCTCTCCTGCTCGCACTCTGTGTCTCTTTCTCTCATAAATAAATAAGCATTAAAAAAAATAATAAAAAAAAAAAAGAAAAGAAAGAAAGAGAAAGAAAGAAAGTAAAAAAGAAAGAAGGGGGAAGGAAAAAGAGATTTGTTTGAGTATAATGAGATTGTCTTCAGGGGGAAAAAAATATCCAGAGTATAAACACACCAGAGAAAACTAAAATGGAACAAAGATTAAAAAAAAAAAAAGTGTTAAGCAATACAAGTGCTAGAAAAAAAAATTGACTCTGGGTGCCTGGGTGGCTCATTTGGTTGAGCGTCTGACTTCAGCTCAGGTCGTGATCTCACAGCTCGTGGGTTCGAGCCCCGCGTTGGGCTCTGTGCTGACAGCTCAGAGCCTGGAGCCTGCTTCAGATTCTGTGTCCCCCTCTCTTTCTGCCTCACCCCTGCTCTGTCTTTCAAAAATGAATAAACATAAAAAAAATTTAGAGCTTATCTCTTTAAAAAAAAAAAAGGAAAAAATGTACTTATTTCACTATTATCTTTAAAAGCGCAAGGTATTGGGGTGCCTGGATGGCTCAGTTGGTTAAGTGACCGACTTCTGCTCAGGTCATGATCTTGCAGTTTGTGAGTTCGAGCCCTGCGTCGGGCTCTGTGCTGACAGCTCAGAGCTTGGAGCCTACTTTGGATTCCATGTCTCTGCCTCTCTCTACCCCTCCCCTGCTCACGCTCTGTGTCTCTCTGTCTCTCAATAATAAATAAACATTAAAAAAGAAAAGAAAAGAAAAGAAATGAGCAAGGTATTTCCAACTATGACTCAAAATCTAAAAATGGGAAAGACTCAAAAAAGGTACTCCATAAAATTAAAAATAATAACCAAAGTCAAAATTCAAGCAACAATAAGTATAAGCAACTCTTATCATATAAAAAGATTAATCCCTCTAATAAGTAAAGCTCTCTTATGATTAACAACTCTGTAGAGAAGTGGAAAAGCATCAAAGAGAAAGCAAAAATGCAAACGTGAAGGAATGTTCAGCCATACCCATAATAAGTGACATAGAAATTAAAATTTTAATGTGATAGTATTTCTTATCTAGGTGACAGGAATAAAACTTTGATTATAGAATCTGTTTATGTGGCCATGTAGAAACAAGTACCTTCATAATATTGCTTGAAAGAGCACAACATAGTACATCTCCTGTGAAAGGGGATCTTTAATACCTAAAAAATTAGCAGATGTGCTTATCCTTTATGCCAGCACTTATACTTCTTGAAATCCTTATTGTGGACATCCTGTAAACAGACACATTTACATCTGTAAGTTTATCTATATCATATATGTATATGTTTCTATTTCATATATATATGATATGATATATAATATACATGGGTGTATGTGTATGTGTGTGTGTATGTGTGTGTATGTGTGTATATATATATATATATATATATATGAAACAAAACAGTGGGAAAAATCTAAGTGTAAAGGAGCAACAGACTGGTTGAATAAATGATTGCATTTTTGCACATGAAATGTAATGCAACTAAAAAAATTAATAGGGTGGAGCTCTATATTCATGTAGGAAAGGATCTTAATATATTGTTACACGAAAAAAGAACAGTGAATATAGTATGCTACTTCCTGTGAAGAAAGAAATAAATATAGAGATATGCATTTACAGTTATTTGTATTTGCATAAAAGAACACTAGGTAAAAAAAGAATGTAATTAAAATGGTAACCTAAAGGTAACCAAAAGGAGGGGGTAGAAATAGAGGTAGATGACAGCAAGGGTGGAAGCAAGCAGGTTTCTTCAGCATATTCTCTTTATATTGTTTTCTTTCCAAAGCGTGTAATTATACTACAAATTCAACAAATAAAGTTTAATTTTAAAAATACAATAAGATTCAAAGTCAAAGACATAAATTGTGAAATCGTTGTCAAATGAGTGATAATTAGAGTCAAGGAAGAGGGGTAGGATGGAGTTTGTAGTAAGCCAATGGTCCTACAGAGGGCAACAAGAAAAGATGGCTTACATGATAAAAATAATATATTTAAAGGCAGAGGACTAGAGGGATTAAAATTCCAGAGAGAGCAGAAGTTTTTAGAGGTGAATTGGAAATCTAAAGCTGTCCCTGAGATTCTTGGCCAATTCTTGATGAAGGCTAGATCCTGACAGTCTGGACTAGGTCCAGGTAGAGGGTCACCCCTGGGGCAAGCAAACTGGCAGAGTTATTGGTGATTACATGGGACTAAGAATGACAAAATTGTTTTTCCTCTGGAGAAATTTGTTGAAATCTGACGCTGTGTGAAGTAAAGTCTAAACAGAAAAGTATCCTAACTTGTCCGTATCTCTCTATCAGGGGCTCATTAAGAAAAACTAGTTCTTCAATTCTTTCCTTTCCAACAGAGCCCGACTTGGGGCTTGAACCCACAAACCTCAAGATCATGACCTGAGCCGAAGTTGGCGGCTTAACTGACTGAGCCACCCAGGCGCCCTCCACCAAAAAAATGTGTCTTGACTAATAAGTATTCAATTATAATTTTAAAACACGCTGCAAAGAAAACGCAGTAAAATTCGATGGGAAAATTACAGGAAGGTCTAACTCTGCGTGAGGATTCAGAGAGGGTGTTCCTGAAGAACTGATATTTAAGCTGAGCCCTGAGGGATAGGGGATGAGTATTCACACGGTGGGAAGGACAAATGTGAAGATTCTGAGTGGGAGAAATAGCTTTGTAAGATTGTTGTGTTATAGAATGTCGTGAACAAGGAGGGCAATGAAGGCAAAAGTGAGGTGTGAAGTGGCATCCAGTAAGACTGATGTGATAAGGCTGACTCTTGTAAATGTTTTTTTGCAATTCTAGGTTTTATCATAAGAACAAGGGGAAGCTGCTAAAGGATCCTATGGGAGACAGTGAAGTAATCAGAGTTTCACAGTACAGAAAAATCACTTTGGCTCTTAGGTGGAGACTGGGCTGAAAGTATAAGGATGGTTGTTGGGAGATAAATTAGGAAGTCATTTCATTTTTTTTTTTTTTTTTTTGGTTTGTTTTCAGGAGAAAGATATAGACTTGGAATAGGCTGGTGGAATTAGAGATTAAATGTATATTTTTTTAAATCAGAGAAAGAACCAAAAAATGTATTTTTAAAAATCACAGTATTTGGTTATTGGTTCTGGCCCATGAGGAAAAGGATGGGATCACAGGTGCCTCTTTTCACATTTTGGACTTGAACACTGCATGATGGTGGATGACAGCTCCACTTGTGATGGGGGAGCACTGGGGAAGGAGCAGCTTTTGTGCAAAACAGGAATTTAAATCTAGAGCTGATGCCTTATAAGAATGATGTGGAGTGGAAATATAAGTTTTTACGTTTTGGAAGAGTACTAACAAATTTTTGTTTATTCCATGATATTCTTAAGCACCCTATTATAGCCTTACTTATTAGACAATATACAAAAAACCATTCGCTTCATTCATTTTCCATTAAATATTTTTAATACAAAGCTATTATTTATTTTGTGCTATTCATTTAACTGACGGAAAATCCTGGGAACCATTAATCTTTTTATCTTGTGTATCAGAAGTGAAGATACAAAAATGCTTCTTTTTTAAAAGTTTATTTAATTATTTTGAGAGAGAGAGAGAGAGAGAGAGAAAGAGAGAGAGAGAGAGAGAGAATCCCAAGCAGGCTCCATGCTCAGTGCAGAGCTGACATGGGGCTTGATCTCATGATTGCGAAATCATGACCTGAACTGAAATCGAGTCGGAAGCTCAACCGAATGAGCTACCGAGGCTCTCCCAATACATAAATGCTTCTTAATAATGCTACTTATGAATTATGGTCAGTTCTATATATGCTTCGGAAAGCAATGATAATCCATGTAAGAAAACTACATGTGCTAAATGAAGCAGAACACTCAATTATAGTTAGGGATATTATTAATATCTCCACTTATACCAAGACCTATACTAAAGTGTAGTTCTAAAATGTGACACTTTCTTTTTCCTCCCTTAAGAATCTGCTTACTATGGAAGTATAAATTATTTTTTATTTAAAAATACCATTATCTTTTGAGGATTGGTTAATTTGTTTTCATTTTCCTAGTAGTAAACATTTGAGGAAAGAATATTTCTACCAGGTTGATATGGGTGGAATTATCTTACTTTTTGTGAGATAGTCACAAAATATTGTATGAATGCTACATTTTAGTATATTGAGTTGTTTGGATGAAAATATTGGTCATATTAGTTCATTGTGCAAGTCGGAGAACAAGGAAAAAAATGGTAAGCAAAGAATTTTTTTTTAAATAAAATGTAGTTTTTATTTTTTTACTTCCTAAAATGCTCAATGGTTTATTATTTTTTATTGTATTTTCAATTGAGTCTCCAAACTGATATGTGGTTTTATGCATTTACTTTATTTTATTTTTTTAATTTTTTTTTAACGTTTATTTATTTTTGAGACAGAGAGAGACAGAGCATGAACGGGGAAGGGTCAGAGAGAGGGAGACACAGAATCTGAAACAGGCTCCAGGCTCTGAGCTGTCAGCACAGAGCCCGACGCGGGGCTCGAACTCACGGACCGTGAGATCATGACCTGAGCTGAAGTCGGCCGCTTAACCGACTGAACCACCCAGGCGCCCCTTATGCATTTTTTTAAAAAACAAATACTTGCTTTGACCTATAGGAAATACAGAGAGCTTCATTTTTTTTATATTTGGATAATTATTTTTGTTTATTTTAGCTTTTGAATAGTGAGGGTAACAGAGGTCCAGCAGGAAAGAGAAGGGGCTCTCAAATTAGGATAATTTAAGCAAGGTTGAAGAAAGTGGCTATTTAAAATGTGGGTGGAGTATAAGAATCATAAGGTATATAGTGCACTACCCCTGGTCTGTTACCACTTGCCCAAAAGAAAACAAGGGTAGGAAAGAGAGAGACCTGTAGAGAGGACTGCTTTGCCTAGTGACCTAGTCAGCAGGATTTCACTCTGGGGAGAGAAGCTGGGAAGAAACACCTTGACCTCACTCTCCTTTCTCACTCTCGAGTACCCAGTTGGCAAACTGTAATTAGAAGCCAGAAGGCAAGAGAGCCTATTGATGTAGCACATTTAGATCAGTCTCTCAAGACAGAGATAAAGGTAAAGAAATGTAGAGTGGATCTCACAGGGGAAAAAGGAGAAATATAAAGTAGTGGATGTGCCCCTCGAAATGGAGAAAAGGTAAGTGTGATAGTTAGTGCTAATTTTTTTTTTTTTTTCAGCAAAGGAAAAAAGAGGCTGGGGCAGAGGGTCTGGCCCATAAATGTTTCCTCCTTGTGAAGAGCAAGAAGCTTTGGAATCAGTTGGCAAGGGGAAGGATATGAAGAATTGAAGGAATTGTACTTCTTTAATTCACCTAGATTGAACTCTGTTAACTGGCTGAAGATTTTTAGTTTAACTGATGAGGAGTAAAAAAAACAAAAACAAAAAATTTATAATAGTAATAAAATAATAATAATAACCTAGCAAATTCTCTAAAGCTATTAATAGCAATGTTTTGATAATATCATTACTCTTTGCTCACAGGATTGTATCTGACAATCAACGTTCTTTGGCCTTGGGTTTGGCCTTTGTGTTTTTGAGAATATTTGGTATGGACTTTCGGCAATCTTTTATTACAATGAATTGTTGATTTTTTGATATGTGTGTCTACGTGTATATTTAGAATTTCAAATAAATGGTAAACTGACACGACACAAGTGAATGGGGGAGCTGCTTTGCAGAATTTAGGAGACAATATTTATGTAAAAAGACAATACATAATGCAAAGCCGATCCTGTCATATAAAATATGCATTAATACTATATTTGATCAGACAGGACAGTCTATTCGATTAGATGTATATTCATCAATCTTGTCCAAGTGGTTTGGTAAGCTGAAAGAAAACACATAACCACAACACTGCTTGCATGTTTGGGGAGTCACTAACAACATTTTCGTTACCAAAGACTCTGATGTTTTTAAGGACTTATAGCCAAAGAAAAAAAATTGTTTTTCTCAGATGGTAATGCACTCTGTACTTCAGGCTTTCTTAAAATAGCAAAAACTAGCTTTCAAATCTAAATTATCTACATTATGACTGTATTAGCACCCCTGATTCAAAAGTTGATTATCTAAATTATCTACATTATGACTGTATTAGCACCCCTGATTCAAAAGTTGATGGGGCAAGGGAACGAGATTAAACTGGATTGAAGACTGAAAGACATGATAAATGGAGTCAAGAACATAGAAAAATTTAAGTGTGGCTTGGATAGGGATCAGAGAAATAATTCTATACCTAGATCAATATGTGGGGTTAAAACTGGCTCTTTTAATTAGGAACAATGAGAGCATATTTTTATGTGAATCATGGCATGATCGATAAGGACATATTTGTTTTGGAAGACAGAACCTAAGAAACAGCTAATGCATAAACAGTTTCTAACATGAGAAAGGAAGCCAGTGAGACTGATACATTTTTGTTGGAAGAGGGTGGAACAAGATGATACTTTAGATACAGACTGCCTCTATATCTAACAGTATTTTGCCAACAGATAATTTGAAGCAGAGGATGGATATTATCTGTTTTCTGTTTAAAAGATAACTCTGCTTCTGGAGGGAAAAATACTTATAGAAGATAAATGTAAAGGAAAAAAAGGCTTTTGCTGCAGTCTAAACCAGAATTATGTTAAATTGGATTCTGGAGGTTGTGAAAGAGACACAAAATCAACATATCCAAGATATGTTTAGAGTTAGTGTCCTAAAGATTTATCATGGATTGGAAAAATATGAAGGAAAATAGAAAAAAATGAATAGTAGGCTTAGGTTTTTCACCTTGAATGATTATAAACAGAGTGCCAGCACTCAATAAGATTGGGAGAATTGGCAATCTTTGATAGTGATCTTGGATAGTGATCTTTGGCAGGAGTCATAAGTCATGAAGCATGAGGGCCCTGACATAATGAAGTTATAGTAAACTAGATGTCAGTAAAGATATCTTAGTTCTGAGATTTCAGTTCTAATGTCTTTGGGGTGACTTTTTAAAAAATGACTTCTAATTCACTTTTAGCTGAAATTGTTGCTGAGGAGATGTTGTCTCTGAGAGTATACAGAAGTTTACCTAAGGCAGTACACAACTCTTCTTCTGGCTATGAAGTCCTCTGAATCTAGGGTTGCTACAAACATACCAAAGCATTTACATTCCTAGTTATTTCTCTCAATATCTTGACCAATAACAGATGTACATTGCATTAAAAAACTAACTTTTCATTGATTGAAAACATAGAGAACATAAAAACATAAACTGATTACATGTATGCCATTCTAAAAATATGAAAGCAACTAATTTTTTATACCTACAGGAATAAGGATTTTTAAAAAATATAGTTGTTTCCAGTTCTTAATAATCCTACTTATAAGTAAATTCTTAGATAATTTTAAATGATATATTTAAATGTGATGATGGCTAAATACATCAGTTTAATTTTAGAATAAAAATCATACTTATCCTAACGTGTAGTGTTTTCATGGAGCATTTATAATTATTGCATTTTTCATAGGGACTATACCTGGACCAATAGTTTTTAAAATGACAGCAGATATTTCTTGTATTTTTCGGGAGACTGAATACTGTGGGAAAAAAGGAAATTGTTGGATCTATAACAAGATGAAAATGGCCTACATAATGGTAGGAATATGTAAGTGATACCTATTAAAGAATTACAGAAAAGTAAAACTGTTTTAAACATGTATGGTTGTTTATAGTAATGTACAATAATAATAAACTATGAACAAATGGATATTTTGATGTTTAAAGAACCCTTATTATATAGAAAATATTTTAGAAACTGAAGTATTAAAGTATTTATATGAATATTTGAGTCACTGCATTAAATACACAATTGTTTTATGTTGTTCCTGAATAAAGGGTAGTAATTAGCAAAATTTCAATTTGGGAAGTAATTTTGTCCATATACATGTACAATCAAGTTGCTTGACCTTGTAACCCTTGCTATTTACATAGTAAAAGATTGGACAATTAAAAAAATTTTTTTCACATCCCCAGAGAACATCAGGATACTCTCACCCTACTTACATGTGAGTTTCACAGTCTCTTTTGCTTAATGATGTTACAGCCTACCTAGCAAGTATTCAGTATTTATTGAATAAGTAAAGATATGAGGAATTGAGATACTATGGTGGTATGAGCTGTGTTATGGTCAGTTTTGAGAAAATCTAGATATGCTTGTATTACTCTAGAAAATATATATCTTCCTTGATTTCAATTTGTTCATCTGTAAAATGAGGATGTTGTACTATATAATTTCTGAAGTCTTAATCTCTACTAACATTCAATAATTTTATTGTATAGATGTTGGTATGATAAATATTTAAAAGTGTTTATATGTTTTGTGATTTTAATGAGTTCATTAATTCGAAGAAATATAATGATAGACTCTAATATTTAACAGTAACAAATACTTCTGTGATGAACAGTATATAGTGGTGCCTTGTAATTCAAAAGTCAATTATCCAGCAAACTTAGTCTACACTGAACATTGAGTAAAGTAAAATTTTAAAAAACAATTAAAAAGTAAAAAATTACATTTAAGAAGTCAAAATTAATTTCTCAGAGATAATTCAACAAAACTAGGTTTTGTTCTTAAGGAAGTCCTCTTAAGACACTACTGAGCCTTTTAATTTTTATTTTAGATATATATGTAACATGCTTATCTATTTTCAAACACAGCACAAAATTGACAAAGCTGGTCAACTGCTTAGAGATCCTGCTAAGGAGCTACTAAAAGGAGATGACAATAATAAAGGACATAGAGAAATACAGTTGGAAAGGGCAAACAGAAGAAACTGAAATAAGAATATGCTTTTGTGGCAGTTTAGTGTAAACTTTTTAAAGTTCTGATCGTTAAAAGAAATAATTAATAGACAACCATAGTTTAGAAGGTAAAGTGTAAAAAGGAACCAATGTCCAAAATATATAAAGAACTCCCATATATCAAAATAAGCAAAGGATAAATAATGGAAAAAATGGACAAAAGACTTGAAAGAATTCACAAAATTTAATAATCAGTCAATAAACAATGGAATGGATATATAAATTGTGGTAAAATCAACAATGGAATGGTGTATGGCAATGAAAACAGAAGGTACAAACTATATAAAATATGAATTAATCATACAAACATAATTTTGAAAGAAAGAAATCAAACAACTGAGTATGCACTCTGTGATTCCACTTACATAATTTTGACCTGCTATAACTATATTTCAAAAATAAAAGTAACCCATTCTGGTTAGTGACTTTGAGGAAACATGAAGGAAAGCTTCTGGGGCATTGACAGCTGTTTTGTTCTTGATCCAGATGCTGGTCACACTGTGTTTAGTTTGTGAAAAATGTATCTTTAAAAAAAAATTGAGATGTAATTAAGATGCAATTAACATATATCTTAGGTTTTTAGTTTGATGGCTTTTGATAAATGAGTGCATCTGTGGAACCAGCACCTCAAAACAAGCTGTAGAAATTTATCCCCTGTCCCTTTTCAGTCAATTTCCTTCCTCTAGAGATAAACCTGTTTCAGATTTCTATTACAATATGTTGGCTCTTTCTGTTCTAAAAATTTATGCAAATGGAATGCAGTATATACTCTTTTTTTTTTTTTTTTTCTGTGTTGCTTAATATTATGCTTTTGGGAGATTCATCCATGTTATTCTATAGCAGTAGTTTGAAAAAAATTTCCAAATTCTATTTCATTTTGTGAATATACTATAATCTATCCATTCTCTTGTTAAAATTCATTTGGTTGTTTGCAGTGTTGGGCTATTATAAATGTATGAAAATTATTGTGTCATTATAAATGACAGACTCATTAATGTTTCTTTATCTTCTGTAACCACTATAATTGATATTGTCAGATAATTGATGTTGTTGCTCTAGAATATTTTTTACTTTAATTTTCAGGGTCTTTTGCATTCTAAGCTCAAGTACTTTTATATAATGCTTGTAATATTTCTGTTTATATTTGGAAAGTGGTGACTTTTTCAAAAAGAATAAAGCTGCATGAAGTGACTTAAATAGGTTCCAGTTCCTATTGATATTTAAGTTAGCAGCAATGTATTTTTAAGCTTTAGAGTTAATACATTCTGTGAAAAAAAGACACACTTTTTAAGAAATTTTAAAGCTTTTGTAAACATTAAAAAATCTCCCTTAGTAACTTGATATGTTTATAACATTAATTACATTCTATAATTAGAAAATTGATATTTTAAAGGGATGAAATATACTTACCATTTCTTTGGTAAATAGCATTCTTTCCACAATTATTTTTGCTCTAAATAGATTGACACAACTGATGGTTGTTTTTTTTTTTTTTTTTTTAATTCAGGTTGTATTTGCAAAGTAGTCACTATCTTCTTCACTGCTATTGCATTTTGCCTATGTAAATATTTACCGAACGATGACAGTGAAATCCTGCATATGCCCGTGAAGAATCCAACAGTAAAAAAAAAAAGAAAAAACTAATTTATAACTGGATCATTAATGTGGAAGAATTATACACTGTCAGTCCATCAATGGAATGTTATACTAATAAAATTTGAAATAATTATAATATAGTTACATGTTTAATAAATGAATGTGACTCATATGATCCCGTAAGTTTATTATAGTTTGAGTACAAATATAATAATATAGTCCCTGTGTTTTGGATTTTTGAAATATATTGTAAAATACACATTTAATAACTAATAAAAAGAATACTTTTAATGAAAAAGATGAAGCAGAAGTGGGAAAACATACATAAGCTAATTCTGTTAGTGACATGTATTAATTATTAGCTTTTGGTTATGTAGGACTACTTAGGATTCATATAGTTTGTTCTTCTTATTTAATTCGGGCTGTGGAGGTTTATTTCTCAATAATGTTTCAAAATAAAATTAGATTTTTCAGTCCAGTTCATATAATAAAAATTTAAATTAATGTCACACTTATTCTCCAAAAGAAGGCAGTTTCAAGCTTCTTAAAAATTAACATTTTATTTATCTTTTATTTCACCATGGAGAGGTTTCTTTTGGAACTATCTCTGGTCAGTTGGCTAATTTGCAATACAGAGTTTCATGCTCCTTTAATTTTAGTAGACACAAAAGTCAAAATGGTCATATACATCTTTATTTTTACTTTGACTTGAGTTTTATTGATAAAGACTACCTGGGGGCGCCTGGGTGGCGCAGTCGGTTAAGCGTCCGACTTCAGCCAGGTCACGATCTCGCGGTCCGTGAGTTCGAGCCCCGCGTCGGGCTCTGGGCTGATGGCTCAGAGCCTGGAGCCTGTTTCCGATTCTGTGTCTCCCTCTCTCTCTGCCCCTCCCCCGTTCATGCTCTGTCTCTCTCTGTCCCAAAAATAAATAAACGTTGATAAAGACTACCTGATGCCTGAGCTGATTTCCATTTTTGTGTTTTTATATTTAATTGTATGATAATTATAATTATTTCATGTGAAAAATATTCAAATTTAAATGTAGAAAATGTGACAACCATTTGTGGAATTTTTTTAAGCTTAAATGTGTTTCTCCAGAGAGTTTTTGTTATAAGTATTTCATACATCATTGTACATCCATCCAAACTTATAGCAGTTTTCCAAATGTTAGTATAAAAATCAGATTGTTATAAAACAAAAAACTTCTCTACATTGCTTCTATTGTTCTCTTGGGAGAAGAAATAACGGATAGAATTTCTCCTTTGTTATACACATTAGTCAAGGACCGCTCTGTGTAAATGTACTGCCCTATTCCTTTTTTTTTCCTTTCTCCAATTTTTTTTTTTTAAATTCCAGTTAATTAACATACAGTGTAATATAAGTTCTGGGTGTAGAATTGAGTGATTCATCACTTACATACAACACCCACTGCTCATCACAAGTGCCTTCCTTAATCCCTATCACCTATTTAAACCATTCCCCACCCCCACCCCCCAAATGATACAGTAACCCTCAGTTTGTTCTCTGTAGTTAAGAGTCTGTTTCTTGGTTTCCCTCTCTTTTTACCCCCTATATAAATTTGTTTTGCTTCTTATGTTCCACATACGAGTGAAATCATTTGGTATATGCCTATCTCTGGATGAGTTATTTCGCTTAGCATAATTCTCTCTAGCTCCATCCCTGCCCTTGCAAATGGACTATTCACAGTATCGGCTGGCAGAAGGAATTGTGAAGCAGTGAGTATTTATATTCTACTATCTATCTTTTTTACTTAACTCCAACATGCATTTATGAAAACCTACACACTAGTCTTTATATGAAATTCCAGTGGGATTGCAGAACATTTGAGGATCAGAGTGTGAAAACAGGAGTTTCTTCTTTAAAGATTCTGTAAGATCTATTTCTGTGCCCTACATTCAGAAAAGAATAATTACACTTAATGTTTACCTAAGTAGTAGAAATATATCTGTGGTGATCTGTGTTTTCACAACTAAATATCTTCCTATGAAACACTTACTGTATGTTTTTACAGTGTATAGGATTTTAAATATCAGAATATAACAGGTTTTTCTAGGAGAATTAGTTTAATAATCTTAGGTTACTCATATCCTTTATTAATATTCTTATCTAAAAGATACCTGAAAATATATACAACTAGGAAATAAGGTAAAACGATGACAGATCCATTTTGAAGTTGCTTGTAGTTTATGTGTGTGTGTGTATATATTATCTGTATATTTATCCTTTTTTCAGAAAATAAAAGTATAATAAAAATTATAATAATTTGGATAGTAGTGTTAATACTTTAAATTTGAAGATAGACTTCTGATACAACAGAACATTGTTTCTGTCACAAACTAGTTTATAATTATGTGGATTGGTAACTAGAGAAATGATGTAAGTATAACCCAGAAGTTTCATTGGTTAACACTAAGTTAGTACCTTTTGAAACAGTCAAGAAAATCTTTCTTACTATTAAAGAGAAGACCTTGGCAATAAATGGAAGTCTTGAAAAAACAGCTAAAAAACTTACAGCAATACCTTCCTTTGGAATCAGTTTTGAATAATTTAATGCTATTGAGAATCATTATGCTTTTCACAATGTTAACATATCTAGTGAAGTTGCAAGTGTAGATGAAGAAGCTGCAAAGTTATTTCTAAATATTTTTATTTTTGATGAAATTGATCTCTATTGGAAATTCATGTTCCCAAGGAACTTTATCTTAACAGAAGGAGGTGAGTCCCAGTGTCTAAACCTACAAAAGGTTAACAGTGGTACTGGGTGAAAACCCAGTGTGGATTTAGCTGTGCTAAAATGTATTAAGATTGTGGTGTTTTTTTGTTAGAACTCTGGTTACAAAGTTGCAGTGGTTTACCTCTACAATGTTTTCTCCATAAGCCTTGTTATTTCTGGTGTTTGATTTTTGCCTAAGGGCATGTTTTAAAGGAATGCACACATAATGTTAAGCAGAAATGCTTATGTTTTAGAATTGATGAGAGTTTCTGAGCTTCAAATGGCATGTTCTCCAAAATCTTAGAATAATTAATTACCATGAAAATCCTAGTCCCTCAATCTTTAAAAAAATGAATTCTTATTAATATTGGATTGAAGATTTCATGTTTTAACATGTAGCATTCAGTGTTCTGTATGTAGTCTAGAAAAGTATCAAGTTTTGATTTATTAATGGCAAATTTCCCTTCTCAACACTGTTCACTCTCATTTTCTCCAAGTTAGTTAAGACATAATTGACATATAGCTCTGTATAAGTTTAAGGTGTACAGCACAATGGCTTGACTTACATATATTGTGAAATTATTACCACAGTAAATTTAATTAATATCCATCATCTCAAATAAATACAAAAAAAGAAAGAAAACCAATGTTTTTGTTTGTTTCATGATGAGAACTCAATATATCTCTTCTCAACTTTCAAATATACGATAAACAGTGGTAACTGTAGTCATTATATTGTACGTTATATCTCCAGTATTTATTTATCTTATAACTGGAAGTTTGTATTTTTGACCACCTTTGTCAAATTCTTCCCTGCCCCTCAACCCCTACCTCTATCTTTTAGATTCACATTTAAGTGAGATCATCCAGTATATTTTCTTTCCCTTTCTTACTTATTTCACTTGTCAAAATGCTTTCCAGGTCCATCCATGTTATCACAAATGAAAGGATTTCTTTCCTTTTTTTTATGGCTGAATATTCTTTTGTATATACATATACTACAACTTCCTTATCATTGATGAACACTTAGGTTGTTTCCACATTTTGACTATTGTAAATAATAATGCTATGAACATAAGAGTGCAGATATCTCTTTGATACAGTATATTTATTTATTTTGGATCTATTTCCAGGAGTGGAACTGTAGATCATATGGTAGTTTGATCTATTTTAATTTTTGAGCAACCTTCATACTGTTTTCCATAGTAGGTGTACCAATTTATGATTATGCCACCAGTGAAGAAGGGTTTCTTTTCTCCACATCCTCACTAGCATTTGTTACCTATTGTCATTTGATGATAGCCATTCTAACAAGCATGAAGTTATATCTCACTGTGGCTTTGATTTGCATTTTGCTGATGGTTAATGATGTTAGCATGTTTTCATGTACCTGTTTGCTATCTGTATATCTTCTTGAAAAAGTGTCTATTCAGATACTCTGCCCATTTTTTAATTGAATTTTGGTTATTGAACAAGGGTATGGAGAGTATATTTATATTTTGAATATAAACCCCTTATCAGTTATATAATTTGCAAATATTGTTCCATATACTATATGGTAAGTTATCCTTTTCTTCTGTTGATCATTTCTTTTGCTGTGAAGAAAGTTTTTAGTCTGATGTAGTCCCACTTATTTATTTTTGATCTTCTTCCTTATGCTCTAGGTTACATATCCAATAAAATCATTGCCAAGATCCATCTCAAAGAGCTTTTTTACTATGTTTTCTTCTCAGAGTTTTATGGTTTCTGGATTTACATTTAAGTCTTTAGCCCATTCTATGTTAATTTTTGCAAGTGCAATGAAAGAAGTAAGTGCCTAGTTTCACTCTTTTACATGGTGTGAATATTCTCAGCACCATTTATTGAAGATTCTTTTCTCCATTGAGTATTCTTGAAACCTTTGGAAAAATATTGACCATATATACATAGGTTTATTTCTGAGAGCTTGATTATATTCCATTTGTCTATGTGTTTGTATTTATAGCAGGACCATACTATATGGATTGTTTTCCTGACTTTGGTGTTCATCTTCATGACCATTATTTTGACTTTTTATGAAGTAAATCCCCATCTCCATTTCAGATTCATTTCTAGTATTTTTTTTACTTTTACTTTCAGTAAATTTTTAATTTCAGTAACTTTTAATTTCAGTTAATATACAGTGTTATATTAGTTTTAAGTATACAGTAGTAATTCAACAGTTCCATATATTACTCAGTACTCATCAAGGTAAGTGTACTCTTAACCCCATTCACCTATCTCACTCATCACCCAACCCTCTGGTAATGGTTACCTCTCCTCTGGTAAACATCTGTTTCTTTTTTTTTTTTTTTTTTAATTTTTTTTTCAATGTTTATTTATTTTTGGGACAGAGAGAGACAGAGCAAGAACGGGGGAGGGGCAGAGAGAGAGAGGGAGACACAGAATCGGAAACAGGCTCCAGGCTCTGAGCCATCAGCCCAGAGCCTGACGCGGGGCTCGAAATCACGGACCACGAGATCGTGACCTGGCTGAAGTCGGACGCTTAACCGACTGCGCCACCCAGGCGCCCCTGTTTCTTTTTTATAGTTAAAAGTCTGGGTTTTTTTTTTTTTTTTTTTTTGGTTTCTCTCTCTTTTTTCCCCTTTATTCATCTATTTTGTTTCTTAAATTCCACATATGAGTGAAATCATATGGTATCGTCTTTATTTGACTGACTTCTTTTGCTTAGCATTATACCCTCTAGGTCCATCTATGCTGTCATGAATGACAAGATTTCATTCCTTTTTATAAATGAGTAATATTCCATTGTATAGATATATATACCTCATTTTATTTATCCATTCACCAGTTGATGGATATTAGGGCTCTTTCCATAATTTGATTATTGTTGATAATGTTCGTATAAACATTGGGGTGCATGTGTCCCTTTGAATCAGTATTTTTGTACTCTTTGGGTAAATACCCATAGTACAATTACTGGATCATAGGGTAGTTCTTTTTCTAATTTTTTGAGAGAGTCTTTAGTGTTTTCCACAGTGGTTGCACCAGTTTGCATTCTCACCAACAGTGCAAGAAGGTTTCTTTTTCTCCATATCCTTGCCAATACCTGTTGTTTCTTGAGCTTTTGTTTTAGCAAATCTGACAGGTGTGGGGTGATATCTGATTGTTGTTTTGATTTGTATTTTCCTCATGATGAATGATGTTGAGCATCTTTTCATGTGTCTGTTAGCCATTTGGATGTCTTCTTTGGAGAAATGTCTGTTCATGTCTTCCATTCATTTTAAAATAATATTATTTGTGTGATTTTTTGTTTATTTTGTTTTGTTTTGTTTTTGGTGTTGAGTTCTTTATATATTTTGGATACTAACCCATTATTGGGTATGCCATTTGAAAATTTCTTCTCCCATTCAGTAGGTTGTCTTTTAGTTTTGTTGATTGTTTCCTTTGCTATGTAGAAGCTTTTTATTTTCATGTGGTCCCAGTAGTTTATTTTGCTTTTGCTTCCCTTGCCTCAGGAGACATATCTAGAAAAATGTTACTACAGTTGATACCAGAGACATTACTGCCTGTACTCTCTTCTTGGATTTTTATGGTTTCAGGTCGCATATTTAGTTTCTTAATCCATTTTCAGGTATTTGTGTGTGTGTGTGTGTGTGTGTGTGTGTGTGGTATAAGAGGGTGGTCCCGTTTCCTTCTTTTGCATGTAGCTGTCCTGTTTCCCAATATGATTTGTTGGAGACACTACATTTTTCCCATTGCATATTCTTGCCTCCTTGATTGAAGATTAATTAACCATGTAATTGTGAATCTATTTCTGCACTTTCTTTTTGTTTTATTGAGCAATGTGTCTATTTTTGTGATAGTACCACACATTTTGATCACTACAGTTTTGTAATATAACTTGAAGTCTGGAATTTTGACACTTCCAGTTTTTTCTTTTTCAAGATTCCTTTGGCTATTTGGGGTCTTTTGTGGTTTCATACAAATTTTAGGATTGTTTGTTCTAGCTCTCTGAAAAATGTCATTGGAATTTTGATAGGGATTGCATTGAATATGTATGTATATTGCTTTAGATAGTGGGGGAATTTTAACTATATTAATTCTTCCAATAATAAGCATGGTATATATTTCCATTTAGTTATATTGTCTTGCCTAGGTCTAGGGCAATATTGAATATATTAATACAAATAAATACTAAAACTTCTAAAATTCAATAAGCAAAACACAAACCTCTAAAAAAAAGGAAGGACATTTATAGAGGAGGAGAAACAATTGCCCAATAACTATATGAAAAAATGTGACTAAGGACTTAATTAGTAATCATGAGACACAAATTGAAATGCATCATAAAGATACCATTTCATACTCATTAGAATTGGAAAAATTTAAAAACTACAAAATCTCTTGTTGCAGATTTGGCAGAACAGAGCTCTTTTAGACTGCCGGTGGAAGTGTAAAATGTTACAGGCATGTGGATAGCCATTTCGTTTTTTATTTTGAAAATATGTACCCAGTAACCAGAAATTCCATTTCTGGGAATATATAGTTTAAAAATTCTTACATATCTTCAAAAAGATACATGTTCAAACATGTTTACAGATGCATTGGTTTGTATTAAGAAATAAGGAAAATAATACAAATATTAGTAAGGTAATGCATAAATACATTGTGCTATATTTTTGTAATGGAAATCATACTACTATGAAAATGAATGAAACTTAGTTGTTGCTATCAAAATGAATAAATCTGAACAAAAAAAATTGACAAAAATGCCAAATTGGAGAATGTATATATAATATATATTACATATATGTTTATAATATACAATATCATTTATGGGCATATACATCTGTAGCAGAATTATAAAGAAATTAAAGAACGACAAAACATCAGTTGTAGTAGCAAAGTTAACATGCTGTATTTCTTACATCTACTGTGGGAGAAATAAACCTTCTCCCCAAATTTGAAAAGAAAAAACAAAACACTCCCTTGCTTGAGTCTGGTTGGACAAATTTCAGGCCCATGCCACACCTGGAACAATAACAGTTGCAAAGGCAATAATAACCAAAATTGACTTAAATATGAGCTCCTAAATGAATTGTTTCCAAGGGAATATAATTGCTATAATTATGTGATTTAATCAGGTCCTAGTCATAGAGTTGAAGGTTAGATCAGCTTCCCCTAGGTCTCATGAGCAGTTTGGGAGGGATATATATCATGAAGAGAATATAATTTTTTTAAGAAGAAATTTATAGGAGTTAAAATGTTATAGTGACCAAGAGTATAGTAGTAACAGTGGAATTATGAATAAAATGTGAATGTTGAAGGATGAAAGGTGAGGGAGTGGGAGAGGGAGCAGAAAGAGAGAGAGAGAGAGAAAGAGAGAGAGAGTTGGGGTGGATGGAGGTTCAGAAAGGGAGATTAAGCTTGGTGCCCTAGTAGTTGGCTTGTATGTTTTTATATAGAGTGTTACCATTTATTAATATGTGAAGCATAGGAGGAATAGAGGATTTAGAAGAGGAGATGAGTTGTTTTAGGCATACTGAGTTTGAAGTACCAATGAGGCAGCCTAGTGCTATTTGACAGTTGAAAATAAAGATCTAATGCTGAGGAGCAAGATCTCAATTGTAGTCATAATTGGGGGTTGTCAGTATAGCAATAATTATTTAATCCATGGAAAAAAATAAATTTTCCCAATATAGGAGAAGAGTCTACTATGAACTGAGGAATTCTGAAGAATATAACACATAAGAAATGGCTAGAGGAAGAGACTAAGAAGGAAAAACAGGAAGAAAACCAGGGCTGAAATAAGTACAATAAAGGCAAGGTAAGAGAGTATATGAAGACAATGGGGGTGGTCAAAATTGCCAAATGTTGCTGAGAGGTCAAGGGAAGTAAGCAATGAAAATGTTTACTGGATTTAACAATAGAGTTTGTTGGAAACTAGAATGAGAGAAATTTCAGAAGAATTGTAGGAAGAGAAGCCAAATGGCAATAAATTAAGAAATGTGTTGGAAAAGAGCAATTGGACACATTATATGTAAGCAAGATCTTCTATAAGTATAGCTGTGAACAGAACATAGGATCTGGTAGTTGGCTGTGGTGCTAAGGTTTGTTAAGGGTGGTAGATGAAGTCATTGTTGCTCTAAGTGTTGTGATGGATGGCTTATCGAAGATTGATAAGAAGCAAACAGGAAGAGATTATGGTCTAAGAACAAGAATATAATTAATAGAAAGATATTACTAAGAAAGGGATAGGATAGGTTCCAAAACACAGGAAGAAGGATTAGCTGTAGTAAAGAGAAAGGACTTCTTCACTTGCAACAGAGGGCACCAAGGAAAGGATTGGTGAAACTGCAGGTAATTTTGTAGGTTTTGTGGCTAGAACTTGAACCCTTGCAATCTTCTGAATGTGTCTCCTTTCCTTAAAATCATTTCTTCATGACCTAACCTTTGCAACCTATGTTCTGTTTGTATAAACAGCATGATACCTCTCTAACTAGTCTCTTGGTTGTTTCTTCTTCCAATCTGCTCTCCTTCCTGTTGTGAAAGGAATCTTTTTATAACGCCAATATGATCATCTTATGCAATGAGTTGTAATTTTTTTTTATCTCCCTTACTCTTTTCTAGATAACCAGCCTTTGAAAGGAGGTATTGCATTGTTCATTACCCTGTTCTCACTCATTCTTATGTGATGAATGTTAAAAATATATATATTAGATGAATAAATGGCTGGTGACTTTATCTTTAATGCCTTTGGCACTGAAGTGTTTGTTTTTTATTGAGATTATCAGATGACAGATTGCTAAATAAAAGTATAAAATCTTCTATGGGACTTTGAGATTTCACAATTAAGATCTTAAGGACTTCTTTTCAAAGCCACTTTCTAACTTGCTCAAGCCTCCCTCACTTGCTGTTTAAAAGCCTACTTCAGCAAAGTTTGCTCAATTGTAGGTTGAATGGTGTCCCTACAAAAGATATGTTCAAGTCTTAATCTCCAGTGCCTGTGAATGTGACCTTCTTGGGAAATAAGAACTTTTTAATTTTTTTTTTTTTAATTTTATTTGTTTTAAGTAAGCTCTACACCCAACGTGGGGCTCCAAGTTACAACCTTCAGATCGAGAGTCATGTGTTCTTCTGACTGAGCTGCCAGGCACCCTGGGAAATAGGATCTTTTAAGATGGAATCAAGTTTAAGATGAAGTTGTACTGGATTAGGGTAGGTCCTAATTCAATGACTAGCATCTTTTTAAGTAGAGGGAGATTTGGACTCAGAACACATACATCAGGCAGAGATTGGAGTGATGTATCCAAAAACCGAGAATACCAAGAGGATAGGAAGACGTCTTTGCTACCGCCTTCAGAGGGAGCATAGCCCTGCTGACACCTTGATTTTGGACTTCTAGCCTCTAGAACTGTAAGAAAATCAAATTATGTTGTTTTAAGCTGCCCTTTTTGTGGTACTTTATTATGCTAGCTCTAGGAATCTAATACACCTTATATATGTATATACTTTTTTTCTCAATTAGATTTATTTGTAGAATCTTATGAAACTTTCAACTAAGAAAGTCTCACTTCTTGAACAAAAGTTTTTCACTCTCACCTATCCAGGAAGCTATTATTTCCCGTTACAACATAAAATTCAAACAACACTGCTATAACTTTATTATCTTTAGGACAAAAATGCACTAATCCCATGGCTTTGCTTTTTTGTTTTTTAATTTCCTCTATGATATTTTTTTTTTCTTTTTTACTTCAGTGTTGTTATTTGACTAAGAAGAGAGTTTCTAAAAGACAATAATCTGTTTAAATTGCTATAAATAACACTTAGGAAACCATGACTAAGTAAGTGGTGGAAAAGATTTACCACCAATCATGAACTTCACAAACGAAATTTTACAGGAGAAAAGTTTCCATGTTAGATGAGTTCTGAGGGATCGTAAAAATAATAAAAACTGTGAAAACTTCTGACTCTAAAAGTACTTCACTATTAACCAAAAAAAAAAAAAAAAAAGAAAAGAAAAGAAAAGCTTACGCGAGAGTTTGTTTTAAGCAAGTTAACATTTCTTTTGACATATTTTATTATCTTTAAGTAGATAAAAATTTAATCCTTTTTTCAGTAGTAAACATTTAGTACTGTATTAGAACAAAGGCATAATCTTTTAAGATTATGCCTCAAATTATGCAAAAGTGTTTCAAAAGGACTTTTGTGTCATGAGCTGACAAATGAAACTACTGTTTAATTTAGTAATATAATACGAACCAAGGCATATAGGATAATACAAATCAATAAGAGGTATAGTTTCTGGTTTTCACTTACTATAAAATATTGTAAGTTAATTCATATTACTTTTTATCAGAGACAGATATGTGGTGATGAGTTATCTAAAGTGGTAGTTGTCATATACTATTTTTAATATGTAATTTTGCTTTCTGTTGGAAAGTCTAGACCCAGGCGTTACCAGTATTATTTAGGAAAAATGGCTTTTTGTTTAGTTCATGGAGAAGGAAGTAGATAAAGATAGTTAGGTTTGAAAAAAAGGATCAGCATTCTTTAAACATATTTTATCATACAGCATCCTTTAAATATATTTTATCATCTTAAAGTAGGTAAAAATGTGATTTTATCTTTGCTTCTATGAGTTTGACTATTTTAGATTCCACGTGTAAGTGATATCATACAGTATTGGTTTTTCTCTGACTTTTTTCACTTAGCATACTCCCTTAAGTTTCATCCATGTTGTCACAAATGACAGAATTTCCTTCTTTTTTGTGGGCAAATTAAAATTCCATTATATATAAATTAATATGTCTGAGTTAATACATATATATACATGTATATAAAATATATATGTATTTTTAATATTTTTTTATTTTTTCACCCATTGGTGAATAGTTAGTTGTTTCCATGTCTTGGCTATTGTAAGTAATGATGCCGTAGACATGGTATACCTCTTGGAGATGTAATCTCTGACTTACAATGGTTTGACATCTGATTTTTCTACCTTATGATGGTGCAAAGTAATAACGAATTCAATAAAAATCACACTTCGAAGATTTTGGATACTAACCCTTTATCACATATGCCATTTGCAAATATCTTCTCCCATTCCAAAAGTTGCCTTTTAGTTTTGTTGTTTGCTTTGCTGTGCAGAATCACTAAATTCTACTCCTGAAACTAATATTACACTATATACTAACTAACTGGAATTTAAATAAAACCTTGAAGCTACGAGAAAGAAAGAAAGAAAGAAAGAAAGAAAGAAAGAAAGAAAGAAAGAGCAAGAAAGAAAAACCATACTTCAAATTTTGAATTTTGATCTTTTCTTGGGCTAATGATGTATAGTATGATACCTCTCATGCTGCTGGCTGTGGCAGTGACCCACAGCTCCCAGTAAACCATGTGATCATGAGGTTAAACAACCCAGACACTTAGAACCGATCTGCACCCATACAGTCATCCTGTTTTTCACCTTCAGTATAGTATTTAATAAGTTACATGAGATATTCAACCCATTATTATAAAATTGGCTTTGTGTTAGATAATTTTGCCCAACTGTAGTTCTAATATAACCAATATTAAGGGCTCTAAGCATGTTTAAGGTAGGATAGGCTAAGCTATGATGTTTGCTAAGCTAGAAATAGTAAATGCACTTTTGATTTAGGATATTTTCAACTTGCAATGGATTTATTGGGAGGTAACCCATTCATAAATTGAGGAAGTCTGTAGTGATTTCATTTCCTTTTGGATATATACCCAGAAGTGGAATTGCTAGATCATAAAGTAGTTCTATTTTTAATTTTTTAAGGAACCTCTATACTATTTTCTATAGCTGCACCAATTTATATTCCCACCAATAGCACATGAGGGTTCCCCGCATCCTCTTATCTCTTGTCTTTTTGTTGTTGTTGTTGTTGTTGTTGCTTAATTTTATTTATTTTGAGAGAAGGGGAGGGGTAGAGGTGGGAGGGGGGCAGAAGATCTAAAGCAAGCTCTGTGCTGACAGCAGAGAGCCCGATGCAGGGCTCAAACTCATGAATCATGAGATTATGACTTGACTCCAAGTCAGACGCTTATCCAACTGAGCCACCCAATTGCCCCTCATGTCTTTTTTATAAAAGCTATTTTAACAGATTTGAGATAATGACTCATTGTGTTTTTAATTTGCATTTCCTGTTTAGTAATGTTGAACACCTTCTCATGTATCTTTGGCCCTTTAAATATCTGCTTTGGAAAAATGCCTATTCAGGTCTCTTCCCCATTTTAAAATCAGATTATTTGATTTTTTTGCTATTACATTGTGTGAGTTTCTTACATATTTTGTATATTGATCTCTTATCAGATATATGGTTTGCAAATATTTTTGATCATTCTGTAGGTGGCCTTTTCATTTTGTTGATTGCTTCTTTTGCTGTGCAGAAGCTTCTTTAAAAATAAGTTTATTTTTGTTCTTATTGCCTTTTCTTTTGCTGTCATATCCATAAAATCATTGCCAAGATCAATTTTGAGCTTTTTCCCCTGTGTTTTCTTGTAGGAGTTTTATGGTTTCAGGTTTTGTATTTAAGATAATTAATGACTAATTTTACCCCAGGGATTTGAATATAGAAAGTTAAATGAATTTGAACTGGAAAAGAGTAGGTGAGAGAAACAGCGAGAGAGAGAGAGAGAGAGAGAGAGAGAGAGAGAGAGAGAGAGAGAGTTCCTAAAACCTTTTGTAATCTCTTAAGGAGTATGGATGTCCTTGGGAGTATCAGTCTTAAACAAGAATTCGGGGATAGTAAATTTGGGAACTTGATTTAGAACAACTACTAAATATATATACATATACAGGCTATTCTATGAACTAACTGAAAACATCTGGTTCAGCTGGAGGTAGAGCCAGGAGCCCATTTTCTATCAGTGGAATTTCACTACAGAGAACATAGGCTGTGTATGATCATGAAATGAAAGAGAGAATGGTGACGATAACAATAATGACAATTAGGGATATATTTTTCTAACAAAGTGGAAAGATCACCACTGCTTTTCAATGTTATACTGGAAGTTCTAGCTAATACAGTAAGACAAGAAAAGGAAATAAAAAGTATACAGATTGGGAAGGAAGAAATAAAGTTCAAAGATGATATACTCATTTATATAAACAATCAGAAAGAATTGACAAACTCCTGGAACTAGTAACCAGTTATAGCAAGGTTACAGAGTGCATGGTTAATATGCAACAGTCTATCACTTTTCTATATACCAACAATGAACAAGGGGAATTTGGAATAAAAAAACCACAATATCATTTACATTACCAAGATAAAAAAGAAATTCTATTGTCTAAAGCTAACAATATATGCACAATATCCACATGAGAAAAACTACACAACTCTGTTGAAAGAAATGAAAGAAGAAACAAATAAATAGAAATATTCCATGTTCAATACAGATATTGATGTTCATCAATAGGGAGACTCAATATTATCAAGATGTCAGTTCTTCTCAAATTAACCTTAGATTCAATGTGATTCTAACAAATTATTTTACAGATAGGACAAACTGAATCTAAAGTTTATATGGAGAGAAAAAAGACTCAGAATAGCCAACAAAATATTGCGAGAGAAGAATAAAGTTGGTGGAGTAAATCTATCTGATTTTAAGGCAGTATAAAGCTACAGTAATCAAGATACTGTGGTATTGGTGAAAGAGCAGACAAATAGATTAATGGAACGTACTAGTCCAGGAATAGATCTACATAAATATATTCAATTTATCTTTGACAAAGGGGCAAATGTAATATGATGGAGCAAATAATCTCTTCACTTAATGGTCTGGAACAATTGGATATCCTCATACCTCATACAAAGAAATGAATCTAGACACGGACTTTATTCCCTTCACAAAAATTAATTTTAAATGAATCACAGACCTAAATGTAAAATGCAAACATTTTACATTTACATCTACAAAACTCATAGAGGACAACATGGGAGAAAACCTACAAAATATTGAGTAAAATGATGACTTTTTAGATTAAATATCAAAGGCACCATCCATGAAAGAAATAATTGGTAAGCTGGATTTAATTAAAATTTATTGTCTCTGCAAAAGACAATGAGAAGATGAACCACAAACTGGAAGGAAATATTTGCAAAATAACTGATAAAGGATTGATATACAAAATATAAAAGAACTCTTAAAACTCAACAATAAGGAAAACAAACAACCTGATTGAAAAAAAATGAGCCAAAGACCTGAGCAAATATCTCACCAAAACAAACAAACAAATAAATAAAAATACAGATGTCGAATAAGCATATGAATAGATGTTCCACATCATATGTCATCAGGAAAATGCAAATTAAAATGAGATACCACAATACACCTATTAGAATGGCTAAAATTTGAAGTCATGACATCCCCAAATCCTCATGAGAATGTGGAGCGACAAGAGTTCTCATTCATGACTGGTGGGAATGCTAAACGGTACAGCCACATTGGAAGACAGTTTGGCGGTTTCTTAGAAGAGTAATCACACTCTTACCATGAGATTCAGCAATCACATTCATTGATATTTACTCAAAGGAGTGAAAATTTATATCCACACAAAAATTTACACGTGGATGTTTACAGCACATTTATTCATAGTTACTAAAACTTGAAAGCAAACAATCTGGTCTTCAGTAGGTAATGGATAAACTGGTACATCTAGACAATGGGATATTATTCAGTGCTAAAAAAAAAAAAAAATGAGCTACTATGCCATGACAAGATATGGAGGAAATTAAATGCATATTACTAAGTGAAAAAAACTAATCTGGAAAGGCTACATATTGTACGATTCCAACTACATGACATTTCAGCAAAGGTAAAACTATGGAAACAGTAAAAAGGTGAATAGTTGCCAGACGTTAAGGGAGACAGAGGTGTAAATAGAGCATAGATAATTCTTAGGGCAGTGAAACTACTCTGTATATTCTAATGGTGTATAGATATCATTAAAATTTTGTCCAAACCCATGAAATGTACATCAAGAGTAAACCTAAAGTAAATTATGAATTTCATAATAATTTGTCAATGTAATTTCATCAGTTGTAACAAATGTACTACTCTGGTGAGGCATGTTAATGATGGAGGAGGCTATGCATGTGTTGGACAGGGGATAGGGTTTATATAAAAAATCAGTGTACCTCCTCTCATTTTTGCTGTAAACCTAAAACACAGCTCTAAAAAATAAAATATATTATAAAAAATTTACTCTTGACCTATTAGAATATTTTTTTCCATAAAGTTACTTTTGCCTTCTTTTTCTGCCTCTTTTTTTTTTTTTGCCTTCTTTTCTTCCTTCTTTAACTCATATATCTTTAAGACAATGTTCTGTTTATTTCATGGTAGCTGTAGCTAGTTATGCCTTTATGTGTATGGTTTTGCCACACTAAATAAATGTTATGCTTCTTGAGGGAAGGGATTCTATTTTATTTCTCTAAATTTTCTCTCTTCCAAGTATATATAGGCCTTGCTCTCTATATTTTTATAAATAAAATATAAGAAAACGTTTTTCTGCAGAATGATGTTCCATATTTATTTTCCTTTCAATTTGCATTCCATATTCTATAATTTTTCTTCAATGTACCATGCTGACATTATTATTATTATTTTGATTAATGTAATTCTTAATACATTTTGCTTCTAAAAACATTGGAGGCAGCAGGGAGCATTTTTTTAAAGGAGAAATAAATTATAGGACTATCTAGGAAAACAGGATTTACTTGTTCTGGAAACTGATACTGAAATGTGTATGGCAATGTATTACTGAATTTACTTTTCTTCTTCCTTGTCTCTAAGACTAAAAGAAAAACATATTGTGTTACTTCATTCCCATGAACTAATACAAGGAAGCTTATTAGTTCTTAAGGTTTTTAAATGTGAATTTTATATAAAAGTCATTGCATAACATAATAAGCATTATCTTTTTTTTAATTTTTTTTCAACATTTATTTTTTGGGACAGAGAGAGACAGAGCATGAATGGGGGAGGGGCAGAGAGAGAGGGAGACACAGAATCGGAAACAGGCTCCAGGCTCTGAGCCATCAGCCCAGAGCCTGATGCGGGGCTCGAACTCACGGACTGCGAGATCGTGACCTGGCTGAAGTCGGACGCTTAACCGACTGCGCCACCCAGGCGCCCCAATAAGCATTATCTTTAATAGCAAGTACGTCAAAACTGCCCAAGTATTTTTCATATCCTATGTAGTAGGCAAAATTATGCTCCTCAGATATATCTATCTCCTAATCTCTGGAGCCTGTGCATATGTTATGTTCTGTGGCAAAGGAAAATTAAGGTTGAGAATGGCATTAAGGTTCTAATTAGGTGATTTAAAATAGGGAGATTATCCTGGATTTTCCAGGTATCTTGTAATCACAGAGATCCTGAAATGTGGAAGACAGAAGCAGAAGAGTCAGTATCAGAATGATGTGAATTGAGAAAGACTCAACTGCCCATTTTTTGCTTTGAAGATAGAAGGAAGCGGGCTATGAGACAAGAAATGCCAATACCTTGATTATAATCCTACCCCTTTTGGATTTCTGGCCTTCATGATTGTAAAATAATAAATTTTTGTTGTTTTAAGTTACTAGTTTGTGGTAATTTGTTAAAGCAGCAAGAGGAAACTAATCCACCTATCTCATTAGACCTCAAAGACAGGAATGACACTGTCATCGAGATAATATTCATCAAATATTCTATTCCCTCGCCTCACTTAAATTTTCCAGTCTCTGTGAAGTTAGATGTTACTCATTCTGACCAGTGAAAGGTGAGCAGAAGTGAAATGGGCTCTTTCAGATCAGATTCTTTTTTCCTGCTTGTTTGGTTCAGATGGTACAGCTACAACATGGTAGATCCTCAGTCAAGCTGGGCCACAGAGTATATCTGTATGGCATAGCAAACACTCTCAAGTCATTATCGAACATGTAGTGAAGCTAGACACATTTTTTTATTATGTTAAGCCATCACAATTTGAGTGGTAATTTGTTACTGCAAAATGACATAATTTATCCTAAAAACAAATACATGTACCAAATTATAGCTTAGTAAATATCAGGAAATAAGTTTCTTTGATTTCTAGACTCCTGGTTTAAAGAGTTTACAAAATTTACAAGACTTCATGGCTAACATTGCCTTTGGACTGTTACATCCCACCTGTACTTTTAGCACACAAGATTTACAATTCCAAATTGTGCTCTCTGGCTAGTGACTAAAAGGAAGACTGTGTATACTGGGTATCTTATTAAAAAGCCATACATTCTTTATGAACAATGGTCAGTAGCCAAATAAAATGCAGTTATCGAAATTAAAGATGTTTTATTTTTGCTAAGAGGTAATCCCACCTTTTCATAAATGTGCCTGAGGCGGAGTCTGTAGCAGTAATGCCTGGCCCAAGGAGCCAATATTTTTCTCAAAGAACTTTGAGACTCTCATACGTCTGAACAATTATTTCTTTGACAGTTCAATTTGTCAGAGAACTAAAAGTTATGATTTTATCATAGTCTAGAAATTTTAAAGGCAAGCTGTTGCCATTTGATTCAGTCAATTATAGATGAACTTTAGTGTGAATCTGTTATATAAATTAACCAAAGGTGGCCCTTAGGTTATTTCTTCACAGAGGTCTGGGGCCTATTAGCCCAAAGGCCACCAGTGCCAAACTAAAATTTTTACACATCCAAAGTTTTTAGCATAGCCCAAATAAACAGATTTGTATCCATTTTGAGCCTGATTGCTTTGCATATTATGGAAAACAATGCCCAGCATCTGCTAGCCATAGATAAAATAAACCCTGTAGTGTAAAACATCCAAGCTGCTGCTGCCCTTTGGAGCTCTGTGACCCAGACTCCCTACTCAGCTGTTGAGTGACATCACCCCGCCCCCCCCCCCATCATATGATTGTTGGTAGGATTCAGTGTTTTAAGGGATGTTGGACCAACAGCCTCAGCGACTCACTAGCTTTTGACCAGAGGCAGCCCTCAGTTCCTTGTCACGTGGACCTGTCTATGTGGGCTCACATCAAGGACATTGCTTCACCAGAACAGCAAGCTAGAAGAGCCACAGAGTAAGTGCAAGCAAAATAAAAGTCACAGTCTTCTGTAGCCTAGTCTCAGAATTGACATCTCATCACTTTTTTATACTTACCATGCCATGAATTCATAGAGAATGGGTTCCAGCAGCTCAGTCCTTTCCATTGGTTCTCACAAAGTTTTCTGCTTTGGGTGGAGCAGGCTGGAGCTTCAGTCTAACCCAAATCCCTATGGGTTTGGCTTCCTTCTTTTTCTGATCATTTTCCTTCACAGGCTTCAGGAAGCTAGCTTGGCTTTTTGAATACTTCATGGGCTCAATACGTGCATTAATTCTCTTGGCATGAATCTTGCCCTTAAACTGGTTTACAACAATGTCAACTCAATGCTGGGTAACATTGTAGACTCTTTCAGGTTTGCCATGGTAACATTTGTGGGATGTTCCTTTTTGAACAGTGCCCATTCCCTTGATGTCTACACCACCTTTCTTGTAGGTTTGTGCATACACAGCCAAAGGAACAACTTCATGTTTTCTAAAGGCCTATAGAACATATAATGGGTGCCTCTCCTCTTCCCATTTGTGTTGGGCATTTTGGTGAGTTATTGGAAGATGGTGGTTCTGGCAGAAAGGTGACATCTTATCACTTTTTAAAAAGTTGTTTTTATTATTTTTAATTTTTATTTGAGAGAGAGACCATGAGCAAGGGAGAGGGGCAGAGGGAGAGAGAAAGACAGAATCCTAAGCAGTCTCCACATCAGCATAGAGCCCTATGTGGGCAACTTGATCCCATGATCCTGGGATCCTGACCTAAGCCTAAATCAATGGATGCTCACCCAACTGAGCCACCCAGGCACCCCTCATCACTTAAAAAAAAAAAGCTAAACTATAACTTTATTCAAAGGTGACCAGTTTTTCCACCTATGTTCTTCTGTTCCACTGCCCAATCCAGAATGTCACATAGCATTTAGTTATCATATCTCCTTAGTCTCCTTGCTCTGTGATCATTCTTTCCTTGTGTTTCATGATCTTGACATTTTTTAGAAGAAATGGTAGTTATTTTGTAGAATGTCCCCCAATTTGGGTTTGTTTGATATTTTCTCATGATTATACTGAAGTTTTGCATTAAGGGAAAGATAACACAAAAGTGATTTGCCCTTTCCATTGCATCATATCATGGATATGATATCATGGATACATGATGTCATTATGTATTGCTACTATTGTTGACCTTGATAATTTGGTCAATTTTGTATGCACCAGGTTTCACTCTGGCAGAGTTCCCTTTTTATCATCTCATTCCTTCCAGTTTTAGCATATCTTGTTTGTTGGAGACAAGTCACTAAGTCTTGACAGTACACACAAGGAAAGGGGATGACATAACGGGTTAAATGCCAGGAGATAGGGTTTATTGGGAGCCATTTCATAAGCTGCATATCATACTATGAAGGGTAACATGGGGCTACAGTGGTAGGTAAGGTAAAGATGTAGTAGGTAAAGTAAGGATACATAAGTCACATAAATGACTTAACACGTTGCTGTCAAAGTGAATGATAGCTATTATTATTATACAGTGGTAACTATTTTGTGGCTCTCTTTCAAATTGATTCATTCAATAAATGTTTGTTGAACCCTTATTCTGATAGAACTGAAAATACAAAACTCCTCTGGTTTAGGAGGGAGATAATAATAAACAGGTTAAGGAAAATATTTGTGAATTGTGATAAATGATATAAGGAAAGTAATCAGGACAAGGTGATAGAAAATGTGTGTGTGTGTGTGTGTGTGTGTGTGTGTGTGATGATCTCAATCCAACAGAAAAAGCCTTCCTGAGATGACATTTATCCTGAGACTGCTGAGAATCAACTTTACAAGATCCTGACAATAACATCTTAGGCAGAGAGAATAGCAAGTTCAAGGGCCACAAAGCAGAGAAGAGTTTGTTATGTGAAGGAAATAGGAGAAACTTATGACTAAAGTATATTTAGCAAGGGGTAAAGTGTTATGAAATAATGTTGGAGGTAGGTAGGGGCTAAAATAGATAGGGCTTTGAAGGGTGTGAGAAAAACATTATTTTACTCTAAGTATGATGGAATGCATTGGAGAGTTTTATGAAAGGTAACAACAAGATCTTATTTTTACAAATTTGGTCTAATTGCAAAATTACAGAAAACTTGTAATAGTGCAAGGAAGTTCCATACACCGTTCATGTGAGGTGAAAATTATATGATAATGCCAGCTTTGTATTACTCTGATCAAATCCATTCTCTTCAAAACATCTAAAATGGTATACTGGCCTTTATTTTTCTAGGATTAAAAAAAAATATGTTTCTATACCTACTATATAAGAACGAGGAATTATAATAATTTGGTCCCATTCTCTTTAAATATTTAGATAATAACTGCAAATATATTTGGGAACTATTAAAATTATCCATAGTGTTTATGCTTGGGACAGCCAAGCATAGGGACTCCTATTGGCTGATGGAAAACTCTCTTGCGTCATTCCAAGTATCCCATCAGCAATTTTATCTTACTGCTTGAATTTTACCTTGAATTTTACCTTTAAGATATTTGCCTTTACTCTTGATTTTCTTCCTTTTTTGCAAGGAAATATAGGTATAAGTTTCTGAACTATGGACATTATAAAAGAATGCATAAATGATTACAAAGCTTTGATACCAACAATGATGCTTGAATATTATTACACACACATTATAGTAACCAATTAGTATTTATGTTTACAGTATCTTCATGCTTATAGCATACCATACTTAATTGATTTATTACACTTTGGTAAGTCTTGTGTGGCATTTATTCAATATACCTCTTATATTCAGGTACATTATTTGGGTAAATATTTGTTGGTGTACAATTGTGTATGCCTTACTGTTTTGTGACTTATTCCACTTCATGAATAACCTTAAAAGTATGTAGTATTCTCATCTGGCTTTATTCTTGTTTTCTTACTTTCCACTCACATCCCAGCTTTCTTTCTTTGCTAACATGTACTTTGAATACCTGAGACATATGTAGGGAACAAGAGCCCACGTACACAGTATATAGAAACCTGAGAAATATTTCGTCCCTTCAGTCAAGGAGTACTATGAAGGTAGTTACAACCAACAAACATCTTAGCCAGTGAACTCTTGAATGGTTCCAGTTAAAATAGAACATGGTCCATTTATTTGCCTTGCCAAAGCCTGGAGGTAAACATAATTGCTAAACTATGGGAATAAAATCAGGGGAAGGAATAAAAATTGTCTAGTGGGAAGATAACAGAATTCTAATTCTAATTATGGTTCTGACACTAAGTAGATGTTTGATAAACACATTTTAACTAAGTTTATGTTCCTGTCAGTATTTTCTTAATGGATAATTACAGATTTTTAGCATCAGTGTGTTTCAGATTTGGAATGGGCTTCAATGGCTTCAAGCTACTTTATTTAGTCTATCCCATTTTCCCATTTTATATAGCTTTAATTCAATGGTTCTTAAACTATTTTGTCTCAGAACCTATTTATACTCTCAGCACTTACTAAGATTGCAAAGAGCTTTTTTTTATGTGGGATATATCTATTTATGTTTATCATATTAGAAATTAAAATGAAACATTTTAATAATTAATTTTGAATAGCTATAAGCTCATTACATATTAACATAAATATTTGTAAGCCTCAATAATTATAAGCCAGACACAATAAGACAACTACCTCATGACCTCACTTATATGTAGAATCCAAAACAAAACAGAACAGTTCAATTCATGTAATAGAAAGTAGAATGTTTATTACCAGGACCTGGGAGGTGGGGGAGTGGGGGAAGGGTGATGTTGTTTAAAGAGTACAAACTTTCAGTTGTAACATAAGTACATTTGGAGATCTAATATACACCACAGGGACTATAGTTAATAATAATGTATTGGATACTAAAAATCTGCTGAGAGTAGATCTCAAGTGTTTTCCTCATACACCCAAACACACACACAAAGATAACATGTGAAAGACAGTAGATATGTGAATTAGTTGACTGTGATAGTTATATCACAGTGTATACATATATCAAAACGTCATATTGTATACTTTAAATATGTATAATTTTTATTTGTAAATCATACCTCAATAAAGCTAGAAAAATATATTTTCAAAAATTATAGTGAGAATGGAATGGTTTTACCTTTTTTCAAATCTTTTATGCGGGCTTAATAGGATTTTCTTATGTCTTCCTTTTGTGATATGATGTGTCAAGTAGCCTCTGGAAAAACATCACTGTAGGCTCATGAGAAAATGAGAATCTAAAAGGCAGATAGCACCCTCATATCATTTTGAATATAGTTGTGAATTTGAAGACCCTTCGAAAAGGTTTCAGGTTTCCCCTGGGTATCCTGGGTGACCTATTGAGAACCACTTCTCTATAAATATTTTCCTTTATTTTTATTTTTACTTTCTTTAATGCTCACTTTTGAGAGAGAGGGAGAGAGAATGAGCAGGGGAGGGACAGAGAGAGCAGGCAACAGAGGATCCTAAGTGGGGTCTGTGCTGACAGCAGAGATCCCAATGTGGGGCTTGAATCCATAAGCTGTGAGATCATGACCTGAACTGATGTCGGATGCTCAATCAACTGGTTTTCCTTCATTCTGAGTCCACATTTTTCTTCTACTTTCAAGGTCCTTGTGCTAATCTCAAGAACCATAAAGAATAAGTCTGATCTCTGTTTCAAATGATAGCCCCACTCAAATATTTTATGTCAGCTATGTTGTTAACCCTATATCTTTCCTTCAGGATCAACTTTCATAGTTATTTCAACTAATATTTATGTGAGAAATTTCAATTTTTCTTTCCACATCAGTTACATTATTCATGGGCCTGCTCTCATTAGTCATTTGTTCTTTTGGTATAACAATTAGAGATGAATAAAATATTTCAGAATAGTCTGAATGATGGAAAGTAGAGAAAAAATCTTAAACTGGATTCCATGTCTCTTAAATTCATATAAATTTGATTCATATTTTAACTTGTTAATGTTCAGTTAAATTTTTCCTATTTTTGAATTCAGTTTGATTTCAGTTGATTCACAGAATTTTTAATAATCTATGTCGTCTTATTAGATAAAGGATCAACAATTTAGCTCATGGATCCTAATGATGTTATATAAAGTATTCATAATATTTACGCAGACACAATGCTATATATTCACCAAACTGTTTCATTTTCCTCCTGGGAATACAGCACAACCACATACTGAGCCCTTTAGCATATAGGTAGAGCATAGACTGAGTTCTGGTCAGTGGGGTGCAGGCAGAAGTGCCATATAATCTCTTTCAGTGTTGGCCAGAAACATGCAGTACAAACATCTGCAGTCTCTCCCCATTTGACTTGCTGCAAGCAAAGAACTCTGAGACAACTAGGAAGTGGGAGGAACCTGGATCCCTGAGTTCACTATTTGAAGGAAAACTTCCCAGGAAATCCTCCGGAAGAGGAAAATCCACATGGAACCTTCCATGAGCCAGAAAGAAATTGTTACACGTTGCTTTAGGCTCAGGGAATTTTTGATAGTCTATCCTACCAAATGTTCTCCGCTTTATTGAAACACTCTATGATGACATTAATTTGTTATTTACTCGCTGTTTTGCCATAGTCATTTAATCAAAAAGGATCAGTCAACTTCAACTGTACTAATTGTACTAACAGTACTGTCATTTGCCCAACACTTATTTGTCTTATCCACAAGAATACAAGATAATTTTTGATAGATGCTATGGTGAAATTCAGATAAATGATGAGTAATGCTGTCATCACAGAATGAGTTGGATTGTGTTCCCTTATCCTTAATTTTCTGAAAGAATTTGTGTAGAATTGGTATTAGTTCTCCCTTAAATGCTCAGTAGAATTCAGTACTGAAGTCATTGGGTCTGAGGTTGTGGAAACATTTTTAACTGCAAATTCAATTTCTTTAATAGACATAGGTTGTTTAGGTTTCCTATTACCTCTTGAAAGATCTTTTGTAATTTGTTTTAGAGGGATTTTGTCCAATTTATCCATATTGCCAAATTTATTAGCATAAAGTTATTAAAATTTTTTTTAATGTTTATTCATTTTTGAGAGACAGAGAGATAGAGTGTGAGTGCAGGAGGGGCAGAGAGAGAGGCAGACACAGAATCTGAGGCAGATTCTAGCCTCTGAGCTGTCAGCACAGAACCCCAACGCGGGCTCGAACCCACCAACTGTGAGATCATGACTTGAGCCGAAGTCAGATGCTTAATAGACTCAGCCACCCAGGTGCCCCAAGTTATTTTAAAATATATTTTATTTATATATATATATTTTATTTATCACTGTATCTTTTTAATGTCTGCAGAATCTGTGGTGATACCACCTTTCATGTTTCAGATGTTAGCAATTTGTGTTTCATCTTTTTTTCTTCTGGTCTCACTAGAGGTCTATGAAATTTACTTATCAAAGAACTCTGTTTTACTTTCATTAATTTTCTCTATTGTTTTCTGGTTCCATTTTATTAACCTACTCTCTGATCTGTATTATTTTCTTTATTCTATTTGCTTTGGATTTAATTTGTTCTTCACTTTTTGATTTCTATTGATTGATTGATTGATTGATTGATAGCACGAGCAGGGGAGGGGCAGAGAGAGAGGATAAGAGATTCCCAAGCAGGCTCCACACTGCCAGCACAGTGCTCCATGCAGGGCTTGAACCAACAAACCAGGAGATCATGAGCTCAGCCAAAATCAAGAGTTGTATGCTTAATTGACTGAACCACCCAAGCGCCCCTTTCATTCTTTAATTTCTTAAGATAGAAATTAAAGCCACTGGTTTGAGAACTTTCTTCATTTCTAGGCATATTGTAAGTTTTCCCTTAAGTACTGCTTTTTAGTAGTATCCTACAAATTCTGATGTTTTGTTTTTATTTTCACACAGTTTATAATAATTTCTATTTTTCCTTTTGATTTTGTTTTTGATCCATGGGTTATTTAAGAGGTGTTGTTTTTTTTTTTTACATATTTGGAGATTGTCCAGATATCTTTGTTACTGATATCTAATTTATTCCCTTGTGATCAAAGAATATATTTTGTATAGCTTGAATTCTTTTAAAATTACTGAGATTTTTTCCATTGCTCGGGATCTGGTCTATCTTGGTAATTGTCCCAAGTGTCCCATGTGTACCTTGAAAGATGTGTAGTCTTTTGTTGGTGGTGAAAGTTTTGATAAGTGTCAGGTCCAATTTGTTGATAATGTTTTTGAGTCCACCATACGCTTTTGATTTTCTATCCTATCAATTATTACTATCCTATCAATTATATGTATCTCTGGTATAATTGTTGTTTTGCAAAAATATTTTTCTTTGCAGTTCTATTAGTTTTGTCAATTTTGACATTGTTTTTAGAGTGCATGATTTTTAGGATTCTTAAGTCCTCTCTGTGAATTTACCCCTTTATCATTAGGAAATAACCTTCTTGGGGCGTCTGGGTGGCTCAGTCAGTTGAGCGTTTGACTTCAGCTCAGGTCACGATCTTGCGGTCCGTGAGTTCGAGCCCCGCGTCAGGCTCTGGGCTGATGGCCCAGAGCCTGGAGCCTGCTTCCGATTCTGTGTCTCCCTCTCTCTCTGCCCCTCCCCCGTTCATGCTCTGTCTCTCTCTGTCTCAAAAATAAATAAATGTTAAAAAAAAATTAAAAAAAAAAAGGAAATAACCTTCTTTATCTCAGATAATATTCTTTGCTCTGAAGTCTACTTGGACTGTTATTAATGTAGTCATTCCAGATTTCTTTTGATTAGTGTCATTTTCAATGTATAGCCTATTAGCATTGATATTTGAAGTGTATTTTTTGTAGGCAGTATTTAATTGGTTCTTGCTTTTTATATCATATCTAACCATCTTTTCCTTTTAATTAGAATGTTTACCCTATTTCCATTTAATGTAATTATTAATATAGTTTAGTCTAAATTATCACCTCATTACATGTTTTCTTTTTGTCTTATCCATTTTTTTTTCCTTTTGTCCCTCTTGTCTGCCTTCTTTGGATTAATGGAATGTTTTTTGGGTTCCACTTTTTCCTTTCTTGGCTCTTGGTTGCTTTAGTACTTATAAGTCATTAGAGTATTATACCTTTGACATGATATCACTTCACATATAAGACGTGTATTTTTTCACATATAAAGTATTTACAATAATATACTTCCATTTCTCTTTACATGAACTTCACATTATTTTCATACATTTTACCTTAAGTGTAAACTTAAGTGTGACTTAAGAGTACCACAATACTTTTAAATTTTTGTTTAAGCAGTGAATTATCTTTTAAAGATATAGAAATAACTTAAAAATCATATATATTTCTCCATCAGACTTAACCTACATCCCCTCATTTTTGATGCTCTTTATTCCTTTGTATAAATCATTATTTCCACATGGTATCGTTTTCCTTCTGCTTAAGGGACTTCTTTTAATTTTTTTAATGTTTATTTTTGTTTTTTTTTGTTTTTTTGTTTTTTTTTCAATATATGAAGTTTATTGTCAAATTGGTTTCCATACAACACCCAGTGCTCATCCCAAAAGGTGCCCTCCTCAATACCCATCACCCACCCTCCCATCCCTCTCACCCCCCATCAACCCTCAGTTTGTTCTCAGTTTTCAAGAGTCTCTTATGATTTGGCTCTCTCCCACTCTAACCTCTTTTTTTTTTTTTTCCTTCCCCACCCCCATGGGTTTCTGTTAAGTTTCTCAGGATCCACAAAAGAGTGAAACCATACGGTATCTGTCTTTCTCTGTATGGCTTATTTCACTTAGCATAACACTCTCCAGTTCCATCAACGTTGCTACAAAGGGCCATATTTCATTCTTTCTCATTGCCACGTAGTACTCCATTGTGTATATAAACCACAATTTCTTTATCCATTCATCAGCTGATGGACATTTAGGCTCTTTCCATAATTTGGCTATTGTTGAGTGTGCTGCTATAAACATTGGGGTACAAGTGCCCCTATGCATCAGTACTCCTGTATCCCTTGGGTAAATTCCTAGCAGTGCTATTGCTGGGTCATAGGGTAGGTCTATTTTTAATTTTCTGAGAAACTTCCACACTGTTTTCCAGAGTGGCTGTACCAGTTTGCATTCCCACCAACAGTGCAAGAGGGTTCCCTTTCTCCACATCCTCTCCAGCATCGATAGTCTCCTGATTGGTTCATTTTGGCCACTCTGACTGGCGTGAGGTGATATCTGAGTGTGGTTTTGATTTGTATTTCCCTGATAAGGAGTGACGTTGAGCATCTTTTCATGTGCCTGTTGGCCATCCGGATGATTAATGTTTATTTTTGAAAGAGAGAGAGATAGAGTGTGAGCAGGGGAGAGGCAGAGAGAGAGGAAGACACAAAATCTGAAGCAGGCTCCAGGCTCTGAGCTCTCAGCACAGAGCCTGACATGGGGCTCAAACCCACGAACTATGAGATCATGACTTGAGCCGAACTCGGAAGCTTAACTGACTAAGCCACCCAGGCACCCCTGAAGGATTTCTTTTAACATTTGAGTAGGTGTTCTGGGTATTAAATTATTTCAGTTTTCTTTTCCTTTTTTTATTTTTAATGTCTAAAATCTTCTTTATTTTACTTTCTTTTCTAAATATTGGCACTGTCTCTGTAATACCTTCATATGATTCTTTCCCTGGACTAGGATGGTTTCTTCATATGAATGTGCTATCTGTACTCTGTTGAATACTTGGGGGAACCCTCTGCACATTAAATCTGTGCAGCTTTCTCCTCTCCAGTATTCTTCCCTATACATTCTAGCCACTTGGTGTCCTTGGACCTTTATTTTGTCTCCAACTCAGAGTCAGCTGGATTTTCTGTGGATTTCACATCCTGCCCCACCCTTCCCACACTTAAAAACTGTCAAGGCAGTAAACTGCTCACTTGGTTTGCTTCCCATCTCTTAGAGACCACTTTTTTAATTACCTGAAATCTGGTGTCTTGAAAACCTTTTTTTTTCTTTCATATGTTTTTTTTCTTTCTTTTTTTTTTTTTTTTCTTTTGAGTGTTTCAAGTAGAAGTTAAATCTGGCCTCTATTATTTCATCTCGTGTGAAAGTGGGAGTCTCTTCAACTGGCTGTACTTTTAATGCCCATTTTTTAAAAAGTTTGCCTTTGTTTCACCACAGCCTCAGAAGTTTTACTTCTTATAGCTTTTTGGTATTCTTTTATTTTCCTAGCCCATCAAATTTTCATCTCCTCTGATAAGCTGAAGTGTGGAGATCTTTTTTTTTTTTTTCTTTAATGTTTATTTTTGAGACAGAGACAGAATGCAAGTGGGGGAGGGGCACAGAGAGAGGGAGACACAGAATCTGAAGCAGGTTCCAGGCTTTGAGCTGTCAGCACAGAGCTCGATGCGGGGCTCAAACTTAGTGAGATCATGACCTGAGCTGAAGTAGGAGGCTCAACCAACTGAGCCACCCAGGCACCCCATGAAGTGTGGAGATCTTTCTATCTTCTCTTCAAACAAAGAAGATACTTTGATTTTGTGAATTTTCTCTTATGCACACTTAAGTAATCCTCGGTTTTCAAAGCTCCTTTGTAGGATATAAAATCTTCATTCTTGTCTTTTAGGAACATGCTCTGAGATTTTCACAAGTTGTAAAGTAGAAATGTAAGATTTTATAAAGATTTTTATTTATTTTATTTATGTCCAATGATTTGAACTCTGTTCATGAACTCTCTTATTTGTATTTACAATTAAATTATTTTACTAATTAATTACAGCCTGCTAGCTCAATCAACCTCACACTAGACTTCTACCAACTCTTAATACATTGTAAAAAGATTACTATTAAAGAATATGTAATAATTCCTCATATTGTGCTGGCTATCAATCTACCTTGTACTGGCCTATTTCCTGCTTCTGATTGTGTTGAACTGTTGGGTGTATTTGACATTAATCTTCCTAGAAGCAGGCTTCTGTAACAAATGACATCTTGATGTCCCTTATAGTTCTATAAACCTAAATTTTAATAACCTTCATCATCTACTTTCCTTTGTTAAGAAACAGTAGAGGTTAAATTGTGGAAATGACACGGCCATCAAGAGTGGCAGCATGGCTGTTTTTCCACTCAGTAAAGCTGGCATTTTGTCATGATGATGACATTGTGATTATATATATTCTATAAAATCATAACATTGAAGACTGTTTCTTGGCATCAAAATCAGATCTTGAGTAGAAAATAAATATGTTTTCGAATATTATCCTAATCATTCATTTACTGTAGGATAATTTCTTTTAGCTTAAAGCATTTCTTGATATATACAAATCCAACTATATTATCTCTGTGATATTTGTATCATAAATATTGTAGTAGGAGTTAACAGTATTTTGAGTAAATTATAATAATAATTGTTTATTAGTGAAAAGCTTAACTTGACATTGTAAATTTTACACTAGTAGTACATTTTCACTGCCTACTGGGTTAGCTTTCTCATGGGATTATAGTATTAACTGTTCACATTTTTAAAAAAATTATAATCATCTATGTTCATGGATATATGTCTTTCTTAATTATTTATTAGCATTACTAAAGAAAATATAACTGCAATTTCTTCTAAACATAAATATATTTTTCTGTGCAACTGTAATAAAATAGTATTAAAAATAATCTAGTTCAGCATTAAATTTTTCTTAGATATAATTTGTTATTTTTAATTATACATCTTGTAGAGCATTTAAAAAAGAAAAGATGAATGAAGAATACTAAGAAAATCACTTAGATTGTGTTTTGCTTTTATTTAATAAATATAAGATCCAGTGTTATTAATAAGTCTTTAATACTTGGATTTTTAATTACTTCAACAATATCTGCACTTGACCATCTTTGTATTCAGGCTTTCTCAAGACCCTGGTATTTTAATATTCTGTGAGCCACATAGTGTCATACTATTAAAGGATTTACATCTAGTCTGCGAGTGGAAGGGAACTAATAAATTATTAAAAGCACACATAAAAAATGATAAAATACTTAAAATAGGTATTAAGTATATTTCCATCCTATAGGTATATCTCCATGGAAGGCCAAAATATAATGATTAGATTTCTTTTAAGTATGGAATCAGAGCAAGGGGAGTTAGTGAGATAATCATGATAGCTTCTGTCATTAAGCCACTTCATCTTGGTTCATCTAATTCCTGAAGGAAAAACCTACTGCACATTCCAGAGAATGATCCATAGGCAGGGACACCTGCTCCTGTGTCCATTGTTGGAGTTTTACTATAAAATTTGGATACTGTTCTTTATCCTACTCTCTACCCTTTAAAAATACAGCAAATGAGATCCATTAAAAGAATAGCAATTTATTCATTACCTTCTGAAATTTAACGTGGTGTATTTTGACTATGCTCACTAGATTTACCCTAGATTGACAAAAGAATTAAAAAGTGGTAACTTTCCACAGAATTACAAGAGACAAAATTTATTAAAATTTTTTTTGCTTTGCTTTGTTTTGTTGTCTTTGTTGCAAACCTGAACCCCCTTCCTTCCATCATTGCAGCACAAAGAATGTAAGGGAACAGGAAATTGGTGTTGATAACACTTTCAGTAAGAGCAAGATGTATTTAAGATGAAGCAATAGCACTTTCGCTAATCTTTAAAAAAAGTTCTACTCTCCAGCACTTCAAGAGTGGAGATCTCTCCTTACACAGTATGGATTTAAGTGCACAATGAGTATGCTACTTTGATTTTGATGGTGTAATTTGAATTTGTTAATTCAAAGCTGCAAGAGTTAAGCCATGACCGTTTAATCATCTCATCAAAGCAAAATTTGCTGGTTGTTTAAATTATTTCATATTTCATAGATGAAATGGTGATCATATGTACATTTACACCTTTAGACATCATTTTAAGTCCATTTCTGTGAAAACTTTTTACATTAGAAGGGCCAGGGGGATTCCATATCAAGCCTGACTTGGATATCTACAAAATCTGAATATCTGCAGTTCAGAGCAGAATTAGTCTTCTAAGCCTTATCAACATCAGATTACATGACTGTTGATCTCTTAGAATTGCTAGCAAACATTCTGACAGTGATAGGCTGTTGAAATTCAAAGGGAGAAAATGCAAAGACCAGGGAGGATATCAGGCTGAGAACTTTGAGTTCAAGTCCTAAATAAGTGGCAGGCCATTTATTTGCTATATGGCTTTAGGAGAATTACTAATTTCCTGGAATATAGATACCTTAATATGTAAAATGTAGATAATAATAGCTACTGCTCTAGTAAACATTAATAATGGAATAATATTTACCACATATTTAAAAAATGATAGCTCTGGGAGGCCTGGGTGGCTCAATCGGTTGAATATCTGACTCTTGGTTTTAGCTCAGGTCATCATCCTAGGATCTTTGGATTGAGCCCTGAGTCAGACTCCTCACTGAACTTGGAGCCAGTGTAAGATTCTCTCTCTCTCTCTCTCTCTCTCTCTCTCTCTCTCTCTCTCTCCCTTTGCCCCTCTCCCTAGCTCACATGTGCATGCTGGTGTGCTCACTCTCCCTCTCTCTCAAATAAAATAACAACAAAAAAATATTTCCTACTTCTACTTATTCCCTATGTTCTCCGCCAGTCTAGACTGTCAGGGAACAAGCAACAGGATGTATGTCTGTTTCCAGTAAGATACATGTACTTTCAATCTCAATCCCTCATCTCAGTAAATAAAGTGTATATAATTGAAACAAAAATTTTCACAAATTAGTACCTATCATGTGTCTAGTTCATCTCATTAAGAAATAGTGTTTAGGTGGGGCGCCTGGGTGGCTCAGTTGGTTAAGCGTCCGACTTCGGCTCAGGTCATGATCTCATGGTCTGTGAGTTCGAGCCCCACGTCGGGCTCTGTGCTGACAGCTCAGAGCCTGGAGCCTGCTTCAGATTCTGTGTCTCCCTCTCTCTCTCTGGCCCTCCCCCATTCATGCTCTGTCTCTCTCTGTCTCAAAAATAAATAAACATTAAAAAAAATTAAAAAAAAAAAAAAAGAAATAGTGTTTAGGGGCGCCTGGGTGGCTCAGTCGGTTAAGCGGCAGACTTGGGCTCAGGTCATGATCTCATGGTTGTGAGTTGAAGCCCTTCGTCCGGCTCTGCGCTGACAGTTTGGAGCCCGGGGTTGCCTCAGATTCTGTGTCTTCCTCTCTCTCTGCCCCTCCCGGTCTTGTGCTCTGTCTCTGTTTCTCAAAAAATGAATAAGCATTAAAAAAAAAAGAAGAAGAACTAGTAGTATTTGAAAAACATTCCTCTAGACCATTTTAAATGAGCTTAGCGGGGCACCTGGGTGGCTCATGTCCTGCTCTTGATTTTTGCTCAGGTCATGATCCCAGGATTGTGGGTGTCAAGCTGCCACATCATGTTCCACGCTGAATGTGGAGCCTGCTTAAGATTCTCTCCTTCTCTCATAGGTGAAGGGAAGGCAACAATAAGATAAAAACAGAGACAGAGGCAAACCAGAAGGGACTCCTAAACACAGAGAACAAACTTAGGGTTGCTGAAGGGGTATTGTGTGGGGGGATGGGCATTAGAGGGTATTTGTTGGGATAAGCACTGGGTGTCACATGTAAATGATGAATCACTAAATTCTACTCCTGAAACCATGATCACACTGTATGTTAACTAACTTGAATTTAAATAAAATTAAAATAAATAAATAAATAAATAAAATTCTGTTTCTCTGTCTCTCTCTCAAAAACAAAAAAAAAGTTAAATAAGCTTAGTGACTATAGTTAGAAGAAATAAACACGTCTTTTTTTTTTTTTTTTTTTTTTGACAGAGAGAGAGAGCCTATAAGCAAAGGAGGGACAGAATCTTTTATTTTTTAAAAAAATTTTTTAACTTTTTTTTGAGAGAAAGAGACAGAGCCTGAGTGCGTGAGGGGCAGAGAGAGGGAGACACCAAACTGGAAACAGGCTCCAGGCTCTAAGCTGTGAGCACAGAGCCAGACTCGGGGCTGGAACTCACGAGTGGTGAGATTATGACCTGAGGTGAGGTCAGACGCTTAACCGACTGAGCCACCCAGGCACCCTGAGAGAAAGAGAATCTTTTTTTTTTTGTTTGTTTTTTTGTTTGTTTGTTTTTTAATATATGAAATTTATTGTCAAATTGGTTTCCATACAACACCCCATGCTCATCCCAAAAGGTGCCCTCCTCAATACCCATCCCCCACCCTCCCCTCCCTCCCACCCCCCATCAACCCTCAGTTTGTTCTCAGTTTTTAACAGTCTCTTATGCTTTGGCTCTCTCCCACTCTAACCTCTTTTTTTTTTTTTTCCTTCCCCTCCCCCATGGGTTTCTATTAAGTTTCTTAGGATCCACATAAGAGTGAAACTGTATGGTATCTGTCTTTCTCTGTATGGCTTATTTCACTTAGCATCACACTCTCCAGTTCCATCCACGTTCCTACAAAAGGCCATATTTCATTCTTTCTCATTGCCACGTAGTATTCCATTGTGTATATAAACCACAATTTCTTTATCCATCATCAGTTGATGGACATTTAGGCTCTTTCCATAATTTGGCTATTGTTGAGAGTGCTGCTATAAACATTGGGGTACAAGTGCCCCTATGCATCCGTACTCCTGTATCCCTTGGGTAAATTCCTAGCAGTGCTATTGCTGGGTCATAGGGTAGGTCTATTTTTAATTTTCTGAGGAACCTCCACACTGCTTTCCAGAGCGGCTGCACCAATTGGCATTCCCACCAACAGTGCAAGAGGGTTCCCGTTTCTCCACATCCTCTCCAGCATCGATAGTCTCCTGATTTGTTCATTTTGGCCACTCTGACTGGCGTGAGGTGATACCTGAGTGTGGTTTTGATTTGTATTTCCCTGATATGGAGCGACGTTGAACATCTTTTCATGCGCCTGTTGGCCATCCGGATGTCTTCTTTAGAGAAGTGTCTATTCATGTTTTCTGCCCATTTCTTCACTGGGTTCTTTGTTTTTCGGGTGTGGAGTTTGGTGAGCTCTTTATAGATTTTGGATACTAGCCCTTTGTCCGATATGTCATTTGCAAATATCTTTTCCCATTCCGTTGGTTGCCTTTTAGTTTTGTTGGTTTTCTTTGCTGTGCAGAAGCTTTTTATCTTCCTAAGGTCCCAGTAATTCACTTTTGCTTTTAATTCCCTTGCCTTTGGGGATGTGTCGAGTAAGAGATTGCTGCGGCTGAGGTCAGAGAGGTCTTTTCCTGCTTGAGAGAAAGAGAATCTTAAGCAGGCTCCAAGCCCAGTGTGGACCCTTTTGCCAGGCTCATTGACCTGAGCTGAAATCAAGAGTTTGATACTTAACCGAGTCACCCAGGCACCCCTAAACACATCTTGTTTTAGGATGAGAGGTAACCTTTCCATCACTGCATTCTCTTCTCTGGAACTAAGGCTATGCTTGGATATGACCTATCATTGCTATTCAGGAGGTATTAGTACTGAATCTAGAAGTATTTTCTTGGACAGGCAATTACCTTAGTGTTAAATTAAGAAAGCAAAACTTGAAAATCTCTCTAAAAGTTGACAGAGCTTGATTAATTTTAGTGAAGTAATCTTTTTTAAAAGTTTTTCATAATTAAGGAATTTTTAAAAAGTTAATTAATTAATTTTTAAAGTAGGCTCAGTGCCCAACGTGTGGCCTGAACTTACCACCCTGAGATTAAGTGTAGCATACTCTACCCACTAAGCCAGCCAGGCACCCCCTGAAGTAATCTTTGAATGAAAGGGCCCTTAGTGTGTTGCAAACAATATAATATAGCAAGTATAGTATCTAGTAACATCTGAGAACTCTGGTAACTTTGCTAAAGGTAGTCTAGACACATTGTTTTGAAGTTTTTTTTTTTTTTTTTTTATCAGCAATAGATTTGAGGAAGTGGGTTTCTTAATACTCTGTATTCTTATGAAACTTAACAGTTCTGTGTATGTAGCCCTGATATAGAGCAAAAAACAAATATGTGTGTGTGATTTATATTATGTTCCTTATTGCAATAAACATTTAATTTAGGGAAAGATAAACATGTTGAGATCTTGATATAGTTTTAAAAATGTCTTTGTTTAAAATATTTTTAGGATGCATTAGTGTATCTTCAGAAGGGGAGAGAGAATGGATCCTTTGAAAACCCAATCATGACATGATCATGTCACTCCTTGGTTCCAACCTTCCCTATTTTACTCACAGTGAAAGCCAAAGTCCTTATAATGGCCTCCAAATTTGGCCCCATTCACTTCTCCCCCACCTCATCTGCACCCCTTTACCTGCCCCCAACTCCTGTTCTTCAACCATGTCACTCACCCCAGCCACTCTATTCTACCAACATAAGGGACTCCCTCCCTTATCTCCTTCAGGTCTTTGCTCAAACTCACTGAGGCCTTCCCTAACCACCGTTTCTTGATAAATGAATACAAGAATGAACTTTAACTACTATTGCATAATGGTGTTCGATTTTTCAAAGTGTGTGTGTTTTTAACTTATTCCCCAGGTAGAAATTATTACATGAATATCATCATTGTTGATCTTAGATATGAAATATACAGCAGAAAGAATATCATATATAGGCTTTTAAAGTTTCCTAATTTCTGTTATCTTCAGTTTTGGGGAAGTCAAACCAAAAAGGTGGTTATGTTGTGACGTTTATGGCGGTCAGGTCTTAATGGGGAGGTGGCTGGTGGGGATTTCTGTTTCCAGGGCAGATGAGAGGTAAAAGTGTCACCAAGATGCTCAAAATCCAAAGTCTTGTACTTATGGCTGCTTGATTCTTGGAAGTCGAACCTAGTAAAGGAAGTAAAACGCAGGATATTTTCTGGAACGATCTCCTGACGCAACTGTTTACAGCTTTCCTGTCAGCACCCAGGGGGAGCTTTACGGCCACCAGACTCTCACAGCTCTGGTTAGTTCCCTGTCCCCGGGGTCTAGGAAGCAGCCAGGCCGGCTGAAGGGCCTCGCCGGGTCACCTGGCGGCGTCCTGGCCGCACGCACACGCCTCGCATTCCGGTTGGCCCGGGCGGCAACAGGTGAGGCGCGGCCTGGCGCGAATCACACAGCTGCCAGCCAGGCGCCCGCGCCCTTTGCCCTAGGCGACTGCGAGCTCCTGGAGGTAGGTCCCGGCGGCGGCGGCGGCGGCCCCGAGAGACTCCTGCACGGAGGGGGGAAATCTTCCGCACGGGGGCGCTGCCACCTGCGCAGGGGAGGTTCCAAAGGGGAACTGGGTTTTTGTTCCGCTCCGACGCGCTGGAGTTGGGAGAACCCATCCTGACCATGAAGGGCAGCAAAGGCATCGAGAACCCGGCTTTCGTCGCCTCCAGCCCGGACACCCCGCACCGTTTGTTTGCATCGCCCTCTCACGTCGAAGTCTCTGACTTGGCCATCAAATCCCAGGGACCGAATTCGAAGCCACAGGAGCCCGCGGAGTCCCAGACGTCACCGGAGGCACCCCAGCCTTCAGCGGCTCCCTCTGCTTCCCAAGAGCTGTCCAGGCCAGAGTCGCCGCCCGAGTTTGAGGAGGGACCCTGCGGGTGTGGGAACTTGCAACCGCAGTGCCTCCAGCCCTGCAACACACCCCAGGGCTTTCTGCTTTTCTATTGCCTCTTGGCCCTCACGCAAGGTAAAGTCCAGCGCCGGCTGGAGAGGGCATTGGCCCCGCGCGGGGCGCGGAGGGACCCGGCAGGTGCGCGCGCTCCGCTTAGTCGATGCGCAGTGCCTGCCCCGGCCCGGGGTCCTGAAGCGTCCCACAGGCGTCAGCAGGGCCGGGCCTCCGCATTTTAGCTTTTCCTTTGTAGCAACTTTTGAAACTGCCCTAAGGGCTCTTTATCTTTCGTGTTTAACCTCAGTTGAGTCCATTCGATTTGTTTAGTGAGGGTGGAAATGACTGGAACCTTTGGGAACGGTTTGCCCTTCGGGGAATCCATTCTATACCACAAAAGCATCTATTTTCCTAAAGCCCTCGTTAAAAGGAGGTTTTTGTTTTGTTTTGCTTTGTTTTGTTTTACATTGTTTCTGCAAGGGAAGGATTAACTTTTAGATGAGGGTAGGTTAGTTCTCAAGCTTGCTTGAATAGGTTAGCAGCATTCATGTTTTGTTGAGGATATTGAGTTTGAGCCGTACGTAGGCACAGGTGAATGCTAGCAAACGCTCGAGGCGGTGTTGAAGGGCGAGGCTTTCGAAATAAAAGAGTTGTGCAGTATCTGTTTTGTTTAAGGATCTCTTTCAGTTTCTCTTGGGAGTTACCTGATAAAGTCCAGGTTTATACCCTTAGGAGTTTGCAGGGCAAGCCTGGTTTGGAGGAGTGAGTGGGAGAGTAGAGGAAGAATGGCTCCCCGGAAAGAAAGATTGCGGAAGGTAAAATCAGCCGCAACATGGAATGTGGGGGCACAGGGGGTGTAAGAAACAGGAAGTTACGCCAAGGTGACCCACACATTGAAGAGAGGTGGGCCTTAAGGTAGAGGAAGGAAATGCTGAAGGCTAGTTAGAATTTGGTGTAGGTATATTTGGGTCACCTGAGTCCTAGTTTCACAGTATTTGTAAAGAGGCCATCCAAGGGTGATTGGAAGAAATGCAATCCAAGAAATTTTTTTTTTTTTTTTGCGGGGGGGGGGGGTTGGAAATTGCTCTTTTTTAAAGATTAACCGAAGAGTAAATCTAAATTTTTTTTTTCAACGTTTATTTATTTTTGGGACAGAGAGAGACAGAGCATGAACGGGGGAGGGGCAGAGAGAGAGGGAGACACAGAATCGGAAACAGGCTCCAGGCTCTGAGCCATCAGCCCAGAGCCCGACGCGGGGCTCGCACTCACGGACCGCGAGATGGTGACCTGGCTGAAGTCGGACGCTTAACCGACTGCGCCACCCAGGCGCCCCCCGAAGAGTAAATCTAAATATAATCTTCCTATTCTTGTTCCCACTCCCCTGTCTGAAGGGAGCTCCTTGCCCCTTGGCTTTGCACATGTTAGGTGTTAAGTGAGTATACCTTGATTGCAAGTCAACTGCAGCTCTTCTGTCAAAGGTTGTTTTGCGCTAAAAAGTTATTTTGGTTTCTGCTTTTCTCATTAGTTCACCTTCTCTCAGTGTCTTTATCTTAGTTGTCCAAAATCTCTGTTGACGCACTTCAGTGCCAAAGGAGTGCAAAGTTCAAAGAAGTTGGACACAAGTAAAATTTCTTGCTTTATCTTAAAACATAGGCTGAAATTTCTATATTCCAGAATACATCATTTATTCCAGAATACATACATCTATTATAAAATATTGTTTAAAATATTTATCAGATATTATTGGCACTCTTAGAAAAATGTGTCAGTTTCGGCTTAGAGCTACATCTACCCAGAGGTCCCCAATTTAAGAAGCATAATCCTAGATGAAGGTGATCCAATAAATTCTTTTTTCAGTTTAAATTTGAATTATTGCCATTGAGTTTGAATTATTACCATGTTTCTCAGCCATGATCCTTGGGAGGACCATTTACATGGTATATTAAGAAGTGCTTGGGAAAAAAAAAACCCAAAACCATAAAAGTCCAAACTTGTCAGGTTAGTTGACTTAACCTAGAATTTCTCAATCATAAACAGGACTTCTCATAGCACTTAATCACCTAATGTGCTTCCTATCTTCATGTATATACAATAGAGAGATACAGTATGCAATATTTCTGGGAATTTCTTTTTTTAAAGCAGTGTTCTTAGAACTTGTGTAGCATAGAAATCAGAGTGGGATTCATACGCTTAAAGTGCTATGCCTCTACAAGAGTTTACAAATGTACTTTTTCAGAGAAGTTTTACCATAAAGGCAATGAGTTTTAATGACTGACTTTTAATCAGTATGGTAAGTGTGCTGGGAAGTTGATTTTTTTTGGAAGTGGGGTGTTGGGGAGGAGTTGATTTTTGGTTAGGGAAATTTTCATATTCTCAGATTCCTTATAAGCATGTCATTCCTAGGTTCATTAGATACTTCACCTTGAAATTTTAAGAATTGTAAATTGGTTTTTGACTTACTAAGCTGGCATAAAAGTAAAATGAGTTTAATGGTAGGACTTTTAAAGCTTGTTATATCAACTGTATTGCAACACATTTCCAGTTACAGTCTTAAGCAAAATTTAAAGAAACTGTAGAAATCATGGCTTGTGTATACTCTGTTAATTAACAAATGAAAACAGTTCATGGTATCCTCTTAAGTAAAAGGGGTTATCTAGTTTCAAACTTTGTAATTTGATCAGATGTTTTTTATTTTCAATTTATATTAATGTTTAAATTGTAAATTTAATCTGTATCTGGACAAGACTTTTTTGCTAAGTCAGTCAAAATTGGATTTCCAGTTTTCCTTGTTTACCTTATATTTTTCCATCAGACTTGTAATAACCAGAGTGAGTGTGCTTTTTTTGTTTGCTTACTTTGCATATGACTTAGAATGCCATTGTTGAAAACACTCTTGCTGTGTGTTTAGTTTTGCTCTAGGACCTTTTAAATGGTAACGTTAAGGTCTATAAAAGTGTTAGAAGAAAGGAGGTTTGAGAGCTCAATTTCACCTTTCTTAAGACTAAGGCAAGGAACTCTAGTTATATATAAATATGTCTAATAATTGAACAACCTTGGAAGCAATTGAGCATTACTTTAATGACCTCTGGAGTCACCTGTAATTTTTTTTACTTTCCTGAATGAAGTCCATGAGAGTGTGGTACTCTTGGAATCTCTGTAGCAAACTGGCTTCATGAGAATTTACCAGTCTGACTTTTTATTTGTCATATAAAGAAAAATGAAGTCAGCTACATTTTGTATGTGGTAAGCATCAATTTTATTTAACATCTGAAAATTCACGAGTATACTATTTAAAAGCAAACTCATTTGTAAGGAAGTACGTTTGAGTTGCTAACTTTGAGACTTTTGAAATTGGTACATTAAAAAAAAATCAAAATAAATGAACAGCCACACTTTAGTCACAATCAAACTTTAGTACATTTTGTTGAAAATCATAATCTGTATGGTAAAGTTAATAAAAATCATGCACATAAATCTTCTTTTCTTTCTTTTAGGTATTGTAGTAAATGGCCTCGTAAATATTAGCATTTCCACTATTGAGAAGCGCTATGAAATGAAGAGTTCCCTGACGGGCCTGATATCATCAAGCTATGATATCTCATTCTGTGCGTTGTCTTTATTTGTGTCATTCTTTGGTGAAAGAGGACACAAACCAAGGTGGCTTGCATTTGCATCCTTTATGATAGGACTGGGAGCACTTGTATTTTCACTGCCAAAATTTTTTAGTGGAAAATACCAATTGGGGTCCCTATTTGAAGGTAAGTCTCTGTTGTGTTATTTATTTATTTGTTTGTTTGTTTATTTATTTATTTATTTATGTTTTAACTTAAGAAGTACTATAAAACAAGGCCTTTACTTCTATCTTGCAACTTACTTGTACAGGTAAGTATGATAAAGGATTAGTCTCCTCTACTGCTTACTGCTTTTTTTTTTTTTTTTTTTTTCAACGTTTATTTATTTTTGGGACAGAGAGAGACAGAGCATGAACGGGGGAGGGGCAGAGAGAGAGGGAGACACAGAATCGGAAGCAGGCTCCAGGCTCTGAGCCATCAGCCCAGAGCCTGACGTGGGGCTCGAACTCCCGGACCGCGAGATCGTGACCTGGCTGAAGTCGGACGCTCAACCGACTGCGCCACCCAGGCGCCCCATGCTTTGTTTTGATGTGAATTGTGTGAAGTAGGAGATTGCAGAAATAGATTGCATCATTCATCCCTTCAGTAGTTATTAAAGTTGTTAATCATCCGATACGCATTCCCCATATTACACACAGTCCTACTCAAAAAGCAGTGATCAATTTTCCTGTGCACTTGTAATCTCATTGGGGTTCTAAGATCTATAGTTTTCCCGTTTTTGGTTTCATTTCTGTGCTTATAGCTCTGCACCCTGGACATGTTGATTCCTGATTCTTGAGGTAAAGAGAGGTGAAATTTATAGGAGAACTGAAGCTTTTCCTAAGAACTGAAGCTAGCTGTATGTCTATGACTGTAGTTTAGAGACACAGAACTTCATGACTTATCTAATGTGTTGCTCCAGTTAGATGAAAGAGTACATTATTGAAAGGCTCAAAAGGAAATATTATTGTATTTCTACCTCTTTTTTCCTCCAAAGAATCAGTTTTCTTTTAAATGTTTATTTATATTTATTTTTGAGAGAGAAAGAGCACATGTGTGGGAGGGGTAGAGAGAGAGGGAGACAGAGAATCCAAAGCAGGCTCCAAGCTGTCAGTCCAGAGCCTGACAAGGCACTTGAACTTAACCATGAGATCATGACCTGAGTTGAAGTTGGCTGGTTAACTGACTGAGCCACCTAGGTGCTCCCCAAAGATTTAGTTTTAGTGGAAAAACAATTATGATAGAGCCAGAGGGATGTGCTGATGAAGACCTTAACATTTTTTTGTCCTTCCAGGGACTTTTAATAGTAAATATTGAGAAGAAGAGGGCTATAAAATTAGCTTTCAGGAGTTAGTAAGTGAAGAAAAGCCTTAGAGTAAGAAGAAAGGAGAATTGGGGACTGCTGCGATACAGGCATTATTTTTAAAAAGTTAAAGTTGTTACATTTGTGAAATGTTAATATTGAAAATTAATATTAAAATGTTGACATTTCCTAAGACCAAATTCCTAATTATAGAATGATAACAAATAGGAAAATATTTTTAACAGTTAAGTACATATTATATAGCATGGTTTTAGGAGTGTACTAATTAGGTTAGCAGACTTCATTTGGAAATAAAAATAGAATATGCAAGCATATAGGACCAAAGACCATGTTTTTAAAGCATGGTAGAGTTTGGAATAAATGAGATAAGGAGAACATGTTATCAGTGGAAAGATCACTTATATAGATTCTAGTACATTATCTAAGAATGGAAAAGATTGCGTAAGGCCAATTTCACATAATTTCACTGGGGGTAGTTTTAGGAACAATGTATACACTAGGCTTTAATAAAAATAATTGAAATCTTAACAGTAAGGTAAAATCTTAATTGTAGTCACAAAAGAAACATGGTACTGACTTTATGATAGTAAAAATATTATTGTGTGTATAGAATTTACTTGCCAAACTTTGTACTGAATCAAATCCCTCATTCTTCCAGTTGATCAGATGCCCTACTTGTTCTTAAACTATATGAACTTTGATAAAATATCTGACTCTCTAAACTAAAACATAACACCTGTTCCAGTACATAAGCCTGATCTGTCCTCACCAGTCTTCTTAGCTTCATCCCTTGCCATACACACTTTGAATTGCAGTTAATCTGACCAATTTATATTTCTCAATGGGAAACGGCCACAAGTTAAGGTGTGTGTGTGGGTGGGCAGCAGAGATGAAGCCAAGAAGATTGCTATTGCCAGATCACAAACTTTTAGTTTGTTATAGTGTACTATGCAAATTTTCACCAAATTATTTCTGATATGTCTTATTGATGTTTTTTATTCTTTTAATTGAAGTAGATTAGATAGAGGAATTGGCTGTTGTGTGAAGTTTTTAGTGTAAACTAAGATTCGTAATTTAAATAATAGCTTATCATTGGCAAATGAAAACAAAAACTCAGGCTGCTCTTATCTTCTGTCATTCATGCAATAAATATTTATTGATATGGACTGTACGTAGTGCTGAGATAATAGCATTGAAACAGTTTCATGCCATCAGGGTTTTATGTAGTAGTGGGAAGAAATACAAAGCTGATAAATAAACAAGATAATTGAAGATTAAGGTGAGTGTATGAAGGAACAAATAATATGAAGAAATAGTGTATAAAAGGGCAAAGGAAAGCTGTTATAATAATAGCTGGATAACAAGGAACTGGCCTTGAAAGATGCTTTCCAGACTGGAGAAGAACATGGTTAAGGGCCTTGGAGCAGGAAAGAGCTTGGTAGGTTTTAGGAAATATCACTTTGGCCAGCGTGATCAAAGCAATGGAAAATGTCACATGTGATGAACTTGGAGAGGCAGTTAGACACCAACATGAAGCATTTCAATTTTCCTTTAAGTGCAGTGGGTAGTCATGAGAAAGTTTTTCATAGGGATGTGCATCATCTTACATTTTGAAATGATAATTTTGGCTTCTCTTGTTCTGAAGGATGGGGAGTAAATGGTAGAAAATCATCCAAGAGTTAGTTTTTTTTTTTTACCAACTAGTTCAGGTGAGAGAGAAAGGTGGTTGGACTGGGTTGGTAGCAGTAGAGATCTAGAGAAGTGACTGGTTTTCCATAGATTTTCAAGGAAAAAGAGAAGATTTTTTTGGTAGATTAATTATGAAAGAGGAATGAATAATGACTCATAATATTAGGCTTGAACAACTGGGGCTATTGACTAGAATGTAGAACAGAAGTAGGCGTGGAAATCAAGAAATCAGGTTTAGTCTTAAGTGTTTACTGCATATTATATATCCAGTGTTGCCGTATATATGTTTGAGCATACATGTGTATATAAGTGTGCGAGTTACTCCTTAGTCTCCATTCTTAGAAGTATAAATATTGAGTTTAAAGGGCTTCCTTATTCTAATTTCTGATAGATAATGCCACATTGACTTTTAGGAAGGGGTATATCAGTTACTCCCCCACAATGAGTATACAAAAATGCCTAGTGAATTTTTGCATTGTTTTTCCCTTGAAGGTTTTCTTTAATAGGGATTTCTTTGTGGTATATTTGTGTGTATGTATAGGTGTTTGCAATAAAACAGATACAAAACTCAGGACTGAAATCTCATGACATATCTAAAGGAACCCAGGCATTTAGAAACAAAAAGGATGCTAGAAATCATAAATTCCTTCTATCACAGTGTAGAACCTTAGGACATGAGGTGAAATGACTTCATAGTGATTTCGTAGGTAGATCAATAATAACTAAAACTAATATTTTTCATGCGTTGTTTAATGTTTTTCAATTTTTTATTTCTCATAGTGGGTTTATTAACTATATTGGATAACTTAAATATTTTGTTGAGTTTATTTTTTAAGTGTTTACATATTACAGAATTATCTTTATGAATTTAAATCATTTCTTCCCCAGTTTCAAATAGCCCGTTATAATGATCTTTACTTTCTTAAAAACATAATAACTTGTCTGTTCAAGTGAATTATACCAGTTTTGCAAATTTTGGATTCCATAACTAAAAATCGGAATTATTTGTCCAAGTCTAAGGAGAGTGTAGAAGAAAAGGAGATTTAAGTGGGAAAAGGATACAAAAGAGTTGAAAACTTTCTGTAAATAAATTAGAAACCAAGGAATGTACAATTTTCTTAGGTAATATAACATTGAGAGAATTAGCATATTCCTTTGTGTGCTTTTTTGTTGTTGCTGTTTTTTGAACTTGAGAGCAAGTCGGGGCTCCCTTTGAATGAGATCATCCCTGTAAGAGGAGATTAAAGTAACATAATATAGTTTGTAAGTAGAAGAAGACAAAATGTGAAATATGATAAACATGTACAATTTCCACAGGTGTGAGGAAAACACAAAAGAAGGTGAGGGTTAGCAAACGGTAGAATAGTGTGTTTGAAAACAGCTTGTAAAAAATAAATTTAAGTAAGTTTGGGAAAGTATTGTTTTAAGGGAAGCTTTTATGAAAACCTAAGCGATTATCTGACTTCAGAGATAATAACATTTATGAAAGGGAAGTTTTGGTTGTTATTGGATACAAAAAAAGGGAAGAATTAAAATTAAGAGAAATGCTTCTCAGGCCTAATTTTTATATATGTTAACCTGAAAATAGAATAGTGTCATAAAATATTCTTAAGTACATAATATTTGACACTCACTTTTTATATATTTTAACTTGTTATGATGTATTTCAATATAACTTTCAAATATTTAAAAATGATATAAATAAACATAACATTTTGTTTTCATCCAGGCATTTTTTAATTCCTTACTGATGAGTGTTAATTCAGTGGTGTTAAGCAAAATAATCTCTTTGTCTCTTTGAGCCTTTGGGAAGGAGTCATTAGTAAATGCTTAGAAACTGTAGAGAAGTAATTACTAAATCCAGTAAAGCTCTTTTTCTTTACTGACCCATAGTTGGATAATTTTTCCTAAGTTATATTATTTTCATGTTTCTCTTTTCCATTCCTTTCTCTCAGAAAAAGGTAGCTCTCAACACTTTCCATTTATTATAGCATTAAATTTCTAATGTTTTAGATTGGTATTTTAGGAAGAATTCTATACAAAAGAACATTAGTTATGCAAGGTGACTTTAAAATGTTGAACTAGGAAAATGACTAGCGTGGGACTCAGTGTGATTTAATTTTAGTTACTGTTTGTCTTATCTTGTGTTCATAAGGATTTGTTTTAAACATGAAATACTTGATGAGATTGGAGAAGACATAGGGCCAAGAATCTTACCATCACTTACCATCACTTACCATAGTTTTACCATCACTAATTTAATACAGTATGCTTTAATTTTGCTTGGTCTCTGAGTGTTCTTCTTTCTTGATATTCCTTCTTCCTTATGCAAATCAGTTTTATTTTTCTTATATTTCAATTTTGTTATAACAAATTAAAAAAGGAAAGATGATATCTTAGAAAATGTAATGATATAATAAAGCAGATGATTCAAAGATTTTAAAATTTAATACACACAATAGAAGAGCTAGAACTAACTTTTAGGATATCAGTGCTCCAGATGAAACCACCACAATTTTTCACATACAAGGCACTTCGGGCTTCCCCAAACTTCCTAGATTATATGAGTTACCTTGGATGCTTGCTACTGTTATTTAATGCCTCTTGAAGATCCTGATTTAGCAAGTCTGGGTAGGACTCAGGAATTTATGGATTTTAAAATTACTCATGTTATTTTATCAGTCCATTTGGGGAAACGTATGTCCATCTTGACGCTTAATTATTCTGTAAAGCTGTGTGGGCACAGAGGTTTCTTTTCGTTTCAGTATTATTGCTTTATAAATTCCTTTGAAATAGAAGTTTCACATCCATCATGAAATACCAGATCCTTTAAGGTATCCAGTTTGGTTGAAATTCAAATGACCAAGTTTCTGAAAAAGAGGAAACCAACAGAGAAAATTAAGTAGGAAAGCATGTGTCAATGAGGTGTTAGCAACAAACTCAGTTCTGCCTGCTCACAGCTATAATTTGTAGATAGATAGATATTTTAAAATCCATGCCTTTGAGCAAAGGAATATAATGTCCCAGCATTTCCTAAAGTATGATCTGCAGAGCAGTTTCTGAAGATGTTAAGAATATATTAAAAATACTTTCCATGGTTCAATGAGTTGGGAAAATGAAACTTAAGGAGTATCTCTGTTGCATCATTAAAGAGTTAATGCATTTTGTGAATCTTTAGTTTGGGCACGTGATATATGCAGTTCTGAACTTATTGACCATTGTTATGTTTGCCCTGTTTACTCTGCTTCTGTTCATTTTATGTTTTCTCCTCCAGGTAAGTGTTTTGGTGAACAGGCTTTAGGAAAATCTGTTCTGTGCTGTCTTAAGTCATTTTGAAAGCCATGGTTGAATTTATAAAATTCATTATTGCCAGCACTAGAACAGCATGTGATATACATTGTAGGTGTTCAAGAAGGGTTTGTTGAGTTGTCACGTGCGTTAATGAATAAACGATCCTTTCAATGGAGGCATATTAGGAATCTAATGACATGACCTTCCACAGAAGGCAGTAAGAATAATGTCAGATAGGCAGTTTGGGATTCTCTGCTCACATTTGCCATAAACTTGGCCTAAAAGTAATGGGTTATTTTCTCTTTCTTTGGCCACTGAAATGGGAAGAATTGTGTTATCAGAAGCAAAGCATAGATGATCTTTATGGGTAAGATTTGGGATCTGAAAAATTTGCAGTGTGAAAAAGGAAGCTAAAATGAGAAGCATATTCAGAAATAGTAACAAAATGCTTTGATATTCTACTTTTGGTTTTGCCTTAATTAGTTGCTGAACTGCTGATGTCCCTATGTAGCTACCATGCTTCCAAGGTGATTCTAAAATGTAGGGATTGCTTTTTGATAGACTATTAGTAGTGATTACCCTTATTTGTTTTCATGTATAAAATAAAAGGAAATGCTCTGATAAGGTATTCAAGTTGACCATAGGCATAGTTGTAACTAACCAGTATAATGTATGGGAGGCAAAAGTTAAGCAATGCTTTTTGTAGCTTCCTCAGGTTGGTAAAAATGTGGTTTGTGGCAACAAAGAAATGAGGAAATTCTATTTTCTAAGTCACTGTTATTAAAAATGAACAAATTAGCCAATGTGTGTTTTAAAGTATCTTTTCCCTTTTATTTTAATATTATTAACACATGAGTGAAAGTATGCAGTACAGCAAGAATATTAGGGTCAGACAAAACAGAGTTTAAATTTTTCCTTGAACACTATGTGGCCCTATACTATAAGCTTTATTATAAATCCTGGTGATGACAGTAACCCTTACCTCATAGGAGACTATAAACATACAGTGATAGGCAGTGCCTGGTGCATGGTAAGTGCTCGTTAATTAGTAGCAATGAATAATAATGATGTTCATCTTAATTAAGTAACAGCTATATTAATATAAAAAACTACCTATCTTGGTTTGTTTAGTTATTGGCAATGGTAGATACAAAATCCTATGAACAAGTAAAAATCTTTCAATACGGTAGCTATTTTTTTTTTTTTTTTTTTTTTTTTGTTGGTGTCACTTGATATTGATGTATATCCAAAGTTTGGCTTAATACCTCCAAATCATGTATTAGAGAGGGTTTTAATTAGACAAGTGTCCAGGATTATATTCTTAGGAGATAAGAAAATAGATTTATTTGGTGTAGCTCATCTTAATTGGATTCACTCAAAATAGTATACCAAAATATTAGCTTTTAAATAGTCGAAATACCCCTTTTAAATATCTTTAATTTTTATCTGATTTTAAACATCATGCATCCTTGGCAAGCCATTCAGAAGATCAAAACAAAAACAAAAACAAAAAGAAATGGAATAAAAGGAAAAAAATGGAATAAATGGAACAAAAAAGGAAGGAAATAAAAAATTTTTCATACCAGAACCTAGATTACCCACTGTTAATATTGTTTCGCCTTTTTAATATATATACATTTATACATGTATTCACATTCACACATAATACACACATTTACATTACACTGTCATTAACACACACTCATGCATAAACCACATCCACACACTTAATATTCGTACATCTTACATCACATTTACCCATATGCATTCAAATGTACATTTTAAGGAAACATTTTGAATTTATAGATATCTACTTTTTCTTTAAGAATATATATTAGTTATTATATATTAAAAATAGTTGCAGAGTATTTATCTTTTTATATTCATTTCATAGATAACTTATTAATCAGTCCTCTTTTTTTTTTTATTAGCATATTTTTCTGGTTAGAGAAGTTCTATTGGTCACTGCAGATAATTTGGATAATACTAAGAAATAGAGAAAAAAACCCAATTCTTTATTACTTTTTTTCTCAAGGGAAACAACTTTGGGACTATGTTAGTTAATGTTTTAGTGTGCCTATTTCTTGAAGAGTTAATATAATACTGTGTATAGTTGGCAACCTCTGAGCATTCTTATTCTTACGTAACGTTCCATTTTAAATTTTAACCATTCTCACAGAGTTGAATATTTATATTTGAAAAATTTTCATATTATAAACTACGTCATGATAACTGTCTTTTTAATGGTTGTTTTTTTATTTATTTTGAAAGAGAGTGCATGTGTATATATGAATAGGGGAGGGGCAGAGAGAGAAAGAATCTTAAGCAGGCTCAGCACTGCAGACCCTGCTGTGGAACTTGATCTAATGAACCATGAAATCATGACCTGAGCCCAAACTAAGAGTCAGACACTTAACCTACTGAGCCACCCATGTGCCCCCCTGATTACATATTTTTGTTTAAAGATTTTACTACCGTTTGATCATTTTACAGAATTTAGCATTTTGGAATTAGCTTTTTGCACTCAGAATAATTCTCTAAAAACTCATCTGGGTTGTGTTTGTCAATTGTTAATTCCTTTTATTGCTGATTACTAAGTATTTCGGGGTATGAATGTACCATGCATGGTTTGTTTAATCATTCACCTACTAAAGATCATCTGAGTTCATCTGTTTTTTGGCTCTGACAAAGTTGTGAACATTTGTACGTATTTTTGTGTGAACATAGTTCTCATTTCTCTGGGATAGATGCCCAGGAGTGAAACAGTTGGGTCATGTGGTAGTTCTATGTCATTTTATTTACTTATTTATTTTTTGAGAACTGTTAAACTGTTTTCCAGAGTGACTGTACCATTTTATAGCCCATGAGCAACGTATGAGTGATCTCATCCTTGCCATCATTTGGTGCTGTATTATTTTTTTATTTTAGCCATTCTGATAGGTTGCAATAAAATCTCACTGTGGCCTTAACTTGCATTTTCCTAATGGCTAATGATATTGGGCATCTTTGCTTGTGCTCCTTTGCCACCTACTTATCTTTAGTGTAATGTCTGTTTATGTTTTTGCCTATTTTCTAACTGGATTGTTTATATTTTACTGTTAAATTTTAAAAGTTACTTATGTATCCTAAGTCATAGGTCTTTGTCAGATAGGTGATTTGCAAGTATTTTCATCCAATGTATAGTTTGTCTTTTCCTACTTTTAACAGGGTTCTTCACAAGAACAGAAGTTTTTAATTTTGATGTTTAGTTTGTCAGTTTTTCTTTCTATGTTTCTGTTGTCAAGTTTAAGAATTCTTTGCCTAGTCCTAGATCCTAAAGATTATCTGCTTTTTTTATTTCAAAAAGTGTTATAGTTTTCCATTTTCCATTTAAGTCTGTGACACATTTTGAATTTTGACTCTTTATATTCCCATTAGCATTAGCAGTGTCTGTTTCCCCCCCCCCCCCCTTTAATACTCCAAACATGTAAGAAATGTATTTGTCACAGTAATCATTACTGGTTGGAAAGGGGAAAATACATAGATGTCATTAGTTCAGAGAAATCCTAAAATCCCATTGGGAAGATGTTATGCTTGTTCCTTGAGTAAACCTGCTTCTTGGGAGGGGCTCAGTGTTCTCTCTTGGTCCTTTTTCTCATCTTTGGCTATATTTGAAGGTGGCAAATGGAGAATATACTCCTTGGGTGGTTAGAATCTGTGTCATCCGGTTTCTTACCTATAAAATTTGGGACTAAGGGTCATTTTAATACTCATTCAGTCATAATCTCTCTGAGAAGGGGCTGGTGGTTCATTTGGTACGACGTAATGGTTTCAAACTAGTTTCTTATCTAATTGATTCAGGTATATGTGCCAATAACCACACTTTTAGTTTTGTTATAGAGCGTATCTTTCTTAAACGCATGCCTCTCTCTGGACTTAAGTAAGCCTGTCAGACTAATGGGAGAGTCATATCCTTAGGTACTTTTATGTAGGCTGTATTTTCCAATTAAAGGTATTTCCTTGGGGCGCCTGGGTGGCGCAGTCGGTTAAGCGTCCGACTTCAGCCAGGTCACGATCTCGCGGTCCGTGAGTTTGAGCCCCGCATCGGGCTCTGGGCTGATGGCTCAGAGCCTGGAGCCTGTTTCCAATTCTGTGTCTCCCTCTCTCTGCCCCTCCCCTGTTCATGCTGTGTCTCTCTCTGTCCCAAAAATAAATAAACGTTGAAAAAAAAATTTTAAAAGTATTTCCTTGTGCCACATTAATCCATTTAATGATATCAACAATGGGGCCAGAGCCTTGTTTTTATCCATGTCACAGTCTGTTTTAATTGATCTTTGTTGCTCACAAAGGCCTTCTGAATTTTACCTTTTATACGATTTGAATGCGAAGCAGTTGTCTCTTCCAACTCTAAAGTTCTAATCTTACTGTTCCCTTTCAGTCCATCCAAAATACTTGGCAGATATCCACTGGCCACCCACAATGTCATTACTGTCAGTTATGTGGGTTATTGGAAGAGGCAGAAAGGCAATGTCCCGTAAAGCTCTGTAGGATATTAAATTATGTTACTTGAAAAGAGTTTCAGCACAAGCTCGCAACATTGTTCAGCATATCATTTGGCATACGGTAGACAGCAGATATTTGTTGAATAAGGAAAGGGACATCCTATAATGCACAAGAGAGCCTGCCACATGAAAGGGAAGAAGGGAGGAAGGAACTGTTTCAGAAAGTTAGTGAATAAACAAACTTACTGTATTTCTTTCTTGCAATAATTCTAAGGATCTTGAATAGAATTAAATTGTTCATGGGGTCCTTGGGCATAATGTGAAAAACATTTCTTTATTGAAAAATTATCTATAGCCATGCCATTTTCTTTTCAGAGATTGTATTTCCTATTATCTCCATTTTCTCATCAATCTGGTCATGTTTACAATTTCAATTTTATAAAAGCAGTTAATAAGTTGCTATAATAAAAACTATTTTACCTTTTGTCTGAATTTCTAAAATTGACTCAGTGGTATTAAGAAGAGGACATATTGGTCTTTTGTTTTTGCTAAATATGACATTTTTCAGGATACAATCTTTGTGACAGAATTCTGGTTACTTCAAACTGAAGTATATTCTCCAGTCCTAATGTTATTTACTTTCACTTAAATTTCACTTATTGCTATCTTTAATCTATGATTTCTATCCATTCTTCATATTAATTTGTTAAATTCTGATATTTCCTGTTCATTTTTTGGCATTTATGCTTAATTTTCTTTTGTCTATTATTACTTTATTACACTGTTACTACATTAGACTGAATTCTGGGGAGAATGCAGGGATCATAATTCATCTTTTTCAGTAGCTAAAATATTAGCTACTCTGTCAATGTTTAATAAATTGAATTAACACCCAGGGTTTTTGCCATGAAATTTAATTGAATCTTATATTCTTATTGTAACCCTTGCTTTTTACAAATATAGAAAGACCTGTAGTTTATAAGTTGTACTGGATATTCCTCATTTGCCCATCCAGATCCTAGAGTGATAGAAGCTAAGGGGATATGCTGACTTTCAGAGACAAGGTTGGCTCCAATCCCCATTACAAGTTTCAGAGACTGAGTTGACATATATAAGTGGGAAAATTCTAAGTCTCATGGGAAGAAACCCAATCTGAGTCAATACTGTAGGGCTTCACAACCCTTTTACCAATTCCCAGACCTAATCTAGTTTACAGACACAGAGTTCATTATTGAGAGGGAGGCTAGATCTCTTTGAAGAGTTTTACAACAAAGCCAGAAGTATATGATGCTTTCTCTTTCCCTAAACCCATCCTAAAGCCTCTTATCCAGTGTTGAAGGGGAATGGCAGTATTCATACTCACTGGAGGTGATTAGGTAATGGCTCTGAACTGATCTGATCTCTGGAGTTCTAGGATAGTGCCATGCTCCACTGTTAAGAATGGGACTTAATAGAGGTCCAATGATAGACTTGGTCCAAAACTGCTCTCACAGTGAGATCCTCATCCTGTAATTGTCTCTAGTCTTAGGATGTAGAAAGGTAATAGATACACTAACTGGTAGAATCCCCACATTGATTATCTGACCTGTGGATTGAGTGATCTTATGGTAGGAAGAAATAATTAGAAGCCCCTAAATGAGATAGTAAACCAGAAGTAATGCTATTCCTTAAGGGAATTAAGAAGTTTAGTGATACCATCAAAGATCTGAAAGTTGTAGGTGTGGTGATTCCTACCACATTCTCACTTTTTTTATGAATTTGGTGTAAATGTAGGGTAAGGTCATGGAAAATGACTTTAGATCACTGTAAACATAATACTAATTATAACTTTATTTTGATTTTATTTTTTATTACTTTAAATCATAAAGTAAACATAATACTACTAGCCACGTTTCCAGATTTGATACCTTTTCTGGAGCAAATCAACATAGAGCCTGACATCTTATATGTATTTCTTGATGTGGCAAATATTTTCTTTCACTTTTCAACTGCACAGATAATCAAGATAGCTTGCTTTTCTGTGGAGGAACAAGAATACACCACCACTGTCTTATGTGATTACTACATATGTCGTCTTGCTCTTTGGTATAATGTGATCTGGAGCAGTGGTTGTGAATTGAGGCCAATTTTCTATTTCTAGAAACATTTTTGATTGTTATGACTGAATTGGTGGGTGCTACTGGCCTCACTGGGTAGAGGTCAGGGACACCGATAGACATCCCACAAAGCCTAGAGGAGAGCCCCTGCCACATTAAGGAATTATCTAGCACCAAATGTCACTAGTGCCAAGGTTGAGAAACTCTGGTCTGGAGGTACTGTGATCATAATACTATCCCATAGAACGTCATGCTGAACTTTATACTGATGGTATTAAGCTAATTGGACTTGGTTAGTTGAAATATTTTAGAAGCCTTAGTAAAGTATATGTATGCTAGAGAAAAGCCACAAAGACATCAGCAGCTTACCATGACAGTAGGGCCTGGGCCATGTTGTGGTATCCACTTTGCACCTTGTACATTCTGCACTTGAATAGCCCTTGGTATACTTTTTGGGATTTAGGAGACCTCACCTACCTCATTTGTATACATTAATGTAATGTATTTATTAGGTAATGTCTAAGGTTGCCAGAATTGACTAGGAACTTAAACAAGGTACAGTTCTTGCAGCACGTATAGGTATCGTTTTTAGCAGACAGGGAGGATGTAGGGAGCCTCTGACAGGCCTCCACAGTGAGGCCTCTAGGTTTTTGTAGTAAGACCACACTTTTGTCTGCTTACAGTGTTCTCCATTTGAAAAGCAACTCTTGGGGTGCCTGGGCGGTGGCTCAGTTGATGGTTTCGGCACAGGTCATGATTTCATGGTTCATGAAACTGAGCTCTGCATCGGGCTCTGCGCTGACAGCATGGAGCCTGCTTGGGCTTCTCTCTCTCCCTCTCTTTGCCCCTCCCCCATGCACATGTGTGTGTGTGTGGGGGGGGGAGGGGTATGCCTGTCCACGGGTGTGCACGCTCTCTCTCTCAAAATAAATAAACATTGAAAATAAAAAAAGAAACTCGGGTTGCTACTAGATGCTGGCATGTTAGACATAAGCATGATTATGACCTGAACTCCCCATGATGAGGTATGTGTTTTCTACTGTAACAAATCATAAAATTAGACATGTGAAGAAGTATTTGTTATTAAATGAAATGGTAGATACAAGTAGGTTTGGAAAGCATAAGTAACCATATAGGTAGGCATCTCAAATTTGTATGCTACTTGTTTTTATTACTGTGTATGTGAATGTAAAGATATTTTTGTTACTTGTTAATGCTCACTTAAGGGTATGCTTTGTGGAAGAGGTTTTCAATCAGGAACAAAGATGGTCTGTAGAGTGAATGTCACTCAGTGTCTTGTGGAATTGTCCCATGTAGAAAGTACCCATCATGGTATAAGCATGGATTCAAAAACATGCCTTTCCCTCATCAAGACTGATCTATCTACCCCCACTGCATATGGATTGCCTAATTTACCAACTGTGGGGCTCAGTCCTGAGAGCTACCGATATGCCAATACTCCCCAGAGCAACCAGTATACCCAGAAGTGGTTAAAATATATCTCTCCTTGTTGCAAATTATCTGCCTGATGTAACTATATATTCTATATATGAACTTCTTTTCACTGCCCTTCAGTGCTTCTATCGACACTCAACATCGTTTGACTTATGAAATGCCTTATTCATTATTATTATATTCTACACAACATCATTTCTGACAAAGAAACTTATTTGCAACAAAAGAAGTATGGTAGCAAACTCCTGCTCATGAAACTCACCAGTGTGTCTTCCTGTGTACCCTAAACCCAGAAATCACTGATTTACTGGAATGATGTCTATTATGTTATAATTTGCAGAATAAAATTTTCTACCCTAGTGAACATGGTGTATGTGTTGAATAAGGCAGAAACCACTCTGTTTTGCTGGATCCTTTATAGCCAGAATGTATAGGGTAAGGATCTAAGGAGTGGCAAAGGATTAGTGCCTCTTCTGTAAAAATCCATTTATGCAATTTTTGCTTTCTGCCTTGGACTCGTGGAGTCCTAGTCCCCAAAGGATTCATGCTTCTATCAGACAACACAGTCATTATTTCTTTAAAGTTAAAGCTGAGAATGTACCCTAATTATATTTTATCTATTTATATTAAATAATCAACAGGAAGAGAAAATGGTCACTGAACTGGCAGAAATGATAGGTTCTAGTTACTAAGGGGAAGGGAAATTGGGTTGTTTCTATACAGTGTCCGAGAAAATGTATTTCGGACTGAGAGAATTCAGTTGGGTGACTCTTAACACTCCCATACCTAATAGTACTTGTTAAAAGGATAACTATGGCAAGCAAACAGAGATAAAACAGCTGAAGACTTGTAGATGCTATGTAATATCTCAGGCCTGTTGAGTTACAGGAAGGAAGTAAAGGGAACACAGCCTGGATGACAGGAAAGGAAGGGATGTTTGTCATCTCAGGCTTTCTGACCAGCTATAAAACGAAGTACTATAGATCTTGTTAATTATCCTACTGCCCGTGTTTTTCTCTGACACCTTATGTGAAGACTACTGGTGATAACCAACATTTCAGTGTTGATTTCAGGTGGGAGAATAACTGGATTGGTATTACCCCAGGATGATGTATTGCTGATAGGTTTTTGTGGATTTCTTGTTTTACAGTTTTTCATCTGGACAAAGATAAAAATGGATACTAGGAAACCAAAAAAAAAAAAAAAAAAAAAGAATGGACAGTGGTGTATATCCTTTGTCCTTTGAGATCTGTCATTCATTTTATCACCCTGTTTAAGAGAAGAAGCCCCATGGACTATAGCACTTTTGCCCTCTGGCTTCTAGTTGGGTTTAGCCAGTGGGAGTTTACATATTGGAAAGAAAGAGGTTGTAGTGTTTATTTTCCTGGAGTGTTTCCCACCAGAGTTGGTGCAGAAGTTGGTATGTGCCTTAACCTAAGATGCACTTTCTGCAGTGTTTTGGTAACTGCCTAGTGGTGTTAATACCTGTTTGTTCCCTTAAGTCTTCCTTTGTAAAGAATCAACCCCATAAAACAATCCATATCTATAAAAAAAAGTTAAATTTCCTTCAGTTATTCCTTTTGTCTGTATTCTACTGCAGTGTTACCTGATACATAAAAAATATCCATACATATTTTCTAATTTTAGTCTTTTAAAAATATTTTGATTTAAAGTTCCTCCTTACAAATGACTGTTGTTTGAAATGAGGTTGTGCTAATACTCTATAGCAAATTGGGAAGTTTATATTTTCTTCTCTATATTGGAATAGTTTAAACAACACAAAAGTGTTGATTGTTTTTGATTGAGTTTTGACATAAATTCTCCAGAAAAAACCTTTCAGATAGGTTGATTTTAGAGGTAAACTTTTGATTCCCATTTCAATTTATTCAGAATCATAGATCCATACAAATTCTGTATAATTTTTTAAAGATTTTTAAAATATGTATTTATTTTGAGAGAGACAGAGTGTGAGTGGGGGAGGGGCAGAGAGAGCATGGAAGACAGAATCCGAAGCAGGCTCCAGACTCTGAGCTGTCAGCCCAGAGTCCTAGGCGGGCTCGAACTCACGAACTATGAGATCATGACCTGAGCCAAAGTCGGAAGCTTACCTGACTGAGCCACACAGGCACCCCAGAATTTTGTACAATTTAAAGTCAATATATTTATTTTAAGACATTTCAGATTTCTTGGTAAAGATTATACATAGGATTTTCTAATGTTTTACAAAGGTTTTATGCATTTGTGGTCATTCTTATTAGATTCATAGTGTGTTGGATTCTATTTTTCAGGGGTTTGTATTTTAGAGAAGATAAGTAGATTGACTGTAAGAAATTATATTAGAAGTTTTTGCTTTTGTTTTATTTTGATAGAAACCCTTACAGAAATGTTTTGAATTTACATCCCAAATTATTTATGTAACCAATTAATTGTACTTTATGTCATTATTAACCATGAGATGAATCTGTTAAAAGGTTAGGCTCTTAAGTCTTAGAGATTTTGCAAGTAGTTAATCTAGTCCTGATTTTTCTCTTCTGTAAAATGTGGAAAGTAACGGTATTTCCTCCATATGATGTTTCTGGGGATTAGATAATACATGATAGGGAAGGATCTTGCATAAGATGACCATTCAGTAAATATAACTGTTATTGCTGTTAACATAAGTAAAGATCAAACATAAGTAAGGCATGATAAGCAAGAACCTGGTGCAACTTAAAACTTCAGGGTTCATTGTCACTGAATGAAGAAAGATAGTAAATGAAGAAAAAGTTTCCTTTGGCCAACTCGGGAAAACTTTTAATAATAAGTGGAATTTGAACTGGACTTGAACAATGTGTATAGTTTCAGGCTGAAAAGCATATGGTGTGGTCGTTTTAGGCAACGGATATGATGTTGAATGATTTTTATGTTTTAAACTTGACTAGAAAATAGATGTTGTAAACAGTTTTTGGAAAGTCAGGCAGAGAATGTGTTTTTTTTTTTTTTAATTTTTTTTTTCAACGTTTATTTATTTTTTTTTTGGGACAGAGAGAGACAGAGCATGAACGGGGGAGGGGCAGAGAGAGAGGGAGACACAGAATCGGAAACAGGCTCCAGGCTCTGAGCCATCAGCCCAGAGCCCGACATGGGGCTCGAACTCACGGACCGCGAGATCGTGACCTGGCTGAAGTCGGACGCTTAACCTACTGCGCCACCCAGGCGCCCCCGAGAATGTGTTTTTTTGAGAATGGTGATGAATTTTGTTTTCGGCACATGAGGTGGAAATCTGGCATTAGAAATACAGTTCTAGAGCATAAGAGATGCTGGAAGGTTAAAATTGAGATTTGGAGTCATCTTCTCAGTTTCTACATTTGTGACTCTGGATGTTCATTTCAAAGGAGAGGGGTAGTAAGAAAGAAGGTGAAAGGCAAAATCCTAAATTTTGGCAACAGGAGTCATTAAGTGATCACTGATAAAACTAACTCTGTGAGTTATCTATACAAGTGTTAAATTAAAAATTTAATTACGTAAGGTTGTTTTGTTTTACTTGACCCTTTTGTGATACTTGAAACCAGCATTCTTCAAAAGTGTGTTTTCTAAGCACATTCTGTGAGATATTATACATTAATGGAGAAAAAAGTAACTTGAATATATGACATGTGAAAAACTTTATCATATCATGTATAAATGCATGCTTAGTACTCTCTAAGAGGAGGGTGTAATAATAGAATATTTCCTTCACTGATTTGACCATAGAAGTCTTTTGTTCATGGAAATTCTCAGAAGCTTAGGGTTCCATAAAATATACTTGGGAAATCTTGCTTTATAATTCTCTAGGTGATGGTTCAGTTTATTAAATTGTAATTTAGAGATCACGGAGAATACATTGGGGGATTAGAAGATTATACTTGGAGTACTGGGTTATATTAGAAAAATCTGACTATGCATAGAATGTGACTTAGGGCTTCAGTTTCCTCATTTATAAAATGATTAAAGAAAGTTATAAAGGTTAGGTTAGGAAATGTATGTGAAAGCTTTGAGTATTGAGAAGCACCATAAGTATAACTATATTTATTTATTTCGTTTTTTTCCCTCTTGAGCAATATAATCTGAGCAAATTAGGATATATTTCATTTTATTTTTTAAAGGTTTATTTATTTCGAGAGAGAGAATGCATGCACAAGTGGGGGAGGGGCAGAGAGAGAGGGAGAGAGAGAATCCCAAGCAGGCTCTGAGCTGTCAGTATGGAGTCTGACGTGGGGCTAGATCTCATGGACTGTTAACTGTGAGATCATGATCTGAACCAAAATCCAAAGTTGAACACTTAACCAACTGAGCCACCTAGGTGCCCCTAGGATATATTTCATTTTAGTGAAAGGTCTATATGTTAGTTATCATATTCATAACTAAAGTGTTTCTCATTTGTACATTCATAATTTGATCACTGACATTTTTAAATTTCTTATCCATTCTTATATTGTTCTCAGTAGCCTCTGGCCACCTGTATTCTGAAGTCATTTACAAGTGTTTGTGACACTTGATATACAGTAGACTGCTGGTATTCTCTAGAAAGAATATTCTCAGTAGTCCATACATCTGTGCAATTTGGAGTGTCTCTTCAAAGTCCAGTCCAGGCTGTATGTTGGTGATGACTGTTCATGTCATGTTTCTCTGGCACCCAGTTATGGAAATTGAAGTATATGGATTTACATACATATTTTTAGATTTTTGGGACATTTTCTTAAATTATATCTTTGAGTATTTTATTCCATGACATTGTTTTTTTCCTCAGGTACTTAAATTATGTGTATATGTGATCTCTTTTGACCACCATATACAGTTAACATTTCTTCTATTTCTTTATCATTTATTTCTCTCATTTTTCTCATTTCTATACTATATGACTGTTATTATGTTTTTTTAGTCTCTTCACCTTTGTGGCCCTTTCAATTTTATCTTCATTTCTATGGGGTTTTAATTTTTCTCTTTCCTGAGCTCTGCCAGCTCATGTTTCATCTCTGCTTTCTTTCTCTCACATTTCTAAGTTATTTCATTTCCACTTTGCTGTCTTCCTTCAGATAAATAACTGCTTTGTTTCATGATGTAATGTGTGTTCACACTTTTCATCTGCACCATGAAAATACTTTTGTGGTCTGTGTCCTAATTGTAATTTAATAAAAGTATGTTGTTCTCTCTATTTACAGCATCTTGATATAGATGCTGTTACAGCTGCTTTTGAAAATCACTTTCTTGACTCAGGTTCCCATAGGAGGTGAGTGAGCAGTCTGGCATCCTAGGCAGATTGATTACATAGGCAAAGGCTTTGTCATCTTTTCAGTTCCCACAAAGCTAGAGTCCTGAATTGTCTGAGATTCCTTGCGCAACTGTTTGCCACCCACCTTCTACGTTTATGAACAATAGCACCCTAAGAAGTCCCTGGTGCCACCTGGCTCATCTCCTGTTCCTACATCAGTTGGATGAGGGCTTTAGAATATGGGTTCCTCATATTCAGGAAGAGTATTTTTCTTACTCCTTTCTTGGGTCTTCTGCCACCAGCTGCCCTTAGCCCTGGGCATAGAGGGACCCATATCATAGACACAGACTCAAAGCTAACTTGTTTTTCTCTTTAAATAAACTTTTTTTTTAAGTTTATTTATTTTGAGAGAGACAGAGACAGCACAAGTAGGGGAGGGGCAGAGAGAGAGAATCCCAAGCAAGCTCCTTGCTGCCAGCGCAAAGCCCCATGCAGGGCTTATGAAGCCGTGAGATCATGACCAGAGCTGAAATCAAGAGTTGGATGCTTAACTGACTATGCCAAGGCACCCCTAAAGAAATGTTTTTAAAGAAAGGTTTTTGGTGCTCGGTTCGGCAGCACATATATTAAAATTGGAACGATACAGAGAAGATTAGCATGGCCCCTGCGCAAGGATGACACGCAAATTCGTGAAGCGTTCCATATTTAAAAAAAAAAAAAAGAAAGGTTTTTGAAAGACTGGTGGTAGGATTAGTGAAAAGAGGTTGTAGGAGAGGCATATGGGGATGATCTACACTCTCTAGGCCAGAAGATGCTGATTAGAGACTTGGGCCTGGGCAGGTTTAAACAAAAGCAACAGTCCTTTCTCCTTCTTTAGGGCAGTAGCTGGGAGATGGGAAGGGGAGCTGGGGGAGAAAACTGTAGTCATTCCCCGGGAAGGGAGAAAGAGAGGCTGTTTTTGATTAAAGTCAGCCACCTCAGATTACCTAATGCAGGTAATTGGGCAGACCAGGTTCCCTATAAAACTATGTTTCTTCTCAGGAGCACCTCCTGAAAATTAAAACACAAAACAAAACAAAACAAAAAACAAAAACCCAAATGTGACTGGGGGAGTGAAATCTCATCTCAAACTGCAGCATCGTGCCCTACCCCTGGCAGCAGGATGGGCCCAGAAGAAAACATGGTTTCTTAACTTCAAGGTTTGGAAGGTAAATAAATGCCTGGGGATAGTAAGCTTTGGGCCTCTGTGTGGGGATAAGGGTTGGGCTGAGCTTAATATTTAACTTACACCTATCTTGATATATACGTTTTCTTTTTACCTTTTGCCTTTAGCTTCTGCATATGTTAGTGGGCAGGAGTGGACGCTGGTTTGTCCATTAAATGAAATTCTAAGCCTTAGCTTTATTGGGAACACTCCCTATGTTCATAAACAGCATAGGCGCTCCCTCTTGTGGTGTATTGTCAAATCACATGCCTTTAAATTAGTATTGGAAATAGCTTGTCAGAAATTTTTTCATTTCTCAATAGATGTTGAAACTCTAGGTTCAAGTAGTTACCTCAACTAATAATACTGCAGAATTCACGTAATAGGTAAACCTAGCTATTTTTTAAACCTATGTTATTACAAGTGAAATTTAATAAATTATTTAACATTTTATGATGCAATGGTCTTCAGGTCTCCATGGCTTCTCAGAATGCAGTATTTCTTGGTAGGCTGAAATGTACCCTCTAGTAGTTTTTGTTTTTGTTTTTTTTCAGGAAAGGTCAATTCTATGAGATTTGAAATATGTTTATATATTTGTCTTTTGCCTTTATATTTGAGTGATTGAGTATAAAATTTGTGAGTCACATTATTTTTCACTGATTACTTTTTGTTATCATTCTTTTGCTTTATGAGATTAATGTTGCTCTAGAGAAGTCTGATGCCAACCAAAGTTGTTCATGTCCCTCTACATAAGTGACTATCTTTTTTCTTGACTGTACTTGTCTCTCTTTATCTTTAAAATCCAGTAACTTCATAAGGGAATGTCTTAAAAGCCCTGCATCAAATTTTCCTGGATGTTCTATGCCATTTTAAATTAGAGATCGGCCTTCACTTATTTCGGGAAAGTTTCCTAAGTTTTACCTCAGAGTAGATGCTTTTTCCTATTCTGATTGATTATGCACATGTTTGATTTTCTTTGTCTGGATCTCATGTCTATAATTTTCTCTCTAATCTTTTAAGTCTTAGTTTTTATGTACTTAATTTTGTTTATATTTCAAGTCACAAATATATATTCTGTCTTTTTGTGATTCTCATAGTGCTATTCTTTCTTTTGCCCATTTTGATGTACTTTTATTTCTGTGGTAGTTTTCATTTTTGTTTCATGCTTTTTCTGAGTTTTTTCAGCCCATTTTTTTCCACTTCTCTTATTCATCACATTTATGAGCTTATTAAATCTCTGTTTTCAGGGGTGCCTACGTGGCTCAGTCAGTTAAGCGTCTGACTTTGGCTCAGGTCATGATTTCTCAGTTCCTGCGTTTGAGCCCTGCATCCGGCTCTGTGCTGATAGCTCAGAGCCTGGAGCCTGCTTCAGATCCTGTGTCTCCCTCTCCCTGCCCCTCGCCTGCTCATGCTCTGTCTGTCTCTCTCAAAAATAAATGAACATTTAAAGAAAAAAGTTTAGATCCCTGTTTTCAGCTTTTGCTTTTAAGACGCTATTGTTGGGGCACCTGGGTGGTTCAGTTGGTTGAGCATCTGACTTCAGCTCAGGTCATAAACTCATGGTTCGTGAGTTTGAGCTCAACATTGGGCTCTGTGCTGACAGCTCAGAGCCCGGAGCCTCCTTTGGATTCTGTGTTTGCCTCTCTGTTGCTTCCCCACTTGCACTCTCTCTCTCTCTCTCTTTCTTTCAAAAAAAAAAAAAAAAAAAAAGATTAAAAAAATTAAAAAAAAAGAAGCAATTGTTGTCATCACTTTTATTTATTTTTTTAATGTTTATTTATTTTTGAGACAGAGAGAGACAGAGTATGAACGGGGGAGGGGCAGAGAGAGAGGGAGACACAGAATAGGAAGCAGGCTCCAGACTCTGAGCTATCAGCCCAGAGCCCGACGCGGGGCTCGAACTCGCGGACCGCGAGATCGTGACCTGAGCTGAAGTCGGACGCTTAACGGACTGAGCCACCCAGGCGCCCCATGTTGTCATCACTTTTAAAGTATGGCAATGTGGTAATTTTTAAATCTACATCATAGTGACATTCTCCCGGAGACTATTTTGCCATGTCATTTGCTTTTCCTCTTTGTTTATTATTTACGTTTGAATGAGGCAAATTATTCCTTGGCTAATTTTTTATGAGATGTTTGTATTAGTTTTCTATTGCTGCATAGCATATTATGCAAACTAAATTTGAAACAGCACAAATGTATTATCTTACTATCTCCATGGATCAGGAGTTTGGCACAGCTGAGCTGGGTTCTCTGATCAGACTCTCAAACTCAGGGTGTCAGCTGACTACCTTCTCATTTGAGGCTCTAGAGAGAATCCCTTTCCACGCTCATTAAACTGTTGAAGTAATTAGTAATGAAGTAATCATTAAACTGTTGAAGTAATTACTGTGAAGTAATTTTTTGGAATTGTTTAACTGAGATCTCCATTTCCTTGACAATCATCATTGAGTGTTTCTATCAGCTAAAAGCTCTGCACATTCCTTGGCACCTGGTCCTTTTCATCTTTAAAGCCAGCAGCAGCTTGTATAATCTCTACTTGGCTTTAGATTTTTCTGACATATGCTGCTGCTGCCAGAGGAAGAAGACCTCTGCTTTAGAGGGCTTATATGATTGGATCGAGCACAAGCAGATAATCTCCTTCCTATTTCAAAATCAATTGATTAATAATCTTATTCTGCAAAAACTCTTTGCCACTGTAACGTAATCAAAGATGTAGTAATGTCCTATTCACGGTCCCAGGAATTACGATGGGGACTCTCAGAGGACCATCTTGGAGTTCTTGCTTAACATATTTTATGTAGGAGAACTGGAACCCTGTTCTGGACAAGCAGGGATTCTCTCTAGTTGAGATGGATGTTCCTCATACGTAAATTTTTGAGCTTTTACCTTTTTCCCCACATACAGAGATTGCTGTTCATATTTAGAATCTTTCTGTGGCACCTCACCTCTGTGACAAACTGTACTTTTCTGCCCCACCTCACTTGCTTCACTGTGATTCTAGGTAGGCAGTAGTCTTCATACAGCTTGTTCACATTTATTTAGGTGTATTTGGTTTCTTTTTTCTCTTGTAAATTGTTTTTTCTTCTATCACGTTATCCAACTTGAACATGTGATACTTACTGACTTTTCATATATTAATTTTATATTTATAAATAAACTTATATTCCTAAATGTTCTTACTGTTTTTAGTAGTTTTTCCATTGATTTTTTTCACTGTTCCTGAAAGAATTTGTAATTTCTGCATATAGAGTTAGTTTTACCTCTTGATCCTTGATCATAGGCCTCAAGGTTCTTTCTCCCCACAATACAATATTGAAAAGTTGCAAAGATAGTGAGTATCCTTGTCTTACTTCCTTCTGACTTTAGTAGTATGTATGTGCATATGCATATGCATGTATATATCCATACTTACATGCCCATATATTTATTTGATCATGTTAGAGACATATCTATTCCTGTTTTATGTTGATTATGTGATTTGTTGTTGACATTTGTCATATGTCTACTTAAAATCTATGAAAGTGATCGTTGAGTTTTCTAATTAGATCTAATATATTAAATTTTCTTAATAAATTTCTAAAGCATGCATCTTTAAAGAGTCATGCTACCTTTTTTTAATATGTTGCTGGATTTCGTTGCTAATATATTTTTTTGTATTGATACTTAGAGATGAGATTGGTCTATTAGTTTCTGCTGTTGTTGATCTTTTTCACGTGGTATCAATATTACCAAGTATTTTGGTAATTTATGGGGTGTATGGGTGGCTCAGTTGGTTAAGTGTCCAACTCTTGATTTCGGCTCAGATCATGATCTCATGGTTCCTGAAATCCAGCCCTGCATCAGGCTCTACAACTGACAGTGTGTAGCCGGCTTATGATTCTCTTTTCCTCTCTCTCTGCCCCTCCCTTGCTCATGTTCTCGTTCTCTCACTCTCTCTCAAAATAAATGAATAACTTAAAAAATATTTTGGTAATTTTTAATCCTTTTTCTATATTCTGGAATAATTTAAATAGCATTAGGTATGTAGAAGTTTTGGCAAAATTGATCTCTGAAACTATCTGGTCTTGGGAATTAATTTCTTGTTTTTCATTTTTTTTTTTTTAATATATGAAATTTATTGTCAAATTGGTTTCCATACAACACCCAGTGCTCATCCCAAAAGGTGCCCTCCTCAATACCCATCACCCACCCTCCCCTCCCTCCCACCCCCCATCAACCCTCAGTTTGTTCTCAGTTTTTAACAGTCTCTTATGCTTTGGCTCTCTCCCACTCTAACCTCTTTTTTTTTTTTTTTTCCTTCCCCTCCCCCATGGGTTTCTGTTAAGTTTCTCAGGATCCACATAAGAGTGAAACCATATGGTATCTGTCTTTCTCTGTATGACTTATTTCACTTAGCATCACACTCTCCAGTTCCATCCACGTTGCTACAAAGGGCCATATTTCGTTCTTTCTCATTGCCATGTAGTACTCCATTGTGTATACAAACCACAATTTCTTTATCCATTCATCAGTTGATGGACATTTAGGCTCTTTCCATAATTTGGCTATTGTTGAGAGTGCTGCTATAAACATTGGGGTACAAGTGCCCCTATGCATCCGTACTCCTGTATCCCTTGGATAAATTCCTAGCAGTGCTATTGCTGGGTCATAGGGTAGGTCTATTTTTAATTTTCTGAGGAACCTCCACACTGCTTTCCAGAGCGGCTGCACCAATTGCCATTCCCACCAACAGTGCAAGAGGGTTCCCGTTTCTCCACATCCTCTCCAGCATCGATAGTCTCCTGATTTGTTCATTTTGGCCACTCTGACTGGCGTGAGGTCATACCTGAGTGTGGTTTTGATTTGTATTTCCCTGATAAGGAGCGACGTTGAACATCTTTTCATGTGCCTGTTGGCCACTCGGATGTCTTCTTTAGAGAAGTGTCTATTCATGTTTTCTGCCCATTTCTTCACTGGGTTATTTGTTTTTCGGGTGTGGAGTTTGGTGAGCTCTTTATAGATTTTGGATACTAGCCCTTTGTCCGATATGTCATTTGCAAATATCTTTTCCCATTCCGTTGGTTGCCTTTTAGTTTTGTTGGTTGTTTCCTTTGCTGTGCAGAAGCTTTTTATCTTCATGAGGTCCCAGTAATTCACTTTTGCTTTTAATTCCCTTGCCTTTGGGGATGTGTCGAGTAAGAGATTGCTGCGGCTGAGGTCAGAGAGGTCTTTTCCTGCTTTCTCCTCTAAGGTTTTGATGGTTTCCTGTCTCACATTCAGGTCCTTTATCCATTTTGAGTTCATTTTTGTGAATGGTGTGAGAAAGTGGTCTAGTTTCAACCTTCTGCATGTTGCTGTCCAGTTCTCCCAGCACTGTTGGTTAAAGAGACTGTCTTTTTTCCATTGGATGTTCTTTCCTGCTTTGTCAAAGATGAGTTGGCCATACGTTTGTGGGTCTAGTTCTGGGGTTTCTATTCTATTCCATTGGTCTCTGTGTCTGTTTTTGTGCCAATACCATGCTGTCTTGATGATGACAGCTTTGTAGTAGAGGCTAAAGTCTGGGATTGTGATGCCTCCTGCTTTGGTCTTCTTCAAAATTACTTTGGCTATTCAGGGCCTTTTGTGGTTCCATATGAATTTTAGAATTGCTTGTTCTAGTTTTGAGAAGAATACTGGTGCAATTTTGTTTGGGATTGCATTGAATGTGTAGATAGCTTTGGGTAGTATTGACATTTTGACAATATTTATTCTTCCAATCCATGAGCAGGGAATGTCTTTCCATTTCTTTAAATCTTCTTCAATTACCTTCATAAGTTTTCTATAGTTTTCAGCATACAGATCTTTTACATCTTTGGTTAGATTTATTCCTAGGTATTTTATGCTTCTTGGTGCAGTTGTGAATGGGATCAGACTCATTCTGTGAAGCCAGTATTACTTTGATTCCTAAACCAGACAGAGACCCAGTAAAAAAAAGAGAACTACAGGCCAATATCCCTGATGAATATGGATGCAAAAATTCTCAATAAGATACTAGCAAGTCGAATTCAATGGCATATAAAAAGAATTATTCACCATGACCAAGTGGGATTCATTCCTGGGATGCAGGGCTGGTTCAACATTCGCAAATCAATCAACGTGATACATCACATTAACAAAAAAAAAAAAAGAGAAGAACCATATGATCCTGTCAATCGATGCAGAAAAGGCCTTTGACAAAATCTAGCACTCTTTCTTAATAAAAACCCTTGAGAAAGTCGGGATAGAAGGAACATACTTAAACATCATAAAAGCCATTTATGAAAAGCCCACAGCTAACATCATCTTCAACGGGGAAAAACAGAGCTTTTTCCCTGAGATCAGGAACAAGACAGGGATGCCCACTCTCACCACTGTTGTTTAACATAGGGCTGGAAGTTCTAGCATCAGCAATCAGACAACAAAAGGAAATCAAAGGCATCAAAATTGGCAAAGATGAAGTCAAGCTTTCGCTTTTTGCATATGACATGATATTATACATGGAAAATCCGATAGACTCCACCGAAAGTCTGCTAGAACTGATACATGAATTCAGCAAAGTTGCAGGATACAAAATCAGTGTATAGAAATCAGTTGCATTCTTATACACGAACAATGAAGCAACAGAAAGACAAATAAAGAAACTGATCCCATTCAGAATTTCTTGTTTTTCAAATATATTTGCTAGAAATTTGCTCTAAGTAGTCTCTTGTGAATTTTAAAAAGTCATCTCCTTTTAGTTCATTTCCTCTTTTTTTTCCGTGTATTTGTATAGTTGTAATTTCTGCTTTTTCATTATGTTAGTCAGTGGTTTATTTTATTGCTTATTTCAAAGGATTTACTTTTTATTAACATTTTTTATTTCATTAATCATATTTCTAGTCATTTGTTAATTCTTTATTGCTTTAATTAGAGGGTCCTCCTCATTGTATTCCCTTTTTAGTATTTTTTTTCTAGATATTCTTTTGCATTTTATTTCCTCCATAGATATTCTATCATAAGCTCATGTTGCTCCAGTAGTATGAGTGTTGGGGGTAACTCAGAATGTGTGACTTATTTTTATATATTTTTAATTTTTATTTTCCTTTTTCTATTTGGTTCTTGTTGTGTTTGAATGAGATGCTTTCCTATAAGTACTACTTTAGTTGTAGAATATGAATTTTGATCTATTTTTTTTCATATCATAATTTCTGAGCATTTTCATAATTCCAAAATTATTGATCCAAAAATAATTTAAGAGTTAAAATTTTTTTTAAGTTTAAATTTTTTGAATTCAACTTTTTCTATGTGCATTTTCATTTTCTATTGCATTATAAATTTCTAGTTTATTTCATTTTGGTCATAGAATGTTATTGTTATTTACTCTTTGGAATGTATATAAATATTTTTATAGCATAAATATGGTCAATTTTTTTAGAATTGTCCTTGGGACCTAAAAATAGAAGACAAAATTTCATCATAGTATAGAATTTGACATGTTTTCCTACATGCAGTGTTACTGATAATATTGTTTAGGTCTTATCTATACTTGCTTATTTTATTTTTATTTTTATTTTTATTTTAAATATAATCTATTGTCAAGTTAGCCAACATTTCGTGTTTATAGTGTATCCTTGCTTATTTTTAATAATTTTCACTCTTGGACTGAGAAAGATGAATATTAAAGTCTCTTCTACATTTTTCTGTCTATTCTTACATGTCTCATACTATCTGCCTAATTAATATTGTTGCTGTATATTTTTATTTTTAATTTTTATGAAAGTGTAAGGCTTTAGTTGTAATTGTAATTTTTTTTTTTTACTAAACTTGGTATTTAGAACAATTTTAGATATACAGAATAATTGTGAAGGTAGTATTAGGTATGAGAGAATTTCCAAATATACCAAATATACCACAACCATTTCCCTCTATTATTATTTTTTAAACTTTATTTTAGACAGAGAGAGAGGGAGAGAGAGAGAGAGAGAGACAGAGAAGGCAAGTGGGAGAAAGGGGCAGAGGGAAAGAGGGAATCTTAAGCAGGCTCTATACTCAGCATGGAGCCTGACATGGGGCTCCATCCCACAACCCTGGGAATATGACCTGAACCAAAATCAAGAGTAGGCACTCAATGGACTGAGCAACCCAGGTGCCTCAATTTCCCCCTATCATTATTACTTTGTATGCTATATTTTTAATGATTAATGAACTAGTTTTGATATATCATCTCTTAATGTTTATACTTATTACTTGATGTCCATACTTCATTCAGGTTTCCCTAACTTTTTTCTAATGCCCTTTTTCTTTTCTTTTCTTTTTTTTTTTTTTCAAATTTTTATTTAAATTCTTATTAGTTAACATATAGAGTTAAATTGGGCTCAGAAGTATCATTTAGGGGTTCATCACTTAGATGCTCATCACAACAAGTGCCGTCTTTAATACCCAGCACTCATTAGGCCATTTCCCACCCACGTCTATCAATCCTGTTTGTTTTCTATAGTTAAGAGTCTCTTATGGTTTGCTTCCCTCTCTTTTTTTCTTTTTCTTTCCCTATGTTTGTTTGTTTTGTTTCTTAAATTCCAGTTGAATGAAATCATGGTATTTGTCTTTCTTTGACTTATTTCACTTAGCATAATAAAATCTAGCTCTGTCCATGTGGTTGCAAATGGCAAGGTTCGTTCTTTTTTTTGATGGCTGCATAATATTCTATTGTATATGTATACACCACATCTTCTTTATCCATTCATCAGTCAGTGGACATTTGGTCTCTTTTCATAATTTGACTCTTGTTGATAATTCTGCTGTAAACATCGGGGTACATGTGTCCCTTTGAATCAATATTTTTATATCCTTTGGGTAAATACCTAGTAGTGCAATAGCTGGCTTGTAGAGTATTTCTATTTTTAATGTTTTGAGGAACCTCAATACTGTTTTCCAGAGTGGTTGTACCAGTTTGCATTCCCACCAACAGTGTAAGAGGGTTCCCCTTTCTTTGCATCCTTACCAACATCTGTTGTTTCCTGTGTTAATTTTAGCCATTCTTACAGGTATGAGGTGGTATCTCATAGTAGGTTTGATTTGTATTTCCCTGACAATGAGTGATGTTAAGCATCTTTTCATATGTCTATTAGCCATCTGGATGTCTTCTTTGGAAAAATGTCTATTCATGTCTTCTGCCCATTTCTTCACTGGATTGTTTGTTTTTTGGGTGTTGAGTTTGATAAGTTATAGATTTTGGATACTACCCTTTATGAGATATGTCACTTGCAAATATCTTCTATTCCATCAGTTGCCTTTTAGTTTTCTTTGTTGATTGTTTCCTTCACTGTGCAGAAACATTTTATCTTAATGAGGTTCCATTGGTTCACTTTTGCTTTTGTTTCCCTTGCCTCCAGAGACACATCTAGGAGTAAGTTGCTGCCGCTGAGGTCGAAAAGGTTTCTGCCTGTGTTTTTGTCTAGGAGTTTGATGGTTTCCTGTCTTACATTTAGGTCTTTCATCCATTTTGAATTTATTTTTGTGTATAATGTAAGAAAGGGGTCAAGTTTCATTATTCTGCATGTCACTGTCCAATTTTCCCAGCACCATTTGCTGAAGAGACTTTTTTCCATTGGATATTCTTTCCTGCTTAGTTGACTATATAGTTGTGGGTCCATTTCTGGGTTTTGTAGTCTGTTCCATTGATCTGTATGTGTCTTTTTTAATGCCAGTATCATATTGTCTTGATGGCTACAGCTTTGTAATATAGCTTGGAGTCTGGAATTGTGATGCCTCCAGCTTTGCTTTTCTTTTAAAAGATTGCTTTGGCTATTCAGGGTCTTTTGTGGTTCCATACGAATTTTAGGATTTTTTGTTTTAGCTCTGTGAAAAATTCTGGGGGTATTTTGATAGGGATTGCATTTAAATGTATGTATTGCTTTGGATAGTATAGACATTTTAACAATATTTGTTCTTTCAGTCCATGAGCATGGGGTGTTTTTCCATTTCTTTGTGTCCTCTTCAGGTTCTTTTATCAGTGTTTTATAGTTTTCAGAGTCTGGATAATCTTTTACCTCTTTGGTTATGTTTATTCCTAAAGTATCATATGGTTTATGGTGCAATTGTAAATGGAATCGATTCCCTGATTTCTCTTTCTGCTGCTTCATTATTAGTATATAGAAATGCAGCATATTTCTGTATGTTTATTTGTATCGTGTGATTTTAACTGAATTTGTGTATTAGTTCTAGCATATTTTGTAGTCTTTCGGGTTTTCTACATAGAGTTTCATGTTGTGTGCAAACAGTGAAAGTTTTACATCTTCCTTGCCAGTGGGATGCCTTTTTATCCTTTTTGTTTTCTGATTGCTGAGGCTAGAACTTCCAGTACTATGTTAAATAACAATGGTGAGAGTGGATGTCCTCCTCTTGTTCCTGACTGTGGAGGAAAACTAGTTTTTCTCCATTGAGGATGATATTAGGTGTGGGTCTTTTGTATATGGCCTTTATGATGCTGAGGTATGTTCCTTCTATCCCTACTTTATTGAGGGTATTTATTAATAATGGATGCTTTACTTTGTCAAATGCTTTTTCTACATCTACTGAGAGGATCATTTTTTTCTTATCCTTTTATTAATGTGGTGTATCACATTGATTGATTTGAAAATATTGAATCACCTTTACCTAGGAATAAATCCCACTTGTTCATGGTGAATAATTCTTTTAATGTACTGTTGGATTCGATTTGCTGGTATCTTGTTGAGAATTGTTGCATCCGTGTGCATCAGAGATATTGGCCTGTAATTCTCGTTTTTAGTGGGGTCTTTGGTTTTGGAATTAAGGTAATGCTGGCCTGGTAGAATGAGTTTGGGTTTTTCTTCCATTTCCATTTTTTGGAAAACTGATAAGAATATGTATTAACTCTTCTTTAAATGTTTGGTATAATTCTCCTGGGAAGCCATCTGGCCCTGGACTTTTGTTGAGAGATTTTTAATTACACTGACTTCTTTGCTGGTTATCGATCCGTTCAAATTTTCTGTTTCTTCCTGTTTTAGTTTTGGTAGTTTATGTGTTTCTAGGAATTTATCCATTTCTTCCAGATTGGCCAATTTGTTGGCATATAATTTTCCATAATATTCTCTTATAATTGTTTGTATTTCTGTGATGTTGGTTGAGATCTTTCCTCTCTCATTTGTGATTTTATTTATTTGGATCCTTTCACTCTTCTTTTTGATAAGTCTGGCTTGGGGTTTATTAATTTTATTAATTTTTTCAAAGAACCAGCTCCTTGTTTCATTGATCTATTCTACTGTTTTTTGTTTGTTTGTTTGTTTCTATATTATTTATTTCTACTCGAATCTTCATTATTTCCTTTCTTCTGCTGGCTTTAGGCTTCATTTGTTGCTACTTTTCTAGCTCCCTTAGTTGTAAGGTTAGGTTATTTATTTGATATTTTTCTTGCTTCTTGAGATAGACCTTTATACTATATTGCTATATACTATATATTGCTATATACTTACCTCTTAATGACTGCTTTGGCTATATCCCAAAGATTTTGGACCATTGTGTTTTCATTTTTCATTTGTTGTCATGTATTTTTTTAATTTCTTCTTTAATTTCTTGGTTAACCCATTCATTTTTAGTAGGATGTCCTTTAATCTCCATGTATTTGGTCTTCCTGAACTTTTTCCTGTGGTTGACTTCAAGTTTCATAGGTAGGAAAATATGCATGGTATAATCTCAGTCTTTTTGTATTTATTCAGGCCTGATTTATGACCCAGTATGTGATTTATTCTGTAGAATGTCCCATATGCGCTCAAAAAGAGTGTACGCTCTGCTGCTTTAAGATAAAATGTTCTGAAAGTATCTGTTAGGTCAATCTGGTCCAGTGTGTTATTCAAAGCCATGGTTTTCTTGTTGATTTTCTGATTAGATGATTTTTACATTTATGTAAGTGGGTATTAAAATCCCCTACTATTACTGAATAAGATTCTTTATGTTTGTGATTAATTGATTTTTATATTTGTGTTCTTACAAGTTGGGGGCATAAGTATTTACAATTATTAGATCTTGTTGGATAGACCCCTTTATTATGATATAGTGCCCTTCTTCATCTCTTGTTATAGTCTTTGGTTTAAAATCTAGTTTGTCTGATATAAGTAGGGCTACCACAGCTTTCTTTTGATGTCCATTAGCATTTTAAATGGTTGTTTATGCCTTCACTTTTAATCTACAGGTGTCTTTAGGTCTAAAATGAGTCTTTTGTAGGCAGTATATTGATGGATCTTTTTTTTTTTTCCCATTCTGATACCCTATATGTTTTAAGGGGAGCATTTAGTATGTTTACATTCAGAGTGATTATTGATAGATATTAATTTAGGCCATTGTATTACCTGTAAAGTCATTGTTTCTGGCGATTTTCTGTGTTCCTTTGTAGTCTTTGTCACTTTTTTTTCCCCATTCAAAGAGTCCCCTATAACAGTTCTTGCAAGGCTGGTGTAGTGGTCATGAACTCCTTTAGTTTTTGTTTGTCTGGGAAACTGTATCTCTCCTTCTATTCTGAGTGACAGCCTTGCTGTGTAAAGTATTCTTGCCTACATATTTTTACCATTTAGCATGTTGAATATATCATGTCACTCCCTTCAGGCCGGCCAAGTTTCTATTGATAGGTGTGCTGCTAACCTTATATGTCTTCCCTTGTAAGGTGGGGATTTCTTTTCCCTTGCTGCTTTAAGGACTTTTCCTTATGTCCATATTTTGCAAATTTTACTATGTATGTCTTGGTGTTGGCCTGCTTGTATTGATTTTAATGAGAGGTCTCTGTGCTTGGATTTGGATGTCTGCTTCCTTCCCCAGATTAAGGAAATATCCAGGTATAATTTGCTCAAATAAACTTTCTGCTCTCTTCTGTTTTCCTCTCCTTTTGGGACTCCTAAGATAGGAATGTTATTATGATTTATGGCTTTGCTGAGTTCCTTGAGTTTACATTTGTGATCCAGTGTTTTTCTTTTCCTCTTCTTTTTAGCTTCATTATTTTCCATAATTTTATCTTCTGTATCACTTAATTCCTCTGCTTCTCCTACCCTGTGGTTATTATATCCGGTTGATTTTGCATCTTGGTTATAACTTTTTTTTTTTTTTTTTTTTAAGGCCTGACTAGTTTTTAGGTCTTTTATTTCTGCAGTAAGGGACTCCTGGTGTCTTCTATGCTTTTCTCAGGCCCAGCTAGTGTCATTATGATTGTTGTTTTAAATTCTGGATCAGACATATTACTTATATTTGTTTTTTTTTTTAATGTTTTTATTTGTTTTTGAGAGAGAGTAAAAGAACAAGTCGGGGAGGGGCACACAGAGACAGAGGGTCTGAAGCAGGCTCTGCACTAACAGCCAAGAATGTGATGTGGGGCTCGACCTCACGAACCATGAGATCATGACCTGAGCTGAAGTCGGATACTTAACTGATCTAGCTCTCCAGGCACCTCTACATATATCTTTTTTTATTAGATCCCTGGCTGTGACCTTTTATTATTCTTTCTTTTGGGATGAATTCCTGCATTTTAGCATTTTGTCTAGGTCTCTGTCTTCTTGTCTGTGTTACGAAAACCTGCTGTGTTTTCTGCTCCTGACAAAAATGCCTTTGTGAAGAAGAGGTCATATACTGTTAGGGCCTGGTGCTTCAAGAAGTGTCTCTAGTGTATGCTGTGTGGACTCTGCTGCTGTGTTTTGTCTGCTCTTTTTTAGGGCAGTCTTCTGCAGGGTTTTCCTTGCCTGCAGTGGGAAGTATTTGGATCTTGTCCAGAGTGTGGCGGGTTTTAACTAGGTGTGCTCTGTCTGGTCTGCTTGTTAAAAGAGACTATATCCTATTTCCACTAGAGCTGAAACTTTGCAGCACTCTGTGGTCGGTTGACTTGGTGTGTGGGGGGAAGTTTGTGCTGGTCTTCTTGGGGGAAGGACCCACTATTTTGGTTCTCAGGCACACTTGCCCTAGTAAAGAAGCACCTGCAGAGTGCAGAGGTGTGGGACTTGGTGTAGTGGCTGAGGTCTTCATTATTGGTGCTGTTTTGCTCCACAAAGTCAGTCCATGCTGATGGGTGGGTGAGAGAAATGGTGCCAGCCCTCTCCTTCCTCCCCAGGGAGGGGAGCTCGATCCCACCATTGTCCAGGAAGCCTTTACAGAAGAGCAAACATTCTCCCTCATGTCTCCCAGGCTTCCCTCAAATCCCTAGCTTCACCCTGTCTGTATCTGGACTGTCTGCCTTCCCAGCAGTGCAGTGCACCTGTGTTTTATCTCAGGCACACTGACTGAGTTTTAGAACTCCAAACTTTAGCGACCCAGCATGGCATGGACCTGTGCTGGTCCTCTCAGGGAGGGTTGCTGCACTGGGGAGGGTGCCAGCTTGTTCCAGAAGTGCAGTCATACCCATAGGCAGGAATGTAGATTATAAAATGCAGAAAAAAAACCACAGTCCAAGTTTGCCACCCTTAGCAGGTGTTTCTTCCCCTATGCTAAGGAACCAGACAGTGCAGTGGAGCCTGCTGTCTCTTTCGTTCCTTGAGAAGTAATGACATCTCTCCCAGATACACTTCAAGAAGCAAAAACTGTCTTCTCACAGTTTGTCCCAGGGGTTCCTCAGATTGTGCTGTCTACTCCCAGGCCTCCTCCATTCTTCTTCACAGGGGCACATCTTCCCTTGCCAGGCTCCACACCCCCACAGCGAGACTTCTAAAACTCCAAATTTTGAGCTCCGCGGTTGAAAAAACTCACAATAATCAGCCCCTCTCATTTTCCCAGCCCATGCTTTTAGGGAAGTGTTTTTCTTGTGCTATCCCCTGTACACTGCTCTCCTCCTACCCGCCCCCCACCCCCCTCCAATCTCTCAGGCTCTCACCTCTCTCCATGATCAGGGCTCCCCTGTCTTTCCTGGCACCCATGATCCTTTTCTCCCCTAAATCACATCTCCACACCTTCTGCCTTCTACATTGTAGCCTCATCTTTCCCTCTAGTTGTGCAGTTTGTTGTCTCAGTCTTCAAATAGATTTCCTGGGTGTTCAGAATGATTAGATATTTATCTAGCTGTGTTCGAGGGATGAGGCAACCACGTACTACTTCACCATCTTAACCTCACCTCCCCAGGCTGGATTCTTTCACTTAGCAATATGCATTTAAGATTCATCCATGCCTTTCTGTGGCTTAGTATGTCATTTCTTTTTATCAATTCTAAGAAAAGCAATTAGAAATAAATTATTCAGAAATAATAGAATAGTATATTAGATATAGTAGTGTTCATAAGTAGATCTTTGGCCTTGTTTACTTGGGGAAAATGATAAAAGAAAATGTTAAGTATTAAAGAGTCTTTTATGCAGTACTGTGAAATGGGTTATAGCTGGGCTGAGATATTGATATCTCAAGGCTTAGAGAGCAGAAGTAATTACAAGAGATTTGAGCCAGAGAAAGACTGCAAAGATCAGTGACATAAAACTGAGTGTCTTTAATAAGAGATTCTCTTTGGTTAATCCAACAGAATGCTGCATCTCTATCTTTTCCCACTAAACTATATTACATATGAATTAAAAATACAATTGAAAAACACAAAAACATGAGTTTAAATTGTGTGAGTCTACTTATACACACAGGTTTTTTTTCAATAAGTACAGTACGGGAGATATATTTTCTCTTCCTAATGGCTTTCTTAACATTTTCTTTTCTCTAGCTTACTTTACTGTAAGAAAATAATATACAATACGTGTAACATACAAAATATGTGTTAATTAACTGTTTATCAATAAGAGTTCTCGTCAAAAGTAGGCTATTAGTAAAGTTTTGGGAAGCCAAAAGCTATACATGGATTTTTAACTGTGCAGCGTTTGGTGCTCCAACCCCTGCATCGTTCTCAGGTCAACTGTAAAATGTTAGGATAAAATCATGTTACTATGTACATTATCTTGGAGAAGGGAAGATTTTATAAGGCAAATATCAAAGCTAGGACCTCGAAAGTGTATTTGAAACATTCATAGAAAAACTATGTAAGTGACGAATAAAATAAAAAATGCTTATTGATGACCTTAAAAATTAAATTGAAAAAAACATGTGTGTTTGATATTTTTTAACCAGTGGGATTGGTAGTAATTTAATTTTATTATGGAAGATGTTGCTGTGTTGCTGGTATGATTGCATATTTATTTAAATTTTTGATAAGATAGTTTGGCAATATCAAAATACAAATATTTATACACTTTGACTTAGCAGTTCCACTTTTTGGAAACTACTCCATATAGACTTGCATAAATATGCCAAGGAAATTATAAAAATACCTATCACAACATGTTTGTAATGACCTAAATATATTTATAATATAATAATATGTGTTATTTTTTTTAAATGTTATTTATTTTTGAGTGAGAGAGAGAGAGAGAGAGAGCATGTGTCAGCAGGGGAGGGCAGAGAGGGAGGGAGACAGAGAATCTGTAGCAGGCTCTGTGCTGACAGCCGACAGTGTGATATGGAACTGAACTCATGAACTGCGATATCATGACCTGAGCTGATATTGGACGCTTCACTGAATGAGCCACCCAGGTGCCCCAGTATGTGTTATTAATTATTAATTTTTAAGTGTAAATTGTGGGTTAAGTAGATACATTAGAAGACATTTATGCTATGGAATGTTATGACAGTACCAACAAAGACATTTAAATACAGTTAAATTTCAAAGATGTCCAGGATGTAAGTGAAAATTGGAAGTTGTTGAGTATAGGTGTAGTATGTTTAGTATGACTGTACTTGTGTAAAAACAGTAAATGGATAGGAAACATGTGAATATGTGAGAAAGTGTCTGAAAAAAATAAAAGGAGCTGTTAACAAAGGTCATTACCTCCCTCCGAGTTACATGGAAGATCATAAAGTGGAGACAGGTGGGGGAAGGGAGAATTTTTTCTTTCTCTTGATCTTCTGTGGTATTTAAAATTTACTTAAACAAACATGTTGAAACTTCATGTATTACTTCTTCTGGAAAAAAACAAACACCAAAACCCCAGAGAATACTCACATGGTCAAAATACCTACCAGATTAGTAAAAAATATATTTACCTATCATAAAAAAATATGAAAAATAATAAGAAATACCTGTATGTTCAATTTTGCAATGTATCAAATAATGAGATTATTCTTAGTCTAATCTACTACCTCCAAGAAAGTGAATGATGAAACCAGAAATCACAGTTCAAATATCTGACATGGCAAAGGAAGTAACACAAATAATGCAGATTTAGCCCAGTTATAGATACAAATTATCGGCCTGAATATTCATCAACCTCTTATAATCTGAATATGTACAAAATTATAGGGTATATTTTACATTAAAAAAAAATAAGTATTTTGTGCAAGGGCACCTGGGTGGCTCAGTCGGTTGACATCTGACTCTTGATTTCGGCTTCTCTCATGATCCCAGAGTTGTAACATAAAGCTCCATGGTCAGGTTCCAAGCTGAGAATGGAGCCTGCTTAAGATTCTCTCTCTCTCTCTTCCTCTGCTCCTCTCCGCACTTGTGTGCGTGTTCCCTCTCTCTCTCTGTCAAATATAAATAAATAAATAATAAATAAATAAGTAAATAAAATAAAATATTTTATACATAAAATTTGCATCTGAAAGTTTGATGGCCATGAATCAGTTAAAGAATCTTTAGGATTGGTGCTTTGGGGGTCTTACATCATTCCGGAAGTAATCTTGATCTGATATTAAGGAAGTGAAAATAGAATTAGCTAAGGCCATTGTTAAAATGCAGATTCCTAGATATTACACCAGATTCAAAGGGAAAGGGCTGGGAGTGTATGTATTTTTAATGTTTATTTATTTATTTATTTAGAGAGTACATGAGAAGGGAAAGTGTAGAGAGAAAGAAGGAGAGAGACCAGGCAGGCTCTACACTCAATGGGGAGCCCTATGCAAGGTTGGATGCCATGACTGTGAGATCATGACCTGAGCCTAAATCAAGAGCCAGATGCTTAACAACCTGAGCCACCCAGGTGTCCTGGGCTGGGAATGTATTTTTAACAAGCATCATTGCTCATTAATATTATCCAGTGAGTTTAGGAAATCTAGATTTACTATAATATCCAGTCTTTGAGTGTGATTTTTAAGATTTTAATCAAATCTTAAAGATAAGCATTTTTCCTTTGATGATATTCAGAAGAATATCCTCTAGAGCCAAAGCTTGCTTCAAAAAATAAATTTAATAAAGTAGTTCAAGCTACAATAAAGAATTAGACATAACTTCAAATATTATGGCTTTGCTGTAAACATTGAGAAATTACTGTTTTAGCCAAAATATACTATAACCTAAGTATACTTTTCACATGTGTTTAAGGTATTGATTGATGAATTCATTATGGTTCTCATACTGTATTATAACTTGGAAAGAAAAATAAAGGCTAATTTTTTTTTTTTTTTCTTAATTTGAAAACTCCTTCCCTGGCGCCACATGCTTCAATTGTGTTTACATTAATTTACCCCAAACTTTGTGAATTATGATTTTTAAAGTAATATTTCTCAGTTTTGTTCTGTTTTCTATATTTTAACATAATATTTAATAAATGTTCTTTAGTAATATATGTATTTTAAAAATAAAGTGAAGTGATTGAAAGAAATTAAGAAGGTTATGTTAGGCAAGTCTGATTTATAAAGACAGATAGATAAATTAAATTTCTGTAAATTCACAATTTAATTTTTTTGCCCCAAAGATACTTGCTCAGCAACAAGGAATGGAACCAGTTGTACCTCTTCAAGTTCTTCACTTTCTAACTACTTGTATGTGTTCATCTTGGGACAACTCTTGCTGGGAACAGGAGGAACTCCTCTTTATACCCTGGGAACAGCTTTTATTGATGATTCTGTGCCCACACACAAATCTTCTCTTTACATAGGTAAGTCTTCTCTATAAAATAAATGTTTCAGTATCATTTCATTGCTTTTTAAATTGATAAGTAAAAGCATAACATAATGCTTATGAAAAGTTGTAATTTCATAGGCATTTCTATTCAATTTCCATAAATATTAGATAGAGCAATATTACTCTTTTTGATTGTTTACTGACACATGTCCTTCAGTTGAATGCGGTTATGAGTTTTGTTGACATCCCGCTCTATATCCTGTTCCGGGCATGCCAGCCCTCCTAGAACTGCCATCCAAGGAGTAGGCTGTCTGGATTAATTGAATTCCAGGTTAATTTACACAGGGTGGGGAGATTGAGTTGGCCATTCTACCTGATTTACTAAATCTTTTATGGACTTAACTAAAGTCAACAAAAGAAACCACAAGACAGTACCCAGAACTCTGTGGACTTTTCATTTCAGACTAATCCTGGTTATGTGTGGCTCAATTCTGGGTTGGTGGCTGGGGGAGGGGGGGTGAGGGGAAAGGCAGTGCTGAACCTAATTTTTGGTAGCGTAAGTTTCTCTTAAATTCCTTCTGTGATATTCTTGTAAGGTAGAGTTTACTAGGCTGTGTGTGGCCTTACATCAAATTAATGTGTTTCACATTCTGTAAGTTTTCATCTTATCAGTTTCTTATTCTAATATAGAGGGCTGCCTTAGTTCTTTTAATCTGCTGTAACAGAATACCATACACTGGTTGGCTTGTAAACAACAGAAATTTATTTCTCATGGTCCTGGAGGCTGGAAAGTCTAAGATCAGGGTACCCACAGTTTCAGGATCTGGTGAGGCCCATTTCCTGGTTCATAGACAGCCATCTTTTTCTTGTGTTCTCACATGGCAGGTAAGAAAGGGCTTTCTGGGGCATCTTCTTAGAAGGTCACTAATCTAATTTGTGAAGGCTCCGCTCTCATGACATAATCAGTTCCAAACATCTCACCTCCTACCATCACACTGGAAACCTACATCCCAGGTTTAAACATAGGAATTTGAGGGGACACAAACATTCGGTGTATAACAAGAACTTATTGCTATAGTAACTGGAAGTCAAGTATGTTCAAAGCAGCCCTGATGGAGACTATTAAACCTACTTAGGCTCTTCCTTAATATGGAAACCACTACACTTCTAGTTGTTTTCTCTACTTGTTTTGTGTTGGTCTCTGCAAAGTCTCATTGTCTCTCTCTACAAGTTCTAGCTGATCTGTATAGCTTCTCTTTCATTTACTAATTAGTAATGCTTTTATTTCAATTAGCTAGTAATGATGCTTTTCACTCCTCAGTTTAGCATATTTCCTTTCTGAAGTCCTCTTCTGATCAATAATTCTCATAAAACAGTTTTAATCTTCATGTGTTAGTAACACAAAATTAGGAAGTTTTTCAAAAATTATTTAAACACGGTAGGTAGAGTGGAGGCCCACAGGACTGTCCCAGATTTGATAAATCTCTGGGAGAACTTTCTGGACTTAGCATATAATCATATTCATAGCTGTGAATTATTACAGGGAGGGATGCCAAGGAAAATCAGCAAAGGGAAAAGTACAGACAAAAACCAGGTACAAGCTTCGAAGATTTAGCTTCCTCCTAGTGGAGCCAGACAGTTCACAATTGGTTCTGCCAGCAAGGAGTTTGAAATGTTTTCTACCAGTTAAGTTCATTAGAGGTTCAATGTCCAAGGATTTTATTGGGGGTTGATCATGTAGGGACCCTTTGCCTTGCATGTATTAAAAGTTCTAGACTCTTAAAAGGAATACAAGTGGTCAGCAAAACAATATTGTTTGTACAGTGTAGGTGCAGTCAGGCAGGCACCCTAATTAGTTAGGGAATGGTGGCAATCTTCTGGACAGTTAAATAAATCCCAAATGCCAGCCAAGGGCCAGCCTTGCAGACAGGTCTTTCTAAAGTTAACAGTCACAGGCCTGCTATGTTAACTCTTTCTTATACTGTAGGAATTTATCAAATGGTAATTTTTGAGAGCAAAGGAAAACAACAGAAGTAACAAAACTGGGAAACACATTTTATCTTTTTATGTTAAGGAAAATATGAACACTTAATTATAGTATCTTATATACCTGATTTTTTTTTTCAATTTCAGATAACCAGTATTTTTGTGGGTATTTAAGTTTTGTTGTGTGAAAAACTTCCTTTTTTATGCTTTTTATCTCTTTTTATTTCCCCATTTCCAAAATCTTCCTCCATTCTTTCTTTCTTTTAAAACAGTATCTATTTTTGGTAGCATACATTATTCTATGAAACAAATTTTATACATAACAAGGCAAAAAGGGGCAAAAAGAAAACAATCAAAATTTGCTACCTTTTAGAGTGAATTAAAAAAAGTAGTTAATGTAACATCTCAATCCTTACAATCTTTTCCAGGCCATTCACCCTTTATTCCCTTATTTCTTTGATTCTTTCATTGGGTTAACAATCTTTGTTCTTTAATTCCAACTTTTTAATTCATTTAATGATATTTTGTGTTTAAATCTTTCATCTTATCATGTGCAAAACATATTTGCTCTATGTTCTTATTTCTTAGCCTTTTTTTCTTTCTTTTTGATAATTTAATGTGTATTATTTCATTTCTTCGCTTTTATCAATTTCCTCCTTTTATCAATATCGTTTACTGTTCATCTACTAATGACCTTATATGCAAACTTGATATTATGAAATTCTGAAGTTAATTGATATTTTTATCACATTCCTGTTTATCACAAAGGTTCTAGGACTCTTTAAGTAAAAATTTTTTTTAACGCTTTTCCTTGATAAATATTTTCACTGGGAATAGATAACTAGTTGACCGTTGATTTTTTTTTTCAGTACTTTAAAAATACTGTTTCTTTGTCTTTTCACTTCCAATGTTTCTTATATATGTTTGCATTTTTAAGATTTTTCTGTTTGATATGATTTTCTTCAGTTTTACTTATATGATGTGTATAGGTGCAAAATTCCTTTTATTTAACTTGTTTTGGATTTATATGACTTGGATTTACATGTTTTGGATTTACATGTTGTTTTGTACTTTCATTGGCTTTAGGATATTTCCTATAATTATTTATTTAAATATAACTTCTTTCCTATTATCTCCTCTCCTAGAACTCCAATTACATGTATGCTAAGCCTTTTTTTTTTTTTTTCAACGTTTATTTATTTTTGGGACAGAGAGAGACAGAGTGTGAACCGGGGGGGGGGGGGAGGGGGGGAGGGCAGAGAGAGAGGGAGACACAGAATCGGAAACAGGCTCCAGGCTCTGAGCCATCAGCCCAGAGCCCGACGCGGGGCTCGATCTCACGGACCGCGAGATCGTGACCTGGCTGAAGTCGGACGCTCAACCGACTGCGCCACCCAGGCACCCCAAGCCTTTTTTTTTTTTAATGCATTCTTCATCTCTTACTCTTTTCTGTATTTTTTATCCTTTGTTTTTATTTTTTGTGCTTCTCGATAAATATTTACTGACTTAATTGTATTTTCCAGTTGGTAATCTTCAGTTCTGAGGAATCTGTTGTGGATCTCTTTCATTTCACTTTGACAAAGGTGTTTTATACTTGTACCACTTTTCTCCAAACCCCACTCTGTCTTTTAATAAACTCCCAATCTCTGATATATTTGGGAACACTGCAGTCTGGGATGCCCTTTATCTGACTTCGCAGGTTGAGTTTATTTGAAGCAAAGCTGTATTTACTTTGTGAGCAAGTCTATTTGTAATTCACCCTTACTTTTAGAGTATAGCCTCCTAGGTGCCAATGTAAAATGTAGGGTAGAGGAAGTTAATAACTTCCAAGTTAGGGGCCCTGAACTACAACTTTGGTTTCCCTCCTTCCCAGACACTACCAAGGATTGCTAACCCCCAGTGTCTCTTGTAGAATCAGCCACTATATGTAGGAAAAAAATCAGTCCCATTTTTTTAGATGTCCCTCTTCAGAATCTTGACTCTGGTCCTTCAGAATTCTTATATGTTTCCAGATCATCTTGCATGGCTTCTACTTTGGAGACTTGGTCAAGTATATAAGTCATTTTTGCCATTGACACATGCTTAGCTTTGAATATGTTATATTTTGTTCTTTTGTATATGAGAATGAGAATCTCAGCAATTAATAAAAAATTCAGAAAGTGGTAATATATGAAGATACTAATGTACACATCTTTTTTGGTAAAAATTTAAATGTTATGTATGGCAAAAATTTAAGTATCAGAGCAATAAGGTTAGTTTAATTCTGCTGCAAGTTAAAGTGGAAGATTCACTAAGTGCAGGAATTTATTTATTTATTTATTTATTTATTTATTTATTTATTTATTTAATGTTTTCTTTCTTTCTTTCTTTCTTTCTTTCTTTCTTTCTTTCTTTCTTTCTTTCTTTCTTTCTTTCTTTCTTTCTATTATATGAAATTTATTGTCAAATTGGTTTCCATACAACACCCCGTGCTCATCCCAAAAGGTGCCCTCCTCAATATCCATCACCCACCCTCTCCTCCCTCCCACCCCCATCAACCCTTAGTTTGGTCTCAGTTTTTAACAGTCTCTTATGCTTTGGCTCCCTCCCACTCTAACCTCTTTCTTTCTTTTTTCCTCCCCCTCCCCCATGGGTTCCTGTTAAGTTTCTCAGGATCCACATAAGAGTGAAACCATATGGTATCTGTCTTTCTCTGTATGGCTTATTTCACTTAGCATCACACTCTCCAGTTCCATCCACGTTGCTACAAAAGGCCATATTTCATTTTTTCTCATTGCCACGTAGTATTCCATTGTGTATATAAACCACAATTTCTTTATCCATTCATCAGTTGATGGACATTTAGGCTCTTTCCATAATTTGGCTATTGTTGAGAGTGCTGCTATGAACATTGGGGTACAAGTGCCCCTATGCATCAGTACTCCTGTATCCCTTGGATAAATTCCTAGCAGTGCTATTGCTGGGTCATAGGGTAGGTCTATTTTTAATTTTCTGAGGAACCTCCACACTGCTTTCCAGAGCGGCTGCACCAATTGGCATTCCCACCAACAGTGCAAGAGGGTTCCCGTTTCTCCACATCCTCTCCAGCATCTATAGTCTACTGATTTGTTCATTTTGGCCACTCTGACTGGCGTGAGGTCATACCTGAGTGTGGTTTTGATTTGTATTTCCCTGATAAGGAGCGACGTTGAACATCTTTTCATGTGCCTGTTGGCCACTCGGATGTCTTCTTTAGAGAAGTGTCTATTCATGTTTTCTGCCCATTTCTTCACTGGGTTATTTGTTTTTCGGGTGTGGAATTTGGTGAGCTCTTTATAGATTTTGGATACTAGCCCTTTGTCCGATATGTCATTTGCAAATATCTTTTCCCATTCCGTTGGTTGCCTTTTAGTTTTGTTGGTTGTTTCCTTTGCTGTGCAGAAGCTTTTTATCTTCATGAGGTCCCAGTAATTCACTTTTGCTTTTAATTCCCTTGCCTTTGGGGATGTGTCGAGTAAGAGATTGCTACGGCTGAGGTCAGAGAGGTCTTTTCCTGCTTTCTCCTCTAAGGTTTTGATGGTTTCCTGTCTCACATTCAGGTCCTTTATCCATTTTGAGTTTATTTCTGTGAATGGTGTGAGAAAGTGGTCTAGTTTCAACCTTCTGCATGTTGCTGTCCAGTTCTCCCAGCACCATTGGTTAAAGAGACTGTCTTTTTTCCATTGGATGTTCTTTCCTGCTTTGTCAAAGATGAGTTGGCCATACGTTTGTGGGTCTAGTTCTGGGGTTCCTATTCTATTCCATTGGTCTCTGTGTCTGTTTTTGTGCCAATACCATGCTGTTTTGATGATGACAGCTTTGTAGTAGAGGCTAAAGTCTGGGATTGTGATGCCTCCTGCTTTGGTCTTCTTCTTCAAAATTCCTTTGGCTATTCAGGGCCTTTTGTGGTTCCATATGAATTTTAGGATTGCTTGTTCTAGTTTCGAGAAGAATGCTGGTGCAATTTTGATTGGGATTGCATTGAATGTGTAGATGGCTTTGGGTAGTATTGACATTTTGACAATATTTATTTTTCCAATCCATGAGCAGGGAATGTCTTTCCATTTCTTTAAATCTTCTTCAATTACCTTCATAAGCTTTCTATAGTTTTCAGCATACAGATCCTTTACATCTTTGGTTAGATTTATTCCTAGGTATTTTATGCTTCTTGGTGCAATTGTGAATGGGATCAGTTTCTTTATTTGTCTTTCTGTTGCTTCATTGTTAGTGTATAAGAATGCAACTGATTTCTGTACATTGATTTTGTATCCTGCAACTTTGCTGAATTCATGTATCAGTTCTAGCAGACTTTTGGTGGAGTCTATCGGATTTTCCATGTATAATATCATGTCATCTGCAAAAAGCGAAAGCTTGACTTCATCTTTGCCAATTTTGATGCCTTTGATTTCCTTTTGTTGTCTGATTGCTGATGCTAGAACTTCCAGCACTATGTTAAACAACAGCGGTGAGAGTGGGCATCCCTGTCGTGTTCCTGATCTCAGGGAAAAAGCTCTCAGTTTTTCCCCGTTGAGGATGATGTTAGCTGTGGGCTTTTCATAAATGGCTTTTATGATCTTTAAGTATGTTCCTTCTATCCTGACTTTCTCAAGGGTTTTTATTAAGAAAGGGTGCTGGATTTTGTCAAAGGCCTTTTCTGCATCAATTGACAGGATCATATGGTTCTTCTCTCTCTTTTTTTTTTAATGTGATGTATCACGTTGATTGATTTGCAAATATTGAACCAGCCCTGCATCCCAGGAATGAATCCCACTTGATCATGGTGAATAATTCTTTTTATATGCCATTGAATTCGATTTGCTAGTATCTTATTGAGAATTTTGGCATCCATATTCATCAGGGATATTGGCCTGTAGTTCTCTTTTTTTACTGGGTCTCTGTCTGGTTTAGGAATCAAAGTAATACTGGCTTCATAGAATGAGTCTGGAAGTTTTCCTTCCCTTTCTATTTCTTGGAATAGCTTGAGAAGGATAGGTATTATCTCTGCTTTAAATGTCTGGTAGAACTCCCCTGGGAAGCCATCTGGTCCTGGACTCTTATTTGTTGGGAGATTTTTGATAACCGATTCAATTTCTTCGCTGGTTATGGGTCTGTTCAAGCTTTCTATTTCCTCCTGATTGAGTTTTGGAAGAGTGTGGGTGTTCAGGAATTTGTCCATTTCTTCCAGGTTGTCCAATTTGTTGGCATATAATTTTTCATAGTATTCCCTGATAATTGTTTGTATCTCTGAGGGATTGGTTGTAATAATTCCATTTTCATTCATGATTTTATCTATTTGGGTCATCTCCCTTTTCTTTTTGAGAAGCCTGGCTAGAGGTTTGTCAATTTTGTTTATTTTTTCAAAAAACCAACTCTTGCTTTCGTTGATCTGCTCTACAGTTTTTTTAGACTCCATATTGTTTATTTCTGCTCTGATCTTTATTATTTCTCTTCTTCTGCTGGGTTTGGGGTGTCTTTGCTGTTCTGCTTCTATTTCCTTTAGGTGTGCTGTTAGATTTTGTATTTGGGATTTTTCTTGTTTCTTGAGATAGGCCTGGATTGCAATGTATTTTCCTCTCAGGACTGCCTTCGCTGCGTCCCAAAGCGTTTGGATTGTTGTATTTTCATTTTCGTTTGTTTCCATATATTTTTTTATTTCTTCTCTAATTGCCTGGTTGACCCACTCATTCGTTAGTAGGGTGCTCTTTAACCTCCATGCTTTTGGAGGTTTTCCAGACTTTTTTCTGTGGTTGATTTCAAGCTTCATAGCATTGTGGTCTGAAAGTATGCATGGTATAATTTCAATTCTGGTAAACTTATGAAGGGCTGTTTTGTGACCCAGTATATGATCTATCTTGGAGAATGTTCCATGTGCACTGGAGAAGAAAGTATATTCTGTTGCTTTGGGATGCAGAGTTCTAAATATATCTGTCAAGTCCATCTGATCCAATGTCTCATTCAGGGCCCTTGTTTCTTTACTGACCGTGTGTCTAGATGATCTATCCATTTCTGTAAGTGGGGTGTTAAAGTCCCCTGCAATTACCACATTCTTATCAATAAGGTTGCTTATGTTTATGAGTAGTTGTTTTATATATTTGGGGGCTCCGGTATTCGGCGCATAGACATTTATAATTGTTAGCTCTTCTTGATGAATAGACCCTGTAACTATTATATAATGTCCTTCTTCATCTCTTGTTACAGCCTTTAATTTAAAGTCTAGTTTGTCTGATATAAGTATGGCTACTCCGGCTTTCTTTTGGCTTCCAGTAGCATGATAAATAGTTCTCCATCCCCTCACTCTCAATCTAAAGGTGTCCTCAGGTCTAAAATGAGTCTCTGGTAGACAGCAAATAGATGGGTCTTGTTTTTTTATCCATTCTGATACCCTATGTCTTTTGGTTGGCGCATTTAATCCATTTACATTCAGTGTTATTATAGAAAGATACGGGTTTAGAGTCATTGTGATGTCTGTATGTTTTATGCTTGTAGTGTTGTCTCTGGTACTTTGTCTCACAGGGTCCCCCTTAGGATCTCTTGTAGGGCTGGTTTAGTGGTGACAAATTCCTTCAGTTTTTGTTTGTTTGGGAAGACCTTTATCTCTCCTTCTATTCTAAATGACAGACTTGCTGGATAAAGGATTCTCGGCTGCATATTTTTTCTGTCTAGCACACTGAAAATCTCGTGCCAATTCTTTCTGACCTGCCAAGTTTCAAAAGAGAGATCAGTCACGAGTCTTATAGGTCTCCCTTTATATGTGAGGGCACGTTTACCCCTTGCTGCTTTCAGAATTTTCTCTTCATCCTTGTATTTTGCCAGTTTCATTATGATATGTCGTGCAGAAGATCGATTCAAGTTACGTCTGAAGGGAGTTCTCTGTGCCTCTTGGATTTCAATGCCTTTTTCCTTCCCCAGTTCAGGGAAGTTCTCAGCTATTATTTCTTCAAGTACCCCTTCAGCACCTTTCCCTCTCTCTTCCTCCTCTGGGATACCAATTATGCGTATATTATTTCTTTTTAGTGTATCACTTAGTTCTCTAATTTTCCCCTCACAGTCCTGGATTTTTTTGTCTCTCTTTTTCTCAGCTTCCTCTTTTTCCATAACTTTATCTTCTAGTTCACCTATTCTCTCCTCTGCCTCTTCAATCCGAGCTGTGGTGGTTTCCATTTTGTTTTGCATTTCATTTAAAGCGTTTTTCAGCTCCTCCTGACTGTTCCTTAGTCCCTTGATCTCTGTAGCAAGAGATTCTCTGCTGTCCTCTATACTGTTTTCAAGCCCAGCGATTAATTTTATGACTATTATTCTAAATCACTTTCTGTTATATTATTTAAATCCTTTTTGATCAGCTCATTAGCTGTTGTTATTTCCTGGAGATTCTTCTGAGGGGAATTCTTCTGCTTGGTCATTTTGGATAGTCCCTGGCGTGGTGAGGACCTGCAGGGCACTTCCCCTGTGCTGTGGTGTATAACTGGAGTTGGTGGGCGGGGCCGCAGTCCGACCTGATGTCTTACCCCAGCCCACCGCTGGGGCCACAGTCAAACTGGTGTGTGCCTTCTCTTCCCCTCTCCTAGGGGCGGGATTCACTGTGGGGTGGCGTGGCCCGTCGGCTACTTGCACACTGCCAGGCTTGTGATGCTGGGGATCTGGCGTATTAGCTGGGGTGGGTAGGCAAGGTGCACAGGGGCAGGAGGGGCAGGGTTAGCTCGCTTCTCCTTAGGTGATCCACTTCAGGAGGGGCCCTGTGGCAGCGGGAGGGAGTCAGATCCGCTGCAGGAGGTTTGGCTCCGCAGAAGCACAGAGTTGGGTGTTTGCGAGGAGCGAGCAAGTTCCCTGGCAGGAACTGGTTCTCTTTGGGATTTTGGCTGGGGGACGGGCGGGGGAGATGGCGCTGGCAAGCGCCTTTGTTCCCCACCAAACTGAGCTCTGTCGTCCGGGGGCTCAGCAGCTCTCCCTCCCTTTGTCCTCCAGCCTTCCCGCTTTCGGAGCAGAGCTGTTAACTTATGACCTCCCAGACGCTAAGTCGCGCTTGCTGTCGGAACACAGTCCGTCAGGCCCCTCCGCTTTTGCCCACCAGACTCGGGGGCTCTGCTTGGCCGGCGAGCCACCCCTCCGCCCCGGCTCCCTCCCGCCAGTCCGTGGAGCGCGCACCGCCTCGCCACCCTTCCTACCCTCTTCCGTGGGCCTCTCGTCTGCGCTTGGCTCCAGCGACTCCGTTCTGCTAATCCTCTGGCGGTTTTCTGGGTTATTTAGGCAGGTGTAGGTGGAATCTAAGTGATCAGCAGGACGCGCGGTGAGCCCAGCGTCCTCCTACGCCGCCATCTTCCCTGTTCCTCAAGTGCAGGAATTTAAATTAATGGCTTACTTTTATGAAACAGACTAATGACCAGATCCAGGTTTTAAAATCAGCTGCTGTAGTGCAAAATACAGATTGCTTTTGGAGTGTCTACACAATAGAAAAGGCTTCTCATTTCACATCATTTTTTCCATAAGAATTGTGAACAGTAGCTAATATCACCATCCACAAAGGGTAGTAGTAGATGCACTACCTCTGCCACCAAGTAACGTAATGTAACTTTCCATGAATTTATAGTTGTTAGATTTATTGCGATTATTGCAGTCTAACAATTTATACACTGAATTACATAAATATTTATATTTAAAATGTTTTATATTTATTTTTAAAATATTTTTTAAGCTGTTTGACTTGATAAGTACTATTCAATGGTATTTTTTTACTGAAAATGTGTAATTTTGGTGTAATTCTAATCATTTCATGATTTTTCTAGTGTAAAATATTTGTCTTCACTGCTGTAAGCTTTTCAAAGCACAATTGTACAGTTGACTGTCTTCAATGTCTTTGTTCTTCCAGGAATTGGCTATTCTATGTCAGTATTAGGCCCTGCTATTGGTTATGTGTTGGGAGGACAGCTGCTAAGCATGTACATTGATGTGAACATGGGACAAAGGCAAGGCGACATCTCTTTCTCTTTTATATGTTTATTTTATTTTAATAATGTTAACATCATAGAACGTTTTCAAAGAATTTCCTCAGATAGCATGAGGGATTTTTCAGGAAACAGAACTGAATACACACAATATTTATATAATACTTTATCTGCGCTTCATGAATTAATGCCATACCACCCCTTAGTATAATAAATTTATTCATAAATACGGATGCTTAATAGTCATCTGAAAATTTTCAAAATACACCTCTAGGACTTCATGCATTGCTCAGAATGAAGAATTTAATCAAAATTAGTTGTGCTTTTAGTAGATTTAGCTGGATGTAGATAGCCTGAAAAGTCTCAAAAGTCTATGATTCTCAAACTAAGTGCTGTAGTAGCTTTGATATGGTCATAAGAATTGCAATTGTGTGGTTTCAGCTGTGGCCATAGAGGATAATAAGAGGTAATATTTATTTATCCCATACTATTTTCTATAGTTTTTTATAGGTTTTGTGTGTTACATTATTTTACATACTTCTTCATTTAATTCTCTTAGTAATCCTATAAGGTAGTTGATGTACAGAGGTTGTTAAGTGGCTAAGACATAAATCCAGGTAGACCTTTGACTCCCAAATATTCCTTTTAACCACTGAGTTACCTTCTCTTTTTCCGGAATATAGAGAAGTCAGTAACCTTTGGTGAGTCCATATTTTCTCATTTTACCACTAGGAATCAAAACCACGCAATCCTTTGTGTGACTGTGAGTAATGAATAGAAAATGTGCTCATGGATATGTGTTTTGCTCTTTGAGCTGTTAGTCCCAGGTTAATTTTTAGAAACTATATAAGAAGATGTGCAGATGAAGTCCTTGAAACAGAGAGCTGGGTTTTTAAGAAAGGTTTTAAATTTCAGTGGAGAATTACATGAGTTGTAGTAATGGTGTGTTTGGGAGGGAAACCTTTTTTTTCTTTTTTTTTTTTTTTTAAGTAGGCTCCATGCCCAGCATGGAGCCCAGTGTGGGGCTTGAACTCATGACTCTGAGATCAAGGCCTGAGCTGAGATCAAGAGTTGGACCTTCAATTGACTGAGCCACCCAGGAGCCCCAGAAATATCTTGATCTAAAATGATGGGAACTGTTATAAAACTTAAGAAATTAAGAAGAACTTTACAGTCGGACAGAGAAAGACAAATACTATATGATTTCATATATATGTAAAATCTAAAAAAAAAACCAAACAAACAAAAAAATAAGCCCATAGATACAGAGAACAAATTTGTGGCTACCATTTGGATATGTTATATGTTATAGGTGGGGGATGGGTGAAATGGGTAAAGGGAGTCAAAAGGTACAAGCTTACAGTTATAAAATAAATGAGTCATGGGATGTAATATACAACACGATGACTATAGTTAGTAATACTGTACTGAATATTGGAAAGTTGCTAAGACAGTAAATCTTGTAAGTTCCCAAAACAAGAAAAATACTTCTGCAGCTAAGATGTTAGACTTAATGTGATCATTTTGTAATATATGGTAATATCACATTATATTGTATACCTGAAACTAATATAATATTGTATGCCAGTTACACCTCAATAAATAAATAAATAAAACGAATTAAATAAATAAATAAAACGAATTTTATGTTTAAGTGAATGCCTTAAGACACAGTGTATGTGCTTTTAACACAGATCAGTGATTTGTTATAAGATGTATTCAATATAGTTGAGAAGAAAAACTTAGCCAAATTAGGTAGTTTAGAAATTCTATGTATGCTTTCATATATTTAGCATATTTATATTTACTCTTAAATATTTTACACTTTTGTGTCATAGTACCATTTTGATATACTTTGTAAACCATTATTATAGTTTTCATTTATGCCTGCTTTCTGTTGTCTGATTCATCACAGTGACTCTGCTTTAAATGTTGAATGTTGTAATAATATTCCCCTATATATGTACTTGAATTACAAAGTATAGTTATCATAACTAAATTTTAGCGAACAAGGTAAAGTTGACTTTTACATTTTGTTTTTCTGTCGTATAGCATAGATATTACTGAAGATGATCCACGATGGCTGGGGGCGTGGTGGATTGGATTTCTTCTGTGTTGGCTCTTTGCTTGGTCTTTGATAATTCCTTTTTTATGCTTCCCAAAACATTTACCAGGTATTCATTTTTGTTAAAATCAAAGAGTTTTATTCCAATTCTAGGCCAACTGTTGCTTTTTGTATAGTTGATAAGAATCCTAGAAAATTCATTGTTCTATAGAATTTCAGTTGTCTGCCTATGCAAACTTTTGAACATTTGTCTTTAAGAAATACTGGGTAGCAATCTTAATACTTATGATTTTCCTTTATTTCCAGGTAATAAAATCAATAAAACTGTACATAGGCACTTTCTTACTATATACTTAACTAAATTTGTTTCCTGTGTGTTGTCTGGAATCTTGCTTTATGTATATGCAAAGTACAAGTATCTTTCAAACTATTAGTATGTATTCAGTTACTCACTACCCAATAAGTAATCTGCCTTAAATCATTGATGTTATTTGTTGATGAGAGAACAAGTACTTTTTTTCCAATTGTCATAAAAGTAATGCTGTAGTATACTAATTTTTCACCATATTTCAATATTAGACAGTTTGTCCAAAAAGAAAAGATTAATAGAAAAGAATATCCATCCATTCCCCTTCTCTGGAAAACTTTGCTTCTATATAATCATGTAGTTCAAATTATCTATAAAAGTATTTTTCTCTAGGCTGAAGATTAAATAGTTGTTTCTATTACATGTAAAAGGTAGATGATTAACTTTGGGAATGGGCAAAAGAAAGTTGGCAGAGTAGAAGTAGTTGGTCTCACTGATTCCTGTCTACCCCAGGCCATCCAACTTATAATTCCATGTATTGACTGTTTTCTCAGATTTATTCACAGTACCATTATTAAAAATCAAAGAGACATGATAATACATGGTAAATACTTCATCTGTGAAGCATGTTAGAATTAAAGAGAGTAGGGGCACCTGGGTGGCTCAGTCGGTTAAGCGTACGACTTCAGCTCAGGTCATGATCTCACAGTTCGTGGGTTCAAGCCCCATGTCGGGCTCTGTGCTGACAGCTCAGATCCTGGAGCCTGCTTCTGATTCTATGTCTCCCTCTGTCTCTGCCCTCCCCCCACTCGTGCTCTGTCTCTCTTTCTCTCTCAAAAATAAACATCAAAAAAAAATGAAAAAAAAAAGAACTTAAGAGAGTAAAAGAACCTCGAACATACATTGTTTAATATATAATGGATGAAAAAGAGAGCCATTCAAAAAGAAGAAAAGAATTTAAGAGATATTTTTATTTTTTTTTTTATTTTATTTTATTTTTTAACGTTTATTTGTTTTTGAGACCGAGAGAGACAGAGCATGAACGGGGGAGGGTCAGAGAGAGGGAGACACAGAATCTGAAACAGGCTCCAGGCTCTGAGCTGTCAGCACAGAGCCCAACGTGGGGCTCGAACTCACGGGCTGTGAGATCATGACCTGAGTTGATGTCGGCCACTTAACCGACTGAGCCACCCAGGCGCCCCTAAGAGATATTTTTAAATAAAGAGGATAAATATATCGTTGGAACAGAATTGTCTCATCTTAATTTTTAGACTGGTTGGAACTTCCTTAGCTGATAGTAATAATTCTAGCTCTCAGAAAAAATTATATACGTAAATGTTTGTGCAATTTTGTTGACAGAGGAACTGGCTTCTTATGTTATGGTTTTATAAACTTGTAGAAGTGTGTGTCAGTTAAAAAGTAAGCATTTCCAAACTCAACACCCCCAAAACAAATAATCTAGTGAAAAAATGGGGTGAATAAACAGTTTTCCAAAGAAGACATCCAGATGGCAAACAGATACCTGAAAAGATGCTTAAAAGCACTCATCATCAGGGAAATACAAATCAAAACCACAATGAGATACAACCTCACACCAGTCAGAATGTCTAAAATTAACAAAACAAGAAAGAAGTATTGGCAAGTAAAGGGAGAAAGGGGAACCTGTTGCACTGTTGGTGGGAATACAAACTGGTGTAGCCACTCTGGAAAACAGTGTGGAGGTTCCTCAAAAAAATTAAAAACAGAATTCCCCTACAACCCAGCAATTGCACTACTAGGAATTTATCCAAAGGATACAAAAATGCTGATTTGAAGGGGCACATGCACCCCAATGTTTATAGTAGTGCTGTCAACAATAGTCAAAGTTTGGAAAGAGCCCTAAAGTACATCAACTGATGAATGGATTAAGAAGATGTGGTATGTATGTATGCATATATATATATATATATATATACACACACACACACACACACACACACACACACACAATGTATACACACACACACACACACACACACACACACACACACTGGAATGGAATACTACTCAGTGATGAAAAAGAATGAAATGTTGCCATTTGCAACAACATGGATGAAACTGGAGGGTATTATGCTAGGCGAAATAAGGCAGTCAGAGAAAGACAGATATCACATGATTTCACTCATGTGGAATTTGAGAAAATTAAGAGATGATCATAGGGGAAGGGAAGGAAAAATAAGATAAAAACAGAGGGAGGCAAACCATAAGAGACTCTTTTTTTTTTTTTTTTTTTTTCAACGTTTATTTATTTTTGGGACAGAGAGAGACAGAGCATGAACGGGGGAGGGGCAGAGAGAGAGGGAGACACAGAATCGGAAACAGGCTCCAGGCTCCGAGCCATCAGCCCAGAGCCCGACGCGGGGCTCGAACTCAGGGACCGCGAGATCGTGACCTGGCTGAAGTCGGACGCTTAACCGACTGCGCCACCCAGGCGCCCCAAAGAGACTCTTAAATACAGAGCACAAACTAAGGGTTGATGGGGGTGGGGCAGGTGGGATAAATGGGTGATGGGCATTAAGGAAGGCACTTGTTGGAATGAGCACTGGGTGTTATATGTAAGTGATGAATTGCTGGGTTCTACTCCTGAACCCAAGACTACACTGTAGGTTAACTAACTTCAGAATAAAAAATTTAAAAAAAATTAAAAGTCAGCATTAAAAAAATGAAGAATGAAGTGATAGAAGAAGTACATTTACTGTTTTTTTAGGTACTGCAAAAATTCAAGGTGAAAGCATTTCCCAGACTCACCATGATAAGAGTAGTTCCTTAAAAGACACCGAGGAGAGTTTTGGAACAAGCTTTAAAGATTTTCCAGCTGCCTTAAAGGTAAAATAACACTATACACATACATGCTTGCACTCTCTCTCTCTCTCTCTCTCTCTCTCTCTCACACACACACCCTCCTCTACATATATAGGTAGATATTTATATTATATATACATATAAATAAGTATATATATACATATTTTCACAATGCATTTTTGCTTACTTATTATAATTCTAGCTCTTATAAATAAATAACTCCTCAGATTTAATTTTATTATGCTTTGAGTAAATGAGAACTATTCCAGGATAGAATGGTTGAAAGAACATGAGTTGTCTTAATGACAATATCAATATTCAGTGGTTTCTCTTTAGCACTATAGTTCATTATTCCATGCCACTTCCTTTATGTAATAGATCAGTTATCACTAAATTATAAATATATATTAGAGAATGTCTAACCAGTATTTTTCCCTTGTGAAATAGGTGGCAGTTAGTGGTTACTTGGTTTGAATTTGAGATTAAAGAAACAAGTGTTATGGTCTGTTCTGTTGTATTTGCACAGAAAAACATTCTTTCATTTAGCATCATAGAAGTTTTGTGCATACAGGAGTTTGTAATTTTACCTTTTCAAGATTTGAAATTATTTCCTTCTCAATCATTTTCATTTTCCTCCTTAAATGAAAGCCTGAAATGTTTTTAATTGATTTATCTTACCTTTTAACTCTATTCCCTCCCATGCAGGCACATTCTTGTGTTTTTCTGACATTTTTCATGATTTTTAATCCCAACAACGATTTTCTTTTGTAGTAGTTATGTTCTATGTCATATATTTCTATTTATTTTATAAATTGTTATGTATATTACCATTTTTATGTATATTACTGCTTTTTTTTTTATTCTTATGGTTTCATGCTTTGAGGTCTCAATTCTGATTCAGATCCCTCTGGATTCAGTATTTTATTGCTAGTTTTCCTCAGACAGAGTAGCATCTAAGTATCCTTGAATACTGAATGATATTTCTGATTAAATGGACCTTTTCTGATCATACTCTTTTAGTCCCAGAATTCTGTGGATGTTATCTTACTCTTTTCTAGTTAAATGTGTTGTGGTTGAGAAGTTCCATCCAAGTCAGTATGATTCATTTTTATTTCCATCTATCTTTGATTTCAGGCAATATATTAGGTTATGCCTAAGTATGTGTTTTTTTTCCCCATTAATTCTTGCTAGAAATCCATTATCTTTTTAAACCTGAAGATTTAAATGTTTTCTGCCATTATTATTTTTAAAAATTATTGAATGTTTTCATTCAGGTACTTTTCTCTTTTTTGTCACTACTATTATTCTTAAGTTAGATCATCTGGATCTGACTTCTAACTCTCTTGCCTTGCCTCTTCAAGACTCCTGTGAGTGGTTGTGAGTGTGTGTATTTTGCTTGATTTAATTAAATTTTTTTTTCACTTAATATTCCAGAAGTATAATTTGGTTTTCACTTTGTGGGCAGATATATTAGATTAATTAATCTCTGTACTCTCCTCGGATAGTTTAAGATTCTGAGAAGTCCAGCAGTGTATCCACCTATTTAAAATTGCTGAACTCTATAACTAAGTTTCTTAACTAGTGAGTCCTTTACTCATAGAACAATACAAATTTGATACTAAGAGACCATTCTCATCTGTGTTTATAACCAAGTTCTTCATTTAGTAGACATGGGAATTCAAAACATCAGACAAGGGGTAGATTTAATGTATGGAAGTTTATCATATACTGGAGAAAACCTTTCCAACCTGGCTTTTACCTCCTTTACCCCATCCTTTGCATATGATAAAGGCACAGTCACCCTACTGTTGAATCAATCACCTATCAATTCTCTAGGTGCTCCACATATAAATTTTCTCAATGTTGTATATATCAAGCTATTAATATTTCATTTTTATGCTGGAGGAAATGCTGAAATTTTATAGATAGTTATACTGTGTTTATTAAAAATTTGCCATTTCATCATGCTGCCATTTTAATGTTACATTTTGCAGTATAATCATAATTATTCATTTGGTGAACTATATTTTTTCTTTAGAATTTGATGAGGAATACTGTCTTTATGTGTTTAGTTTTTTCAACTTCCTCAGAAGGCTTAATTACTACTGGATTTGCTACATTTTTACCTAAATTTATAGAAAATCAATTTGGATTGTCTTCCAGCTTTGCAGCTACCCTTGGAGGTAAACCATTTTTTTCTTTGTTCAGATTTAATCTAATAATTTTACTTTACTACATTAAATTTTTATTAGAATAATATATCATTTTGGATAGCCACTTCTTGAAATTTAAACTACTGATTTTGATAAAAGTTTCAGATTTTCTGTTAATAGACAGTCTGTTGTATGAACACAAAATACAGAGGCTGTATAGCTAAAGAGAATATTTGTTGATCTTAATATTCAAAACATTATAAATCACATGATAGCATTCATGTGTTAAAATAGTACTGGTGCTTGTTTTTGATGCTTCCCAATTTGTCATGGTAACTGACTACACCTGTATGTTTTCTCACTCTCTGTGTCTTCTTTCTCATCAGGGGCTGTTTTAATTCCTGGAGCTGCTCTTGGTCAGATTTTAGGTGGTGTACTTGTTTCAAAACTCAAAATGACATGTAAAAACACAATGAAGTTTGCTTTGCTCACATCTTTAGTTGCGCTTGTGCTGAGTTTTGTATTTGTTTATGCCAACTGTGAAAATGAGCCTTTTGCCGGTGTGTCTGAATCATATAATGGGTAAATATATTTCAGTACTTTTTGATATTGATATGAGAGTAAAAGCTGTGTGTGTATTTTCAAGTATATGCTTTCTTGAATAAAATAATGAAAAATTGGCTTTTTCGTATATAAGAAGATGTAAGGTTTTTTTTTTTTTTTCTTGTTTTGCTGGTTTAAATAATTTGACATCTTATTAAATGTTGGGTGTTTATCTGGAGAGCAGTTAAGGAGTAACTACTCAACTATTCTATCCTGGGCAATGTATCCTGAACTATGTTCAGGGATACAAAGATTAAAGTAACAGAATCTTTGCCCTGAAAGGATTCACATCCTAGGGAGAATTTCATATGTTGCTATTGATTTAAATCTTTAAAAATGGAGATGTCTGTATGGTGACATTAGTGTATTAGGGGGGTTGAAAATAGTCTGCAGATAAAATGAAGCTAGTCCTAGGTTATACTAATGATGATTGTTTCCACTTTAGAAGTTCATGGTTATTGTAAAGAAATAAATGACTTCTTGTTATGACCTGTAAACATGTTTCCACCTGTAACTGGTATGACCATTTTATCTTTGTATGTTTACTTTTGCCTTGTATGTTTAGTTTTGAAATCCTATGGCATGAATTCGCGGATCAGGCAGGAGGATGTTGCATAGTGGTGCATTCATAGCCTGCAGTGTTGCTTTAATTGTTTCACTGAATGTGTTTGAGGCTGGTAAGGGAGATGGTACTCTAGGTCAAGGACTCCACAGTTCTGTAGAGTATGGCATTCCAGTAACCTAAATAGAATGTACTTTGTTGGATGAGTTTGCCAGTAACGATTGTGATTTGCAGTTGCTGTCATTCTTTTACATTAATGAGATGCTGAGCATTCTAAAGCAATGTTAAGTTCACCTCTATTACATTTATTCAACATCTTTTTACTACATCCTCTGGCTGAAAAATCCCTGCTCTAAAGGAGTTTGCAATGTAGCAGGAGTGATTGGGAAAAAAACGGTAAATGAACAATGTATTAGGTAATGAGAGACACACAAAGGGCTATGAAATTCAAAAGAAGGAGAGCTTTTCAGTATCCTTTGATTAGATTCAGAAAAAGTTTCATGGTATAACAGAGAAATTGGTTTACATATTTTTTAAGGGTACAAAAAAAGCTATGAGAGTTAAAAATTTGAGAAGAGGGAAAGGCAGAGGGAGTATGTTAGGTATAAATGCCTAGTAAAGGCTGGTAGGTTCAGGAACCAGTTCCAATGGGACTTAGGTCATGTTCCTAAATGAAAAAATATCTGGAAATGTTGAAAGGTAGATACAGGTAAGTACTGCAGACCTGACTTTACACCTATAAACTTTACCCAAACGTATCCTGAGAAACCACTTGTTTTTTTGTATATTCCTTTTAGAACAGAAAGTTCTGGATAGTTTACCACTAGTTTAATTACCTTGAAAGATGAATGATGTGGATGTGAATCTATTTGCTATTTTCTACCTTAAACAAGAGTTCCTACCAGATAAGCTGTCCTTTGCCTAATCAGAAGGGAAGACAAGAGGGAAGGTGTCAGTTTGAGTTGTGTGTATTTATTTAGATATAAATGGAGATGGAGATGGAGTTTAATGTCGCAGAATAGGTGAGACATTGTCAATTTTTTTTCCTCTGTGGCTTCAAATTATTTTTTTTTTAAGTTCATTTATTTATTTTGAGAGAGAGTGTGCACCCATGTGCTTGAGTGGGGAAGGGGCAGAGAGAGAGGGAGAGAGAGAATCCCAAACAAGCTCCACACTGTCAGTGCAGAGCCTGACATGGGGCTCCAACGCGGGAACTGTGAAGTCATTATCTGAGCAGAAATCAAGAGTTAGACGCTTAACTGAGCCACTCAGGTGCCCCTCAAATTCTTCATGTTAGCTCTGTACACTGCACATTAAAATGTCCATACCGTAGATAGTTTACTCACTATAGCCTCATCCAACAAACACATATATTAAAAAAAAAAAAAGTAGTATATGGAAAGAGAAACAGACTAAGAAGCACAAAACATACCTTGTTAGTTAGGAGGAAAAAGAAGTTATGGTTGTTAAACACAGCTTTGTAACTATGAATTAATGAATTAGGCTTATTGATAGGTTCATTTAAAATCCTGTTAAATAATATATATTAAAAACCTAAGATTGGGGTACCTCGGTGGTTCAGTCAGTTATGCATCTGACTTCAGCTCAGTTCATGATCTCACCGTTTGTGGGTTCGAGCCCTGCATTAGGGTTTTGCACTGACAGCCCAGAACCTGAAGCCTGCTTTGGATTCTGTGTCTCCCTCTCTCTGCCCCTCCCCAACTTGTGCATGCGCACATGCTTTCTCTCTCTCAAAAATGAATGAAACTTAAAAAAAAAACCTTAAGATTAACAATACTAATCATTTCAGAGGATATTTTTAATATTTGTAATATTTTACATTAATTTATTATTAAATGTTTAATGTGGACACAACAATTGAAAGCAGACTGTCATTTCTAGAAATATATTAGTTATTAAAGCTTCCTACTGTTCTCATATTGCCTTGACTCTGGGTTTGTTCTGGTAATCAGTGTTGATAATTGTGATTTGTGTTTTACTTTCTACTTAGAACCTTGTGAAATATGAAATACTGTAGTTAGTACACACAGTATTTTTTCTCTATCTGGTCTATAGCGAGAATTGCTTTACTTATCTGCAGCACCTTAAAGATGCATACCTATTAAGATGTTATGATAGGTTTAGGGAAATCTTTCCTTACAGTAGAGACATAATTATAGAATAGTTGGGATTCAAATAAGAAATTGACATTTAAATTCTATTATTTGTGATAAATGTGTTGCTCACATATATGGGTGTGTGTGTTTATACACGTGTATATTTTAAATATTCAGGAAATTTAAAATATGTTATGTATTTTAAAAACTATGTATATATTAAGAGCATTTAAGAAACTTTTCAAGCATTGACTATTTTTCTAATAATAGTTTCCCCTTTACCTCATGAAATTAACCTTTATAAAATATATAGGCTTAAGTAGTTTATATACACTTAACTAAAAGGAATATATGCTACATTTCTCTGTTTCTACTTAAGTTTGCATCATACTGTCATACACCTTCATGTTCTTAGTAATCACATATTGATAGTGTGAGAATTTTACGTTGGAAAAGTTAAGTTTAAAAATGTGTAGACGCCATTTCTAGAATTGAAGGGGTAGTATTTCTGTAGTCACCTTACTTCTGTATCTATATTGTAAGCTAGTTGTAGATAGACTATAATGGTTCCTTTTGTGGGTAAAATAGTGCTTGATAAAGAAATCTAGCTATGGAATTGATTAGAGGAAGAGACTCCAGGCAGAGTAATGAATTATTTACAATTCACTCTTTGATCACCTTTTCTTCCAACTTCCACTGATTTGTTTCCAATTTGTTTTCTCTCCTTTACTCTTTCTTGACTCCTTATTCTCCACCTACCCCTTAAATATCATTTTCCAACATAGCAGTTATTCTCTTATAATCCTTAGATAAATCACTCATTTACTGATTTTGACCTGCAGTGGAAAGCAAGGAAGTTAGCTTCATGGTGATGAGGAGGGATTTTATTATCCTTTTCTTTCTGCCCTACCTGCCTGCCTTCCTTTTCCATTTCCTTCTTTCCTCCCTCCCTTCTTCTATTTATTTCTTTTAGATATGTTTCCATCACTTTGAGTAGAGTCTAGCACAATATTGGAGCTTACTATGTATTCATGAAATAAATGGACACTTGAGACCTCTACTCTCTTGCTCTATGCTCCTTATATGGCTAATCTTATCATTATCATGGTTTCAGCCACATTTATATGCAAACGATATTAGATATCTAGCTCCAGGCCATATTTCTTCACCAAATTCTGACACTCTTAAACTTCAGTATGTATAAAACCTCATTCATCATGTCCTCCCCAAACTAGTTCTCTTTTTCTACCAAAACACCAAGTTAGACAGTATGTGGTATGGGTGTGTGTGTTTATATACGTGTATATTTTAAATATTCAGGAAATTTAAAATGTGTTATGTATTTTAAAAACAATATGTATATATTAAGAGCATTTAATAAACTTTTCAAGCATTGACTATTTTTCTAATAATAGTTTCTTGACTCTTTTGTCCTATACCCATCTTCAAACACCAAATCTTACCCCCAATATTTTAGATGATTCTACATCCAGAATCAGCCAAAATATTTCCCAAATCTGTCTCCTTTAATCAAATGTCCTATTTTGGTTCTCCTATATATTGTCGATTGTCATAAATTACTGTTTGGCATATTATAACTGGTCTCCTTCCTTCACATTTATACTCTGCATCACTCCTAGCATTATTTCTCTAAGATGTGCTTTTGACAGTGTCACTTTCCAGTGTAAAAATACTTTGATTACCTTTTCAAAAATAGGTTAAAACCCATTGTTTTTTTAACAGGTCGATAAGGCCCTCAATTATCTGGTCTCTGACCCCTCTTCAACTATGTTTCTGATCACTCACTGCCTCAGACATCATTCATATTTGTCCATATAGGAAGCTATATCTCACCTTTATGCTTTTGTACCAGCTTTTCTGAAGTGCCCTTCACATTCCCCATGTATCCAGCTAACTCTTACTCATCCTTTAAGACTTTCTCAGGTAGTAGCTCCTAAAGACTCTCACCTAAACTTCAGCTTGTCCTTCAGTGCTTCTTTTTTTTTTTTTTTTAATTTTTTTTTTTAACATTTATTTATTTTTGAGACAGAGAGAGACAGACCATGAACGGGGGAGGGGCAGAGAGAGAGGGAGACGCAGAATCGGAGGTAGGCTCCAGGCTCTGAGCCATCAGCCCAGAGCCCGACGCGGGGCTCGAACTCACGGACCGCGAGATCGTGACCTGAGCCGAAGTCGGATGCTCAACCGACTGAGCCACCCAGGCGCCCCTGTCCTTCAGTGCTTCTAAAGTACACTTTGCAAATACCTGTAACCATGTTCACCATATTAGTGTATAATTTTCTGTATCTATCTCTACTCCTAGACTGTGAAATCTTTGAGGACAGCAACTACTTTACTCAGCTTTGTATTCCTGATACCTAGCATAGGGCCTAGCATTTGCTCAATGTTTATTGGTTGAATGAATGAACAAACAGGGATTGGAGAAGTATCTTTGGTTAGGGTAACCCTAACGATAACATAACGATGTTATCAAAGATATTGCATCCTATTAAAAGGCAGCATGGAACAAAACTGAGCCTGGGAACCAGGAATATTTGGTGAAGATAGAAAGCTTAATTTCTCTGGGCCCTAGTTTTCCCACTGATAAAATGAGTATGAGTATTTTGAATACCATTATTTTATTCATCCTTGTAGATGTAAAATTTTCCACACTCTAGGGAAATTTAGCAATGTCTGGAGACATTTTTGTTGTCATAACTGAGGCATACTACTGGCATCTAATGGGTAGAGGCCAGGGATGCTGCTAGGCATCCTATAATCCACAAAGGCAGCACTCCCTCCCTGCTACCCCTTCAAAGAATAATGTAGTACCTAATGAGAAACCCTGCTTTATTTGCTTACTCTGCCTGTTTTTCTTATCACTGAGACACATTGTATTATATAAGTATTGTTTATGCTGACTCTCTCTCCCACAAGAAATTAAATTTTGTGTGAAAAAGCAGACATTTGATTTGTTTTATTCATTCAGTAATTAAGTATGTGTTGAGTGAGTAAATAAATGACTGAAGGGCAAGATCTAACAATGCTTCTGAACTGTTCATTAAAAGTTACAATATAGATAATTTGCCTCATTTCATTTCTTGATGACAGGACAGGAGAACTGGGAAACTTGACTGCTCCTTGTAATGCCGATTGTAACTGCCTTCAGTCATATTATTATCCTGTCTGTGGAGGAGATGGGGTCCAGTATTTCTCTCCCTGCTTTGCAGGTTGTAAAAATTCTCTTTTAAAAAGACAGCCAAAGGTAATTTGGGTCTTCTGCTTTACCTTAATGAGGTAGTGTGTTTGTACATTTATGGATGACCTTCTTTGTCCTTCTAGTGGAGTTATGTAGTACCTGTCTGTTCTTCCTTTGCTGGCCCACCTCCTTCATTCAGAAGCCAGCATAAAGTTTCAGTCAAGTTAGATAGATAAACTTTAGGGATCTGCTATACAACATTGTATGTATTGTCAACAACAATGTATTACACACTTTAAATTTGTTAAGAGGGTAGAGCTCATGCACAGTGTTCTTAATTGTGTGTGTGTGTATGCATATATACATTTTTTTTGTTTTTAAAGACCCTAAGCACTCCTGCTGGAAAAGACTCTTCTTCCTTTATATTTCAGGTGCATTAAATGTTGAAAAATAAATTTGGCAGTTAATCACCTACATCTTGTTACATCACTTCTATTATAGTAATGAAATATTATTTACCTTTTTACATTGTGTTATTTTCTCAACCATGCTTTATGCCCCTAGAAGTCAGGGAACTTCTATTCTTACTAATTACAGTGTATATATTAGAAACAGAATATTTATTATTCTTATTTGATGCACCACAGATTCATTTTAAAATGCCCCAAATCATTAATTCTCAAATACAAATTTACTTTTAATTCTAGGTTAGAATGCATATTACTTTACCTAGATATGATTTTTTTAAACAGCTAAATAGTTTAAGAAGATACAATAGAATTTTATTATACTATATCTATAATCTAAAGATTTCATCTTAGCTAAATTTAAGAGTTTGGGGAAAAATAGCATTCAGATTATTAGTAGTACATAATATGTTATGGATTAATACGTAATGTGATAACTTTAAAAAGATCTGAGAGAAATATATACTGTGAAATAAGAGACCACAATGAGTAAGATACATAACAATTATGACAAAACAGTACAATCTTGAATATTTGAAATGTAGACTAGTGAAATGGCATTTCTTTTACCATCTAAAGATAAGTTTAAGATTGTAAGAAAATATTTATACATAAATAAGTAGAAAAAGCTAATTGAAAGAATCTATAAAATTACTTCAGATTTCTTCTAAAGCCAACTTGGATGTGTTTGCGTGTGTATGTGTGTGGTTGTATGCATTTATATGTTCATAAACACACACATAAATATATGTGTGCATATACATGTACACATGTCTTTAATGATTTTGTGTGTAATAAATACATTAGAAATTTATCTGAACATACTAGGATTTGATCTTCCTGCAGGGTGTGTGAGAATGTGAGGAACAATGTACATTTTTTTTCCATATTACCTAGCTTATAGATTTTAAAACGATCATCTAAGAACATTGAAAAATGTGTCAAAAAAATATCTGTGGTGAATCATAGTAGACCTAACAGACTGGGGTACCATATGTGCAATTTTAATCCATGGGATAAAACTACATCATTACCATAAAGTACCTATGAAAAATAAATGGCCTCCAGAAGATTTTTAAGATCTCAGGTCTCAGGGTTATCATGCCTTCAAACTAGTAGACATCTGGGCTTCCTTTAGTTTTAAAACAGATTGAGAAAATTAGGTGTTTGTGTTACTTATAAGGGATCAAATTCCACAAATGAGCATGATGCATGTTACAGAATCAGAAGTATCTGAATGATAGGTAACTATTACTTTCAGAGGTAGGTATGTAGGTAACATTTTCTTGTGTATAAAATATGATTGCTAAGGGCTATTGAATAACTCTAATCAGTAGATTACAACAAAAAGATATTTGTAGATTTTTACTCCCATAACTAAAAATGTTAGACACAAATATTATCCTGCATAAGGAAACCAAAAAAAGAAAAAAAAAAAACTTTAATACCCAGAACATACTTGAAGTGGTATTGGTTATTTTGATATGATTAATTTGATGTTTATATTTTTCCCCAAGTACTGTAATTTCCATCTTAAATAGCAAATTGTCTTCTAGTGACTGTTTAGATAAAGCAAGTTATTTTGACTTACAAATTTTCTATTTGTTCTGGCTTTTCATGTCTATCTGGTCCATGTCACAACTCATTTTTTCACAGGATTTTTTTTTTCTTATGGAATATTTCAGATAGGCAAAGTGCATTGATAATAATACAGTAAATACCTATGCACATTTGTTCACAGAAATATTAGTCTTATATTTTTACACTGACCCAAACAACAAGGCAAATGTTGAGTAAGAGCTAGGTATATTGCAGGTAAAATTGTATACTTTTTTATTTAAGAGAGGTATACAGTTTCATCAAGATAGAAAATACTTTTCTCTTAAAATTTTAAAGGCTACATTTCTTCGTTATTTGATATATCCAGGTGCTGAGTATGTAATATTCCATTTTGGGAGTGTCATCTGCATATTTGGATATCCTGTGTCAGTACCACTGGCCTTAGATTAGCTTTAGCACTCAAAAAAGGTCTCTGGCCTTTAGAATAAAAAAAGTACTATTTCCCTTTGACTTCTATGGCTCTGTTATGACTTTATTGAGGCTTAAACTTGGAAAAAGATTTATAGTAAGAATGCAATTGAGCTGTAAAAAAAACATTTAAAAAGTAATTATGCCTAACAAACTTCTTAAACTCTGAATTTTTTTTTCCTAATGTTTATTTATTGTTGAGAGAGAGAGAGACAGAGTGAGGATGGGGGAGGGGAAGAGAGAAAGAAGGAGACACAGAATTTGAAGCAGGTTCCAGGCTCAGAGCTGCCAGCACAGACCCCGATGCGGGGCTTGAACTTGGGAATGGCAAGATCATGACTTAGGCTGAAGTCGGAAGCTTAACCAATTGAGCCATCCAGGCACCCCTAAACTCTGAATTTCTTTCCTACAAAAGTAATAATTGTAATCTTTTAACATGTTACCTTCCAACAGTTCGTATTATTAATTTATATGTAAGTATATATTAAATAGTTAGTCTTATATATTTATATATAAAATAGCCTTTAGGATAATGAAACAATAACTTCTAGCTTATCATTGTCATAAATATGTCATCTTAGAAGGGATAGAACTTGCTTTTAGTAAAGCAATTACAGAAAGTTCAGAAGATGATAGTAAAGTTGTTTACTTGAAAGCAACATCTTTTTTTCCTAGAGACTTGTGATATATTAGTTAATTTTGCGGTGACATTTGTTAAAATTATAGTGTTTGTCCTTTCAAACTATTGTAGATAGTGTGCTTCTTTACCTTCTATAATGGAAAAGAAAGCAAGAAAATAATTTGAACAAATATGATTTATTAAAAGTAGTCTGGAAGGTGAGGTCAGATAATTGGTATATCCTTGTCCATTTATTTTATAAGTTAAGAGTCAGTAATAGCTTACAAGTTGAAGCAGTGAACACAACTCAAATACAGATGATTCTACTTCATAAATGTGGTCCTTTATTTTCACTTACTTAATCTCTTAAGAGTTAATTACTCTTTTGTAGCATTATTTGTTGTTCAAAGATTAAGATTGTGTAAAATGATTGCCATGTCTGTAAATCACCTAACATATAATGATAAAATATGTTTTCAAGATAAGCACGTGCAATATCATCATGTCTAATATTTGTAGGAATATTACAATTGTTCCTGTATTGCAAGGAATACAGAAATAACTCCTACTTCGGCAAGTTTTATTTCTGAAGCTAAAGCTGGAAAATGTGAAAGTCGATGTGCAAATTTGCCCATATTCCTTGGCATTTTCTTTGCTACAATTATCTTTACATTTATGGCTGGTACTCCTATAACTGTGTCCATCCTAAGGTATGTATTATATTGTGAAATTTGCCATCCCTAAGACAATTTTTTAAAAAAATTTTTTTTTTTTTTCAACGTTTATTTATTTTTGGGACAGAGAGAGACAGAGCATGAACGGGGGAGGGGCAGAGAGAGAGGGAGACACAGAATCGAAACAGGCTCCAGGCTCTGAGCCATCAGCCCAGAGCCCGACGCGGGGCTCGAACTCACGGACCGCGAGATCGTGACCTGGCTGAAGTCGGACGCTTAACCGACTGCGCCACCCAGGCGCCCCAAGACAATTTGAGTGTAAAGAAAATAGACTCAGGTTCATTTGGTTCATATATTGACCACTGGTTCTAAAACTAATTCAGTTCTTATAACATTGTTACTTCTATGACATTGGAAAAGCTACTTCATTGAACCCCAGATATATGAGGTTTAAATGTGATCATGTATGTGAAAGTGTCTTAATATTGCCTATCTGGAATATACTTGACTTTAGCTTCTCTGACTCTTTCATCAGGCTTCAGTTTAAGCTATTCAACCGTGTTTGAGTATGATGGAAATATAGAGTATCCCGCATATGTCAGAATCAGAATGACCTGAATTCTACCTCATATAGTAGGTGCAGTGATATTCAACCTTCTCTAAACAATGCTCTACTAGATGAGAAGCTAGATGCCACATGGCTCTTGGCAGTGTTTTGAGCTTTCAATTTGCTCTTTTTCCTTCACAACACTTGATAAAAATACTTATCAATTTTTTTTGATAAAAAAATCTGCCCTTTCATAAGTTCATCAGTCTTTCTATGTCTTTCCTAACAACCTCTAGTTTTTTTACTCTTCAGTTTTTGTTCCCTGATACTCATTACTTTTTCACATACTTTTTGTCCAATGGAAATTTTGGAGATTCTGTCTGCAAATATTAAATAGTCTGATAACATTATCCTATGTGGAAATTGGAGTTATTTAGAGAACCGAGAAAACGATTTTTTAAAACTTCATTTTTGGAACATTATCTATAAAACTTTTCAACTACATGTTTGTTTTTAAAAACTAGTTGATCTCTTTTATCTCCTGTCTCTTGTGTGCCAGTATCATGTCTCATTTCATGTTTGATAGTCATTACTTAAAGAATCATTGTTGAATCAGATCGAGCCTCAACAACTGTTTTACAAAACCTGAATTAGTACTTTATCCCCTATGTATGGTTTCTGTCTCAAAACTTAGTAAGAATTAGAGTAATATTTATTTGTTTGTGACTTAAGTCATGTGACTTGTGACTTAAGGGATAGTAAAAAACAAGTCTTATCAATGCATGTGCTTTCTTTTTTACATTTGTTTCAATGCATACATATTCGATATATTTGTCAAACTTTGATTCTTTTTGGTGTTTTGTAGTGTTTTAGTTCATGTAACATTTTTCTTCTTTTATAATTCCAGAAAAGTTCAACTCTGTATAAGCTGTTACAAATAGTTTGTTTATTTCATGCACATAACATTTACTTAATCTAGAAATGCTAAACTGGTAGAAAAATAAATTGGCTTTAAGAGCAAATATACTATATGACCACTTTTAGTTAACGATTACGTATTTGATATCTTTAGGTGTGTTAATCAGAGGCAACGGTCCCTAGCATTGGGAATACAGTTAATGCTGCTTCGATTAGTTGGTATGCCATTTTTCTTAATTCATTGGTGACTGTTGGTTATTTTTGTTGATTAGCGTTATTGATTAATTAACTTAAGGGATATGCCAAGAAAATAATTTAAATGCCATGGAAAACTATGTAATTGTCATTGAAGAAAGTTGTTTTCTAATATTTGAAATGTAGTATTGTTTACAGATCACATAAGAAAATAATGACTTTACTCTTTAACCTACCTGATTGGTTAACTGTCATTTCCAGTTCTGTTACAAATATAACTTTAAAGAGTGTATCATATTTATTATAAATATAACATAGGATCATCAACACATTTTTAATTGAGCACAGTAAAATACATAAATTTTTCCTATTCATGTAAAAACCTATTATCAACATAAATTATGATAGAATCATATTTATAACTATTGCAATTCCTTTTCTCCCAGCATTGATCTCCATTTGGGGCATAATTATATCGTATTAACAATGAAAAATAATGAGTTAACAAATTTCAATTAAAATTTGGCATACATATTGTGGCTAGTTAAGAATTGATGGAAGAAAGATTTTATAGAAAATTTCATAAGTTTCCAGATGTAGGAAGAAACAGAAGGACAGAAATACTGTATTATACATATAATTATATGTGTGTATGATTATTCCCACAATATTATACCCATAATGTAAAGATCATTTTTAAAACTAAAAACCAAAAGTTAGGAGCATTAGAAATCCCCTGAACCAACTTTCCCATCTTCAGGTGAATAAATTAAGGTTCTGGGAGATTCAGGGATTTGCCCGGGGTTACACAATTTGTGGTGAAAATGAGAATAGGAAAGTGATAACTTTATTCTCAATCCAGTGCTATTTTGACTCTGTCAGGCTTCAGGTCATGAAAAAACAGACTGGATGTAACTGAAATCTTTGTCTAAGAAATACCACTTCATGTATTTGATTTGCAACAGTTGGAAACTTCCTAAAGATGTGGCAGCTTAGAGCCTCGTGACTTCATGCGAGGGAGGGGGTGTTTTTGGGATAGTATTCCTAAGCATGTTAGTATGAATGTATATGTATGTGCATGTGTGTGCATACACATGTGCACTCTTCATGCATGCACATGCACATAACACATATACTGTAGTTTAGCACTTGTGCATCAATAATTTTGATTTTTTAAAATTAAAATAGCTAATTTCAAACATATTCGTTAAATTAGGAAAGCAGTGAATTAAAATATTTACTTAGCTAAATGTTAGCCTAATGCATGCCAGATATTCTTATTAAAATGAATTTTTGAATTGATTAGAAGTATATAATAATTATATAATTATTTTAGAATGTTTTATTTGTTTCTTTATACCCCTATTACTTGTACATGAACTGATTGATTTATATATGTGCAGATTAATTCCTAGTCTTATTTACATAAAATATATGTATAACCATGTATATAAAAATCTCTAACTGTAGGCTATAATCTTTACTGATGTGTATTTCACATACAATTCTTCTAGGCACAATACCTGGACCAATTATATTTGGTATCACAATAGACAGCACATGTATTCTGTGGGATATTAATGAATGTGGAACTAGAGGCGCTTGCTGGATTTATGATAACATCAAGATGGCCTACATGCTAGTAGCCATAAGTAAGTGGTGATTTCTTGATAACTTTAGGTTAAATTGGTAATGTCAAAAGAAAAAAAATCTTATTGTTACTTAAGTTTTATAATGTTTATTAGTCCATGATACTGGGGTATCCTATAGAGATCAGTTAACACAGCATGTGATGAAAGGTTTTAATGAGTCTGTTAGGCTCAGTCTCAGAAGAGAATAACATTTTACCTTTCATGAAATCACATGTAATTTTTTAAAACAACTTCTGTCAAAAATTTTTTTGAAAGTCTGACAAAAAGATAAAAGACAATTCTGAAAAACTCTGGAATGATTGTCATCTAGATACCTGCTCTTTGGAAAGTACTTAGAGCTGAGGTAGGGAAGTATCTTTTGGCTCGGAGGCATGTTTTAAGAAATGTTTTTATAGTTTAAAAGGTCAGCTATGATGTTTAACCCTTTTTGCCTTTGGTAGCCCATCTTGGATAGTCTTGGTTAAGCAATAAATGACATTTAAGATTGCAGAAGATTGATTACGCCAATGCATGTGTTTTGCAAGAGTTAAAATTTAAAAATTTAAAAACAACCTAAAATATTAAAATATTTAAATTAAAAATAGAGGTTGAGGTTTCAAGATGGTGGCATAGGAAGACCCTGAACTCATCTCCTCCCATGGACACAATAAATTTATAGCTACATGTAGAATAATTTTCTAAAAAGGATCTTAGCATTCGACACAGCACTCCATAACAAAAGACAAAAGAGATGCATTAAGTAGGGTAGGAAAGGCAGAGACATGGCCTTGTTGAGGATCTCACCCCAGACACAGTAACTCCACAATTGGGAGGGATCCCCAAAATAAAGAGCAGTTCCTCAACTAGTGAATGGATTGTGCTGCACAGTAGGCACCCTGACCCTGAGGACTGGCACTGGAAAGACAAGATCTCAAAACATCTGGTTGTGAAAATAAATGAGATTAAGGTCAAGAAATCACAGAACTATAGGGAACAGAAATCCCACTCTTAAAGGACTTATGTGCAGACCCACTCATCCTGAGATCCAGCACAAAAGCAACAGATTGAAAAACACCCAGACTATAAGCACAGAAGACCCACTTACTAAATTTAAGGTGGCTGCTAGAGAGGCAGGAACCTGCGGTGACATTATCCAGGGACAGAAGCCCTGGTAGGTGCCATTTTTGTAATTTCATCCCAACTTGGTGGTGACAGTCTTTGAATGTCATTTTCTGTGCCCTCTCGTCTACTAGCACCAGAGGTCATGTTTGTGCACCCTGCACTGTAACCAGGCTGAGAAAATTCCCAGTACTCTACTCACCCACTGTAGAGATCTAGCCACAACTAGAAAGATAAACTTCCTGAGCGTCACCCTCCCAATGTAGCAGACAAGCTCCAACTGGATCAGGCAAACACCTTAACCACTGCCCTATCCATATGGCTGCCAAGCCAAAACTGGATTGGCCAAGCACCTGGAGCCCTACCTACCCCATAAAGCAGCTGTGTCCCTATTGTAGCCAGCTGGCACTTAGTGCCCACAAAAAGATATCCATTGGGGGCCTGTGTCTGTAGCCAGGGGAGATTGTGTTTTGGGGCCACATGAAACAGCTCTTACACAAGCCCACGACTTCAAGACTGAAAAAGGTAGTCATTGTACCTAAAACATATAGACTAATAACAGAGAGATAAGCAAAATGAGAAGACAGAGGAATATATTCCAAACCAAAGAACAAAGCAACTCTCAGAAAAAAAGACTTTAGGGAAATAGAGATAAGCAGCCTACTGATAAAGAGTTCAAAGCAATGATCATAAAGATGCTCACCAATTTTGGGAAAAGAATGGATGAATAGCGAGAACTTCAAGAAAAATGTAGAAAATATAAGAAGGTATGAGACATAACTTATAACTGAACTAAAAAATATTCTAAGGGTTTCAGCAGCAGAATGGACAAAATAATGGAATGAATCAGTGATCTGGAAGACAGCAATGGAAAACACTCAGAGGAGCAAAATGAAAATAGAATTAAAAGAAGTGATACCTTAAGGGACCTCTGGAAGAACATTAAGTGGAGTAACATTTGCATTTTAGGGGCCCCAGAAGGAGAAGAGGGGAGAAAAGGGCCAGAAAAGTTATTTGAAGAAATAATGGCCGAAAACTTCCCTAATCTAGAAAAGGGAAGATTCATCAACATCTGGATCATCTGGATGTTCATCTGGATCATCAACATCCAAATATCCCAGAAAGTTCCAAATAAGATGAACCCAAAGAGACACGCCAAGACAAATTATAATTAAAATGATAAAGGTTAAAGATAAAAGAGAATCTTAAAAGCAGCAAGGGAATGAAATATATTACCTATAAGGTAAACCCAATAAGCCTATCAGCAGGTTTTTCAGCAGAAACTGCACAGGACGGAAAGGAGTGGCATGACATATTCAAAACCTTAAAGGAAAAAAAAAAACAAAACTGTCAAGCAAGAGTACTCTAGCCAGCAAGGTTATCATTTAGAATTAAAGGAGATATAAAGAGTTTTCCATATAAGCAAAAACTAAAGGAAGTTCATCACCACTAACCCGGCCTTACAAGAAATATTAAAGGCACTTCTCTTAAGCTAAAAAGAAAAGACACTAATGAATGAGAAAACATGAGAATAAAAATCTCACCAGTAAATGTAAATAAATAATAAAGATAGTAGATCAACCTCTAATAAAGTAAGTGTTAAGGGTAAAAGATAAAAATAGTAAAGTTCATTTAAAATGTGTAATTAGTTAAGGAAACATGAAGTAAAAAGATGTAAAATGTGTTATCAAAAATCTAAAATGTGGAGAATGTGAGTATAAGTATAAAGTTTTGAAATGTGTTCAAAATTAAGTTACCATCAACTTGAAAGGGACTTATATACATAAGATGTTATATGTGAAATTTATGGTTACCACACATGTAAAAAAATTTATAGTAAATGCACAAAGGAAAAGAGAAAGGAATCTAAACAAATAAAAGAAAATAAGCCACAGGAGAATAGAAAAAGAGAAGAAGAAAGGATCAGAAACAGATTACAAATATAGCCAGAAAGCAGTTAACAAAATGGCAGTAAGTACGTACCTATGAGTAATTGCTTTAAATGTAAATGAATTAAATTCTATAATCAAAAGACATATAGTGGCTGAATGGATAAAAAACAAGACCCTTGTATATGCTACTATAAGCTCCCAGACTGAAAGTGAAGGGATAGAAAAGACATTCCATAAAAATAGAAAGAAAGCTGGAATAGCAATACTTACTTCAGACAAAATAGACTTTATTTATTTACTTATTTATTTATTTGGAGAGAGAGAGAGTGAGAGCAAGCATGAGCAGGGGAGGGGCAGAGAAAGAGAGAGAATCCAAAGTCTCTGTGCTCCATGCTGAGTCCAGAGTGGGGGTTAATCTCATGGACTGTGGGGTCATGACCTGAGCCAAAATCAAGAGTCAAGACACTTACCTGACTGAGCCACCCAGATGCCCCTCCAACAAAATAAATTTTAAAACAAAGACCGGAACAGGAGACAAAGGCATTACATAATGGTAAAGGTATCAATCCAATAGCATTTGTAAACATTTCTGTACCTAACATAGCAGTACCTAAATATGTAAAGCAAATATCACCAGTATTAATGGGAGAAATAGTAATGCAATAATAGTAGGGGACTTTAATACCCCACTCACATTAGTGGATAGATCATCCAGATAGACAATCAATAATGTAAGTATGGCCTTAAATATATCAAATGAACCTAAAAGATATTTACAGAGCATTCCATGCCAAAACAGCAGAATACACATTCTTTTCAAGTGCACATGGGACATTCTCCAGAATAGATTACATGCAGGGTCACAAAACAAGTTGCAATAAATTTGAGAAGACTGAAATCATATCAGGTATGTTTTCTCACCACAAAAGTATTACATTGGAAATCAGTTACAAGAAGAAAACTGGAAAATTCACAAAATATGTCAAGATTTATTTATTTATTTTTCTATTAAAATTTTTTTTAATGTTTATTTATTTTTGAGAGAGAGAGTGAGCTGGGGAGGGGCAGACAGAGAGGGACACACAATCTGAAACAGGCTCCAGGCTCTGAGCTGTCAGCACAGAGCCTGACATCAGGCTCGAACACTCAAACTGTAAGATCATGACCTGAACCAAAGTCAGATACTTAATTGACTGAGCCACCCAGTCACTCCAAAATATGTGAAGATTTAAAAAAAAATGCTACTAAACTGGTATAGCAAGTCTGGAAAACAGTATTTAGGTTCCTCAAAAAATTAAAAATAGAACTACTGTATGACCCAGCAATTGCACTACTAGGTATTTATCTAAGGGATACAGGTGTGCTGTTTTGAAGGGTCACATGCACCCCAATGTTTATAGCAATGCTATTGACAATAGCCAAAGTATGAAAAGAGCTCAAATGTCCATTGATGGATGAATGGATAAAGAAGATGTGGTATTACCTAGCAATCAAAAAGAATGAAATATTGCCACTTGCAACTATATGTATGGAATTAGCATTTTGCTAAGCGAAATTAGAGAAAGACACATACCATATGACTTCACTCATATGAGGAATTTAAGATACAAAACAGATGAACATAAGGGAAGTGAAGCAAAAATAATATAAAATCAGGGAGGGGGACAAAACATAGGAGACTCTTAAATATAGAAAACAAACAGAGGGCTGCTAGAGGGGTTGTGGGAGGGAAGGTGGGCTAAATGGGTAAGGGGCATTAAGGAATCTACTCCTGAAATCATTGTTGCACTATATGTTAATTAACTTGGATATAAATTTAAAAATAAATTAATTAAAATAAAATAATAAAATAATAAAAATAATAAAAACATGCTACTGAACAACCAGTGGATCAAAGAAGAAATCAAAAGAGAAACTAAAAAAATACCTTGAGATAAATAAAAATGGAAACACAATGTTCTAGAATTTGGGGGATGCAGCAAAAAACAGTTGTAAAAGGGAAGGAAGTTCATTGTTATACAGGCCTTAGGAAACAATAAAAATCTCAAACAATCTAAGTTTACATTTAAAGAAACTAGAAAAAGAAAACAAAGCCCAAAGTTCATAGAAGGAAGGAAATAATAAAGACCAGGAGAAAAAGTAAGTGAAATAAGAGATAAATAAATAAACAAACAAATAAATAAAAATGATCAATGAAATGAAGAGTTGGTTATTTGAAAACATCAACAAAAATCAACACTTTTAACTAAACTCATCAAGAAACAAAGAGAGCCCAAACAAATAAAATCAGAAATGATAGAAGAGAAATTACAGTGGACACCACAGAAATACAAAGGATCATAAGAGAATATTATGAACAATAATACACCATCAAATTAGATAACCTAGAAGAAATGAATAAGTTCCTAGAAAAATAGTCTTCCAAGACTGAATCTTGAAGAAATAGAAAATCTGAATAAGACCAATTGCTAGTAATGAAATTGAATCAGTAATCAAAAAATACCCAACAGACAAAGGTCCAGGTCCAGATGGCTTCACAGGTGAATTCTACCAAACATTTAAAGAGTTAATACTTAATCCTTTTCAGCCCAGCATTATCCTTGTATTAAAACCAAAGACACTGCAAAGAAGAAAATTACAGGCAAATATCCTTAATGAACATAAATGAAGAAGTCCTCAACAAAGTATCAAACTTAATTCAGCAGTATATTAAAAGGATCATAAACCATGACTAAGTGGGACTTGTTTCAGGGATGCAGAGTTCATCAGTACCCATAAACCAATCAGTGTGACACATGACATTGACAAAATTAAGGATAAAAAACCTGATCATTTCCATAATTGAAGGAAAAGCATTTGACAGAATTCAACATCCATTTGTGATAAAAACTCTAAACAAAGTAGGTAAAGAGGGAACATACCTCAATAAATAAAGGACACATATGACAAACCCACAGCTAACATTTTACTCCACAGTAAAAAGATAAAAGCTTTTCTTCTATGGTAAGGAACATGATAAGAATGCTTACTCTCACCACTTTTATTCAACATAGTATTGGAAGTCCACCATAAAAACTATTGGAAATAATAAGTGAATTAGGTAAAGTTGCAGGATACAAAATTAGTATACAGAAATCTGTCACATTTCTCTACACTAATAGCAAACTATGAGAAAGAGAAATCAAGAAAACAACTTTTTCAATTGCACTAAGGAAATCCCAAAAGTAAACCCATATTTATATGCTCAATTAACCTACAATAAAGCAGGCAAGAACATACAGTGGAGAAAAGACAGTCTCTTCAATAAATGGTGCTGGGAAAACTGGACAGCTACATGCAAAAGAATGAAATTGGACCTCTTTGTTACACCATACACAACAATAAAGTCAAAATGTATTAAAGGCTTCAGTGTAAGGGCTGAAACCATAAAATTCCTAGAAGAAAACATAGTAAGCTCTTTGACAGCAGCCTTAACAGTAGTTTTTTGGATCTCTGAGTTCAGGCAAGGGAAACTAAGGCAAAAATAAATAAAGGGAATGTAGTCACATTCAACTAAAAAACTTTTTTTGTACAGTGAAGGAAACTATAAACAGATGAAAAGGCAACTTAATGGGAGAAGATGCTTGGAGATGAGATGTCCAATAAGGGGTCGATATTCAAACTATATACAGAAATCATACAACTCAATAACAACAACAAAAAAGCAAACAACCAACCTGATTAAAAGATAGGCAGAGGATCTGATAGACGTTTTTCCAAAGAAGACATTCACATGGCCAACAGGCACATGAAAAGATACTTTACATCACTAATCATAAGGGAGATGCAAATCAAAAACACAGTGAGCTATCACCTCACACCTATCAGAATGGCTATTATCAAAAAGAAGAAATAACAAGTGTTGGTGAGGATGTGGAGAAAAGGGAGCTCTCATGCACTGTCGGTAGGAATACAAACTGGTGCAGCCGCTATGTAAAATAGTGTGGGGGTTCCTCAAAAAATTAAAAATATATCTATTAATTCTAAACTAAATATGATCTAGTAATTCTACTTCTGAGTGTTTCTGGGTATTTGTTTGAAGAAAATGAAAATACTAATCTGATGAATATATGTACTCCTATGTTCATTGCAACATTATTTATAGTAGGTAAGATATGAAAGTAACCTAAGTGTCCATTGATAGATGAATGGATAAAGAAAATGTGGTCTATATATATAGTGGAACATTACACAGGAATAAAAAGGATGAAATCTTGTTATTTGTGACAGCATGAATGGACCTAGGTGGTATTATGCTAAATGACATAAGTCAGATAAAGACAAATCACATATGATCTTGTTTATATGTGGAATCTAAAAAAAGCCAAACAAGTAAAAGAAACAAAACAAGCCAGAAACAGATTGGTAGATACAGAGAACAAACTGGTAGTTGACACAGGCGAGGGAAGGAGTGGACAGGCAAAATAGGTGAAGGGGAATAAAAGGTACAAATTTCCAGTTATAAAATAGGTCACAGGTTGTAATGTACAGCATAGGATCTATGTTCAATAATACTGTAATGACTTTATGTGGTGACAGTAACTGGACCTACGGTAGTTATCATTTCATAATGTTTAAAAATATCAAAGTATTCTTATATACTTGAAACTAATACAAATCTTATGCCAGTATAATTCAATAAAAAAATTCAGAAGTCCTAGATACAATACACACACACGTATATATTTACATATTGTGCAGTTTGTTGTGACTGTGATTTTATTTTGGTATATGTATCAGGATAGCTTATTAAGCTTCAATGTGTTTAAACCTAAAGAATGATGTCTGAATTTATAATGACAGAATAATAAAATGCCCACTGAAGAAATAAATACATAAATTCAAAAATATAATAGGAGAATAAATATTAACTAGGCAAAATTAATCTTTCCACCACTTTTACTTGTTAAACATTTTTATTCCCTGTGTTTTTATGCTTAAAAAATTATGTAATTTGTTATGCTTGTATTTTTTAACCAAAAGGTACAGATAATGAATTTGTTCCTTTTCCTACTCTATGATGAATATGAGAATTTTTCCCCAAAACATACATACCTTTAAATTTTCTAAAAACATTGTGACAATAATACCTATGTAATTATTCTTCCTACATGTAATTCTATAAATGCATAGTTCAGCGAAAATTCCTATTTTTCATATATGCGTTTTGAATAAAATACTAGTGGCTAATACATTTAGGTATTGTAAAAACTACATTATGAGGTCATTTAATTTATTCAACCGTGACTTAAATGCTTATACTCTGGCCAGAAATAGTTTCTCTTCATGTAGCCAAGTTCAGAATCAGAGTTCTTTGAGAACAAAATTTGTGAAGTGAATCTGTTTCATATTTTTAGTTGATACTTAAATTTGGGCGAGTATTCAATGTGATCTATTTCATGGAAGCTTTCTCCTAAGAGGCCCAGAGGCTTTTTATTTTAAGAATTGTTTTCCTTCATGGACATGAAAATTCTACAACTTACTTAGGTTCAAGGATATAGTAAGCTATTATATTTTGTCACTGGCTTCATTCCTTGTAATTTTTTATACATACAATGTTAATAAAATTAGAAATGAAACATGGATTTATTTAATTCTCTGTAATACTTATTTTATAAGAATGTACAAGCATAACCAAGAAAAGAACAGTTATCGTACATTTTACTGTTTAAAAAGAAAGTAGAGGCTCAGTCGATTAAGCATCCAGCTCTTGATTTCGGCTCAGGTCATGATCTCCTGTTTTGTGAGATTGAGTCCCACGTCAGGCTCTGCACTGACAGTGGGGGACCTGCTTGCTATTCTCTCTCCATCTCTCTCTCTGCCCCTCCCCCACTTGCATGTGTGCTCTCTGTCTCTCTCTCAGAATAAATAAACTTAAAAAAAAAAGAGAAAATAAAGACTAGTTCATTGAGTTGTATAGAAATGTTTTACTGAAGAATATCACCTTTCTTTGTAAAACTTTTAAAATTTAAAATATAGAAATGTAAATAATGCTCTTCTTTAAAGTAGTTTTATTCATGAGGAATTTTTCAGTGAGAATTAATTTTTTGTAATACTTAAAGACCCAAATGCATGATTAATTTTTGTTTTTATATTTAGGTGTTACTTGTAAAATTATCACCATTTTCTTCAATGGGTGCGCAATCTTTTTGTATAAGCCGCCACCATTAGACACAGATGTATCATTTCAGAGTCAGAATGCAGTTGTGACTGTTTCAGTAGAATGTGATCTCAGCAATGCAGGAAATGAAGGGTGAAATAGCAAAAGGAGACCATTTTACAACCGGAAAATTGGCCTTCATTTGTAAGAATTCACATTGCCATTGCAGCATTATCCACCCGATATGGACAATCATATTTTAAAAGTTGGTATTTTATAATTAAATGCATTTCCTGTATATTTATGAACGTGTTTGTTTTTGTTTTAATATAAGAAACAGACTTGTGCCTTCAGAACCCACCAAAAACCTCAGAACACACACACACACACACACACTTCCCATTGTACGGGTGTGAAATAAAAAACTAATAAACTAAACTAGAAAAAAATCCAGTGATTAGTTAAAAGTTTATATCTTAAAAACAAAGTGATATTTCTGTTCTTCTTGCAACTTGTTTTAGTTTAATTATCATTACCAGTAGTTGGGGCTTATTTACAAAATTTATGGTATAAAAATTTAAACTAACCAAGTTCATGTGATGATTTTTGAGAACTATTCTTGAAAACTCATGAATTTAAAACCAGCTACTTTGTTTTTAAATTTATATACACTAGTCTGTCCCACAAAAGGTTACTGAACTATTAGAACATAGGTTGATTATCTTCTTTGTATCCCAGTATACAGTGAATCCAGGAATAGCGTTATATTTACATATTTTCATTTTAACTCAAGAATTGCAGGAAGTAATTTGCTACTATTTCTTATTTTTATTTTTCTTATTTTTATTCCTTTTGTGATTCCATAATAGTATTATCCAATTATATGTCTTCCGGGAGAAATACCAACTTCAGTAAAGTGCCAATTATATGTGAAAAGATTTTTTTTTTTTTAATGACTTAGGTACATTTTATTGGCTTTCTTTGAAAAGACTTCTTAATAAACTGTTGATCAGTATTTACATACTCAGTAATTTAATTTTTCTCATTTTAAAAACTTATCACCTAGTATATTATTTACAGCACCTAAAATAGTACTTTGCTGATAGTGGGCCTGTATTAATGTTGTTTGATTAATACATTAAACTCCACTTTTCTACTGATCATTTATTTGAAAGATAAAGTATTTCACATATAACATTATAAACTCCATTTGTTTTAGCTCAGATTGAAGCCAACTTTGTCTACTCAGAATATGGAGGAAATAGATCTGTGAATAACAGATTAAGAAAAATGTTGAAGTTAATACTTAATTTAGGAAGAAGAAGAAATCACCCTATATATGCATATATTTGATGAACAAGTCACTTAATAATTGGCATTCATAATGATTTTTAGTTATCAAGGGTTACATTGCATTCAGTGTGCTCAATTTTATAAGATGATACATTTTTATAAACTTTTTAATGAAAATGGGTAAAGTGAAAATAATTTTGGCACTTTAATGAAGTCAGACTCTTACACATATTTACAAAGAATACCTCCTTTTATGACAGGGCAGTTTAGACACTACTGTAATTTATAACCATTATTTATACTTTTGGATCAACTAGATTATATGTGTTGGTATGCTACTTTAAGAACAAAATTTTTTCATAGTATTGTTTTTTCACAGTTTGTATGATTTTTAAAGTGAACTTGAAACTATAAGTTGACCTGTGGTTATTTTTGTACATAATTGGATATATGTCTTAAAACTTATTTTTAATATTTAGATTTCCTTAATTGTAGGACATAAAAATGTAACTTTCCAGACACTCTTATGTATGGAAAGAATGTATACAATTGATCTAGCTTTGTAAATTGGAGAAAAATATAAGTAAAATTGTATATTTTCTTTGAATATTTTCTTTAATTATGTAAAATGTATATATGTATCTCTTTAAAAATGAGAATATTTGTATTAGGTTGTTAAGTATTTAACCTTATTAATTGGCATAGATTTTGCAGTATGTCTTATATCTGTTTATGAATACACACATTTGATGGTTGGGAAAGGGAAAATAAGTGTACTTTTGAACTTGGTGAATGTAATTTAATTCAGTGATTTCTGGTATCTCAAGAGATGTATTTAATTCAATATAAACCGCATTCACTATGAAATACACGCTAAAATATTGTTCCATATTACAGTTTTCATGGATGACAGATGGACACATAAGATTTACGTTAGTAGTATACAGTTGCAGATGGCTGCTTGTCAGTTATCTGAAACTGCAAAAGTAATGTGTGAAGGTTTTATATGTAAGTCCTCTTGGGTTATCAAAACACTCAGTACTATTTTTTTAAAGAAATCAGATTGGACATTAATTTTAGAGGTAATGTCCTTTTCCTGCACTGCAGCATATGTCAGTATTTTTCGGCCTTTTTTTGTACCCAAAACAATAAACATTAACTTACACATTACATGTGAGTGATCAAAAATAAATAAAAGAATTTGTTTTTAAAAACTGCATGGGTAAATGGTATCAAAACATTTTAGTGTTTTTGCTAAAATGAACAGCTTATACAAATCGTCCTCAAATAATTGGCATTTAAATTTTTCTTTTCAGATTTAATTTGACTTTCTTTTTTTGATGCTTTATTTTGTAATAATTTTAGACTTAGGAAAAGCTGTAAAAATAGTACAAACAATTCTCCTATAAGCTTTACCCAGCTTATCTTATGTTAACATATTAACTATCCATAGAATGATGATGTAAACCAGCAAATTAGCATTAAAGAAATAATTAGTACCACATCTGCAAAAGGGCATGGTAGAACTATTCTCTGTTATGGTAGTATATATATATTTTTTAATTGTTGAACTGTACATATTAAAATGGTGCATTTTACTATATATTTGATTTGCAAAAAGAATTGATACTAGAAACAGTGTTGAAAAGCCAACTATTGTTGTGTCTTTCCAAGTCTATAGAGAATTCCCTAAGAGGATCTTGCTAGTGTCTCCTGCCTATTTGGATGTTTTCTTAGTTCAGTCCAATCAGAATGGAGTATGTATCCCAATATGGTGAGGGAGGAAAGGAACAAAGTTAGAAATTCCTGGCTTAAGCCTAGGGACCAAAATACACAGAGCAGAAGCCTCGGCAGAATAGCTGCACTCATAACATCTGAAGGTAAGAATTTCCAAATCTATGGGGGGCACCTGGGTGGCTCAGTTGGTTAAATATCTGACTTCGGCTCAGGTCATGATTTTCTGGTTTGTGAGTTTGAATCCCGCATCAGGCTCTGTGCTGACAGCCTATAGCGCGGAGCCTGCTTCAGATTCTGTGTCAACTCAGTCTCTGACTAGAGTTTGGATTGAGTGGTTGGCAATGACTAAAATGGAAGTTGCCTGTGGAACTTTAATAATTAACAATCTCAAGTGCCATCCAGGTCTGATTAAGTTTGCTTTGTTAAAAATTTCCTAGGTTATTCTGGGGCATGTGGGTGGCTCAGTCAGTTGAGCATCCAACTCTTGATATTGGCTCAGGTCATGATCTCACCACTGGTGAGTTCCAGCCCTGAGTTGGGCTTTGTGCTGACAGCCCAGAGCCTGCTTGGGATTCTCTCTCTCTCCCTCTCTCTCTCTCTCTGTCTGCCCCTCCCCTGCTTATCCCTTCTTTCTCTCTCCCTCTCCCTCTCTCTCTCTCCCTCTGCATCTTTCAAAATAATTTTTAAAAATTCCTAGTTTATTCTAAAGTGTAATCAGTGCTGGAAACTGCTGAGAGTTGAGATACTACGGAGGCTTTTTCTTTTCTTTTTTTTTTTTTGGGACAGAGAGAGACAGAGCATGAACGGGGGAGGGGCAGAGAGAGAGGGAGACACAGAATCGGAAACAGGCTTCAGGCTCCAGGCTCCGAGCCATCAGCCCTGAGCCTGACACGGGGCTCGAACTCACAGACCGCGAGATCGTGACCTGGCTGAAGTCGGACGCTTAACCGACTGCGCCACCCAGGCGCCCCTACTGAGGCTTTTTCTAGAAGCATGTGCTCTCTGGGATGGGGTAGAGTGAGTTGGGGAAGAAAGGGTGGTAGAAAGTTGGAAAGCAATGGAGAGAGTTACTTGTTTTTAAATTTTTCTAAAGGCTCTTGATTTTAGAAATAAAAAAATCAGAGAACATCACTAGATTCCTTATTTTCCTGCATTAGTGAACTATTTCAGTAATAATGTGGACATAACACCTACTACGGGATTATTTCATGGAGAGATCCAAGAGTAGTTGGGTTGAGTGCATGGCAGCATATGGTGATGTAATGGGATAAATTCTGATAAGGAAAATAGAGAATTGATATAGCTCAATGGAGATGGTAAAGGCACTGACCGACATAAAACAAAGACTTCCTGGTACATGCCCCTTAGCTATATTCTTGAAAATACATTCTATTAGCTATATTCTAATATATATAGAATATAGCTATATTCTTAGCTATATTCTTCCAAAGAATGTGGAAACAGCTGATTCATCTGGCTTCCCAATTACAGAAACTCTGGCATATCTTTTTGCTAGTTGTCAGCAAAGTAGAAGCTTGCCCAAGAAAAGGAAAAAATGAATCACTTTACGAACTTTCTTCCTTATTTTCTTTGTGGTATATATGTCCTGCTTTTCAATTGATTAAATAGATCTATTATTGGCTTTCCTTTTATATGAGTGAATGGTGTAAAGATAATTACCATATGTCTTTGATAAGCAGTTTGAAAGTCGGAAAATTATAAACAGCAAAGCCATTTGGGTAATACTGCTTACAAAACACTTTAAACTGAAAAAAGAAAAGACCAGATAGTTCTAGTGAAAATATTACTTACTGTGGATCTGTTGGATATGAGGAAATGCATTAGATGTATTACACATTTTGACTCACTACAGTCTTATCAATTTCTTCTTAGGTGAGACAGCTAAAGCCCAGGGAAATTAAGTTTTCAAGGCCAAAAGGTTAGTAAGTGTCAGCACTAGAACTTGAATCTGGGTATCTGTGGCTCCAAGTCTCATGCTTTTGTTTTTATTGTTGGTATGCTGAGGTTAACTACGTAGATATTTTTTTAAACCCCAAACACAACTTTTATTTATGGGAATTATCCAATATCTGTCAATTCTAAATATTGTATTTTCTGAAGTTATAGTTAGTAAATAAGCAAATTTGAGCACTAAACAAAAAAATCCCTTCCGAGGTTGCAATTTATATTTTTACCAGAAGGTGGCGGTGTTGTTTTTACTATAATAGTAAAAAAAAGTGTTTTGCTTTAGGAACCTTTTTGTTGTTGGAGTATTTCTGGCTCTTTGGTAAAAATTTCATTTGCATTTTTTTCATTATCATTGTTCATATCCTTTTAGTAACTTTTCCAGAATTGTTTTCTCATTACAAATCATTGGAAGGATTTCCAGTTAGAAGAGAAACTGGTAAATAATGAGAATCATTGGTGGATTCAACTTTTGCTATTTTGACTTCTTTTCTCATTTAGAAATAGAATGATACATATTTCCAATTTAACAGTTTTTCTCTCTAGATATAGACCAAGAGTGAATTTTTGATATTAATCTATATTTTATTTTTAAATAGCAAATAGCTATTTAAATTATCTTCTAATTCTTTTTAGAATTAATCCTTAAAAAACTTAGAAAAGAAATGCCAAAAAAAATCAATATTTTGATGAGGCTGTCTTTCCATTGCTAAGCATGAATTTTTTACATATTAAAATTATTAACATTTCCTACTATTATACTGGGGTTTCCTCCCATCGATTTCTATAAGACCACTTCAAACTAGAATTTTAAAAATGAATCTGAAAACAATGAATCTGAAAATGTGTTCTTGTACTTATTATGTACTTGCTGTTGAAAGGAGATTTCAAGTGTGTTTATATTCCCAAACCCTTTTGGCTAGCCAAATGTATTATGTATATAGTTTTATTATAAAACTGCCTCTCTCAAAGTTTTCTTTTTTTGCTAGTTGGGGCTTTAACATGTTGTGTTGTGATTAGAGTTTCTCTCCTCAAAAACTTAACATCCAAATGGCAAAGTAAAGCATAAGTATATAAAAAGTTAACAAGTAAAGCAATTCAAGATTTAAGCCAAAAGTCAAAGCATTCAGCTTCCAGAAACATTTATTGATCCTTTACTTAATGTCAGGCTGTTTTGAGCTCCAAAAATTGGGGAAGATGCCGGGGGTGGGGGTAGGGGGGATTGAGACAGAGACAGAGACAGAGAGGCACTTTGTCTATATTTATTTTTCGGGTACTCAGGGACATTTGTAAATAGAACTGTATTTAATCAATCATATTAAAATACAGTTTGTTTTTATCACCAGGCATTTTTTTTTGTAGAAGAGTTGGTGTCAGGCATAGCACTGATAATTAATACAGAAATATAGTCCCTTTTCTCCTGTCCCCTTCTCAAGCCAGTGCTTACAGTCAGTAAATCTACAAAGAAATATAATATGGCGGGTTCAAATGGGTTCCAGAACACACAATGGAAGCGATTCAACAACTCTGTCTGGGATTTTAATGCAGGAGGGTGACAGCTGTGTTAATGGTTTAGCAAGTGATGGATTGATGTGATATTACAAAGCAATACCTGATCACAAGTGACTTGCACAGCTCTGTGCCCAAACTGGTTTAGTTAGAGCTATCTCCCTAATGGAACAGACATTTAGAAGCCCTGATTAGAAGCATCTAACCTTCTTTTCCATAGGTAATACTGCTTTTTACTTTGTAGAGAAGAGAGAGACTATTAAATAGGACTATTCTCAGTTTCTATTCACATCTCTTTACATCCTGCTTTCAGATTAACATGTATCTGTCTTTCATCTCAGCTCAGTGGAAAAGACATCTTCATTTTTCAAGGTAAACTACCAACCTCGTTCCTTCATCCATTCTGAATCCCCCTGAACTTCTTTCTCAGGACTTTGCTCAATCAATTTCCCTCTGTTCTGTAGAATATTAATCTCTGCTCTCTTTCATCCCTTTCACATCTGAAGAGTTCAAGGTTCTCCCTTCTGTAGGAAATCCTTTCTCTCCCCTCATGCCTTCAAAATGCCAAATGCCAGCCCTGATCTGCCTCTCCATATACGGGTTTATAGTGGACATCTTTCTTGGGCTAAATCACAGGCATCAAAACTCAATTTGTCAGTAACTGAACTCACCAAATACCTTGTTTTCCCACCCTCCTCCACCTCCTTTCTTCCTTCTCTTGTTTTCTCCATTTTGATGAGTGGCTATACCCAGTTGACTCCTAGACTCCCCTGCCTTTGCATTCTAAACTCGCCACCTATCCTACTCCAAACCCATAAACAATCCTCATCTTAACAATTCACCATAGACCAACAAGAAATATTGCATACAATGGTTGTAATTTAAAGGAAAGGATAACATATAAACAGTTTTAAATTTCTTCAGTAAATATGTATTGGGTTGTACTATGAGAGCAGAATAAAATAGAATGCCAGGTCTAGATTTAGACCATGTTTTTATTTCTCCATTACCTTTGTGTATTGTCAAGAGATAATTAAGGAAAAATCAAGAATGATCAAATATTAAGTTTCATTTCCTGGCTTACTTTTTATTTTCAAACATTTCTCTCATGAATCAATGATAATATAATAATTTGAAATGAATAACTTGTTAATATAAACTGGAAATGAAAATGCTTATTTTCTTGAATTCTCACTTTCCAACTCTGCAACACCCAGTTCATTGACCAGAGCAAGCCTTGGGGAAAAGCTATGAGATAAAACTGATGGTTTTGAATATTTTTAAAAACAATATTATCAGGCATTAATGTGTCAAAGCAAAAATTGCACTGAGTGAAGTTAAACAGGAAAGGAAGACTTTGTTCAGGTTGTTATAATAAGGAAGAGAGATTAGAACTCAGTCTGAATGCAACTTTGCAGAAACAAAAGGCAGTATGGTTTTGAAAAGTTGGGGTTTATCCAAAGGATACAAAAATGCTGATGCAAAGGGGCACATGCTCCCCAGTGTTTATAGCAGTAATAGCCAAACTATGGAAAGAGCACAAATGTCCATAAACTGATGAATGGATAAAGAAGAATATTACTTGGCAATCAAAAAGAATGAAATCTCGCCATTTGCAACAGCGTGGATGGAGATAGAGTGTATATGCTCAGCAAAATAAGTCAGAGGAATTCACTCATGTAGAATTTAAGGAACGAAACAGATGAACATAGTGGAAGGGAAGGAAAATAAAATAATATAAAAACAGAAGGAAGCAAATGATAAGAGACTTTTAAATACAGAGAATAAACTGAGGGTTGTTAGAGGGGAAGTTGGTGGGGGGATGGGCTAAACGGGTGATAGGCATTAAGGAGGGCACTTCTTGGGATGAATGATGGGCATTAAAGAGGGCACTTGTTGAGATGAGCACTGGGTGTTATATGCCAGTGATGAATCACTAAATTTTCCTGAAACCAATAATCCTGAAAGCAATACTTGGACATACTATATGTTAACTAACTTGAATTTAAATTGAAAAAATAAAAATAAAAGGTGGGGGTGAGACAAAGATCATAGACCATCTGTGTTTGGCAACTGGCTTTTACAAAAGGAAAAGTAAACATTTCTCTCTCTTTTTTTAATTGAAGTATAGTTGACATACGATATTATACCAGCTTCATATGTATGACATAGTGATTCAACAATTTTATATATTAAGTTATGCTCACTGGGATAAGTATAGTTATCATCTGTCACCCTACAATGTTATTACAGTATTTTTGACTATATTCCCCATGCTCTGCTTTTCATCCCTATGATTTATTTATTTTATAATTGGAAGTTTGGACCTCTTAATTCCTTTCACCTATTTTACCCATCTCTCCTTCTCTCCCCCCACCAGCCACTAGTTTATTCTCTGTATTTATGATTCTGTTTCTGGGTTTTTGTGGTTTGTGCACTTGTTTTGTTTTTAGATTCCAAATATAAGTAAAATAATAACTTCATCACAGGAAGTTTTACAACTGAGATCAAGGAGTCCACGGAAGTTAGGCTTCTGTCCTTCCACAAAAATGGGGGGAAATGAGGATAAGGGTGCTCTTTTTCTTGATAACTACATTTCAAAAAGATGGCTCCCAGGTCTTGAGAAAGACATCCTTAGGTTGTAAAATAGGCAAGCTTTTAAAAATACTTACATTTCAAAGGGGCTGGGAAAGGATTTACTGACCAGTTTTCTAAAGGAAATGTTCTCAGAAAAGTAAGGGCAGGGACCTAGAGTCAGAAAGAAGCTTGTCTAATGGTTAGTTAGGCTGAGAAAAATGTTAAGGCTGCCTTGGTCAAGGGGATGCAAATTCTTTGATTTCATTTCAATTTTCCCTGGAGTCTCTCTAAGCATATTTTATATAGCATATCCTTGTGGTTGCTTGGTATTTGATTTTAGATTTAGAGACTCTGTAATATAGTAGCCCTTGTTAAATTTGGTCTGACTTAAGCTATTATTTTTTAATTAAACAACACATCGGTCAATGATTTGTGTTCTTACTCAAAAAAGCATAACATCACATTTGGTTGCTTGAAACTGAAAAACTAAGCCACAATGTCCTCAACAGACATATCCTATTTTGACTCTTTTAAATTCTGATATAAGAAGAATACTCATAAAAAGGCTGCTGTGAACCGAACAGGCAGAGATAACACAGGCTCAGACACAGTAAAGCTAATTACCTACAGTAAATGGTTTGAATGTGGGCCAATAAGAGATTGGGGAGTAAGCATATTAAAGCCACTATAATAGAAGACATGAAATGAGACAAAAGAAATGAGGGATGGAAATGTAATGCATGGAAGGAAAGTCATACAGGAGATTAAGAAAATTACATTGCTATTGTGTTTCATTCCAGTTAAAGTGAATGACCTTCATTGGCAATGGTTCATGAATCCAGCATTTATAGGAGAACACAGATGCATACAATGGCATACAGGTTAATTCCTTTTTGCCTTTTTCTTCTCCTTTTCTCTTTAATGCCTAGATAATTAGCTATACTGCAGATACACAATCTATACACATGAAACCTTAAAAGAATGGAGATGCAATGGGCTATACTTGTCTAACTGAAGACAGGCCTTTTCCAGTGTACTGTCTTCTCCAGTCACAAATTTGCTAGACTTAACACATTAATAATTGTTTAACTGATGAAGGATGTGTTGTCAGAACTTCCCCAATTTTCAGTGAATTGCTAGGCCCAGGGAGTCTGGCCCTCTGTGGAGTGGATGCTTCCATTTTGGATGATAAGTAATTTTTTCATGAATTCATTTTCATGCTCACATAAAGGTGAATCATATGCTTATTCCCATTATAATAATAATTTCTATTATTCTAATGACAAGACATCACTGGATTCTGGTGATAGGGAGAGTAAACAAAACCTAAATTTTGTGCCATCCCAGATGTATCCTAAATCAAAAGTCTGTCTCAGAATCATTCTCATTCAAATGAGTCTGCACTTAACTCTCCATGGGTGGGTGGCAGCACATATCTTTCTCTCATTAAAGTTATGAAGGTAAGAGCCACAAGATTGAGATGAGTGTACTGTATTCCTCTCTTGCACAGTAGTTTTGCAGAGATTAAGTATTGATCCAGGGGTCCCATAGTTTCTTAGTTCACAAGGAACTAGCTGTGTCTGTCATTTTTCCATGGTGCATCTCCACCCAAAGAAGTGGCTAAGGGGGAGCAGGCTGGCTTAGTTGGGTGAGCATTTGACTGTTGATTTCAGCTCAGATCATGATCCCAGGGTCATGGGATCAAGCCCCGCTTTGGGCTCCACTCTGAGTGTGGAGCCTGCTTAGAATTCTCTATGTCTCTGTCTCTGTCTCTGTCTCTCTCTCCTTCTGCCCCTCCCCTCCTAAATTTAAAAAAAAAAGTGACTAACAATTATATTTGATCTCTAAATGGGTCCAAGAATTTAATAAATATTTATTACCTAAAAGTTTGTTATTTGACAGAAACCACATGCACATTGAAAGAAAACTTATATTATTATTTCATTCTTAATCACAATTGTTAATGTATGCATGTTTTGGACACAGTGCAACTTCTCAAACCTGTAATCAGATTTGACACTGCCATCCTCTTTTCCTATCCCACATTGGTTTTTATGAGTACTTGCTGTTTATCATAGTGACTGCTGAAAACCTAGCTTTGCAAAGATATGGCATCATCTCAAGGAATATAGTGCGTTCAAATGTTAAGATTTTGAATTCCTCAAGCTAGCAGTCTGTATGGACTATAATAGATGTCGAATATTGCTGTGTTTCACTTTTATTTTTTTAATCTTTATTTATTTTTGAGAGAGAGACAAAGTGTGAGCAGGGAAGGAGCAGAGAGACAGGGAGACACAGAATCCAAAGCAGGCTCCATGCGCTGAACTGTCAGCACAGAGCCTGATGCGGGGCTTGAATTCAAGAACCATGAGATCATGACCTGAGCCGAAGTCGGGCGCTCAACCAACTGAACCACCCAGGCACCCCTGCTGTGTTTCACTCTTAATCTCAGAATTGTGAGTTTGAGTATCACATTGTAGAGATCACTAATAAATAAATAAATATTTAAAAATATTTAAAAATACAAATAGAAAAGGCAAATACAAATAGAAAATAAGAGGCTTAATTTTCCCTGGGGAAAATATTTCTTCTCTCTCTGTTTTCTTAGAGCGGTTACTTTAGAAAACTTGCGGTTGTAGTTTCTTTCTGTCTCCTTCTGTTGGGAGGAGATTCTGTTTTTTATTATATTTCCTGAGGTTTTGGCCTTTGTTTTAGAGTATGATCCTAGACAGAATTCTCCTCCAAGTTTTGACCTATTCAAACATTACAGATTATGATCATTATAGATTTATACTTATAGACATTTTCACTTTTTTTATATGTTGAAGAAATGATTTGTATTCTATAACATTACCACAATGTTCTAAAAGTTAGAAGGCAGGTATGAAACTTATTTTTTAAAAATTGATTTTAGAGATGAAGAGCAATCTAACAGGGATTATGTGGCATGCCAGAAAAATGACAAGGTTAGTGCCTAGGGTAAGTATGATACCTATTTTTTCACATTATTTTAACAAATTTAGAGCATGTGGCTTTCCAGAGAGTCAAATTCAGCATCTAAATTTTAATATCTCATTCTACTTTCCATAGTGTTATGAAAGAATTTTTTTTAAATGACTGACAAAGAAGACATATGGTTGAATTATGAGAAAAAGTCTTTATAATTAAAGTTTTAAAATTTGTAAGATATAAGAAATCGTGTTCAAGTCAGGTTCTGGAACTTTCTTTTCAGGAGATTATACTTTATTGATATTTTTCCATATTACTTAAAATTACAATATTGTTATAGGAGTGTTGAAACAAATTAAATAATCCTATTATCCCTTTAGTCCTTTCTCAATCTTTGTCTATTTAATTTTATAAAACTGGAAAATGCGATTGTGTTACAAGGAACGTTGCTCTACTTCACCCCCCTCCCTCCACCTTTCATTTATAATCTCATGGACATAGTCAATAACTCTCTAGGTATATCTAACCCACTGTTCAAGCAACCTCATAGATTTCCAGTGTATGAATATAATGATTAGTTACTATTCCTTTCCTTAATTTAAAAAAATAATATGGCAGTCCACTACGTTTAATTAGGTTTGAATGCAATTCTGGTCAGACAGGAGGCGAATTTGATGAGTCTATCAGTTACCAAGACTAGACAATCTTACATGGTGGTATATAATATAGTCTTTCTGATAGATTTGTTATTTCAGGACATAGAGTGATCTTAGAAGGAAATTGAAAGAAGGTAAAGTTTTCTTTGTCAGTATTTTTGAAACCATGTCATTCAACTTCATAGATCTGAGATTGGTATCTTAGAAATATTTCAAAGGAGTAACAAATTTTGAATAGAACATGAAGAGGACAAGATTAAATTTATATGGCCAATTAATCTATGACAAAAGAGGCAAGAATATACACTAGGGAAGACAACCTCTTCAACAAATGGTGTTGGGAAAACTGGACGGCAACATGCAAAAGAATGAAACTGGACCACTTTCTTATACCACACACATAACAAATCCAAAATGGATTTAATCTTTAGTCCAGTATAATAATGACATGGTTTCCTCAATCAAGGGAAACAAAAGAAAATTTAATCTATCAGAACTACACCCAAAATAAAAAGGATTTTGCACGGAAAAGGAAAGAACAAGGAAATGTTAACAAAACAAAAAGGCAACCTATGCAGTGGGAGAAGATATTTGCAAATGATATGTGCAATAAGTTAATATCAAAAATATATAAAGTATTTATACAACTCAACACACATGCATACACACACACACACACACACACACACACACAATCCCATTAAAAAAAGGACAAAGGAACTGAGTAGACATTTATCCAAAGATGACATACAGATAGCCAACAGACACATGAAAACATCCTCAACATCACTAATCATTACGGAAATGCCACTCAAATTCACAATGAGATATCATCTCACACCTGTCAGAAGGGCTAGAATCAAAAAGACTAGATATAACAAGTGCTAATGATGATGTGGAAAAAAAAGGAATCCCCATGCATTGTTGGTGGGAATGTAAATTGGTGCAGTCACAGTGAAAAACTTGTGGAGGTTCCTCAAAAAATTAATAATAGAATTAGTGTATGATTGAGTAATTCCACTACTGGCTATTTACCCAAAGAAAATGAAAATACTAATTCAAAAAGATATGTGTACTTCTATGTTTATTTCAGCATTATTTAAAATAGCCAAGAAATAGAAGCAACCCAAGTGTCCACTGATAGATGAATAGAAAAGAAGATGTGGTATGTATATATATATATATATGTATATAAAATTATATGACATCATGGAATATCATATATATACATATATATATATGTGTGTGTATATATATATATATATATATATGTATATGTGTATGTGTATATATATATATATATATAATGGAATCTTACTCAACTATCAAAAAAGAATTAGATCTTGCCATTTACAACAACATTGATGGACCTAGAGGATATAATGTTAAGTGAAATAAGCCAGAGAAAGACTAATACCATATGATTTCACTTATACATGAAATTTAAGAAACAAAACAAATAAAAAAGACGAACTCAGACTCTTAAATACAGAGAACAAACAGGTGGTTTCCAGAGAGAAGGTGTGGAGGAGGGGTGAAATAGATTGAAAAACAAACAAAAAAAAAGAAAGATAGATTAGAGTGACATTGTAAATCATCCAGTAGTAATCGTGGAAGAACATAATAATTTTAAAAAGTATGAAAGATACTCTCTTTGCAGGACTGTTTGACAAATTATGATTACAGAGCATTAAAAAAATAACAAAAAATAACATACATGGAATACCAATGGAAGTATATGAGGTTAAGATAGGGAAAAGAACAAGATCTCTTAGACAAATGAAATTTTGAAGGAAATTATACAACTTCAAATGATGTATCTTTACAAAATTGAAAATAAAATAAAATATTTTAAAATGTTAAATTACATCCAAATATGACATGCAAAATTCTAAGATTTTTTTTTTTTTTTAATTTTTTTTTCAACGTTTATTTATTTTTTGGGACAGGGAGAGACAGAGCATGAACGGGGGAGGGGCAGAGAGAGAGGGAGACACAGAATCGGAAACAGGCTCCAGGCTCCGAGCCATCAGCCCAGAGCCCGACGCGGGGCTCGAACTCACAGACCGCGAGATCGTGACCTGGCTGAAGTCGGACGCTTAACCGACTGCGCCACCCAGGCGCCCCAACAAAATTCTAAGATTTTAAAAAAGTGCACATAATTTTCATGTCTTTTATAAATTATATGAGAAAAAAGACTGGGTTTTTCTTTTTCTTTTTTTTTTTTTTTTTAATTTTTTTTTAACGTTTATTTATTTTTGGGACAGAGAGAGACAGAGCATGAACGGGGGAGGGGTAGAGAGAGAGGGAGACACAGAATCGGAAACAGGCTCCAGGCTCTGAGCCATCAGCCCAGAGCCCGACGCGGGGCTTGAACTCACGGACCGCGAGATCGTGACCTGGCTGAAGTCGGACGCTTAACCGACTGCGCCACCCAGGCGCCCCAAGACTGGGTTTTTCAAGTTTATAATAGGTAGGAATTAATTTGCAAAGTAGGTTCTGGACTCCGGCAATACTATATTATTAAGTTTTCTTATCGAGTAAATATTGTAATAAGTACTTATGTCAGGAAGACTAACCAATTCAGTTCCATATTCTGTTTTTATTGAAATACAATATGAAAATTCAGTTATAAGGAGGTGTGGTGTAGAAATCAGAACAGAAAAACTAGCTTTTTTTTTCACATTGGGTTACTCTTGAACTATGCTACTCAAAAATACTGTATTTTTTAATCTCAGATGTCTTACTTCCCAATTAATTTTAGAAACAGAAATAATGTAGAATTGTTTATCAACACTTGGAAGTATTGCAGGTGTTTTGTGTTTTTTTTTTTAATGCAGGTGTGATTCCAATTTTGAGTTACGAAATTATTATTTTCATTTAGAACTTTCTTCTTTCAATCACACTTCCATGAGAAATTATTTTGTGCAATATAAAAGTTAAAAAATATTTTTAAATCACACTGAAGAATAGTGAAATAATAAGTGTATGACTCATTCTATCATTCATGAAGTGTGTCAGCCTGAGGGTTGATAAGACAATGTTGTACCTAAATGCATCAATTGAATGTCAACACGTAGGTACCAAGGGATCTCTGATATAACTTCTAAAATTTCTGTGAGGCATACTTTTTCTTAATAGTAAGACAGAAAAGAAAAAATAATGTGATAAAAATGATGGAAAATCATGAAACTAGATGGAATTTTTGAGTAAGTAAAATCATTTAGACACACCTCATTTTTAAATTTTCTATTAAATTAAGGCTCAGAGAGTTTAGATGACTTGCCCCATTAGGAGTGATTCAGATCATTTCTATTGTTTTACAGTTAAGAACTTGACCGAGGAGCTTGTCCTTCTGAATTGGAACAGATTCAGATTCATTCAGATTCAATGGTTGGCAGAGAGGTCCTCTGAGGAAACACTGCTAGTGTAACATGAGGGCCCTTTATTTGTCTGGAATAGAGGGCATTTCCAGAGAGTTTTTCACAGTCTATGAGGGTGATAAGTTTAGCCAAGAATGCCAATAACCCAGCTGGCCTCTCCAAATAAAATTAAAATAGCCAGTACTTCTTAAGGGCCTATTATTGCCAATATAGTATCTAAGAGTTTAAGTTCTTCAGTGACCATAGCAGTGTTTGAAAACCATTTCCTAAAATACTGTTTGTGTGACCTTGAGTGACACTTTCAACATCTCTAAGCTTCTACTTTTTATATTTAGATCAAGTAGATATCTGCCATGTACTGTTAGAATGCCTATTAAAAGCTATATGTAAAACTACTTAGTTTAGCGCCTGGTACATGTTTATTCTCAAGAAAAAGTGATCATTATTTTAGATTTCATATATGATTTTTACATAACTATAAGATATAGATAATACAGTTTTCTTAGGGATGAAGAAACTAAACCAATTTAAGAATGTCAAATAACAATTGAGTAGTATAACTGATCTCCAAACCCAGGTTCTTGTCTCAAGTTCCATACCTGGCTCACACATTAGATTTGCCTAATGATTTATATAATGCTATGTCTGAGGCTTACCCCTAAACATGTCGATTTAAATAAGAATCCTAATGTTTATTCAGAACTGACAGCTTTTTTACCCAATGCTTCTCTATGAAAAATGCTTCCCATGGCATCTGATAGTATGTTTTAATAATTAAAGAGAAAGATTCTATTATTCTTATTATTTTATACACCTGAACATGTCCAACAAATTTCTCCCATTCTCTCCCACAGAATATCAAGGAGGTTTTTGATATTGATTAAATATCAATATTTATTGATAAATTGATTAATTGAATTGTTTACATTTCCTGAGTTGTTTCAAAATTCTTTGTTACAATAGGTTCTAATAGCCTCAACTGGATATTTCAAAAATAATCGGAATAAGGGAAATAAATTCTCCAGCAAAATTTAACCAGTGAAGACCATAACTAGTCAAAGAGGAAGGAAGAGATGAGGAGCTGAGCTGAAGGATACAAACATACAAAATTTAGCATAGTTACTTATGAGGCTGGAACTGAAAACATGAGCCTGGCAAATAGAATCTAATAATGTGTTTTAGACACTGATGGCCACAATATTGGATAAAACAGCCCAAGGTTCAAAAATAAGTAACATACAAATAAAAAGGAAAGGGAAAGGAAGGGAAGGGAAGGGAAGGGACAGATTGCCAGAAAACACCACCACCACCAAGATTGATATAAATAGAAGCATAATTATAATACTTATTTTAGAAGCATGTGATAATACAAGTAATAAATGACTGAATACAGGTTGGATAAAAATTATTACAATAGGTAATGAATGGAGGGCAATACGTAAGAAATATGATATTTTGGAGGGTGATTGGCAAAATGGATGAAGCGGAGTGCAAGGTAAAGGCTTCAAGTTGTGGAACGAATTAAGTTATGAGGAAGAAAGGTATGGTATGAAGAATATAGTCAATAGTATTGTAATAGTGTGGTGTGGTGACAGATGGTAGCCATACTTGTGGAGAGCTTAGCATAAGGATAGATTTGTTGAATCATTATGTTGTACATCTAAAACTAATATAACATTGTGTGTTAATGTTACTTCAATAAAAAATATATTTTCACCTGTCTTAATAAGAAATTAGTGGATACTATCTAAAACTGACAATGAATTAACAACAAATAATATTATTTAGTAACTAGTAAATAATAAGGAACAGAAAACAAACTTGAAAATAGTTATCTCTAGTCAGTAGGTTGGTATATGTGTGGGGGAGTGGGGTGAAGAGGTCAGTGTTAGTGGAACTTATTTTTATTAAGATCTCAGCACTGTTTGACATTTCAAACTCTATGTATGTATTACTTATATAAAGATTAAAGTTAAAACCTTTTGATTTATTCAGGGAAACTATTTTCATGGAGAATAACATAGACTTACAAAGGGTTTTGTGGGTGTTTTAGTGGAATGACTAAAATTTTCCTTCAATTACAATTTCTTTATTTTGAGAGAGAGACAGAAAAGCAGAGAGAGTGAGTTTGGGAGGGGCAGAGAGAGGGGAGAATCCCAAGCAGGCTCTGTCCTGTCAGTGCAGAGTTGAATGTGGGGTTTGAACTCACAAACCATGAGATCATGACCTAAGCCAAAATCAAGAGCCAGACACTTGACTGAACCACCCAGGCGCCCCCCTTCAGTTACAATTTCTTAAACTTTGATACACCTTTGATAGCATATCATCTTTCACTCTATTTCATGCATGTATTTATGAAAAAGATGCACAGGAATTGATATATCTCAAAGGGAAGCCCATTGTTTGAAGACTTTGTTCAAAGTCCTGATTTCTGAGATTTGGGATTTATCTGAAAATATGGAATGTACACGGACTCTGTGTCTGCACATGATGCCAGAATAATTAGCTAAACAATGAAGAATGTAATCAGACAAGGGAATGCAAAAAGTCTTGATTCATTGCCAAGTTTTTTCTACCTTGTATGGATACAGGCTCAATGCTTGCCAGCATTTATTTAAAAAAAAAGTGTTTTAGATTCATTTGCTATGAATGGTTAAATATAACTCCAAGTTTTCAGTGTCCACACACCCACACACATATTCTTTCTTTCTTTCTTTCTTTTTTTTTTTTTTTTTCTCATAGAGGAAATCAAACCTTGAGTTTTAGGTAAAGTTTTTTTTTTTTTTTTTGACCACAGTAGTAGAAGTATTCTGGGAACAGAATACTTCATTTTTATGCTCAGAAGCACATTATTTTGTTGAAAACTAAATACAGGCAGCTTATGGCATTAAAACAATCAGGAGTTGGTCAGAAAGGCAGACTCTGTGAGTCATTCACATGGAATAAATTTTAGGTCAATGTGTGCCTTAAGAGTTATGTGCTCCACAGAGCTTTGTGAATTAAAAAGGTCTGTGTACAAACAACAATAAAGTACTCTGAAAATCAAAGTAATCATTATTTCTCCATTACTGATAAGCAGTCTGTCAATACAAATGAATACACCTTTTTAAAAAAAAATTAAAGGTAAAGTAAAAGAGTTTTATTCAAGTCCAAGTTAGGACCGCTGCCCGTGATACACGATCTTCATTCACAAAGAAGAAAGTGCTCCACGGAAGGACCATTCAGGGTTATATATACTTTTTACATAAAGAGTTACAAATCAAAAGGCATTGCAGAAAGTAACAGACCTTATCTTAAGCTTTTAATATATGCAGGACTGCATGATTCCAATCCTGTGGGAACTAGGGAGGTTTTACTCCTATCTTTAGAATGTTTCCTCCAAGGTTATTTGTTAATGAAGCAGATGTTCAATGTGTACTCTGGGCAGAAACTGAGTCCGTGCTTTGAGGTTTTGTTGATTTGGGTGACTGTTAAAGTATGGTTCCTCTGAGACCCTTTTGAGCAGGGTGGGCCCACAAACATTAAAAGTTGAAAATTTCCTTCATTTTATCAAGTCTGAAGCTTTAAGATTGAGAAAATGAGAAATCATGTACTGAATTCACTGAATATCTATATATCAGAAGCTTTAAAATTAAACTAATAAAAGAAAAAGTTCATAATGTTGCTAAGATGCTACCACGAGAAATAACAAGCCTGAAGGATCTCCCAAAAAGGACCCCGCAGTCTTTTTTCTCTTCCCTCCTACTAGTACCTTTCTGACATGCTTGTATTCCATCATATTTTCTCTAGTCACAAATACGAGGCTCTTGGACCTGAACTATGACCCTGCCTGGAACAGTAACATGTGCAATCCCAACAATGGCTAACTTTACAGTGATAGTGTTATTTTATGTTATTTATGAATTTGTGAATATTAAAACAGCATTAATATTGAACAAAGGCAAGGGAAAATCTGGGGTATATGATAGTGTGTACAAATAAGTAAGATTACAGACTAGTTTTCAATGAAGTATCTTGTTTTTAATCACTCAGAATTAACTAAGATAAAACTTGTGTTTTTTTTTTTAATTTTTTTTTTCAAAGTTTACTTGAGAGAGAGAGAGAGAGAGAGAGAGAGAGCGGGGGGGGGGGGGGAGGGTATCCCAAGCAGGCTCTACACTGTCAGTGCAGAGCCAGATGCAGGGCTTAATCCCAGGAACAAAGAGATCATGACTTGAGTTGAAATCAAGACTCACATGCTTAACCAAGTGAGTCACTCAGGCGCCCTGAACTTAGTTTTGACTTCAGTTTTTTTACATTTGTTCTCAGGCTTTCCTGAGGGTATTGTTTCTGAAAGTCAAAGAATAATTTATTCTTCAACATTTGAAAACTAAGGTCTTGGGGAACTATATCTACTTTTGTAAATATTAGTTTGTACATTTCCTCATATAGCCACCCTTAGATCAGTGATAGGTGAAAATTTAATATTGCAAAACCAAATATTCCATGAACTTTGGTACATCTCCAAATCAATGTGAAAGGCAAAATATCTTGGATAAAAAATTCCAATATTGCAAAACTAGCATAATGCTGTTAGTTTAATGCCAATACAAATGACATTTTGTTAAATATCTGGTTCTTTAAACTTTAAGCTTGTTCTTTTTTTTTTTTTTTCTCTTGCCTCCTGGATGTCATTTTTTTCTCCTGTTCCCAACTGTCTTCTTGTTTATATTGTATATAAGTTGCCTGAGTCAGTTCTCAAGTCCAAGACATGCGTTTCTGATTCTCCGAATAGAATCACATACTCAGCGCTACCAAAACTGGATTTACACATTGCTCTTCTTGTTGACTATACTTATTCCATTACTTGCCTCAAGGTCACACAGATTCAAATCATAAATCTTTGGACTCTAGAATTTCTTACTAAACTAAGATACTGTCAATGCCCAACCACATTCCCTCAGCACATCCTAGGGAGCTTATTCACAGACCTTTGCCCTACTTGCTGGCATCCTGAGGGAATTTTCTAGTCATGGGAGCAGGTTTCACCCATATATGGAACCTGCTGAAAGTGCCAGGAAGTTGATTGCTTATAATTTAAACCAACATTTTAAGCTAACATTTAAAATATATAAAACAAAGACTTTGAAAATATTGAAGTTAGTTACCTAAGGAAGGTTTTCTGTGATTTTATGGAGACTGCATAATTTTATATACTCAGCTACTGATTTATGGAAATATTATAGAGAAACTTGCAAAAACAGCTGTCAGAAAATGGAAAGAAATGTCAAAGTGTCCTCATAGTGCTAGCATAAAACATACATTTCTTTTATCATATTGTCTATTTTTTTAAAGAAGATGTGGAAATCTCTGCCTTAAACAAATCATAAAAATTACATTCCTTGTCACACAAATCTAGTAAATGTGTCCTCTATCCACCTAGTTCCTATACCAGGGCATTATCTGCCAGTCATTTTGTTCCATGGCGTATTTATTATGAGCTTGCTATTTTCTATGTGGCTTATCCATGACCTGTTAGTAATTTTTTCCTAAGCAATAAAAAAAAGGTCATGACTAAAATCATGATGGAGTGCCACAACTGGGGAGAAGAGAAGCATGGGGGAAGTCGATCCATGGGACAAAAGCAGACTGCTAGCCCAATTAACTTTGAGTCTTCCGGTATTGTCAATAGTGCTGGTGTTGCTGACCATTCAGTCAGTGCTGAAACAGTTGGTAGAAAGGTTCCCGATGGTTCAGACAGGAATTAACGTAAGGGACCTCTCCCAAATCATCGTCAGAAACATAATGCTAAAATGTAAAAAGTTTATTGGTTATATCTTATTGGTCTGCTACTGGCCTAGGTATAAAAAGTGCCTCCAAAATGGAGTACAGGGGCACCTGGATGGCTCAGTGGTTAAGCATCCAACTCTTGATTTCGGTTCAGGTCATGATCTCAAGGTTCCAGAGTTTGAGCCCTGCACTGAGCCCCACATTGGGCTCTATGCTGACAGTGCGGAGCCTGCTTGGGATTCTCTTTCTCCTTCTCTCTGCCCCTCCCCTGCTCATGCTCTCTCTGTCTCTCAAAATAAGTAAATAAATTTAAAAAATGAAAAAAAAGTAGAGTACAGAACACGCCATATATATCCTTACATGCATTCAAATTATCTCATATTTGGCACTTAACGAAATCAATACAGATCAGATATATTCAGAACCTGTTATGTTCCTAAAACCAGTCCAAATGTCTTCACCTATGTTAAATTCTTGAGTCCACACAACCTTTTCAGGTGAGTTTAATAGATGAGGAAATGGAGATTTGAGAAGATTAAATGACTTTGTTATTCAAATTAACCACTATAAAATGATGAAAGAATACACTTTAGGTACAGTAACATGAAACCTCATTCTCCTCCCTGCAAACAACACACACACAAAATATCTTTTTGAGGCAGGTTTAGATGCAGTAAATGATTGTTCTGAACAACCTATAACTAAACGTAGTCCAGGAAATGGGTTTCAATACTTAGAAATAATAACATGCATCATAAAATTTACTGAATACTAACAGAAGCCCTGGGTAAGTAGAAGACCATAGGAAATCATCTACATTGTTTGACAACATTTGACTTTTTTCCCACTGATAAATAAAACGAAAGAAACAGCAGTATAAATAAATCAGTTGTAATCACTATTTACCTTTTATAACTTTTACTTCTCTTCACAAAATAAATCAGAAATAAAGTTATATCACATCAAAGTTTACTGGCCCAGCATTGCCACTGTCAGAGAATTTAGAAGAGAAATAGAAATGCTACTTTATCCCCAGATGCCTCTTTATCTTCCTCTAATCTTCAATTGACCTTTTTACCACCCTTTCAATGCATTCTCTTGGCTTTTATCACTGCTGGCAAATATGAAGAGGTGGGAAAATGTTGAAAAAAGGATTAAAATACTCTTCAGGATTGCTGTCTTCTCAGAGGGAAGAAAACTGCATTAATTTGACTTCTTTTTCCTTTGGCTTACTTCCCAATATGAATGGTCATAACCCTCTAGAAGATTTGTCTCTTCCTCTCCCCCCACTCCCCATCACACTTAAAATAATGTTTTCACTAGACTGATGTTTTTCAAAAAACAGAGCAAAGATTTGGCTTCAAGCAGATTTTGTTTTCCTACCCTGCAAAACTCTTTTAGCAAAAAAAAAAAAAAAAAAAAAAAAAAAAAAAAAAAAAAAAAATTAAAGATCCGGTTAAAGCCTTGAAATTGGAAAAGGGTAAACTACAGAGAATACAAATATTCTCACTTGTTTTTCCTTATGCCTGAGAACAAAGTTTCATGAAAATTACCAAACTTAAAAATAAAGGTCTGATGATTTGTCGTTTTTTTCTCTCATGATTATACACATTATCCTCTGTGGAATTAGGTGGTTCAAAGGAATAAATATTAGGAAATGGAGTTCTCAATTAAGGGTACTCTTTTATTTTTAATTAACTATGTCCATAAATAAAAGGAGCTCTTAAATGCAGTTACTATTTTTTATTTAATGGTGAGATTTAAAGGATTTGTTAGGGGTATCCATAGATCGGAGCCTGGATACTTGCATACCACTTGCCTTTCCTTCGATTAGAATGAAATTATGAGAAGAAATATGGGTTTATGTAATTAAATATGGTATTAATTAATCATAATTATATATTATTCTTTGTAATAATTACTGTAATACTAATATGCTATTCATTCTTAGTTTTGACTATTTGGCCCTGTTCTTTCATACGCTATTTGTTACCTGTAACTTTGGGGATCCAGAGATCTTTTTTTTTTTCCATTTTCACAATATTCTAATTCTCTAAGTTTAGAGAAATCAAGTCAGCATCTCTGCTTTCAGGAATGAGACTTTTCTTTGTGTCGCAAAACAAATAAGTAAATAAATAGCAGGCATCTGTGCAAAAGCTTTATTGTAATCACAAAATCCAGAGCATGGGGTTTCTGAAAAGTTCTTGACATCATTGATTCAGCCTTTAAAGGAACATCCTAATAGAAAAACTTCAGAATTAAAAAAAAAAAAAAGCAAAAAAAATTCTAGTTGTAAAATACTGCCATACTTTCAGATTCTTGCTATTTGTCTCTGTCATTGATATTTTATGAGAGTCATCTAGGAAAATGGAGCTTAATCTCCATCTTCAGTTATACTATTTTAGAAACTGGCCCATCAATAGGTAGAAAAAGATTGCCTTCAAAATGATATGGATCAGCTCTGTGTTTTCTTCTATAACATCGCTACAGTACAAAGATGACACCGGAGAGCCATCAGGAACACGGACAAATCGTACTTAATCTAAAAACAAAGGTAAAGTGCCTTCTTACTAAGTGTCATAAAAGCAAGGACAAGCTTACTGAGGGTGGAGAAGCTGCTTTTACCAAATCAAATTTTCTCTCCCAGCCTAACGTATCATCTAGCTTTAATTGAAGTCACATGCTTCAAAAATCCTTTTGGTCATTCCTGGTATTCCAAAATTTGCATTTCATCATTTGAAATTTGGAAGTAGAGAGGCTCGTATTATGCTAACATCAACCTTTGTTTTAAAGGGGAAAAGTTGCATCCCTCCCCCCCCCCCATATTAATATGTAGAAAGGGTGAAGAATTATGAGGTAAGGCATTGGACTAACATCCTTTCCTCACAAAATAAATTTTCTAGGAATAATAAACCCATTATGTGAAATCATGTATTAGGGCTAAATATTTATGTTTTGATATTTATGTATTCAAATAATAGTGTTTACTTCCTATAATTTATCTGCTTTTTCTTACAATGCTATGACCTTGTAGGCTAGCACAGTTCTCATGTCCTTCCATGCCAACCTCTCTATATGAATTTATAATACAGTAAACTCATTCAAATTCAGCAACTCAAACAATTTTAATTCTGATAACTTGGTAATGTATTCTCTTTGGGATTGTTCAACATGTCAATTTTTTTTTTTTTTTTTTTTTTTTTTGTCATCCCCAGCTGTTTTCCAAGATGTCTTCTGTCAGGATCTTCCTTAAATCAGTGTTTCCTTTCTGTAATGATATTTATCTATTTCCTTTCTTGAGATCCTAGTGGTATATAGTGATTGAAAGGAGAAAGAAGTTTATGAAGAGAAAAATATAAATCAGGAGGTATTTAACAAACGAGGCACTTCTTACACATGACCTGCCTTTATTTTCCTATTTGCATAAATAAATGCTAATAAATAGGCACTTCTAAGAGTAGATTGTTACTTTGTTTTTCCCAGTAATGCTAAAAGATTCATGTAAATATTCGTTCTCTTTTTCTCAAATAAATTAAGTGAAACATCATGAAAATGAATGATCTAGAATAAGTGAATAATAGAATAAGTGAATAATAATAGAATAAGTGAATAATAATACAATAAGTGAAAAATAAGAAAGACACTTTAAGAATAATACTGTGATATGAGAAACCATGTGGAATGCTCAGACTATTTCTACCACACATGGAGTTCTGTAAGATCTTTTCTTTCCATTATTCACACATTTGGATATATATATATTTATTCTATGTCTGTTTCTATCTGTCAACTCCAACAGTACCACACCATTTTGGAGTAGAGGAACAATTACATTTAGGGTGATTTATTTTTGTAATTTTTTAATGTTTATTCATTTTTGAGAGACAGAGACAGAGCATGAGCAGGGGAGGGGCAGAGAGAGAGGGAGACACATAATCGGAAGCAGGCTCCAGGCTCCCAGTTGTCAGCACAGAGGCCAACATGGGGCTCAAACCCACGAACTGAGATCATGACCTGCTCCAAAGTTGACTGCTCAACTGACTGAGCCACCCAGGTGCCCCACATTTAGGGTGACTTATATACTATAAACGGTTTCAATGCTGAGGGGGTAGCAAATTTCTTTATTCATGCCTGTTTGTGACTTAGGACATTTAGGAAAGATCTGAATGAGGTTTTCCTAGTAGCCACAATGTGTTCTTATTTTTCTCTGTAATTTATAACTTTATGCTATTGTGAAAATCAAAAACAATATCTGCAGATATTAGGTCCAATACCTTCTTTTATACTCATTCTCTCTGTTTACTCATTTCCTATTCTCTCTTCAACCCACTCTAATCAGAGTTGCATTTCCACTGCTCCACTAAAGTTACTTTTTAAAAAATATTTATTTATGTATTTTTGAGAGAGAGAGAGAATGAGAGCATGAAAGCAGGGGTGGGGCAGAGAAAGAGGGAGAGGGAGAATCCCAAGCAGGCTCCACGCTGTCAGTGCAGATGTAGGGCTCAGTCTCATGAACTGTGAGATCATGACCTGAGCCAAGATCAAGAGTCGGACACTCAACCGACTGAGCCACCCAGGCGCCCCTAAAGTTACTCTTGTATAAGTGCTTTGCAATCTCTATCTTTGAAACCCAATGGATGATCCACAGTGTTCCCTTACAGGATCTCTTAACATTTAACACCATTGGTCTATCTCACCATTTTCAAATATTTTCTTTACTTGACTTCTGGGTTACAACAGTCTTCAGAACCCTGCGCACATAATTTTACTCTTACTTCACAAGTGATTCCTTTTTTAGACTCCTCTGATTTCTTCTCTTTTTTTTTTTTTTAACTCATAGCCAGAATTACTATCAAACTCCATTAATTGGGACAGAGACCCTTGTGGTGTTAGGAAAGACTTGCCCCTCATGTAGCACGCTACCTGCACGTTTTTCTCCTCTTTGAATCACTACATCTTGGAGCATATGGTGCTCATCGGCACAACTTTCTTTCTTTCTTTCTTTCTTTCTTTCTTTCTTTCTTTCTTTCTTTCTTTCTTTCTTTCTTTCCTTCCTTCCTTCCTTCCTTCCTTCCTTCCTTCCTTCCTTCCTTCCTTCCTTCTTTCTTTCTTTCTTTCTTTCTTTCCTTCCTTCCTCCCTCCCTCCCTCCCTCCCTCCCTCGCTTCCCTTCCCTTCCCTTCCCTTCCCTTCCCTTCCCTTCCCTTCCCTTTCTTTCGTTTTTTTTTCTATTTACACTCACATCCAGATGGTCTGATTTAATTTCAAAGCTTCAAATACCATCTTCTACACCTGTAATTCCCTACTTTATATCTCAAGCATTCATTGTGTTCCTAAACTCAGATGTCAGTAACTATCAATGCCTGCTTGACTTTTGTACTTGAATATGTAATAGAGCTCTTTATCAAGCGTCATTATCTGAATTGTTTTCCGCCATAAACCTGAGAGTCCTTCAGTCTCCATAAATGACACCTTCTATTTCACAACCAAACCTTGACCAAACCATGAATAGGGAAATCGTCTCAATCTTAAAACTGATACCCTGAGCTTGATTAACTCTCAATTCTTCTTCCACTGCTGCCACATTCGCCCAGGCCACATAGCTTCTCACCTGGGTATTGTAGTAGCTTCAGCCCAATTTAGTTAATGAGCCACAAGAACTTCAAGTAATTCTGCTAACTAGGAGAAGATGTAGGAGTAAGGCAAATGCAGAAAAATGAACTTGAAGGGGACAGGGTCATTTGTGATGACATTTATTAACATCTGATGTTGTACATATGAAAACTAAGGATGAAAGATTGGTTTTTAGGACTCAAATAACTTTAGATTGAGAACCCTAATAGGATTTAAGACAAAAATTCTATTCCATGATAATTTTAGTGTTCTTAGTGATTTGAAAATTGTAGGGTCAACGAGGAAAATACTACTTTGTTTACATTTAGGAAGATTAGATCTCTGGACTTAAATATGACAGGTAAGATGCAAAGGTGGGATATCACTTTAAAGTTTATATGAAGTGTGAGCAATCAATATGTGCATTTAATTAACACATTTCTACTTGTTTAGGATATTTTGCTTACTATAAGGACTAATAAAAGCTCTGATATACCAGGCTTCCCTCTGATGGCAGTAATGATTCTGACCCAATCTACTTGCTTGTACTTTCACACATTCCAATTTATCCTGAATGACCTATTTTGCCACTGGAAACAAGGTAGGATAATAAGAAATACAAAGTTCTTTTAACTAGATCTCTGAATCAGGTTTTGAATCATTGAGGTGAATCATTCTGATGTCTGGCCTCAGGCAGTGGAGAAGAAATCCATGAAAGAGAGCTTCTGAAAAATGTCCACTACTCTCAATTCCTTCCAGGTATATGACCCTCTCTGAGAGCACTGAGCTAAGAACTCTTTCTTGACTTTATTTCTTAAGTTTAAGTGATACATCTCATTTAAAACTCCTTCACTTCTCTTAGTATTTCTCCTTGACCTCCTTAGATTAGAATGTGGCAAGCAAGCCAGCCATGAAAGAAATAAAACTGAGAAACAAAGTATATGATAAGCACTGAATCCCAGGTAACAAAAGAAAATCTCTAACATTCTAAACAATGAGGATACATTTTGTTTTAAAAACTAGAGTCCATCAACTGATGACTGGATAAAAAAGATGGTTTATATATACTATGGAATGCTACTTGGTGATGAGAAAGAATGAAATTTGGCCATTTGCAGCAACCTGGATGGAACTGGAGGGTATTATGCTAAGTGAAATGAGTTAGTCAGAGAAAGACAGGTATCCTATGTTTTCACGCATATGTGGATCTTGAGAAATTTAACAGAAGACCATGGGGGAGGGAAAGGGAAAAAAAGTTACAGACAGGGAGGGAGGCAAACCATAAGAGACTCTTAAATACTGAGAACAAACTGAGGGTTGATGGGGGGTGGGGGAGAGGGGAAAGTGGGTGATGGGTGTTGAGGAGGGCACTTGTTGGGATGAACACAGGGTGTTGTATGGAAATCAGTTTGACAATAAATTATATTAAAAAAACTAAAGAGGAGCATATTTTATTATTGCAATAGCTCATCCTCATGGTTATTACCATGTGTACTATAAAGAGCCATGGTCTTAACCTCATACCTTATTTCCAATTAAGAAACTGCTTATAATCACCCTCCGTGTAATAAAGTACTGTGCTCTTCAAATGTCCAGTAAGTACTTATTTAAAAATTATTTTATTTCACTTTGATATTTTGTTTGATATCTTTCCACACACAAGAACATTTCACTATTAATCATAATTATGGAAAGTGAAGAAGTCTTTAAGAAAATATAAATAAGCCTAAAAGTTTGGTGAATTCAGATTTTATTATTTTGAATTTAACATAATGGTAAACACCATGAAAGGCTAACAAACATTAAATTATCCATAAGATGGAAGGACAGTGTTAATTTTTCTTTAGTGATTTTTCTCTTTGTGTGTGTGTGTCCTCATAATTTGCATTTTTCATCCTTTAGCTCATATAGACCCTTTCATGTTTCCTTTTGCAGTTTTTCAGTTTTGGTCTGTTTGTACCCAGAACTGTCCAGGATCAAAGCCTTATTGAGCATTTTCGGGGGGGGGGTCATATTCACATTTCTATATCACATTTCAACTAAAACAAGATTCAAGACGGAGTAAGTGTTGAAATGGAAAACAATACTATGATAACATTGTCAACTAGTCTTATATATTTCAAAAACTTTCACTTTCTTTCCTGAGTTAGGGTTTATTTTAGAATGGTTTTAGCAGTTTGTTTTCATGTCCTGTCTCTAACATCTCCTCCTAACTTACCAGCTGGTAAACGTGTTTTTCCTTTTCCAATTTCCTTAGAAGTCCTTCCTGTTGCACTAAGGATGGCACTTAGCTGCCAGAAGCAGCAATCCAGTTAAAGTGGCTTAATTAAGACAAAGGTTTATTTCTTTCTTCAGGTATAAGAAATTGGAGGTGGAAAGCCAAGGAATAGTATGTTGGTGTCATGAATAATAGGGCCCTGACTACTTCTTTCTATTCTACCATGCTTAGCATGTGGCTTTCATCCTAAGCTTGACTTGTGGTTCAGTATGGCTGTTGGAGTTATCATAGCATCTTTCTAAGCTGTAGAAAAAGGAAGGGCGAAGGACAAAATATTTCTCAGAGGTCCTACCCAATCTCTGCTTTTACATCATTGGTCACTTCTAACTGCAAAGAATGTGTCTCCTATGCTGTCCTTAGCATATGACTTAAATTCATCAAAATCTACCTTGGAAAATGTCTACTAGTTTTATTAACAGTAAAGGATATCTTCATCTGTAATGGTACAAGGTCTTAGGCTGGGATTTTCCAGATTCAGTAATTTTAGTATCACCTTCAAATTTTTGACACATACAGCTTGGACTATCACTTAATACATTTATTTTATCTTACATAGCTTTGCAAATATTCTTTGCGATAATCTGCTTAATATCATAGGTTTGGTATTTTAGTTATGCTTTTTCAAGTCACATTAAAACAAATATCATAAATAACTATTTCAAAAAGTTGATTGATGTCTTTTCTAAAATCATCTGTACACAATTAGTTCACATACTATCAGCAATGGTTAGTTAATATTATGTGTCAACTTGACTATACTATGGTACCCAGTTATTATGGCCAAACAGTAGTCCAGATGCTGCTGGGAAGGTATTTTTTAGATATGTTTAATATTTACAATGAGCAGACATTAAATAAAGCAGAACACCCTCCATCATATAGATGAGCCTCATCCAATTAGTTGAAGACTTTAAGATCCTCAAGATTGCATGGTCATGAACATCCCTGGATTGTATCTTTTCAGTGCAGATCCTGAGGGGTAGAGGGTCTTTTCCGTTAGAAAATTCCCCAGGGAAGGATTGCATCTGGCCTGGTTTGCATACCTTGCCCAGCACTTGGTACTGTTTGGACAGAAGAGTGAGGTGCTGTTATTGGCCTGACCTTGTGCATATCGAACCATACCTGTTCATGACAAATTATTTGGATTATAAGAACTGCAGTTGCTGCAGAGTATTTTTATTTGTTCATGAGTAGCTTCCTTTTGCCCCTAAGGTCACACTGTACGGGTGGAACAAACTTCTTGAAGTCTGGCTCTGGTTTCTTTTGTGCTACATTTGAGAGAGAGAAGAATAAAATAATGCTTGTGGGTGTGTGTAAAGGAGAGAGGGAAGCAGAGAGAAGGATAAGAAGGAAGGGAGAGAGAGACAAAGGATAGAGAGGCAATACCATTAAATGAAGAGAGAAGGAGAAACTGAAAAAAAAGCAAAACAATAAGGATCTCTATGGAAATAGAGAAAGACATGAGGAGGACAGAGAGAATATGAATTGATAAATTGAAGATACAGGTCTGCCTCAGAACTCTCTGCCTTGGCTAAAACCTATATGTTCATGGAAAATTTTGACTCCACTTTGAAAAACATGGCTTTAGATGAAAAGAATTGCTTACTTGCAAGAATAGGAATGAGATTTTACAAAAATAATTGTTGAGTATTGATGCCTGACTAGATATAATTGAAAATGGTTATTATCCTATAAGTGTTTTATAAAGTGTAGTGAAATATGCCTTGAACTTAACCCCTTCAGCACAAACTATACTTCTCCTAGTTATAAAAAGCAAAATATGGAGTATATTTTGTACTCTTGGCTTTAAAACCACACACAAAAGAGGGAGAAATGGCCTGTGCATTCAAATTTTTTTTGCCTCAGGCCATGTAGAAACACAACAACATATAAGCCAGTTATCCCTCTCAAATTTAAGTCAATTATAAAATCAACAAATCCTTCCAAACGGGCTGAGATCAGGCATCTCTTATTGAATTCCTTTCTACCTGTCAATGGTTTCTTAAGAATCTAGTAGATATATACTTATTCAGTGGTTAATATGAATTCAGTTTCCATAACTAAAAATGTGTTGCCTCATAGAAGGGAGACTGGGAATCTGTATGGCATTTGGCTTTATGGACATATTGAAAATGAAATATTTATGTACAAATATACTTTGAAACATATTGCAGTAAGATATTGGGCAGGGTGTTTCTTTACAAAAAATTTTTTTTACATTTATTTATTTGTGATAGAGACAGAGCACAAGTGGGGGAGGGGCAGAGAGAGAAGGAGACACAGAATCAGAAGCAGGCTCCAGGCTCTGAGCTGTCAGCACAGAGCCCGATGTGGGGCTTGAACCCACAAACCATGAGATCATGACCTGAGGTGAAGTCAGACACTTAAACAACTTAGCCACCCAGGTGCCCCAGGGTGTTACTTTTTAAATGTCAACCTTAATTTTACAACAAGGTTTGCATCACAGCATTGCAGCAAAATCATGGGGAACTGTTTCCTTACAATTGATTATATGAGCCCTAAATCTGACCATCCGTGCCCATTATTTGTAAGACTAATGGTGTTGTCCTCTTTCTCCATAATGGTCATGCATCCCTTGAAAGAAGGGAGAATATTTTATCCTGCATATACTTTGTTTTTAATCTTCCAAAATCTTTCATATTTTAAAAATACTGAGCACAGATCTAAGCATATGGTGCATGCATAATTCATATTTATTGACTTGATGTGGTTCATCCTACCTTAATATGGCTGCCAGAAGATCTTGTGAATCAGCCTACAAACTAATTTCTTTTCAGATTCCCAAACCTTTCTTGCCTTAACATTCCTTTCAAAGTATCCAGTATGCTGTCCCCTGACTATAATCTGGGCCAAAACCTTGATGAGGGCATATGAACATGTATGTCACTGTCTGTCTCCTTCCATCTCATCTTTGCTGTTGTTTGCAAGGTATTATTTTGTGGTTTTCTTTTTCTTTCTTTCTTTCTTTCTTTCTTTCTTCCTTCCTTCCTTCCTTCCTTCCTTCCTTCCTTCCTTCCTTCCTTCCTTTCTTCCTTTCTTTCTTTCTTTCTTTCTTATTGAGTCATTAAGATTTTTATTATATTCTTGGAAAGATGGATTTATGGCTGGCTACCTCCTCATTGTCGTATCTTTATCCTGAATCCAGACTTATGGCTCTGCATATTTTTCACATCCAGTTTGGGAGAGCAAGTCACACATCTGGGTCCCCAAATCAGAATGGGTGATATTACAGACGGAATTGTGTCCCCTCAAAATTCAAGCCTTTATCCCTGGTATGGCTGTATTTGAAGACAAGGCCTTTAAGGAGATAATTAGGGTTAAATGAGTCTTAAGGGTGAGGCCCTAATCCAATATGACAGGTCCCTTACAAGAAGTGAAAGAAACACCAGAGATGAACATGCATGGAGAAAAAATGTTGTGAGGACACAGTGAGCTAAAAAGTCCCAGTCTGTGTTTTAGTCTACAACTGTAGAGAGAGGCCTCAGGAGAAACCAAACCTGCCAACACCTTGATCTTGGACTTCCAGCTTCCAGAACTGTAACAGATAAATTTCAGTTATTTAAGTCACTCACTCTATGGTATTTTACTATGGCAACCCATAGCAGACTAATTGGCATCTACAAAATTTCAGAGCAAAAGGCATAGATATAGATAAGCCATTAATGTCATTAATTTATAAAATAAATCTAGAAGGATTAAATTTTTTTATTGTTTATTTATTTTTGAGAGAGACACACAGACAGACAGAGCATGAGCTGGGAAGGGCAAAGACAAAGAGAGACACAGAATCTGAAGCAGGCTCCAATTGGGACTCGAACCCACAGACTATGAGATCATGACTTGAGCCAAAGTCAGTTGCTTAACCAACTGAGCCACCCAGGCACCCCATGTAAGGACTTTTTTGAGAATATACTTTTTAGTATAACATGAAGTATAACACACGTAGAGAAAAATGGGTAAATTGTGAGTGTAAATTCTGATGATCTTTTTCCAAAGTAATTCCAAAGATTACACTCATGTAATCATCAACAAGATTAAATTATAGGACACTATGATTTGTATGTAAGTACATGTGTATGTTGTGAGATAGTGATTAATTTATTTGTTCTTTATGAATATCCACATATCCAATAAATTCAGCAAAAATTATTAGAAAGATATCTAGTTTTTATTATTCTTCATGCCAACTTGGCCAGAAATCAGGTTCTATCTGTATGTGTTTCTTCTTCCTATTGTTCTATCTGTACCTGTACTACATGGTCTTAACTACTGTAGTCCTATAAGTGTATGTTATTCAACACTGTCTTAGGTGTCCATGCTTCTCCACCTTTTTACAGAAATGTGAGAATCAACCTGGCAATCTCCATTAAAAGAACTGCTTGGATTTTGATTGGTGTGACACTGAATCTACAAATCAATTAACAGAGACATAATATATTTATAGTATTGAATTTTCTGATTCTCAAGTGTTTTATCTTTCCATTTATTTATGTCTTAATTCCACTCTGTGATAGTTTGTAACTTTATGTGTAGAGTTTTTACAGATATTTCATTGTTTATTCATAGATATTTGATGTTTTGATAGGACTGTAAGTTACACCATTTTTTCCTCTTTTTTTTTTTTTTTTTTTTTTTTTTAGGCGGCAGAGTGATAGGGGGAGAGGAATAGATAGAGGGAGAGTTTGAATCCCAAGCAGAGTTCATGCTCTGAGCACAGACCCTTAATTGGTGCTTGATCCCACAACCCTGGGATCATGACCTGAACTGAAATCAAAAGTCAGATGCTCAGCCAACCGGGCCCCCAGGTGCTCCACATCATTTTACATTTATACAAATACTTCTTCTAGCTTATGCTACTACATCTAAGGTCAGCTTAATCATAGTTTGGGATAACTATTCTTGTGTTTATAAAGTTAAGGTGAAACGTTACATCTTAATAAAGTAGCTTTTCCCCCCCTAATTAAATGGATTTGAATAAGGTGAAAAACTAGAATCTAGAACCTCTTTTCACTATTTTATTTGTTGGGGGAAAACTTTAAAACTTATCATTGCCATTTTTCTTCAATTACAAAATTAGAAGGATATGAAATGGTCAAGAGGAAGTTATTACTGGAAATCCAGAAATGGTCAACAGGTATCTAATTTTATTCATTGAACAAAGAGAGCTAAAGGGGGTAAGTTCTTTTGGCAAGAACTTAAATGTATTTAAAAGGGAAGAAAACTACACTAGTTGTTTGTTTCATGCGTGGAGGAAAAGGATACATGGAATTGAAGAAGCTAGGGGGGAAAGTGTCTATTAAATAAACACCTATCATTTGTGAAGCAGTTCTAGCATCAGGTGTGGACCTTTGGTTTCTCTTGGGCAGTGATCTTATGTTTTATGTATCTAGAGTGAGATTCTATAGCTGGGTAATGAGTGGGTAGAGTGAGTGAATACATTTTAATTTCAATTCATATCAAATGACCATGATCACAGATTTAGCACCTTAGATTTACTTCCCTGTACTTGAGTCATCTATTGCTATGAATCCTGAGAAAGCAGTATTCTGACAGCATGCTGACAGCATCTATCCATGCTGACAGCAGAGAGCCTGATTCCGGGGTGAAACTCACAAACCATGATATCATGACCTGAGCTGAAACCAAGAGTTGGACATTTAACTGACTGAGCCATCCAGGTACACTTGAAAACAAAATTTTAAAGTGTCAAGAGAACATGGAAGTAGAAAATATTAATTAGGAAAACTGAAATCAATCCCAATACAATTATAGTAATAAGAGTGATCTAAATATTTGTGCTTAATGGTGAAGAGTCTGAGATTTGATTATGTAAAACCAGTGTGATTCAAAAACATGGCATTTGCAGGCTAGAGATTTTGAAAACACAGTAGGTAACAATGACAGATGTAGTTAACTGAATTCAACTAAAATAAATTTAAAGGAAGGCATGGGTAACAAATAAAATGCAGTAACAATAATCATTGTTAAATGATATAGTTTTAATTATGTTCAGGGACTACATATGTCTTCAAAACTATAAATGGCTGTGATTCTCATGTCCTTAACAACAAGGGAAAATGTATTATCAAAAATATCAGTGAAATCTAATTGGGAAAAGGAAAGGGTACTTCTTTTATATTGGATATAAATGAGAAAATATTTCTGCTTTTTTATCATCATCATGGGATACAATTTATACTTCTTCTAGTCTGTGTGTTTGGATAGTCCATGAGATAATTTTCAGAGTTAGATTTTTTTCCCCTATGTCCTTGAATTATTGTGTTGAATGGTTCTTAATGAAATACAATATATTTTGAGTAAAATTTGAAAAAAAAGTTTTTTTTGGCTACTCCATGTGGAATTTGAAAAACATGAGGCAGCCTATTAAGCTTTGGGGAGAGGGTGGAGGGGAGGAGAATGTTCTTTCAATCCAGAGTTGAGAATGATAGCTGGATAGGTGTCTGTAACTTTCCTGGAAAAGGTAGATCGCTCTTAATCTTCAATCACACCAGTCTTTATATGTTATTTTAGTGGTTATCTTAAGTAAATGTCAAATTTCTCCAATTTGCTTAGGTTGTCTTCCTGCCTAATATTGGCTTTATTCTTCATCCTGTACTTACAGCCTAACTCAGGCTCTGCTGAGGGACAGGCAACACGAGAAGACAAGACATTAGGGTTAGAGCCAGATATTGACGTAGTTTGAGAATTTCCTGAGCCATCACAGAGTTGTCAGAGTGATCTTATTTTCAGATCTGGCTATCTCAGGGCTTCAAGAGTGTTGGTCACCGAAACAACATCCTCAGTGGAACACCAGGAGCCTCATGCTCATTGTTGTCCAAGGCAACTCTGGATGTCTATATGTCTGTTATTCTGGGATTTATTCAAGTGAGTGTCCATATTTTCCCCATTTTGGTAGAGTTAAAAATGAAAAGGAATATGTGATAGTAAAACTAATTGAAGAAAACCCATGAAAGTAATCAGAAAAATTAATGTGATCCAAGTGTTCTATATTCATTAACCAATTATAATTTTCATATCAATTACACTGTCAGATTAAACACACAATTTTTTTCAGAGCCTATACTTTGAGCTCAACTGATTGTCACATGCTTTCAAATTAATACACATCACCAACAATAAAAATCCTGAAGTCTGAGTAAGTTGGCAATTATGCTGATGAATAAAGAAATTAGAATACAAAGGGCGAGTCTTGCTTTTCAATACAATACTCAGTCTTCTCTTGGTAAAGGTTTCAGGTGAGTAATCTGTACCCGTACTAATCTACACATTTATGGGGCATTTTGGAGGGGACAGGCTATGGATTTATAGTAAGGTAATTTCTCTGGTGTATATTTTTACCTTATCAGATAACCAAACGCTGCTGCTGTGTAGTAGAGGCCTTGCTCTTCATTAGACTGTGCATGTGAACCTACCAGAAGAGGAGAGAGCAGAAGACATAAAAGAATTGTCTCTCTCCAGTTACCCTGTCAACATCTGCCATATTCTTCCTCAGCAGCTCCAACCCTCTCCATGATGGCTATTGGTTGTGAAAAGCATGGGTATGTGTCTGTCGCTATAGCTGATGCCCACCTTGTCAATGCCAATGTCTGTGCCAAAACCTAGATTCTGATACTTGGAAAATTGGGATCCAGAGTTGTGGGGGCTATAGTCCTTAGGGCTACGGAGTATTGAGCAGAACTGGAGAGCATGTTCATTTTCTGATTCTAGCTTACATTTTCTTAGAAACAAGTCTAGTATGTCATGAACAAAGATCATTTATATATGCCTGCAGGCCCATCTGCCAGTTGGCCCAGATTCTAGTCTGACAATTGGCTAATACTTCATGCATCCATTTCTCTCATAAAGATCAGTTTAGGCCACCAAACTTAACCTGCTTGCACACCTCCTCCAGGAAACATCCATCATGCCTGAGTAACTCTGATTCCCAGCAAAGGACACAGGTGGGACACAGAGTGGGGAGGGGCAGAGTAGGAAACACAGAATCTGAAGCAGGCTCCAGGCTTTGAGCTGTCAACACAGAGCCCAACATGGGGCCTAAACCCATGCACCATGAGATCATAACCTGAGCCAAAGTCAAATGCTTAACCGACTGAGCCACCCAGACACACCAGAATTTGTTCCTTTCATCAACTATTGCACCTAAATGAAGATGTCAATTAAAACTGAACCCAGGAATTTTGACTTGCCAGAATGTGTCCTCTTCAGAAGTTATTTTCAATTTCTTTAAGTCAAAAATTCCTGAAATGATATTTGTCTTTATAAGGATTCCCCAAAATACATTTTCTTCAGAGAATTTATATTTGAGAGGAGTAGAATTTTGATTCCTATTAAAATGATTTATCTTTATTGTTTCATTCTATTTCAAGAGCAAGTCAATTTTGTAAATTCATTTCCAAATGTCTCTAGAGATCTGCTGACTACTCTCAAGCAATTACAAATAATCAAAGGGTAGACCATTATCTGAGATGGAGTGATGGTTCTATTAACTTCTAAAGTGAGCATCCGTGTATATAAGAACAGTGAATTTTCCCTAAATTCTAATCTTAACTACCTACCTCTTAACAGGAAATAAATACAGGAGACCTTCTCCATTGAAGTGGAAATAGAGACACACGTTTAGGTTGTTTATAAAAATCCACTATCTCAAGTCAATGGAAGACTATAGTAAGGAAACATGTGACACTTTCAAGATTCATAGACATTTAGGGATTTAAAGGAAATGGAAAATGGCACTTCAAAGCTAATAAACAGTTTAGGGGTTTGGTTTTCCATAGTTTCACTAGCTGGAGCAAGTTGAAGGATAGCAAGAACTATTTATTGCCTGGAAATTATTCATCAGAATTCTTACATGACGAATGAAATTTTAGAAATAAATAACATAGGTATGGGAGCAGCTAATAGGTATTTTGGAGCACTCACTTGTAGAGGAACTCTACCAGATAAGTTTGAGGTCTTTTAGTCTCTCCAGCCTGTGGTTGCTCATTCCAGTCACGGGGCCAGCTTCCTGGGAACTGCCATTTGCTCTCAAGTTTCCTTGGAATGTCACAGAGATGATCATGGGTCATAGACTGCAAAGCATTCTTGAACTAAGGCAGTATAAAACACAATCTTACAGAGCATGTATTATTCTTTAAATGCCCTGCCCTGCCTTTTGCTCCCCTTTTCCTCCTCCGAGTCATTCCTAGACCACTATACATTCCCCTCTTCATCAGCTAACTTAGCAGGAGCTACTTATTTGGCTACCTATGTGCATCATCTTTCTCTTGAAAATTTCCCAGCTTTGTCATATGTTAGGAAAGCAACTTGTGCTTCACAGAATTCATACTTTTGTTATATGTTCCCTACAGTAAAGTTGGCAAATTTTGATGAATTAATGAATCCACAGGCAAGTGTAATTAGATGTTAACATGCAGCCATACTAAGGCATGACATTTAAGTTCAAATAAAGACTTTTTTTTTTAATAGGTCAAAATAGGGTTGGGAATTTAAGACAAGAAAACTGGCCTTGGTATTTGTCTTGATACACACCTGAGTGGAGTCTTAAGTCAGCCAAACAGGGACACTTTGCTTTGAGGGGTTTCTGCTTTAAATTTGATTTCCAACTACATGAATTGGATGTCTAATCTGTTACACTTTTGAAAAGCATTCATTCTGTAGTTGTCCGAGTTAGAGAAAACAGTAGAGGTTCCTGAGCAAATGTGACTTCACCATCTTTCTATGGAGCACTGTATGATGCTTCATACTAAGACCTTTTCAGATTTTAACTTAGTTTCTACTTACTTTCTACTTAATTTGGAAAATGTGTTTTTCTGCTCAGCAATCACATCCCAATATTATATAAAAGTTCTGTCCTCTACCAGGTCCTATAGCTGCCAGTCAGAGCAACAGAGCCTTTTTAGCCTCCCATAAGTCATGCAGGTGAGCTATCCTGTCCTTATAACCCAAGTTACAAGCAGAGGGAGAGGCTCCTAGTGATCATCAATTTTCTCTTCTATGGCCACAAGATGGCAATGTGATGATTTAAATTCAAAAGTTATTGAGCTTTATTTTATTGACTTTAGAGGGCTTTAAAGACCATGGAATCCACTTGAAGCAAATACTTAAGATGAACTGGAAACTGTATCCCACAATATATTTGGTGTTTTTTCCATGGTTCAGTAGTTTGTTCCATGGTCAGAATGATGCAGGCCTGGGCAATGTATGATTCCATAACCACACATTTTGCTTTCTTTTCTCCTTTAACATACTTGAGTGTAATGGTTGATGCAAGCTCATGGATTCGGCCTTTACACAGTAACGAGGCAGTTTCAAATGACATTGACTGGCACTGGAGGACAATAGCAGACACTTTGATTTTATTTTTCTTTCTCTGAAATGTAGACAGAGTAAATTCCATCAAGGAGTTAGCTTTTGTAGGGCAATAAATCTTGTTCTTTTATAACTAAGTCATTTAACAATTCATCAAAAGCACATTGGTTTTCTCAGTGAGAGAATATATGGTGAACTTTACTTTATGAAAAATTTATTTTTTAGGTGTTTGAATCTATATTGTAGAATGTAGGATTCATTATAGAAAAATATTTAATGTATTTAGGATCATACTATTTGAAATATGCAGGTATGTGTTTATTTTTAATTTTTAAAAAGTTTATTTATTTATGTTGAGAGAGAGAGAGACCAAGCAGGGGAGGGGCAGAGAGAGAGGGGGAGAGAGAGAATACCAAGCAGGCTCCACACTGCCAGAGTGTGTATATGTGTGATATGTATATATATATGCATGCATGTATGTGTGTGTGTGTGTGTGTGTGTGTGTATACACACGTATTTAGTAACTACCTAATAGAAAGTTTGTAAAGATTAAAGAAGTAATCCATGTAGAACACTTGGTATAGTCCTTGACACACAGACATCATGCAACAATTGTTACTGTAATACTATTATTTTTTGTTGTAATACTCATGGTTGTTGTTACATTAGAGTTATCCATGGGAACCAGTTATCTTGGTCCTGTCACAAAGCCACAGATAAAATTTTGTGTCCAACTATCTGTTTTGGAAATGCAGACAATAGCTAATTCATGTTGACTAAAACTTTAAGAAGTGTTTTATATGCATAATGTCTCTTCCCTCCCTCATTCTCCCTTAAAATGCCCAAATTGCCTTTTCACAAATCAGAATGGAGCTCAACTCTTTCCCCTACTGTCAGTAGTTACTGAGTACAATCTATTTTTACCACTTTAACCAATGCTCAGTTATGGTTATCTTTGACGGAACTCAAGAGTAGAGAAGCAGGAGTGAATTCCTTTACTGTTACTCATAATTACCTTAGTGGGCTGGATGTTTCCTCTCCCTGCAACTCTAGCCTTCAGGGCCAGATGTCCTTGTCCCCATAGTGAGCACACATTTGCCTGTATCCCATTGGACTGTAATTTACATCAGCCAACTGGACGCTTTGAACTTCTTGTGTCCAGAGACTAATAGGTGAGAAGTGGAGATACCATTTCGCAGGAGTAATTGATCCTGATCATCAGGAGGAAGTAGGACTTCAATAACACAATTGGGGCAGGGCAAGATAAACTATTTAGGTATCCCTTAGGTCTTCCTTCTTAGGGAATGAATTGTATCCCTTCCCCCCAGGTTTGTGTGTTGAACCCTTAATGCCTAATATGACTACACTTGGAGATAGAGTACTCAAAGAGGTAATTAAGATTAAGTGAGGTCCTAAGAGGAGCCCTGATACAATGAGACTGGTATCCTTGGAAGAGGAAGAGCTATGCTACCAGAGAATATGCTCTCTCTGCATGTGTAAAGGAGAAAGGCCATGTGAAGGTTTGGTGAGGAGGCAGCCATCTGCACACCAGGAAGAAGAAAGGCCTACTTGAAGAATGGACTCTAATGGACCTTGGTCTTAGACTTCCAGCCTTCAGAACTATTATTCAAACTTGGTCTGTGGTATTCTATTATGGAAGGCTGAACAGACTAATACATTCCTGTTGCCCATTTTTTACTGTAAATGAACAGTTATAGCAATTCTAGCTTGAAAACAGCACAGGACTTGGGGTCCAGTCCTCTCTGGAATGAGGGTTTGGGTCATGTCACCAGATATGCCCTGGAGACCAGCAGAGTTGGCAGCTGCAAGGGGAGTCTAGTATAGGTAATGAAGGAAGGTGATATTGGTATTGATGATGGGTTGGGCAGCTATTTCTACTAACCTTCGTATTTTTATTTTATGTTTCTCCACAAAATTGAGGCTTACTAGATTCCAGAGGATGCTGTTTCCTGGGCATACATGCAGAGATGGAGCTTGGTGGTACAAAGGGGGTCCACATAGACAGGAATATGTGCCACTCAGATCTTTGTTGAAGGAAAGACTTACTATCCAGGTGCTGAAGCAAATAGTCTTCACCTGTTGAGTGATTGTCTCAATCACATAGCCATCTCACCTAAAGTCATGCCCTTTCAGGGTCAGTTCACATCTAATGAGTGAAGCAGGCAGAAGTATAAGGCTCACTTATTTTGTTTCAAAGCGGGACAACGCTGAAGGATCACTTTAGCTCCAGATGATTCTTGGGTCTGGTGAGCCTGTAAAACCTGTATGGCAGTTTGGCCTCTTCCTCTGCTCAATTCTAATTCTTTATCTTCCCTTCCACAATTGTTGATCCTGGCGGTGCTCCTTCCAAAACATCTTGTATGCTGAACTCTGTCTTGGAGTTTGCTTTCTGGAGAACTTAATCTATAACACTGAGTAACAATTGGGGTAATTGTATTAAAATTGGGAATGTTTAAAGCTTCTGATTTCCATTTGGGACCCAGTCATTAATTTGACGGCAAAATGCAAAGCTACACTCAACATTCTTATAGTGAACAGCTGCCTTTTGACTTAAGTGTGTATGAGTTGGCTTGTAACCAAGAGTGTCCTAAGTGTAATCAATAGATGAGGGGTTTATGCATGAAAATATGCAGCTGTTTTATTGAAGTTTTCACTGACAGGAACTTATCACCATGACACCTCGTTTCCTTAGTTATAAATGTTGAAGGCAGATGGAAAAAGGCTAGTATAATAGAGATGAGAAACATTGTATTTTCCTTCTGTGGGTGATAGATAACCAGGTATAATCTTACAATCTTTGTTCTAAAATTGTGTCAAACTGACAGTCATTGTAATTGATATTAAAGGGGACCAAAACAAATGGGACAAGCTGTGTGTGATCTGTTTGAGATTAGACAACTCTTCTGGTAGACAGTCTATAATTCTGTAATTATGTTCTGCAAGATCTGTGAAATAGCAACAACCAAAAGCATGGTGTTTAGCTTGCACATCACGATAAGAACAACACAATAAGTGTGTCCTACTCTGTTGATTAATTGCTTTTCGGAACAGTTCCTATCATGTGATTTTTTGTGGGGGAGGGGTGTATCAAATCTATGTATTCCATTGGGCATCCCCTTGTATGAACTGTGTTCCTCCACTGAAACAGGTACTTAGAGAGGGAAAAAAGAAAAAAAGGAAATAAGTTTGAAATATACAAATAGAAGAATAACCCTTTTATAAAGTTAAACTGTACTTTATATTGCAAATTATTAAATAATAAATTTAAACATTCAATGGAGTTTTTACTTCTAGTTTTAGTATAGTAACTTAGATCTGGATTAATGGGATTTTGTGATCCAAAAGACATTTTAAAGTTATTCTTTTAGTCCTTTGCCAACCTTAGTTTTTCTTTTTTTTAATGCCACTTTAATTTGATTTTTTATTTCAGGGAGAGAGCACATGTGTGCACTGGCTCCTGAGCAGAGGGGGAGGGACAGAGAGGGAAAGAGAGAATCCTAAGTAGGCTTGTACTCAGCACTGAGCCCAACCTAGGGCTGATCCCATGACACTGGGATCATGACCTGAGCCAGATTCAAGGCAGACACTTAACCAGCTGAGCCACCCGGGTGCCCCACACTTAGTTTATTTCAATGGCCCACATTTTAAAGTCCCTACCCTTTCTTGCTCACTAATGTATGTACTTTTTGTTTGTTTTTATTTCCTAAGTTTAAAACAATGTCTAAATGTAATTTTGGACATTTGCTGTTTTACATAGTAGCATTGTATCCTGGAACAAGGTTTTGAGGGTTGACATTAATGATTTGATAAGTCTAAAGAGGATGGTAGAAACTAGAGATAGCAAATTATATGTGGTACATTCAAGAGTTTGGACTTGACCTACAAGACTGTGAGTAGCTTAGAAGCTGCAGGGGTAAAGTATGCGTTTTTAGAGAAATCACCCTGACAACTTTACAGAGAATGAATTATAGGAGATCTAAAATCAAAACAGAGAAAGCAGTCAATACTGTTTTTAGAGTCCAGGTGAGATGTTGGAGGGAAGATTTAAGACAGAGACTCACTACAATTAGTCTAAGTGCTGCCCCCCCCCCCCAGGTAATAACCAAAAGGGGGAATACAAAAGCAGATAAGCCTTTCCATTGTTAATTTTAAATGTAAACTCTGTAGGCAGGTTTCTTCCTTCTTTCCTCCCTCCCTAGCTCCTTTTCTTCCTTCCTTTCTGGAATGAAATAATTACTATGTGCCCTTGTCATGCATTATTCCCACAACTTAGTGTATGGTGGGGAATGAAGCAGGTGTAATGGTGACCCTCATGTCTGTTAGTCAAGGTTCCAGCAGGAAACTGTGACACACTCCAAATGGCATGATTTAAGAATGGTTTAATAAAAACAATATTTTAAAAAGTGGTAGAAAGTTGTAGCATGGAGTGAGTAACAGCTGTTACCACTCTTGACTTGGAGAAACAGGGAAAGGGAGGGTTTCTGCAACCTGGAAGAAGACTGCTTTGTGGAAGGGAGCCACCTTGAGTGAAACCGTGACCTTCATTTGGGGTGAAGGGTGCTGCCAATCCATGCTGATTTCTCAGAGAGGGAGCTGGAGAATAAATATCCCAACTATGCTTCTAGTATTCTGCCCTATCCTTCCCTCCAGCACCCTGCTGGGCACTCGGTTGGCCCAACCAAACAAAAGGGCAAAAAGCATGGAGGGGAGGGGTATGATGTTTTCTATTCAGGTCCTCATCCTAGACCAAACAGACACAGTGCAGAAGTTTGGAGAGTTAACTGGCAGGAGCATATAAGAAGTATAGAGAGTGCCAGGAACCTCACAGGCATTTCTCTGTATGTGTGTGCATGTGTTTAGCCTTTCTAGACCATATCTAATGTTTGTTTCTACTGGGTTTTACCCATAAGAAACAGTGTGAGAGAAAGATTACTATAGTATGGTTTTCCCTGTGTGCCTTCTGCCTTGGAAGCAGCCCTGAACCACACCCCTTCTTATAAGACATTCTTCTCTTTGAAGTAGGCAGGTATTTTATAAACAGAATATACAAACCTAAATATTTGTTACCTGTGTGTTATTTGATGTAGTATACAAATTGCATTTATGTATTTACCTGGTTCTGTGGAGTCTGGCACTCCAGGCAAACTCGAGCATGTGTAAAGCATTTAAGTAGAAAACAATTGTATGCGTAGACTTTGCTTCCCCTTGTTGTGGTCTTTGTTTGCCCATGTGTGAATTATTTGGCATTTCACCTTGTACAATGTTTTGGACCTGCAATTATAAAAGCTTCAGTGTCAGGTCAGTAAAATCCACTGCCTTCTATTTTTTTCCCTATATAAATAGAAGTTGACAGTAGTAACTTTTGTCACTGGCAATTTCAAATTCATTATTCTGAATACAACTGGCATTCAAGTTGTTGGCTGGTCAGTTAGAAAATAAGCAAATTTAGGTAAGTGGAATTTGTGATTGTGTATTTACATTTAATATTGTGAAAAAAGAAACTTCTTGACATTGCTGGTGTTTTCATTGTCCTGGAAGGATAGATCTAGATCGTAAAGACCTGAATACTTCAAGATTCTTTCCAGATGCCTTATAGGTGGACATTAATAAAATACTTCCAAAGAAAAGAAAGGAGGCTGACTCTTTTCAAGTATGTATTTATTTACTGCAATGGTATATTTGAGAATGAACATTTTTTACTCCTTTAGAATATGCTGGTGTTTTGGGAAGTATCAGTCTTTTATTTTTAGTATACTTCATTTACAAGAGAGAATCACTGACAAACAAATGTTAGTCAAGAACTACCATGAAGTTTAAAAATAAGAAAGAAACTGGAATCAGGTGGCACAATGCAAAAGATCTGCTTTGTCCTTTACTCTTTCTGTCAAAGATAGTAATTTACCGTATTTTTTATGATATTTATCATAAAAATTTATCACTTCATGGCTTCAATTCATGAACCTGAGATTAACATCAGAGCTGATATCACGAGGCAGATGCTTAACTGACTGAACCACCTAGGCACTCCAAAGATAGTAATTTAAAAGCAATATGGTAACCTGTTTGGGCAAAGAGAATCCAAAAGTAGGTTGTATTGCATACTTCAGCGAGCATCAATTGAGCATGGGTGAATCACAAGACTGCAGGTCAACTGTGATAGCCTATCTCTAGAAAAAGTGAAAGGCCAAAGTTCTCCTAGGGCCTTCAAAGAACTTTACTTCTCCCACACAAAAAGCCCATATTTTTTTACCTGCCATTTGGAAGGACATTGGAGGTCATCCAGTATGAGTCAGGAAGAGAGAAGTGCAAATGTAAAATTTTACCTGGTTTCTCTAAGTTTCTCAATGGCTCTAGAAAAGCCAGAAAATAGCTGGGAAAGAAGTCAAGTGGAAGTGAAAGATCAGAGTGTACTTCTCCCACCAGAGATCTGAACAATAGTTTAGGATTGTGCAAGAGGAGGAAAGCTTTGGCTTGAAAGAGAGATTAAAGTTTTAACTTAGAACAGATGAAGTTGCTTAGTACCTGAACATGAATCTTAGTTGCTGAGCCTGGATTTTGATACCTTAAAATGACTCATGGGAGTCATGGGATACAGAAGTCATGGGATATGGAAATGGAAACAGATTAAACGGTGTGTGGTTGAAGGCAGCCTTTGTAGAAAAATAAACTACTTCCTAGTTTTTATAAACTTCTTATAATGGTAGCATAGGATTTTCTCCAAGTTGAATTTAAAGTCACAATAGCCTAATTCATCAGTACTATGCTTTCTGAATAATTCTATTTCTCTAGCAATGTAATAAAAAGGTTTAAATTATTTGGTTTGAGCAAAATAGATCTAGTGTCCATTTTTCAACCAAAGTTAACTGAATCATAGTCTTGGTCTCCACAGAGGCCGCCTTTGAATTTTAGTGCTTAACTCCTTAACTTCCAGGAAAGTTTTCATTCAGACTCACTCAGTATTGATACAGGGTATGCTTTATTCTAACTTCAAACATCAGCATCTTTGGGCAAATATCCCAAATTGAGAATCTAGGAAGTTGGGAAGAAAAACAAAACAAGAGTTTGATTCCAAAAAATGAACAACTGGAGAACACAGCAGTGCAAAGGGGAAAACGTGCACATCTGGCAAGAAAGGGTTAATTTAGTGGTGAAGGATGGGTATACTGATAGACCCTAAACAGAGTTTGAAATTTCAGAAAGTTTAAAAGATAGAGTTGGACAAAAGGAGGAGTTATTTTATTCTTTTTGAGAGAAAAGGGATTGATAGGAACTAACCTGGAAAAACAAAGGGTAAATTTCATAAATTCTGTATACGTAACTTGACAGGGTTAAAAGAAACGAAATTCTATCCTGTTCTGTGAGTTTTGTGTATGGATCTGTGTCATCCTAGATAAATTGCTGCACAATCCTAATCAATGTCCTTTCCATACTTGTGCCATTTTAAGTGTAAGTTTCTTTGTGACTCGGTAGGATGCTTGTTTTTATCTCATGATTCAAATTGAGCATTTTCTACAAAATGTGGAGGAATTCACAGTGAAGGGTTAATTGTAAACTCCCAAATAGATCTGATGAAAAACTTAGTTTAGCTAATGGAATATATTACACCAAGCTGTCAATGGAGGCATGGCTTGAATCCTACTCATCTGAGTGAGGAATGCTTCAAGACACCATGAACATGCCTTTCCATGTTGTCTTCTTCACATACGAAGTTTGAGTGCTCATGCTAATCTTTATCTTATCCTTTTTTTAAAAAAAGATTCTTTCTTTCTTTTGCTCTTTCTTTCTTTATTTCTCTCAAGAGATAGAAAGTGAGTGGAGGAGGGGCAGAGAGAGAGGGAGACAGAGAATCCCATGCAGGTTCTGTGCTGTCATCGCAGAGCCCAACGTGGGGCTCGAACTCAAAAAAAGTGAGATCATGACTTGAGCCAAAGTCAAGAATCGGATGCTTAACCAACTGAGCCACCCAGGTACCATGACAGTTAAATCTTTCTTAGTGTGTTTTCTAATTGGCCTATCAGTAGTGGGCAGTCCTGTTGCTGGTCTGTTATCCACAGCCAATGCTGTGTTGATGGCATCATTAGTTGCATGTTCAAGGAGATGACAACATAATTTTGATATTTTTAAAAAATTTCTTCAGGGGTTTTGGCTTTTTTTTTTAAGGTTTTGTTTCTGGAGGGAGACACTATTTGTTTCAGTAGTTGGCTTAGGTAAAGCTATAAAATTTATGCTATGAGGCAAAATACAGAAAGCACTCTGAACTATTTGAGGTGTAAAATTCATAAAGTATTGCTATTTGTTCATTTAGTGTCTAGAGAGATAGCAGAGATGGGATCCCCAGACTATATTTTTCTCAGGTTATGCTTGAAAATGTTAATCTTTAATAACCCAGAGTAAAGGACAGGTAATCAGCAATTTCCTTGAACAGTAACTTATATTTGATATATATTCCTGTCTCTTCACAAGCTTTATGCAGTCCCGTAATTTTATATCTCATTATGCTCACTGGCATCTAATATAAAATGTCAATGTATAAATCAACTATGAAATTAGCCTAAATTGTGTAATAAATTGCATTACAGTTTAGAGTTTCTGAAAATCTTCATTAACCTTTTTGTAATTTACTATAAGAATAAAATGGAAACGTCTCTTCTCATTTTCATGTATCCATGTGTATACATATACAGATACATACATAGCACATTTCGTTAATCTTTTGAGGACTTTATTGCTTGGTTTTTAATGAGAAAACCATTTAGAAGATGATCTAGAGTTTTGCTTCTGCCTAGGGTATAGAAAGTTGGAAACAGGGGCACCTGGGTGGCTCAGTCAGTCAGTCTGACTCTTGGTTTTGGCTTAGGTCATGATCTCAGGGTTTCTGAGTTCAAGCTCCACATCAGGCTCTGCCCTGATGGTGTGGAGCCTGCTTGGGATTCTGTCTCTCCTTCTCTCTGGCCCACCCACGCTTGTGCCTGCATCCTCTCTCTCTTGCTCTCTCTCTGTCTCAAATAAATCAATTGATTAAAAAAAAGAAAAGAAAGTTGGAAACAGTGGGTCGCCCTCAACCAAGTTTAAGAGCAAGCTAAATAAAATAAAAAAATTTAGCTTTTTTTGTCACAGGACAAATTACCTGACATCTAATGTAAAACATGTCCCTCTAGAGCTGTAGGACCCAAGAATAATCTTAACTGTGCATAGTACAGGAAGCTGAGATGCTGGACACATTATAGGCATATAGGAATCCACTTAAACTTTGTAGCAAATTGCTGAAGCCTGTACATGGACAACCTTGAGGAGATAATCCCTCACTCATATTAAAGACAAAAGGCGTTATTTGCATCATCTCTCAGGATCTTGTCCAGGAACCTAAGAGTGGTTGGAGGTAGTTTGGGAGACTAAAGAAAGCCTGCCTCCTGAAGAAGAGAAGCCAGCACTGTGTGAAAGGCTTTAGGGGCCCTCACCACCCTAACAAATGGAAGCCTAGTTTCAGAGAGAAAAGCAGCCAAAGCTGCAGCCCCAGGGCACAAGTGAACATCCGTTTAAGACACCAAGTTAAAATATGTTATTACTGACAGAGAGAAAGGTAATTGGCCTTTGTCAAAATTAGACAATTTTTGCTGTGAAAAAGATAACTGTTAAAGGCATGAAGTGACAAAAGAGTATGAGCAATATTTGCAAGTCACCTGTTAAAGGATTCATACCCACAAAATATAAAAAACTCTTAAAACTCAAAAATAAGAAAATAATACAATTCTTAATAAATGGGCAAAACGCTTGAACACAAATCAGAGAAGATAAATATATAGTAAGTATGCATGTGAAAAGGTATTCAACATTATCATTAGAGAAATTGAAATTAAAACAACAGTGAGATGCTATTATGTACTTATTTGTATGGCATAAATAAAAAAACCTGACAATACTGGCTGCTGGCAATGAAGCAGAAACACAAGAAGTAATTTTCTTTGTTCTTCGTCGCTCTAAAGGTAAGTAAATGAAGCAAAAAATCACAAACTAGCAATGCACTTTGGTTTTATAGGATATATGAAGGTAATAACAGAAGTACTTATATGGGATATGTGTGTGTGTACATGTGTGTACCTCTATCCTCATCTACATATGTTCCCTAGCTCTTTCCCCTGACAATGACTGGGAATAGCTTCACCTCCCTAACAATTACTAACATAGTGCCCTTGATTTCTGAACATTGTTCCACTAAAAAGGAACCAAAGTGCCATGAAGAAGTGCCAGGGCTGGGTAGGAAATGCACCCGATGAGACTGGAACTTCTTTTTCAACCATAAAGTAAAGGAGTGTTCAAGAATAATGGGAATACGTTGAAAGTACATTGGAGCTATATTTGATGAGTTTCCAAAGGTCAAAACTGGAAAAAAAATTGAGACTTAAATAGTAATAACAAGGATCATGACCCATTGAATGGAATGGATATCCTTATGTTCATACTGATAAAAAGCAAACTGGTAACTTGAACGTTTGATTAGGAATGGGATTTTTACAGTTTCAAAATAACTTCCAACAAAATACTTATTACAAAGGGGATAAGGTTGGCTTTTTAGTGGGGAAGACTGGTGAACAATTTTATTTTATTTATTTTTTAAGTGCTTGTTTATTTTTGAGAGAGAGAGAGAGAGAGAGAGAGAATCTGAGACAGGCTCTGCACTGACAACAGAAAACCCAGTGTAAAGCTCCAACTCACAAACTGTGAGATCAGGACCTGAGCTGAAGTTGGATGCTTAACCAACTGAGCCACCCAGTGGCTATATGTGTGTGTGTGTGTGTGTGTGTGTGTGTGTGTGTGTGTATATATATATATATATATATATATATATATATATATATATCCCTTTTTCAGTTTTCATACCGGATTGAGTACAGAACTGTCTTCGTGAGTGAGGAACACACTCAAGCATTTGGGGAAGAATAGTATCATGTCAACCCACTCAAATAGTATAAACATTTTTGAAATGTTTAAAAGATTTTATGTTAAGTTTGAGATTGTTTTATAATAGGAAATATACTTTTGATGGTCTCGATTGTGATGTACAATCCACATATTGCTATTCTTGCTGTAATAAAGAGATGGATGCATCATATGAGGCCAGCTGAATTCGTAATTTTGGTTAAAGATTTTGCAGCAATCATTTAATGAGGAAAAAATAGATTTTATATACTAATATTTAAGGTAGTAAGTTCCCAGAAATTATGACTTACTGTATTTATATTATATTTTAGAGTAATAAATATATTTTATGACTACAGTGGAACTATGGAATATATGGAACTTGAATTTATTTTTCCCATAATAAAAATTTTATAAATGATAAATTCAGTTTTAGAGGAAGAAACATCTGTATTTTTAGGCTTCATTTAATATCAATGGCCTGTCCATCTCCAAACGTCATTCACATTTAATAACTGAGGACTTGTGAAGGCAAGCAAGATAGAAAGTTTGTCTAATCCATTTATGGTCATAATAGTACTTTTTCTAAGTTATTAAAAAAATAGTTATTGGGGCACCTGAGTGGCTCAGTCAGTTAAGTGTCCAACTCTCAGTTTTAGCTCAGCTCATGGTCTCATGGTTTGTGAGTTTGAGCCCCACCTCAGACTCTGAGCTGACAGCATGGAGCCTGCTTGGATTCTCTCTCTGCCCTTTCCCTGCTCATGCTGTTTATCACAAAATAAATAGACAAACTTAAAAGAATTGTCATTTAGAAACTGAAATTATTTCATTTCCCTAGATTACATCTTCCATTTCCCTGATTTTTTCAAAGCTTTCAGAAACGTCTGTGTTACGCAATCAAGTTAGCCTCAGGGGTGTCATACTTGTACACCTTAGCCACTGATAAAGGTTTATTGTATTACTCACTGACTCTATGAAAGAAATGATGTGCTTTGGTAATTTATTTGAATCTGAAGGTACAATTTAAAATATGGATGTATCATTTTACTACATGGTGTCGAGTGTTGAACCTCTAGAAAATGAGCATTTTGAACCCTCATTGCCCAGGCATCGTATTTCCTTTTCATAGTTGTTAGAAGAAATAGCTTCCAGGAGTAAGTATCTGTGTGTGTGAATGAAAAAGAGAGAGATGGAAAAATGAAGAGAAAGAAATAGGGAGGAAGTAGAGTAATTAGTTCCACTTTTGATGTGCATTTGGGGTTGGTAAGGGTCCTTTTTAAACAAACTAAGATTCCTGGATTCATAATCTAGGCATGTAACTTAAAATTGAATTATCAGTATCCCAGACAAATTTATGACTAGGGAATACTTTTAGGTGATGTTCCAGTGCAAATATTCAGGCTGAGAGTCCTGCTTTGTACTTGTGATTCCTTAGGTACTCAATCAGCATTCCCCACAGATGCCAGCTGAGACACTGTGCTCCTTGTGAACAACTTTAGAAGGTGCTTCACTCTGGTAGCATTCAGAGCCATGGAGTATATTCCCCATTGGGCAGTGAAAATGCCCAATAGTTTTTGCATTTTGTGAAAAAACTATACTGGAAACTAACCCTAGGAAGGCTTGAATACATTTTTATTTTTTCAGTATATCTGATATACACTCTAACACCTTATCCTGAGTATATGTGGAGGTCTGAATTGATATTTCAGTATCATACTTACCAAAATAATTCACAGCTTCCTCACGAAGAAGAAAAGCATCTATTTTTCTTACGATGAAAAAAATAAGGTCCTATGATCAAAAATCGATGATCTGTGTTGATTCCATGATTTAGAACATTAAATCTAATATGGAGTATTAGAGGATCTCATCCCTGAATGCTGAATCTCAAAAAAATGCTTAGAACTTCAGAGTCCACAGAAATATTTAGTGGCAGAACGGAGCTAATTTCTTGAATGTTTGCAATAGCATCCTGACCAATGATTTATAAATTTAGGACACGTTCAGTTTATCAAAGACTTTTCTTGTGTCAAGACAAGTCAGGAGTTATTATTATTTTTTAACATTTATTTATTTTTGAGAGACAGAAAGGAAGACAGAGCAGGAGCAGGGAAGGGGCAGAGAGAGAGAGAGGGAGACACAGAATCCGAAACAAGCTTCAGGCTCCAAGCTGTCAGCACAGAGCCTGACATGGCGCTTGACCTCGTGATCAAGGATCTCACGAGCCATGAGATCATAACTTGAACAGAAGTCAGATGCTTAACTGACTGAGCCATCCAGGTGCCCCCAGGAGCTAAATTTGGAGTGAAGTTGACTGAAGCTGAAGTGTCTCATTTTAGAGGCCAGGCGCCATCTTAGACTTTATATAACTATGACTGATGTAGAGCACTGAATGTCAAGGGGGCTGGGATGCTTTGAATGGCTCAACATATTGCAGTGTAGCCCAGACTTCTTAACTAGTGTATCACCATCACAATTTTGACCATATCTGCATATCCTCTATACTCATGTTTACTCTATAATTTTTTAAGAAAATATTTATATTTAAAAAGATTTATTGATTTATTTTTAAATGTTTTTTTTTAATTTATTTTTGAGACAGAGACAGACAGAACATGAACAGCAGAGGGGCAGAGAGAGAGGGAGACACAGAATCCAAAGCAGGCTCCAGGCTCTGAGCTGTCAGCACAGTCCAACGCGGGGCTTGAACTCACGGACTGTGAGATCATGACCTGAGCTGAAGTCGGACGCTTAACCGACTGAGCCACCCAGGCGCCCCTAAAAAGATTTATTTTAATGGGAGACTATATCACTATGGCACAGTGTCTGTCTCTCCCAAAAAACAGAAAATGCCTATAAACTGATAAGAAGTGATCTCACCTTTCACAGTGCAAAGCACATTTGTGTTTACTCTCAAGTGGATCTGGATTACATCTTTGCTTGTTAAATGTATAATTCAAATACTTGATTGGTGATCCTGGGCGGCCTTTTACTGTTATCATAACCTCAGTTTCCTAATCTGTAAAATGGATATAATTTCACTTAACTTTTTCTGTTCTAAAAAAAATAGTAAGTGTAATAAAATTAAAGGACAAAAGCAATATACTGGAACAAAGTAGGTAATCAGTAAATTGAAACTCTTATCATAATCATCTACTTTTTAAAAGCTGTTTTCTGCAATTTTCCCCTCCCATCTGCTGAAAGCCTAGTCTTCAAGATCGAAATTAAAAAATTCTCTCACCAAGATTTCTTCTATTTTCCCTGCTGTAAATAAAAATTTATTCTAACATTTTGAAATGAAATGAAAAATATAAACATATAAGAGAAAACGAAAAATGTAAAATATTTTTGTCTTTTATTGTATGTGATTTCCTTTGGTTTTAAAGAGAAAGGATCAATAATAGAAATTCTGGATGAGGTTGTTTTGTCTCCCCCACCCCCATCCCCACCCCCCCTCCCAAGAGAAGAGATGTTTTTATGAAACTGGTTTGTGTTTTAATTAACAGAAGGAGATTATACATTGTCATTATTTATTTTCAAGTTGTTACAATAATAACACACAAATTACAGAAGATATTTTTTATTTTTAAAGAGAGAGGGTAGAGCCTAAGGAGATTTTAACTAGGGACCTTAATAATGATCATAAAAAAGCTTCCATAAAAAGCAAAATTGTGTTTTTGCATATTTAGTTTTTGCTTGAAACGGAGTGCAGAACACTAAAATTTGCTAAAGTAAGTGCTTCTCCCTTTATGACCTGACCTCCCTTTATGACCTGATATACTCTGTGTCTACACAATTGGATACATTCCTATAAGGACAGCAGGAGGCTGTTAAACCTGAAGACATCAGAGTATAGCACAAACTAGAGTAATGGTAAATGGCTAATAAATGTCTTCATGCATATCAAAATTCTTCCTGGTATCATTACTGTATTTTAAATAACTTTATATAACTAGTAATTTTGAGTTAGTTTAAAAATGAATCTTGATGTTTCTTATTTTAAAAATTAGTTGAAGGGCACCTGGGTGGTTCAATTGGTTAAGCAGCGACTCTTGGTTTAGGCTCAGGTCATGATCTCACAATTTGTGAGCTCGAGCCCCGCATCAGGCTCTGTGCTGACATAGCAGAACCTGCTTAGTATTATCTGTCTCCTTCTCTCTCTGCTTCTCTCCTGCTGGCTCTCTCCAAAATAAACATTAAAAAATAATAAAAATTACTTGGAAGAGTAATGCCTCCAGTTTTTTTAATGCATCCAAACCTGGACAAATTTAAAAAATAATAATAGCTGAACAGTTTTCTTCCAAGCAAGTTAAACAAAAAAATATTTAGTATATAATTGATTCTTCTCCACAATTGAATTAAAGAGCAGTAATTACACATATAAATAGATGTACATAATACCCTTTCTTAGCTGGTAAGATTTTCTTCTTTGAGTTTCATTTTTCTAAAAGTAAACAAAAAATATAAATAATTTTCTTTCTATGATTACTGCTGGCAATGCTGTGAACTTGAAAGTTGTACCTTTCCTTTTAACTTTTGCATTGTTTTTCTATTGCTGCTATACCAAATCAGCAAAACTTTAGGGCTCAAAATGGCACATATTTATTTCCTTACAGTTCTGTAGGTTAGAAATCCAACATCAGTCTCACTGCATTGGTATACTTTGGAGACTCTAGTGAACCTGGAAAATTCACTTTCTTGTCTTCTCCACCTTCTAGAGTCCAGCTGCGTTCTGTGGTTTGTGATTCCCTTCCTCCATCTTCAAAGCCAGCAACGTCTCCTCTCTGTGACTCAACCAGAAAGGTTCTCTGAATTTTAGAATTTATATAGGGAAATACCTGGATAAACTAGAATAAACTCTCAAATTTTTTATCCTTCTTTTGTTTTTATTTTTTCTTTTAGTTATTTAATATTTAATATTTTATTATTATTATTATTATTATTATTATTTTTAAATTTTACATCCAAGTCAGTTAGCATATAGTGCCACAATGATTGCAGGAGTAGATTCCTTAATGCCCCTTACCCATTTAGCCCATCCCCCCTCCCAAAACCCCTCCAGGAACCTTGTTTTGTTCTCCATATTTGAAAGTCTCTTATGTTTGGTCCCCCCTCCCTGTTTTTATATTATTTTTGCTTCTATTCACTTGTGTTCATCTGTTCTGAGTCTTAAAGTCCTCATATGATTGAAGTCATATGACATTATATTTCTCTGACTGACTAATTTCGCTTAGCATAATACTCTCTAGTTCCATCCACGTAGTTGCAAATGACAAGATTTCATTCTTTGTGATTGCCAAGTAATACTCCATTATATATATATATATATATATATATATATATATACCGCATCTTCTTTATCCATTCATCAATCTTTGGACATTTGGGCTCTTTCCCTGCTTTGGCTATTATTGATAGTGCTGCATAAACATTGGGGTGCATGTGCCCCTTTCAAAACAGCATACCTGTATACCATGGTTAAATGCCTAGTAGTGCAATTGCTGGGTCATAGGGTAGTTCTATTTTTAATTTTTTGAGGAAATTTATGCTGTTTTCCAGAGTGGCTGCACCAATTTGCATTCCCACCAGCAGTGCAAAAGAGATCCTCTCTCTCCACACCCTCACCAACATCTGTTGTTGCCTGAGTTGTTAATGTTCGCCATTCTGACAGGTGAGGTGGTATCTCATTGTGGTTTTGATTTGTATTTCCCTGATGATGAGTGATGTTGAGCATTTTTTCAAGTGTCGGTTGGCCATCTGGATGTGTTCTTTGCAGAAGTGTCTATTCATGTCTTTTGTCCATTTCTTCACTGGATTATTTGTTTTTTGGGGTGTTGAGTTTGAACAGTTCTTTATAGATTTTGGATACTAACCCTTTATCTGATATGTCGTTTGCAAATGTCTTCTCCCATTCCATCGGTTGCCTTTTAGTTTTGCTGATTTTTTCCTTCACTGTGCAGAAGATTTTTTTTTATAAGGTCCTAATAGTACATTTTTGCTTTTATTTCCCTTGCCCTCAGAGACATGTTGAGTAAGAAGTTGTTGTGGCAAAGATCAAAGAGGTTTTTGCCTGCTTTCTGCTCGAGGGTTTTTGTTTTGTTTTGTTTTTTTTGTAATATAATTTATTGACAAATTGGTTTCCATACAACACCCAGTGCTCATCCCAACAAGTGCCCACCTCAATGCCCATCACCCACTTTCTCCTCGAGGATTTTTATGGCTTCCTGTCTTACATTTAGGTCTTTCATCCATTTTGAGTTTATTATTGTGTAGGAAAGTGGTCCAGGTTCATTCTTCTGTGTGTCGCTGTGCAGTTTTCCCAGCACCACTTGCTGAAGAGACTGTCTTTATTCCATTGGATATTCTTTCTTGCTTTGTCAAAGATTAGTTGGCCATATCTCTGTGGGTCCATTTCTGGGTTCTCTGTTCTGTTCCATTGATCTGAGTGTCTGTTCTTGTGCCAGTCCCATACTGTCTTGATGATTATAGCTTTGTAATTCAGCTTGAAGTCTGGGATTATGATGCTTCTTCCTTCGGTTTTCTTTTTCCAGATTGCTTTGCGAATTCAGGGTCTTTTCTGGCTCCATACAAATTTTAGGATTGTTTGTTCTAGCTCTGTGAAGAATGCTGGTGTTATTTTGGTAGGGATTGCATTGAATATGTAGATTGCTTTGGGTAATATTGACATTTTAACAATATTTGTTCTTCCTATCCAGGAGCATGGAATCTTTTCCCAGTTTTTTCTGTCTTCAATTTCCTTCATAAGCTTCTGTAGTTTTCAGTGTAGATTTTTCACCATTTTTGGTTAGATTTATTCCTAGGTATTTTATGGTGTTTGGTGCAGTTGTAAATGGGATTGATTCCTTGATTTCTCTTTCTGTTGCTTCATTGTTGGTGAATAGGAATGCAACCAATTTCTGTGCATTGATTTTATATCCTGCCACTTTTCTGAATTCATGGATCAGTTCCAGAAGTTTTTTGGTGGAATTTTTGGGTTTTCCATATAGAGTATCATGTCATCTGTGAAGAGTGACAGTTTGACCTCCCCATGGCCAATTTGGATGCCTTGTATTTCTTTGTATTGTCTGATTGCTGAGGCTAAGACTTCCAATGCTATGTTGAATAACAGTGGTGAGAGAGGACATCCCTGTGTTGTTCCTGACCTTAGGGGGAAAGCTCTCAGTTTTTCCCCATCGAGGATGATATGAGTGTTGGGTCTTTCATTTTTGGCTTTTATGATCTCAAGGTATGATACTTTTGTCCCTACTTTCTTGAGGGTTTTTATCAAGAAAGGATGCTGTAATAATGCTTTCTCTGCATCCATTGAGAGGATCATGTGGTTCTTGTCCTTTCTTTTATTGATGTGATGGATCACATTGATTGTTTTGCAGATATTGAACCAGCCCTGCATCCCAGGTATAAATCGCCCTTGGTCGTGGTGAATAATTTTTTTAATGTATTGTTGGATCCTGTTGGCTAATATCTTGCTGAGGATTTTTGCATCCATGCTCATCAGGGGAATTGGTCTATAGTTCCCCTTTTTAGTGGGGTCTTTTTCTGGTTTTGGAATCAAGGTAATGCTGACTTCATAGAAAGAGTTCGGAAGTTTTCCTTCCATATCTATTTTTTGGAACAGCTTCAAGACAATAGGTGTTAACTCTTCCTTAAATCTTTGGTAGAATTCCCCTGGAAAGCTATCGGGGCCTGGACTCTTGTTCTTTGGGAGATTCTTGATTACTAATTCTATTTCTGTACTGGTTATGAGTCTGTTCAAATTTTCTATTTCTTCCTGTTTCAGTTTTGGTAGTGTATATGTTTCTAGGAATTTGTCCATTTCTTCCAGATTGCCCATTTTATTGGCATATAATTGCTCATAATATTCTCTCTTATTGTGTTTATTTCTGCTGTGTTGGTTGTGATCTCTCCTCTTTAATTCTTATTTTATTTGTTTGGACCTTTGCTTTTTATTTTTGATCATACTGGCTAGGGGTTTATCAATTTTGCTAATTCTTTCAAATAACCAGCTTCTGAGTTCATTGATCTGTTCTACTGTTTTTTTTTGTTGTTTGTTTGTTTGTTTTGTTTTTGGTTTCGATAGCATTGATTTCTGCTCTAATCTTTATTTTTTCATGTCTTTGTTGTTTTGGGGTTTTATTTGCTCTTCTTTTTCCAGCTCTTTAAGGTGTAAGGCTAGGTTGTGTATATGAGACCTTTCTTCCTTCTTTAGGAAGGTCTGGATTGCTATATACTTCTCACTTATGACCACCTTTGCTGCATCCCAGAGGTTTTAGCTCATTCATTCTTTAGTAGGATGTTCTTTAGTCTCCAAATATTTGTTATCTTTACAAATTTTTTTTATTGTGGTTGATTTTGAGTTTCATAGCGTTGTTGGCTGAAAATATACACGGTACGATCTCGATCTTTTTGTACATGTTGAGGGCTGATTTGTGTCCCAGTATGTGATCTGTTCTGGAGAATGTTCCATTTGCAGTGGAGAAGAATGTATATTCCACTGCTTTAGGATGAAATGTTCTGAATATATCTGTTAAGTCCATCTGGTCCAGGGTGTCATTCAAAGCCATTGTTTCCTTGTTGATTTTCTGCTTACATGAATTGTCCATTGTTGTAAGTGCAGTGTGGAAGTCCCTTACTATTACGGTATTATTATCAATGAGTTCCTTTATGTTTGTGATTAATCGATTTATATATTTTGGTTCTACCACATTGAGGGCATAAATTTTTACATCGTTAGGTCTTCTTGGTGGATAGACCCCTTAAATATGATATAATGCCCATCTTCATCTCTTGTTACAGTCTTTATTTTAAAGCCTAGATTGTCTGATGTAAGTATGGCTACTCCAGCTTTCTTTTGTCGACCATTAGCATGATAGATGGTTTTCCATCCTCTTACTTTCAATCTGAAGGTATCTTTAGGTCTAAAGTGGGTCTCTTGTAAACTACATATAGATGGATCTTGTTTTCTTATCCTTTCAGTTACCCAGTATCTATTGATTGCAGCATTTAATCCATTTACATTTAGAGTGAGTACTGAAAGAAATGAATTCATTGCCATTATGTTTCTTGTAGAGTTGGAGTTTCTCGTGGTGTTCTCTGGTCCTTTCTAGTCTTTGTTGCTTTTGGTCTCTCTTTTTTTTTTTCTTTTTTATCTTTTCTCCCCTCAGAGAGTCCCCCTTTAAATTTCTTGCAGGGCTGGTTTAGTGGTCACAAACTCCTTTAATTTTTGTTTGTCTGGGCAACTTTTAATCTCTTCTTGTATTTTGAATGACAACCTTGATGGATAAAGAATTCTTGGCTGCATATTTTTCCAATTCAGCATATTGAATATATCCTGCCACTCCTTTCTGGCCTGCCAAGTTTCTGTGGATAGGTCTGCTGTGAACCTGATCTGTCTTCCCTTGTAGGTTAAGGACTTTTTTTCCCTTGCTGCTCTCTTGATTCTCTCCTTGCCTGAGAATTTTGTGAATTTGACTATGATATACCTGTTGACGGTTGGTTTTTGTTGAATCTTATGGGAGTCCTCTGTGCCTCCTGGATTTTGATGTCTGTGTCTTTCCCCAGGTTGGGAAAGTTTTACGCTATGTTTTTCTCACATAACCCATCTACCCCTATTTCTCTCTCTTCATCTTCTGGGCCCCCTATGATTTTGATATTGTTCCTTTTTAATGAATCACTGATTTCTCTAACTCTTAAATCATGCTCTTTTGCCTTAGTCTGCCTCTTTTTTACTGCTTCATTATTCTCCATAAGTTTGTCCTCTATGTCGCTGTTTCGAGCTATGCCTCATCCATCCTTGCCTCCATGGCATCCATTGAAGATTGCAGCTCATAGCATTTTTTATTTCATCCTGTGTAAGTTTTAATTCTTTTATCTCCACAGAAAGGGATTCTAATCTATTTTAGACCCCAGCTAGTATTCTTATTATCATGATTCCAAATTCTTGTTCAAACATCTTGATTGTATCTGTGTTGATTAAGTCCCTGGCTGTCGTTTCTTCCTTTCTCTTTCTTTTGAGGTGAATTCCTCTGTTTCATCATTTTGAAGGAAGAAAAGGCATTAATAAGGAAAAAAACCTAAAATTAAAAAATTATAAACAACACACACACACATACACAAATCAAATAAATGATGCTAGACCCTAGGTGGTTTTAGTCTGGTATTGAAAGGTGCTTGACAGATTAGAGGGAAATAAAAGAAAAAGACAAAAAAATAAAAAAGAAAAATAAAAAAAGGAAACGTTTGAAAATTTTAGAAAATGAAAAGAATGAAATAGTATAACATCAAATAATGGAAGTAAAATAGATTTTGTAAAATTTACAAAAAAGTAAAAAAATAGTAGAAAAATAAAGGAAATATTTTTAATAAAAATTGAAAATGAAAATAATTTTTTTCTCTTTCTGTATTGAAGAAAAACAAAAGAAATGACAAAGAAAGAAAAAAAAGAAAATTGAATAGATGGACCAGCGAACAGACTGAAATACAATTGAAATTACAACCTTTTCCCCTTCAAGTCAAACTATGAAGCCCTTTATAATCTGTAAATAAGCAGAAGGAGTGATTTGTGGTGTTCTTAAAGAGTGAGGTTGGCCGCTTTCAGTGGGGCTTAGTGTAACAGCTCCTTTCTCCACTAGATGGCGCTGCTTAGCTTACTGGGGTGAATTGTGACGCTTGCGGTGTGTATGCGCATGTGCGGGACTCGTGAAAATGGCTTCACCCAGCTCTCCGGTCTGTAGTATTGGAACTCTGTGCTCTCCCTGACCAGCAATCGCACCCCCATCCTTTATCTCCAGCTTCCGTCCACTCCCCACTTTTACTCTGTCTGTGACCAAGCCGTCAGGTTGCCAGGCAGCACCTCCCTCCTGAGTTTTATCTCAGATGCGGCTGCGTTTCCCGGCCCCTGACTTCTGAGGGACTGCGGCTTTGACCCGCTGAGATGCTGTGGGGGAGGGTCTCACCAAGCAATGGCCAGGTGCCGGCCATACCCAGGAAGGTTCATGGAACTGTGCTGTAGCCGATGCCCAGAGACTGCGGCTGAGTGCCAGCCTGCCCCAGAAAAAGTTTGTGTGATCATGTAGCAGCAGCGTTTCAGGGATTTTGGAAAATCACAACACACATCTGGCACCAGGCTTCACCTTTAAGGACCTTGTTTCAGCACCAGCGAATGTGGTTGTTCTCTGCGGTCCGCTGGGACCAGGTGGATACACAGCTTCTACCAAATGCATTTCAGCAGTGGAACTGCTTCTCTCATGTGGCCCGAGGACCTCCTGGACCCCACTGTGTTCCTGGGGATTTGCCCTTCCCAAGAGAGCACTACCAGGTATTGAGCTGTGGAGTTTCAGACTCTGTGCTCTCTGTTTATAGAGTCTTAATGGAATTTAAACCCTCTCCTTTCTCCTTTCTCCCTTTTTATTTCAGTCCCTGTGGCTGTTTCCACTTTTCCACTTTGTCTCCACCTGCTTTTGGGGGAGGTTCTTTTCATGTACTTCCCTGCCCCCCCCCCCCCCCCAAGCAAAACCAGCTCCCTGCTCTCTGGGGCTTCTTTCTCCCCCAATTCACCTCTCAGCACCGTATACCTGGTGAGTTGTGTGGTTCAGGTTGTGCAGATTTTTGTGTTAATCCTCAAATGAGTTTTCTAAGTGGGCAGGATGGTTTAGTGTTGATCTGGCTGTCTTTCATGGACATGAGATGCAAAAAAAACTTCCATGCTTTTCTGCCATCTTGGCTCCTCCCCCTGAAATTTTTTATCCTTCTAAATGTGAATATGTAAGGTAAAATATTCAGTTTCAGAAGTTAAGTTATAGACAGTTTCAGGAATTAAGATATAGACATCTTTGGGGCCTTTTTCTGTCTTCCGCATACTTTGAACTAATAAGGACAACAGCCACCTTTGCTATTGATTGTCACAGGTCTGGGTGGAGCAGTGAAAGACCAATTTTCAGTCTACCTTTATTCTAAACGAAGCGTTTAGAATGAATAACATATCGAAAAAAAGAAAATGACTTAGAAAATGTAAATAAATTCCAATGTGCCTGATCTTTTGGACCATTATTTCCATAAAGACAAGAAGGTACAGTGCTAAGATTTCAGTCCAGGTAGCCTGTCTGTAGAGTGTCATCTCTTTCCCATGATTATATGCATTTTTTTTATGCAGTGGAGCAAACAGTCTACACTTCAGTAAGTTGATATGAAGTCAAATAATGTATTTAAAACACTCACACATTACTTGAACCAAATAACTGCTCATAACTGCTAATTCTCTATTCTACACATTGCCCTTTAATCCAGGATCCAATAGAATTTCTAAAAAGATGCTAAAAGAAAAAGTTGTTACTTGGGAATGCAAGAATACAAGAGGGAGAAACTAGGCAGGACGAAGACTTGGAAATTTCTTTCCTCATTTGGCAAAAAGTCATACAGGGCAATGTTTAAAAGCAGAGACCTCTGGAACAAGATTGCCGAGTTCAGATCTGAGCACTGTGTGCATCCATCCATAAATATCAGTTTGAATCCTGCATCTAACTATCCTCAAAATATTTGGGTATGTGTCTTCCCTGAGTGTATAGTTCTTTGAGGAAGTGACGCTAGTGTTTTTTTTTACCATGGTTTTGTTGCTTCTTTCTGAGGAATTGGCCTTCCCTTGGGTCTTTAGGTCCAAGTCTGAAAACAGACTGGTATGAAAACTAAACAAGATCATTTATTGCGCTACCTTCAACCTCTTGTCTATCTAATTTTGTTCTGATGATGCTTGTAGGTTTATATCTTTGTTGGTTTGCCATATATTGGGGACATCCCATTCCATTAATCATCTCCAGGTAGTCCCTTCACTCCTGACCTTTCCCCTCATTGTAAAATTACTTGGTTTCTGAGAACTCCAAGGCACCATATGGTCTCTGTTGCTTCAGGGTCTGCAGGTGAGTTCTGTATCAAACTCTCTAAGTTTGAGCCTTAGCCTACAGAAGAAGGTCATGAAACTGCTTAAGTGGCATATGTGAACTTTGCCTATTCTGCAAATTTCTTGAAAATCTTAAATTATCAGAAATAAGGTCATTAAAAATGAAGAACACTTAATCACTATTTAAAAATTGTGATAAGTTCATTGATATTGGTAAAAATAATGCTTTTAATGTACAAATATTATTTAATACACACATCTTATAATTACCTTCCATAGAATACAATCTAATAGATTTGTTACCTGCAATATAATTTAAAGAATATTAACAAAAATAATATAAAAACAGGGAAGGGGACAAAACAGAAGAGACTCATAAATATGGAGAACAAACTGAGGGTTACTGGAGGGGTTGTGGGAGGGGGGATGGGCTAAATGAGTAAGGGGCACTAAGGAGTCTACTCCTGAAATCATTGTTGCACTATATGCTAACTAATTTGGATGTAAATTTTAAAAAATAGAAAGTAAAAAAAAAAAAAGAATATTAATTACAGCCACTATAGTCATTGTGATCCAATATTGAGACACAGGTTTAAAATTCCATAATAACTGTCTTCTATCAATCTTGTCGATGGTTGTATCATTAAGGATTTGCCAAACTGAGTATCTTGGTAAATTGGATTATATGAAATGTCAAAGTCACTTTACCTTTTCTATTATAACTTAGTAACAAGGCCTTCTAGGCCACTTTAGTGAGCTTCCATGGAAGAAGGCAGTGACACTACCAATGATGACCAAAATGAAAACTTTTCAGTGATAATGCCACATTAATAAAGAACCAGAAGCAGTGACTTAGCAACTAGGCCAAGAAAGAGAAAGGACAGTAAGTGTTTCTGACAGTATTGTCTGTATATTTGAAATTGTATGGAAAATAGCAGAGAAAACAAATTGCCAATAACTCATACAAGGACTACAACCACATTCGGTAATTTTACTAAGCTTATTTCTATATCAGTTATGAGGGCATTTGTACAGAAGGAAAAAAAGTGGATAATGGGTAAGGGAGAAAACAAAGTCAAACTGCAGTTCATTTGGAGGTGAAAAATTTTATTGGCATGCTCATTCTTTTAGGAAAACTGTAGCTCTCGGGTGTTATCTTCCATCAAGAAATATGAGACTTAAGAGAAAATGTGAGACACTCTGTGACTCTTAAGTCCCTCAGCAGAGCCAAAGAATATAATACAAACTGGCAGAGATGGTGTGAAATTTCCTAAAAGCATATAGAGTCATTTTGGTGTTGCATTATTGTTCATCACACTTCTTCTTGTCTAAATAATAGAACACCTGTATCTTACGGGCAACTCCTTTTTTCCTGCTCTGATTGTGGCTGACTTCTCCTCAGAACTGAAGTAACTGTTTACAGAAGTTGACACTCTTAGTTCTGTCAGTAAGAATACCTCGCATTCTCTATCCACAAGAACTGATTGAGGGATGGGTCCGTGACCTGAGTCATATTAATCAAGTCATTTTTGGAAACTTTGATTTAAAGAATTTCTCATAGTAAGTGCAATATGAGGGCAAATGGTGGTGGTTGTATTTGTCACCAAAAGGGAAGAATACATCTCAAAAAGAAGATAATGTAGAGAGAAAAAGATCTGAGAGATGGAGGAAGCAACAGATTTCTAATCACATTGTTTCTGTGTCTGAAGTCTGTTCATCCCTGTGGAAGTCCCAGTTAATAAACCAGTTTATCTTCTTTTGAAACTTAACGTGTTTAATCTGAGTCCTGACTGTCCTCATGTCATGAACCTAATCTGCTATGTAATTAAAGTTGCTATTTTCACTTCCTGTCTGGTTACTAATTCTAAAATTTTAGGTTTTTAGTCACTTTGCTTCCCTAGTATCTCAGATATCGATCCTCCTTCAAGTCACACTTCACAGCCATTTGGGAAATCTCTTAAGACTAGCTGATGGAAGAAGATCAAGCCTAAGCCTTGGTTATGAATGGGTTGGCTGAATGTGTGAATAAAAACTAAAAATGGAAGAAAGCTGTATTAAAACACTACTTAGTAGTGCCTTTGGTAGAGAGTAGAAATAAAGATACAAAATCCTCAAAATAGGCAGAGCTCTGGGGCTGATCTTGGCCATCCTCTTTGTATAGAGAGTATCTTCAAATAATAAAATGTATGGACCACTGACCAGTGGCAAATGCCTGCCTCAGTTAGTTTAGGAGAAAAATTTAAATATCAAGAATAAGGATATCTGGGGTAAATGCATATTCATGGATGTAAGTAAGCAAGCATGAACTGTACGGGTCTTTGTATCTTATGATAATGCCCATCAGAGTGGAGATATTAGAATTAAGTAAACTAAATAACTCAGCTGGTTCACACCAATCAGCCTTTGTCATGGGCCACCACCCTTCTAGTGTCTTAGGCATTTGATGATAGTGGCTATTGTTGCAAAAGTGGAGACCATTTATGGACCCAACACTATGGGATCTGACTTAGACCAAGGCCAGTCTCAGTATTCCTGCCACTGAATGTGTAACCTTCCAGCAAGAGAAACTAGAGCTGATATCCAGTTATGGAAACTTTATTTAATGGAATGTCTCATTAGACTATTGGTCTGCTATAGATACTTTGGGAAACGTAGATTTAGTCATTATTTCCTTAAATTTCTGGTTTCCCAATCTTTAACTGTTAATATGCTTGTCTGGATTACATAAGTGTGCTTGGACAGAGCCTCTGTCCTGGGAATTGAACATCTTCACTCTTCACAAACCACGGTGTGCTGGAGCTGGCACTGACTGGCACATTGAAGCCAACTGTTAAATTTTTAGGAATTTTTTGGAACAGGGCTATTATTAAAAGTTAAAGGACATAAACAAACATAAATTATATCAAGATACTTAAGTACTCAAACTTTATCACTTAATCATTTTACTACATTTTTCTATCTGTGTTCTTAGATATATCATGTAACAGTGTGATAGTGCTTATTTTCTTCTAACTTCTCATTCAGAGTAAGGATTCTAGTGAGCCATTTGGTCATGGTGGGAATTCATAGGAATCACCACATGATACAAATCAAGGCTTCCTCTTTCCCCTTGAAGAACTGGCTGATAAACTTCCCCAAATGTGCCTACATGTAATGCTACCTAAAGTCATCATTCTTTAAGAGAAGAACAATTTTTCCTCTATTAACATCAAAATAAATAAGGAGACAATTTTTTTTCTGTTATAAACAGTTTTTATCTCTGCATTTGAAAAACAATATTGAGATAAGAAGGCCTAGTATGAAAACATTGAAATGCCCTGTTAGAATATTAGAATGAGCTATCTCTCGTGGCTCATGGAAGTTCCCTATAAGGCAGAGTTGGTTTGTCCTTAAGTTAATAAAGAATTGACTGAGGTTTGTAAAACTTCATTAAGAATTTAAGATCCCTGGGGTGCCTGGGTGGCTCTGTCAGTTGAGTGTCCAACTTTGGCTCAGGTCATGATCTCACAGTTTGTGAGCTCAAGCCCCACATTGGGCTCACTGACAGCGCAAAGCCCGCTTCAGATCCACTGTCAGATTCCCTCTCTGCCCCTCTCCCACTTGCACGCACGTGCTTTCTCTCTCTCGCTCAAAAATAAATAAGCACTAAAAAAAAAGAGAAATAATTTAAAATTTCTGAGGAATAATTCTAGGTCACTAAATATCAGTTACCTTGGGCCTTTTTGATTGTAAAATAGAGTATTTTTACTGCAACAATTTCTCTTGATACCCAATGAGATTGAATTTTTAGCTGATTAATGGGATCCTTTGTATTTGTTAAAGACATTTTAGATAGAGGGTATATGTATGCATAATGATATGCAATTAGGAAAATGCAAAATATGAGCTTGGGGTGTTTTTGATTTTATGTGTAAGCTGTCAAGTACCTAAAAATATGAAAATGTAGAAAAAGCAAAAATTTCAAAGGAAATAAAAAGATGCTAAGGTGTTTCCCCTAGAAATTCTTTGCAATTACTAATGATCTTGGTGCTTATTTGCCAAATCTTTGGCTTTGCTAGAGGTAACATGCTCTTTTGTGTTAGAAGTATAAACTGTTATTTTTAAAACAGAAATACTTTTTTGATAAGTCATAATAGTTTGATTTTGTTTTTCTTGCCTCAGGAGACCTATCTAGAAGGAAGTTATCATGGCTGATGTCAAAGAGGTTATTGCCTGTGTTTTCCTCTAGGATTTCTATGGTTTCATGTCTTACATTTAGGTCGTTAATTTATTTGAATTTATTTTTGTTTGGTGTGAGAAGGTGGCCCAGTTTCATTCTTCTGCATGTTGCTGTCCAGTTCTCCCAGCACCGTTTGTTGAAGAGACTACTTTTTTCCATTGGATATTCTTTCCTGCTTTGTCAAAATGAATTGACCATATAGTTATGTGTTCATTTCTGGAGTTCCCATTCTTTTCTTTTGATCCATGTGTCTATTTTTCTGTCAGTACCATACTGTTTTGATCATTACAGCTTTGTAATATACCTTGAAGTCCAGAACTGTGGTGCCTCCAGTGTTGCTTTTCAAGATTGCTTTGGCTATTCAGGATCTTTTGTGGTTCCATACACATTTTAGGATTGTTTGTTCTAGTACTGTGAAAAATGTTGTTGATGTATTTATTGGGATTGCATTAATGGGTAGATTGCTTTGGGTAATTTAGACATGTTAACAGTATTTGTTCTTCCAATCCGTAAGCATGAAATATTTTTCCATTTCTTTGTATGATCTTCCATTTCTTTCATCAGTGTTTTATAGTTTTTAGAATATAGGTCTTTAATCTCTTTGGTTAGGTTTATTCCTAGGTATCGTATTGTTTTTGGTACAATTGTAAGTGGGATTGACTCCTTAATTTCTCTTTCTGCTTTGTCATTGTTGTATAGAAATGAAAAAGATTTCTGTACATTGATTTTGTATCATGCGACTTATTGAATTTGTGTATCAGTTCTAGCAGTTCTTTTTTGGTGGCGTCTTTTGGGTTTTCTATATAGAGTATTATGTCATCTATATTAGTAATAGTTTTACTTCTTCCTTGTTGATTTGGATGCCTTTTATTTCTTTTTGTTGTCTACTGCTGTGGCTAAGGCGTCCAGTACTATGTTAAAAAGAAAACAGCCAACAAAATTAAAAGGCAACCTATGGGACAGGAGAAGATATTTGCAAGTGACATGTTGGATAAAGGGTTAGTATCCAAAATTTATAAAGAACTTATCAAAATCAACACCCAAAAAACAAATACTCCACTTAATAATGGCAGACCTTAGTAGACATTTTCCCAAGAAGACATTCCCAAGATGACCAACAGACACATGGAAAGATGCTTAGTACCACTCTTTATCAGGGAAATAAAAATCAAAACCACAATAATTTGTCACTTCACACCTGTCAGAATGGCTGAAATCAACAGCACGAACAAAAGATGTTAACAAGGGTATGGAGAAAGGCGGACCCTTTTGCACTGTTGGTGGTAATGCACACTGGTGCAGTCACTGTGGGAAACAGTATGGAGTTTCCTCAGAAGGTAAAAATAAAACTACCTATGATGCAGCAATTGCATTACTAGGTATTTACCCAAAGAATACAAAAATACTAATTCAAAGTGATACATGCTCCCCAATGCTTATAGCAGCATTATTTATAATAACCAAATTATGGTAACAGCCCAGGTATTCACCGACTGGTGAATGGATAAAGATGTGGTATGTATCTCTGTGTGTGTGTGTGTGTGTGTGTGTGTGTGTGTGTGTGTGTGTGTTGGAATATTATTCAGCCATAAAAAGAGTGAAATATTGCCATTTGCAACAACATAGATGGAGCTAGAAAGTATGCTAAGCAAATAAGTCAATCAGAGAAAGACATTAAACACCATATGATTTCACTCATGTGGAATTTAAGAAACAAAACAAATAAGCAAAGGGAAAAAAGAGAGAGAGAGATATGCAGACCAAGAAACAGACTCTTAACTATAGAGAATAAACTGATGGGTGCCAGAGGGAGGTGGGCAGGGGAGGTTGGTTAAATAGGAGATGTGGATTAAAGAGTGCATTTGCTGTGATGACCAGTAGTGTTGTATAAAGTGTTGAGTCACTATATTGTGCACCCAAAACTAATAATCCCTGTTAACTAAGTGGAAATTAAATAAAAAATTTAAAAAATTGGAAATACTAAAAAATGGGACATTTATTTTTTATTACCAGGGCTCATCTTTGCTAGCACTTATATTAAATATCCAAGCCCACGTTTCTAAAATGGACTAACAAGATAATAGTTAAAATAAAAATAAAAATTAACCAACCAGATAAATAAAAAAGAGAAACAATGTTTGGTATCCTGAGAAGCAATTTTCTGGGGAATTCTACAAAATGAAGAGTTGGTGTTAAATCTTGCATTGTTAAATGACTTTGCATTGAATGAAATTATACTGACAAAATTTTGATGCATTTTTCCATTAGGAAACCAATTTCCACTTAAGTGGTAAAATCAAGCTTCAGATTGATTGTTATAGTAGAAAAGATTGTGCTGTCATGTCAGATGGATCCATGGAAAGGCACTATTTTTGTTTAGACAAATAGTAAAAATTATTTGAGTGCAAAAGAGCAGCACAACAATAAAGGCTTAATATAAAATAAGCTTTAAAGAAACATGGCTCTCTTATTTCTTAAAATGGAATTTATAATGGCTGGTTCAATCTATTTTAGAAAATACTATCTAACAAAATTTAATTTCTCATAGTGACTTAAAAAATTTAATTTTGTTTGTATTGAATTCCTGGAAAGAATTCATTTTCTATATTGTTTTGTGCTGTTATTGTTAATATTAATGTCTTTCTCTCACAATATTGTAAGATTTTATCCTCACTGCTTTTAATTTGGTGTGATTATTTGTTTTTTGAAAATCATTTTCTTTTTTAATTTTTTTTTTTAACGTTTTTATTTATTTTTGAGACAGAGAGAGACAGAGCATGAATGGGGGAGGGGCAGAGAGAGAGGGAGACACAGAATCGGAAGCAGGCTCCAGGCTCTGAGCCATCAGCCCAGAGCCCGACGCGGGGCTCGAACTCACGGACCGTGAGATCGTGACCTGATCCGAAGTCGGACGCTTAACCGACTGAGCCACCCAGGCGCCCCAGAAAATCATTTTCTGAAATTAGTTATGTCTAATGGGACAGATCTGTATCCTTAGATTGTTTCAACAGGTTTGGTTTGCCTCCCTTGCTTGTGACTTCCTATGGGAATTCCTGACTCTAGTTCTAGCACTAGCATAGACGCTCAATAAATATCTGCTTTATTTAGAGCAGATTGAATGAGCATTTTGCCCTAGAGAGGTTTGAAAAGCTGTTGATATTTGTGAGATTTATATGCTATAGTTTTGGTGAATCATAGGATCCACAGATTAACATGTAGTAATTTATTAAAGTTAAACTTTCACTGACAGTGTAGGTGACTTTGTTGTATTGCTTGAATATAGTATAGTAGTTGATTTGTTCTTTGAGTTCGTAGTTGATATAATCCATTACCATTAGTCTGAGAAGTGTATTGTACCAAGGAGATGTGAACTCAGAGCTCCTTACAATCTAGGGATTCTCCTTAAAAGTCAGGGTCTTGATAATGCACAGAGGCAGAAGAGCCTATTAATAAGCATGAGTCTTTGTGATCTGGTCACTATTATGAAGATGGGGAAAAAAATCAGTAAGATATTTAATCCCTAGTCGGGACAGAGGTCTTTGTACACATAGTCTAGACTCATGTGGAATCACGGGGGCCTTGGCACACACCCATAGGGAGCTGTGTTTACACTATTAAATCAGCAGTATGGTAATAGCTTTGGCACCAGTAGGGTAGTAAAGACAGATGACTTGGTCTGATAAATGCACCTTGGTTGGTACACATGTAGGATTGGTGTTGGCTTAATGCACTGACTCCAATCCATCTCTGTCATCAAAGGTAATGGAGCAACAGAAGAGAGCTGAACATTTTATATCTCTAGTGATGGTGCTTTGAACTAACCATTCCCCTCCCCCTCTCTTTTTTTAATTATCTGCATCCTAAAGTTATCAGAAATAACACTGGCTGGGGGCTGGGAAGCATGGTAAGCAGCTGGAGATTCCAGTTTTATTATTTGGGGCTCAAAAAAAATCCTGTCTTGTTTTTCTCCGGAAGGGGTTTTACCTACAATTCTCTAACCCAAAGAGCCCAGGAAACAGTTACTTACTAAGTTTTAAAAAAGAATAGTAAGGCTCAAAATAAGCGTTGTGGGTATGAGTATTATAGGAGAATTTTCAGAGGAATGCAATATATTGTCATGGCAAGAGCAGATGTTCGGGGATCAAGAGACATCCACTGTAGGCTCTGCCACTGACTAGCAGCAGGACCTAAAGGATTTGATGTATTTATCAATATAATGAGGCATTTAGAATACTAAAGTCCTTGGGGCGCCTGGGTGGCGCAGTCGGTTAAGCGTCCGACTTCAGCCAGGTCACGATCTCGCGGGTTCGAGCCCCGCGTCGGGCTCTGGGCTGATGGCTCAGAGCCTGGAGCCTGTTTCCGATTCTGTGTCTCCCTCTCTCTCTGCCCCTCCTCCGTTCATGTTCTGTCTCTCTCTGTCCCAAAAAAAAATAAATAAAAGTTAAAAAAAATTAAAAAAAAAAAAGAATACTAAAGTCCTTTTCAGTCGGACATTGTATGATTCTACTGTGGTTCTCCATAAAGGATTCAAACCTGAGCTGAACTCTGAGTTCAGGGTGCTTGCTTTAAAATATATTTTGCTACCTCCTTAAAAAATGAGAAATAGTGTACGCATACCTTGCTCTAGCCCCTGGACTTTATATCAACTTCCTCTTGATAGTTTTATATCTTAAGGACAACATTTATCAAGGGGATGATCATCTCTGTAACTCTTGACATATTTTACATCATCACACGAATGCATTTTCAGCTACTTATGCCAATGCTACCGCGGTAGTCAAGGTCTTAAAGCGTCCTTGGTTGACTTAAGTGAAATAGAGTTTTCTGTGCTTTTTAACACTTTGTATTTAAAAATCTATATGTTATAGTAGGAATTGTGGGTAGATGAATGCAGCCAGGGAGAGAAGAAATACGTCTTCCTGCAGGTCACAGAAATCAGTACTTAAATTGTGACTGTATGGGTAAAATGAAATTCTGAAGATCACTGTGTTTTCCAATGGCAAACTAATACTGAATTTTGTATTTGGGTGCCACTGGTTTTACTACAACATAGAGCAGAAAATCAAGTAACCTAGCTGAATATCCTATACTAAAGGATTTAGTGAAGTCTGGATATTTTCCGCACTTTAGGTCAAATTCAGCATTGTTGGTGCCAATAACTGGCCTTTTATTCCTGTATTGATGCTGTTTCTCCCAGAGCTATCACTGTGCTTGGAAGTATCCAGTTAGTCAAATATAGATGTTTCTGGTTCGTTCAGAAATAATAATTTATGATCTTGCTAAAGAAATATTTATTGTTCTCTGAGTAACAGTGTGAAGTTCAATTTCTCCCCAATAAATCCAAAAAGTCAGAGATTAAAGTGTAACCGTAAATGCAGCAACTTGGGCAAATCTCACAAACATTATGCTGAGCAAAATAAATCAATCCTATTCTAACTAGCCTGTGGTGATAGATGTAAGAAAGTGTTTTATTTGGAGGGGATGGAGGGTGGGAGCAGGGCCATGGGGTGCCTCAAGTGGGGGTGTGTGAGGAAACTTTCAAGGGTGATGATGATAATTTATATTTTATGTGGTGGTTACACAGGTACAATACAGCTGTCAAAATTCATTATCCTGAGTATTTAAGATCTACACATTTTATTGCATTAAAATTCTATTTCAATAAAAAATGATCCAAAAAAAGAATTTCTCAGCATAATCTTTCTGTACAAAAAATTATTAAAACTTGGAATTAAAAATAAAAGTATGGCAGCTGCAATTTCAGAAGGAAATGTTTGAACCTCATTACCAATGAAACAACCAAAATAGACAATAATTATGTAAATCTTTGATCATTTGAAGCTTTTAGAAGTTGTCCTAAGGGCAACTGCCACCCTGTGTATGTTTATACATAGGCCACTGTGACATCCTCAAGTGGTAATTTGTGACCAGAATAATCACAACATCCACAAGCAGGGCAGATTATAGTAGAAATGTCTGCAATGAAAATAATTACGTACTTTCTAAAAATAGATGGCCATTAATGAAAATGTCTTTCTGAAACACTTTGTTACTGGGTACTTCCCAGATAGAGGGTCTTTGACTTTGCTAGCTCTAATGTTTCACTCCTTGCTTCAATTTCGTTTTGTCCCATTCTGGTTTCCAGAAGCTTCTGAAGCTAAGACTGTCCTGTAGAAGGAAACTGGACTTGGGAATCTGAAAGAACTAAGCTTGAATCTGTGCCCTATCATGTACTCTGTGTTTTGATGGGGAGAATCTTTAAGTCTCTGTTTGCTTATCTGTAAAATGGGGATATCTTTCAGGTTATGAAGATTAAATGTGGTATTACCTGTGAATTTCTAAGTATATAGAATCACTCACTAAAAGACTGTAACTTGACATTGGGAATACTGAGTATGAGATTACACAAAGCTATGAATCATCATGGTTGCAGATAGGCAGGGAACCCAACTACTGCTAGCATTTTTATTGTGTTGCCTTAGTTAAGTTGCTGATGGTAAGATAAAAGACAAAGCCATACAGGAGACTGTCTTTTTAAGACAATTCTTGCTGCCCAGAATCTTTTTCTTCAAGGTCTTAAAAATGTCTTACAATGTCTTAAAAATGCCTTAAGACATATCTGTCTTTTTAAAAATTTATTTTTATATATTTTTAAAGTTTATGTATTTATTTTGGGGCGGCAGCGGAGGAAGGTCCAAGAGAGTGGGGTACAGAGGATTTGTAGCAGGCATCAGCATCAGTGAGCCTGATGCGGTGGGGGGAGCTTGAAATCATGACCCATGAGAGAGCCAAAGTTGGATGCTTAACTGACTGAGCCTCTCAGATGCCCCAAGATATTTTTGTCTTACTGTCCAAGGTCGTAAGTGTCTTAAAAAATGACACCAATGGGAATGTCTATTTCCATTTGTCTCTTCCTTGTTGTTTTGTTGTATAATAAATAATATTTCACCATAATTAATAACAGTATTTAAATCATAGTTGTGAAGTCCAGAAATCTGTGCTTATAATCTCCTCGTCAATTATAAATATGGTTTTGGAAATCATTACATCAATGCACTGTATACTCTGGGTAGTTCTCAGTGTAGCATAGACAGTACTAGAATTGGTCTGGAAAGGAAAAAAGTATGAGTCATTGCACCTCAACTCGTTATTAACAAGTGATGTGTGTCCAGTGACATTTTGAAGTACTTCAAAAGTATTTTCTCAGGTCATCTGCATCATTACAAGTATCTTCTTTTTATCAGCTTTTCTGCCTTTAGTTTTTTCACTTTTTGCTATCTGTGTATCTGTCTGTCTACTTACCTGTCCATCCATCCATCTCTATCTCAAGAGGACACCAGGAGTAGCCAAAGAAGACGTTAGAAGAGTGGATGTAGATTGATTACCAAGATTGTCTGCGATTCTGATGAAAATTTTAATCACAAGGAGGCTATCTAAAGACATTTAACTGTGGTATTCCTAATGTCCCTTACCAAAATGAACTGGAACCAGGTATTTTTGGTGGATACTGGCAGATGTACTGGTAACACGTAATCCAATTGGTTTTGTTTATTTTTAAATATTGTTTTAATCCATAGGCTATCTTCATTTGAGAAACACCAGTGTGTCCTTTTAAAAACTAAAGTTGCGAATCTTTATAGGGCTTTTCCTTGAAGGATCACCATAAAGGCACATTATAGCTTTGCAAATAGAAGGATCTATAAATAGGAAACAGAAGTATACCTTTAGAGGCCATCTGTGAGAGAATAAACTATAAAATCTTACTGAGTTTTGCTTGAAGTTTCCCCTTTCTTCTCCGCTCTGTGACTAGGGCTGCTCTAGATGTTTCAAGACTCCATTTTAAATCTGTTAACATAAGTATCCATTGAGCTGCTTTGGAGAAGGAATTCATTCCATATTCTGAGGTCTAGAATCACTTATTAGTTTGTGTACAACTACAGGATAGTTACGCAGCTACTGAGAAAGTAATGCCAGTATATGAACATGAAATGCTTAATACAATATTTATTAAAAATCTACTATGTGCTCTTCCAGGGAACAGAGTTGATAAAGTCAAGGCAAACAGATTCTTGTCCCATGCAGAGCTCTCATATGGGGGGCAGGGGGTGGGAAGGTAATTCACAGGCATTGACTGTACCATTAGGGAACTGTCACAAACAAAACTGGAGTTTCTGACCCAGCCAAAGGAGACTTCTCAGAAAAAGTAATGAGAAAGACATGGCTAAGCTAACTTAGAAAGAAGAATAAGAGCCAACTAAGGAAATAAAAAAGAAGGAAGACATTTTTTTTTGTTTGTAAAGTAAAGGATATATGCACAGGCTTAGAGCAAAAAGCAAAATAAAACCCAATCGTGTTTTTTAAGAACAAATGGGAGGATGGGTGGAGTTGTAGAAGCCAAGGGAGGACTGTGGTGGTAGAGATGACGGAAGGGTTATTCAGAAAGCCAGACCATCAAGGGCTTGGAAATCTTACAAGAGATTTTTAATTTTATTGTGTGGTCAGTGGCAAAGGCTTTTGATAGAGTCAAAGAGGGCTTGAGGATGGACCTCAGAGTATTTTGCTTTAGGTAAGTCTAAATGCAGCAGTGAATTATAGATGAGCAAAAGTGGAGACTAGGAGATCGGTTACAAGATTGTTGCAATAAGCCAGAATTGCAGTGATGCGGATCCAGACTCAGCAATTAATAGGAATATTAGGAAAAAAATGAAAAATTTTAGAAAAAAATATATGCTAAATAAAGTCCTTAAGAGTTAGCAAATACTTGGGGAAGAGCTATAAATAAGGCAAGTGTAGGTCCAGGTTTCTGACATCTGTATGCAGGGGGATGATATTCACTGGAACAGGGAAAACAACGGAAGCAATGATGGTGGGGAGATGATATATTTGGGTTTCTATATGATACATTTGAATTATTAGACCCCTACATGGAAATGTCCAGTAGAAAATTGTATATGGAGATCTGAAATCCAAAGGAAGATAGAGGCTAACAAATAGACTTAAAGAATCAGAGGCACAGATGAAGATTGAGGCAGAAATAGTAGATGGGCTTGCTTTAGATAAAATGTGTACAATGAGAAGAGGTTCTTGTCCAAACAAATTTTCTAATGTTGAATGATAATAACCTCAGCTGAGTTTATCCAAACCCAGCCAAAGTTCTTCCTTACTGAGATAAAATATGGAAAGACTTCTATTGGAATCCAAATGATGGTATTTCATTAATTAATATATAAGCAGAATGAACTAGTATACCAAATGATAATCCAAAAGGTGTATCCCAATATAAAAATATGTATTTTCTATCTGATAAGTTATTATATTACGTTTTCAAAGAATCACTGTGGTTTAATTTATGTTATGATTTATATCTCTATTTCAAAGCTCTTAGATTTATATATAGAGTTTATGATTTTCTTTGCATTTTCTTAAAACATCAGGTTAACATTACTAATCATCAGGGAAATTCAAATCAAAACCACAATGAGATATCATGTTACACCTGTCATAATGGCTAAAATAAAAAAAAAACATAAGAAATAATAAATGTTGGTAAAGATGTGGAGAAAAGGGAACCCTTGTATCGAGGGGAATGTACACTGATTAAGCCCCTGTGGAAAACAGTATGGAGGTTCCTCAGACAACTAAAAATAGGAATACCTGACAATCCATTAATTCTACTACTGGATATTTACCCCAAGAAAACAAAAATACTAATTCAAAAAAATATATATACCCCTTCATTTATTGCAGCATTATTTATAAGAGTCAAGATATGGAAGCAGCCAAGTGTCCATCAGTAGGTGTAAATGGATAGGGATGTGGTGTTTGTGTGTGTGTGTGTGTGTGTGTGTGTGTGTGTGTGTGTATACATACATATACATACACACACACACACACACACACACATATATACACACAATGGAATATTCCTCAGCCACAAGAAAAGAATGAGATATTGCCATTTGTGGCAACATGGATTATCCTAGAAGTTATTAGTCTAAATGAGATAAGTCAGAGCAGGAAAATACCATAAGATTTCACTTATATGTGGAAACACAAAGCAAACAAACAAAAACAAAAGGCAGACTTTTAAATACAGAGAGCAAACTAGGGTTGCCAGAGGGGAAGGTAGATGCGGGGATGGGTGAAATAGATAAAGAGAATAAGAGGTACAAACTTCCAGTTATAAAATAAGTAATCCATGGAGATGAAAATCACAGCATAGGGAATGTATTCCATGATATTGTAACAGTATATGATGACAGATAGTGACTACACTTACCCTGGTGAGGATAGTTTAATGTACAGAATTGTTGAATCAATGTTTTACAACTGAAAGTAAATCACATTGTGTATTAATTATACTTTAATAAAAAAACAAGTAAACATATGTAATGCTGGCAGTTAGTAAATATTTTACTGTCTCAGGGGAAAGAAAAAGTATTATCAAGATTTCTTACTACTGATTAAAGACAACTGATGTTTGTTAGATTACAACTTGACTCTAGCTACAACTGTTGGATATTACCTTGTTAAGGGGAATTTTTTTTTCTTTTCAAAATTTTATTTAAATTCTGTTTAGTTAACATATAGTGCAATATTGGTTTCAGGAGTGGAATTCAGTAATTCATCAATTACATACAACATCCAGGGCTCATCACAACAAATGCCCTCCTTAATAATACCCATCACTCATTTAGCCCATACCCCACCCGCTCCCTCCATAAAACCTCTGTTTGTTCTCTATCGTTAAGACTCTTTTATGGTTTGCCTCCCTCTCTTTCCCCCCCTCCCATAAGGTTGTCTGTTTTGGTTTTTAAATTCCATATATGAGTAAAATCATATGTTATTCGTCATTCTCTGACTGACTTATTTCGCGTAGCATAATACACGCTAGTTCCATCCACATCATTGCAAATGGCAAGATTCCATTCTTTTTAATGGCTGAAAACTATTCTGGTGTGTGTGTACACACACACACACACACACACACACATATATATATATATATATATATATATATATATATATATGACATCTTTATCCATTCTTCAGCTGATAGACATTTGGGCTCTTTCCATAGTTTGGCTGTTGTTGATAATGCTGCTACAAATATCAGGGTACACATATCCTTTGAATCTGTATGTGTACTTCCACCACTGGTATATGTAAGTGCCTATTTGGCTATATATTCTCAATGGAATTAAAAATATCTTCTCTATTCAGAAGATGGATTCTATCTTGTTATAGTTGACATTCCATTGATTAATGTACTGATTAATAGTGGACTATTTATCATGTTCAATGAAGTCTACTTTTTCACTCATTATTTATCTTTTAAATTTTTGGTGATATTTCTTATATTTTTATTGGTATTTTTATATTAAAATATTTTTGTTTTATGATATTTTTAATAATTTAGAAATTCTTTTGCCCATCTAAAAATATGTACCTATGAGTTGGAAAGATATTTGTAGATACAGAGTATATACCAAAGATTTTAGGGAAAAAAGTGGTAAATGAAAGAAGCTTCTTCATCCTTATTCCTTCATCAAACCAACTAACTTATTGGATACTGACTGTGTACCAAGAAATATGGTGAATTATTCATGATTTCTGCTCATATGAAGTTTACATTCTGGTGGAGATGAACAAATATGTAAAGAAATTTTCCCTACTGATATGTACAGAGACAGGTCCAAGAAGTAATGAGAATATTGAAGAGAGAACATTTGCTCCTTCTTGGAGAAAGAATAAGGAAGCCTTCAAAAAAAGTCTCTATGTGAGTTCAATGACAATAATGACTCAAACAATTTAGGCAGGAGATAAAGGAGGGGGTATTCCAAAACAACGAAAATGCACGTTCAAAAATGTGGAGACATTTCAGTACTTTGAATGATTAGAGTGGTCACTTCTGGCTTGATGATTTTTTTAAGATGCAGCTTTTAGCCCTCTGCTTTGCATATATATATATATATATATATATATATATATATATATATATATATATATTTAATATTTTAAAAATAAACCAGTAAGTGGACTCACTGAAGAATGCATGAAATAATGAGAAGCGATAAAGGAGCAGAAAGAGGTGTGGTGTGGCAGGAGAGTGGGGTACAGTTGTGACGGCAGTGTTGTTGGAAAGAGTGGGAGAGATGAAGCTTGTGCCCTTGCACCTGACATTCATTCCATCAAACAAGACATGTCTGACTACTTTATTGATGCTGTGAAATTATTTAATAGTGTATAAGTGTCATATACCTGATAATGGCTAAGAAGTTAGAAATACTATATTTAGTTTTTAAAATTAGTTCCATAATTCTTTCATTTGAATTTCACCTCAACATAAATCCACAGTTGGTATAGGCTTAAAAAAGCATTAGCAAGGTTTCTATAGATTTATTCTAAGAAAAAGGGAAAAAAAGTATTATTGCCATCAAAATACCACTTTTACTTAGATTCTGTCATCTGTCGAGTAGATACTTTTTCCAGGTCCTGTCTGCTTCAAAGATGCCAGAAAGCCTGATGTATTTTCTGACATTTCTGTTTGACATTGCTTTGTAAAATATTGAGAATTTTCACGTTTCCAGTGCCTCAGTGTCAATGTAACTTGTTTGAGAATACCACATTGGTGTGTGTTCTAAATGATAGTCATGTAACTTGGAGGCCAGATTCTGAAGAAATCTCAAGTGTAACTTCTGATGCAATTTTTGTAGTAAGACTACCATAATTTATCTTCTTCTTTCCTTCCATAACCTGAAGTTAAGAAGTTTTGTGTTGTATTCTACTTTGTGCAGCTGTAGGAGTAAACTTGAAAATAGAAATCTCCTATCTGTGCAAAATGTGTTGCTGAATAAAGCTTCTTAGAAGCCTTCATGACAAGAACTGTTCATAATTAGAAAAAAAAATTCCCGTCTTAAATCTTAGCTTAAAAAAATTATATTCACAGATCCAAACCCTAATGCACATACATACTATAAATATAGTAACATTAAAACAGCCTCAAAACACTTTGTGAAGCCCCCCACCTCCCCACAAAATATTTCTCGTTCTTTAGTAGCTGATATTAATCAAAATCTCTTTGCATTTTCATGCTCATTATTGGAGGTGTTCCACACTTGGGCATGATTTAAATTTCCATAAAAATGCAATGAATCTGGAGCTGGCATTAAAATGTTATTAAGATGACAAGTTATGATCAGTGCCTTCTTAGATGGGGTTGGTGATAGGGGTTTCCCATTTATTAATCCTAGCAGAGGTCTTGCATGGCTGCTCATTTATCATTCTCCTTTCATTAAGATGTCTTTTAAGATGTAACAGAGCCAAAAAAAAAAAAAAAAAAAAGTTGTCCTATAACACTGCCTGAATGTCTCAGTCTTGGGTGGTTGCAGGTGACTCTGCATTTGGCATATGGGTTTGTTCTGCTGATTTGTCTCCTTCCTGCTCTCCAATTATCCTTTGATGGCATTTTCCTTGATCTTATGAATTACCAAACAGCCAGGAGTCATGACCATTCTAACTTTCTAAGTTCAGGGCTATGAGGTATCCAAGTGTGGAGTTCTGGAAGTCTAGGAGCTCTGGGTGAAACATGGGTTGATTCAGTTTTAGCATATACACATGAACTTAACTGATTTTTGGCAAGTTACTTTATATTATATGCTGCTATAAAAGCATAATCATACCATGTCGATAGAAATAAATATATAGAGAATAAAAACATGTCTTCTGAGTCTTCTTTGTTCCTTATTCATTCATTTTCCATTTGTTTGCATTTACTAATAAGAAAGTGACAATAGCTCCTGACTATGAGTAATAGAGGAAAATGTTACCTTGAAGAAATGATAAAATACTTCCAGCATTTTATTTTAGTCACGAGACACCTCAGTTCAGGTGCCATAATTTGAGTATAAAACTCTCCTATTAGAAGAGCCCATGTGACTAGTTACAGAGGATAATAGGCAGCTTAGGCTTGGGGATGGATGGAGATAAAAAAGAAATGAGATCTTAAGCATGCCAGCCAGTTTGGGGTATGGGTGAAGATCATCAAATTAAAGGAAATATGTTTACATATTCTCAGTGGGGTAATAAAGTACGTAACAAGTAATAAAAGAACAAAGCATAACAGAAAACATCTATGGCAGAGTACATGTATATCACAAACAATTTTTTTAATGAAAAAACAAAACACATGAAACATATATGAATGTATTTAAATGGAAATGCTATTGGGTGTACTTTATATAAAATAGGCACTCTACCTCAAAAAGTTAAACATAGAATTACCACATTACCCAGAAAACTTAGTCCTGGGTGTATATGCTCAAAGGAATTGAAAAAGAAGGACCCAAACATGTATGCCAGTGTTCAGTGCAGCCTCGTTCACAATAGCCGAAAAGTGTGGTTAAACACAATGTGCTAAACATATACAGTGAAATTTTATTCACCCACAGGAAGGAATTAATTGCTGATAAATGCCACAGCATGGATCAATCTTCAGCGTGTAATACTGAGAAAAGCCAGACACAAAAGGACACAGATTGTATGATTTCACTTGTACGAAATATCTGGAATAAGCAAAATTACAGAGAAACTAGATTATAGGTAACTAAGGATGGGGAGTAGGAAGCAATGTGGAAGTATTGCTTAATTGGATACAGAATGTCTCCCTGGGGTGATGAAAAGTTTTGGAAATAGATTGTAGTGAAGGTTACACAAAATTGTGAATATGATTAGTGCCATTGAATTATACACTGAAAAATAGTTAAAGCAGCAAATTTTATGTTCTATATTTTTTATCACAATAAAAATACTTAAAAATACAGATATCCAATAAATTTTTAATGGATCAGAATGAATAAGATAATAATATGTCTTACCCCTATCATACAGACATATACTGGCCTTATGCATGTCTTTTCGAAAATGCAGTGTATTTTTAGGTATTAATTTATCAATCCTCGTACAAACCAAAACTTTGGAATTTAAACATCAATTTGAGAACATCCCTGAATATTCATTCACCTTGTTTGTGCTGTAGTGAAGTGAAATACAGCTGCTGTACTCTAAGAAACTCCAGGCCATGCTGCCAGAGACAGAGGCCACATGAAAGGACCTGGGGTAGGGGGAGAGAAAAATCTTGTGGAGGGAGAAACATACGGAACACATGTGTAGAACTGAGTTGGCACCAGTCATACTCTCAACACAGTCCTATTAATGACGCCAGAAAATGGACAAGGAGCAGAATTACTCATTAAATAGACAGAATTGTAAATACACTACCATTGTTTTCATCTGTAAACTTTTGCTATGATTCAATAAATAGATTACTAAACTAATACATTTATTCACCCAGAAAATATCTATTGAGTATTTAATTTACTCTATAGGACCTAACTGCAGTTCTAATTTTGATCTCTTTGCACCAAAAGTTCCTTGGCAGGGACCTGGTTTTTTATTCTCTTTTCCTTATCCATCTTCATGAATTTACCTGACCTGATCTTTGAATCTGTGTCCTGGGCTGAAAACTCCCAAGTTCCAAATTAAAGCCCTTGTAGATACCTACAGCTTCTCTGAGCTTTTAAGTCTTAGGAGGTTGTAGATACACTTTTGCTAGATTCTGTATTTTTACATTGGAACTTGTTCATTATTTTAACTCTTCCTTTTTAATGTTAAACACAATTTTCTACCTTCTGCTTTCCCTAGGAACTTGTCAAGGAAATTTCCCTTATTTTTTCCTGCCACCTAAAGGAGGTATGACACAGAGTTTAGGAATATACAGGCATCTGGGAAGAAAATCATAAGAATGCTGATCCATGTTGATGAGCCTAACCATTTCAGTTCTCTGTTCATTGCTACAGGGACTTGATTCATTGTATAATACTAGGGTAGTTTCATAAGTGGAGGTATTGAGGAAATTTATCATGGAGTTAAAAAAAACACGTAAGGTAAATATGTGTGCATGCATGTACATGTGCACTCAAAAACATCACAGTAAATATGAAAATATTAGAGAAAAAATAATATTACTCTGTTAGATACATTTCTGAACTTATGGAGCTCATTTTAGAGTTTTGTTGAGTGAAATGTGTCATTATTTATAGTTCACAGTGCTATAAAAATAATTTATGAAATATATTTTGGAGGTATTTTCATTTTTGAGGTATACACGGATTGTTACATTTGAATAATAATTGATATATAAATATACATACTTGATGTGTACAATTTGATAAATTTGGACATTTGCAAACTGTTCTCTAGAACGTAGCATAAACAAAACTCAATATTCACTAAACAACATACACACAAACTATATGTTTCTATATGACAATTTTTGTCAATAAATATGGTGACATGAAGAATATTTATAGTTAGAAAACCTCTGTGGAGCATTACAGCAAGTAGAGTATTTCCCTGCTGAGATTCCACTAAGCCTTCTGTATGTAATGATAGTAGTAGGTGAATGCTGTCTTTGAGTTTATTCTGAGGTGTCATTTTTTAATTTTAATGTTTGTTTATTTTTGAGAGAGAACACGAGCAGAAGAGGGGCAGAGAGAGAGAGACAGAGAATCTGAAGCAGGCTCTGAGCTGTCAGTGTAGAGCCCAATGTGGGGCTTGAACTCACAAACTGTGAGATCATGACCTGAGCTGAAGTCGGGCACTTAACCAACTGAACCACCCAGGCACCCTGTTCTGAGGTGTCTTAACAATATTTAATACTTTGAGTAGTGTTGGATTTTTCTCATTGACCATAAATACCTTTTTTCCACAATAGGCTCCAATAAGAAGACCCATTACCTAAATTATAAACAATACTTCCAGACCAATTTACTTCTGAAATAATTTTAGGGGCACTTGGTGACTCAGTCACTTAAGCGTCCACCTCTTGATTTCAGCTCTGGTTGTGATCTCACAGTTTGTGAGGTCAGACCCCACATTGGGCTCTGTGCTGACAGTGTGGAACCCATGTGGGATTCTCTCTCTCACTTCTCTCTCTACCCCTCCCCTGCTGGTGCTCTCTCTATCACTCTAAATAAGTAAATAAACTTAACAGCATTTTAAAAATTTAAAAATCAAAAATAAATTAATAAGTTATCATCAGTAAAAAACTTTCTAATTTATTCAAGTACTACAGTCCAAACCACATAATTTTAAGCGATAGTATTTTGTCAGGACCTTAGGAAGAATAGATTGAGGAAAGATAGGCATTCATGTTCAATAATTTATCCAAAACTTGTGATCTAAACACCATGTTTAGGGGCGCCTGGGTGGCGCAGTTGGTTAAGCGTCCGACTTCAGCCAGGTCATGATCTCGCGGTCCGTGAGTTCGAGCCCCGCGTCAGGCTCTGGGCTGATGGCTCAGAGCCTGGAGCGTATTTCCGATTCTGTGTCTCCCTCTCTCTCTGCCCCTCCCCCGTTCATGCTCTGTCTCTCTCTGTCCCAAAAATAAATAAACGTTGAAAAAAAAATAAATTTAAACACCATGTTTAGTGTTAAAAATACAGAAATGAAATGACATGGGCTTAAGGTATTGAAAAATCAGTTGTAAAAGGGAGAAAAGAATTATATAGGTGACCCGTGGGTGGATATACTGCTTTTTTTAAAAAGAGAAGTAAAAACTGAGGTTGATAATAATAGAATTCAGATATATCTGTCAAGTTCCCAAAATACTTGAGGCAATGGTAACTTTATGAAAGCAGCATATATACTTCTATTTGGTTTAGTTATTTTCTAATGGGTTTTTAATACATGCTACATTGAGTTCTCTTCCAAATGCCATGGAGTTAGAGGAGCAACAAAGACAAAGATGATATGGTTTACCCATGCTTTGCAATTGGTGATTTGCATATGACTATTCTGTCTACTTTCATTTCATTTAAAATCTTGAAAAAGATAATTAAAACATGAAAATACACTATAACAAAAACTTCCTGTGTCATAATTCTTATTTACCACTGCCATTTCCTCTTGTATGCAGGTAATTACTTAGATATAGTCTGGTTGCAGTCAACAAGAAGGAAAACTTACACTTTTATCTTGAAATATCTAAAAATACTATTGAAGGTCTTTTTTCTTTATTTGTTCTTTCAGACCATTTCATACACAAGAACATCATGTAGGAAAACACCTTATATTTGAAATATACCAGATCCAATGCAATCACTTGTGCTCTCCATAGCAAGTCAAAAGCCCCAGAAAATCCATGAGTGCTTTTTTTCCCTGAAATTGATGTACCCACCACACATTACGTTAAAAAAATTCTGTTGACCTTACTTAATAATTTTATAGATGAGGAAATGGGAATCCTGTTCCTATGTTTCCTAAAGAAACAACCCAAAACAACTCAAAATCTCAAAGCTACTGTATTTCTTTTATTGTTGACGCAGCCCAGTAAGCTTTCTTATATAAATAATACGTGGGTTAAAAAACAGCTTGTCTCTCACATATCTAATTTAAAGGACTTACTTAACTGCTTTTTCAGAGACTCTCATAATTTTTTCCAATTATTGATGTCTTTACTAGAAAAGATTGTAGGATGAGATTTACATCAGTAAGCTCTTTTTCTTTGTATGTGGCCCATCTATTTTTTATGAGGAAATTAAAGACAGAATATTTAAAATTCTAAAGTGCTTTGGACGGTTGATCCAGAAATACGGAGACTCTTACACTTAAGAAGAACTATATAAATAATGACTAACTTAAAAAAAATTACAATCAAGTTATTTGCAGATAAATGGAAACTAAGAAAATTCAGTATTTGAAACTTTGAAGACTATTTTTCAGACTTAAAGTAAATAATACTGTATAGAAAGTAAGATGTATAGGCAATAATAAAGATCTTTCATATGTAGGTAATACACCAAATATTTTTTTCTTCTCATAATTTGCTTAACAGTCAAGTGATTACTTAAAGCCAAAATAATAACACTTTAACTTGGGTTTTATAACATATAGAGACAAAATAGTGTATGAGACAAATGCAGGTAATTGGAATTATCCTCTTTTAGGGTTATTGCATTTTGAGATGCCAGGTATAAAATGAGAAATGAGAAGTATGAAATATGGATTAATGAAATGAAGTCTTGTTATAAACTTTGATAAGGGAATTAATGTAATACAAAAAGATATTATATTGTCCCCCAAAAGAAGATGATAGTAGACAGGAAGAAATGGAGAATGTATGGTAAGATGGTAGATATAAACCCAATCACATCAGTATATATATTTAAAGGCAGCAATTGTCAGACTGGATATAAAACAAGCCCCAAATATATGTTGTCTACAAGAGATGCTCTTTAAATATAAAGACATAGATTAAATTTAAGAGTAGGTAAAATGTATATCATGTAAAACATAGGTCTGGGTAAGCTAAAACAAACAAACAAAAAAACTCTATTGGTACTAGAAGCAGATTTTAAGACAAGGGGTATTACATGTGGTAAAGTGTGACATTTCCTAATGATATAAGGGACACTTTATTAGGAAGACATAGCAACTCTAAATTAACTAATAACAGAACTGCTAAGCCTATAAATCAAAAATTGACAGAACTAAAATAGAGTAGAACTAAATAGAATAGAACTAAAATAGAATAGAAAGTAACTCTCAATGAAATTTTTTTTAAAGAGGATCATATTAAAACCATGGCTGAAAATGCTAATCAAATTTTCCTATGTGGAAGACTGAACAAAGAGTCTATATATTTCCAATGTATTCCTAAGAATTATGTAAAATTCGCATGAATGTCCATGATCTCAGACTCTGAGAAAACTCTAACACACAGTCCATGTATGATGCATTGACTTTTCTGCATGACCTACTGTGAAGTTTTGAGGGTTAGCATTTGGGAGAGTTTGATGCTGAGTGGATGAAAATCATCCTGGGCACGCTCCAGGCATTGTTGTCTCGTTTGGTAGATTTACTTATTTGTTTTATTGCTGAACTCTATTTAGCTCTAACAAAAGTACTTCCAAATGTGTATATTCTGGGTATACTCATTTTTCTTAAGAGATCACAGAGCAATAAACATACTGACAGTGGTTTCTAGGCCTGCTCTTAAGAGCTGTGATTCAGAGAAACAATTAGCATTTAGTTTCAGAGGATATTAGAAAATAAAATAACTTACTGCTTATAAAATATTTTTAGGATATACTACTGTATATTATGCAAGGACATGTTCTCACTTAAAATTGGTGATCAGAATATTGTTTATGGCTTGAAAATATGCATGTAATTTTTTGCTATCAATTCCTAAATGCTTTTTTGAATATTCTATAAGTACTTCCTGTAAAGCTTTTAGTAATCAAGCATTGATTTAAATGTTAAAATAGTGACTATAAATCTGTTGTTATGCCCCATTCTGAGCTTCTCTAAAACCATGCCCTCTAGGCACTTAATTCCTTAGTGCAAATCATGGTAGTGATGAATGGCTCTCCATGCATCAGTTTCCTAATTGGAAACAGGCCTATAATACTGACACATGCTTTATGTCACTACTGTTCAATAGAAACATGCCTCATATTCTGTCAAAATTGCATTTCTAGGTGCTAATTATTTTCCTCTTCATGTGATTCTCTGGTATCTCTGTAACACAATTGATGAGAATATCCAAGAAATGGTAAATTATCGCTATTTCAGTGACATCACTTCTTTTCTCTAAAAGTGCAACTACTGCACTGAAGTCATGTTACTAATAAACCTGATGCTGATTTTAAAGTCAAATCACAAGAGGACTTGTAAGGTGGAAAAGTAGCCCCCTTGCCAAAAGAGAATAGTGTACGTTGCGTGTATTTACATTCACATTTGATCATTTGTTGAATGCCTCTTCTTTAGGTGTCACCTAAAAATATGACAGAAGTCACTGGTAGGGAGCTTCTCCATTCACTTAAGTTACCAAATTGTTCAAGAATTATAGCAGAATTGCCTTATGAAAGCAGTTAGTAAACTCTCCAAAGGATGTTTTAAAGAAGGCCCAGGTTTTGAGGTTGGTGATATCCTAGTTGTAAATAAGTCAAAATAACCCTTTTTCTTTTCTTAACATGGAAAACATAGAGGTAGTATCGAGAGAGAGAACAGATCACTTTTGTGGAGCATACGTTTTGAGGGTATCAGCAGCCATCCCTTTTTCTTTCTTTTTGGAAAAGGAGAGAAGGTATGCTATTGATTCTCTTCTCTAAAATCAAGGAAATGGGGTAGAAAAACAACTGTTCATAAAATTCATGTTTATATTCAAGATACAGAGACCGAACTCTCTTCTGCTGAAAGTATGCTTGAATATTGAATACATCCACATGACTCATACCCAGAACTAGAGAAAAATCACTGGGAAAGATACCAGAGTAGTATATGTGACAGTGGGCCTGGTGGTGACAGTACCCAGACTTCCCCTTGAATTTCTGGTCCTAAGGGCAATAAAGGATGAATTTTATAGTATGTTAGGGTCACAGATGTTAAATAGGACTGCAGCAATGGGATTTCTGGGACACACAGCACCAGAACAGGAAAGTGCACATACCATGCTTTGTGAGGCTGAGGTGCCTCTGTGGGAGAGGGGGGGAGGTTGTGGGTATTATGATTTACCTTGAATTTGAAGACATGGAGACTGGATTAGGGTAGTTGCTTGTGATTGTTGCTGAATCAAGATCAATGGTGATGTCAACATAAAAAAGAAAGCAAACTTCATGGGCACTCACATAAATGAATTTCCTCTCTCCTTTCTCTTATCCCTAGCCCACCCTGACACCAGGGACTAAGGCCAGTTAAGATGGATGGGGGAGACAAAGGAGTGAGCCCAACACACCTTTGCACCAAACCAATAGGGTAACAAGTCCAGTCCACGTCAGAGTATATAAATATTTAATCAAAAATATTTTAAATTCTAAGAATAGATAACTGGTCTTCTGCTGTTTTCTTAACTGAAAGTGTCTGAACCTTAACAGAAATGGCCTGGAATATTATCAAGAGAGCCATCCATCTAGTAGCATAGAAGGGTTTGCCAACTTACTCAGCTATGTTATGTAGGAAAGAAGGATACTTTCAGGTTTATATACCAATGAGTTGACATATCTAATAAAAATTATACATTTTGTAGCCTCTAAGGATTTACCATTGGATGTGATAACTTGCCACTTAGGCTTAGATGGCCCATATCTTCCCCATTTGTTGGTTCATTGTAGATAAGTGATTAAAAGGTATAATTTAGTGAGTGGAAGGAGTTCTCTGCTTTAAAAAAGTTTGATTCATAGTAATTTTTAATTAGATTTTGTCGATGTGGATAAAATTTACATAGGAATAAAGGATTTTACAGCTAAATAAAAAGATGCTGAAATTACAGTATGGTTCTCCTTGATGAGGAAAGCAAGTTTTAGAGATGTGTGTCTTATTGGTACCCCCTCTCCCTTTTGCAAAGGCAAAGACACTCAGCACTCTGAACTCTCAGTGCACAACAAATGCATTTGAGACCATTTTACTTGTTCCAGTTATACAAAGACACAGATTTTAAAAATTGAAGCTACTGTTCAGTATGTACTTTGAAAAAGGGACCACTTGATAGTGATTATTATCTTTCTTGACCATAATTGAGGTCAAATACTTGAAAAGAAATATAAAAAATCTCTCCTCTTTGAGAATTTATAAACTTGAATTTGAAGAGCTATCTTTTCCCTTAGGTTTGATGCCATATCTGCCAAAAATTCAACATAAAGATGTGCCTTAGACTTTGTCTTCTATCACTGGTCATATTCAATCTATTCATTTGTGGGTCAAGTTAGAGGTTTGGGGCCCAAGAAATTGGTAAATTTGTTTGGATTGCCATATGTTATGGTATGGTCCAATGTCAGTGGAAGGATATGGAATGTTACAAGGATTCTGTGGTAGACTGTTTTATTGTGACCAGTTGTCTGTTCTCATTCATGTAAAAGTATTCTCCATCTTTGCTCTTGCCATGCCTTCTTGTAGGTAGAGCAGAGGATATTCCCTGCCCTGTTGTCAGACTAGGACAGATGAGTCAGTTTGCAATGGACTGTGAGTGGATTTAAGTAGAAACTTTGAATGTGATTTTGTAGTTGATATGTTGTCTCTTTTTCTTGCCTCTTTCCTGAGAAAACAGTGTGTACCAGATAGGGGCTACTCTTCTGCCTAAATCCAGTAATTAGAAGATGTAGCAGATCTACTTCCTATCTGTTTTGGTCCTGTAGTCAATCTGCAGCTCTCATTTAATGTGAGGGAGGGATAAAATGTGTTGTGGTGAGCCATTTAGACTATAAACTTTGTTACCAAAGTTGTCTTTGTAGCCAAAGATAACACATACAGAACATCTGATAATAATGGAAGCCGTTCTAGGGAATCAGTAAATCTGCCTGACAGTGATTAGGTTTGGGGAAGAAATTATGGAGGATCTTGAATCAAGAGTGAGAACAAGCATAGGTATTCTGACCTTATGGGAGAGTAAAATGGTAAAGGGATTTAGTTGGCACTGGAATACAAAGTGAGATGCTGATGCAGTGGCACTTTATTGATTCACTTATAAACGATTTATGGAGTACCATCTATGAATCAAGTCACAGGCACTGGAAAAGTAAAGTTACAGCGCTCACTTCTGAGAAAGTCTCGGTCTAGTAAATGCTATTAGTTTAGGGCTAAAAAATGCTAGACTACAGGGGCACCTGGGTGGCTCAGTCGGTTGAGCGTCTGACTTCGGCTCAGGTCATGATCTCCTGGTCTGAGTTCGAGCCTCGTGTCAAGCTCTGTGCTGACATCTCAGAGCCTGGAGCCTGCTTTGGATTCTGTGTCTCCTTCTCTCTCTGTCAAAAATAAACATTAAAAATTTTTTTTAGGGGCGCCTGGGTGGCGCAGTCGGTTGAGCGTCCGACTTCAGCCAGGTCACGATCTCGTGGCCCGTGAGTTCGAGCCCTGCGTCGGGCTCTGGGCTGATGGCTCAGAGCCTGGAGCCTGTTTCCGATTCTGTGTCTCCCTCTCTCTCTGCCCCTCCCCCGTTCATGCTCTGTCTCTCTCTGTCCCAAAAATAAATAAACGTTGAAAAAAAAATTTTTTTTTAAAAAAATGCTAGATTACAAGCATGCAAAGGTATAAATGAAACATAGTTAAGAAAAATTTTAAATTGTGTTGCCTCATGGAGGACTTCTTAAGCAAAGTTCTACTGAGCTGACCTTTGAAAGATGAGGAACAGTTTTGCACACAAAAAGGGTGGGAAAGTATTATAGGCATAGAGAAGAGTATGTGTAAATAATTGTTGTCTAGAACAAACTATAAGCTGTTCAGTTTGGCTAAGGCATTAAATGTTAGCTTGGACTTGGTGTAGAGAGATGAAAATGAACAGTTAGGGGTCAAATCAAGGGGAACCCTTTATGCCAAACTAAATAACTTGGCATTTAATCTTGGTAATAAAACTTTATTGGGGAAGATTTTAATCAAGGGAGACAGATGATCTGATTTTCATTTTAGAAAGATCGCTTTGGTAGCTCTTCAAGGGTCAGTTGAAAAGGGCCAAGGTTAGAGCCAGGGGAGAGTAATTAGGAACTCATTTCAATAGTTTTTAGAATTATTTAATGTAAGAGAGTGAAATAGAATTTTCTATGTGATATAAATTGTAAAATGGGAAGAGTGCAATTCAAATAATACTCTGGAATATTCTTCATTCCCCTCACATATTGCAGCACAGAATGCAACAGAAACATTTTTTGACCCTAACTTTTGAAGAACACTCTTTTTTGTTTTGTTTTGTTTTGTTTTTGAGCATCAGATAAGTAGCTGCCTTTTATGCATCTTTAAATCTTTACTCCTGGTGAGGTGTTTATACTAAGACAAGTACACTGGAATTGAAAACAATTTACATCTTTCTACTTATGCTCACAATGAAGTCTGTGTTCAGTGAGAGTATCAGAAATTCTCCCACGCCTTTTAAGTTCTTCTCTGTTGTTTTTGTTGTTGTTTTTCTCAAGAGCTCATTAAGGTCAGGATATATATGATGAGACCTTACAAGCATAAGAAGGGAACAATCTCACCTGGCCTGACTCTTTTCGAGACTCATTGCTTCAAGGCTATTCATAAATTACCTTCTGGTTTTGAACCTTTGAAGTTTGGGGAATGTGTGGCATTAACGGTGTTTACTTAGCTCCAGATTTTTATCTTTTTACTAGAAAAAAAAATCTTATTCTGCTGTTTCCTAAACAGTATCCAGGTAAAGGTTGTCTTTACCCTTCCAAGTTTACCTCTCCCATTTCATCTATATATTAAAGTCCATAGTACTTCACAGCTTATGATGTAATTATTTTATTTTATCTCTTATACTGACCTGTCTTGGTAGGTAAAAGGCAACTTCTCTGTGTTGTTGATGAGAAGGCTGAGGGCCATTGTGATTGTGATGATGGGGTGGGAACCAGATTCCATGTCTAATGACTAATTTCTGTGCCTTTCACATTGTTGCTACAGAGCCAGTCCCACCTACATGGAGCTCAGGCTAATGCTAGAATTTTAGCATCAGAAGGAATTCGGGGTCACTCAACTAAGGTGTCTGTTGGCCTCAATAAAAATTTGTGTAAGTTAAAAGTGGTTCTCCTTGGAGGACAGATGGGTCCCCGCATAAATATGGCTTCTCTATAGCAGAACTCTGCATGTGTGTACGTGTGTGTGAAAGGCACAACTTCCAGCTTCCTCCCTGGGAATGTAAACTTATGCCAGAGTGCTTTGCCAGGTGAGTCGAATGCAGGTGAAATTGGATTCTTCACACCTTAGCAGATGCTTTAGTGGAGCACACAACCTCCATGACCCAATGACTTTGCCTGTCAGTGGCAGAAGGAGTCCTAAGAATTTAGCTCAGCTTCTACATCAAGAGTTTCCATTCTTAGCAATCCTGCTTATACCAAACATCTATTTTACCCATTACTCCCCCTCCTTCTTCATTGCTTCCACGTTGCCTCCTCTCTTTCTCAACACATGACCAAAATGAACACAGTATTGTGCCTTATTTCTCTGCTAGGTTACCTTCTTGCTGTATCTAGCAAGCTTTGTGTTTTGTCTCACATCAGCTTTTGTTTTTTAAAGGAGCACTAGCCAGTTTTGAGAACATAAATGAAAATATTTTTAAATGAGATAAGGTTTTCCAAACATGGAAAAATGTAATTTTTGTCACACTGGGATAAAATAGAAGTCCTGACAACCAGGCACAAAAATGTTTTTGAACACTTTTTGTGACTTACTCACTTAAACTTTCTTCCGCAAATTATGTCTCACTAATTCTCAGGATCTTTTTCCAGGAGACAGATATCTCTGCTGTATCAAAGATTCACTGTAATTCTGTGGGTTCGGAAAGCAGTATGCTCGAAGGACATCCACACTGAAGTGGTGTTAGAAATATGCCACAAATGAGCTTGTGTCTCAAATTTGCATCCCCATAGGAGGCTGATGATTATTCCTGAGCAACAAATTACTATTTTCTTTATTAGGAGTCTTAGGACCACTCATGTAGCAGTTAGGAGTAAATGATTCGGGTATGGTAGACAATCTCACATGCCCCAACAGAAAATAATTACAATCTTTTTTTTTTTTTAAATCTGTAGCAATGCTTTTGAACAAATCCTTAACTCTGTTATAGCTTATGCTAAGATATGGATCCTATATAGACAACACCACAACTCAGTGTTGCCAAATTGAATTTTGACCTTACGATTTTAAACCAAAGCAGTACTGCCTCAATGAAAATCAACATAAAGACAAAAGAAAAATGTTCAACAAGAGCACAAAATAGAGGCCGGTGTATCATATAGCAGTCATACCTCAACAAAGTAGAAGTGCAGTTGAATCCCTTCATTTTGGAGACAATTTAACTTTGCATTTTTTTCTTGAGATGAGAACTTGTAAGGTATACTCTCAGCAACTTTCAAACAGTATTATTAACTATAGTCATCATGCTGTACATAGTATCTCCATGGCATTTATTTTGTAACTGGAAGTTTGTACCTTTTGACCACCTTCACCTATTTTGCCCACTCCTCACTCCTTGCCTCTAGCAACCACTAGTCTGTTCTCTGTATCTATGATTTAGGGTTTTTATTTGTTTTAAGGTCTCACATGTAAGTGAGATGATGAGATAATTGTCTTTCTCTGACAGACTTACTTTACTTAGCATAATGCCCTCAAGGTCCATCATTGTTTTTGCAAATGCAAGATTGCCTTTTTTATGGCTAAAGAAGATTCCATTGTGTATATATACATTTTCTTTTCAAATTCTTTATGCATTCTTCTGTCTGTGAACACTTAGCTTGCTTCCATGTCTTGGCTATTATAAATAATACAGCAGTGAACATGGGACATATGTATCTTTTTAAGTTAGTGTTTTCATTTCCTTTGGATAAATATCAAGAAGCGGAATTGCTGGATCATATGGTAGTTCTATTTTTAATTTTCCGAGAATCCTCCATACTTTTTTCTTAGTGGCTGCACTGATTGATATTCCCATCAGCAGTGCACAATGGGTTCCACTTTCTCCGTGTTCTTGGCAATACTTGATATTTTTTGCCTTTGATAATAACCATTCTAGTAGGTGTGGGGTCAAGTTAACTTACTATTTTTGAATAATATGCATTTCTTGGTATTTTGATATCTCTTGTCTCTATACATTTAAATAAAGTCATATTTTAAAAGTAAAACAGCTCTAAAACCATATTTACACAAAAAAATGAAATTTAATGAAAACAACATTAAATATTACTCCATAAACCAGAATGGGAAAGAAAAAACACGTGCTTCCCTAAGTTGTTGTTACTGGGTTTTTTGTGTGTTGGTTTTGCATTTGAAAACTTTCAGTATCCCCCAAATTAAGAATTGGACAGCAGAGTGCAAGGCTTTACTTTACTGTACTTTATAAGGCTTTACTGTAGGCTTTCAGTGATTTCTAGGATTCTAGTTTGTCCTATGACAACATCAACAGGTATTGAAAGATCAACAGCAGAGGGATGGTGTTCCTCTTCAGTCTGAAAAGACAATGTCAAAATTAGGCAAGTTAAGAGTGAGCTTGAATTATGAGCTGCTAATGAGATGCTGTGGTTTGAAACATGCATTTTGGTTTAAAACATCATAAATATTTTCCTATGTTATCAGGGTAGTCTAACTTATGAAAACTTATAATGTTATGAAAGGTCCTCAGATTTCAATAACTTAAAACAAATAATACTGTGCTTGTTGCTCTTTGTGTTTTCCCTACTCTAGGGACCCTTTACATTTATTAGCAGGTTGATGGGGAATGTAAATGGCGGATTTTACAACGGTGTTTTAGGCTAAGTCTGTAAGTGGTGTGCATTATTTCTGCCCACATTACATTCTGTAAGACTCTGTCTCATGGCTGAACTCACAGCAAAGGAGTCTGGGATGCATAGCCAAGAGGAAAAAGGGAAGTGTTTGGTGAACAGCTACCCAAGTTCTGCCAGCCATTACTTCTTTTTATTACTTTTTAATTTATTTTATTTTATATTTGAGAGAGAGAGATAGTGGGTGAAGTGCAGATAGAGAAGGAGACACAGAATATGAAGCAGGCTCCAGGCTCTGAGCTGTCAGTACAGAGACCAATGCAGGGCTTGAACTCATGAACCGTGAGATTATGACCTAAGCCGAAGATGGACACTTAACCAACTGAGCCACCCAGGTTCCCCAGCCATAACCTTTTTTTTTTTTTAATTTTTTTTTTCAACGTTTATTTATTTTTGGGACAGAGAGAGACAGAGCATGAACGGGGGAGGGGCAGAGAGAGAGGGAGACACAGAATCGGAAACACAGCCATAAACTTTTTGATTACTGACTAGTATATAACTGAGGTTACTCACTCTCTCTCTGCTCTAGGTGCTCCATCAAAATAAGAACATTTTCTATTTAATTTGTCAAGTTGCTAAAAAAATATCTGAAGGGCTTGAAATTTGTAGGAAAAATCATATAATGAGACTTAGCATGATTGTTACACTCTGGTTCACAGAGTGTGCACAGATTAGTGAAGGGCTAATTATCTGGACTTAGCTGATATTACCCTCTTTTCACTGATTATTATACTGTTAGGTCATTGTGCTTTTATATTCATCAATATGTCAGACTTTGTGTTCTAATATGTTTGTATATGATGGAAAAGATAGCCTTTTCCTCATGACATATCTAGTTGTAGACTGATGTGAAAAAATAATCAGAGAGTGAACATAAATTTAAAGGAGATACGTTTTTTGTTAACATTGCAAAAAATGAGTTGGGACAAATTAGCTAATTAAAGTGTATTCAACTTTTCATTTCCCCCCTGATTTAAAGAATTCATATATAAGTTTAGTGTCCACTGTCAGTTACTCAATAACCAATAACTCTATTTTGGGAAGTCAGCATCTATTTTCTTTTTTTTTTATTTCTTTTTCTTTTTTTTTTTTTCGGCGTTTATTTATTTTTGGGACAGAGAGAGAGCATGAACGGGGGAGGGGCAGAGAGAGAGGGAGACACAGAATTGGAAACAGGCTCCAGGCTCTGAGCCATCGCCCAGAGCCCGACGCGGGGCTCGAACTCACGGACCGCGAGATCGTGACCTGGCTGAAGTCGGACGCTTAACCGACTGCGCCACCCAGGCGCCCCAGCATCTATTTTCTTGAGCCCCCAGTTAGAACTGTGGAAAGATATCCCCACAACAAACTTGGAGCCACTGCTCCTTGCATAAGCACTTGTTTAGAATCAGATTAGGTAATGGATTGGCCATCACACTCTAGGTAATTAGCAATGTCATGATGCTGGTTTCCATAGGGGCCACAGTCAGCATCTCCAGTTCTTACAGAGTTGATACATCCAGATTCAGTTTAGTGATAAACATGGGATCCCCTGTCATGCCTCCTCCCAGAGTACGTCATGTGCACTAGAGCTTATATTTTGGTCTCAGCTAAGGGGATTTGTTGGAGAATTTTCATCTAGGACCTCCTTGTCCTGAAGATGAAGTCCACGCATGCTGCTTCCTAGTCCAGCTTTAGCAAAATCCCTGGTCTTTACCATGGCCCTTAGCATGACTTGAGATTTTCAGCAGAACTTGTATTGCACTCATCTTGTTCAGCAATGATAATGGTCCTCGGTAGCGTCTGCTCTTGATACTCTGCAGCTGAAATACGGGCTGTTCCACCCTCATTTCAGCTACATTAATTATTTATGTTGTTGATCATTTCCAGATTCCAAAGAACCAAGCCAGAATTAGGCTAATTTCTTTCAACATATGAAAATACAACTTGGTACACAAGCATTTACCTCATGGGGTTGATTTTTATTTCATTTTATGGACTTTGTGCCAGGGTTGGAGCCCACTGTCTTTTCTAGAAGAGACATCCACATCTTTCAGTCCCTCTCCCAGGATTATTTTACCCAAACTAGGTTTCCATTAAACATTACTGTTTTCTCCAGCTGTTAATAGATGTAAATTATCCTTCCTCCTTCTTCAACTGTCCCAAAACAGATTTCTGGGGTCAAGTGTATTTGAGGAAAACAGCATATGGTTTGTCTCTTGCAGCATCACACAACACATTGGTATGCTGCAGAATCAGAGAAATCTTTCATTAAAATACATTTATCTTTACTTCAGAAATATTTTTAATACCTAAATATAGAGTACGTTTTAAAATAGAACACTTATGAATAATGGTGCTTGGAATCCCTAACTTTGTGGACCTAGAGATGGAGGATGTTCCTATTGTCCATTTTGCTGCTATTAGATGTTGGAAGTGTTAAAGTATATGATCCAAATTTACCAATGTTATGGCTGAAAGAGCCATCATTTCAGGACAAGTTTTACATAAAGAAATAGTCCTCATAATTTTTTTTAAGGAACACTGTCCTTTTTTTTCTCTTAGGTAGATAGGATATTTGTGAAAATTTCCCCCCCCCCCCAGGATTTATGTTCTTAATAATGAAAGAACATGCAATAAAGGGAAGAGCATGGCCACTGAAAAAAATATTTTAATAGCATTTAGAAGAGATACAATTGAAATTTTCTTACTCACTTTTACTTAAACATTCACTTCTTAGGGGCCCCTGGATAGCTCAGTCAGTTGAGTTTTTGACTTATGCTCAGGTCATGATCTCAAGGATTGTGAGTTTGAGCCCCATATCAGGCTTGCTGCTCTCAGTTGAGAGCCTGTTTTGGATCCTCTGTCCCCCCATCTCTCTGCCACTCCCCTGCTTGCACATGCATGCTTTCTCCCTCTCTCTCTTTCTCAGTCTCAAAAATAAATGAACATTAAAAAAAAAAAAACACTCAGAAGAAAACCGCTAAAATTCGTGTTTCTATTTTCTAGGCAAGATATGGAGGGACAACCTCTATTCTCTCAGGTAGTAGGATGGGTAGTTTGTTCCGTGATAAAGTGTAGGTCATTGGGAAAGATGAGGAGAATTGGTCTTGTGGCCTGTTATGCTCAGGGACTTGCCTGCTTGTCTGCAGTCCCCTTGGTCTAGTGTGCCATGTGAGCCTCTCACTTGTCCTCTACCAGGTCTACAGGAAAAGGGTACTGCCATTGAAGTAACATGACACTGTGTCTTCCCCAGTCTGACAGCATGGTGAGCCTCAGCATGGTGTTAGGCATTTTTCACTTAACAGGTAAACAACTTAAAGCATTACAGAGTCAGAGTGAACTGACTGATAAATACACTTTTTTGTAAGAAGAAGGAGGCAAGGGATGGACAGCCTCAGATTTTGCACTGTAATTTAATTTGGCCAACCCTCTCCATCCCCTCAATTCAATTGGCCCTTCTCCCTTGGTCTCCTATATCACCTGTCACTGAGGAAACTCTACATCTCACACAAGAAAGATAGTTCAGACTTGGGTCTCTTCTTGAAAATCCTAGTGCATCAGACTTTAGGTCAGAATTAACAGAGGCTTTTCCTGATTGAGGATTCATCTGATTCCACATAGGTAGAAAAATGGAGAATGTTCCAATTCTAGTTCAGAATAACTATCAGCAAGACTTTGTCTGGCTTTCTACTTTTTCAAGAGCAAATAAGTGCTACACCCAAGCATATTCTTTTTTATCTTTTCCAGAGTAAAGGCAGGAGAGTTGTACATAAGAAAACCATATACTTTATATGAACTTCTCTATGCTCTACACATTGTTAAAAAATGACTCTAGAATTATTTACTGAGAATTTTTGAATAACTTCCTGAGTAGATTCTCACTAAACAGGCCATTACATTAGTTGAAAGTATTTCTGAGAATTTTATTTTATTTTTTTAAGTTTATTTATTTATTTTTGAGAGAGAACAAGAGGAGAAGGGGCAGAGAGAGAGAGAGAGAGAGAGAGAGAGAGAGAGAATCTTGAGCCGGCTCAGTGCTGTCAGTGCTGAGCTCTATGCATGGCTCAGTCTCACAAACAGGGAGATCATGACCTGAGCTGAAATCAAGAGTCAGACACTTAACTGACTGAGTCACTCAGTCACCCCTTTGTCAGAGTAAATTTTAAATGGATGACCCCAATTATCACCCACAAATTTTATCCTCTGATCTCCAAACGTCTTCCTTTATATAAAGTGGAAAATTTTTTCCATTAACTTTTCCACCAGAAGAGTTCAAAATTCTGTGTTTTGGTAAACATCTATAAGGCCTGATAGTCTGCTAATTCTTAGGTTCTTAGAGAAGTTAAATCAAGTCAAATGGTTTTAAATGTTTAAGGTATATATTACAAGTTATGATTATACTAAAGACTTAAATTTTTATGATTACAGAGGAATAGTGTATTTTATATGGTTATACAAGTAAAAGATACTATGCTGGACTTTTAAATTTTCACATTGGTTTCCTTCAGAGAGTTCTTAAGGTGAATTTATACAAAGGATTCAAACATAGTCCTGCCCTGGTCTCAATATATTTTATCAAACTCAAGTACTTGCTTTAATATATAAAACAATTATAGAAAAAATCAGAAAGGTTGTAATGGATGTGGTACTGATAGAAAAATCTTTTGATCATTTGAATGTTAAAAATGCATTTGGAAACAAACAGAAAGCAGAACAGACCCACAAATACAATGAACTGATGATTGCCAGAAGAGAGAGGGGCTTGGGGGTTTGGCAAAATGGATGAAGGGGAGTGGGAAACACAGACTTAGAGTTACAGAATGAATAAATCACAGGGATAAAAGGTACAGTACAGGCAGTACAGTCAATGGTATTGTAATAGTGTTGTATGGTGGCAGATGGTAGCTACACTTGTGGCCATAGCATAATGTATAGACTTGTTAAATCACTATGTTGTACACTTGAAACTAATGTAACATGTCTACTTTACTTCAATTAAAAAATTAAAAAATGCATTTGGTTTAAAAAGAAAATGTTTAAAATGCCATCAAATATTAGATCTTCAAAAGCTAGAACATGATGAGTAATTATCAAAACATGAACATTCAGAGCCTTATATACCATCCTCAGCTAAGGAAAGAGAGAAGGGTCTGGGTGCTTCAAAAGGTAAGAAGGCAGATCACAGGAAGATGAGACATGGAAATATTTGGTAAAGAAAATTTGCCCTGCCACACAGGGATACTCTAAGGAACAAATCAAAGCATATCTGGTGGAGGGTCCAAAATTTCACTACGAGTAGGGTAATAAAATAACCAAAGTCACAACAACAGAGAGCAAATAACAATCTCTGGAAAAACACCTCCTGAAGGGCCAGGCCCTGGACAGTGTATGACCCTCCTTTAATATAGCAGTGCTCGCAGGTGCAGAGCACACAACAAGCTTTTAAAATGCAGAAGGGACAGAAAACTAGCTAATACGACAAAAAGGAAGAATTCTCCTCAAAAGAAATTCCAAGAAGTAGCAACAGCTAATGAATTGATCAAAACCAATTTAGGCAATATAACTGAACAAGATTTAGAATAATAGTCATAAAATTAATTGCTGGGCTTGAAAAAAAGCATAGAGAACAGCAGAGAATCTATTGCTACAGAGATCAAGGGACTAAAAAATAGTCATGATGAATTAAACATGGTATAAATGAGGTGCAAAATAAAATGGAGGCCGCCACAGTGTGGAATGAAGAGGCAGAGGGAAGAATAGGTGAATTAGAAGATGAAATGGAAAATGAGGAAGCTGAGAAAAAGAGAGATAAAAAAAATCCGGGAGTATGAGGGGAGAATTAGAGAACTAAGTGATGCAATCAAATGGAACAATTTCTGTATCATAGAAATTCCAGAAGAAGAAGAAGAGAGGGAAAGGGGCTGAAGGTATACTTGAACAAATCATAGCTGAGAACTTCCCTGATCTGGGGAAGGAAAAAGTCATTGAAATCCAAGAGGCACAGAGAACTCCCTTCAGACGTAATTTGAATTGATCTTCTGCATGACATGTCATAGTGAAACTGGCAAAATACAAGGATAAAGAGAGAATTCTGAAAGCAACTAGGGATAAACAGGCCTTAACATACAAAGGTAAACACATACAGGTAGTCACAGACCTATCTGCTGAAACTTGGCAAGCCAGGAAGGAATGGCAGGAAATCTTCAATGACATGAACAGGAAAAATATGCATCCAAGAATCTTTTATCCAGCAAGTGTGTCATTCACACAGTGAATTGACACAAGTGTGTCATTCTATTCAGAATAGAGGAGAAATAAAGGTTTTCCCAAACAAACAAAAACTGAAGGAATTCATCACCATTAAACCAGCCCTACAATGGGGCGGCTGGGTGGCTCTGTCAGTTGAGCATCCGACTTCAGCTCAGGTCACGATCTCGCGGTCTGTGAGTTCGAGCCCCGCATCGGGCTCTGGGCTGATGGCTCAGAGCCTGGAGCCTGCTTCCGATTCTGTGTCTCCCTCTCTCTCTCTGCCCCTCCCCTGTTCATGCTCTGTCTCTCTCTGTCTCAAAAATAAATAAAACGTTAAAAAAAATTTAAACCAGCCCTACAAGAGATCCTAAGGGGGATTCTGTGAGGGAAATGTTGCAAGGACCACAAAGTACCAGAGACATCACTACAAGCATGAAACCTACAGACATCACAATGACTCTAAACCCATATCTTTCAATAACATCACTGAATGCAAATGGAATAAATGCTCCAATCAAAAGACATAGGGTATCAGAATGGATAAAAAAACAAAAACAAAACAAGACCCATCTATTTGCTGTCTGCAGGAGACTCATTTTAGACCTGAGGACACCTTCATTGAAAGTGAGGGGTGAAGAGCTATCTATCATTTATTTTGACTACTGTAAGTCAAAAGAAAGCTGGAGTAGCCATACTTATATCAAACAAACTAGACTTTAAATTAAAGGCTGTAACAAGAGATGAAGACAGGCATTATATAACAATTACAGGGTCTATCCATCAGGAAGAGCTAACAATTATAAATGTCTATGCACTGAATTCAAAAGCACCCAAATATACAAAACTATTAATCACAAACATAAGCAACCTTATTGATAAGAATGTGGTAATTTCAGGGGACTTTAATACTCCACTTATGGCAATGAATAGATCATCTATACAGAGAATAATAAAGAAACAAGGGCCCTGAATGATACATTGGATCAGATGGACTTGACAGATATATTTAGAACTCTATCCCAAAGCAACAGAATGTACTTTCTTCTCCAGTGCCCATGGAACATTCTCCAAGATAGATCACATACTGGGTCACAAAACAGCCCTCAATAAATATAAAAGAATTGAGATGACACCATGCACACTTTCAGATCACAATGCTATGAAATTTGAAATCAACCACATGAAAAGTCTGAAAAACCTCCGAAAGCATAGAGTTTAAACAACATCCTACTAAAGAATGAATGGGTCAACCAGGCAATTAGAGAAGAAATTAAAAATATATGGAAACAAATGAAAATGAAAATATAACAATCCAAACACTATGAGATGCAGCGAAGGCAGTCCTGAGAGGAAAATACATTGCAATTCAGGCCTATCTCAAGAAACAAGAAAAATTCCAAATACAAAATCTAACAGCACACCTAAAGGAACTAGAAGCAGAACAGCCAAGACACCCCAAACCCAGCAGAAGAAGAGAAATAATAAAGATCAGAGCAGAAATAAACAATATAGGATCCAAACAAATAAACAAACAAAAACAGAACAGATCAGTGAAACTAGGAGTTTTTGTTTTTGCAAAAATAAACAAAATTGATAAACCTCTAGCCAGGCTTCTCAAAAAGAAAAGAGAGAGGACCAAAATAGATAAAATCACTAACTAAAGTGGACTTATTACAACCAGTCCCTCAGAAATACATGCAATTATCCGGGAATACTATGAAAAATTATATGCCAACAAACTGGACAACCTGGAAGAAATGGACAAATTCCTAAGCACCCACACAGTTCCAAAACTCAAATGGGAAGAAATAGAAAATTTGAACAGACCCATAACTAGTGAAGAAATTGAATCAGTTACCAAAACTCTAACAAAAAGAGTCCTGGAACAGATGGCTTCCCTGGGGAATTCTACCACACATTTAAAGCAGAGTTAATACCTATCCTTCTCAAGCTGTTCCAAAAAATAGAAAGGGAAGGAAAACTTCCAGGTTCATTCTATGAAGCCAGCATTACTTTGATTCCCAAACCAGACAGAGACCCAGCAAAAAAAGAGATCTACAGGCCAGTATCCTTCCCTGATGAATATGGATGCAAAAATTCTCAACAAGATACTAGCAAATCGAATTCAACAGCATATATAAAGAATTATTCACCATGATCAAGTGGGATTCATTCCTGGGCTGTATAGCTGGTTCAATATTCTCAAATCAATCAATGTGATACATCACATTAATAAAAGAAGAGATAATGATATGATCCTGTCAATTGATGCAGAAAAAGCATTTGACAAAATTCAGCATCCTTTCTTAATAAAAGTCCTCGAGAAAGTTGGAATAGCAGGAACATACTTAAACATGATAAAAGCCATTTATGAATAACCCACAGCCAATATCATCCTCAATGGGGAAAACCTGAGAGCTTTCCCCCTGAGATCAGGAACACGACAGTGATGTCCACTCTTACGGCTGTTGTTTAACATAGTGTTGGAAGTTCTAGCATCAGAAATCAGACAACAAAATGAAATCGAAGGCAACAAAACTGGCAAAGATGAAGTCGAACTTTCACCCTTTGCAGATGACATGATACTCTACATGTAAAACCCGATAGACTCCACCAAAAGTCTGATAGAACTGATACATGAATTCAGCAAAGTTTCAGGATACAAAATTAATGTACAGAAATCAATTTCATTTTTATGCACCAATAATGAAGCAACAGAAAGACAAATAAAGAAAATGATACCAATCACAATTGCACCAAGATTCATAAAATACCTAGGAATAAACCTAACCAAACATGTAAAAGATCTGCATGCTGAAAACTATTGAAAGCTTATAAAGCAAATTGAAGAAGACACAAAGAAATGGAAAAACATCCCATGCTCATGGATTGGAAGAATAAATATTGTTAAAATGTCAATAGTATCCAAAGCAATCTACACATTCAATGCAATCCCAATCAAAATTGCACCAGCATTCTTTTTGAAGCTAGAACAAGCAATCCTAAATTTTGTATGGAACCACAAAAGACCCCTGAATAGCCAAAGTAATATTGAAGAAGAAAACCAAAGCAGGAGGCATCACAATCCCAGACCTTAGCCTCTACTACAAAGCTGTAATCATTAAGACAGTATAGTATAGTGACACAAAAACAGACACATAGACCAATGGAATAGAATAGAGACTCCAGAATTGGACCCACAAATGTATGGCCAACTAAACTTTGGCAAAGCAGGAAAGAATATCCAATGGAAAAAAGTCTCTTCAACAAATCAAATGGTGCTGGGAGAACTGGATAGCAACGTGCAGAGGAATGAAGCTAGACCACTTTCTTACACCATTCACAAAAATAAACTCAAAATGGATGAAGGACCTGAATGTGAGACAGGAAACCATCACAACCCTAGAGGAGAAAGCAGGAAAAAACCTCTCTGACCTCAGCCGCAGCAATTTCTTACTTGACACATCTCCAAAGGCAAGGGAATTAAAAGCAAAAATGAACTATTGGGACCTCATCAAGATAAAAAGCTGCTGCACTGCAAAGGAAACAATCAACAAAACTAAAAGGCAACTGACGGAATGGGAAAAGATATTTCCAAATGACACATTGGACAAAGGTCTAGTATCCAAAGTCTATAAAGAGCTCACCAAACTTCACACCTAAAAAAATAATCCAGTGAAGAAATGGGCAGAAGACATGAATACACTTTTCTAAAGAAGACAACCAGATGGCCAACAGGTACATGGAAAGATATTCAATATCACTCCTCATCAGGGAAATACACATCAAAAGCATACTGAGATATCACCTCATGCCAGTCAGAGTGGCTAAAATAAACCAATCAGCAGACTATAGATGCTGGAGAGGATGTGGAGAAATGGGAACCCTCTTGCACTATTGGTGGAAATGCAAACTGGTGCAGCCGATGTGGAAGACAGAGTGGATGTTCCTCAAAAAATTAAAAATAGACCTACCCTATGACCCAGCAGTAGCACCGTTAGGAATTTACCCAAGGGATACAGGAGTGCTGAGGCATAGGAACACTTTTACCCCAATGTTTATAGCAGCACTTTCAACAATAGCCAAATTATGGAAAGAGCCTAAATGTCTATCGGCTGACAAATGGATAAAGAAGATGTGGTTTATATGTACAATTGAATACTACTTGGCAAAGAGAAAGAATGAAATCTGGCCATTTGCAGCAACATGGATGGCACTTGAGAGTATTATGTTAAGTGAAATAAGTCAGGCAGAGAAAGACAGATATCATATGTTTTCACTCATATGTGGATCTTGAGAAGCTTAACAGAAGTCCATGTGGGAGGGAAGGGGGCAAAAAAGAAAAAGTTACAGAGAGGGAAGGAAGCAAACCATAAGAGACTCTTAAATACTGAGAACTGAAGGTTGATGGGTGGTGGGGGAGAGGGGAAAGTGGGTGATGGGCACTGAGAAGGGGACCTGTTGGGATGAGCACTGGGTGTTGTATGGAAACTAATTTGACAACAAATTATATTTAATATTAAAAAATAAAATAAGCAAAATATTTACTGAGTCAAAACAAATAAATAAAATAAAATTAGGTTAGTAAACAAAAAAGAGATGAACATTCAAGAGTGACATCATCTTGAAAACAGGATACAGTGTTCACATTGCTATACTAAATGGACTATTTCTGCCTAAAACATGGGCTAATGTGGATGCTATACTCTGCATCAAAGACTCAGTGATGCGGATTTATAATCATATTGAATTCAGCTCACAAGACATTCATTTTTTTTATTTCCCAGTAAACAGCCCTCACTTATTCCCAATTATAGTATAAGACAGTTTCAATTCCATTAAGCTGGACATTTGGCTTTGTTGGTAGATTTTAAATTTCTGCAACCTGATGGTTAAATGAATTTAACTCTGATTGGCAGTTCTCATTACAGATGTAGCTTATTTAAATGATTTCTGTATAATGGAAGGAAAGTGGAAAAAAATAAAACGTATTGCAAATTCAATAGCTCTTTATTTATGAAAAGCAATCTTTCCTTACTCATCAACAAATAAAGAAGAAAGAAGAATATGACAAAAAATGATATAACTCGGAATATTTTAATCTGATATCAAAATTTAAACGGTCTAATGCACAATATATTTATATAGAGACAATTTTTTGTTAGAAATATATGGGCAATTTTTGAGTAAACTCATGACCAATTAAAAACCTGAATGATAATAGTGTTTTTTAATTTATTTTTTTATGATATTGCATTGTGAATTTGGTAAAAATTTGATTTTAACTGTGGAAGAAATAACGGAGACATCTCGGGGAAACTTACCAAGTCTTTCTAGAAAATTGAGAGGGTCAGAAGTAGCACACCCAGGATTCTCTTTATTTTAGTTTGTATTAGGGGCTTGTAAGAATGACGAGTGACAATAAAACATTTCATACATTCAGTATTGTAATCATATTTTCTGTGAATTTTCAGGTGCTTTCTTTTCCCTCTTGTTTCCCAAGATACATACATCTGTAATTTTAGGATATTTAGGTCATTAATAGGGTGGAAATTAATCTGGGTTGATGTCTCTTCTATCTGTTGCTTACTTTAATATCAGCCCCTATGCCAATTTAAACCCTCAACATCTTGCATCAAGATTACAGGAGGGCTTCCAAACTGCTCTCCTTGACCTTCTTCATTGTACTTTAAACACTGTGACGTGTGAATTTGCTGATTTTAACATGCTTATGTGGTCTCCCTGACTCCCTGAGCCATCTGTCAGCGACCCCTATGGACAAAAAGGCAGCTTCCCTTTCAGGGCCTCCATGATGTTGTCCTTGCTCTGCTTCTCCCACCTCATGTTCCATGTCTCATGACCTTATTCCCTACACTCCTGTCCTAGCTACCTAACTTTTGACAATCACTTGAATTCTTGAACTTGTTTTAGGGCTTTTTATACTTATTCCATGTGCCCTGAATCCCCTTTTTTGCCTGGTGGGCTCCTACATGTCTGACTCAAATGTTTTCTTCATAGATGGCTGACACCGCCAACCCCATGCCTCCTCTGGAACTAACCGTGAAAATATGGCACAATTACTGTTGTCTATTTACATCCTAGTCACTGCCACCAGTCGGATGTACTTGAGGACATGAAACCATATTAAACATGAAAATGCATTATTTATTTTTGTATCAATCCAAAATTCTACATCTCAGTATATAGTAGTAGGAACTTATAAATAGCTGATAATCAGAATATCTCATACAAATTTCTGATTTTTGTATACTCATAACAGATACCTGCCTTTATTAAAACAAACCATGTTAAATTTGAGTCTGACTAGCAAGTGGCCCGACTTGAACCCTCTGTTTTTCTTTACATTTGTTTAGTTTTGAGAGGAGAGAGAGAGAGAGAGAGAAAGAGAGAGAGAGAGAGAGAGAGAGAGAGAGACAGAAAGAGACAGAGAGAGAGAGAGGGAACAAGCAGGGCATGGGCAGAGAGGGAGGAAACACATAATCCCAAGCAGGCTCCACACTGTTATTGCAGAGCCTGAGAAGGGGCTCAAACTCACGAACTGTGAGATCATGAGGAGCTGAAATTAAGAGTCGAACATTTAGCCAACTGAGCCACCCAGGCACCCCTTGAGCCCTCTGTTTTATTGCTGTGTACCTGAGTGGGCAAGTAAGACTCCAGAAATAATCCTGATGAATATTTACAAAGGAACTCTGACATTAAAAGATAGAGAAGCAGAAAAATAACAATAAAAACCCAGTAAACAGAGAATTGATAATGTATACTTTGTATTGTTAAAGTGAGTTTTATTATTTTGAGCTTCTGTTCAAATCTAATTTCATGTTTTCTGACAAAAATATTTAACCATAATAACAGCTGGCTCTGTTACATTAAATGCAAGTACTATTTGTTTGTATATTAACTTGGCATTTGTATCTTCACCAGGTACAGATATTTCAAAATATATTTGAAAAAATCCTTTAAAATAAACACATGCCATCTGTGGGTGTGGCTGTAGGGTGGAGGGACTCACCTGATCTGCAAAGTTCAGTTAAAATGCCATGTTCAGGGGCACTTGAGTGGCTCAGTCAGTTGAGTGTCCAACTTCGGCCCAGGTCATGATCTCATGATTTGTGAGTACAAGCCCCGAGGCAGGCTCTGTGCTGACAGCTCAGAACCTGGAGCCTGTTTCAGATTCTGTGTCTCCTTCTCTCTTTGCCCTTTCCACACTCTGTCTCTCTCAAAAATAAACTTTATTTAAAAAAAACAAACAAAAAAAAACAAAACGCCATGTGCAGAAAAGTGTCATATTGGTTTGTGAGTCAAATTATTCTCCTTGGGGTGCTGTTTTAAAGTAAAAGTTTGAGTTTCAAATTAACATCCTTTTTAGGACATTTTTAGTGCTTGTCGCTTAATTAATGTTTTCAGTATTTCTACCAGAATCTTTAGTGCCCAATATGTTAGAGAATAAGTTATCCATCAGACATGGAGGCTGCTTTTGTTCTGACAATACCTTTCCCCAAGACAGTGGGAACCATGTCCATATTATGAGGACTCCTATCATGTACTTTTTCATTATTTGAAGGCATATGTATCCAAGTAAAGTGAGGAGAGGGCTTTCTCAATATTTTTTCTTAACTTTTATAATATCTATAATTTTTTTTTTCTGCTTGGTAAGTTCATTAAATGCGAAAGCTTGAAAAACTAATGCTATATTGATAACTAAACAGATTTACCTTTTGAGGCTGGAAATAGATTGATTTAGAATGGCTTTATTTTCTTATTGATACTGCCTGTTTTGTGTGTGTATGTGCATTCTTCCTTACAAAAACTAAAATCACTGGTGTGACAGCAGAATTCTGTTGGATTTAAAGGACATATGATGGTGAATATTCAGAACCATCTGACCACAGAAATATGTAATAAGTTGGTGAATTTGTTCCAGTATCTGGCTCTGCATATTTTGTGGTGCTTTCAGGCAGTTTTTTAATTTCATATTTACTGGAACTGCCCTGTCTCTGAAAAGAAATACACATTTCCTTCAGAGAAGATTAGACCACCCACTTTGCACTGGAACCTTATTTTTCTGACCGTAGGAGCATCTTTGCCTTATAGTAGTTACCTGGCAGTTTCCTGGTGCATTGAAGAGTATTTGATGAAGAAGGATGCGTGCATTTATTAAGGCCAGTGGCCTCACCATCCTGGAAATGAAAGAATATACTTTTGGGAGAGTTTGTGTGGCAAATGATGGGTGGAAAAAGGCAAAACAACAAAGTAACACAACCCATACTTTAAGCCTACTGCTCTTTTAAATTTAACACACACACACAAAAGAGGAAAGCAAGTGTTTTCTTCACATATAATTTTATTTCAGAAGTTTCAGAAAAGGGTTGCATTACATATTGTTGGGATGAAAAACCTACTTGAAGGGACTTTTAAATGAACTGTAGAAAACAAGGAACATAAGGAGCATGGAAACAAAGAGACTCTCTGATCAACAGATAGCAGTTGTCTCCCAGAGAATAGGAGACCCATTTCTATTTACTTTTCTTCTCCTGCTCTTTTTCTTCCCTTTTCTTTTCTCTCCACCTTCAAGCAGGAAATTGAAGTTTTGTGGATTCATTTGCACTTAGAATCTGATTCCTCTGCTCCAGTTTACTAGGGCTATAGCTTATTACTTGGAATTTATTATTGAAAACTGAACTTCTGATTAGAAGAAGCTGTTATTTTTAAAAATTGCAAGTGGTTCAGTATTCAAAAAGATAAATGTCTACTTGTGACAAAAAATACAAAATAGAGGTGGTTATTTTATTCTTTGAATGAGCTACATACTTTAGAATTAAACTACTTTCATATTGACTACCATTTTGACTACTTTTTCTTTTAGAGAATTGTCAACTTTCTCTTATTTAACTGTGTATATAAGTGTATATATTACATGCATATTATACATGTATATAGTGTATATAATACCTCATACTTGTCATTAGTGATTTTATATCGTGGAAAAAGCAAAAACAATGATCTGGAATTTATTGCTAAAGTAAAATATGAGGGACTGTGTCAACCTAAGGTCCAATAGGGGACACAAACTATAATTTGAAGAGGGAAAGTTTAATATAAAGTATTATTAACTCTAATTACAGAGGGAAATAATGAGATTCAATATGAATATAAATAAATAAGAATATAGGAATAGCACATACAAAGAGCAGTCACTAAATTTAGGACTGAGATAGAGCACTCAGGTGATGAGAGACTGTGGGGCAAACTGAGGGCAAATACTGGCTAACAGTACCCACCCCCCCACCTCAACCCCTATGGTGGTATATGTGTGTTATTCCTCAGACACTCCTGGCTGCCCAAGAACAGGGGAAAGGAAAGAAAACAAATGGTTGACTGATAGAGATCACAGTCATGCAGGACACGAGTCTCCAGTTTTCAGATAACTTAGTAAACTACAAGAAAAAGGCAATCTTATCCATAGCCTAAGCTCCAGAAACCTATGGACTCTGTTTCCTGGAGCTCTACTATCACCCTAATCAAGATGTAAGGGGGTTTAAGTGCTTGCCATAGTGATGAGGGAAACAAAACCAAATGAAAAATTAAATTCCCTTACTGCCTACAATAATTGGCCTACAGCCCATTGACAAGTCCTTGAAACCGGCAGAGTGACCTTCCTCTAGGAGCTCAGTTGCCTCGGTGATGACACTTTGCTAGGTGCAAAATGGAATCTTGGCTTAACATTATCATGACCCCCTCCTCCCCAGGATCTTGTGAGTCTTCTTAAATACATAAAAATTCCTTTGCAAACCTCCTTTAGCACCCAAGTATATGTTAGCAATTATACTCCAAACATATAGCCCCTGACATTTAACTGAAGTGTCTCATGACTGAGGTTTTACCAAACAGTAATAAAGGATGTTTTCCTAACAACAACTAACCTCTCAAGGTCCTGGAATTCTTGCTTCCAAAATTCCTTAGAGACTTACAGTGTCCCTAACCCCGTCCCAACCTGAAGGTATATAATCAGTCACCCCTCACAATCCCAGCACAGTTCTTCCTGCCCATGGGTCCTGTCCCTGTGCTTTAATAAAATCCCCCCCTTTTTTTGCACCAAAGATATCTTCAAGAATTCTTTCTTGGCTGTTGGCTCCAAACCCCCACCATCACCCCAAAACGCCATCACAAGGAAGAGCCCTACTCTCTCCCTCCTGAGAGGGATGAGATCCAGGCCTGAATGGAGAAAGCACAATCCAGGTTCACTGGATGGCTAGTAGTTTATTGTAGAAGTTGCTGGAAATGTGCCTTACAGGTGCTTGAAGATGCTTTTCTAAGGGCACTGTCCCATTGATTCATTCTTCTTGGGACTGTCCACTGGTGAATACTGGGGGAAGCTGCTGGTCTCAGAGCACATCTGGCCTCTGTGTACTACAAGAGCTGGGTACGGGTGTGCCCAGGAGGTGCACGGGGACCAGGAAGCAAAATCCTTTGGGGCTGAAATGCCCTCTAATGTTGAAGTTTGGTGCCAGTTGGTGAAGGAAAAAAAATATTTGAATGGTCAATATCAATTTCACTGAAGAAGCCAAGAGGGTGAATCTGGAGCTGAGAGATAATAAATCAAGAGCTGGTACCAAACTTACCAACTTTTTAAAAGGAGGTAGAGGGGGAAGATTGAGTTTTTGATAAGGAAGACAAAAGAGATACTGGTAGTAACAATGGATGAATGAAGGCTCCATTCAGTGGTCTGATGGAGGTGGGCTGGGGTGGGTAAGATTGAATACATTTGTGAAATATTTTAGAATATTTTTAAAATACGGAACTCAATAATTATCAAATAACTCTTAGGTCATCAAGATTATGTTAGGCTCTATGGGGCAACAGAGGAAGACAACAAAGAAGCTTTTAGTGGGGGTTGATGATTCAATGTCAGACACTCTGCCTGACAGTTTGTTCATTTAAACTTTATAGCAAACCTAAGAAGCAGAAATTATGTTAGCGCCCATCTTACATAAAAGGAAAGTGAGATTCAGAAAGGTTAAGTGACTTATCTAACGCCACACACTTAGCATTTGTTACAAGCAGAATCTAGATCTTGGCCGACTGACTCTAGAGTATGTGTACTCACTCCTCTGCTAAACTGCTATATATGGGGATTAAGAAAAAAGTTTCATTTTTTGTCCAAACAGAACCCCAAAACAAAACTTCACCTTGTTTTTGTGGAGATAACTCAACATGCATGAAACAATCCCTGATGAATTATAGATCTGTGTGTGGCACAAATTACAAATGCTGAGGAATTAAAGAGAAGTACGTCATTGAACACTGGAATAGATAGAGATAGCCTTTAAAAAAAAGTATATATTTCTGAGAGAGAGTGTGTACATATGTTTTCTTTCTCTCTCTCTCTCTCTCTCTCTCTCTCTCTCTCTCAAAAATAGAGGGGAGGAGCAGGCTCTGTGCTGACAGCAAATCCTGAGATCATGACCTGAGCTGAAATCAGGAGTCGGAGGTTTAACCAACTGAGCCACCCAGCATAGTGCCCCCACCCCCCTCAAAATAGCTTTTTAAAAGAAATCTTGAGTTGGTCATTGAATGTGGAAATTATAATTGGGGACTGGACAAAAGGAAACCATTCCCTTTAGGAAAATAGAAACAGTGCACAGTGCATCATGTACCCATGGACAATAGGGACAACTGGATTCTATTAAAGACTATGCATTTACAAATGTCAATTCAATTTAAGTTTGTTTTTTGCTTCTTCAACCCACTTCAGCATCATAAACAAGGTATAATGACATCAATCACTGGGTTATGTGCTGGTGGAAACAAAAATGAGAGCTGTAACTACTTGGTTTTTGTTTTTGAAAGTGACTCATTCAACACTGTATGATTCAGTTTTCTCTGAAATAATCATTTATATAGATTGTGCTCAAAGAAAAAAAAATATCATTGTATCTGGGAAGTGAAGGTAAAATGTAATGTGTTGTAGGAGAGTGACATAAGAGTTTTTAATCAAAATTTCTCCTTGAAGTAAAATGTTTTCTGTGGAATCAGAACTGGATCACTCTAAACATGGTATTAGGTACTCATCCAAATGATTATTTTTTTTAATTAAAAAAAAATGCCTATTGATTTTTGAGAGAAAGATGGGGAGAGGCAGAGAGAGAGGGAGACACAGAATCTGAAGCAGGTTCCAGGCTCTGAGCTGTCAGCACAGAGCCTAATGCTGGGCTCTAACACACAGACCATGAGATCATGACCTGAGCAAAGGTCAGATGGTTAACCGACTGAGCCACCAACATGCCCCATCAAATGATTATGTTAAATGTAGAAATGGAGTGTAAATATGCTACAGAGAATTCTGTAATGTGAGGATAGGCCAACTAAGATTGGGAATCTTGTGTTAGAGGAAATAGGGTGGACATAAGTTTACTATGTGGTGAGATTAACCTTCAGATTTATTTCTTGGAGGTAAGAAATAGCCTATTTATGTTATCATTGAAATCTATAACATTGATCCTTGCTTCTATTTTATTCAACACCAACATTTTATTCAACATCAACATTTTATTCAACACTTGCTTCTATTTTATTATAACACCAAATTAAATGTGTGTGTGTGTGTGTGTATTAAATAAGCAAAATGAGAATGGAAAAATGTTAAGTAGTGGAAATTAGGCTTAAGAGGACTTTGTGAAACAATAACAATAAAAATGGTGTGGTATTATATATAGAAATGTCAATTTTTAATTTTAACCAAAAACTATTTTTAAAGAAACAAGCAAAATTTCCTCTTACTCTTCCATATTATCATTTTCGAAAATAATTAATATTTAAAAATAAGCAGTAAGGAGAATATATTATAGTAATTTAAATTAAATAAAATATACCATATCAGCTTTATTTATTCTCTTTTCCCACCAACCCAATAAAAACCTTATGTGGGCCTGGTGCTGGTCTATGGATGGGTACTAGAGACTATTGACACACACAGGTGTTTTTCTTTTATTTTTTGATTTAAATTTATTTATTTATTTTGAGAGAGATGGAGACAGCACAAGTGGGGGAGGGGCAAAGAGAGAGGGAAAGAGAAAGAATCTCAAGCAGGCTCTGCATTGTCAGCACAGAGCCCAATGCGGGGCTGGAATCCATGAACCATGTGATCATGACCTGAGCCAAAACCAAGAGTCAGATGTTTAACCAACTGAGACACCCAGGTGCCCCCCACACAGGTTGTTTTAAATGGATGCTTTTTCTAGTCTGGGGAATGATTAGAGACTTAACATGAGAACAGAGAGGATTGGAAGCCAGGAGTACCAATTATGTAAATAAGACTAACTGTGTTATTATTTTCCTTATTTATGTGTCTAGTTTATATAATAATCTGGTCTCCATATGCTACAATATGGAAATAGCTTTATTCTCCCCCCCCATGTCACTTTCACAATCCATTCTCCCAGATCCCCTATTTCTCTTTGCCAATACTTCAAGACTGTCTCTTGTAATTTTTTGTGATTTTTCAGCATTAAAGCAGTTTATCTTTCAGTTTTAAAATGTTCTGTCCAGCGTAAATAAAAGTTTTAATCTTTAAACCAACTGAAATCTCCTCTCCTGGCTTAACTCCTAGGATTCTTAGAGTAATAATGGGGGAAAGACCATGGTCTCTCTTGAGTTCATCTTATGATTCCTCCATGTTAGCTTACTCTGCTGTTTCGAGCTCCTCCATACAGAATAGGGAGAAGGGTAGATTAGAAGGAAGGGCAAAAATAGTCCTTCTCTGTGGATGACTTAGCCTGGCTATCAGTGGGTTCTGCATAGTACATGGCCAGATTCTAGTTCTCTTTTGTATGTTCTTGGGAGATCCTTCTGTATTCCACCATTCTTTTCTGCAGTTAATGATAACTTCTCACATAACCTTTCATATGTCCTTCTAAGCTCCTATACCTCCATTCTTTCTACTGGAGTACCTAGGTCTGGAAGGAAAATATCCCAGGCCCAGTCTTTACATTGTGACTCAACACTACTAGATTCATGCATCATTGCTCCAGTCAAATCTGGGAGTATGCAAGCCACTCCCACTGATATCCTCTCTCCTTGTCCTGTGATACGGGAAGCTTTAGCCAGCTACTCTCCTTCAGAGTTCTGGAAAGTCTCCAGTCTCAGTCTATATGCTCTTCAAAATTCTAGAGAACCTTGACAACTTTTCCAAGCTCCCTCATTGTACTCAACTATAGTGCCACAGCAGGGTCAGGATATCTAGTTTGTGCAGTTCAGTGAATATTCAGGTTGGATACCTGTCATTCCTTCTGAAGAGCAGCTTGGTGCAGTGACACCAAGCTTATATAGACCATAGCATTCTATACTTCCACAAAAATTTTTAAAGCACCCTCTTTTTATCTGCTGGATGTCTGGCATCTCTTATTTAGCCTGGATAGTGTGGCACTCATTGAACTATTATGGAAACCTTTTATTAAAACTTGCAGTGGTGTGTATAATACCCTTGCCTAGAACGTGTGGGAACTCAACATAGATTGTATTCAGCTTTAGGGCTAAAATCTTTTAGAGGACAGTTAAAGGACTTCTAACAACCATTATGTGTATTGATATTGTTATAATTTTTTATTGTTTGAATGGAGAAAAAATAACACTATATATAATATTGTCATTGGGTCTAGGAAACTGGTGAACATTTGTTAATGTCAAGTTCATAGAACTGAAATAAATTAAATAGTCCAGCTATGTTTGTTTTGAAAATGGGCATACATCAACTATAGAGGGAACATAATTCCACATAATAGAGGACATATACGACAAGTCAACAACTAACATCATACTCATTGGTGAAAAGTAAGATCAGAAAGAAGACAAGGATGCCCATTCTAACCATTTTTATTTAACATGGTACTGGGACAACTAGGTAAGAAAAAGAAATAAGAGGCATCCAAACTGGAGAGAAGTAAAATTGTTTCTATTTGCAAATATCATGATATTATATATAGAAAACCATAAAAACTCGGCAAAAAAACCTGTTAGAACTAACAAACACATTTGGTAAAGTTGCAGGTTACAAATAATTTTGCAAAAATTAGTTGTGTTTTAATGCACCAGTGATGAACTATCAGAGAAATGAAGAAAATCATTCCATTCATATTTGTATGATGAATAAAATACCTAGGGATAAATTTAACCAAAGAGATGAAATATGTGTATACTGAAAACTATAAGACATTGATGAAAGGCACTGAAGAATACATAAATGGAAAGATATTCTGTGCTGTGGATTAGAAGAATTAATACCAAAGTGTTTACACTCCTGAAAATGATTCACAGATTTAACACAATCCCTACCAAAATTCCAATGACATTTTTCACAAAAATAGAAAAAAAAATCTCAGATTTGTATGGAAATACCCTGAATAATCAAAGCCATCTTAAGATCAAAGCTGGAGGCATTGCACTCCCTGATTTCAAACTGTGTTACAGAGCTATAATAATAAAAACAATGTGTTATTGTTAAAAAAACAAACACATAGATCAATGGAACAGAATAGAGAGTCTAAAAATAAACCTACATTTTCAAGGTCAATCAACTTATGACAGAGGAGCCAGGAATATACAATGAGGAAAGAATAGTCTCTTCAATAAATTATGATGGGAACACTGGGCAGCCACATACAAAAGAATGCAACCAGACCTCTATCTTACACCATACTCAAAATACAATTCAAAATGGATTAACAACTTGAATGTAAGACTTAAAACCATAAAACTTGTAGAAGAAAATATAGGGGATAAGCTCCTTAATGGTTTTGCAAAGATTTTTTGTATTTGACATGAAAAGCGAAGACAACAAGAGCAAAAGTAAACCAGTGTTACTACATAAAATGAAGAAGGTTTTGCACAGAAAAGGAAACCATTAAAAATGAAAAGGCAACCTACTGAATGGGAAAAAATATTTGCAAAGCATGTATCTGATAAGAGGTTAATATTCAAAATATATAAAGAATTCATACAACGCAACAGAAAAAAAAACAACAAAACAACAACCCAATTAAAATATGGGAAAAAGAACTGAATAGGTGTTTTTAAAAGAACACATATAAAGATGGCCAAGTACCTAAAAAGGTGCTCAATATCACTAATCATCAGGGAAATGCAAATCAAAGTCACAATGAGGTATTGCCTCACACCTGTTAGAATGGCTATCATCAAAAAGCCAAGAAATAAGAAGCATTGGTGAGGATGTGGAGAAAAGAGAACCTTTGGGCACTGTTGATCGGAATGTGAACTGGTGCAGTCACTGTGGAAAACAGTATGGAAGATCCTCAAAAAATTAAGAATAGAACTATCATATGATCTAGCAATTCCAGTTGGGGATATATATACATGAAGGAAATAAAATCACTATCTCAAGAGAACTCTGTACCCCCATGTTCACCGCAGCATTATTCACAATGGTCAAGACATGGAAACAAGCTAAATGTCAATCAATGGATGCGTCAATAAAGAAAATTATATATATGTATAATATATAATATACATATAAATATAAATAAATATATATTTATATATATATATATATATATACATATTCATATATATACAGGAATCTTATCATTTGCAGCAACATAGATGGACCTTGAAGGCATTATGCAAACTGAAATAAGTCAGAGAAAGACAAATACCATATGATCTCATTTATATGTGGAATCTTAAAAAAAACAAACAAAAAACTAAAAAAACAAACCCAGAAATCCTAGAAACAGAACAGATTGGTGGTTGCCAGAGGTGGGAGTTGAGGGATGAGGGAAATGAGTAATCATGGTCAAATGGCACAAGCTTCCAGTTATAAGATTAAGGTCTGGAGATGTAATGTATATAATGGCTAATGTAATTAATAATACTGCATTATATATTTGAAAGACGCTAAGATAGTAGATCTTAACAGTTCTTATCACAGGGCAAAATTATACATGATATTTAATGTCCAAGAATATACAGTTGAAAAACAGGGCAAAATGGAGGTCACCACATTTTTTTCCCACACCTATATAACTCTTTTGTTAATAAACTTACTGTGGTAATAATTTTGCAATATATACACACATCAAATGATTATGTTGTATACCTTAAATTAATACAATGCTATATGTCAATTATATATCAACAAATAAAATTGAAAAGAAAATAAAAATTAGTAAAATGCTCCTCAAAAAAGAATAACAGAGAGAAAAAGAAAATGGGCATATATAACACCATATTGTTTCTGTCAACTGCTTGGAAACTTTAGCCTCTAAAGCTCTTGGTCAATAGTAGCAAGTGATATACTGAGACAAGCTCTTCATTTGGGGCTGTGGTCCCCCACAACAACTTATAAGGCACTCTTATCAAATTCTTAATGAAAATTATTTTAAATGCTTTCTAATGCTGTAAACTCCCTTCAACCCAGGTCTTTGGTGAATGAGTGGTGTGTTTATAACTCTTCTTATAGAATTTAAGTTAACATTTTGGAAATAAGTTTTCGTGAGTTTTGATTGTTTGTTTGTCTGTTTGTTTTAGTGTGTTTTCCATGCTTCTGGGACAAACTCTAACTAACCTCCCTTATTGCCACAGGCTAATACTCTGGAAACAAATTCAGTCTAAACACCAAACTTAATGAAAAATAGAACATCATAAAAGAAAATTAATGGCTGCAGCCTTCACCCAAGTTTTCACTTGGCAGATTCACCTGGTTTATCATCCCTACTTGAGGCATATTATTAATGATGGCAGCGATTATGATATATTGACATCTGTCCACTGGATATTATACAGATACCAGAAAACCAATGTCACGTGGCGTTAACATTTCTTAATAATACATTTAGAAACAAATTTCCTATGTGAGGCATCAACAAGTGACACTGGTTAATGAATTAAAAATAGTGGGTTAAATGGGTTTTATAAAAATTGAAATAATATTCTCTCTTTCTTGTAATTACCAATAAGAGTCCACATTCAAATAAAATTAAAAAAAATTACCTTCCAACTGAAATTTTATTTATTCTGTGCCTTTTGAAGACAGTTCTTTAAAATGGGCTCTGTTTTTCTAAAGCAGTCTCAGGCTCACTAAAATTCACTAAATTTTCTAAAAATTTTCTAAAAATTTTCAAAAAATATTTGTAATTTCAAGACATTTCATTCTAAGCTTTCCTGGAGTATAGGGCAGGGATGTGTCACTGCAGAAATAGGCAATAGAAAAATTGTGGAGGGGGCTTGATTATAAATCCTATGTAATAAATTTTGGAAACATCTAAAATAATAACAATAATAATAATGAATGAGAATTACTGTTGGTCCACATTCTTGCCATTGTTTGGTGTTGTCAGTGTTTTGGATTTTTGCCTATTTTATATGCTTCTTTGCCATTTGAACATCTTCTGTGGTGAATTATCTGTTAAGAACTTTTGCCTATGTTAAAATTAGTTTGTTCATTTCTTATTATTAAATTTCAAACTGCTTTCTATATTTTGGATAACAGTGCTTTATCAGATAGGCTTGTAACAAATATTTTTTCACAGTATGTGACTTGTCTTCTCACTGTCTTCTCACTGTTTCCACAGGATCTGGCACACATCAGAAATTGTAAATTTTAATGAAATCCAGCTTATCAATTACTTTTTCACAGTTCTTTTGGTGTTGTATCTAAAAAGTCATTGGCAAAGCCAAGACCATCTGAATTTTTTCCTATGTTATCTTCTAGGAATTTCATAGATTTGCATATTAAATTTAGGTCTATAATCCATTTTGCTATTTTTTTTTTAAGAATATAATGTATGTGGCCAGATTATTTTCTTTCTTTCTTTCTTTCTTTCTTTCTTTCTTTCTTTCTTTCTTTCTTTCTTTTCCTTCCTTCCTTTCTTTTTCTTTCTTTCTTTCTTTCTTTCTTTCTTTCTTTTCCTTCCTTCCTTTCTTTTTCTTTCTTTCTTTCTTTCTTTCTTTCTTTCTTTCTTTCTTTCTTTCTTTCTTTCTTCTTTCTTTCCCTCTCTCCCTCCCTCTTTCTTTCTTTCTTTCTTTCTTTCTTTCTTTCTTTCTTTCTTTCTTTCTTTCTTTCTTTCTTCTTTCTTTCTGGCATGTAGACGTGCAGTTGTTCTAGTTGTTCTGGCAGCATGCGTTGAAAAGACCATCTTTTCTCTTGTCTTTGTTCCTATGTCAAAGATTAGCTAACTATTTTTATGTGGGTCATTTCTGGACTCCATTTTTGCCATTACTACACTTTCTTGCCTATTGAACCTTTATAGTAAGCCTTGAAGCCAGCAGTGTCAGTCCTACGATTTTATTCTTCTTCAGTAGTGTGGTGGCTGTTCTGCGTGTTTCCCCTATTTATGTAAACTTAAGAATCAAGTTTGTTGTATTCACAAAATAATCTTCTGTGATTCTGACTGGAATTGCATTGAATCTATACATCAAGTTGGGAACTGACATACTGGTGGTAATGTGTCTTCCTACCCATGAGCATGGAATAGCTGTCCATTTGTTTGGTTCTATGATTTATATCATTTGAATTTTTTGTCATTTTTCTCATAGATGTTGTACTTATTTTGTTAGATTTATACCTAAGCATTTCATTTTTGTGTTAATGTAAATGTTTTGTGTTTTTAATTTCAAATTCCATTTGTTCATTGCTAGCATTAGGAAAGTGATGGAGTTTTGTGTATCAACCTTGTATCTGCAAATCTTGCTATAGTCACTTATGTCAGGTACAAACAAGGGCAGTTTTATTTTTTTCTTTCCTGATATCTACACCTTTAATTTCCTTTTCTTGCCTTGTTAGTTCCAGTATGATGTTGAAAGGGAGAAGTAACAAGAGACATCCTTCTCTTGATCCTGAAAAGTGGCAGGTTTTTAGCAGGTTTGTCATGTATTCATAGAAAATTTGATTCAGGACTTACTTTCTGAGTAAATACGTAGCCATTTAATAGTCTTATTACCTCTTTGTATGATATGTGTTTGAAGTTAGCACTTCATGGAACAGAAGTCCACTCAAATCACCAATAACTGTTTATCCAAGGGTAAAGATAGTAGTGATAATAATAGATTTCCTTATTCTGGCATCTTGCTCTAAAGGAGTTCACCAGGGTCTTACGAGGGACTTTTGTGGTCATTACTGCTTCTACTAGGCTGCTTGCAATCTTGGACTGATGAGCCAGTTCAGATGAAGTGGAAGAGAGCATTTCTTTTTTACCATTAACATAACTTACTTTTGGATTGCATGGTTTTAGACACAGTTTTACATTATACACTTTTGGTTTCCCCTTTCCTTACTTACATCTCCGTTACTTTTATATTTCTTGTTCTGATTTTCAGAGATGTATTTGGGTTGGACATACCATCATTTGTTGGCCAGTTAAAGCTTCCTTTAATGCAGCCACCCCTTCCTGGTGAAATTATCTGTACCTTGGCGGATGAGTATACAATACATAGATTTCTTAGGGCTTTAACCTCAGGTAGGTCTTCCGGAAGGTAATAATTACCTAAGAGGGGACTGGGGGCATGATGTGCATAAAGGTATTCTTTGCCTTGGATTACTCAGTACATGGGCTTAGTTTTTATAATATGCCTTTGATCTAAGTGAACTGAGAAACAAAATAGGCAATCTAAATTAGGATACATTTCTTTTAAATATATTTTGAAAGACAATCTTAGATCAGTTGCTTTTCAATGCTGATCAGACACATATGTTTAATAATTACTGATTGCATCTTTTCTTCTTTTCCTAAAATGTACTATTATAGGGCATCCTCTCTCTCTTCTGGCTTCCTAATCTCCAACCTTTTCCTGATATGCCTTCTATCTCATAGAGATAGTGTGGTTTGAAGCAACAAAAATGGATTTGGAGTTCTTATTCTGCTAGGTACCAACACTGTGACCTTAGAAAATTGTTTTACCTCTCAAAATCTCATTTCCATCACCTATAAATAGTCACTGAATAAAAGAAGCCATCAAATGCACATCTTCAATTTCCATTAACCTTTTCCCATACAAATATCCAGGTCCTCTTTATTCAACTTCTTTTCCTTCTATCTTATCTTTCAACAGTAACCTTCTGTATTTTTTAAGTGTAATTCTTTTATTGCACTTTTGTTCCATCAATACTCACATTTTTAGTGTATCTAGGGTTCAGTACACACACACACATATATATGGAGAGAGAGAGAGAGAGAGAGAGAGGACGCAAATCAGTACAAACAAAAGAGATTCTACAAAATTATGTTTCATCTGGTTGAGTTTTGAATTATGTGAGTTTTTTGTTTTCCTGATGAATGCAACTTCTGTGTAAATAAAAATAATGATTACTGTAAAAGTTTGTTAGATAATTCCTAGATAAGGTAGAACTTGAGCTGGACCTTGAAAAAAGTGATGCACAGGGAAAAAATGTGATGCATGCATAAGAGAACTGCTTGCAGAGAAAACTTGATAAAAAAAATAATTAGCCTGAGTGCTTATATCATGAGAAAGTAATGGATAACTGGGTAAACCTAGAGAGCTCGTTAGAATTAAAAAATGCCAACCACAGTGTTGTACACTAGAAAAAATAATATTAAAATTTGTGTGTGTGGTGTGTGCAGTTGACTTGAGGGGGTGGTGAGGTCACAATGTGGTAGATTATTGCAAGCCTCTAGAGACTTAAAAGTAAAATTGCTTTAAAATGAAAAATATTAAAATATATAAGTAAGTTCCTTTTTCTCCACATCAAGTTTTAAATGAATGATGGACTAGGTCTAGTATCACTTCTTTTTGTGTGTTAAAAGACTAAGTAATCCATGGGATGGCATTAATAGAATTATTCAAGCTTTAAAAAGTAGATGAGTTAGCACTATTACAGTTACAGGTGATAAAACCTTAATTCAAATTACATATTCAAGGGGGAATATTTTGGTTCATGACACTAGGAAGTTGAAGGGAGTGAATCTCATTAGTTTAAGGCACAAACGGATCCAAGTTTTCAAATGACAGCATCATTTGAAATTGTATTACTATTTCTCTCCATTGCTCTGCTCTGTCCTCCTTTGTTGTGTTTTATGGTCATGACAGCTATTGCCATGAATGTATGGTAAGGTCACCTGGGTCTCATGCCTATATTCTAGCAGCTAACTATGTCAACATAAAGTGCTTCAGCAAAAGCCCCAATTTTCACTCTTATTGGACTTATTTGTGTGGCATCTCTTCACTGACCTCACAGCTTTAGCTGAGAAACTGGAAGATAGCAATTGATCAAGCCTATTATAACTCTGTACTTGGTGGGGGTGGGAGAATTGAGGGATGGAGAGATGGCACACAACATCTCTGTCCTTTCCTCTACCATATGGATGAGAATGAGGAGGGCTGATTCCCCCCTTTAAAGGAAAGCAAAACAAAACACAACACAGATTTGTTAGCAGTAACAGTAATGTAGTTAATAGAACAGAATAAAACAAAACATATATAAGAAGGAAAATGATACCCAAAACAAAACAAATTGAAATGTGACCAATGCAGAAATATCAGTTTATCTTTCTAACTAACTCATTGTATAGATTGCTAAGACTAAGGCAGTTAGCCAAGATATTTAGCTAGTTGTATAGTCCACTGGAAATTAATGATAGATCCTAGATATCTTTATATTCATTTTTGATTGAACTTTGAAATTTGTGAATTTATATACACATGCATAGAAAAAAAAGATGAGAAAATTCAAGTTTAAAAATGATCAGAATATATGACTTTGCAATATGGGTAAACCAATATCATCTGACTGCCAAATTGAAGCAGATCTGTACAAAGAGAGTGTGTGTTTTTTGTGTCCCCAAAAGAATGGTTAGCTCACTATGGCAAATGCATATTTTGCCTTATAGCACATCCTAGATACATAGAATTATTATATTGTCCTATTATTTTGTTTTCAATTTACATATTCTGGTACTTTACAATATGTTTAGTAATTACCTTAAATAGTATCTTTCTTCTTTGTTGGTGACACTGTAGAAAATAATCTCGTGAAAATTGTTCATAAATAACTATCATAAACCTGAAGCCATTATTATACCAATACAACAACTTCCTGTGTATATTCTATTAATAATTTTGGAAAACTGATGACATCATGGTATTAATTGTTGATTCAGAGAGGGATCGTATTTCTTACTGCTTAATGGAAGATGAAATTATACACTGGAAATGAAATTTTCAACTAGGATATTAAATCACATTGCAATTGGTTTAAAATGTGATGACTCTGGTGGGTATAGTGAAATGCAGAGTTATCAGTCTCTGGATTCTCCTATTTATATCATACATTTTCTTAGCAACAAGAATATTCCATTCTATTTAACATACAAACTCTCTTTTCCTAGAAGAGATTGTAATTGAAGACCTACTCACTGCTCTTTCTTCTCTCACAGCCCAGCTGTTTATATTGCTCTGAGTTCCAGAATCATTGTGATACTGATGATGTCTGCATTCTTCCCTCTTACACTTTTGGTTTTGTTTCATAAAACTGTTTTGGAGGTACTTCAATTGATTGTTTATTCTGCAAACTTCTGAGCATCTTGAGTCTCATTACTGTTTTTCATAACACTCAGGTCATATTTGGAAGCCCCTTCCAATGATACCCTTTCAATACTTTCAATAGCCCCTAAAACTCTTGGCTTCAATATGTTAGTTCAGGACAATATCAGAAGGTAGCATGCGCATTTTAAGTGAGTTGGCCTTACTTTTTCATCATAGTTTACTTCTTTGTCCCCTTGAGTTTCCTTGTGCAGACCACCAGGATGTTGAGAGAGAGAAATCAGCTTTGTTAGATTAAATCATGTGTCCTAAACAATATCCACCCTGTCCTTTACTTTATTTGTTTCCCCTTTGAATATTGCAGCCTGAGATCATCATACTTTCTTGTTTAGGCTTTCTGAACTGTAGCTTAATACTTAAAGTTTCACGAGAAAGCACACTAAACATTTAGTAAAACACACAGTGTGGAATCACAGGAGGCAGGCACAATTCCCATTATTAAGACTGATGATCTTTAATGGTGCTCAAGAGAGGAGAACCTAGCAGTGTTTTCTCTTTCCAGCATCTACCAATATGAAATAAATTTTGGGGAGTGCCGCCTGGTTGGCTCAGTTGGTTAAGCGCCGACTTCAGGTCAGCTCATGATCTCACGGTTCATGGGTTCGAGCTCTGCATTGGGCTCTGTGCTGACAGCTCAGAGCCTGGAGCCTGCTTCGGATTCTGTGTCTCCCTCTCTGTTCCTGCCCCTCCCCCGTTTGTGCTCTGTTTCTGTCTCTCAAAAATAAATAAACGTTAAAAATTTTTGAAAAAAATTTTGGCAACTGGATGTTGCCTATAGACACATCTTCATGGGCAAGTGCCATAGATTATCCAAGGCTCTGAAGACTTTAAAACTAATAAAAGTCAAGGATTTGCCAAATTTAAGGTAGAAGACTATAGAAGAGTAATGTATAGTTGAAGTGTAACACAATTATTTTTATTCTGCTAATTCTTCATATATAAAAATGGAGAAAGAATCTGTTATGTCACTGTGTAATTCTGTAATTTGTTTACTGTTAGATTTCCTATTACTATAAATAAATGTTTGCCATCTCTGTAAGAAAGTGTTGAATTGGAATAATTTCAATTTTCCTCAAGTAATGCAATAGAGATTAATATATTCCAAAGAGGTGATTTGAGGGGCAGTACTACAGTGTGTATTAAATCATGAATCTCTGCATTTAACAGATGGCTGTCTGAGGAATTAGACCTGAAAAATTAGCTTTCAGTCTAGAGGACTTGCTGTTTTAATGCCCCTGGAGGAGACATATCTCTCACTGGAGAGCATCTAAGGAGGGAAACTATCTACAGAATGTGATGTAATCACTACAGGAATAAAATCCTGAGTGTAATTCTGAAGCAATTCCTTTCCCTCCGGGTAGACAAAGGCTCTCCATGGGAGGAACAACCTGGTCTCTAACACAAACAGACAAAATGTTTAAGATAGCTATTTTGCATTATTTGGAATTACGAATAAGTCTGATGTTTGCTTTGGTTATCAGAAACAGCTATATTAAGTACAGCCTTGAGATAATCTTTATCAGGGAACTAGATTTATTTTCTTATTATCCTCATCTAAGAATTCAAGGATAAAGAAGACAGCAAGAGTGGCTTCCTTCCAGGGGTTAAGTCATCCCCTCATGAGGCTGATGCTGACAGCTCTGCAGGATTTGCTTTAATTCATCTGAGAACTGAGTGTGAGTGTGTGTGAGTGTGTGTGTGTGTGTTTCTGGTAATAATAAAATCAATGTACAGACCAAATAAAAGAATGTAAATGGCTAAAAAACTAAGATAAAAAAGGGAAACATAGTTTATGCTTCATAAACTAAATTAAAAATGAAATAGAAATAATAAAATTGGAGATTTATTTTTGGTGAACTCCTATATTCTGCATTCATGTTAAATTCAAAGCATACTGCTTGGTCAGTATATAAATAACTTTTTCCCCAAAGATTTGGTGAAGACTTATCTTGAAACAAGAAGACTTTAGTTGAAACGGCAAATAACGTATCCTATAGTTCAGAGTAAAATTGCTATGCAAGTTGTCTTCTAATATAGAGATTACTGTGTATTTACCAGGCAGTGGAGCTAGAAAGTAATCTTAAAGCTCCTATATGTCATTCCCTAAGTATTCATTTAAAGATAATCAAATGCTTAAAGACATAAAACAATGTTGTATGCATGATGTCAGATAAGATCATCATAAACCTGCCACCACAGTTCTTAAATGGAGTATAGGGGAAGGGCAGGTAAAGGAGATTGAGAAGGCATTTTGGAACAACTTACAAAGTACAATGGCTGTCTTTTATGTGGATTTTTAAACACTAGGGGTAATTTAAATACTAATTCAAAAATTGTATTTTTTGCGAAGCTATAAATTAGTCCAATTCTTGATATCAGAGAGCACCCCATTGCAGGACACTGGGATTCTTACAGTTACCTTTAAAAAATAATTGTGTGAATTTTATTTTCTTATTATTTTTTTAACATTTATTTATTTTTGAGAGAGAGAGAGACAGAGCATGAACGGGGGAGGGGCAGAGAGAGAGGGAGACAGAATCGGAAGCAGGCTCCAGGCTCTGAGCCATCAGCCCAGAGCCTGACGCGGGCCTCGAACTCACAGACCGCGAGATCGTGACCTGAGCTGAAGTCGGACGCTCAACCGACTGAGCCACCCAGGAGCCCCTAATTGTGTGCATTTTAAAAGAAAAAGAAAATACTTTGCTGCAACCGGTAATAGAGAAATATTGGCCAAGAGCTGCTGCAATAAATAGAACACATAAACAGCAAGTAAAAAGTTTAAAACGTTATTTAGGGCTTGTTCTAGAATTGCCTTGAGACTAAAATCTCATATAATGGGAGAAAATTTGGAAGTCCTACATCCTGGCAAATTTATCTTTGAGTCACAAAAAGGCAGTCAAGGAAAAAAAAAATGATTACTGACTGCATAGAAATATTAAACAAAGCATTTTTAGTCAAAAAAATTAGAAAATTAGTTAAAAGTCCAGGGTTAATCCAGATATTTTCCTAAGAATTGTATAAATGTCTAAATATTAAGAATACTGCTAATTTATCTTTTTAAAAATGTTTTAATGATAATACCTATGAATCTATGCTAATTTTCAAGTATTTGGTGATGAAATAATTAGTGAAAAAATTCTGGGAAAGCAATTTTGTGTGTATGTGTGAGCATAGTTCTGTTTGGGGAAAAATTGCAAACTGGCAGGATAGGTGGCTCACTGCAAAGTCACACCCACTATGCATCCCCTGGCACCAGATACTAAGCAACAACTTCAAAAAGTGTCATCATGACTTTTTGTTTTGAATTCTCAGGAGTAGTCAAATGGTATATTAATTTTTAAATTTCGTTTGACTACACAATTTTTATAAGGATTGAATGAGATAAGCATTTATAAGTTTATTAAACAGATACAGTCTAGCTTAGTTAGGGGAATGGCTGTTCAGAATTTTAGAAACTGGATAAAAAATAGCTTGTTTTAAAATTTTCATATAGGTAAAAATGATGATAGGACAGATTGAAAACTTTAATGTGGCAAAAGAAGGCAGTACTTCTCTTAATGCTAAAGAATGACCCATGAAGTGACTCAATTTTCATATGTATTTTTAAGGCTGAACACACACAAGGGTCAACTGCAATGTAAGACTAAGAATTTCAATGTCTCATTACAAGGTTGCCTTAGAGAAAGTAAAGTCAAAGGGTGATGTAAGTAAGAAGAGGATATGTGTATGTATCCTTCTAGAAATTTAGGTCATTGATATCAGGAAAATCACAGTATTCGTGGTTAAAAAGTAAAGATTAATATCATGTACCTGTTTCGTGAAAGAAATTCTCAAAATGTATCCAAGATATGCAGGATGAATGTATACAACATCTCAGTCTTCCACAAGATACAAAACAACTTGATCTCTTCAACACAAATATGATTTAAAATTTCCACAAATAATAGCATGGAAATACTGTATTAAAACTTCCTTTTTGATAGTGTTTTCTGGCCTTCCGCACTGTGTCTATTCTGAAATAGACCATCCATGCAGATAAATATAGAAAGATTCATGCATGCAGATACACATGCCCTTTGTACACATGTTACTGTGTGAGGCTGTTTCCGAAAACACCGTGACATCAAGGAAAAATAAGATACTGAAACAAGCTGGTATCTTTGTTGCTCTTCAATTCAGTACAGATTTCTAGAAATTGAGAAACTACGTTTACTCAGATAGAGAGTGATGATAAACATACAATCACAAAAAAAGGGGTACATTTGGAATAGAATGCAAAATCCCTTTGAATATTTAAAATGAATCCTAGGCTCTCAAAGATACTTGGGCTTTTGAAAAGATGCTTGGGGTAATGCATTCAGGCTCAGAAGGCATGTTCCTTCTTCCCTTTTGCTAGAAAGAGTCATTTCCTTCGAAAGTTAAGAGATGCATGGAGTCCAGACATCTTATAGTCTCTGTTAGCTTTTTGATTGTGTAATTGTGATGAGATTTCTTTGGCTGGACTTATTTAAGTAGATATTGGATCACCATTTTGATAAGGTATTATAGGGAGAAATCAAGTAGATTTTCAGTTGAATTCAGTAAGACTGGAATTCTCTCCAGCTTCCAGATTTAAATAAAACTTAGGAGGTCTTCCTGTTACTCCTCTAAAGAAATGAAATTTTACATGCAGTTTTAGTACTTGGATTCTGGTTTCTTTTATTCCCTACCCGGCAGCTAAAGTTTTTAAAACGTTAGTTCAGCTTTTCACATTGTTATTGCAGAATTTAGCATGGAAAAATGATCTCTTTTTTTAAAGTATTATAAGTGTTGATGAAATTTCTTTAACACAGTTACATATGTATTATTATATATACATATATATATATAAGGACATATATATGCAGACATCTATAAGTACATAGGTACATTGATTTTCTTCTTCATTGTTTTCAGCAATATATTTTGAAAAGCAAACAGTGGTAGGTTTCTTAGTAACAGTAGTTTACATTGTGTAATTTCTGAAATGTTAGATATATTATTTTTGTTATCTGTAGCAGAAAATGCATTACATTAAAATTTTTGATTTTCTAACATATTTTCCAGAGAGAGGAAAACTAGTGTTTCTCTTTAAAAAATTTTTTTATTATCTTTTATTAAAATTTTTTAATGTTAATTTGTTTTTGTTTTTTTTTTTTGAGAGAGAGAGAGACAGAGTATGAGCAGGAGAGGAGCAGAGAGAGAGGGAGACACAGAATCTGAAGCAGGCTTCAGGCTCTGAGCTGTCAGCACAGAGCCTGACATGGGACTCAAACCCATGAACTATGAGATCATGACCTGAGCCGAAATCAGACACAACTGACTGAGCCACCCAGGTGCCCCACGAACTAGCTTTTTTTCTATCTCTCTGCATAAATTCTTTCATATGTGTGAAGAATAAAAAAGGGTTTGTATTTGTATGTCTAATATAACCTGGTATTAATGGTATGTGAATACCTATCATCTCTCATATTCCCATGTAATACACACTCAGTGCTGCAAATAGAGTATTTAGGGGCTCAAGCCTCCCTTTTAAATTCTTGGAACCGTCTGATCAACTGGTAATTTGTCATTAAAAGCTCAGTTGTCCTCTAACAAAGGTTTTAAAAACCTAAGAATATACAGAAATCCCAGCAGAAAAAATGATTGTTTCTAGAGATTGCAGAACCTAACATCCTTGAATTGGAACCATTACTGATTATTAAAACCCTTTTTCCCTAGTTCTCCTGCTGTGCATGGCATCGTACTGTGAAAAGCAGGCACCAGTGTGGCACAGCGGGAAATAAGCATAACAGGATTGTAGAGCCCAAAATCTGAGAATTTATAAAACTTTTGTCCCAGGAATTTAAAGTGCAATAAGTGAATCTAATGGTGCAGGTAAGTTTGCTTATTGACTGGAGTTGAAGGTGTTGTAACTATTTCAAGACATGGAGTCATTTTTATAAATGGTTTTAACAGGAAAATACAGGCTATACTAAAATCTTGGATCTCAGACTGTACCTTCTATCTTAGAATTTCCTTTTTTAAAATTTTTCAAATGTTTATTTCTTTTTGCGAGAGAGAGAGAAAGAGAGAGAGAGAGCAAGTGAGCACGAGCAGGGGAAGGGTAGAGAGAGAGGGAGACACAGAATCTGAAGCAGGCTCCAGGCTCTGAGCTGTCAGCACAGAGCCCGACACAGGGCTCAAACCCATGAACCGTGAGATCATGACCTGAGCTGAAGTCAGATGCTTAACCAACTAAGCCACCCAGGCACCTCTAAAATTTCTTCATGTGTAGGTCATCTTGGAGGTCCTTTTGTGATTTTCTTTTTTTTTTTTTTTTTTTAAATTTTTTTTTTCAATGTTTATTTATTTTTGGGACAGAGAGAGACAGAGCATGAACGGGGGAGGGGCAGAGAGAGAGGGAGACACAGAATCAGAAACAGGCTCCAGGCTCTGAGCCATCAGCCCAGAGCCTGACGCGGGGCTCGAACTCACGGACCGCGAGATCGTGACCTGGCTGAAGTCGGACGCTTAACCGACTGCGCCACCCAGGCGCCCCCCTTTTGTGATTTTCGATAGGGAATATTTTTTACTTTATCTTATTTGAAAACCATGAATATTGATTTCTTGTCTCGTCAATATTTTGTTTCCTCTCTAGGATAAGATACTAAAGGCAGACTCATTATTTATTTTGGGGTTTTCATATATTCAGGGCTTACTGTAAGTATCTGAACTGGGATAAGTATCTTGTGAGTTAAAAATACATTGGGCAATACTGAAAACATTGGTCAGTGCGTGCAAAGAATATGTACAATACAAAGGTTTTTGCTATGCCCATTTTGGAAATGATTGTGTTACAATAATGGAATTTGTAACTTATTTAAAAAATTTTAAAGTCATGAAATTTTTTTCGGGAGCTGTGGGATTCACATCTCTTAAAACTTATACCTCACTGGGGCGCCTGGGTGGCTCAGTGGTTAAGCGGCCGACTTCGGCTCAGGTCACGATCTCGCGGTATGTGGGTTCGAGCCCCGCGTCGGGCTCTGTGCTGACTGCTCAGAGCCTGGAGCCTGTTTCAGATTCTGTGTCTCCCTCTCTCTCTGACCCTCCCCCGTTCATGCTCTGTCTCTCTCTGTCTCAAAAATAAATAAAGGTTAAAAAAAATTAAAAAAAAAACTTATACCTCAGGAAAAAATTAGACTGACCCGTGTTTTAAAAACTTAAAGAGACCCTGGAGGCTATAAAAAAAGAACATACCTATGACAATTAATGCTAAAACATATGCTAATTAAATGAACATTCAAGCCCATGCAACACTGACAGAGAATTGTGAAGAAACGGGACACAAAACTGAACAAAAACATAAAAAACAACTCTTGACCGTTAAAGCATTATTAGGAAATAATAAAATGTAGAACTTTCCATGGAATTGCATACTACTACAAACAGTAACAATTTTATATAATACTCTTAAGCACATATTTTGTATTGGGTGCTGCAATGTTTTAAATATTTTATGAAGTAATAAAATTTCCATAAAACGTGGTGAGAAAGATACTATTTTTATCCCCTTGTATGAAGATAAAGAAAGGGAAGCACAAGGGGCTAGTGACTTGCACTTTGTTTCCCAGTTGGAAAATTGCACAAGCATAAGGAAATACAAATGGAAAGCATTTATGAGCTTCAGAGACTAGTTGAGAAGCCGTTTTGTGGCTGAACCTATTATTGCTGCACTAAATTTAGAAGTCACCATTTGTCTCATGGCAGCTTACTAGCATAGCTATATTGGCCATTTATTGCTTTTAATATAAAATTAGCCTAAAAAAATTTACCTTGGGTAAAATAGATTTTTCTTTAATTAAAGGGTCAGTTGTCCAGCTTCCATGTCAGGTCAGAGAAAAGACAAGCATCTATTTTTTGTTTCTAAACTATGCTTAAAAGGAAATATATCGGGGGGCGCCTGGGTGGCGCAGTCGGCTAAGCGTCCGACTTCAGCCAGGTCACGATCTCGCGGTCCGTGAGTTCGAGCCCCGCGTAGGGCTCTGGGCTGATGGCTCAGAGCCTGGAGCCTGTTTCTGATTCTGTGTCTCCCTCTCTCTCTGCCCCTCCCCCGTTCATGCTCTGTCTCTCTCTGTCCCAAAAATAAATAAACGGAAAAAAAAAATTAAAAAAAAAAAAAAAAAGGAAATATATCGGTGACATTCTTCTGGAGCTGATTCTTTTAGATGACTATAGGACTCCATCATGGCATTTCTCTGTTTATCTGTCTCTCTCTTTATATCCCCCCTTGTCCCTCAGCCTACCCAATCTCTCAACCTTTGTCCACATACACATTGTGTAAATACAAGGTTAATCTAATTTGAATCTGATCTTTTACAACTCTGCTTATCCCTAAAGGCTGGAGTGAAAACATGGGACCAACACTAGACCGAACCTGAAAGAATGTTATAACTAGTGATTGAGGTATTTCTGGGTTAGGGTAAAGAATATACCAGGGAGCAATCTGTACACCAAACAGCAGTTTGTCAACATTTGTATAGAAAAGAGAAGATTGATGGATTGTATTTGTATTTATGTTATTGAAACTGGTCACCCACTCTCACTTTGCCTACCTGATGAGAAGACTATAAAAGACTCTTCTCTGGGTGACACTTTTATTGAGATAGATGTACCTCACTCAGATCTTGGTGGTTCATGTTCTGAAAATGAAGTGCTTCGTCTGAAATGGAGGAAAGACTCTGAAAGCTGTTGGGAAGTATTTGACTTTTCAAATGTTTTCTTGTGGTTTCTTCACTTGTATCTTTTAACTTTAACTTGTAACTTTTGGCAAAGACGTAGAGAAAAGGGAACCTGTGTATGCTGTTGATGGGAATATAAATTGGTACAGCCCCTTGGAAAATGGTAAGGAGGTTTCCCAAAAAATGAAAACACAGAACTGTCATAGGATCCGCTAATCTCACTTCTGGGTATTACTTGCAGAGTGAAATCACAACCCTGAGACTTATCTGCACTCTGTGCGCATTGCAGCATTTTTCATATTAGCCAAAGCCTGGAAACAATGGAATAAGTATCTATTGACAGATATATGGCTAAAGAAAATGAGGTATATGCACAATAAAATACTATTCATCCATAAAAAAAAATACAAGAAAATTCTGGGGGCATCGGGGTGGTTCAGTTGGTTCAGCATTTGGCTTTTGATTTTGGTTCAGGTCATAATCCCAGGCTCATAGGATTGAGCCCCACGTTTACCCCACGCTGAGTGTTTCCCCATGCTTGGGATTCTCTCCCTCCATTGGCCCTTCCGCTGCACTTTCTCTCTCTCACTTTCAAAAGAAAAAAAAAAAAAGAAAAAAAAGGAAAGGAAATTCTGCCATTTTTGATAGTATGGAAACATGGATGGACCTTGAGGTTATCATGCTAAATGAAATAAATCAGAGAAAGACATATACTGTGTGATCTTCTATGTGGAATCTAAAAACTGAACTCAGAAACAGAAACTAGAATACTGGTTGCCAGGGGCCTGGTGGGTGGGGGAAATGGGGAGATGTTGGTCAAAGAATACAAACTTGCAGTTATGAGTAAATTCTGGGGATATAATATATAGCAATGTGAATATAGTTAATACTGTATTATATACTTGAAAGAGAGAAAATCTTAAATGTTATCACCACACAAAATTGTAGTTATGTGAAGTGATAGATTTGTCAACTAACTTTATATTGGTAAGTATTTTATAATATATACATGTGTCAAATCATCATATGGCACATTATAGAAGTTTTTTTAATGTTTATTTTTGAGAGTGCAAGCAGGGGAGAGGCATAGAGGGAGGGAGACAGAAAATCTGAAGCAGGTTCCATGCTTTAAGTTCAAAGCCCTTTGTGGGGATCATACCCATGAACTGTGAGATCACAACCTGGGTTGAAGTCAGATACTCAACCAACTTAGCCACCCAAGCACCCCAATCATATGGTACATTATAAAATTACACAGTGTTATGTGTCAATTTTATCTCAAGAAAGCTAGGGGGAAAGTTTTATGAAGTCTTTTGAGTTCTTTCAAAAATCCAAATACCAATAGTATGATAAATAGATATATACATGTATATGCATATATATACATACTCATATATATACATATTTTCAAATACACATACATATGCTTTATTTATTTATTTATGTTATTTATTATGTAATTAGTGATTGCTTGTTAAAAGCCAGACACTAACTGAAAACGTGGTGTGTGCAGCACAAACAAGATGTGGTTCTGCCCTGAGCTACACAGACTTTTTTTTCGAAGATTTTAAAGTAAACCAATAATTGTGACATTAGGTAATAACAACTCAGTGCAAAAGAAGAGTCCACATACATAGTAATAGGGTTATGAATGAAAAAAAAAATGGTTTGGTCATATAATAATTGAATGTAATAAAACAGTCCTTCATAACTTACCGTCAGATGGTTGAGCTAACATTGTTTTTACACTATGTTTTCACCCAGCGGGTTGCAAGGTCTCAGTCCAATCACTTGGTGTGTCTGATCTCACCTGCACATTAGGGTTCAACCATTTCCTTCTACACTAATAATACTCAAAGACATTTCTCTCATCTTGATCTGTTTTTGACGCTCCACTGAATTTTTTTCAGATGATATCAACTGATCTAAGGCAGTTTGGTTACAAACAACTATTTGAACTAGTGAAAGTTAGTTTCAGACCAACTTCTGCCACACATATAGAAATTATTAGTAAGCAAGTACGAAGCAGTTTATGTGACCCATTGTCTACACTTAGAGTTTGGGTTCTCTACCATTTAAGATGATCTCACTGTTCCTTGCAGGGAAAAGGTCCCTGTGGGCAGATGTGAATATATTCCAGAATGGTATTTTGCAACCTATTTATCATGACAGACCATTCTATTTTTCTTATTTCTACTTTATCCTAGACTAAAATACTTTTTTTTTTTAATTTTTTTTTTTCAACGTTTTATTTTATTTTTGAGACAGAGAGAGACAGAGCATGAACGGGGGAGGGGCAGAGAGAGAGGGAGACACAGAATCGGAAACAGGCTCCAGGCTCTGAGCCATCAACCCAGAGCCTGACGCGGGGCTCGAACTCACGGACCACGAGATCGTGACCTGGCTGAAGTCGGACGCTTAACCGACTGCGCCACCCAGGCGCCCCTAGACTAAAATACTTTTGTAAAATATGTCAGTGTTTTCACAGTGTAAAAATACATAGTAGTGATTTTAACAATGAATGTCCTTATATTAAGTCATCTACTATACTGATTAAAGGATTTATTTTAACCTAAAAAAAACATTTCTAATATTTATTTTTCAAATACCAAAACAATAAAGGAGGGAAGGGGTGCTAAAGCATTTGCAGCAGCCTCTAGGACAGGCCTTTTTGTTGAAAAATATCTGGCCATCCCTGGAGAATGAATTATCAGTCATGATAAATGACTATCCTAGGTTGGTAGCTAAAACATAATACTATCTAAAATGAACTGTTCAAAAGTAAATTATAGTTACCATCATCCATGGTCTATTATCTCAAGCTCTGTGAGTCTCACACTCAACTCTTCATACCTTATAAACTTTGTTCTCCTTCTGTATTTTGTATATAGAACTCTTAAGTTCATTTATAGTGGTAACTCCTGTTTCTCTGCTGCCTGTCTTTGACATATTTGTTCCATTTTAAAAAGACAGAATGAGGTGAAAATATAGCAGACTGACTTTAGCTTCTACGTATGTAATTGGTCCTCATACCTAAGCATTTAAAATTCCTCATTAGTTGAATCTGCTAACTAGATGTAGGTTTCTAGCTCAGAAATGAAATAAAGTCACGTTCTGAGTTAATCAGAATTTTGTTTTGTTGATTTCCCCCCCTAAATTGGGCCAACTCAATTTGTTCTTGATAGGATTTTGATTTCTGTCACTATGTCAGCTGATCATAGGTGTTAAAGAAGCTTGAGTCAATTGCCGTATCTGTCTGTACTGTCCAATGAAAATACTAGTGAGTATGGGTAGAGGTTTGGGGCAGAATTCTTCTGTGTTACAGATCCAATATCTGTGCCTTCTGAAATTTGATAACAACTCTAGGTTCTTATAACACCGTACTTCTCTGATTTACAAATTGTGCTACCTTCGAGGTGCCTGGGTGGCCTAGGAGGTTAAGCGACTAACCCTTGATTTCAGCTCAGGTCATGATCTCATGGGTTTGTGAGTTCAAGCCCTTTGTTGGGCTCTGCACTGACAGCCCAGAATCTGCGTGGTATTCCCTCTTTCCCCTCTCTCTTTGCCCCTCCCTCACTCAATCACCCATGTGCACTTGCTCTCTCCCTCCAAATGGATAACCTTAAAAAAAATAAAAAAAAACAAAAAACTTGTGCTACTTTCTACCTACTTAACACAGTACATCTGCTTATTTTTCCACTGCTTGGATTAAAGACCCATGTTAAGTCCTTTTCTGAATATCTTTTAAGTCTGCTTTCAGATCTGTTCCTGCCTTTTAAAGCCAGGATATCGTACTTGGCAAGAGGTAAATTAAAGTTTTGGCAAAAGCTATATTTACTTGTAGTATGTAACAATTCATATTCATATTTGCAGGGCAGAGAAGATAGACTGTTTTAATAAACAAGAAATCAGGAGGAGAAAAGTCCTTTGGTCCATTTGGAAAAGTCCAAATGGTCATAGCAATCTTTACAGTGCTCCCCCCATTGGTATCTCCAGATTTTTAAAAATGATGGTAATTACTACCAGCAGGCTAAAAATTTATCACATAATCACCAAAATTCTTAGGTAGGGTAATATTTATTCTTAGTGTGGTAGCTATAGTGATTGTTTTATGCCTGTGCCCATATTATATAGCTACGTGGAAAGGTAATTTATTTTAGACATAGGGTGGGATGTGGGGGGTTATATCTTTTAAAGTTGGCCACAACGGTTATTCTCTATCCCCTCCTCTTATAACTGGGTGGAACTTTTAAAAACTATTGATTTATATATTTTTACTGTTACAAGCAATAAAGTATACTAAAATTGATACTATGTGATTTTTGAGGTTATGTCCTAAAATTTGGTGCTACTTCTGCTTTGTGCTCTAGAATACTCTTGAAGCTTCCTACTATTATATAAGAACTGTTATTTTCTAGAGATTTCCATGGTATGAAAAAAAACAGCTAAAATTAGCTGATGTGCAGAGAGACAACATAGAAAAATCTTGAGCAAAGAATTAAAGCAGTGAGTCTGTAACCCATGTGTTTTCTGATTAAGGAGTTGGGAGAGATGTTTCCAGGGAAAGAAAGATGACCCCGTCTAATTTCACCACAAATAAATGACATCCTGTTAAATGGGAAAATAATACTTCGTAGGAGAAAAGCCCTGCTCTATAGAAAGCACCTCAAGGGTGCTTTCACCCTTGGGTGTTCCAGGTATATGGTTGCTTCTCGTAAATAAACCTATACTCTAGATTTATGAGACATGACTCTTCAGAGAATACAATATAAGCTATACTCTGATGTGATAAGCAGATGTTTTGTGACATAAACACATTCTGTTGTGTTAAATAATCTAAGAGGTATCTGTGTCCCTTGATCGCTTGTATCCTCGAAATTAGTGAAACTTTGTACTGGGTAAGATTTCTGATTTGAGTCTCATTTGACAATCTAATGCTTTATGTTCAGTTTAAAATGTCACATTGTCATATTGTAGTAAAAATTAGTATAATGCAGGCTTTCAATTCTGATACCTTAAAACTATACTTTAATATATTTTTTAATTAAAGATAGATTTAATGATATTCTTTCTTAGTAGTTGGCACAGAAAATCTTTTCTCTTTACCTTTCTTCCTCCAGAGAATTCTTGGTGGCATTATTTTTCCTATTCCAATCTGTATTTAATATAATTTTGTCAAGTCCTGAACTGAGACAGTTTTATTGGCAAAATATCATGTTTGTAATATTGGGGTTTCCTACTCTGGTACATGAATCTTCCCTCTGTTTTTCTGTCTCTTTTGTTTTTTTTATATACATATTTGTATTTTTATTTAGTGAATGCCTATGAATTATTTCTGTTTAAAAGCATAATATGTATTTATTGTAACAAAAATTCACATAAATTTGTACAAAGAAGAAAACATTGCAGTTTTCTCCAACCTTTTTCATTGTCCCTTTACTGTTTTATCATTCACTGTGCTTCCTTCCACAACCATTTTATTGTGCTGATACAAATATAGACAAACACATACACAAATACACCCACACAGAGGGGTGTTTATTTCCTTAAAATGATATTATCAAATTTAGATGTATCCCATTCTATTTTCTGGTTAGTAATTGCTGCTATACGGAATAGGTTTTGCTTTCATAAAATGTAGTTTCCTGTCATTTTCAGGTAAATTATCATATGTGAATAATGCTAAAATTACATTCACATTTCAACTCTTTATGTCTATTATTCTCTTTCTTGTTAATACTTTAGCTAAGCCTTAGAGAACAAACTTGACTGCTAATGAAATTGAGAAACATTCTTGAATTTTTTATGATCTCTCATTTTGTTGGTAATGTCAATAATTTGTCTTTTATTATTATCACAATAGACATCAGTGTCTCTTCCAAAATTATCAAATTTTTTGTGGCATAATTAAACAATAATTAGAAACTTCATCAAATATAATATTACAAGGACATAATATTTGAATGATATATAGCAGAATAAGTTATTTTGTTAAGCTTACCAGTGTTTGGCATTCTTTTCATCTTAATATAAACACTACTAGTTTAATTACTGTTAAAAATGGTACTTGTTTTGGTTTTTATCTTGTTTAGGGTTTAAGTGAAATGTTCAATGAAATAATTCCTATTTGTTGATTAAAACAGTAAAGCTTTGGGGCGCCTGGGTGGCGCAGTCGGTTAAGCGTCCGACTTCAGCCAGGTCACGATCTCGCGGTCCGTGAGTTCGAGCCCCGCGTCGGGCTCTGGGCTGATGGCTCGGAGCCTGGAGCCTGTTTCTGATTCTGTGTCTCCCTCTCTCTCTGCCCCTCCCCCGTTCATGCTCTGTCTCTCCCTGTCCCAAAAATAAATAAACGTTGGGAAAAAAAATTAAAAAACAAACAAACAAACAAACAGTAAAGCTTTAAGTTTAATTCTGTGTATAGCTTTGTGAAATAGCATATATAAAGATAACATATATTAAAGATAACATAAGAAATCATATATTAAATATATATTTTGTTAAATATCATGTTAAAGTAAATACACATATATATACATATATATAGTCTTTAATTTCTGTAAAAAATTGTTTTTAATGTTTATTTATTCCCAAGAGAGAGACAGAGACAGGGTGTGAGTGGGGGAGAGTCAGAGAGAGAGGGAGACACAGAATCTGAACCAGGCTCCAGGCTCTGAGGTGTCAGTACAGAGCCTGACATGGGGCTCGAACTCACAAATTGTGAGGTCATGACCTGAGCCAAAGTTGGACGCTTAACCGACTGAACCACCCAGGTGTCCCTTTAATTTCTAAATAGTATATATTCAATTCAGTTAGAGTTAATTTATATGTTATTTAGTACTCTTAAAACATTTTCACTGTTTTGAATTACTTGAGGTTGATTTTATTTGTTTTGAAAAAAGACCTTAATTGTTTCCCAGTGAACAGGTATTGTCTTGTATTATATTTGTCTTTAGGTGTTTACTGAGATTTTCTTTATATGCCACTATAGAAATAATTTTAGTAAATGCTTCTTGAACATTAGAAAAAATATATACTTTTATTTGTAGGTCACAAAACTAAATAAACACACACACACGCGCACACACACACACACACACACACACACAAATGTGCACATTTAAAATCAGCCTTTACAACACCAGCAGTCCTCAATATATGGTCCGTGGCCCCATATGGGACCTAACACACTTTCAAGAAGTTCACAAGGTCAAAACTATTTTGACTACCACCAAATCTCATCAGGAAAGTCCTGAGCATTGGGAAACTCCAGCTCAGGGTGGCAGATTCAAGTTTTCCAAAATTCTAATTTCCCTTGAAAGAGAAAATTTTTATCTTGACTACAATACTGCCAGTTATTTTCCCTTTCCCTGAAAATAATGTTCATGGCTTCAATAAAACATTATTAAGTGAAACTGACTTTTTAAAAAACTGTGCGTGATGGAAAAGATTCTATGAATAGAAGTAGTTTTCTGATATTTGGTGGTGATATTAACAAATGTAATATTTTGATTATACCAAGATTCTTAATAATTAGCTACCATCACAAATGTTAATTATGTACTACTTGGCATTAATTATTGAAAGAAAATAGCTCCCTTTTTGATTTATAAAACAGTAGTAGGCAAATATGAATACACATTTATTATAAAATATTTAAAATATTATACAAATTGTTGGTGAATATAAAAGTCTCATTGCTACAATATATTCCTTAAATAACATATTCATATGTATAAAATAGATGTCCAAATCTGTGATATGACTAATTTTCTAAACAAAATGTACAGTTCAATGAACAGTTTTGTTTTCTTTGGGGAAAACACTAGATAGGTTATAGATGAGAATTAAAAGAGTCAATCTATCAAGAATGACATTATAATTATGGCAAATGTCTTAGTAGAAAACATGAATTGATTCTTATACTTAGGATCTGTTTTCCCTTCTGTCCAATTTATCAGCTTGGCAAGTGTGAATAACCTTCATGGCTTTCTAGTCTTGTTACCTCTTTAAACAAGAAGAAATTTTATATTTTACTTTTTCAGACAAGACACTTAGCAGATCCATTCCAAGCAGGAAGTAAAGAAGACCACAAATATAAACAAAATAGTATATGTTAAAGCTGTCTTTCCAAGGAATGTCAAACTTTTGAGCCAAATTTCCCCAGTAAGAAGATGATTAAATAGTCAAATCTGTTCACACTCATACCCTGCTCATAATAGTTTCACGTAAAATATATAAATAAGAAAGCTAACATGTTATTTGAATTTCACACCTAATCTCTACTAGATGCCAAGGTGTATTAAAAATAAGTGCTTCGGACATGGTAATTATATTCACCAGACATGTGTAAACATGTAATTGACCCTAATGTTCTCAACTTTCAAACTTAGGTAACGGTGTGAGTGATCCATGTGTGCTAAGGACATGTAGTAGTTTCACTCCTAGGGAGATCATTTCTAAATAACTTCCAAAATAAAAATGTTCCCAGTGCCAAATAGGCAGGATAATATATGACAAAAATTGAATGGATGCATGCATCTCAGTACTGGATGAAGCAAAATAAACACATTTATTGCATAGCACATAGTAATCATTGTGTAAGGCTGCAAATGGGAGACTGAAGGAGGCATGCAAAATACATATATGGCATAATTCATGCCCTCTACATTTACAACTTAGTTGACAAGGATGACCTTGTCTTCCTGTATAACAACAATTAGGTGTCAGTCCAAGTGTTGCAGGGGAAAAACCCAACGAGCATGTGGTGAAAATGCTAAAAGAAGGCTTAGCTAATCAGAAATGATGTTTTACTGAATGATATACTGATGCTCACCAGACTTTCCCAAATGCCACTGTGAATATTCCTAAAGGTCTCTACTAGAGACTGTTTATACAATTTCTTTTAGAATGTTTTATTAAGACCACCTTTTACAATTTGCCTTACTCAGAAATCTCAAAAATACATTTTTGCCCTTTAATCAACACCATAGGTATCATTGTATGTGCAAATTTATTGACTTTTTCTCCCATATTTTTATTTAAATTCCAGTTAGTTAACATACAGTTTAATATTAGCATCAGGTGTAGAATTCAGTGAGTCAGCATTTTCATACAACACCTGGTGATCGTCACACGTGCCCTCCTTAATCCCCATCACCTCTTCAACCCTTTTCATTGGAATCTAAAATCTACCTACGTAGGATACACATATAATACTTGCTGACTCTGTGAACATGATTGTTGTTTATTTTATAGAACTATATATAAATTATTAGACATCTCAAAATGTTTATTTGTATGATGGCTGGGGGAGGTAGAATAATGCCCTCCCCCATCAAGGCGTCTATGTTCTAAACCCCAGAATTTGGGAATGTTACCTTACATGACAAAAGGGACTTTGCAGATGTGACTAAGGGTACTGACCCACAGATGGGGAGATTATCCTGAATTATATAGGTGGTTCCAGTTTAATCACTCAAATCCTTAAAGCAGAGAGCACCTTTGCTGACATAGATGTTATAGAGATGGGAAAGGAGAAGAAATTTCAAGCAGGAGAGAGATTTGATCTGCTGTTACTAGCTTTGAAAATGTAAAAGAGAAGCATAAACCAAGAGATTTGGGCAGTTTAAAGCTGGGAAGGCCTTCGGCTATTACCTAGCAAGGAAATAGGGATCTCAGTCCTATAACTTCAAAGGACTAGAGTCTATGACCCAAATGAACAGGAAATGGATCCTCCCCTCGGTCCTCTAGAAGGGAGCACAGCTCTGCCAAAGACCTTGATGTTGCTCCATGAGACCCATGTTGGATTTTTGACCGACAGAACTATAAAATAATTTTGCCTTGCTTCGGCCACTAAATTTGTTATGACAGTAATAGAAAACGACTACCTTTTTCTGTCCCACTGCACTTGAGGGATAGAAGACTCTTATCAGTGATATTTTGCTATAGAATTTCTGTGTTCATTTGTGCTCATTGAAGTGTCAGATTTACACATGGCATTCAAATGTGTGAAAAGCTAAATAAACCACTTTAATTTTTGTGATTAATTAAGTATGAATTGTCATTTAGCATGCCTTGCTGTTCTTGTGATTTCCGTCATGCCTGATGGTTTACCAAGGCACCAACCTTGCTTGTATTCACATATTTAGGGGGTTGAGTGCAGGCAGGATTTACACTGTGGTCCTTGCTTTTGGTACCTCTGCACAAAAAAATGTGTTCTGAAGATTTGGCATTTCCTTTTGCTCCCAAAGGATATCATATGAAGGTTCTGAACTTTACATTAAAATGTTTATCTGTCTTGTCAAGCTGAAATGTAAAGTCCTCACTGAATTAAGCATAATAGAGTCTTGAACAGCACTTTACCTTTTATAAAAACAATTAATTCACATTATAGGCATATCAAAAATCCAAACATAACAGTTCACATGAACATTTTGTCCTGATAAGTGTTCTTTCAAGAGACTTTCTCAACTCATAAATTTGAACAATTTAATAATCAGAGCTATTGTGAGAATAATCCATTATTACTGCCAAAAATAAGATGTGAAAAATATTTTTCTTATTTGCTTATATTCTGGCAATATATTTTGCTATTTTAGTCAGTAGAAAAAAAGATATCTAAAAGAGAAACTTCCTTATAAAAGTGTGAAATGCTATATTTTAAATGAAATACCTGGTTTTAAAAAGCGGCTTTTTTTCTCCCCATTGGGAAGATGGTCTCTCTTTATCTAAGTGTTGATAACATATAAAGCTAATTGTTTACTGTTGGAGGAATTCATTTGTAAGGAGTGTATTAAATGGCCTAATGTTTATTCTAAATCTTGACTCTTTTTAAGCCACATCATGAAAATATAGACTGCTATTATCATAGATTATTGATGCCTTTCTTTGCCATTTTCTATTTCTTAAAAAAATTCATAGCAAACACATGTGACAGGCACATGGATGGTTTTCCATTCTGTAGTTTACTGAATTCCAAGAATGTACAGTAACATCTGTGACCTATGGTTTGGTTCTTCTGCTTATCTGTCATCAAAATTACGCCAAGTACTCTTTCCCCTTGTGAAACACATCACCTGGTATGCTTTGAGTTGGGGTTTAGTATAATTAATTTGAATTTAATAATTTGATTATTTACTGACATGATGCAATGAGCAAAGTGCTGTGGGGGCAGAGTGCTGTACAGTAGGAGTTTTGAAAATGAAGGAGACCTGATATTCAGGAGCATATATGGCCTCAAGAAATGTCTCAAAAAAGCTAATTGCTTTTTTTGAGTAAGAGTTATGGTAAAGGTTATATTCAGGGGCGCCTGGGTGGCGCAGTCGGTTAAGCGTCCGACTTCAGCCAGGTCACGATCTCGCGGTCCGGGAGTTTGAGCCCCGCGTCGGGCTCTGGGCTGATGGCTCAGAGCCTGGAGCCTGTTTCCGATTCTGTGTCTCCCTCTCTCTCTGCCCCTCCCCCGTTCATGCTCTGTCTCTCTCTGTCCCAAAAATAAATAAACGTTGAAAAAAAAAAAGTTAAAAAAAAAGTTATATTCAGTAGGTAGAATGCCCCTCAGATTTTTGGTTTGGGGTGTTCTTAAAACCTTTTGGCACTGAGAAAGGCACAATGATAATCACGTTAAACCACAAAAAAATGATGGGCTTTTTCTTTGCTACATGTTTTTTAATCTACTTTTATGTATCTTCCTCTTCCCCACTTTTTAACTTTTATTAGTAACCCAAAAGTATGATCATCATAAATTTCAGCAACAAAATAGGCTACCATTCTCTCTTAATGAATCTTCACTATAAACAGATCTTGTAGGGATAATAATCCTCCAGTGATATTTTCTCAAGTCACTTTTAATGCTTAAGCAGCCAAAACATCAAACTTTCAAATGTCAGTGTACAAATGCAGAGAGTTCCTATTTCTGCTTAGGAAAATGCATTTTTGGATGTGTGGATTAGTTTTCCTGTATTCCTCAGTATACATGTAATATTCCTATATAATATAGTCATGTCAGATTCATTCTAATCTTCACACTAACTGAGAGTTGCCAGGTAAAATACAGGACATCTAGTCAAATTTGAATTTCAGACAATGATTTTAGTGTGTTCCATACAACATTTGGGACATTCTTATATTAAAAAATTCTTTATCTGAAATTGCAATTTGTGATAAATCATACCCTAATTGCTATTTCCCTATTGTTTCATAAGTGAATGATAGAATACTTCCCCCTTGTTTCCTTTAGTATAAGTTGCTTAATTTTATCACAAAGTATAATTGTTAAAATTTTTAGTGAAATGTTAGAGAAATAATTGAAAGTTAGAAGGTAACATGAGAGAATTGTTAACTACTTGACTTGATGTACAAGCCATATAATAAACCTATTGTGTTCTGCAGTAAGTTTCTAAAATACATGATTGAGTAACTTATGTAAGGCAGATAAATAAAACTGTGGAAACAGAAATGAGCCATCAAGATAGGAGATTGTCATACTTAGTCACCTGTTCAGCCTACTCCCTAGTGTGGACTCAGGGAATTTGCCACAGTTTCCACTACCACCAGTCATCCTGGGCTTCATCCCATTTCACTGAGTTTACGTGTGTGTGTGTGTATGTGTGTGTATGTAGGGGGCTACGTCTAAGTTGGGAAAAAACTGAAAATAGCCCTGGAGTGTGGAAAGCATGTCCTGCTTGTTGCTGCTTTAGCCAAGGGAGGAGCTGGATTTCTAGCTGGAAACTATAAATCTCACCAAAAGTTGATCCATGTTGTAGCAGCAACTTTGGGCAATGGATCTTGCGATGAGTGCACCAAACCAAGTGGAGATTAAATATTGTGTAGGCAGGGCTCAGATCTATGAAGCTCCAGGTTGTTTGAAAATACTGTTTATTCTGGACATCTACTTCAAAACCAGGATTTTTTCTGTAGTTTGAGATATAGTTGAGATACAGCACCGTATAAGTTGAAGGTGTACAGCATAATGATTTATATATATTGTGAGATGGTTACCATGATGAGTTTAGTTAACCATTATCTTATATAGGTTCATAAAGAAAAAGAAAAAAAAAGTGTTCACAAGTTGGATTTTATTACTTAGGCGAAAGCATAGTATTTAAAATTTAGCATTTAAGCAGATGCCCTCCATCATTTGACTCATATTTTTGGGTTGTTGAAATCGTCAAACATGATATCTCAGTTCTATAAAATTATAATTTACAAAATCTTTGGGAAATTCAGTGAGGAATTTGTACATTTATTTCTAAAAGATGAGTTCTTTGTTTTGAAAAAATAAATTTTAATGGGTTGATATTTTCTTTTTTTATTCATTTCTTCATACCTAATGGTTGTCTCTGGTTTTTGCCCTAGCTTATAAATGATCCCATGTATTCTAAAGTTTTTATTTTATTTTAAAAAGTGATATATGTATAATTCTTAATAGCACATTTTAATGTTGCTGCGTGCTATCTACATTTGTTACCTTTGGTGATTAAAACTTGAAGACAGTAGTAGAGGCCTGGATTTGGGTGCTGTGGGAGAATGGTATGTTCACTGGTGGTAGGAAGGCCAATGCCAGGAGCTTTCAGCCCTCTTTAGAGACAGATAATGAATTTTTAAATGAGTTTATATTGATGTTTGTTATTTTAACCTAAATTACAACATTCACACCCCTTCCTGTTATAAAATGCAATCCATTTATCCTTTTTTGAGGTACCAGCTCTCTCCTATTACTGATAATTTTCCTTTAAAAACTATAAGAGATCATGATCTTCTTTATCGAACTGCATTTTTCCAACAATTCATGTTCCTGTTTATTCCATCAAGATTTAGATGCATAAACACGTGAACATGAAATATTGAGTACTGATAATTGAATTTCTAATATAATTTTGAAGTGTAGAAAATTACTTACTAGTCAACTCTCTTTTTTTTTAAGATCTATGCTAAAATGCAGTCTGAATGTAAGTCTTTGACTTCTGCTCAGACTTAAGTCTACTATGAGCACACACCTGCAGGGTAGCACTGTGACCTCAGCCAGCTCAGCTTTCTTGAAGGAGCAGGTTAATGATAGAGTTGGGCAGCTCTTGCTCTGTGGAATACATGGTTGAGTGGCAACTACCAGAAGCAGGTGGCTAGGGAAGTTCTATTTCAAGCAATGATGAATTGTCCATTTTCCCCCTAATCATATGGTGAAGAAAAGGAGCAGAAGCATGAAAAATAAATACATAAAATGAAGGACGCTGGTGGAGTACAAGGACATTTGAAACAAATGAAATGGAGATGGGTTAAAAGTAATTCACGAGCTTGTGTGCAGATAGCTGTTGGTACAGGCATTCAGGAGCACTAGCAAGTGTCATAACCAACTAGATATTAAAGAACCAGAGAATAGTGCACACTGCCTACTAGGAAGATCCTCTCTCACCATTGGTTCAGCCAAGAAAGAAAGAATGAATGAATGATTCAATGAATAAAGGGATGCTTTAATGAGTCTCTGAAATGGTTTTAACTCACTTGAATACTGTCAAGATCTAAAATCATGGAGGTGTAGCTGAGAAATCGTGGGTGATTCAGTTATGGATATGCTAGACCTTATTATAATTACATTGTGTTTTATTTTAACCTGCACCCGTTTTGTCCAGTAACAAAAGTGACGGCAGGCGTGACAATGAAAGTGCAACACTATGTATGTTTCAAAAAAAGCACTTTTTTTCTTCCCTCCCCCCCAAATTCATGGTTATTAAAAAATAGAACAACATATGACCTTCATAATGTCAGGGATTAGACCTATGAGCTAAGACACTGAAGCTGCTTCTGCATAGTATACAAGATTAGTCTACAATATTTTTTGCAAAAATTTCTATTGTATTTTAGCAAATGCCAGGACACCGTGCTATGTGGTAGAAAGCACTGGTGAATATAGTAGACATGATGTTTACATTTTAGAATTTATATTTTAATGAGGATTATAGTCAGTACTTAAGTTAACATAAGAGAAAATGTAATAATTTGTAATCACTGATATTAGGAAGAACAGTTACCGTGTTAGAAAACAACATGTGAGTGTTGTGTGTGTACATGATTTCTTTATTAGAGAGATTTACGGTAAGCCAAGTTTAGACAGAAATGGTGTGTTCTCTGATCCATAGATACATGATCAAAATGAACTCATGAACATATATTCCAGAATAAATTTGCTGAAGAGAACATGGAATTTCTAGTTCAGTACCATGTGATCATAACATACTTAAATATCTTTCATATTATTGTTTGTGTCCAGACCAAACTGAGTAGTGATAACAATTCTTAGAAAACACAAAGTAATAAAATACTAATAAATTATTATATGTTCAGTTTATCTAGAGGTTTGACATTCCATACATTTCAAGTAGAAAATCAGATATTTTAGTGCATGAGGACAATGGAAAGCACAGTATTTAATTTCCTGCATGAACACAAAAAATCTTTGCTTTTAAATGGCTTCCTTCCTTCCTTCCTTCCTTCCTTTAATTGTTTTGCACAGTGACTACTTTATTTTATAATGGTAGTGTGTAATTTTCTTAGTTGGATTTAGACCATTTCCCCAGGAAATGGTTTGAAATATTTCCATTAATTTTAAGTTTTGCATTTGCTTCATCAGTTTTCAATTCCATGTCAGCAATAACCTTGTCTCTGTGCTACAAGAAAGAAGGAAACAGCTATTAAAATACTTGCTTATGTCCCAGAATTGCTTCAAATACGGAAAAGTCTTGTACTGATTGATAGCAGGTTTTCTATCAATGCAAGAAGCTGTCATTTGTAGGATTAATATCATTATTGATAACAACATGCAGTTTGTGTTAAGTAAAAACATCAGAAGTGATTCTAGATATATACGAAATGTTGGTAGCTTTGTAGGCTAAGGAAAATGACATCTTTGGAAACAGTTTGCAAAAAATGAAATAAACATGTTACCAAAAAGTAGAAGTTGGCAGCAAAAGCATAGGCCTAAAACACTGTTTTTTTTTTTTTTTTTCACTATGAAATTACATAGACTTTAATGGAAAAAAGTGCCAACCTCAAGATGAGATAAAAATCACACTGGAGAACAAAACACAAAAAGTATCTTTCCTTAAAATTTGTTGTTAAGGAGATGGCATTTATGAAAAGAATCTTTAAATGCATTACAGTTATTAGTGGCAATAGTATTTGTTATGCAGGAGCAACATGGCAAATGCATGCTAATCATTTTACATGTACCCTTTTCATGACCCAACTGATGCCTGGGAAGGATAGGTAAGTTGACTAATGTCACAAAGCCACTATGTGCTGATGTCACTGAGTAATGTTGGGAGCTTTCCATGTGTACATGAGTTTCATAAAATGTATTTGGTTTTGCTATTACAATGGCCAAAATTCATAATCTTTCCTCATACACACACAGATTTATTTAAGTACAGGGCTCTAATTATCTTATAGAATCTGCTTCTTTCCCTTATCTTCCTATGTTAAGAGCCATTGGTGAATCTTCTGGGATACACATTATTTTCATTCATTATGCTTTCTACCTGGGAGGTACTATGCTTAATGCCAAATTTATTTATTTTTCTTGCAGCTTTACTGAGGTATAATTGAAATAAAACATTGTATAAATTTAAGGTGTGCAACATAATGATTTGGTATACGTATATATTGTGAAATGAGTCCAATAAGGTTATTTAAAATATCTATCACTTCACATAAACCTCTGTCTTATGCCAGCATCTCAGTCCCATCCCCATCTTTGAAGACTTCCTGTGTCCTTGCAGACAATGTTTAGTCTATACCGACATTTATGTGTTCAGAGCCTCTCCCTTCATTCTGTCTTGTCTCTCTACAACTGAGGTTATATGCAGAGCATTTGGGCATGCACACTATCATACCACTTAAAGATGTATTTTCATTTCTTCTGAGTATAATTTTTAGAAAATTAATTTTTAAAATTTATTTATTTATTTTGAGAGAGAGAGAGAGCATGCAAGCAGGAGAGGGGCAGATAGAGAGGGAGAGAGAGATAATCCCAAGCAGGCTCCGTGCTGTCAGTGCAGAGCCTGACATGGGGCTCGAACTCACGGACTGTGAAATCATGACCTAAACCAAAATCAAGAGTCAGACAATAACCATCTGAGCCTCCCAGGTGCCTCTGGAAAATTAATTTTGAAGTACAAAATCAGCAATGGGAAAAAGTATTTTTTCCCCACAAAATGAAATGCTGTGGAGAACATTAGGTCCATTTTTTTTGCCCTCCCCCCAAGCCCAATCCTCTGTCTCCTGAGTGGTCTATAGAGACATCACTTTGGCATACATCCTTTCAGACCTTTCTTTTCACATTTATATATTAAATACACACACACACATAATTTGTTACAGTTTAATATAAATACATACATATGCATTTGGTTACTTGCTTTTTACTCTGAGGTGTGCCTTAGAGCTCTTTCTTTCTGAGTGCCTAGCTTTGGATTGTTTTATGGGCTCACTCCTCTGGGGACATTTAGGTCAACATTTGCTGAATTGCCTTTCAACATCTGTGTACTGATTAGCCCTGCAGTGTGTGATAGGACTAGTGTCCCTTTTCCCTCCTTTTGGATGGCTATATTGTACTCCATGATATGCATATACCAAGATTTATCTAAATATTTCCCCATGGATGGGTATTTATAGAATTTTTGGTCTTTTCCTATAATAAACATTATGTAGTGAACATCTGAATTTTTAAAGTACCCTGACTTTCGCTGACATGTGTGGATGTCTCACCATTCTTACAAGTGTTGTTGCTGAATCAAAGATTATTTGAGTCTGTAATTTAATAGCTCTTGGCAAATCCACTCCTACAGATTTTGAGAGTGCTGATTTCCTCCTATTCTCACTGGCAGGGTGTGTTATGGAACTTTAAAACTTTTTCCAATCTGATGGGTGAAAATATACTTTGTTACTGTAATGAATATCACTGCAAGTGTGGGTAAATTTGTATCCTTTTGACATGTTGGCCAGCCATGCACATTTCTTTTTCTGTAAATTGTCCATTTGCATAATTTGTCCTTTTTGCTTTAAGTTTTTTTCTTACTGATTTGTAAGAACTCTTCTAATATACAGAGAATTAGTCCTTTTTATTTTAAGCAAAAACTGTTCCCCAGATTCTTTTTATTCTGCCAGCTTTAATGCTAAATATTTTACATAAACTATTTTATCACATAAACTCTGCAGAGTTAACATAATTTCCAATTTGAAGTGAAGAAACTGAAGCTTAGAGAGCAAGTTACTTCCCCAAAGTTACAGAATAATTAGATGGTAGAGGTTGAAAAAGTGAAAATCAGCCATCACATTACAAAAGTTGATGTCGTGTGCTGACATATAATAATGGTGGTGTTGCTGGTGACAAAACCAGTCCACTAGTATTCTTTCCACCTGGGAAAAATAAGCAATGTGGAAATAAAGTACAATAATACACTTTCCTGAAACAAAGCCACATCTTGTCAAATATATAAAATTGAGCAAGTGGCAACTGTCAGTACAATCATTACTTCAAGTAAGAATAATTTTGATGCCGTGACGGTGGGTGAATATTTAATGATAAAGAAGTTGTATATACAATTGTAAAGTATCTCCCACCAATTACATATTAATTGAATAAAAAAAAACCCCAATAACTTTACGGTGGGTAGATGGGGGAACCACAAATCTCAGGACAAACCAACAAACCTACATGTCTCCTGGTAATATGTACCGACAAGGGTGCAACATTACTTCTCTGTTTTCCTGCCAAAGTGCATAGTCTCAGTCTCAACAAGGGGCAATATCACTCACATCAAAGTTGAGGGACGCTTAATAAAAATATTAGTTTGTACTTTTAAAAAATATTAAGGTCATTAAAAAATGTTAAGAGATACAGGAGTTAAGATGGTGGAGTAGCAATGGGACCTTGGATTTGTCTTGTGCCTGGAACACACCTAGATCAACATCAAACCATTTTGAATACCTAGGAAATCAACCCATCTGAGAATTAACAGAACAATCTGCATACTTTGAGGGAGAGAATGGGCACGTAAGTGATGTGAAGAGATGAATGGGGGGGGGGGGGAGAAGAGCTGGTGCTGCAGAGGGGAGGGAGCTGTTTCCACAGAGAGGAGAAAAACAGAAGGGGAGAGCAGAGTGTCAGACTTACACAAGAAAGCACCCCCCCTGCCCCCGAAAGCAGCTAGAGAGAAAGAATGAAACCCCAAAACCATTGACAGGGGAGAAGGAGAATACTGCCAGTTTTTTATAATGGGAGCACAGAGTCTGACGTTTTACAGGTCATCCTTTGGTGGTGCTCTTGTGAGGAAAAAGGATGGAGCCCAGGGAGTAGGCAGCACAGTCCCAGAATCCCTTGGGTCCCTTGGGGAGAAGCTGTTCCCCTGCTTGGAGTGTGTTTGGCATATGCCCTCTCCTCAGGCAAAAGACACAGAAGACACTATTATGCTGCCTGTATAGGAACAAAGATTCCAGGTGCGGGCAGCAAACATGGGTACCGGTTGTGTTTTGTGATTTACCATAAACTCTGAGCGGCTACCGCTGCATGGGGTGTGACTATTTCCTGGGACAAGCCAGCCCTGGCCACAGCACAGTGAGACCCTCCCCAAGAAGATCACTGCAGGTCCCAACCACAGGGATCTCTGAAGTGTCAAGTTTTGAAATATAACCACACCTGAGATAAAATTCTGGAGAGCGGCACTGCCTGGCAGGTGCACAGCTTGGACATAGACAGGGAAGGTAGGGAGCTGACAGAATTGGAGGACACAGGAGGGGTGACTGATGGCTCATCTGTGAGGTTGCGAATTTCCTGCTCTGGAGACTAGAGGGTGAGGTGAAGCCATTTTCACCGTTACCCCACAGGCACTGATGGACCTCAGTGAGCTAAACAGCACCACCAAGTGGAGGACGGAGCCGTTACACAAAACCCTGCCCACCTGAAGCCTCCAGCTCCTCCCCTACAAGACCAGCAAAAATCCCTTCCACAAGCTTGGTCTACTGACCATAGACTGCTGCAAAGTCTCAGCTCTAGGGGGACTGGATCTAGCTTCATTTGGGTTTTTTGTTTGTTCTTTTGTTTTTTGTTGTTGCTTCTAGTTTTGTTGTTGTTGTTTGTTTTTTGTTTCTTGGATAAAGAGCAACGTTTTAAAAATTATTTTATTTTTAATTTTTTTCCTCTCTTCTTTTCTCTTTCTTTCTTTTTTTTCTATAAAGATTCTCTTAAGCAGACAAAAACACCTAGGATCTAGCTTCTTTTATTTGATTTGCAATTTTTTAAAATTTTTATTTCATTCTATTATTATTTTTTTTTCTTCCTCCAAAATGACAGGATGGAAGAATTCACCTCAAAAGAAAGAGGAAGAAATGGTGGCCAGGGATTTAGTCAATGCAGATATAAGTAAGATGTCTGAACTAGAATTTAAAACAACAATTATAAGGATTCTAGCTGGGATTGAATAAAAGTATAGAAGACACAGAGAATTCCTTTCTGCCGAGATAAGAAAACTAAAATCCAGTCAGTTGACATTAAAAATGCTATAACTGAGATGCAAATCCAAACAGAGGCCATAAAAATGAGGATGGGTGAGACAGAAGAATGAATTAGCAGTACAGAAGATAAAATTATGGAAAATAATTAAGCTGAAAAAGAGAGGGAAACAAAGGTCAGGGATCATGAAGGCAGACTTACGGAATTCAGTGATTTATTAAAATCTGATAACATTTATATCATAAGAGTCCCAGAAGATGAAGAGAAAGAAAAAGGGAAGAAGGTTTATGTGAGTAAATTATATGTGAAAAATTCACTAATCGGGGGAAGGACACAGATATGAAAATCCAAGAAGCACTGAGAACTCCCATTAATTCAACAAAAGCTGGCCATTACCAAGACATATCTTGGTAAAATCCAGAAAATACACAGACAAGGAAGAAATCCTGAAAGCAACAAGGGAAAAAAAAAATCCTTAACCTAAAGGAAAGACAGATCAGGTTTACAGCAGATCTTCCCACAGACTCTTGGCAGGCCAGAAAGGAGTGGCAAGATATATTTAACATGCTGAATGGAAAAAAAAATATGCAGCCAAGAATTAATTATCCAGCAAGGCTGTCATTCAGTAGAGGAGGAGAGAGAAAGAGTTTCCCATAGAAAAACTAAAGGAATTTGTGACCAGCTAAACCAGCTGTCCAAGAAATTTTAAGGGGGACTTTTGAGTGGAAAAAAGAAGACCAAAAGCAACAGAGACTAGAAAGGACCAGAAAGCATCACTAGAAACATTAACTCTACAGGTAACACAATGGCACTAAATTTGTGTCATTTTATAATCACTGAATATAAATGGACTAAATGCTCTGATCAAAAGACATAGGTATCAGAATGGAAAAACAAAAGACCTATCAATATGCTGCCTAGAAGAGATTCATTTCAGACCTAGAGATACCTGCAGATTGAAAGTGAGAGGATGGAGGACCATATATCATGTTAATGGATGTCAGAAGAAAGCTGGAGTAGCCATACTTACATCAGACAAACTAGATTTCAAAACAGAATGTAACAGATAAAGAAGAACATTATATCATAATTAAGGGGTCTATCCATCAATAATATCTTACAATTATAAATAATTATCTCCCCTAACTTGGAGGCACCCAAATATATAAATCAATCACAAGCATAAAGAAACTTACTGATAATAACGCAATAATAGTGGATGACTTTAACACCCCACTTAGAGCAGTGGACAGAAAATCAATACGAAAAAAAATGGCTCTGAGTGACACACTGGACTGGATGGATTAACAAAATATTCAGAACATTTCATCCTAAAGTAGCAGAATGCACATTCTTATCAAGTGAACATGGAACATTCTCCAGAATAGATCACATACTGGGTCACAAATCAGCTTTCAACAACTACAAAAACATCAAGACTATACCATGCATATTTCAGATCACACTGCTATGAAACTCAAAGTCAACCACAAGAAAAAAAAATTCAAAAGCACTTAAATTCATGGAGATTAAAGAACGTCCTAGTAAAGAATGAAAGGGTTAACCAGGAAATTAAGAAATTTAAAAAATACATGGATGCAAATGAAAACACAGCAGTCGAAAACCTTTGGGATATAGCAAAGGAAGTGTTAAGAGGAAAGTATATTGCAATTCAGGCCTATCTCAAGGAGCAAGAAAGGTCCTAAATACACAGTCTAAACTTGCACCTAAAGGAACTAGAAAAGGAACAGCAAATATAACCTAAAGCCAGCAAAAGGACATAATAAAGATTAGAACAGAAATAAATGATACAGAAACAAAAGAATGGTAGAACAGATCAATGAAACTAACAGCTGGTTCTACGAAGGAATTAACAAAATTGACAATCCCCTAGCCAGACTCATCAAAAAGAAAAAAGAGGGGTGCCTGAGTGGCTCATTCAGTTAAGCCTCCAACTTGGCTCAGGTCATGATCTCACAGTTCATGAATTTGAGCCTGCTTTGGATCTCTGTCTTGCTCTCTCTCTCTGCCTTTCCCCACTCTCTCTCCCCCTCAAAAATAAACACTAAAAAAAATAAAGGACCCAAATAGAATCACGAATGAAAGAGGAAAGATCACAACCAACAGCACAGAAATACAAACAATTATAAGAGAATACTATGAAAAATTATATGCCAGCAAATTGGGCAAACTGGAAGAATTGGACAGTTTCCTAGAAACTCGCAAACTACCAAAGCTGAAACAGGAAGAAATAGATAATTTGAACAGATTCATATCCAGCAAAGAAACTGAATCAGGAATCAAAAATCTCCCAACAAACAAGAGTCTTGGGCCAGATGGCTTTCCAGGGGAATTCTACCAGACATTTAAAGAAGAGTTAATAACCATTCTTCTCAAACTGTTCCAAAAAATGGAAGGACAACTTCTAAATTCATTCTATGAAACCAGCATTACCTTGATTCCAAGACCAGACAAAGACCCCACTAAAAAAGGAGAATTATAGGCCAATATCCCTGATGAACATGGATGCAAAAATTCTCAACCAGATATTAGCAAATCAAATTCAACAGTACTTTAAAAGAATTATTCACCATGATGAAGTGGGATTTATTTCTGTGCTACAGGGCTGGTTCAATATTTGCAAATCAATCAGTGTGATACACCACATTAATAAAAATAAGAATAAGAATCATATGATCCTCTCAATAGATGCAGAAAAAGCATTTGACAAAATACAGCATCCATTCTTGATAAAAACCCTCAACAAAGTAGGGACAGATAGAACATACCTCAACATCATAAAGGACATATACAGAAGATCCACAGCTAATATCATCCTCAATGTGAAAAAACTAAGAGCCTTTCCCCTATGATCAGGAAGGAGACAAGAATGTCCACTCTTACTTACTATTTAACACAGTACTGGAAATCTTAGCCTCAGCAATCAGACAATAAAAAGAAATAAAAGGCATCCAAATTGGCAAGGAAGAAATCAGACTTCTACTATTTGCAGACAACATGATACTCTATGTAGAAAACCTGAAAGACTTCACCCAAAAATTGCTAGAACTAATACATGTATTCAGCAAACTCAAAGGACATAAAATCAATGTGCAGAAATCTGTTGCATTTCTGTACACCAATAACAAAGCAGCAGAAAAAGAAATTGAGGAATAAATTCCATTTGCAATTGCACCAAAAACAATAAGATTCCAGCAGTAAACCTAAGTAAAGAGGAAAAGATCTATACTCTAAAAACAATATAAAACTTATAGAAAAAATTAAAGATGACACAAAGAAATGGAAAAATATTTCATGCTCATGGATTGGAAGAACAAACATTGTTAGAATGTCTATACTACCCAAAGCAATCTACACATTTAATGCAATCTCTAAGAAAATACCACCAGAATTTTTTCACTGAGCTAGAACAAACAAAATTTGTATGGAATCACAAAACACCCTAAATAGCCAAAGCAATCCTAAAAACAAACAAACAAACAAACAAAAAACTGGAGGCATTACAATTTTGCATTTCAAGCTATATTGTATTGGCACAAAAACAGACACATAGATCAATGGAACAGAATAGGAAACCCAGAAATGGGTCCACAACTGTATGGTCAATTTATCTTCAACAAAGCAAGAAAGAATATCCAATTGGAAAAAGTCTTTTCAACAAATGGTGTTAGGAAAACTGGACAGCGATATGCAGAAGAATGAAACTGGATCACTTTCTTACAGAATACACAAAAATAAGTTCAAAATGGATGAAAAATCTAAATGTGACACAGGGAACCATCAAAATCCTAGAGGAGAACATGGGCAGCAACCTCTTTGACATCGATTGGAGCAACTTCTTACTAGACACATCATTTTTGGCAAGGGAAGCAAAAGCAAACACAAACTATTGGGACTTCATCAACATAAAAAGCTACTGCACAGCGAAGGAAACAATAAAAAAAACTAAAAGGCAGCTTATGGAATAGGAGAAGATATTTGCAAATGACATGTCTGATAAAGGGTTAGTATCCAAAATCTGTAAAAAAAAACTTCTCAAATTCAACACCCCAAACCAAATAACCCAGTTAAGAAATGGGCAGAGACAGAAATGGACACTTTTGCAAAGAACACATCTAAATGGTTAACAGACACATGAAGTGATGTTCAACATCACTCATCATCAGGGAATTACAAATCACAACCACAATGCCACTCCTGTTAGAATGGCAAAATTAACAAAACAAGAAACAGATATTGGCAAGAATAAGGGGAAAGGGGAAGCCTCTTGCACTGTTGGTGAGAGTGCAAACTGGTGCAGCCACTCTGGAGAACAGTATGGAGGTTTCTCAAGGAATTAAAAATAGAACTGTGCTACCAACTAACAATTGTGCTATTAGGTATTTACCCAAAGGACACAAAAATACAGATTTGAACTGGTACATGTACCCCAGTGTTCATAGTATTATCAACGATGGCCAAACTATGGAGAGAGCCAAAATGACCACCAACTGATGAATGGATAAAGAACACACAGTATGCATATACAATGGAATATTAGCCATAAAAATAATGAAATATTGCCACTTGCAATGATGTGGATGAGGCTAGAATGTATTATGCTAGGCAAAATAAGTCAATCAGAGAGGGACAAATACCATATGATTTCATTCACGTGTGGAATTTAAGAAACAAAAGAGATGAACATATGGGAATGGGGGAAAGAGAAGAGAGGGAAACAAACCACAAAAGACTTTTAATGATAGAGAACAAACTATGGGTTGACATAAGGAGGTGGGTGGGAGATGGGCTAGATGGGTGATGGGTACTAAGGAGGGCACTTGTTTTGATGATCACTGGGTGTTATATGTAAGTGATGAGTCACTGAATTCTACTCCTGAAACCAATATTGCACTGTATGTTAAATAATTATAATTTAAATTAAAAAAGGAAAAAAAAAGTTAAGAAACCACTCCACATACAACAGACTAATGAAACATGACAACTACATTTAATGCATAGTCCTGGATGGGATTTTAGATTGGAGAAAATAGTTACAGTACACATTTTGCAACAGTGTGTGACATTTTTATGTGGACTGTGGATTAGATAATTGCATTGCAACAATATTAAATTTTTTGATTTTGGTAATTGTACAATGGTTATGTAAAAGAATACCACCATTCTAGGGGCGCCTGGGTGGCGCAGTCGGTTAAGCGTCCGACTTCAGCCAGGTCGATCTCGCGGTCCGTGAGTTCAAGCCCCGCGTCAGGCTCTGGGCTGACGGCTCAGAGCCTGGAGCCTGTTTCCGATTCTGTGTCTCCCTCTCTCTCTGCCCCTCCCCCGTTCATGCACTGTCTCTCTCTGTCCCAAAAATAAATAAAATAAACGTTGAAAAAAAAAATTAAAAAAAAAAAAAAAAAAAGAATACCACCATTCTTAAGACACAGGAGTATTTTGGATAAAGTGATACGATATCTGCAATGTGTTCTTAAATAGTTACAAAAGTATATATGTAGTTAGCTTTCTATACATACATACTTGGGTACATTTACAGACACATACATAATACCTTGTGGCTAACCATTCACTTGATAAGAGATATCTACACTTGTTTATTTAATAATATTATATTTACTGGTTAAAATATACTTTTTACAATTATCTCAGTAAATATTTTTCTGTTTTTGGTTTCATATAAATGTGATAATCTGCCATCCCCACGTTGCTAATCATCTTTCAGGTTAATATATTTCTATCTATATTCACATAAAGAACATTTTTTATATTACTATGCATGAATTTTGCTTCAATAACTTTCTAGAAGATGGGGCTGACTTCACATCTGTATATTTTTTGGCTGGACGATTCAGTGTTTACTATGCATTAGAATCATTTAGGAATTTGTTAAAGTCAAGATTTTGATTGAGAAGGTCTGGGTTGGAGCCTAGGATTCCTCATTTCTTCCGAGTGTGCAGGTTATGCCCTTTGTGAAGACCACTCTCTTGAGACTTTATGTATTTCCTCATCCCCCTCACAATGAATTTCATGAGGAAGTATGAGCACAACATAGGCACAACTAGATTTACTTCAGAAAAGGTGAACTGGGGAGTTATTTCATTTTGAATATGTTTTGATGAGGAAAAAGATTGGAGTAGAATGGAAGAGCAAAGTGAAATTGTTGAATAGAATTGGAGCAAAGTTTGGAGAAACAATTTGTGCAATATAGCAACTGCAGTGATAAAATGTGTGCAGACACTTCTCAGGAAATGTGACCCAGACCAAGGCACTCCAGTAGCCAGAGTCTTAATTTCTTGCTTAGGAGAGGTTTTCGCAGGGTTCCATACCACGAAGAAATGCACCCAACATCCAGCAATTCCTGAGGCTCACCTACATAGAACAAGTTCAAGAATATTTTCTTGCGTAAAAATTGTCCTGGTTTAATTTGACTCTCTTTGTATTTACCAGCTGCATTTACACTCTATAGTTATTACCATTTAAATGCAAATGACTCTGGTTTGCTTATTTTTGTTTTCTCTATCTTATGTTAAAAAAAAAAAAGTGAACCCTGAGTTATCTGTGGTTTGTTGATTAACTTGGAAATACAATAGTGGAATCTGTGCTCTAGCATATAGTGTGCAGAAGATAAAAGCTAAACACACAAAAAGACATCTGATCTACTTCATAAATCTGTCTAAAGTATGTTTTGCATTATGGATGTTTCTGTCAGTCACTTGTGTTAGTTCCATAGAATTAGAATCTTGTCTCCTTTGTAATATCACTGATGACAGGCTACTCTTAAGAACAGAAAAGAATTGAGTATTATTCTGTTCTTCAGGTTTTCTTTTCTTCCCTTGGATATTTATAGGTGTGTTATTTACAGCATAATTTCATCTATTAGTTATTTATGTGGCTTCAGATCTCTATCAGACACAAGAAGTATATCACTAAAGCATCTAGATTACATCATAATACGTATCATTTGATACCTTAGAATGTTTCATCCTTTTTGTTTTGGCAAGGCACATACATTTTATTGTGAATTCTTTTTAATAGTGAAAAGACTTCTAATGCGACTCTAGTGAAATTAGAGGGAAATATATGTCTCCTGATACATCTAATAAAATAATGAATACAACTGCCACTCGTTCCTAAAAGCTGTATACCATAGCATCCTTATTAAAATGAGGGATTTTAAGTACTTTTGGAACTATCAAATTGATTGCTGATTTTAGGAGAGTGTGGTTTTAAGTCACATAAAATTTAGACATTAAAAATAGTACGTTTCATAGTAGTAAATTTCACCTCATTGATTTATCTCAAAATGTGCAGTTTAATTAAATTAAAAGTGCATGATTCCACTTCAGAGAATATAAACTAATGTCCTGCTTAATAAAAAAAATTAATATAACATCTTCTCATCTCAGCTTTTTGTGACATGTATATAATGAGAAGAACAAAAGTTGTTGGGTGTGCTGCTAAGAATATCAAAAAGAACCGGGACATAATAATTACAAATTAATGTTAAGGTTAAGAGAGAAAACCAGGCACATTTGACTGTAAGTTAGGCAAGAAATGTAAAATAATGTTGGTTCTTGACTACCAGTTCTAGAGGGTTCTGCATACTACAGTGAGCTTTCTAGAACTCTGGGGAAGACTTGATTCTGACCCCATTCTGTTCTTCCTCATGCACCTTATGTGTGATATGGGAGAAACACATATTCATTCATCTTCTCAGAGATTTTTTCTGATTTATGATAACCCATAAGTCAGTCTTTTGTGAGAATATCATGTTGAGTAAAAATTTCCCATGCAAATTGATAATATAGCTGATACAACTTCAGGGAAGAAAGGGAGAGAGGTATAGCAAGGGAAGCAAGAAAAATTAACAATGAAATGAGAGAAAAATAGATAATTGGAAAGAGGAGTTTTTAACTATTACAAATAAATACTTGTTTGGGAAAATAATTTATTGACCTTAGAGGACAAATGAATTGAAAGAGAAAAAAAATCATAATGTCATTAGCAAATTAGGGATCTCTTTTGATTCCTTCTGCTGCTACTTACACAATTTCTCTTTTCTCCTATACAGAAAAAGTTTTTTAAGACATTGCAGCAGCATCTTGTGTTCTAGGATTTGAAAACTTCTGTGGTTATAATTTTGTACATGACATTCAAATATCAAAATATGTAGCATCTTTATTTTCTACAGTTAGTTTGTCCCCTCCACTCCCTTTCCTCCCCCAACCCTCTCTGTCACTCTTGCTTGGTTTCTTTTTCCTTCCTTCCTTCCTTCCTTCCTTCCTTCCTTCCTTCCTTCCTTCCTTCCTTCCTTCCTTCCTTCCTTCCTTCTTTCCTTCCTTCCTTCCTTCCTTCTTTCCTTCCTTCCTTCCTTCCTTCCTTCCTTCCTTCCTTCTTCCTTGCTTTCTTGCTTTCTTTCAAGATTTAACCTTGCTGAAAGCAGGTTGGTGGGGGGACTGGAAGGTAATAAACTTACCATTATTTTAAAGAATGTCTTTTTGATTAATCAATTTCTGTTATAGCTTTTTGGTAAACATATGAGTTACAGACTTTCTTCTCTCCACCATTTTTCTAGCCAAAAGAAATCTTGACAAAGGAAAACTTTTTCATCTCTATTCATGTTAATGACCATCTCAACTATTTCTAAACTATAAACTAAGGTATACTTTTGTGTGAGACTAGATGCTGAGATTCACAAATAGATTTGCAGATTTGGCAATCCTCTAGAAATATTTTCAGAATCTACCAGGAGTTCTCTCTAACCTATCTAGGTTTTTCTCTACTCAGTCAACCACTTTCTGAAGATAGTGAGAATGAACAAATACTTGGTTTAACCTCTTTTCTCCTCTAATTTCCCTCACACTTCTTATTGGGTTGGGATTTTAATATGGTCATGGAAATTGAGTGTGATAGGTAAAATGATTATTTGAAACATGGCACTAATTAAACTCTGCTCTTATGTGTGGTTACAGGTTCTGGTGGAGATGCCCATTTGTGATTATGCTTTTCTTCTGGTAGCCTAAAACCATGAGATGCCTCTGGCTATAATATTTATAATCTATGAGAGATTTATAGAGTAGTGTGAAATGAAGTGTGTTTGTATAGTCTAACCTCTCCTTCTTAAGCAGTAAAATAAAATTATTTAAAAGTACCATGGTCTGGGGCACCTGGGTGGCTCAGTTGGTTAAGTTGATTTTGACTCAGGTTATGATCTCACTGTTCCTGGGACCCAGCCCCACATTGGGCTCTGTGCTGACAGTGTGGGGCCTGCTTTTGGGATTCTTTCCCTCCCTCTTTGCCCTCCCTGGATTGTGCACTTGTGCATGCATACATGCTCTCTCTCACAAAACAAATAAGCAAACATTTGTATTTTATTTATTAAAATTTTTTTAATGTTTATTTACTTTTGAAAGAGAGGACAGAGCACAAGTGGGGAAGGGGCAGAGACACACACACACACACACACACACACACACACACACACAGAATCTAAATCAGGCTCCAAGCCCTGAGCTGTCAGCACAGAGCCTGACGTTGGGCTTGATCTCATGAACTGTGAGATCATGACCTGAGCTGAGGTCAGATGCTTAACTGACTGAGCCACCCAGGTGCCCCTAAATAAGCAAACATTTAAAGAACTACCATCACTTGTTTGTATACGAAGGAAGAAAATGCATTTAATTAACTGCTAAAATTTTAAGAAAATGGCTCACTAAGACCACTACTACATTCTACATGTGACATTTTTGTAAAAAGAAAAAAAAAAGAGTTAACTATTTCAACAGCTTTTTAAACACAAAGTATATTTCCACTTAGAAAAATGGTTTAATAGGATAAATGCTCGTGGAGTTTATCAGTCAACATGCCCTAAAACAGCAACATCTTTATCATTGAATTGACATGTTTATTTTTACTTTTATATAACCTAAACAGTAAATATGCCTTTTCTTAAAATTTTAATATACAATTTTCTAAACTTGAAAAATGAATACACTATAAAATTAAATTTCATTTTTTGTTGTTACTTCAATAAATTGAGAAACTTTTTTCTCCTTTTTGATGCTTAAGGTGAATATTGCAAAACTCCAAATTGGTATATTCACTTAATAATGAAGATATTACTTTTTAAATGTTTATTTTGAGAGAGAGAGCCTGTGTCCATGAGCAGAGGAGGGGCAGAGAGAGAGAGAGAACCTTAAGCAGACCCCGACTGAGCCACCCAGGTGCCCCTCAAGATACTATTTCTGAAATTTATCTAGTATTTTTATCATTCTGTTGTTTTAATAGCTTTATTGTTCTGTTTATCAGTTTACATATCCCTAAAGTCAATTGTTGAAAGTGTACAATTCAGTGATTTTAGTAAATTAACACTCCAGGTACCACATCCCAGGATACACTTCCATCTGAGGCAAATCCAAGTGGTTGGTCACTCTTTACATTTCAGTCATCCTGAGATGGCCTCCTACCTGTTTACAGTTAATCACTCCCATTCTCAGCCTGAGAAAATACTCCTTGGTATCTGTTTCTATAAATTTGTCTTTTCCAATCATTTCAGACAAAAAAGTATACATATTCTTTTGTATATTCTCAGCTCTTTCACTTAGAATAATATTTTTGAGGTTCACCCATGTTGTAGCATTTATCAGTACTTTTTTTAAATTATTGAATATTATCCCATTTTGTGGATATACTCTCTTTTATTTTTTTTCTCCAAATGATCACCTACAGGTAGATTATGTCCACTTCAGGCTCTTATAAGTGGTTAATATTTCTGTGAACAATTTGCATACATGTTTTTGTGGACTTTGAAACACTTTTCTTGGCTAGATTCCTAGAGGTATAATTTTTGGGTTTATGTTTTGTTTATGGTGTGCATAAGGGTCTTTTCTCTTCCTCTTCCACCTTTGTTTTTTTCCTTGCAAGTGTACAACCAACTGTTCCAGGACCATTTATAAAAGAATATTCCTTTATTTAAAAAATTTTTTTAATGTTTATTTATTTTTGAGAGAGAGACAGAGTGAGAGTGGGGGGGCGAGAGAGAGAGGGAGACATGACTTGAGCTGAAGTTAGACATTCAACCGACTGAGCCACCCAGGCACCCCAACCATATTTTTCCCTTATTAAATTGTATTGGCATCTTTGTTGAAAATAAATGACTTTAAGGTAAGGGTCTGTTTATGAACTCCCAATTCTGGTCCGTTGATCTATTAATACTATGATTATACTGTCTGCATTATTTTAAAGTAAGTTAAAATCAAATACTATAATTCTCCAATGTGTATTTCTTTCTTTCTTTTTTTTTTTTTCAAATATGTTTTAGCTCTTCTAGTTCCTTTGTTTTTCCACATAAATTTTGGGATAAACTTTTCATTTTCTACAAATAAGCATGTTGAGATTTGATAGAGATTGCACTGAATTTATAGATCAATTTGGTGGTAATTGCCATTGCGACAATAGTAAGCCTTCCAATCAGTGAACATAAAATGTCTCTCTTTTTATTTGATCCTAATTGTCTTCTCAATGTTTTGTAATTTTCAGTATATACGTCTTACATTTCTTTTGTTAAATTCACTCCAAAGTAGTTTATTTTATTCTGATGTTATTGTGAATAGAACTGTTTTGTAATTTTATTTGAGATTGTTTGTTGCTAGTATATAGAGATAAATAGATTTTGAATATCGAACTTGTATCCCGTGACTTTGTAGAACTTATTTATTAGTTTTTGTCATTTTTTTCCCCTTAGGATTTTCTACATATAGGATCATATCCCCTGTAGGTGAAAACATATTACTTTTTCATTCTGATCTGCATGCTTTCAGTGTATTTCTTTCAAAAAAAATTTTTCCCACCAACTAAGACCTTTAGTACAATGTCTGATAGAAGTTGACACATGGATATCCTTGGTTTGTTCCAGAGACTAGTGGGAAAGCATTCCAGTGTCTTCTTGCCAACTTTGCCTCTTGTGGGATTTCAGCCATTTCTCATGCAAGGTCAGTCATTTATCTTATTGATGTTCCATGAATTGGTCCATTAAATATATATTTTCAAATTTGTTGGCATCATGTTTTTCATATTTTCACAATACAAAAACTGAATACTGAAACAACTAGCTTGGTGTTGAAAATAAGCAAGTTTAATATAAGATATAATTAATTAACATTCTAAGGGAAAGTATGATATAAGGGAGAAAGAAAAGTATTAATAGAAAAAATAGCAAGCTTAAGACAATATTATAATAACAAAATCCAGAGAGATCATATAAGAAGGCTGAGATGAAAAATAAAATTTAATCCTGAAGGTTGTAAATTTAATGATCAGAATAGGACCTTGAATTTGGTACATTAGGAAAAAGAAAAGTGTTCATATATTTTCTCTGAATATATATGCCTTATAATTCCATAGAGATAACAGTAATTAGGGGCTTGAATAAGAAAAACTGTGTGTATAAATTATAAATGAAGCCAAATATAATATTTTGGTCAAGGGCATACATTGATAGAGAAGACATTAAAGTTAAAATAAAAGTTTTATTTTATTTTGTTTTAATACATATTATATCTTATGCATATAAAATATATAACATGTTTCTTATAAAATATGACATATGATGTATAATTATATAATATATATATTACGTATTTGAATGTCTAAATGCCTACCATTTGATATATTCTAAAAGCCAGCATCTCAAAGTTAGGCTGAGGACCAGTAGCAGCAGCACTCCACCACATGAGCTCTTATTAAAAATGCAGAACTTCAGGGCACCTTGGTGGGTCAGTGAGTTGTGTCTGACTCTTGATTTGGGCTCAGGTCATGATCTCATAGTTGTAAGATCAGGCCCTGCATTTTTAAGAAATGCAGAACCTGAGGGGCTCCTGGGTGGCTCAATCGGCTAAGCGTCAGACTGGATCAGGTCATGATCTCTCAGTTTCTGGGTTTGAGCCTTGTGTAGGTCTCTGTGCTGACAGTTCAGAGTCTAGAGCCTGCTTCAGATTCTGTGTCTCCCTCTCTCTGCCCCTCCCCTGCTCATGCTCCATCTCAAAAATAAATAAATGTTAAAAAAAAAAAGAAAGAAATGCATAACCTCATTTCTAAGCAAGATGCAGAACCTTGGACCAACCAAGATAGCAGAATCTGCATTTTAAAAGATCCCTATGGGGGATACAGGAGTACTGATGCATAGGGGCACTTGTACCCCAATGTTTATAGCAGCACTCTCAACAATAGCCAAATTATGGAAAGAGCCTAAATGTCCATCAACTGATGAATGGATAAAGAAATTGTGGTTTATATACACAATGGAGTACTACGTGGCAATGACAAAGGATGAAATATGGCCCTTTGTAGCAACATGGATGGAACTGGAGAGTGTTATGCTAAGTGAAATAAGCCATACAGAGAAAGACAGATACCATATGGTTTCACTCTTATGTGGATCCTGAGAAACTTAACAGAAGACCATGGGGGAGGGGAAGGAAAAAAAAAAAAGAGGTTAGAGTGGAAGAGAGCCAAAGCATAAGAGACTCTTAAAAACTGAGAACAGGGGCGCCTGGGTGGCTCAGTCGGTTGAGTGGCCAACTTCGGCTCAGGTCATGATCTCGTGGTCCGTGAGTTCCAGCCCCGCGTCAGGCTCTGTGCTGACAGCTCAGAGCCTGGAGCCTGTTTCAGATTCTGTGTCTCCCTCTCTCTGACCCTCCCCCGTTCATGCTCTGTCTCTCTCTGTCTCAAAAATAAATAAACATTAAAAAATTTTTTTTTTTTAAAAACTGAGAACAAACTGAGGGTTGATGGGGGGTGGGAGGGAGGGGAGGGTGGGTGATGGGTATTGAGGAGGGCACATTTTGGGATGAGCACTAGGTGTTGTATGGAAACCAATTTGACAATAAACTTCATATATTGAAAAAAAAAATAAAAGATCCCCATGGGATCTGTGTTTGCATTAGAGTTTGAGAAGTCGTGATTTAAAGTATTATGCTTTCACCTAGCAACTACAGTATCTTCTCGAGAGGAAGTATTTACCAAACCATATGGTACCCATTGTGGGTATTAAATTATCCTTCATGGAAGAGTCTCACAGTCTAGTAGGAAAGTCAGGCAGGCGGATATAGTGATAGTTGGACTAACACAATATCCAACATGGAGGGGACATTAGTTGGCTTCTTTGTGACTGCCAGAGAAGATAGATCAACATTTTAATTGGACCTTCAGAGATGGGGAGTATTCCCCAAGTCTTCAACTCTTCATCAACAAAAGGTAGGTGGAACTCACAGTCATAGCCATTGTCTACACAGCCTCTGACAACATCTTTACCCCTGCACAATGGGATCTTCACCGCTTCACATTCCACAAGGACCACCCTTTTGCTAAAACTATTTAACTTAATTCCACTAGGATTCAACTCATGGTATTTCTGCAGTTGCCAGAGAAAGCCTCAGACTTTCTCATACCTCCTGGGTGGTCTCCTGCTTGTCATCTAACTCTGAAAAATCCCTTTTCAATCCCCTTCTCACCATTCCCCTGTTGAGGGTCCTCTTGGTCCATCAGTAGCAAAACCTCGTCAACCTCCTTTTTGAGCATTTCCTTTAGCATTTTACTCTAAAAGGAACCTAGATCTCCACTAATGATACTTTTAAAGGGCACTTGTTTTTCTTTTACCCCTATATCCACTAGTCTTAAAGGTGGAGTACTTTTTCTTTGTTTCCTCGTTGATAGTTCCATACCTCTCTTCTTCTATTTTCCTTGCAACCATCTTGATTCTTTTCTTCTTTTCTTTTTTTTTTTTCTGTCTTTTGTTTCATCACTTCAATTCTTCAGTGTTAAAGTCTAGAAGTATCTGAGCACTTGTTTCATCTCTCAGTGATTTTAAACATTATTTTATTGTTTTCTCCAAATCTACTCGTGTCTTCTTTTTTGGTGATTAGAATACATGTGGAGAAGATCCTGCCCACTCTGGCCTCCCAGTTTCTTTAATCCCCAGTTATTCCTTTGGTTAAACCCTAGACCATGTCAATTCCTAAACCTGTAACCTTTCCATAATCTCATTTTTATACATCTCATTATTGATTACTCCTCCTTCCTTCTAGTTCATTCCTCTAGAATTATATAGCCAACAAACTTTTACCTAACTGTGACCTCCCATTCATGGAGTCTACTAGTCTCATTGCTGGAGACTTTACATCAGCCCTTGTGCCTTTTTTTCCCTCTTTCTACACTCACTCCCTTGGTGATTTCATTACATCTCATGCATTTAAATATTATCTGTATGTTGGGGCTCTTGGGTGGCTCATTCAGTTAAGCATCAGACTGTTGTTTTCAGCTCAGGTCGTGATCTCACAATTGTGAGATAGAGCCCTGTGTCAGGCTCCACTCTGAGTGTTGAGCCTGCTTAACAGTCTCTCTCTCTCCTTCTCTCTCTGCCCCTCCCCCACTTTCTCTCTGTCTCTCAGTCAATCAACATGACCTCTATGCTAATGATACCCAAAATAACGTCAGCTTATATTTTTCTGTTGAACTCCTAAAGTGACAGATGGACGCAACTGTTTTTGCTTTCTATTTGTTGATTTGTGTATTTCAGTTTTGAGAACAGTTTCTGGAACATGGTAGGCCTACGATAAATAAATGAATATATTATTTGCCCCCCAAAACAAAGAAGTAAGAATACATGGTTTACTGAAATAATTTTGGGTAGTAGTATGTGGTTGAAATGAAAAGTGCCTGTGTGTATATAGGGATGAGGATATTGGTTGAAGCTGATTTTAAGGAATTTGCACTTTGTCATTATCATATACATATGCTAGACCATATCTATATTTTTAACACTAATAAGAGTTCAATAAATCAAAAGATTAAGTCTTTAATAAAAGATACTTTGTTATTATAGTATTTTAGTGTTTTATAGAATTGTAGAGTCATACATCATCCTCAACAGGAAATTCATAGCCTGAGCATTCATAGTATGAACTCAGTTATCTGTTATGTCACACATATTTCTGTGAATTTAGTAAGGAAATAACCTGGCAAACTATCACTGTAGAAAAGTATTATAGTACACAACAAATATAGGAAAAACATAAAATGTGTATGGGCAGATGTATATAGAATGAATAATATAGAATGGATTATCTTGAAAATTTTAATTTGTCAGCATGAGAAAATCCACACTTATGTGTGCTTCAGTGAAGCACTTCATAAGATTTCAGAAAGTATATGATACTTTAAATTATGCAATTTTATTTCACAGTAAAAATATTCATGTGGCTCTAATGAATGACCCATCTTGTTATACAGTAGAGAAGAATGTGAAAAAAATTGGACAGACTTCATTGTCAGAACCCCATGTTTTCTGGTTTAGAACATCATTAAGCTCAATATCACTCTGAACTGTCATTTCCCTTCCTAACAGCGCATGCACAGAATAATGATTGCCAACAGGTGGGGGTTAATTAATAGGATTTCTTGCATGTGGGCTACAGGTGAAGAGCTGTGCTTCACTGAAGCAGTCATGCCTGTCTTTCCATGTCCCAGCACTTGGTGTACAGTGTCGTAGAGAGAGCAGCGGAATTAGATTAATCAAATTTTAGTTTTTATCTCATTCCTCTTAAAAAATATGCCCAGATATTATTAACTGCAGAGTATCCTTGGAAAAGTAGTTTATGGTTACATCTGTGAATAAGGTGTTCGTTTATACACAAACTTACTTGTGTTTATTACACGTGTGTACATGTTCTACTACCCAGACTACTTGAAAACTGCTTCCGTACTTTTTTTGTTTTATGTGATTTCAGTTACTATACTCCATGGGATTAATTATAATTCTCTGGTCTATGTAGTTAAAAGAATACCAACTTTGAAAATAGAGACAGTAAATCCCCATAGTAATATCACCAGTATTATAAAGGGATATTCTCAATATGTTTATGCAAAAATATTGACAATTTAGATGAAATGGACAGATATAAATTATTAACCTTCTATCTGACTTCACCAGCCCTTGAATCTGGATTGGCCATGTGGCCTTTTGAGCCAATGGGGCTTCAGTAAAAGTAGCAGATGCTTGACATATATTGGACATTGTGGTTGTTTTGTTGTTGTTATTGAAAGTGGAAATCTTAGTCATCAGGTGAATAATATAGGGGTTTGTGAGAGGATGAGAAGGCATGTGGAGCGAAACCGGCATAAGTGGGAAAACAGTTTGCCAAACACCATACATGTGAGGGAGGACTTCATCAATCATCCAGCTTCTCACTGCAGAGCAGCTGACAACAGAAACGTGAGAAGGTGCAATAGAACCTACCCACCCAAGATCATCTAGATTGTAAAACCACCCAGTTAAATGCAATTACAAGATAATTTAAATGTTATTTTAAACCACTAAGGTTTGGGATTATTTGGTATGAAGAAATAGCTGACTGACAAAGTAATGTGTTTCTTAATTGATACTCTCTTTACTATAAAAATAAGCAAAAATAACAAAAGCTGTCCTTTGCTTATAAATTATGACTTGTCATAGTCTGATTAAGTTAATATACTACATACAATGTCCTATCCCCATTTCAGCTGGAAGTCAAGAGAGCTGAAATAGAGATGGAAGGAGATTCTAGATTTCGGGGTAAGGATTAAAAGATGAAACATGTCAAACCACATTTGACCAATTCAGCAAGAAATAAAAAGACATCACAGATCTTTATGTACAAAATGACCCATTTGGAAATATGTTTCAGAAAGAGTTTAGGATGAATGGTAGAATTTGCCAAACAAGTATACTCAGAACCATAAAAACATCATTATTTTGTTTTATTTCATTTTGTAAGCATCACACCAAAAAGACAATTAAAAACTAACATTCATTTAAAATTCTACCATTGTACCTCTTCATTTAAGAGATTAGTGGAGGAGGGAGGAAGGGAGAGAGTATGGATAGGGATGTGGTAAAGGGGAAATAAAGGCAGAAGAACACGTGGTAAGGTTCTTACACTGATGTGAGCAAGAAACAAGAAGTCTGCGTTATAACGTGGCAATGAGAATTAGAAGCCCATGATTGGTTCAAAAGAATTGTGTATGGATCCTTAGCTGCAGTACAAAATCTGGTGTTAACAGTGCTGAGCTAAATGAAGTAATTTTTTTTTTCTGAAAGAAACAAGATCAAAGCTTAAATTAAATCTAGAAAAAAGAAAATCTTTAGCACCTATTAAGAGACCTAAATTGTCCATTTTGTATTAGTTTATATTATTTATATTGTATTAAAACTCCATTAAAATCATACTTTGAAATAGTTTTAATAGTATTTCTGTCTTCTCAATCTATTTTTTTCTTTACCTCTTGAATCTCCTGTCACTCCTCCTCCTTTGCCTCTCCTACCCTTTTCTTCCACCTTCTTAATTTTATTTAGCATAATTTTTGGTTCTAATGTGGATTTATATCCCTGTTTGCAGTAAGCTATGGGATACAGCCTATGTGGTGGCGAAGAGAAGGGACCAAGTGGTCATGCCTACATCCCAGCACCTACGAATTTGGTAAGCTTGGGCTTGTGATGGAAGTTTTCTGTAGCTTTCCTATTCATACGAACAGAGTAATAATGGAGCTCACCTTACTAGGTTATATTAAATATTAAGCAAGTTAGTACATTTAAAGTGTTACATTTAAAGTTCTTAGGACAGTAATCACTCAGTAAATGTTACTGGTTAATTGGTTCTATCACTATACTTAATAGAAAATGCTGGTGTAATTGATAGAATTTGCATCAGTGTATGCCGAACAAATATACTGAGAACCATAAAAACATTATTATTTTATATTTCATTTTGTAAGCATCACACCAAAAAGACAATTAAAAACTAAACTTCATTTAAAATTCTACCATCCTAACTCATCATATACCTTCAGTTTTTCTGAATTTCTTTTCATTTTTTCCCATATCCATGCAATTACATATTTTGTTTAATTTCAACTTTTTCACTCTAAATTAATTCTATACTTCCAATTAATATTTCATGATTATTATTTTAATATCTGAATAGGGTTTTTCTATAGTCACAATTTACCTGACTCAATTTAATTTTTTTCATAATTATAATGTGTAAATGAGGATATTTATAGTGAAATTTTTCTTTCTGTTACTTTATACTCAGATTTCTTTTTACTAAATTTAGATTTGTAATAAGAATTATCCCACAAAAAATACAAAATGGACAGCAAGAAATTTAGATGAACAACCTATATTTGAAATAGCAAATTCAAATAGAAATATAAGACAGTAATATAATTTTATCATAATTTGTTTCATAAAAGAAGACCTACTACTTAGACTGAAAAATGGATGCATCATTAAAATGCAACAACTAAAATTTGAGTATTTGAATTTGGTTAAATATTTTTAAGACAGAGAATGGTAATTTGTCACCTAAAATATAATAGAATTACCTTTAATATTATGCAGTGGTGAACAGTAGTACTCACTAACATCTAATTTTCCTCTCCTTCTGGATCTTTAGGGAAGACTATATTTTTCTGCTCCTTGATGTTAAGCTGGTGATAGATTCTTAATTCTGTCCAATGGGCTGTGAGAAGTGATTGGGTTTGCTTCTGGGATAAAGCTTTTACTTAGAGGATTCTTTCTTTTTTGTTGCAATGTACAAGGTGGACTCATGGTCCAGATAAAAAATACTAACAAAAGGCAGCATAGCTTCCACTAGGTCTCTGTGTGCAGGGCAGAGTCACTCAGGACGTGCACTGGAATGGGAAGGGCAAATGCAAAATAAACATTTGTTTGCCAATTCCTCTGTTATTTGGAATTTTTTGGAACTTTTATAGACTCTGGTCACTCATTAGTTGACCAATACAACACTTAACAAGGCCTCATGTGTTTGCCAATTTAATCAAATAATTCTTTCTAAAAAATTTCCCTATTTTCCTTCAAACGTAAATTACTTAATGTGATCCTCTTTGAATTCATAACCTGTAGTAACATTTTACTTTCTCTTTTCTGGTTCTCTTGAATAGATGATCTTTTGTCAGTTCTTTTAGTTTTTTTTAACATTTTTGAGAATATGTTTTAAGTTTATTCATTTTTGAGAGAGAGAGAGAGAGAGTGTGTGTGTGTGCAAGGGAGGGGAAGAGAAAGAGAGAAAGAATCCCAAGTAGGCGCTGCACTGCCAGCACAGAGTCTGATGGGGGCTCCAGCTCATGAACCATGAGATCATGACCTGAGCCGAAACCAAGAGTCAAATGTTTAACTGACTGAGCCACCCAGGTGCCCCTAGTGTTTTTTTTTGTTTGTTTGTTTGTTTTTTGTTTTTTAACATTTTCATACTTGAAAATGTCAAAAATAAAAATTACAGCTTTATAAAAAAAGTAACACAAGAGTTTCAATAATGACTTTACACAGTATTATGATTTCAGATTGACAGTTAACAATCCCCCCTTTTAAACATTTCTGAATATTTATATATTTTATTTTTTAATGTTTGTTTATTCTTGAGAGAGAGAGAGAGACAGAGACAGAGTGCGAGCAGGGGAGGGGCAGAAAGAGAGGGAGACACAGAATCAGAAGTAGGCTCCGGGCTCTCAGCTGGCAGCACAGGGCCCAACGTGGGGCTTGAACTCACAAATGGTGAGATCATGACCTGAGCTGAAGTCAGTCGCTTAACCTACTGAGCCATCCAGGCGCTCCATCTGAATATTTATATCAATGGTATAATAAAAAGGATTGTATCCATGAGAAAGTGTGATAAAATATTTTAGTAGTTTATCCATAAAGTATTCTTTTTTAGTAAAAATATTTTCTTGCAGCTAAGTAATGGGTTAAAAGTGTAACACATTATGAAGTCTGAAATGAAGAAGTTGTTGGAATATGGATTATGAAAATACTTCAGAGCAAGAATATATTCCAATAACTTGATAAAAATTGCAAGCCAATTACCTGCAAAAATAAAAAAAAACAATTATGTTTGATAATTTAGAAATATAAATGTCACAAAATGTGCAATTGTTTTCAATTTCATCTCTCATAACCATATAGACTCAATTATAGTTTTCCATTATACAAGACTAATTAGTTTCACAAAAACTGGCATCTTTGCAATGCAAGGTATCATAATTAGGATTTCATGTTTTAATTTGTAAGTGTGTTCCCTTTGATTTACTGCCATATGCTTTATTATTTTAGATACGTCATTTGAACAGATATTTCTGAAAAAATCAGTTTACTCTTTCCTTTGAACTACATTTGTGTTTAATCAGAAAACAAAAAAATGTCCTTTTTACAAGAACATTTAAAACTAAGAAAAAAAATGATAAAGAAAAGTTATTTTCTAAGATCTAGAACAATTAAAAAGACTTTCCATCCTGCATGATTTCAGTCATCTTTGCTGCTTTTTGTCCCAGAAACCTTCCTACTAAGTTATAATTTTATCTCCATTTTGAAGAAAGATTATTAGATAGTAAAACATATAAAACAAAAGAAATGAATGAAATAAAACACACAGCAGAGCAGAATGAGTGAGGAGTAAGATAATATGTTGATGAATGTTTCATTAGGCAATATCTTACCTCCCAAATTGCTACATTGCTAAATTGGATATTATTAATGTGAACAAAGTGTATCCCATGGGATGCTAAAGCATACAGATACTTTCTTGAATTCACACAAGTTTAAACCTAGTTTGATTGAGGAGACAGGAAAACAGCTAGTAAATATGAGCAATACTGGTAAGGCCACAATAAAACTATAAGAAACAAGTAATCAGTGGAGGGAGAAAAAATTGTGATATGACCTGGGTTAGTTCCTGTATGCCCTTTTCCTACAGCTGATGATAAAATCAACCCTTTCATAAATAATTTTAATTATGAATTTAGGTGTCAATATAGATATCCTCTTTGTATTTGATATGTGAACTCAACTATTTGCTGCTAATATAGGCATAAAGACTTGTATATAGGAAGAGTCGATATATGCACATGGTAAATGGATGATATTTGAATTAAGATAGGTTCACCTTTCTAACATAGTATAAATCTGAAAATACTCAGTTGTATGTTGTAATTAAATCTCTGGGAATATTCCTTTCTGAATAAATAATCAATTCAACTGACTAGAACACTTACATGTAAGCATTGGTAGAATAAATGCCACAGGAGCTTAACTTTTTGCTAATTAAACTAAACTTAGTGTTTGAGTTTTCTTGTCATTTGAACCTCAGAAATTTAAGTTTAGGTGCAAGTATCACATTCTCACAGAGTGAAAATTGAATATCAAAACCAGTAATGCTAACGGTAAGGAAGTAAAACTCTGAGATTAAAAAGATTGATAGCAAATGTTTGAATATTTATTTTTTTTTAAATTTTTTAATGTTTATTTATTTTTAAGAGAGAGATAGAGAGACAGAGTGTGAGCAGGGGAGGGACAGAAAGAAAGAGAGAGAGAGACACACCCACACAGAATCCAAAGCAGGATCCAGGCTCTGAGCTGTCAGCACAGACCCTGACACAGGACTCAAACCCATGAACCATGATATCATGACCTGATCCAAAGTCAGGCACTTAAGAGACTGAGCCACCCAGGTGCCCTGAATATTTATAGTTTCTAATACGTTGGGAGATATATCTTGGATTTTAAACAGTACTCTGCTATATTCACACTGCAACAGTGGTTTATTTGTTTTAAAAATTTTAAATTATAATGGAAAATGACAAGAAAATAGGCCATTGTTGAGATTTCCTAGTGCATTGTTTTGTGTAAACTAAAATATGATTAACATAGATAAAAATAGATTGAGTTCTTCATCTTGAAAAATGTATAAAATAAAGAGGTCCCTGAATGGTTTTTAATTTTTTTTTTTTTTCAACGTTTATTTATTTTTGGGACAGAGAGAGACAGAGCATGAACGGGGGAGGGGCAGAGAGAGAGGGAGACACAGAATCGGAAACAGGCTCCAAGCTCTGAGCCATCAGCCCAGAGCCCGACGCGGGGCTCGAACTCACGGACCGCGAGATCGTGACCTGGCTGAAGTCGGACGCTTAACCGACTGCGCCACCCAGGCGCCCCCCTGAATGGTTTTTAAAGTTCAGCATATCCATTCATCAGTTGATGGACATTTAGGCTCTTTCCATAATTTGGCTATTGTTGAAAGTGCTGCTATAAACATTGGGGTACAAGTGCTCCTATACATCAGCACTCCTGTATCCCTTGGGTAAATTCCTAGCAGTGCTATTGCTGGGTCATAGGGTAGGTCTATTTTTAATTTTTTGAGGAACCTCCACACTGTTTTCCAGAGTAGCTGCCCAGTTTGCATTCCCACCAACAGTGCAAGAGAGTTCCCGTTTCTCCACATTCTCGCCAGCATCTATAGTCTCCTGATTTGTTCATTTTGGCCACTCTGACTGGCGTGAGTTGGTATCTCATTGTGGTTTATATACACAATGGAGTACTACTTGGCAAGGAGAAAGAATGAAATATGGCCTTTTGTAGCAACGTGGATGGAACTGGAGAGTGTTATGCTAAGTGACATAAGTCATATAGAGAAAGACAGAGACCATATGTTTTCACTTTTATGTGGATCCTGAGAAACTTAACAGAAGACCATGGGGGAGGGGAAGGGAAAAAAAAAGTTAGAGAGGAAGGGAGCCAAATCATAAGAGACTCTTAAAAACTGAGAATAAACTGAGGGTTGATGGGGGGTGGGTGGGAGGGGAAAGTGGATGATGGGCATTGAGGAGGGCACCTCTTGGGATGAACACCGGGTGTCGTATGGAAACCAATTTGACAATTAAAAAAACTAATAAAAAATAAAAGGGAATCATGAAGGATCTTTGTGGTGACATAAATGTTCTGTATCTTGGCTGTCATTGTCAATATCCTGGCAATGATATTGTACCATAGTTTTCCAAATGAAAAATTAGAACTTCTCTGAAGAAATAAAAGGTATAGAAAAGAACCAAATAGAAATTATAGAACAGATACTGTACTATAGATTTGCAATGTGTTTCCATTGGGGGAAACTGGGTGAAGCATACATTGAATCTCTCTTTTGATTCCTTACAACTGCATGTAAATCTATAATTATCTCAAAATAAAAATTCTAATGAAAAAATAAAGCTAAGCATATATTTAATATTGACCGTCTTTTTAACAAGACTGTTTGTTAAACCTGAACACTCCTTTCCACATAGCTGGCTATATAATACAACGTTTACTGTACAAAAGCTAATACTTTATTTTTTCCATACAATTTGAAATAAAATATGAATTTGAACTTTTCTTTGCTTCTGGCTACCATGTTCAGAACTGCAAAAGAAGGTATTCAAAAGAACAGGGGAAAACTCTGGTCATGTATTTTGATCTGATGAAGATCAGTTCAGTCTGGTTACTCAGCCAAATGTGGAAGGAAATAACACCAGATATTTTATTTGATTGTCTTGACCATATAATTCTTTTGAAAGGTTTAATCCAGAGATCCCACAAGTAAAAAGGAAAAAAAAGTATGTTTCCATAATAAAATTTTATTAATCATATATCTGAGTCGACTTAATTCATTTTAGAACTTAAGAGAATTTCAGTTTCTAGTCTTCCGTTGTCTGAAGTCTAGTCTTGAGTTTTCTTCCATTGTTAACCTTCATTAGAAAGTATCCTTCCCTTGATTATCTTTCAAAAAATGCATAATGAATATATTTCTAAAGATGGATGATAAACTATTCCTATCATAACAGTTAGAAATGTATTTTTTCAGTATAGTAGTGTTAATTTGGACAGTAGATCATCATTTCTGTTGATAGTCTTGAACCATGTGTTTTATAAATTATACTTATTGTATAAAATAACCTTGGGAAATTAATCTTTCCTTGTTATTTATATGTACACTTCACCTGAAAAGGACTTTGATTTCACTTCTTGGGAATTACTGGAAAATGGATTTCCCACCTAGAATTCTAGCACATTTATAAACATGACCTAGTAGTGGAATTTATGGCATGTAGTCCTTCTGTTGAGGATTTCTGTGTACATAAAATTGCAACTGGGTTGCTTTCTTCTGTGTAAAATTAAGTGATTGGGAAAGACTACTGATTTGACATTTTAATTGTAGCACAATGTATTTTTATGAAAATAAAAGCCTCCCTTTTCTTTCCATGATGTAGAGTCACATCTGCCAACTCCGAGGATGAAAATCACGCAATTGGTAGACCAGGGGAATCAGTGAACTCCCAAGTCTTTCCCAGCTAAGCAATCTATGATAATTTATAATTTAAGTTAATGGAAAATATCTCTAGCTTTTCAGCATGTTGCCCCTGGTTTCTTTTCTGGAATGCCCTCTTCAGTGACATGGAAGTTTCTCCAGAACCCATCCTCCAAAACCAAGCTCAATTCCCTTCTCCCAGAAAACTTCCTCATCCTCCAATTAGTTTCTCCAGACCTTATACTTCTCTAGTCTGTAATCCGAGTTGACTCTCAGGAAATGTTTGCATAATTGAGTTGTGGAGAAGAGAAACAAGAAAAACATCAAAACCAAAATTTTAATTAAAGTCCTTGTTACTAGAAAAGTCAGGTGACCGGAAAAGTACAGAAAGAAGGCTTCCACAGCCAGTAAATTTACTCTGTGCCACAAATTTTGATCACCAAATCTTTCATTAACAGCTGGTCATCAAAACCTCTATGTTGTTAATGATTTCTGCTTGGTGTTATACCATTCATTTCATACTTTGTTTTGTTGTTGTTGTTTGGTAGTGGTAAAAATACATCAGTTGGCATTTTAATTTAATACTTCAAGTTTCACACATCGGCCCCAGTTAGATAATATCTTAGCTCTCAAAAAGAGAAACAGCAAAGTTTTCACTGCAGAGAGTCCAATGGGTCCCGTTCTACATTAGGCCATTAACTTTGTCAAGAAAACAAATGACTCAGAAATGTGACCTGGAATGAAATTCAGTCTTCACAACATCCTTGGACATTTGAACATGCTTTAATTCCTTGAGTTTATTTGTCTAAAATCCATCTCATAAAAAGGTCCTGCCTGTAGGAAACCCAGAACTCGCCTCTGGACTCTATGAGAGGGTAGAGAAAAGATATTCGAGGAGAGACCAGAAACACAGTTTTGATTTAGCTGCATTACAGTAAGGAAAGGGAAAAAACTATTAACATAAGGTAACAAAAAAATGTGCAAAAATCATGAAACAGGCATGATACCACAGTTACATCTATCTTAAACACTCATTGTGTTGTAGGATGGTAAGTATCAATATAGTGTGGATATAAGACTTCCAAATGTTGAGCAGAGAAATGCCAACCTGATTTATCCTTAGGAAATCTAATGATGCTAGTAAATAAGTAATGGAAATATTCATTAAAGATAATGAAGGACTTGGTGATTCAGTACAAAAAAGAGTATTTTTTCTTATTAGAGAAAAAGCAATATGTGTTGCATTCACAGGTTTACATTATTTTATAGATTTATCAAGATTCAAAGAGAAATGGTTTTGTTCGGGGAAGAGAATTCAATGTTTGAAAATAAAACCTCTCTAAATTATTCTTCCACGCATGCTGAAACAAACAAGAAATGTCTGACTCATTCACATCATATAAGAAACACTTACTATAAAGCTTAAACCTATAAAAACCTGTAACAAAATATGGAAACAAATCTTGTGACATTGAATTATCAAGATTCCTCCAATACAACTCCAAAAGCACAATTCATAAAGAAGATCTTCATAAACTGAGCTATAGCAAAATTAAAAACTTCTGTTCTTTAAAAGACACTGTAAAACAAGTAAAGGCAAGTGAAAGAAAATAGTTGCGAAACACATACCTAGTCAAGGACGTGTTTTCAGAATAGAACACTAAACATAATCTCTCCAGAAGCTCTCACAATGCAATAATAAACAGAACACCAAATCAAAATTGGGCAAAAGATTTGAACACATGATAACAAGAAGTTTTAATTTGCATTTCCCTAATGCCTAGTGATGTGGAACACCTTTTCATGTGCTTGATACTCATCTGTATATCCTCTTTGGTGAAACATCTGTTCACATCTTTTGCTCATTTTCTAATTGAATTGATTGTTTTTTAAATGTGAGTTTTGAGAGTTCTTTATATATCCCAGATGCTAGTTCTTTGTAGGATATGTGGTTTATAAACTTTTTCTACCAGTTTGTAGCTTGTCTTTTCATCTTCTTCAGAGAGTTCTTCATCAGGCTAAAGTTTTAACTTTTGTAAGTCCACTGTATCATTTTTTTCCCCATTAACGGAATGTGCTTTTTTGCCTGGTCCTAGATCTTGAAGATTTTCTGTTGTCAGAGACAGGGACTATTGGTATTTGGCTGGAGTAGGGTGGGCATTCACAAAAGGTTCTTTGGTTTTGTTTCTTTTTTGGCCTGTGGGAACAGGCTTTTCCTGGGGGCTTTCTTTCTGTACCTGTTAGCTCTTTCAGGTTGGATGTCATGCAAATGCTCTGTCTGGCTCAAATGGGAGACAATATGAAAAGTGAAGGAATTCAGTGACGCCAAGTCTTTACTTAAGTCCAGCAATCTTCAGGCAGCCCACCTCCTTCTTCCCAACTTTGAGGGACTTTCTATGGTATTCTTTGAGTCCTAGCATGACCTTATATGCCATTTTCCTGGAGCAGTCTTTGGTCATTCCATTGGAAATGGAATTCCATTGGATCTAAAACTTTCCCCTCATTCTCAATAGATTTATTAATAGGAGTACAATTTGTATTCTCCTTAAAGCATCATGTGTCAAAGATCTGTGAGTTTGTAATATATGGGTTTCAGTATTTCAAGGGTGGATTGATGCCAGATATACCATAATATAGCTTGGGCTGTCAAATTGTATTTTTCACATAACATCACAAGAGAAATAGGTATTTTAATTTCTAAAACCTCTACTTGTTGAAAGAAATCATGACTACCTCCACTCATTCCTTAATTAATATATTTCAGCCAAATTTCCTTTCAAACTCCTGTAGTCTCCTTATTAGTTTTATTATTATTATGAACTCCCTTCAGTTTGTCTCTGACCTAATGTACAGACACACTCAAATAATAATCTAATACACCTTAATTGCACTTGGCGGGATAGGACACTTTTTACAATGCTCTGTAGAGAAGACATGCCAGTTGGCTACCTCACAATTCAAGGTTCTCAGAGAATACCCAAACGTGCCATGCTAGGACTGCTCTAAAAACAATAAAGCACCATTTAATGATTATATATAGTGATGTAATTAATATAGCAATGAATAAGCACACTTGAGTATTTCTTGAATGTTAAAAAAGGTAGCAAGTGATATATCATTTTAAAATAAGTATCAGAGGGTAGGAGTTCTGGCCATGACCAAGTGATGAATATTCTCTCAGTAAATACTCTCTGTAAAAGCAGCTATCAGCCTATACCAAGTGGACAGGAACCATTATTTCAGCACACTGGTTTTTGACCAAAGGCATAGAAAAGCCTGAGAAGTATTTACCTTTAAAGATAGCCTGAACATTAGACAAAGTATAATAGGGAGCCAGCGACAAAGCAGAACTGTGGTTTACAGGGTATGGCAAAAACAGGGCAAATTTGTGGCTTAAAGGCAATATCTAAATAAGTATGTATGTATTGAGCTACCCAAGAATAATAGCAACTGAAAAGCACAATCCAATTATGGCAACATTGATGGCAAAGTTTTTCTTCCTCCCAAATTAAGGGGAACCCAGTTATCTGTGTGTTCATGTGCATTAGGCACAGGGTTAGGAACATGATAGAAATGCATACATCGGAAGCAAAAAAAGGCTCAGAAGAAAGAAGGGTCTATTTTCTCCCTAAGCTTTAAGAACAGGAAGAAAGACTTCCTGGACAAGATACTGCCCAAAATCCCAAAGTGGAGAAGACGAATGCCTATGGTGAGAGGTGTGGGCTATTTCAAGTAAACGGCCACAAGGGCAAGAGGGAGAGGTATACAAGTATTTGGCATACCCTTCTGTGTAGCATGAGAGGAAGTGAATTTTAGAGGTAGTTTGGCACTAGATCAAGATGGCCTTTTATACCTTGTTATAGAGTTGGAGTTTTTCACTATAAGAATAGAGAGCCATTATTGAAAGGTTGCTTACTGGTGAGTATTGTATCAGATGTGTGCATTAGAAATGCCACTGTGAGGGGCTCCTGGGTGGCTCAGTTGGTTAAGTGTCCAACTTTAGCTCAGGTCATGATCTCACAGTTTGTGGGTTCGAGCCCCACATCGGGCTGTGTGCTGACAGCTCAGAGCCTGGGGCCCCCTTCAGATTCTGTGTCTCCTTCTCTGCCACTCCCCTGCTCACGCTCTGTCTCTCTGTCTCTCAAAAATAAATAAACATTAATTTTTTTTTAAAGAAATGCCAATCTGAACCCTGTTTGGCTGGGTTAGAATTAGGGAGACCCCTTGAGGAGGTTGTTAGCATGAACCAGTTAGTGTAGGAGGAAAGTAGATTCTTAGAGCAAGTCTTCTTTAAAGCTGTTTGGTCTTGAGCCCCATTACACTATTAAAAATGATTGTTGGTGCAAAGAACTTTTGCTTTTATTCCCTTAAAATTTTCCATAGTAGAAATTAATACAGATTTTTTAATTATTAATTTTAATTAAATTATTGAATATAAAGCTATTTACAAAAATGTTATAGTTTTATGAAAACATAAAACATTATGAAATAAATTTTCCAAATTAAAAATCAATGCAAAAAGTGACATTATTTTATAATTTTGTACATTTCTTTAGTGTCTGACTTAGGATAGCTGGATCCTCATATCTGTTTCTGTATTTAGAACAATCTTGTTTTAGTTGATAGATCTGAAAAAAATTTGGTCTTACACAGACAAGAGTTGGAAAAGGAAGGAATGCTTTAATAACTCTCTAAAATAACTTGGATATTCTTCTTAAATACCCCACCAAAACTTAGGGGTAGTTTATTAAACTTTAGCTCCAATTGAAATTGAACACTATATCAATAAATTTACACGTTGTTACATTAAAATCCATTGGTCATCTTTGTCCTTTGAATGGATCTTCTCCCCATGAATTATAACACAGGAAGTTTTTTTGGAAAATGCTGGTTCAAATGACATTATTTTCAACTTTAAAATATTGATACATTTTATTATGTGATATTTTAGGAAATTATATTTATTACCTCTGATCTCATCAGAATAGCCTTTAAGTATCTAGAAGCAGTCAAGCTAATAGTAGTAAATATTAGTTTTCCAAAATTATAATTTTTACTTGAAAGAAAGCTCAAATATTATCGATGGCAGTATAGATTCTCAGTTGGTTTACTTGAAGACACATGCTCACATTGTATATTTTTGAGAAAATGACTGACAAATACCCAGGTCTGAATAACTATAGTTTTCTGTCATTCTGTCAAGTAAACATTATGTTCTGTGAAAAGTGATCTGAAAACTCACACAGTGGTTTTCTTCTAGATCATCACTGTACTGCAGCATACAACAGAAATGTTTCATGTGTACTTCCCATTTCTCTCAGGCAGACTATTGAAAAAAGAAGTACTTATTGGTAAGATTTAATTAAGTTTTAATTTTTCATCAAGGACATTCTTAAGTAAAACTGGCTTTGTCTTTTTTCTGTGAATTCAGGAAAGTGAAGAATAAAATGACTTATAATGTACTTTGGTGCTACCATAAGCACCAGCAGCCAGCATTTTCCCTACCACTGCTTTTACACCATTAGTTACAAATACCAATATGATAGAGAAAACAATAAAATTATTTTGAACTCCATAATCCGTGGAAATGTATCAGAGATTATTGGAGACCATAGACCATACTTTGAAAACCACTGACTTAAAAAACAGCAGAAAAGAATCAGGGAAGAATGGATGTAAGAGATTTGGAAATATAAACTTTATAAGAACTGTCCTTTTTGAAAAAAATCTCTCTCAAGTTGCCTACGTAGGTGTATTAGAATAACATTAGTGCAGACTTTTATTGCGTGTGGTTTTGTCTTTTTTTCTTCTTTTCAAATGGCTTCTATCATCTGCCTAACTGATCTACCTAAAGGTTTGTGAAACCATCCCTATCTTTTTCTGTACTTACTCAGAATCTCCTGCAGTACTGACCATGTCCTAATTAAATACACAACCAATAAGACCCGATTAGTTTGTAGCTCTTGAAACAGACTGAAAAAAAAAAAGGATAATAGATTTGCACTCTTATGCAACCTAACATTATTATATTAGGCACAACTTTTTATTATTTTTAAATTACTCTGAAATTGAGACATATTTAAATATTAAAATTAAAGCTATTGGCATACTAATTACTTTCCCACTTAATTATAATAGCACAGAACAAATGGTAGGGTTTGCACAGTAAACAAAAGCCTGGAAGGATAATATCTGCCAGTTAATTATTACTTTAAACATGTGTCTCTCTGTTTGTGACCTATTAGGGTTGTAAGTTTTGCATATTACTATATTTTGAGCCAAGTTTGAAGAGGGTAAGAACATAACAAAAGACACAATTATTTAGACATAGGGCTTTATGTTACCACCAATTATTTAAAAAAAGAAAGGCCTCTTATCTCTATTCTACGAATAGTTTTGTTCTAATCTCAAGCCCATGACCTTGGACACACATCGTTTAGTTGCCATGTACTTTATCAGACTCATCTATAAAAAAGAGGTAAAACCAAATGATTTGTCAACTCCAGTCTTTTTCTTTTTTTAAATAAGCTACAATCATCAATCCATGACCATGGTGACCAAAATGATCATTATATGTTAACAGTCTGTGATCTATTAAAAAGTGGATAAATGAATCAGTTTGGTCACCGTTGCAGTGCTGTGGTGATTTTTCAATCTGGTCTGGGCAGATCTTTCAATCTCTTCTGGGCAGATTTTTGCAATTCATTCATACAGATAACTATTAGATGCAACTATTAGTTGCATTTGATGCATTAGATGCAACTATTAGATGCATTTCTTGCATCTTTTTTCTTAGCAAATGTAAATATTCAGACCATATTTCTATATCCATATTAGAAAATGGCGGCTTAATTTCTACACTTTTCCCCATTTTGCTATTGATTTAGCTGTGTAAATCCAAAACTGATTTTGTAAAGGAATAGACTAAGCTTATTGAGTCAATATATGATGTTTTGAAACCTGAGAACGTTCTCCAAACTGAATTCTTTGATTTCTAATTATACACTGTTGATTAACATTAGAACTGGTGGCACCTGGGTGGTTCAGTTGGTTAAGCTTCTGACTTTGGCTCAGGTCATGATCTCACAGTTCATGGGTTCGAGCCCCACGTTGGGCTTTGTGCTGACAGCTCAGAATATGGAGCCTGCTTCGAATTCTGTGTCTCCCCCTTTCTCTGCCCCTCAGCTGCTCGCACTATGTCTGTATATGTCAAAAATAAATAAATATTAATAAATAGATAAACTTTGGTGTTGAAATATAAGAAGAAAATAACAGGTAAGTACTAATAACTAAGAAAATAAAAAGTAAAATAATCTCTGTATGAGGAATGGTCTACTTTAGTGGTTTTGGATGATAATTAGATAAATCTAATTCTCCTTCTAGAGTGGTAAAGTGTTTTAAGAAATCACATCTTATGGGGGAATTGAGAATAACTTTTAAAATAGGATGGCAGACCTGCTATGAGTTACTTGACAATTTCATTCAGTCTTATAATCTCCTTACTAACTACAGAATGCATGACCAAGAAACCATGAGAGTGGTGAGCATAGAGGATGTGTCTCTTTCTCTCTCTCTTTCCTCTCTTCCCCCCTTTCCCCATGCCCCCCACCTTCTTCCACCTATCCTTTAACATTTGGCTTCCATTATAATAGGCAGCTGTTCATGGTTGGGTAAAAATTGGACCTTCGTTCCAAACTTAAACCAGAACAATGCTAAAGGCATTCAAAATTGACATTTCTCACCCTTACCAAAATGGAACTTGAGAACTACTCTGTTATCCCTACATGTAGACAATAAAGCTTACCCTGCACTTGCTTCTATAGTTACCCTATGAAGTCATTTTATCACTAATAGTATAGGAATTGAATGTACAGCAGTTTTTGGGGCGCCTGGGTGGCTCAGTCGGTTGAGCGTCCGACTTCAGCTCAGGTCACCATCTCGCGGTCTGCGAGTTCGGCCCGCGTGGGGCTCTGGGCTGATGGCTCAGAGCCTGGAGCCTGCTTCCGATTCTGTGTCTCCCTATCTCTCTGCCCCTCCCCCGTTCATGCTGTGTCTCTCTCTCTGTCTCAAAAATAAATAAACGTTAAAAAAAAATTAAAAAAAAAAAAAGAATGTACAGCAGTTTTTGAAATAGCAACTAGTAGTTACTGTTTCCCTTTGTCACTCAAAGAAATTCTGATTTTGTTTTAAAGGAACCACCTTTTCTGTCTGAGCCTAGTGTCCCTGGCAGAGTTGACTTTATACCCAGCATCAGTGTGTGACTGCCATTAGAACTAAGCCAACCGGCACATCTAGGCGGAGTGTTTCAAATAAAGTTTCTGGCCTACTTTGGACCAGCTTCTCCCAAAGCTCTACTTTTATTGGTACTTTTTGTGAAGACAGTATCTCTCTCTTCTGCTGTGGTTATAACTGAGTAAGATAGAACCCTACAGCTATATAGCAGACATCTTTTACTGTAAGAGGAGAAAGCTTATAATCTCTGATGGTGGTGTGAATGGTATAAAATGGTTGTCATAACTGAATTCACAATGAAAAGTAAAATTTTCCTTGAGCCACTTTAGGTAGGGCATCTTATTTTATATTTGAAATTTCCACTCTAATAAATATAACATCACATACACTCTCTGCTTTATTTACTTTTATATTTCATTTGTACATTATCTTAATGGGATTGTTTTTTACTTCTGTTAAAATTTGTCCAGTGTCCCTATGAACTGAAGACACACACAGAAAATATTTGTATACATAAAACATATCATAAAAAAATAATTGGGGATCTCTCAAACAACTCATTTAGTTATTAACACAACCAAAAGAAATATAGTAGTTTACGTTTAGTCTTTGTTAGAAACATGGTTTATTGGAGGATTTTAGTTTTATGTTATCAAATTCAAATTTTAATACTCAGTTTCAAGGAATATTCTGTATGTAATTATTTTTGAATTTTTTTCTGTATAGGTCCTACTCTAAATGAAGTAATATTTTTAAAAAGTTGAATACAAAATAAATGGTAAAGATGTACTATGCACACAGAAGTTTCTTGAGGAGAAGTTAATTTGGTCCTTTTTCCTGTCTTGAAAAATTATTTTTAATTATAATAAATGTAGCTTACGTGAAATTAGAGCTAGCTATTTTTTTAAATTTTTATTAATGTTTATTTTGAGAGACAGAGAGAGAGAGCACAAATGGGGGAGAGGCAGAGACAGAGAGGGAGAGGATCCCAAACAGGCTCTTGGCTATCAGCTCAGACCCCTACATGGGGCTCAGTCCCACAGACCCTGAGATCATGACCTGACCTGAAATCAAGAGCCGGGCGCTCAATCAACTGAGCCACCCAGGTGCTCCATGTTACAGCTAATTATATCAAAACTTCTAGCTACGTAGAACCTTTGTTTAATATTGACCTTGAAGTAGTTTTTCTGGTTTTGCCAAGAGAATATCTACCCATACTTTAAATATTGTAGCTTTCTCAACCTTGAAGAAAATACATCCTCTGAAACCTCCATTATTGTATTTTCCTTGGGATGGAGCAATTTTTTCTGACAGAGTACTTGAAGTGGTAGTTATATGTTGATACTGAATAGCCTGAGGCTTAGAAGTCAGTGCTAGACAAATTCTTATTATCTGTACTCACCAAAAATAGTTGTGGCAGCAAAAAATTAATCATATGCCTCATTTCAGGAAGATGAAGGGCAAAACTGAGGAAGTGAAGCTCTTCATTTTAGATTTTGGAGCAGAAGTTAAAGGTAGGGAAATAACACATGGAGAAAAAGTATATATCTCTAAAACATGAGATTGGTTAATAATCATATGAGTATATAATACCACGATACTTTTCTTCATTTAGACAAACATTTCTCAGAGTGTAGTTCTCACACTGGTTACACCAGAATCACCTGAGGTGCTTGTTAAAGATACTATTTCTTGAGCTATTTTCAAGCTGTTGATTCAGATTATCTTGGTTGGCCCTGAGGGGTCTGATTTTTTAATAGGAACCTCCAGGCGATTCAATAAACGTTGAAGTTTGAAAACTGCTGACTGAGAGCTTGGGAATGACTGGGCCACAGTCTACCTTTTTTATCCTGATGGGAGCTACATTCCTCCACTTAAGATGGAATTTTATACAGTTTACAGTTGTATACACTGTTTCTAAAAAACTTCCCTTGTACACCAGACTTCGACTTCTGTATGTCAGTTGATGAAATAGATTAAAAGCAATTGTATGATAGAAATGTCTTCCAGATGAGGTGGCTGGGTGTCTCAGTCAGTTGGTTAGGTGTCTGAGTCTTGATTTCAGTTTTGGTCATGATCTCAGGATTCATGAGATCGAGCCACGCATCAGGCTATATGCTGACAGCATGAAGCCTGTTTGGGATTCTCTCTCTCCCTCTTTCTCTGCACCCCCCACCCTCTCAAAAATAAATAAATAAACTTAAAAATAATTGCCTTTTGGCTAACAGTTCTGCTTCACCAGAGTCACTTTATTTGTCTTCACAGCATTGCTGTTGTGCTTACAGGAATGTTACTGCCTTCATCCCATATGTAGTAAAAAGAATGTAAAACAAAGGGATTAAAAGTGATGATTCTCAGAGCAGTAATGCATATGAGAAAGAAGAGATTACTATAACTACTTTAAATAATGACTTTTAATATTATCCTTACATAAATATTATTAAATTTGCAGGACAAAATAAAATAAATAAAATGAAGTATGTATATGACATGTTAGAAGTACATTTTTCGAAACAGTGTCCTCAAAACATCTTGTAATTAGAAATTTAAAAAAAACACATTTTTTTTTTCTCTCTGGGATTGGAATCTACCTACCTATCCACACATATATATGTATATATATAATTCTAACTCGGCATCTCTTCCAGGAATTCATTGTGCATGAAATTAAGAGATCGCCTCTATAAATATTGGGGTTTTATTCATTCAGCAAATATTTATTGAGCACCTACTACATTGTAGGCAATATTTTAGAAGCAGTATATGTTGTAGGAACAAAACAGAAATAATGAGGCCCAAGGCCTTCTAAGACCTTGATTCTAGTGGAGGAGGTGAGATAGTCAACAAATCATCAGTAAATCTCTGTCAGGTAACGATAAGTGCTGTGAATAAAAATAAAGCAGAATGGCATGTTTTATAGTGTTGTCAGGGAAAATTTCTCTGATAACTTGACATTTGAATGGGAACCTGAAAGATGTGAAGGAGTAACCCAAAAAGCTGGTCATGGCACTTTTTAAAACTGGATTACGAGAGGATGGTTTTGTAAAACATTCCTGAAAAATAAAATACAAATCCTATCTATCACTTCCTTGATGCACACAAAATATTTTAATTCCACATGCCAGTGTAATGTAACAAAGATGATAGTCACAGTTTACACAAAACAAATGACTGAAAACTCAAATATCAAGACAGTAACTGATTTGTGATGTAATTTATGAGAGCTTTTAGTTGTAGTTTGTAGGGCAGACAGATCATAAGTAGTAGTATGTTTGTTAATACCATCAAGCTACTTTTTTCTGTTTTAGAGAATCAAGTACTCTTGCTTTCCATCTCATTGTCTGGCCTTCTCATTTTTGTATACTTTTATACAAAAGTAAGTAAGGTTATTATTGTTTTTCCATTCCAAGTTGGAATGCTCTTTGTACAAGTTGTTATATGGATAAAAGAAGCTGAAATGAAGTAAATATTAAAAATTTTTAATAAGGTTATTTAAAGGATAAAACACATCTATAATTTTTTAAAATATTTATTTAATTAATTTATTTTTTTTTAATTTTTTTTTCAACGTTTATTTATTTTTGGGACAGAGAGAGACAGAGTATGAACGGGGGAGGGGCAGAGAGAGAGGGAGACACAGAATCGGAAACAGGCTCCAGGCTCTGAGCCATCAGCCCAGAGCCTGACGCGGGGCTCGAACTCACGGACCGCGAGATCGTGACCTGGCTTAAGTCGGACGCTTAACCGACTGCGCCACCCAGGCGCCCCTAATTTATTTTTTTAATTCACATCCAAGTTAGTTAGCATATAGTGCAACAATGATTTCATCAGTAGATTCCTTAATGCCCCTTACCCATTTAGCCCATCTCCCCTCCCCCACCCCCTCCAGTAACCCTCTGTTTGTTCTCCATATTTAAGAGTCTCTTATATTTTCCCCTCCCTGTTTTTATATTATTTTTGTTTTCCTTCCCTTATATTAACCTATTTTGTATCTTAAAGTCCTCATGAGTGAAGTCATATGATTTTGTTTTTCTTGACTAATTTCGCTTAGCATAATACACACTAGTTCCATCCATGTAGTTGCAAATGGCAATATTTCATTCTTTTTGATTTCCTAGTAATTCTCTCTCTCTCTCTCTCTCTCTCTCTCTCTATATATATATATATATATATATATATATATGTATATATATGTATATACACCATTCTTCTTTATCCATTCTATTGATGGACATTTGGGCTCTTTACATACCTTGGCTATTGTTGATAGTGCTGCTATGATCATTGGAGTGCCTGTGCCCCTTCTAAACAGCATACCTGTATCCCTTGGATAAATACCTAGTAGTGCAATTGGTGGGTCATGGTAGTTCTATTTTTAATTTTTTAAGGAATCTCTATACTGTTTTCCAGAGTGGCTGCATCAGTTTGCATTCCCACCAGCAGTGCAAAAGAGATCCTCTTTTGCCACATCCTCGCCAACATCTGTTGTTGCCTGAGTTGTTAATGTGAGCCATTCTGACAGGTGTGAGGTGGTATCTCATGTGGTTTTGATTTATATTTCCCTGATGATGAGTGATGTTGAGCATTTTTTCATGTGTCGTTTGGCCATCTGGATGTCTTCTTTGGAGAAGTGTCTATTCATGTCTTTTGCCCATTTCTTCACTGGATGATTTGCTTTTTGGGTGTTGAGTTTGATAAGCTCTTTATACATTTTGGCTACTAACCCTTTATCTGATACGTCATTTGCAAATATCTTCTGCCATTCCGTCGGTTGCTTTTTTAGTTTTGCCAATTGTTTCCTTCACTGTGCAGAAGTTTTTTATTTTGATGAGGTCCCAGTAGTTTATTTTTGTTTTTGCTTCCCTTGCCTCCAGAGACATGTTGAGTAAGAAGAAGACATGTTGGCCAAGATCAAAGAGGTTTTTTCCTGCTTTCTCCTCTAGGATTTTTATGGCTTGCTGTCTTACATTTAGGTCTTTTATCCATTTTGAGTTTATTTTTGTGTAAAGTGTAAGAAAATGGTCCAGGTTCATTTTTCTGCATGTCACTGTCCAGCTTTCCCAGCACCACTTGCTTAAGAGACTGTCTTTATTCTTTATTGGATATTCTTTCCTGCTTTGTCAAAGATTAGTTGGCCATATGTTTGTGGGTCCATTTCCGGGTTCTCTATTCTGTTCCATTGATCTGAGTGTCTGTTCTTGTGCCAGGACCTTACTGTCTTGATGCTTATAGCTTTTAATACAGCTTGAAATCCATGATTGTGATGCCTCCATCTTTGGTTTTGTTTTACAAGATTGCTTTGGCTATTCGGTTTTTTTTCTGGTTCCATACAAACTTGAGGATTGTTTGTTCTAGCTCTGTGAAGAATGCTGCTGTTCTTTTGATAGGGATTGCATTGAATATGTAGATTGCTTTGGGTAGTATTGACATTTTAACAATATTTTTCTTCCTATCCAGGAACATGGAATATTTTTTTCCATTTTTTTGTGTTTTCTTCAATTTCTTTCATAAGCTTTCTGTAGTTTTCAGTGTATAGATTTTTTTTTCCTCTTTGGTTAGATTTATTCCTAGGTATTTTATGGGTTTTGCTGCAATTGTTAATGGGATTGATTCCTTGATTATTTCTTTCTGTTGCTTTATTGTTGGTGAATAGGAATGCAACCAATTTCTGTGCATTGATTTTATATCCTGCAGCTTTGCTGAATTCATGGATCAGTTCTAGCATTTTCTTGGTGGAATCTTTTGGGTTTTCCATATAGAGTATCATGTCATCTGCGAACAGTGACAGTTTGACCTCCCCATGGCCAATTTGGATGCCTTTCATCTCTTTGTATTGTCTGATTGCTGAGGTTAAGACTTCCAACACTATGTTGAATAACAGTGGGAGAGTGGACATCCCTGTGTTGTTCCTGACCTTAGGGGGAAAGCTCTCAGTTTTTCCCCATTGAGGATGATATGAGCATTGGCTCTTTCATATATGGCTTTTATGATCTCGAGGTATGATCCTTCTATCCCTACTTTCTTGAGGATTTTTATCAAGAAAGGATGCTGTAATTTGTCAAATGCTTTCTCTGCATCTATTGAGAGGATCGTGTGGTTATTATCCTTTCTTTTATTGATGTGATTAATTACATTGATTTGCAGATATTGAACTAGCCCTGCATCCCAGGTAGAAATCTCCCTGGGTTGTGGTGAATAATTTTTTAATGTATTATTGAATCTGGTTGGCTAATGCCTTGTTGAGGATTTTTGCATCCATGCTCATCAGGGAAATTGGTTTGTAGTTCTGCTTTTTAGTGGGGTGTTTGTCTGGTTTTGGAATCAAAGTAATGGTGGCTTCATAGAAAGAGTTTGAAAGTTTTCCTTCCATTTCTATTTTTGGAACAGCTTCAAGACAATAGGTGTTAACTCTTCCTTAAATATTTGGTAAAATTCCCCTGGAAAGCCATTTGGCCCTGGACTCTTGTTTTTTGGGAGATTTTTGATTACTAATTCGATTTCTTTACTGGTTGTAGGTCTGATCAAATTTTCTATTTCTTCCTGTTTCAGTTATGGTAGTGTATATGTTCTAGGAATTTGTCCATTTCTTCCAGATTGCCCATCTTATTGGCATACAATTGCTCATAATATTCTCTTATTATTGTTTGTGTTTCTGCTGTGTTGGTTGTGATCTCTCCTCTTTAATTCTTGATTTTATTTATTTTGGGTTCTTTCCCTTTTCTTATTGATCAAACTGGCTAGGGGTTTATCAATTTTTTAAATTTTTTCAAAGAACCAGCTTCTGGGTTCATTGATCTGTTCTGTTTTTTTTTTTTTTTTTTTTTTTTGTTTTTTGTTTTGATAGCATTGATTTCTGCTCTAATCTTTATTATTTCCTGTCTTCTGCTGTTCTTTTTCCAGCTCTTTAGGGTGTAAGAATAGGTTGATATCTGAGACCTTTCTTCCTTCTTTAGGAAGGCCTGGATTGCTATATACTTCCCTCTTATGACCACCTTTGCTGCATCCCAGAGGTTTCGGGCTGTGGTGTTATTTTCATTGGCTTCCATGTACTTTTCAATTTCCCTTTTAACTTCTTGGTTAGCCCATTCATTCTTTAGTAGGATGTTCTTTAGTATTCAAGAATTTATTATCTTTCCATATTTTTTCTTGTGGTTGCTTTCGAGTTTCAGAGCGTTGTGGTCTGAAAATATGCAGGGTGTGATCTCAATATTTTTGTACTTGGTGAGGGCTGATTTGTGTCCCAGTATGTAATCTGTTCTGGAGAACGTTCAATTTGCAGTGGAGACGAATGTATATTCCACTGCTTTAGGATGAAATGTTCTGAATATATCTGTTAAGTCCATCTGGTCCAGGGTGTCATTCAAAGCCATTGTTTCCTTGTTGATTTTCTGCTTGCATGATTTGTCCATTGTTGTAAGTGTGGTGTGGAAGTCCTCTACTATTATGGTATTATTATCAATGAATTCCTTTATGTTTGTGATTAATCGATTTATATATTTTGGTTCTACCACATTGAGGGCATAAATTTTTACATCGTTAGGTCTTCTTGGTGGATAGACCCCTTAATTATGATACAATGCCCTTCTTCATCTCTTGTTACAGTCTTTATTTTAAAGTCTAGATTGTCTAATGTAAGTAGGGCTACTCCAGCCCTCTTTTGTCGACCATTAGCATGATAGATGGTTCTCCATCCCCTTACTTTCAATCTGAAGGTATCTTTAGGTCTAAAGTGGGTCTCTTTTATTTATTTTATTTATTTATTTATTTATTTATTTTATTTAATTTTTTTTAACGTTTATTTATTTTTGAGACAGAGAGAGACAGAGCACGAATGGGGGAGGTCAGAGAGAGGGAGACACAGAATCTGAAACAGGCTCCAGGCTCTGAGCTGTCAGCACAGAGCCCGACGCGGGGCTCGAACTCACAGACCGCGAGATCATGACCTGAGCTGAAGTCGGCCGCTCAACCGACTGAGCCACCCAGGCGCCCCAAAAGTGGGTCTCTTTTAAACAGCATATAGATGGGTCTTGTTTTCTTATCCATTCTGTTACCCAATGTCTTTTGATTGCACCATTTAGTCCATTGAAGTTTAGAGTGAGTACTGAAAGATATGAATTTATTGCCATTATGTTGCTTGTAGAGTTGGAGTTTCTCGTGGTGTTCTCTGGTCCTGTCTAGTCTTTGTTGCTTTTGGTCTTTTTTTTTTCTTTTTTGTCTTTTCTCCCCTCAGAGAGTCCCCCTTTAAATTTCTTGCAGGGCTGGTTTAGTGGTCACAAACTCCTTTAATTTTTGTTTGTCTGGGAAACTTTTAATCTCTCCTTGTATTTTGAATGACAGCCTTGCTGGATAAAGAATTCTTGGCTGCATATTTTTCTAATTCAGCACATTGAATATATCCTGCCACTCTTTTCTGGCCTGCCAAGTTTCTGTGGATAGGTCTGATATCTCTTCCCTTATAGGTTCAGGACTTTTTTCCCCTTGCTGCTTTCATGATTCTCTCCTTGCCTGAGTATTTGGTGAATTTGATTATGATATGCCTTGTTGATGGTCAGTTTTTGTTGAATTTTATGGGAGTCCCCTGTGCTTCCTGGATTTTGATGTCTGTGTCTTTCCCCAGGTTAGGAAAGTTTTCTGCTATGGTTTGCTCACATCTACCTTTTTTTTCTGTCTTCATCTTTTGGGACCCCTATGATTCTGAGGTTGTTTCTTTTTAATGAATCACTGGTTTCTCTAATTCTTAAATAGTGCTCTTTTGCCTTAGTCTCCCTCTTTTTTTCTGTTTCATTATTCTCTATCAGTTTGTCCTCTATGTCACTGATTTTTGCTCTGACTCATCCATCTTTGCCTCCATGGCATCCATTCGAGATTGCAGCTCAGTTATAGCATTTTTTTATTTAATACTGAGTAGCTTTCATTTTTTTTTAATCTCCACAGAAAGGGACTGGATTTTAATTTGTTTTTGACCCCAGCTAGTATTCTTATTATCGTGATTCCATATCTCGTTCAGACATCTTGCTTATATCTGTGTTGATTAAGTCCTTGGCTGTTGTTTCTTCCTGCTCTTTCTTTTAGGGTGAATCTTTTGTTTCATCATTTTGAAGGAAGAAAAGGAATTAATAGGGTAAAAAAAAAAAACTAAAATTAAAAAATTAAAAACAACACACACACACTCAAATCAAATAAATGATGCTAGATCCTAGGTGTGTTTTAGTCTAGTTATTGAAAGGTGCTTGATAGATTAGAGAAAAAATAAAAAGAAAAAAGAAAAATAAGAAATAAATAAAAAGGAAAACATTTGAAAATATGAGAAAATGAATACAATGAAATAGAATAAAATGAAATGATGGAAGTAAAATAGATTTTGAAAAATGTTCTAAAAAGAAAAAAAATATATAGTAGAGAAAAATAAAGGAAAATATTTTTAATAAAAATTGAAAATAAAAATATATTTTTTTCTCTTTCTGTATTGAAGAAAAAGAAAAGAAACGGAAAAGAAAGAAAAAAAGAAAATTGATTAGATCGACCAGCAAACAGACTGAAAAAGGATTGAAATTACATCCTTTTCCCCTAGAAGTCAAGCTATGAAGCACTTTATAGTCTGTAAATAAGCTGCAGGAGTGATCCCTGTTCCTGAAGAGCTAGGTTGGCCCCATTGGGTGGGGCTTAGTGTCATGGCTCCTTTCTCCACTAGATGGCGCTGCTCAGCTTACTAGAGTGGATTGTTGTGGTGCTTGCAGGTGTGTATGCACATGTGCCAGAGTTGAGAAAATGGCGTCACCCAGCTAGCCAGTCTGTAGTATCTGGCTCCTGTGCTCTGCCCAACCAGCAAATGTGCACCCGTCCTTTGTCTCCAGCTTCCGTCCACTCCCTGCTTTTACATTGTGACCAAGCTGTGGTGTTGCCAGGCAGCACCTCCCTCCTGAGTTTTATATCAGATGCGGCTGTGTTTCCTGACCCCTCACTTCTGAGGGACTGCGGCTTTGACCCACTGAGATCCTGTGGGTCTCACTGAGCAACGGCCAGGTGCAGGCTGCACCCAGAAATGTTTGTGGGACCATGCTGCTGCCGATGCCCAGAGACTGTGGCTGAGAGCCAGCCTGCCCCAGAAAAAGTTTGCGTGATCATGTAGCAGCAGCGTTTCAGGGATTTTGGAAAATCACAACACACATCTGGTACCAGGCTTCACTTTTAAGGACCTTGTTTCAGCACCCGCGAATGTGGTTGTTCTCTGGGGTCCGCTGGGACCAGGTGGATACACAGCTTATACCAAATGCATTTCAGCAGTGGAACTTCTTCTCTCGTGTGGCCCGAGGACCTTCTGGACCCCATTCTGCTCCTGGGGATTCGCCCTTCTCACCAGAACACTGCCAGGTATTGAGCTGTGGCGTTTCAGACTCTGTGCTCCCCGTTTATAGAATCTTAATGCAATTGAAACCCTTTCCTTCCTCCTTTCTCCCTTTTTAGTTCAGTCCCTGCAGCTGTTTCCACTTTTCCATTTTCTCTCCAGCTGCCTTTTTTTGGGGGGGGGTGCTTTTCCCGTACTCTCTTCCCATCTCAGTCCTCTCTCTGCAAGCAAAAATAGCTCCCTGCCTTCTGCGGCTTCTTGCTCCCCCAGTTCACCTCTCCACACTGCGTACCTGCCGAGTTCTGTGGTTCAGGTTGTGCAGATTGTTGTGTTAATCCTCACATCAGTTCTCTAGGTATGCAGGATGGTTTAGTGTTGGTCTGGCTGTATTTCATGGACACGAGACACACAAACAACTTCCATGCTGTTCTGCTACCTTGGCTCCTCCCCCCATCTATAAATTTTTAATACATGCTTTGAAATGTATTTGAAACAGAGGATGGTGACTTTTATTTATAGCCAACTTACATGCTTCACCATTGTCTAGCAGACTATCACCGATCTTAGGGATATTAAGTTCTGTCCCACTCTGGTATATAATATTAACATTTTGAGAAGAGTAAATTTAGATTATGAAATCTCTGGATAAAGATGTCATGCTGCTCTGAATTTTCTCCTCATAAACACAGAACAGGAGGGATTTTTAAAATTTTCATTTAGCATATATAAAAATATGCCTTCATAAAAATTTCCAAATTTATAAGGATTTCATTTAGGATGATCAGGCTTTGTGTTTTCCACAGAGGAATAAGAATTCTCCCTAAGAATACCAAAGTTAGAATTCCTAAATCTTCCTTTGCTAGAGAGGCATTTTCAGGAAACCATGCCTCTGAGAGTTGTTGAATACCAAGCATTTCCAAAACACATGGTAGTGATTTCTAGATTAACATGTTAATTGAAGCTTGGGAAAACAGTATAATTAATGAGCTCTTTAATTATGTAGGCTTCTTAAAAAAAATTATCCATTTGTTCTTAGCCTCAACATGCAGTAAATACACAATAAATTAATTGGATTGCATGGATTTTTTTTTGTGGACAGAGTAGGAATGTGATAGTTCCAAAAGCTTCCTGAAAATCTTAGAACCATGAGAATGTAGTGATAAATATATCATTGTAGTCGTATAAAACGCACAATGTTTTTATGATAATTATTCGTATATTTTTGTGTTATTGGGTATTTTTTTTCTTTTTGGAATAAATACATCATTATGCAATGCCAGAAGAAAGTAGATAGATATTTTTATGGGAAATAAATGCTGTAGTTTCTTTTCTTTTTGTTATTTTCTTTTTTTTTCTTAATTATGCTTATTTCTATATCATTCTTCAAGATTTACATTCAAAGCTAAATCAGCAATTTTAGCATAAGGAATATAAAATTTTAATATGATATTAAGACCATTTACCTGGATATAACTGGGTCATAACTTTTAATGCGGCTTTTCGTGTAGTAATTTTCCCATTACGTTTCTATGTAAGAATCTCATCTTATCAAGTGGAATTTTTCCATTCCATAGCATAGGTGATGAAAGCCGTGAAATCAGTGACCTTATCATTTAAGAAACTGGGACAGCATTCCCTGATTACCTGGGAAATAGCAAAAAGGTGTTTTTTTTTTTTTATTTTTAGATACAATTTATATTATTTCACCCAGAAAATAAATTCTGAATAGATATCCCACAGTTGGTTTTGCTCTTAAAGGCATCTGTGTCACTTTATGTGTTCATGTATCTTCCTTCCCCAAATACTTTGTACAGATATAAGAAACAGTGACTTAGGGAAATACATCTCTGTATATGCTATCATGTTGTTTATTCACTGCAGATACATTAATATTGACAAGGGAAGAAGAATACATTTGGTCTAAGTAGGGATGAAAAAGGTGGCAATACACACATGGCCTTTGGCTGGGGCAGAGTTACCATGAGCCTCAGCCCGTGAGATGATGAAATGTTCAGAGAGGACGCGACTGCAGCAGCCTTTGGTGTATGTTTCCTTGGTAGAAGGTCACTCAGTCCCTAACTGTGCCCCAGAAGAGCGGAAACACACCCCTAAACCATTTCTGGTTCGTCTTCCTCTCATACATCCATATACATTTTCTTTTATTCTGTTGGGTTAATTTTTAAGGGTGAACTGTTAAAGCCACTGAAATTGCAAGGATGTTAAAAGATGTAGATTCCAATAAATAACTATAGTGCCTCCTGAGTATCAGTGTAAATGCTTCCTTATCACCTTAAATTATGACAATAGAAGGTGAATCTGGTTAGCAAACCTGGAGAAATAAATATTTAAAGAAAATGAAAACTCAGTTTAGGCTTAAGAAATATTTTTCAAACCTTCATTTTCAGACTCAGAAATCTTTGTGGCTGTGAATTCCTTGTGGAAATTCACTATGTGTCACACAACAGGGCATGTGAGGGGAGCCCACCCAACACTCTTGTTCCCTCATGAGGCTATTTTGTATGTCTATAGTATCCAAGGACTCTGCTACACAATTTAAAAAGCAATGGCTTATAACGTTAAATTTTTAATAAATACCAGTTTTGACAATGATGGTGATGATGATTCAATCTTTGTAACACAAATAACAATTTTGTTTAAATTTAACAGATGTTATTGATTACTTACTATGTTTTAGTCATGTTGCTGTGGGCATAAGAGTATCCTTCTTTAGTTTTAACATATTTTTACAAAAGTGTTACATTTTATGGACTTTTCCTGCTATAGAAGCTTTTAATTACACTTCTTGGTTTACTCCTTGAGAACAGTTAGTTGTTTCATCTGTTATTTTTCTTGTAATTTTTGTGTTGGCTTCTAAATGCGATGACAATAGTCTTAGCTCAGGCTGCTATAACAAATTATCAGACGGTGGCTTAAGCAACAAATTTTTATTTCTCACAGTTCTGGAAGCTTGAAGTTTGAGATGATGGGGCCAGCATAGTTGGGTTCTTGGTGAGTGCCCTCTTCCTGGTCTACAGCTGGCTGTCTTAATTGCTGTGTCCTCAGATGGTAGACAGAGAACTAGCTAGCTCTCTAGCCTCTTCTTTAAGAGAGCCTTGATCCCATTCACCAAGGTTCCATCTTCATGACCTAATTATCTCTCAAAGGTCCTGCCTCCAAAGAAATGCCATTTATTTCTCACTTTGGGATTAGGGTTTTAATGTATGAATTGTGGCAGGACACAAACATTCAATTCATTGCAATAATATTTTGTGTACCTTGAATAAATTGAATGATTAACTGGATGCAGACAGGAGAAGAAAAGGTCTACACAACACTGATGTGTGCAAATATTCCCCAAATTTACCTACATATGGAAATACAATCTCTTCAGTAGCCTGTTAATTAGTGGTGTGAACTCTGGTGTTAGAAGATTAAGAGTTCAGGTCTCAGCTATAAGATGTACTTTGAGTCCCTAGGTTCACTCTCTTCCTAGTTTTAACAACTCAGTAGGCATACCCAACTACCCAGTTGCTCAGGCCTCTGTTTCCAGTAGCATCCTTAATTACTCTTCCTTGTGGTTCCCCCTCCATGTGCCATCCTTCTGACAGAGTCCAAAGCATATCTTCATTGCCCATCTTCATATCCGCCACTGTCATCCAAGACTTGAGCACATTTCTCTGCATCTCTTTTTCCATTTTGCATTTGCACCCTTGCTCTTGTACTGTCTGTTCTTTATAATGCAGCGATTTTTTTTAGGTTTTTAATTATTATTTTATTTATTTATTTATTTATTTATTTATTTATTTATTTGAGAGAGAGAGAGTGCTTGCACATGAGCAGGGGAGGGGCAGAGAGAGTGAGAGAATCCTAAGCACACAGAGCCCGACCTAGGGCTCAAACTCACAAATTGTGAGATCTTCACCTGAGCTGAAATCAAGAGTCAGATGCTTAACTGATTAACCCAGGTGCCACTATAATGCAGTGATTTTTATTTTTATTTTTTTTTAATTTTTTTTTCCAACGTTTATTTATTTTTGGGACAGAGAGAGACAGAGCATGAACGGGGGAGGGGCAGAGAGAGAAGGAGACACAGAATCGGAAACAGGCTCCAGGCTCTGAGCCATCAGCCCAGAGCCCGACGCGGGGCTCGAACTCCCGGACCGCAAGATCGTGACCTGGCTGAAGTCGGCTGCTTAACCGACTGCGCCACCCAGGCGCCCCTGCTGTGATTTTTAAAAGTCATGTGTCACAAACACTCTATAGCATCCCTTAACTTTTACAATTCACATGAAATCTGAGCCTTTACCTCAATGACTGGTCTGTTGCTCTGTTCTCTTGTCATTCCTTTCTTCCTCCAAGCCAAACTGGCCTTTCTTCCCACACAGTCCCTCCTCACGACCTTTTCATTTGCTCTTTTCTCCCTCCAAAGTGAAATTTCTCTTCATCTCTGCAGGTCTTACTTTGTCTAGTCAATCACATACCACTTAAAAGGCCACTTTCTCAAAGAAATCTAACTCTTTGGTCAATTAGGTTAATTGCATATTTTGATTCTTTGTATAGTACTTGCACTATGACTTTGTTCAATTAACCTTGTTAAGTAGAGCCCCAGGGTGCCAGAGGGGGAGGCCACAGTTCAACAAAAGACCACAAGAGATATTGAGATAGAGAGGTTTATTACTCACAAGTCCTGGAGGAAGTTACCTCAAGGGGCCATGCAGGGACATCAAGACAAGGTGCAGGCAGAGAGAGGCAGGTCCTGGGGCACATGTGTTTATTAGCATCCTGGATGCAATGTTTTGGGGGTCTTGGGCTAAGGCCAGATTGGTCAACTCAAACCAAAAACAGTAGGGTTTTGGTAAGCTCTGTGGGGGTCTTATCTAAGCAGCCCACAAGTGGAAAGCCCTGGGATGCAGGGGAAACTTTTTATCATGAGGGCCATTGGGGAAGTCACATTAGAAATTTACATTTACTTGTGACTATGCACTGTTATCTAGAACAAGTGTTGCATGAGGGGGCTAGTGTTGGTTTAAAGGTTCTGCAAGCCAAAAGAAATGGATGTTGAGTAATAATAGTACCATGGAGTAGTTTAGCTAAACTCTACATCTTGTCTTTTTTGTTATTTCATTTTCTTGGCTTGCATATTTGTTTATTTATATTGTTTGTCCTCCCCTACTAAAAAATAAACTCCATGCAAGAAAGTTACAAATCTTAATCATTGCAAAATCTCTAGGCCTCTAAAAAGAGCAAATAGTAGTCTCTCAATTATTATGTACTATGAAAAGAAAGAAATCCTTACATATAAAAGGCCATCATAATGTACTCATACTTTTAGGGATATTATTAGTATTATATGATAGCCATATAGAGTTTAGCAAAATCTGGCAAGTGTTAGGAGCTCAGGAAATGTTAACATTGTTATTGTGTCATTATTCAATAGATCAAGAGAGCTAGGCCTACTTAGCCCCTGACTGGAACCAGTTTTCTCTAGCTTAGTTCTTTCTCAAATGACCTGATGGCTATATAGAATTTCTAATGCTCTGAAAAACCAGGTTCTGTACACCATTTACATCTTTAACAAAGATCTTAATCCCAGTGGTCCCTCAAATTTCAGTGGAAATTTCATAGTATTTTGTAAGATTTCAAAGGGCTCGTGCTTCTGTTACTTTGTCTTGTTTCACAAACCCCCAATTCCATTTCTTGAGTCAATGAAGAAATAGATCGCCATAAGTTTAAAGTGATTTGCTTTATCATCCTGTTTTCTTCTCAATGTTTAAAAATCAGTTTTCTAGGACTCTGTTTCTTAAGGTCATGGCTCTTTGAATTGCATCACTCTTGATCAGTGGAGCTATTTCTTTACTTTTGATTGCATTTTGAGTTAATGGCTCCAGGAGATAGTTGTTGAACAGTCCATAATATATGCCTGCTAATCGTTTTACTGAGCTCTGAGCACAGTTCCTAATGTCAGGACTTTTAAGGATATGGGGTTAGTGGGTGGGTGTGGTCATAATTTACCAAAGATATATAAAACTGAGTCCTTGTTCTTAAGAAGCTGAAACCAATTAGGTTAAACAAGGCTGATATCCACAAGGAAGTAAACACTGTGAGATCAAGGAACATCTCTGCAGAATACTAATATCCTTTGTGATAAAGAAGATATGCTATGAAAAAAAAACATGCTTAATATAGTTTAGGAAACTGTCACTTAGGAATATATAAAAACTGTTAGTCTGATGTCCTTAAGTTTCAAAAGTAGCATAACGTAGCCATATCTATGCAAATGTCAAGTGATCAGGCATCTTAGTAAAGTGAAGCAGTGCTGAATTTCATGTTCATGTTCCTATTAGAAAGCTTTACTAAAAATGTCTCATTCTGAACATTTTGTTCCTCATATTTCGTTCCCCAAATGCTGGTAAGGTGATGACTATTGCATCTGTAGTCCAGTCCTTTTTTTTTTTTTTTTTTTTTTTTAACGTTTTTTTATTTTTGAGACAGAGAGACAGAGCATGAACAGGGGAGGGGCAGAGAGAGAGGGAGACACAGAATCGGAAGCAGGCTCCAGGCTCTGAGCCATCAGCCCAGAGCCCGACGCCGCGGGCCCGAACTCGCAGACCGCGAGATCGTGACCTGAGCTGAAGTCGGACGCTCAACCGACTGAGCCACCCAGGCACCCCAAAAACTGCTGTATATTCAATTCCTATACTATTAGTGATAAAATGACTTCATAGGGTAACTATAGAAGCAAGCGGACCGCGAGATCGTGACCTGAGCTGAAGTCGGACGCTTAACCGACTGAGCCACCCAGGCGCCCCTGTAGTCCAGTCCTTTATGACAGATGATCATATTTTTAAACTACAGAAAGCACATTTTAATCACAAATCGCTCAAATATGCATTTTGTACATGCACACAAAGCAGATTCTGACTCTGTTATTGAATCCCTAAAACATGTATTTCATAACGAATATTCCATCTTACCAAAAGCTCATTTTTTTATTGGAGATTGAGCAGGAATGTGGACTGTTTGAAGTTGAAATAAAACCACTAGATGGTGCTCTGTATCACAAATAACAGAGAAATGTCAGCCTCTCTGAAAGAACATGAACCTGTGTCACCAAGGCAACCTGAGTAGCTTGGTCTAGTTGCTTTTCCTCATGCTCCCCCCTTTTTTTTTTTCTGTCTACCCCTTCTATCCAAAGAACTGCTTTTCCTTTTTTATGCACATGAATTTACATTATGTCTATCGGGGGGGGGGGCAGGTGGAATGGGGGAAATAAAAAAAAATACCATTTTGGAGTAACCAGTATGTGCTAGTTACTTTGAGGGTAATACAATGGAAGTTCTGTGCATGGTCTGAAGTAGCTTACAAACTCACTTAGGATACAAATCATAAAGGAAAAAAAATATTACAGAACCATGAAATATCCTGTTTAATACTACATATGAGCTATTCTTTGTAAGTACAGTTTGACCAAGAAGGGACATTATCATGAGGTAGAAGATAATCTAGATGGGCCACTAATAAATGGGTTACAGGGGACAATTTATTTTTTCTCCCTAGTGTTAATTTTGTCAGATGTTTGGGTTAAACTAAGTGATCCCTGTGAGTCCATGCAAGGTGATATGATAGTTCTCATCTCTAGAATTCTAGGGTTGCATGAAAGGTTATGTTAGGCCACAGTAGTCAGAAAAGCTGTGTAAATGAATAGGAAGTCATAATGCATATTTGAAAAGGCAAAGTCTGAAGAAGAGACTTAGGAGAGGAATCTGATATTGACTACCACCCAGACATGTACAGACCTGAAGTGTGTTTATTTCAGGTGCTTCCATAGGAAATTCACTGTGTACACTTGGAGATTCATGGTCCCTCCCGAGTAATTGAAGAGGAAGCATGGCCTTAAACACATAAAGGTTTAGATTGTAATAAACATAACAGTCAGTTAGCCCCTGACTGGAACCAGTTTTCTCTAGGTTAGTTCTTTCTCAAATGACCTGATGGCTATATAGAATTTCTAATGCTCTGAAAAACCAGGTTCTGTACACCATTTACATCTTTAACAAAGATCTTAATCTCAGTGGTCCCTCAAATTTCAGTGGGGCTTGTGCTTCTGTTACTTTGTCTTGTTTCACAAACCCCCAATTCCATTTCTTGAGTCAATGAAGAAATAGATGGCCATAAGTAATAAAATAAACACATAAAGGTTTAGATTGACTTTCCACCAAGTTCTTTGAAATTGTGGTGTCTGCTAAACTAAAATGACAAAAGAATAACAATGGCATATATTCATGCAAAAAAATGGTGTAACTCATTTTTATCAATGTAGCTTCTGAGGACACCCTGCATCATCACCTGTGGTGTTTATTGAAACTGTATCTTCTTGGGCTATACTCAAAACCTACTAAATTAGAATCTCTTGGTGAGTTTTGAAAATTCTCTTTTTTGACAAGGTCCTTAGAAGATTCTGAGGGGCAACATGAGTTGAGAACACCTGCTATTACCTACAAAAGGGCATTAATAATTTGAATAAATAATGTACAATGGACAGGAGGAGTGTCTGAAAATAATATTCTGTCTCTTTCTAAAGAGGAGAGAAAGCCTGGAAAAGACTATCCACTGAGACAATGAAACAAAGGACTTATAGTTCATTTGTTTCTCTAGGTCATTAAGTTTCAAAAAAACTAGCATTGTTTTAAAGTTTCTTTATTTGTTTTTATAGAGAGGGAGAACGAGTACGCATGTGCGCACATGAGCAGGGGAGAGGTAAAAAGACAGGGAAAGAATCTCAAGCAGTACATTTTTCCTCCTTCAGTAATTCACTTAAATATCTATTAACTAGTACCCTATATAGGATACAATATTGATTTGGGCCACATACAAGAGGATGGAAATTTATTTATTTATTTAAAAAAAAAATTTTTTTTTTCAACGTTTATTTATTTTTGGGACAGAGAGAGACAGAGCATGAACGGGGGAGGGGCAGAGAGAGAAGGAGACACAGAATCAGAAACAGGCTCCAGGCTCCGAGCCATCAGCCCAGAGCCTGACGCGGGGCTCGAACTCACGGACAGTGAGATCGTGACCTGGCTGAAGTCAGACGCTTAACCGACTGCGCCACCCAGGCGCCCCCAAGAGGATGGAAATTTAAACAAATGTTTTAAAAGTACAAAGGACATTAATTTAGAGCTCTCCCTTGACTCAACTCTGAGTGTCCTATCACACTCACAATAGACCTCACCGTGGAGTCACCAGTAATGGGCCCTGCTTTAAAAATACCTGAGAGAATTTTTTTTAAATGTTTCTAGTTCTATTTAGTTCTGTAATAGTATGATGCTCTTATCAATTTATATGTCATTAGCTATTAAAAACAAAATGTAATTACTAGATAATGAAAAAAGTAAAATTTCTGGAGAAATGTTACCATATAGTAAGGGAGATATAACTGGCCAAATATTTGGAAAAGTGCAATTTTCACCCTGACAGTAATTAAAAATATTCTTCTTGAGTGGGTAGATTTATGACTATATGTTAAATAAATCCTGAGGGAATTGGTGGTTGTAACCCTTATTAAGCTAGTTAGTTCTTTCTAAAATGACCTGATGGCTATATAGAATTTCCAAATTCTATATAGAGATATTTTCCAAATTATTCCATGAGGCTAACATTATTTTGATACCAAAACCTGTCAAAGATTATGAGAATACTGTAGTAAATCCATGAACACAGATGCAAAAATTCTAATAAAATTTTAGAAAATTAAATCAAACAAAATATAAAAAAGATTAATACATGGAGGCCAATGGGATTTGTCCTGGGAAAGCAAGGTTGTTGTAACACTTGAAAAATCAATGTAAATTGCTATGTCAAAATACCAAAAAAGAAAAATCATATGATTAACTCAGTAGAATTAAAAAGCACTTGACCAAATAAAACACACATTCTTGAAAAAAATTGTGAGCAAATTAAGGATAAAAAGCATCTTGATAAAGAACATCTACAAAAATCCTAGAACTAACATCTCACTTAGTAAAAACCGGAATGCTTTCTTCCCAAGATCAGAAAAGAGACAAAGATGTCTGATTGCACCATTTATTTTAAACACTATACTAAAGTTTTTGTCCAGTACAATCAATAAGGTGGGGGTGGGGGGTGGGGGGTGGGGGGGGGGAAGGAATCAATTTTGGAAAGCAAGACACAAATTTATGTTTTTCTGTTTTTTTTTCTTCCCATATATTCATCTCTATATAAAAGCAATTTTCAAAAAAAAAAAAAACAACTAAAACTGTTCAGTAAGTTTCTTAGCAACTTTTCAATATCAGTATACAAAAATCAAATATATTTCTGTATTCTAGCAAGGAATAATGAGAAAATGAAACAAAAACACATTTAAAATAGCATCAGAAAATGAAATAGAGCTAAATCTACAAAAAAAAAAATAAAACAATTATATCCTGAATACTATAAAGAATTGCCGAAAGAATTAAAGTTCTTAACTGATGGAATGATACACCATTTTTACAAGTCAGAAGACTTCCACCAGATCCCTGGAGATCTAGTAGCAATGTGACTACAGTTAACCATACTGTGAACTTCATTTTTAAATAAGCTTTTATTTTAGAACGGGTTTAGAATGATTATAAAAATTGAGAAGTTAATACCAACTTATAATATATCCTACACTCAGATATCCTTCTTGTTAACATGTTATTAATAAATATGTCAGATCTAATGAACCAGTATTGATAAATTATTATTAACTAAAATCTGTACACTTTTCAGGTTTCCTTAGTTTTTACTTAGTAACCATTTTAAATGAGAATTCCATCTAGGATGTCACGTTATCTTTAGTAGTTATGTCTGTCTCCTTAGTCTCCTCTAGACTGTTACAGTTCTCAGACTTTCCTTGTTTTGGATGACATTGGCAGTTTTAAAGAGTATGGCCAGGTATTGTAGAATGGCCTTCATTTGGGATTCATTTATGTTTTTCTATGATTAGGCCAAGTTTATGTGTTTTTATGAGAAAGACCACAGAGGGAAAGTGCGATTTTGGTCATATCATAAGAGTACATGCTAACGACATGCTTTATCACTGCTGATGTTAGCATTACCTGGCTAAGATAATGTATACCTTGTTTCTCCAATGTAAATTTACTCAGCTCCTGCCTCTTTACTGTAATCTTTGAAAGTGTACAGTCTACAATTAAGGAATAAGGAGTTATGTTCCACCTTCTTCAGGGGTGAGTATCTGCATAAATTATTTAGAATTCTCTGCAAAGGTCTGTTCTCCCCACTTATTTGTTTATCCAGTCATTTATATCTGTTTAGACTCATGGATATATATTCTACACACTGGGTTATAATCTAATACCATTTATTAATTTGGTTCAGATTGTTTTGGCTTTGGCTACTGGGATGTCTTTCATTTGGCTCCTGCCTCTTTTGACACACTCCCATTATTTCAGTGTTTGTTTTTGGACTTCCATGTTTTATGCTATTATAAGATGTTTAGGCTTTATCTTATGTATTTCCTATCCCAGTCCTAGACTCAGCAATTTCTCCAAAAGACCTTGGTTTCTTTTATTGGAGAATAGTATTCAAAACCAAGATATGAGCATTAGATGTGCTTAGTGCTACTTGTGTATCATTGCTTCCATGCATTTCAGCTCACAGAGCAAAGGAATATGTGTGTATATGAACCCGCGTGCATCTGTATTTCTGCATGTACTCATTTGTATCTACGTTAAGCTAAATATGACTTCCTACTGATGTTTCCAACTCTACCAGTACCATATGAAGCATTCTTTCCTTTTTCCCTCACATGTCTTTAACTTCCCATTACAGTGGGAACCTGGCTCCTATCATCCTCTTAAACATTAATTTTCAGTTTATGTACACATGTAGCGCTTTCCAAATTGTTAAACTGTAATGCAGGGGACACAACTTTACAAATTGGAGGACATTGCTTTTATACAGTTCCTTTGGCTTTGGTCTTGCAGTCACCAATTACTTCCGAAATTCCTTACACCGGCAACTTCCTTTTCCCCGTATCCCTTTGGTGAGGCTATTTATAGATTTGTCATATTGTTAGATTGTGTTGTCAAAGTCTGAATTTCATCCTGAGATTTTCCAACCTCCTGAAGGATTTTTAAAATTTACATAATTAAGGTTCATTTCTTTATGTGATAAAGTTCCAGGGGTTTTCACAAATGCATGGTGTCATGTATCCATCATTAGGCTAGCGTATAGAATCATTTTGCCACTCTAAAAATTCCCCTTTCATCTATTCAACCTCCTTTTTCTCAAAACCCCTGGTAAAAATTATTTGCTTTCACTATAGCTTTACCTTTTCTAGGATATCATACAAGTGGAATTATACAATATAGTCTTTAACTTCATTCACTTAGCAATATGCATTTGAGATTTATCTATGTTTCTGCATAGCTTGATAGCTCATTAACTTTAATATTGAATAATACTTCATTGTTTCTATTTTCATTCACCTATTGTATGACATCTTTGTTGTTTCTAATTTTGGGTGATTATGAATAATAAGTTACATATATATTTTTATGATGCATATTTTTCTGTCAACTTAAATTTTCAAAAACTTGGATAAATATCTGAGAGTGCAATTGTTGGATTATATGTTAAGATTATGTTTATCCTAAGAAACTACCAAACTGTTTTCCAGAGTGGCCATGCCATTTTGTATTTCAACTAGCAATGAATGAGAATTCCCATTACTCATCAGTGCTTGCTATTGTTCTTTTTTTGGATTTTAGTCACACTAATAGGAATGTAGTCGTCTTCCTAGTATCTTTCATTTGAAATTTCCTAATGAAAAAGAATGGGGACAAGTTTTTTTGTGTGTGTGTGTTTTTTAAAACACACAATTTATTTTGGGTCTGCTAACAGTAGGAATGATGATTGGGGTGAGTGCCATGCTTAGTTGGTTCTTTTCTCATATCCCTCTCTTTATCTTAAATTGTCTTGCATTATTCTACACTTTATTTATTTTTACAGGAGTAGAATTTAATAATTCATCACTTATATGTAACACCCAGTGCTCATCAACAAGTGCCCTTCTTAATGACCTTCACCCATTTAGCCCATCCCCATCTCCCTCCATCAACCCTCAGTTTATTCTCATCATTGAAGGTCTCTTATGATTTGCTTCCCTCTCTCTCATTTTTTTTTCATTTTTCCTTCCCATATGTTCATCTGAGGGGAACATCTTTTCATATGCTTATTTGCCATCTATATATCTTTTTTGTTGAAATGTCTTGTCAGATCTCTTGCCCATTTTTTTTTTTAGTTAAGTTTTTTGTTATTGTTGAATTTCAAGAGTTCTTTGCATATTTTGGATACAAATCATACATGTGATTTGCACATATTTTTTCCAACCTTGTAGCTTGTCTTCACTCTCTTAACAGTGTCTTTTGTATAATAATTTTCTTTTTAAAATTTTCATAAAGTTCAACTTGTCAATTTTTTTTTCATAGATCAAGATCTGGCTAGGAGTCAGGCAATGTTTAATGTTCATTTTAGTTATAGATACCAGAGTCTTCAAATTGCTCGAATATCCTTGAGCAATTTTGGCAATTCTCCTTGTCTTTGAGACTTAGCTATGTACTGTTACTCAAAGAGAGTACATATCTTGCAACTCTTTCATTTGTAATACACTATTATTATACTGGAGACTTGACACAATGGCAGGATGTGAGGTTGAACATTCTAAAGTATTCTGATTTAGTCTCTGATTTAGTGACTGTGTCTTGGGGCTTTAGCCTTCACAAGTGTTTTTGTTACTCCTCTTGTGATATATAACTATATATAACTTTTTTCTCCTGTCATGTGCCAAATGTGTGTGTGTGTGTGTGTGTGTGTGTGTGTGTGTATGTGTGTGAAGTTCTCTGTTATAGTTTTTTGTTTGTTTGTTTTGTATTGTTTTGATTTGTTTTGTTTTTTAATCCTCTTAAGTAAAACAGGAAGTCTGGAGGAGTTGGAGAGTGGAGGAATTATCTTCCTATGCCTGGCATAAGGTTTCAGAATAGTGTTCTGATAAAGTCCTTTTGTTATGGATATATCTGCTTATGTTTCACAGTAGTTATTCTTCCTCTACCCCAGCCTGGACCAAGGGGATATTTCTCAAATCCTTATTATGAAACCATAATGAGGTCCTAAAAGGAAAGCCTAGGTTATATGTGAACACATCCTCTCGCCCCAGTAAAAAAAAAAAAAAAAAAAAAAAAAAAAATGCAGCCCCTAGAAATGTTTCACTCTCATTGAGCTTCTGGTAACTTGCCAAAATTATCACTTAAATACTTAAATATCTCTACCAGTGTATGGCTTCAGTGGCTTCTGCTGAACAAGTCTGGTTGGATGTGCATTACTCTGGATGTCTGGACGGGGGTGGCATTTTGCTCTGTGATCTCAGTTTTCTGATCCACAAAAATTACTGATTTTCAGTTTCTGCACCTTTCTCTTAGTTTAAGAATGGAGTCCAATTTTTTGCAGTTGGAGCTGAAACCAGACTTTCTTTTTTTATTCATTTTTAACAAATATTTGTTGAGAACCTATTTTGTGCATGTGAGTCTTAAGCACTAAGGATATAAAGGTAAACAACTGTACCCTTATGAGCCCTAGAATAAAAAAAAGACATTAAGTAAATACAGGCATATCTAATCAATCTTTATTTTGACTTTATAAAAATAAATAATAGAAGATAAATGTAATTAAGGGGAAAACGAGGGATGCTATGAAAATGCATGTTAAGGTGACCTGCACAACTGGTCACCTTATGCTGTATATGCTATAGTATAAAGAAATTCAATCAAATTAAGTTACTGAATTGCCATAAATGTAAGATACCTACATGAATCTGTAGAATGTTTGAACAGCAATCAGTTAGGTGAGAGAGGAGAGAACTGATTTCTTCATTTAGTCAAGATAATTTTTTAATGAGTATTAGGCTCATTGCAATTTTTGGAATATGATATAATACATGAGAAAAATGTTAAAATGATTTACTATAAAGCATATGTCAGCTTAATTCCTTTTGAGGAATCAAAAGGAAACTTTTTGGGCTGAAACCTGCTAATGGAGATCAAGTAAAATGTATGTTTCTAGTTGAACATCAGATTTTTTGGACAAAGTAGTTTTATGTAAACAATTTTTAGCATTAGCTTTTAAAAAGCCTGTTATCCATTAGAAAAGTAAATTGCATTATTTGTAAATGTTAGGCATTTCCCAGAACAACTGAGCACAAAACCATTTATCAACAATGTCTTCTACAATTATTCATAAAAATAGATTTTAATACATGGCAGGATTCCTGGGTAGGTCCAGATATAGAATGTTCTATTTAAAGATTAAACTGGAATTTGTTTAAAAATTTTCCTTAATGTTTATTTTTTGAGAGAGAGAGTGCAAGTGGGGCAGGGGTAAGGGAGGGGGAACAGAGGATCCAAAGCGGGCTCTATGCTGACAGCAGTGAGCCCAATGTGGGGCTCGAACTCATCAACTGTGAGAAAATGAGCTGAGCTGAAGTCAGATGCTCAACCGACTGAGCGACTCACGTGCCCCAAACTGAAATTTTTAAAGCAGCATCTGGTCCTGGACTATTAAATTCCAGATAATGGAGCCAGTGTTTCTTGGCCAACTTTACAGCTATCAAATGAACAGATTTACTGAGTTCTCACAACAGGCTTAGCCTTATGGTAGTCATTTTGGTGTATATTAGAAAACAAAGTTATGGTTCCTATATTCTAATAAAACACATTATTTGGAGAAAATATGTACAATTCAGGAAATTCAGTAATAAATACTTAATTGTTAAATGGAGATAGTAAGTTCAAAATGAGTTTATAGAATGAATAATGGAAGGAGACTTCATGATTAGATTGAGGAGCGAGGACCTGTGCCAATTTGACTTAAAATGCACTTAGATCACCAGAAGGGAGGAAAGGATATATCATTCAAGGCAAGGGTCCAGTCTGTATGGAGGTGGAGATAAGATAAATGATCTCTGAAACCATTACGCTAGGAACCTAGGAGGGTCTGCATCATGGAGCAGAGAATCACTCCAAGTTTATTTTGTTTCTCAGGCTAGAAACTACTCAGAGGAGATGTGTGTAGACTCATTGATCATTTGGACTTAATAATAATAATAATAATAATAATAATAATTAATAATAATAATTTTGACATAATCAGATAAGTCTAATCCAAATATTGCCAAAAACAATAACCTGGCTGGTTGATGGCATTTACTCAGCTGATTTAGTTTCTTATACTCAAGTAAAATAGGACAATTCAGTAAATAAAATTTTGTAATTTCAAAGGCACAGAATCTTTATCTCATCTTTAACAAGATCAGTAGCCCCATTTTTTACTTATTTACTCTTAAAAATGGAGTATCAAAATAAGTAATTGGCTATTCATTTTAGTGTGAGAATTTTAAGAGAGGGCACTGGTTCTCATAGATCACACAGGCAAATTATTGGTAAATGATTTGTAAAATATTTAGTATAAGCTAGCCTTTAATATGTACTAAATATACTAAAAACTATTTAGTATATAGCCAGCTAGAGAAGTGTATTTTTTTTTTGTGGATTATGTGAAGTAAGAGACTTTTTTATTCCCTCCAGAGTGCTACAGACATTTGTTAACCATAGGCAATAAACACACTATACGTTAACAACAAAATAACAAATTTACCTACAGAAATGCAATTTAGTTTTGAAAACTAACACAAATATCCTGCCCAAACTCTGCAGTTGAGTCCTTTTCTGGTTTTTGATACAAAGTGTCTGAGTACAGAATGAAACAGAAAGCCATGCTGAGAGGGGGACGGGAAGATCAAGCTGTCAACAGAAAAAAGATATTTGAGTACTTCATGGAAGAGAGAAGATGAAAACTCCAGCTTTCTCATAGGTGACAGGGAGGAAAGATTGCTGCATCAGCCACTGCTCAGTGTTGTTTGGAGGATGATAACAAGGCAGAATAAAGCCAACATGACAAGGTCTTTTCTCTGAGTTGCTCACAAAACCAACTGTGACTAAAGAGCACTATGAGCTGGCCACGGAGCTGTACCATTCGGAGCTTGTTTCCTTTTGTTGGTTTTCTTTGAATCTTGTTGTCAGCTGGGCAAACTTTTGACCTGTGACCCTGCAAGCGATCCACTGAACATGCAGGAATCAGGATGGACCATTGGGCTTATATTCCTTAATCTTAGCCATAATTTTCATGTCCTCACCAGAGGTGACATAAAAATACAACATAACTCTTCTGGAGGTCTCATATTAATCAGCAGAATTGACATTACACATTAATCACATTTTCCTGGTATTATTTAGTTCCCTGCAAATAGGAGTGTAAGATTCTATTTTAAAATCATGATTCATGTGTAAAGTCCGTATAATAGATAAGGTACTTTAAATACATTTAAATGAAGTAGCTCTGTTTATGCTGTATATAGTAATACTTTTTAAGATATATTAAGTAAACAAAGATACTCATAGTGATGTAGGCAGGCCAGGTCCGAGGACCCAGAGGGGTATCCCAGAGGACCAGCCAACAGGGTCCTTGTCTTCACGCAGGATGGGAATCAAATGTGAACCAGCAGGAGGTGAAAGCAGAGTTGATTGAAGATATATACAGAGAGAGACAGAGTGTCCTGGAGACTCCAAAAGGAAAGGACATGCTTATTGTCTTGTTCAGGGTCTGGGGGGTTTTATTGAGGAAGATGGTCTTGTGTACGTGTCCCCTCAGGCATCCAGGAACTGGTTAGAACAAAGATGAGGGCACAGATGTTATTCCTTGGAGGCAGATGGCCTTGGTCTAGAATACCATGTGATTGCTTCCTCAGGTCATTCTCATCTGGTCCTTCCTTAGATGTTCCCTAGAGAAATCATTAACCCCTTATCCCTTACAAGGAAGACATATGCTATTTGCATTACAAGGCACGTTTAAAGTGGGGTAAGGGTACAGCTCCTAGCAAGAATAGAAGCAGGAAAAGGAGCAAAAAACAAAATTTTAGGGAGTCCTTCAGTTTCCTTGTCTCAACAGCAAAGAATATTTGTGTAGAAAAGTGATAGATAATGCACATATGTTATCTGTCTCTGGAAGGATTATAACAAATATTTTCCTCCACCATGTCATGCTGCAGGCAGACAGGGAAGCTGAAGTGTGTGGTAGAAACCTTCAACTTACAGTTCTGTGAGTCCCAACTGTGAACAATGGTATAAAGACTTTTTATATATAAATTTCTTAGATGATCAAAATTATTTTCAAATGTGGTATATGCATTTGGAAAAATTTCAGAGGATACCGAGGGCATACAGTACAAATATTAATCTTCAGCTATTTATTATTAAAATTTCAAATTCAGAGGCTGATTTTTCTCCTATCTATATTCACAAAATGCTACCATATTCTACATTATCTCCTGGGGAAGTTATAATCATCATGAAGTTTCAAGAAAACCAAACATTATGTTCTTAAAATTTCACATATGTTATAGGAATTATTTGTGCAGGAGTAGTTGATTGACTGAAATGTATGCAAGATAGAAAAATAACAATTACGGGAGTGAATATATAATTTTAGGTAGATATCCATGGCTGTAGGGCTTTTTTGTTTTTTTGTTTGTTTGTTTGTTTGTTTGTTTGTTTTTTACTTCTGTCATCTATAATCTCTCCTTATGCTCTCCTCCCCTTTTTAACTCCCTCTTTTACTTTCCAAACAACACAGAAGTTATGAGTATGGTAATATTTAATCATTTTTACTCCTCTGTTTGCTGCTGATAGTTAAATAAGTCATATTTAATAATAGGTTAAATATTTAATGATCATTGACTACTACTTGATACTAGCAAATATCTGTACCTTCGAGTAATAACTGTTTTGTTTCCTCTTGCTGCTTTTGAAATTCTCTTTATCATGACTTCTTGCCATTTTAATTACTATGTGTCTTGTTGTGCACCGCATTAGGCTGGTTTTGTTGGGGGTTTCTCTTGACTCCTGGATCTAGATTTGTTTCCTTTCTCAGATTAGAGAAGTGTTTAGCTATTATTGCTTCAAATAAATTTTCTGCCCCCTTTCTCTCTCTTCTTCTGAAATCTCTATAATGTGAATGGTATTAGGCTTGATGGTGTTGCTGAGTTCCCTTAACTTGTTCTCATTTTTTATTATTGTTTTATTTTTGTCCTGTTCAGTGTGAATGCTTTCCATTCACTCCATTGCGCTCCATTCCAGGTCACTGATCCATTCTTCCTCTTCTGTTAGACTACTATGGATTCCCTCTAGTGTGTTTTTTATTTCAGTTACTGAGTTCTTTATCTCTGCTTAGTTCTTTTATTTTTTTGTCTTTATTGAAGGTCTGAGGTCCCAAATTTTTTTCTCAAGTCCAGTGAGTATCTTTATGACCTTTACTTTAAATTCAGGCATATTGCTTGTGTCTGTTTCATTTAGCTCACTTGCTGTGATTTTGTCCTGTTCTTTGTTTTGGGACATGTTCCTCTGTCTTCCCTTTCATCTAATACTCTGTGTATATTTCTATTCTTTAGGAAAGTCAAGTGTGTCTCTTGCTCTTGAAAGTAGTGGCCTTGGGGTGCTTGGGTGGCTCAGGTGGTTGAGCGTCCAACTCTTGATTTCAGCTCAGGTCATGATCTCACGGGTTTGTGAGAACAAGCCCCATGTGGGGCTCTGTGCTGACAGCACAGAAACTGCTTGGGATTCCCTTTCTCCCTCTCTGCCCCTCCCCTACTCGTGCTCCCACATGCGTGCTCTATCTCTGTCTCTAAAAAAAAAAAAATGTGGCCTTGTGAAGAAAAGGTCCTGTATTGCCCTGCAGTGTAGTGTCCCCTGTTCCCCAGAACCTGGCACCGCCGGGGAGTGTCCCATGTGTGTTTTGTGTATGCTGCTGTTTTGGTTGAGCCACTTTTCCCTTCTCCTCCATCATCTTCATTGGTGCTTTTTGCCTGTTGTGGACAGGGTTTGGTCCCTGTATTGTTAATAGGCTAGTCTGGGGCTGCCTTGGGCTTTCATTGGATCAGATCAGGCATTTGTCAGAACTGCTGTCACACTGAACCACGGGCACTCTCCCTGTGTTGTCTCTTGAGTTACTTTTTTTGGTGAGTGGGTCCTGTAGTGGGACAAGATATCTGTCCCCAGCCCACTGCTGGGGCTGCAGTGGAGCTGGTGTGTGTGATGATCTTCCTTTCTCCCCAGAGAAGGAATCAGTTTGGAGAGGTGCAGGCCTCCAGGTCAGGCTGCTTACAAGATGTCAAATTTGTGATGCTGATGTGGATGGACTCCTGTTGAGGGTGTGTTGGAGGGGGCAGGTGTACGGGAGACCAGGGGTAGAGCACACGGTGCTAGTAACATTTGTGCTAGTCTGCAGCGGGAGGGGACGTGTAGCCCTTTTGGAGAACTCCTGTGGAAGCCTGGTTGGAGGCACTGGATCTGCAGGAGAGTGTGGGAGTAGAGAGTGTTCTTGCTGGTTCCTACAGGGTCCGGGTATGTAGGCTGTGGAGTGGGGAAGGGAAAAGGTGCATGCCAGCTCTTTTGTTCTTGGAGAAGTCTCCTGAAGATCCCTGCCCCTCCAGCACATATCAAGATTAGTAAGTAGATTTCCTTCCTGTATTCCTCAGTTAATTTTAAAACTACTCAGCTTGTGCTGTTTCTCAGCCAGGTTCTTTGTTCTGTTGTCTTTTTAAGGGCTGGGACTCAGTGTCCTGTTGCCCACCGGGTTTCCCAGAGCTGAGCCACCACTTTAAAAGTTCCAGGTGTTAAGCCCCACTGATTATAAAAACTTGCAAAACTAAGATCCTCTGGTTTTCAAAGCCAAATGTCATGGGGATTCATCTTCTCATTTCTGGCCCCCCAATACTGAGGTGCCTGAGGGTAGGGTGTTCTCCTTTCCTTTTCCCATGCTTGCAGTGATCTTCCCTTCCAAGGACATTCTTAAGGGCCAGTTTGTTTCCTGCTGGCATTTTCTGCTTTTCTTATCAGCATTCAGTGTGGCCTCTTCTCTGCATTTAGTTGTGGATAGTCTGTTCTGCCAGTCTTCCAGGCATTTTTTGGATTGTTTACACTGATGAGGGTGTTATCTAGTTGGGTCCATGGGAAGAAGTGAGTTTAGGATCCTTATTCTGCCATCTTCCCCGGGAGTCTAGAGATGAAATATTTATCAGGATTCTTAATGTTCATTATTGGCCTTTGTTAAAAACTGCTTTATAAATCAATTCTATTTATCTGCAGTTATGCTTCTATTTCATAAGCATCCATACTGATGGAATTGAATATGCATGAACTATGAGTAAAAAAGTATGTTCTTGAAATCTATAGTTTGCCTTTATCCTTTGTGTTTAAAACTAATTTTGTTACAGTATGTACTGAACTTAAAAAAAATATTTTGGTTTGTTGTTTAAACCAGGTCATGAGCTAAGCTTATTAGTTGGTAAAATGGTCTTGTGACACAAGAGGTTAGCTTTTGCTACTTTGCAAATAATGGAATAAATAAGAGGGCAGTATACTTAACTCTGAATTTTTTGACCTACTTATATTTCTTTACTGTTTGCCTTGTTTAAAAAAAATAACGATTAAAAAGATAAAACATTTCTGAATTTATATTTGCTATATCTATATTTATCTTTGATCTTGCATGTTAATCATATGTAAAACATTGTAAAGAGAAAATAACTATTGACTTTAATGAGCCTAAGATATACTTTACTTGTTAAAGTAACAAATATATGATTATAAATGTAATTTTTAAAAATTTTAATGCTTATTTATTTTTGAGAGAGAGAGAGAGAGGCACAGAGCATGAGCAGGGGAGGAGCACAGAGAAGAGAAGACACAGAATCTGAAGCAGGCTCCAGGCTCTGAGCTGTGAGCACAGAGCCTGATGTAGGGCTTGAACCCACGAACCATGAGACCATGACCTAAGCTGAAGTCAGATGCTTAACCGACTGAGCCACCCAGGCGCCCCATAAATGTAATTTTTAAGAACATTTATAGTTTTGGGTATTTCATCCTGGATTAATATTTTAATAAATCTGGTTGGAAGGACACTTCTTTTCTCCATATTATTGTTAGGTTTCTGTATTAGTGCTTTCCGTATGCAAAACACCAATTAAAACAAAATAAAACACTTGACTTAAGACCAGAGGCTAAATTATAGGAAACAGACCCTACTCTAGAGCTTGTAAATAGAAATAGATTTAGCCTAGGGAGAATTTATGTCTTACAAAATTTTGAAGGGGCTGTAGGAATGGCTCTGGACACCAGGAATATCTTTTTGAACAAGATCACTGAACGGGTACTTGGGTAAAATTCTCCCTCTGGTGAGGTGGAGAATCAGGATGTTGCTTTGGAAATTGTTAGACTCAAGAACTCACTGTCCTAGTTTCAATCTATAATAGAAAATATCAACTTCCCACCCTGCCCCCTCCACCACATCTGCCTCTTGAAACTCATAATGCCAACATATAGACAATTATATGTCATTACAAACCACTGTAGTGCCTCTGTAATGTCACTTGAGAACAGCAATCAGCAAACGGAGAAATGGTCTCTGCTTCATTGCTGCCTTTGAAATGTAGCTGCAAGGGAGTGTGGATGATTAGTTTTCAACTTAGTGATTCTTTAGTGCAGAAAATACACTATGGGAAATTCAAACGGATGTTGAATGCCCTGCCATATCCACTACATTCATATTTGCCGGTCTCTACTAACATTTTAATATGTTATGGTCTCAAAGAACATAGTGCTCAGATTAAACTATTATTCTGATGCAATGTGAATTCTTTAAGAGCAATGATTTTATGTTGTTTGTGGAACCTCAGAACTTGCAGTAGGACTTGGTAGTGTAATGACAAATACAAATTAAAAATAAGAGGCTTAGTTTTTCATACTGAAAATGAGAGGAGGGACTTCTCTCTCCTCTCTTTTATTAGAGGATTTACTTTAAAAACCTGCAATTTTAGGTTCATTCACTATCTTTTGGAAATATATATTTATTTTTTTCAGAAGCAAAATAAACATTTTGTTAGCTTCATAGGCCAGAAACAGATTTCTCAAGGACCTGAGAATTATCTCTTTAGAATGTAAACATTTAAGAAAGATAGTACCTCTTAGTTTCTGTGGGAATATTTTTTTCTTTGTTCATTCTTATCCTACATATACTACTCTCGATATATTTTCTTATAAATTGTATTTGCTCCGTGAGTGTTTATTTAAAAAGTAATCATTGAACTCTGTTCAAATTAATTTAATTCAAATTACTCTATTTTACTTTTACCTTACTTTTACTAATTTATCATTAGTATGTGGTTGCACATTTTATTTTATTCCACATTCCTTACTCTAAGTATTCAAGCTTCGTTGCCTGTATGTGAATCCCCATCTGGTTAACAATACTCATCTCAAGGCATTTCAGTGTCTAAAACTATTTGCTTTCCAATATTTACTTATGCTTGTTGCCAGTGCTCATCACATATTATTTTATTTTCTGACCCCATAGATGAGCCTTTGTGTGTTATAGTCTGTTGAAAACAATGTCAAATTTAAGCCTAATATGTCCACAGATCGGTTCTGGTCAAGCTGATATTGCCAATCAACCAACCAACCAACCAAAATGTAGTCTTTGGCAGAAATCAGGGTTTGAATCCTGGAAATATCATTGATTAAAATCAGTTTCTCAGGGAGGTATGAGAGCAAACTGCATCCTGAGGAAGGGCCTAGGGAGGCCCCTCCACATCACTGCTGGAGCTTGGAGAATGGGCCAGTAATGCAAAAAGCTGAGACCATTTTAAAGATATTTCTAGCTATTGGTGAGAAAGCTTTTTAAGAGTATTCGCTTCCTTTTCGATCCATGGACAATTTAGATTTTTCCTCATTAGTTTCATTCAGAGTTGGATTCTTAGGAAACCTTATGAATTATATTCTTCCTGAATCCCCTTGTGATAGAGATGAAAGCAATTCCTGTGCAATTGGGAAGGTCAAGCTCCTATGATAAGTCTGTTCAGAAGATTAAGAAGATCCATCAATGCCTCAGTTACCTCAAGGTGCTAGGTAAAACTGGGAGCATTTCTCACATTAGAAAATGGAAATTAGGGAAACCCTTGGTACAGTATAGAATGGAAGGGCTCGTCGGTGGCTCAGTTGGTAAAAAGTCCAACTTTGGCTCAGGTCATGATCTCGGGCTTCATGGGTTCGAGCCCTGCATCGGGCTCTGCACTGACAGTTCAGAGCCTGGAGCCTGCTTTGGATTCTGTTTCCCTCTCTCTCTGCCCCTCCCCTGTTCACACTCTGTCTCTATTTCTCAAATATAAATAAACATTAAAAAGTTTTAAAATATAGGGGCACCTGGGTGGCTCAGTAGGTTAAGTGTCTGACTTCAGCTCAGGTCATGATCTCAGAGTTCCTAAGTTCGAGCCCCGCATCAGACTCTGTGCTGACAGCTCAGAGCCTGCAGCCTGCTTCAGATTCTGAGTCTCCTTCTCTCTCTGCCCTTCCCCCTGCTTGCACTCTGTCTCTTTCTCTCTCAAAAATAAATAAACATTAAAAATTAAAAAAAAAAACTTAAAAAATATATATAGAATGGAAGTTTGTCTCTCTTGGTCTTCTTGATGCTTCAGAATATTTTTAATACAATGAGGGCCCCTGAATGATAGCATGTGATATAGTGTCCCATGGGAAAGCCTGGCAAAGAGCAGAAAAATAAGAAATCCAGGCCTCCTGAGGACCTGCCAATCTTTGAGTCCAGTGTTTGTCTCAAAACTGTCTATAGAAGAACAAAGCCTTTACATCCTGGGGCAGGATAGTTTTTTGTTTTTTTTTTTTTTTTAATTTTTTTTTTCAACGTTTATTTATTTTTGGGACAGAGAGAGACAGAGCATGAACGGGGGAGGGGCAGAGAGAGAGGGAGACACAGAATCGGAAGCAGGCTCCAGGCTCTGAGCCATCAGCCCAGAGCCTGACGCGGGGCTCGAACTCACGGACCGCGAGATCGTGACCTGGCTGAAGTCGGACGCTTAACCGACTGCGCCACCCAGGCGCCCCAAGGGGCAGGATAGTTTTAAAGCAAGACATTGTTTAACAATTATCTGCACTTAATTTTCAAGCCTTCTAGTATGTCTAATCACTACCAAGGAAGTCAGGAAAAGGTATTTTGCATACAACTTGGGTTAGAGTATGAAAGAATTATGCTGTTGTTAGAGTTTGCGTGAAGTGGCGCGATATTAAGTCTAATCACACTAGGTAGATATGTAAAGTCTTTAACTCTATATTGAGTTAATGTTCATGTATATGGTGTAACAAAAGTGTCCATAAGTGTTCTTTTGTACGTGGCTGTCCAGTTTTTCCAGTGCTATTTACTGAAGAGCGTATCCTTTCCTCATTGTATATTTGTGTCTCCTTTGTCATAAGTTAATTGACCATACATGTGTGGGTTTATTTTTTGTCACTCTATTTTGTTTTGTTGATATAGGTGTCTTTTTTATTGACTAAATTTCACATATAACATTGTGTAAATTTAAGGTATACAGTGAGTTATTTTGATATATTTATATATTGTAATATGATTGGCACTGTAATGTTTATCACATTATATTAATTATTGTATAATATTGTCTGCATTCATTATATTGTACATTAGATCTCTATGGCTTTACTACTCATTAAAGGGTTTAAACTATTTTTCTTTTAATTTTTAAAATTTATCTTGAGAGGTAGACAGCGAGCAGGGGAGGGGCAGAGAGAAAGGGAGAGAGAGTATCCAAAGCAGGCTCTGTGCTGTCAGCACAGAGTCCTATGATGGGGCTTGATCCCACGAACTGCGAGATCATGACCTGAGCTGAGATCAAGAGCCAGACCCTTAACTGACTGAGCCACTCAGGCGCCCCTAATCATTACAAGTTTATACCTTTAAACACTATCGGTCTTATCTTCCCAGCCACCATCTTCTGGTAACCACCATTGTATTCTTAATTTTTTAAAGGTTTGAGTTTTTTTTGTTTTTTGTTTTTTGTTTTTTTTGGATTCCATATACAAATTATATCACATAGTACTTACCTTTCTCTGTCTGACTTACCTTAGCATAATGTGTTCAAGGCCCATTCATGTTGCAGAAAATGGCAAGAGTAATCCATTGTGAATATATATACACCATATGTTTTTGATCCATTAATGGGTTGTTTCCAAATCTCAGCTATTGTGAATAATGCTATGATAAAAATGGGAGTGGTATATCTCTTTGAAATCCAGTTTTAATTTTCTTTGAATGTACATTCAGAAGTGGAATTGCCAGATCATATGGTAGACATATTTTTAATTTTTTGAAGAACCTGCTTATGGTTTTCCATAGTGTTTGGATCAACTTACATCCCTATCAACAGTGTAGAAGGGGTGCTTTTTACCATGTCCTTGCTGACACCTGTTGTTCTTGACTTCTTGATGATAGATACTCTCTAACTGGTGTGAGGTGAAAATTTCATTGTGGTTTGGATAGGCATTTCCCTGATGATTAGTGATGTTGAGCATCTGTTCATGAGCCTCTTGGCCTTTTTTTGCCCTCTTTGGAAAAATGTTTCAGTTCTTTGGCCAATTTTAAATCAGATTTTTAAAATTATTATTAAGTTCTGTGAGTTTGCCATATATTTTGGGCGTTAACCCCCTATCCAATATATTGTTGTTTTAATTAAGTAATTTGTTTTTAATGTTTATTTATTTTTGAGAGAGAGAGCACGAGCAGGGGAGGGGCAGAGAGAGAGGGAGTCACAGAATCTGAAGCAGGCTCCAGGCTCTGAGCTCTCAGCACAGAGCCCAATGTGAGTCTTGAACCCACAAACCATGAGATAATGACCTGAGCCCAAGTCGGATGCTTGTTATCTAGTATATTGTTTGTGGAAAATTTCTTTTATTCTGTACATTGTCTTTTCATTTTAATTGTTTCATTTGCCATGCAGAAGGTTTTGAGTTTAATGTATTCTCTTTCATTAATTTTTGCTTTTGTTGTTTGTACTTTGGTGTCCTGTCCAAAAAAAAAAAAAAAAATCATTGTCAAGACCAATATTGATGAGCTTGTTTCTTATGTTTCTCCTAGGAGTTTATGGTATCGATTCTTATGTTTATGATTTTGATCCATTTCAAGTTAATTTTTGTGAGTGGTATGAGATAGAAGTTTCCTTGTTCCACCTGTATTTCTCTAGTTTTCTCATCACCATTTGTTGAAGACACTATCCTCTCCTCATTGGCTCCCTTATCACATAGTAGTTGACCATATATGCTAGAATTTAATCCTGGGCTTTCTATTCTGTTCTATTAAACTATGTGTCTGTTTTTTGTGCAATCACCTTACTGTTTTTATTACTAACACTTTGAAATATAGTTTGAAATCAGGAAGTGTGATGCCTTCAGCTTTTTTCTTTTTTTCTTAGGATTGTATTCACTCCTCAGGTTCTTCTGCCGTTCCACACAAATTTTAGAATTTTTTCTTCTATTTCTGTGAGGAAAGCCTTTGACATTTTGATGGAAATTATGTTGCATCTGTAGATCACTTTGGGTAGTGTGGCCAGTTTTACAATATTCTTCTTATTCATGAATAAGGTATGTAAAAATATGGAATTCTTCACAAATTTGCATGTCATTCTTAAACAGGGATCATGCTAAGCTCTCTGAATCATTCCAATTTTGTGTACGTGCTGCCAACCAAACACTAGGGATCTTTTATAGAAGCAGATTTCTTATAGCATGCCCACTAATGGAGGCCCTAAAACTTAGGGCTGTCATTAGTCCATAAGGAATCTTTACCTGAATTTAACAAAGTTCACAGACAAGATCCAAAGCCAAGGTGCCTTGCTCTGCATGTGGAATATTAGCTGGATTTTACCTTTGTATACCCATTTTTTTCTAGGTAGGTTAGTAGAGCCCACAACCTAAAGAACTCAGTGTATAATACCTGCTAACTCTTCTATTTTTATTTAGTTTCATGCCAATTAGAAGAGGTTGGCAATATAACTTACAGAATAGGAGATAAACTCTTGTGGTATTGTCTCAGAATCTTGCCCTGTTTAAAACTCATGGCTGCTGTGCAAAAAGAAAAATAATTCATAGGAAAGTTATAGCCTTTGTTGTAATTTGCACACCTTTAAAAACAATAAAAAGAAACTTACGAAAAAGGACAAGTGGAAGCTCTAAGAGAGAAGTATTTAGTCTCTTGTATATTTCTTACATACTTGCTTAATAATTACTATGTTGAATTGGAATTATGTGTATATTTTTTGCTTATTCCCAAATACTCTCCTTAAAGGCAAGGAGAATGTGTTTCATATTTGAATTCCAAGCAAAGAGTACAGTGCCACATAGTTGGCATTTAATGAATACATAATACTCATTTTTCACTATTTTACTTCCTTAAGGATTACTAGTGGAAAGGATCTGAGATGTAAATTTTGAAATAGCAACATAGATTTTTAATGTGACAAACATAGAAGAATTGTTTTCTATACTCATCCATTTATTTCTAAGACTACTACATCTTGGAAGTACACTTTTATAAAAATTATACCTTACAATACTGTTAATAAATATTATAATTAATAGTTAAATTTTTAATGCCAAGTATTTAACTTTACTTTTATTTTGTTCTATTTTACTCCCAGACTTTGAATGAGGCAATAATGTCAAGTCCTGTGTCAGTCATTATTACAGTTCATACTTGAACAATATGTAGGTTAGGGGAATTACGCCCTGTGCAGTGGAAAATCTATGTATAACTTGGGACTCCTCAAAAACTCACAGGGGAGAGAAGATACATTTAATAGCACTGTATTGCATAAAAAACAATCTGGATTTAAGTGGACCCATGTAGTTCACATCCATGTTGTTCAAGGGTAAACTGTATAAGATATTAAGGGGTTACTTTTTGACTCTAAGCTCAGTATTGTATTGCTTTAAGTTAGAAATATATGAGAATAATTTTCACTTGCATTTGAGTTGCATTTGTTGAACATTTACACATATGCAACATATAATTATTATTGTATTAATATTCACTAAATACACACTGATAATGTAGATCTATGATAAAATATAATAACTTGACAAACTGTAGCTTGGCTTTGGAAGAGAAAAATGGACTGGAATTCAAAATTGCCTAGAATAGAAGTAAACATTGGAAGAAACAACAGACTACATTCAAAGTATGATTGTATTTAGCCCACGATGAACATACTTGTACTTCATCCAGTGTTGCACTTACTATTTAGATAATGCATGTGGTGTTCGTTTGTTGTCCTTCTGATCTCATGAAAAGTATTCTCATGTGAAGGGCCTTATAGAATTTTTATTTTTAAATTACAGTATAGTAAAAATAGAGTTTAAAACATTTGATCTTATTCTATCCCAGAAGTACCATGATCTCAAGGCAACGATTTGTAGTAATACAATAAAATAAAACTCTTTCCTCCTCTTCTATCTAGGTTTAGTGCCTACAATAGGAAGACACCTTTTGTAGCATTGCCACTGAAAGTTACCAGGTTTAGATTCTTTCCACATGCAAGAAAGCTTCATTGTTGGTGATAAAGAATCAAGTAGAAAATTGGAGGCTTGGATAAGAAATTCTCCCTGTTGACTTAGCACAAGTGAACATTTTTGTTTGGGGACTGAAATAAGCTCCTTATATCAGTTTTAAAGAAATGCTTATAGTGTAAATAGGTCATTCACGATTCTTCAGACATGAGCTTTGCAAATGGAAGTAGTCTATATTTAAATCTAAAAAGAGCTCATGACAGAATGATGCTAACTATGGAGTTTATAATGTATTATGTCTTTTATAGAGAAAAATATAAAGCTGTCCCTGACTTCCTGTGGTAATTAGTGCCTCTTTTATGGTAGCATGAAATGCTCTAATGGTAATGTTGTGTGAAGTCATTTTGGTCTTTATCAAGTGCTAAAATTACTTTGGATGTTGTCACTAAAAATAGTGCGATATATAGGTGTTTCAGGCATTCAAGGTGCAGCCCTTAGGCCTATGCCTGCCTGAAATGGGCTTTCTTTTGAGGTTCAGATTAAAGGCCTGATTTTGTAGTTTCATCCCTCTCACTAAGGAAAGGTCATTGACTGCTATTTATCCAGTTGCTTTTATGGAGGTGACAAAGAGAGTGTCCAAAAAAAAGAAGGTCAGGATGGAGGAATGAGGGAGGATTAGGGAGACACTTGAATGTTTTTGTTTATTTTGTTTCTCCCTACTTTTATCTCTTAACAAAGATTAATCTAGTAAGTTTACTAAATTTGAAGACTGAAATCATCCTTTTAAGCTTTGAAAAGCAAGAGAATTCTCAATTCTATTTTTATATATATGTGAAAAAAGACCAATGCCAGAGGAGAAGAACAAACAAAACAAGATAAAAGGAGAGAAAGGGAAGAGAAATAAGAGAGGGAAAAGTTTTCTTCAAACTTCTGTATTGTTAGAGATGGTGAGGTTCTGTCTGTTCTTTTTCAACTCAGTTCATCTATTATCTTCTTTCTTTTGCTGGAACTGTTCATTCTTCTTGTCTTTGCTCATTTCTATCTTCTCAGTTGCCTTTCTAAACTTTCGTCGTTATGAAAGCCCTCATTTACACTTTACAATTATCATCCTAATGACTGCTAGCACCTTCCCTTTATTTCTGTTTCCATTGGATAGTTAAGGCTAATGTAGCTGTGGGCACCATCACCTTTCTGAATCTGGGCATGGCAGCCTCCCCTACCCCAAGAAAAAGAGTTTCTTAGAGTTTTTGTCTGAGAGAAAATATTGAAGTAGAGCTAAATGTCACATGATGATGGCTAGTTAGCTAATCTATTTCTGGGAACACATTATCTTTTAAAACTTTGCAATAATCCCAGATTATTCAGGTGGAGAAAGTAGCCCTGATTTTGGAATAAAGTCTGAGATTGCAGTTAGGAGCTATAAGAGTAAATTCATAGTAATAGAAATGGATTTAAAAGGAGAACATTTTATTCACTCAGTAATGACAGTTCTAATTGTTCAACTGACTATTTTCACTTTCTCAGAAGATGACAGGACGACAACATTCATAAGCCTAATTTGGCATTATTGTGGGATCGTGGGGCTGAGCTCTGGCAAATGGGAATGTGAGAGGAAGGGATGTATCACACGTCTAGTTTCAAGCATTAAGAGTTAGTGTGTTTCTTCCTTTCTTTCTTCTCTCTCTGGCCCTGCCTGGGCAATTCTAGAAACCCTGGGGAGCAGACATCAAGAAATTAAGGGAAATCCCTGACTAGCTGCATTGAATTTTTCATAAATGAGAAATTTTAATAGTACTAAGTCCCTGATATTTGAGGACTTGTTACTATAGCAAAACCTACCTGATTGTGACAATTACATTTAATACAGTATTGTGGCACATACTGTCAATTAAATGATAATTATCATTATTATTATAGTATTATGTGAACCTAGTGGGAGATGAATAGTTATGCTTCTTTAATTGATAATGAGGGGCACCAGGGTGGCTCAGTCAGTTAAGCGTCCAACTCTTGATTTCAGCTCAGGTCACAATCTCACAATTCTTGAGGTCAAGCCCTCATTGGGCTCTGTGCTGACAGCACAGAACCTGCTCAGGATTCTCTGTCTCCCTTGATCTCTGCCCCTCCCCTGATCATGCATGCTCTCTCTCTCTCCCTCTCTCAAAAAACAAAACAAAACAACAACAACAAAAAAACCCAAAAAACAATAACAACAACAAACACATTTAAGGAAACTGATAATGATCTGTGAAAATGGAATGAAGACATAATAGCCAAATATGATGGAATATGCAGTTAAATCTTTTGGTTTACTATGTGGTATATTTTAGAATGGGAGCAATGGAATCATTTTCATTTAAGTATACTGTGTCTTTTTATTTATGCAATGTCACATAAGGAGCAGTAATTATTGCATAATTTTCTGAACTACAACCTGAAGAGTTAAAAAACTAGTTTTAGAAGGATAGGGAGAGAAGTGGAAAAAAGAAAAAATAGAAGAAAAAAAGAGGAAAGATTAAAAATTGTGTAATTATATTACCTTCCTCAATAGACTTCTATAGCACAAGTGTATGTTTTCAAAACTACTAACTGGGGGAGCTGAAGTTACTGAGTATATAAATCACCCAAATAATAAAGTAGCCCAGTAGTGTGTATATATACCACATCTTCTTTATCCATTCATCAGCTGATGGATATTTGGGCTGTTTCCATAGTTTGGCTATTGTTGATAATGCTGCTAAAAACATCAGGGTGCATGTGCCCCTTCAAATCTGTATTTTGTATCCTTTGGGTTTTGTATCCTTTGGGTTTTGTATCCACTTTGCATTCTTACCAACAGTGTAGGAAGGTTCCCCTTTCTCCACATCCTTGCCAATATCTGTTATTTCGTATACTGTTAATTTTAGTCATTCTGACAAGTTTGCGGTGGTATCTCATTGTGATTTTGATGTGTATTTCCCTGATGATAAGTGATGTTGAGCATCTTTTCATGTGTCTGTTAGCCATCTGGATACTTCTTTGGAATGTCTGTTCATGTCTTCTGCCCATTTCTTTTTTTTCATTTTTCATTTTTTTATGTTTTATATTAGAGACAGACAGAGAGAGAGAAAACGTGAGCAGGGGAGGGCAGAGACATGGAGACAGAATCTGAAGCAGGCTCCAGGCTCTGAGCTGTCAGCACAGAGCTTGATGTGGGGCTCAAACTCATGAGCAGTGAGATCATGAGCCAAAGTCAGACATTTAACCTACCGAGCCACCCAGGTGCCTCACCTTCTGCCCATTCTTAACTGGATTATTTTGGGGGTGTTGAGTTTGATAAGTTCTTTATAGATTTTGCATACTAGCCCTTTATCAGATATATCATTTGCAAATATCTTCTCCCATTCTGTAGCCTGCCTTTTAGTTTTGTTGTTTCCTTCAATGTACAGAAACTTTTTATCTTGACAAAGTCCCAATAAAGTGCACTATGTTCAAAGTTAATAAATAATAGATTGGAGGAAGATACTTGTATATCTAAGATCAACTACAAATCAATGCCTGGAATATGAGAAATTCTTATGAAAAGAGCAATTCCAGTTCAAATATGTGTGAAAGATATGAGAAGGCATTTTCAAAGGTTTAAGGTAAAAAGAACTACCAAGCACAAATAAGGGGAAGTCATAGAATTATTAGTAATCATAAAATATCACTTTAGAACCATTAGAGTGGTTGGTATTAGGGTGATAAATAATGCTAATGCAACAATATGATACAAAACTTCATGTACATCATGGAGTGTAGGTTGTTGTAGACATATGGACAGTAATGTAGTATCATTGAGTCAGTTGATGTATACATATAAACTATGATACAGCAGTTCTTGTATGGGTATAAAATCCCAAAACATCCTCCCATGAAGTCAGAAGGAGAAACACTGTGTGTTCTTTTAGGAAGACTTGGTTGAGGACTAAAATGAAGTCAGGGGGCAGCGTGGGTGCAAAACTTGAGGCACTGACTCTCAAGGTCATGTAAGACATGAGCACAGGGTAGTGTACTTGCTCTGAGAGTGAGAGCATCCTTAAATTTTGTACCCATTGCCTTGTGGGTAACCCTATTCTATTTGTACCCTAATTTCAGGAGGCAAATTGGAGTCAAATTAGGTGTATATCATTTGTTTTTTTTTTTAATTTTATATTATGTTTTATTTACTTCTGGAAGAGAGACAGAGAGAGACAGAGACAGAGAGAGACAGAGACAGAGAAAGAGAGGGAAAGAATCCCAACCAGGTTCCATGCTCAGCATGGAGCCTGATGTGGGGCTCAATCTCACAATTGTGAGACCATGACGTGAGCTGAAACCAAGAGTTATATGCTTAACTGAGCCACCAGACACCCCAAGGTGTCTATCATTTGGGGAGTAGGTAGATGACATGGGGTAAATGCAAAAGATGGAGAATTACACATTATTTAGAAGGAATGGATTAGAGATAAATACAGATATAGGAGTAAGTTTCAAGTTGTTTAATTAAAAGAAAATAGGAAATATCATTACTGTGTATTATTTTGAAAATGAATGTATCAAATGGTATTTTATTTAAGAAGGAAACATTAATTAAAGTCAAAATAAACCTATTGAGAAGAAAATTAAGATAGTACAGCCTATTTAAAAATTTTCATAAAGCAATGTCTTTAAATTGATGAAGCTAAAATGTGTTTTTATAATCATAGAATCAAAAATATGAGGAGAAAAGGTTTATGTCATTCAATAAAACTCCAGCATATACCTTTAGAGGTTCCTCAGAATAAGTGTCATATAAATTTCTCAATCCAATTTAAAACTAAAACTGCAAAACTGATGTGAGGGCTCTATCATCTATTTTGCCCAAAGACGTTGTTGAGCTCAGTGCAGATTATGAACAGTTTAAAATATAAAACAATGCTACAAATTGGATTAAAAATGGATGATTTGGACACATTCTATTATTTTTTAAATGTTTACTTTTGAGAGAGAGTGCGAGAAGGTGAGGAGCAGAGAGAGAGGGAGACAGAGAATCTCAAGCAGGCTCTGTGCCCTCAGTGAAGAGCCTGACGTGGGGCTCAAACCTGTGAATGGTGAGATCATGAAGTCCGCTGAAATCGAGACCCTGATGTATAACTGACTGAGCTATCTAGGTTCCTGATTTGGAGACATTTTAGCAGAAGTAAAAGTTGGAATTCAATGTTGTCGTCCATTTTAAGTCAGACTTTTAATAACTTTGTCAACTTTTACTATCACACCCTGGATGAGAATAGTAACTGAAAATGAGAACTTTCAGTATAGCAGAGAACTGCCAGATATCCACATGGAGATACTGACTATTTGGAAGTGATCTCTAGTGATACCAAAAGAGACGTTGTGGTCCATTACTTGCTATAATCCAGCTTTCTGATTGTTTTCCTTTTCTCATTTACATTTTCAATGTGTTGTTTTATAAAATATAGCTGTTAATTAAATATCTCCTATATCTCTAAGGAAGTTGTTGGCATACCTGGAATTGATAAATTGATTTGAAACTACTTTTAAAATGTTTATATTCCTACATTTAATGCGACTGAGGGTTGAAATAGTTATGTTTGGAATATGTTTTAAGAGAGAACAGTAAAATAAAATCATAATCTACATTTCCTTGCAAAAGAGATAGTAACTGTCAGTATGAGTTTGTTTTCAGTCCTATTTAATTTGGAAACTAGCTTATGTGAATACCCATAGCAGAAATTTTCCTTAGCCAGAATACAGAATGGCATAATATCTGATTTTAAACAACTTTATTTTCTAAGTAGTACAGCAAATTGCTACACTTCCTTCTGTAAACTAACTTTTAGTTGTATAATAGGTTGGTCAGTGGTATAGTAACACCAAAATTAAATTTACAAGATTTATAAATTACAAGATTTAGAATTTATAGATTACACAATTTAGATGATTTATAGACATCAGGTAACATCGTGTGCAGAGTGATAACATGGTGGGTGCCACACTCATTTCCTTTTCCTTGTGCACAGATTACGTGTTCATTAGATTACTCTGATGTCCATATTCTAATTTGAGACAAGTGGAATAGATTTTTTTCCAGTCTTGTGGATGGTAAGCCACACAGCTAGTGCAGTGCTGCTTCCTGGGTATGCTAGAAGATTCTCTATCCAGCCTGCATGCAAGTTTTCCCATTCCCTTGATGCAAGACTCATAAATGTGAGGGAAAGATGTATCAAGGATTACATAGTAAGCATCATCTTTCCTTTATTGCAAATACAACCACTAACTACAACTACTTCTGTTACTAATATTTATTAAATACTTATTCAAAAATATTTATGTAGCTATTATATATGTGTGTGTGTGTGTATATATATATATATATATATATACACACTATATGGGTTATAATACTGCTATTATACAGGTAAAAAAGTTTGGAGAGGTGAGGTGATTTATTCAATGTCATACTTGCAGGCTTAAATGAGGAGCATTCTAACTTATGAATCCACATTTTTGGAAAATTATAAAGAAAAGGCTATTTACACTTTAAATGTTTTATTAAAACTTTTTTATTTCACCACAATTATATAGTTTTTTTAATATTCTCTCTGACATAAACCAGAGACTGGAAACCACTATGCACTGTTTCTGTGTACATACTATACCCATTTTCCATAAAATGAAAGTTGTACTATAACTCATGATTTTATATTTCAGTGTGTGATGCTTTTTAAAAATGAGATACTTTCTTTTTTCTTTTTTTTTTTTTTTAATTTTTTTTTTTAATGTTTTATTCATTTTTGAGACAGAGAGAGACAGAGCATGAACGGGGGAGGGGCAGAGAGAGAGGGAGACACAGAATTGGAAGCAGGCTCCAGGCTCTGAGCCATCAGCCCAGAGCCCGACGCGGGGCTCGAACTCACGGACCGCGAGATCGTGACCTGGCTGAAGTCGGACGCTTAACCGACTGCGCCACCCAGGCGCCCCATAAAAATGAGATACTTTCTAACTGGAAGCTACAATTTTATTATTTTAAGAAGTTTATTCATTCAGTCATATAACTAACATTGATTTCACTGCTGTTATTTTTGTCCCATTTGATAATCATATGCATCTTATTTAACATTCCAATACTAAGAAAAAGTGACTGAGTTAATCCTATAAGAGGCCATACTTCATTTAAAAATGTTAGAGAATGATGTGCTACTTTACTTTATTAGGTGAAAATTCTAAATTATTATTTAAATGCATTCATTTGAAAATTAAAATTAATTAACTGCATTCATTAAAATTACGCTCACCTATAATGATTGACTTGATGAAGAATATTATGATTGAGTTATAGTTATGCAAATGCCATTTAATTTTCATGAATTAAATTATAACCTCATAATCACAGTAAAGTTACTCAAAATATATTGTAAAAATCTAATCATGCAGTATAGAGTATATATAGATTTTTGTGTATATTTAAGTATTGTTTATGACTAGGACTTACTAATTTCTCTAATAACACTTAGTATCTTTATAGAGAGTCATGAGTCCTTGAGTTTTATGGTGGTTGCAAGAGATCTATGCATGGTGTTATATAAAATATTACAAGACTAAGTATGCCATGTATGTAGTGTATGGTCTGTACAAAGTTCAGTGGTAAGCAATGTATTTTTATCCTCCCCCCCCAAATTCCGTGAATCTGAAAAATTTTTCATGAGGGTTTCAATGGACAAGTTCCATTCTAGATACTGGGAATGTAGCACTGAATCAAGAAACAAAAATCTTTGTCTTAGTAGAGAATTCTAAGTAGAAAATTCTACTTAGTAGAGAATTCTAAGTGAGGAAAACAAAATACATAAAATAAACATATACATATTTTACATTGTGTGTGTGTGTGTGTGTGTGTGTGTGTGTGTGTGTATTTGTTTTATACAGTAAAGGGAGTTAGAATCGTAAATATAATGGAGAGAGGGAAAAATTTTAGGAAGGGTTCAAGAAAGTTCTCATGAAGAAAGTCAAATAGGACTGAAGACCTGAAGAAAATCAGAATGGAAGCCAAATAATTATCTTGGGAAGAGCTTTCCCAACATAGGAACAAATGCAAAGCCCCTGAGATAAGACTTTGCCAGCACAGACAGACCCAATGAGTGGGAGAGCTGTGTGAGAGAAGTTAGAGAGGTAACTTGCTCCAAATTATGCGACACAGGTGATAAATGGCCAAAGCAAGGACTTAAATTTTAAGAGATAAATAACAGGCAGTTGGTCAATCAGATTAATGAATACATAAATAGAGAAGTAGATGAAAAAATTTATTAATAAATAGATACTCAATTATTTAGTTATTCCAAGAACGTGTTCAGTCTATTTTGATGCCTAAAGCAGTGGATGCTTATTATAGAAGAAAGAAACTGAGTAACTAACCATGTATATAATAACTGCCCAATATTACACCAAGTATTAGCATCGGAGTTAGATACAGAATTGAATGCGCTAGAGAACCTCTAGAATCATTAGAAGAAACTATATCCCTGAATTTATTACTTCCAAGATACGAATATGAACTTTGAGGAATACTTTTACATTATACTCTAATAATGACAGGGAGCTTTAAAGCACATATGGGTTTAATACTTATATTCTGGCAGCCTCTTACTGTAGATCTGATCCCTTTGTATAGTTCAGCAATATTTGACTCTTCAGTTTTATAAAGAACTATGTCAGCCTCTGTAATAGCTTGTTCTGTACTAGTATTGCTCGCAGTTTATAAACAGGAAGTCAAACACAGAGCAGTAAACAATAGTTGGGGAGATCCTGGCCAAGTGGATGAGAGAAATGGCAATCTTCCCTTCAGCAACTGAAAAGATATTTATTATAATAAAGATTGAGCAGAAGTTGAGCCCTAAGAAGTTATTTTATTTATTTTAAAGATTTTTTTTCTTAATGTTTTTATTTATTTTTGAGACAGAGAGAGAGCATGAGCAGGGAAGGGGCAGAGAGAGAGGGAGACACAGAATCGGAAGCAGGCTCCAGGTTCTGAGCCATCAGCACAGAGCCCGATGCGGGGCTCGAACTCACAGACTGTGAGATCATGACCTGAGCCAAAGTCGGACGCTCAACCGACTGAGCCACCCAGGCACCCCCTAAGAAGTTATTTTAGTGTTCTGCAAGAACTAGTATGAAAGCCAAAGTAATTTTTCACCCCACATTCGGAAATTTGAAGAATTTACTAGTTCTATCTTCCCAAATGTAAAGGTTCTTTATTTTTGTCGTGCCAATTTCTTGATTTTTGTCAATGACTTTTAGCCAAAGACCTCCAGGGAGACATTAGAAGCGAGCAAGTCGGGTACTCACTCACATCGATGAGGGAGGGCACACACCATTGGGGAATGTTGAATATCTCATTAAGAGGTATTAGAAAGAATCTGTTTTAGGGTTTAGTTTTGGTCTAAGAAGAGTGGGCTCTCTGTAATGGACACTGTCAGAAAGCAGGGGCAATTCTATGATTGGGTAAAGGAGTAGGAGATACTCATTTAGTAAAAAACAGTGTTCATTTTCTTGTGGATGTTATGGTGACCATGTTTTCTTTCTACTTAAACAAAATTATGAAGCGACTTTTTTTCTTTTACTCATATGTGTCTCAGAGTGACCTGGTGTTAGGTTGGTATATTGTGAGATTATTTATCAAATGGGGGAATAAATGGCCTGGATGTGTCAGCCCAGCTTCTGAATATGAGGAGCTCTTCTCTCTCCTATCTTTTCTCACATTTCTCAGAACTTTCTAAGCAAGGAAAATTAGCCTACATATTACAGACATGTGTAATTTTAATAAACTATAAATCATATACAAAGTCTAAAATTATCTCACTTGCTGAATATACAGAAGAAAGGTGATTCTAAATTATTTAATACTAAATTTCATTCTAGATTATTTAATAAAATCCTAAATAATTTTTAGTTTTGAATATATAATTTTAATAAGCTCTTTCTTCTAATGGACATGAAATTATTTTGAGCAATAAAAATTTCTTCACTAACTAGAAATAACATTTTCTATTGCAATAACAGTCTGTCCTGTGTATTTGTGCTATTTTTGAAAAAGACTTAACAGAATATCATTGTACTGAATGTACTAGACATTATGAAACATTCTGTGAAACATAAAATATATTTTACATTCTTTACATTTGACTGTGTTATGTGGCTGATATTCTTTGCAGCTCAATATCCTCAGTTTTAGGACTAAAAATTCTTCAATATATTTTTATCAGTTAATATTTTCATCAGTTTTCCCCTTCTAAACCTATATTTTTGCCACATTTTTATAAAAACCTACAACTGTTTCAAAAAATCTTTTAAAAGCTGCGAGAAAGTAGTAAAAAGAGTTTATACTTCTCACCTGGTTTCCCCAATTAGTATGCCACAGTTGTTATAATAATCAAGTATAATTATTAAAGTTGACATTTTATTCATATGCCTTTATTTTTTACCTAGTGTGTAGGATGCCATTCAGTTTAAATTACATTTAGTCATTGTATCTCCTTAAGCTTCTCTTGGCTGTGACACTTTATCAGATTTGTGTGTGTATGTGTGTGTGTGATGGCTTTGGCAGTTGTGAGGAGCATGAGTCAGGTATTTTGAAGGATGCTGATCTACTGGACTTTTCTAATGTTTCCCTCATGAGTAGACAGAGATTGGGTTGTAGGGAGGAATATCACAGAAGTACATTGACATTTTCATCATATTATACCAAAAGTATGCATTATGAACGTGATTTGTCATTGTTGATGTTGACCTTAATGATCCGGCTAAAGGTAGTATTTTCAAGTTTCTCCACTGTAATGTTATTCCCATCTGACCCTTTCCTCACTCCATACTGTACTCTTTGGAAGAAAAGTCACTATACACAGCCCAGTGTTAGGGAATGGGGAGTTCTCCTCTCCTCCTCAAGGCAGAGTACCTATATAAATTACTTGAAATTCTTTTGCATAGAATATTCATCTTTTCTTCCACTTTCATTATTTCATAATTGATTTATTCTAGTATGAATTCAATTCTAATATTGCCTTTCTTTCCCCCTCAAATTGTTTCAGCTTTGGCCATTGGGATCTCTTTGAGTTGTCTCCTGTGTTCCATTAACCTATGCATATCAAATGTGTGTATCGCTATGTATTTTTCTTTTGTTGGTATATTTCTGTTTTCTGGCATAACACGATGCCACAGGCTTGTCTTATAAATCTCCTAGTGAAGTCTACAATCAGTCATTTTCCCAAAAAGCTCTGGTTCCTTTATGAGAGAAGTGTATTGGAAATGAAAGTCTCAATGTTGGATATCCTCATTGGTATTGGGTTATCATTGCTTCTAGATTACTCAGCTGAAAGAGCAAGGAAATGTTATGTCTGTTTAGTAGCCTATGTACATGCACAGATCTATAAATAGGTGAATATCCATCATAGTGATATCTTCAACTCAAGTTTAATACCACATCAATCATTCTGGACTACTCTTGCTTATCTGTAAATTTGCACTCCAACACTAAGAAACGTGGCTTTTACATCTATAATGCATTTAATTGCTCAGTTCTAATATGCATTCATAGCAGTATCATAATTTTTACCTCGTGCTCACATGGGACACAACTTTATGAATCTGAGTACAGTCTTCTTTGGTTAATTTTGTCTTTAGTCTTACAGAAGCAACTCCTATCTACAGTTAGTAAGGTCAGCACATTTACCCTCAAACCAACTTCAGTAATGTTGTTTAATATGCTTGTAATATGGAAAGATTCTTTTGTCACAGTCTCTTTTCCATTTTCAGAACTTCCTTTTTAAATTTGCGTATATTAAGATTTGGTTTTTATGTCACAAATTTCAAAGGATTTTGATTAATGCATGATATCATATAATTTTGCCACTCCAAAAAAATCAGCTATTCATCCCTTCCCTCCTGCCCCCAATTTCCTGGCAACCTCTGAACATTTGATCATTTCTATACATCTTTCTGACCTAGAATGGCGTATAATTGACACTATATTTCATATAGCTTTTTCAGTCTAGTTTCTTTCACTTCAAAATGTGCATTTATGATTCTTCCATGTCCTTTTATGGCTTAATAACTCATTTTTTATATCACTGAATAATATTCCACTGCATGGATGTACCACTGTTTCTCTATTTGTATAATAATGTACATCATGGTTGTCTCATATCGTGACAATACAAATAAGCCATTATGTTTTTGTGTGGACTTGGGTTTCCAAGTCAATAACTAGGAGTGTGATTGCTGAATTATTTGGTAAGATAGGTTTAAATTTCTAGGAAGCTGACAAACTTTTCCAGAGTAACTGTGCCATTTTGCATTCCTGCTAGTAATGAATGAAAATTCCTCTCTATATCCTTGCCAGCTTTTGTTACTGTTGATTTTTTGGATATTTTCTTTTCTCTGTGTAGTGCTCTTTCATTGTTTTCAGTGTGTATCTCCCTAATGACAAATGATGTTAAGCATCTTGCCCTATGTTTACCTCACATCTATTCAACTTCTTTGAAGAGGTATCTGTTTACATCTCTTGACCAATTTTTAAAATATAATTTATTATCAAATTGACTTCCATACAACACTGAGTGCTCATCCCAACAAGTGCCCTCCTCACTGCCCATCACCCACTTTCCCCTCCCCCCCATCCACCTTCAGTTTGTTCTCTGTGTTTAACAGTCTCTTATGGTTTGCCTCCCTCCCTCTCTGTTTGTAACTTTTTCCCCCTTCCTCACCCCATGGTCTTCTGTTAAGTTTCTCAGGACCCACCTATGAGTAAAAACATATGGTATCTGTATTGCCCTGACTAACTCATTTCACTTAGCAGAATACTCTCCATTTCCATCCACGTTGCTGCATATGGCCAGATTTCATTCTTTCTCATTGCCAGGTAGTATTCCATTGTATATATAAACCACATCTTCTTTATCCATTCATCAGTTGATGATATACTCTTTCCATAATTTGACTATTGTTGAAAGTGCTGCTATAAACATTGGGGTAAAAGCATCCCTATGCATCAGCACTCCTGTATACCTTGGATAAATTACTAGCAGTGCTATTGCTGGGTCATAGTGTAGGTCTATTTTTAATTTTTTGAGGAACCTCCACACTGTCTTCCCGAGCAGCTGCACCAGTTTGCATTCCTACCAACGGTGCAAGAGGGTTCCGTTTTCTCCACACCCTCACCAGCATCTATAGTCTTCTGATTGGTTCATTTTAGCCACTCTGACTGGTGTGAGGTATCTCAGTGTGCTTTTGATGTGTATTTCCCTGATGAGGAGTGATGTCGAATATCTTTTCATGTACCTGTTGGCCATCTGGTTGTCTTCTTTAGAAAAATGTCTATTCATGTCTTCTGCCTATTTCTTCACTGGATTGTTTTTCGGGTGTGGAGTTTGGTGAGTTCTTTATAGATTTTGGATACTAGCCTTTATGTGATATGTTATTTGCAAATATCTTTTCCAATTCTGTCGGTTGCCTTTTAGTTTTGTTGATTGTTTCCTTTGCAGTGCAGAAGCTTTTTATCTTCATGAGGTCCCTATAGTTCATTTTTGCTTTTAATTCTCTTGCCTTTGGAGATGTGTCAAATAAGAAATTGCTGCGGCTGAGGTCAGAGAGGTTTTTACCTGCTTTCTCCTCTAGGGTTTTGATAGTTTCCTGTCTCACATTGAGGTCTTTCATCCATTTTGAGTTTTTTTTTGTGTATGGTGTAAGAAAGTGTTCTAGATTCATTGTTCTGCATGTTGCTGTCCAGTTCTCCCAGCACCATTTGTTAAACAGACTGTCTTTTTTCCATTGGATATTCTTTCCTGCTTGGTCAAAGATTAGTTGGCCATCCATTTGTGGGTCCAATTCTGGAGTCTCTATTCTATTCCATTGGTCATGTGTCTGCTTTTGTGCCAATACCATGCTGTCTTGATGATTACACCTCTGTTAGTAGAGGCTAGAATCTGGGATTGTGATGCCTCCCACTTTGGTTTTCTTCTTCAATATCACTTTGGCTATTCAGGGGTCTTTTGTGGTTCCATACATATTTTAGGATTGTTCTAGCTTTGAAAATAATGCTGGTGTAATTTTGATTGGGATTGCATTGAATGTGTAGATTGCTTTGGGTAGTACTGACATTTTAAACAATATTTATTCTTCCAATCCATAAGCATGGAATGTTTTTCTATTTCTGTGTGTCTTCTTCAATTTTGTTCATAAGCTTTCTATAGTTTTCAGCATACAGATCTTTTACATCTTTGGTCAGGTTTATTCCTAGGTATTTTATGCTTCTTGGTGAAATTGTAAATGGGACAAGTTTCTTTATTTCTCTTTCTGTTGCTTCATTATAGGTGTATAAAAATGTAACTGATTTTTGTAACACTGGTTTTTTTAACCTGTGACTTTGCTGAATTCATGTATCAGTTCTAGCAGACTTTTAGTGGAGTCTATCAGGTTTTCTATGTGGAGTATCATGTTATCTGCGAAAAGTGAAAGTTTGACTTCATCTTTGCCAATTTTGATGCCTTTGATTTCCTTTTGTTGTATGATTGCTGATGGTAGAACTTCCAACACTATGTTAAACAACAGCAGTGAGAGTGGACATCCCTGTTGTGTTCCTGATCTCGGGGGAAAGCTCTCAGTTTTTCCTCATTGAGGATGATATTAGCTGTGGGCTTTTCATAAATGGCTTTTATGACAATTAAGTATGTTCCTTCTATCCTGACTTTCTGGAGGGTTTTTATTAAAAAGGAATGCTGTATTTTGTCAAATGCTTTTTCTGCATCGATTGACAGGATCATCTCGTTATCTTTTCTTTTATTAATGTGATGTATCACAGTGATTGATTTGTGAATACTGAACCAGCCCTAAAGCCCAGGAATGAATCCCACTTGATCGTGGTGAATAAGTCTTTTTATATGCTGTTGAATTCGATTTGCTAGTATCTTGTTGAGAATATTTGCATACATATTCATCAGGGATATTGGCCTGTAGTTCTCTTTTTTTGCTGGGTCTCTGTCTGGTTTGGGAATAAAGTAATGCTGGCTTCATTGAATGAGTCCAAAAGTTTTCCTTCCCTTTCTATTTTTTGGAACAGCTTGAGAAGGATAGGTATTAACTCTGCTTTAAATGTGTGGTAGAATTCCCCAGGGAAACCATCTGGTCCGAGACTTATTTGTTGGGAGATTTTTGATAACTGATTCAATTCCTTCACTACTTATGGGTCTGTGCAAATTTTCCATTTCTTCCTCTTTGAGTTTTGGAAGTGTGTGGGTGTTTAGGTATTTGTCCATTTCTTCCAGGTTGTCCAGTTTGTTGGCATATAATTTTTCATAGTATTCCCTGATAATTGCTTGTATGTCTGAGGGATTGGTTGTTAATAATTCCATTTTCATTCATGATTTTATCTATTTTGGTCCTCTCTCTTTTCTTTTTGAGAAGCCTAGCAAGAGGTTTATCAATTTTATTTTAAAAAAAAAAAAAAAAAAAAACAACTCTTAGTTTCATGGATCTGTTTTTGTTTTGTTTTTGTTTTTGTTTTTCTGATTCTATATTTTTTATTTGTGCTCTGATCTTTATTATTTGTCTTCTTCTGCTGGGTTTGGGATGTCTTTGCTGTTCTGCTTCTATTTCCTTTAGGTGTGTTGTTAGATTTTGTATTTGGCATTTTTCTTGTTTCTTGAGATAGGCGTGGATTGCAATGTATTTTCCCATCAGGACTGCCTTTGTTGCATCCCAAAAGGTTTGGATTGCTGTGTTTTCATTTTGTTAACATATATTTTTTAATTTCTTCTCTAATTGCCTGGGTGACCAATTAATTCGTTAGTAGGAATGTTCTTTAACCTCCATGCTTTGGGAGGTTTTCCAGACTTTTTCCTGTGGTTGATTTCAAGTTTCATAGCACTGTGATCTCAAAGTGTGCATGATAGGATTTCAATTCTTTTATATTTATTTAGGACTGTTTTGTGACCCAGTATATGATCTATCTTGGAGAATGTTCCATGTACACTCAAGAAGAAAAAATATATTCTGCTGCTTTAGGATGTAGAGTTCTAAATATATCTGTCAAGTCCATCTGGTCCACTGTGTCATTCAGGGCCCTTGTTTCTTTACTGATTTTCTGTATATGATCTGTCATATGTCCATTGCTATAAGTGGAGTATTAAAGTCCCCTGCAATTACCACATTCTTACCAATAAGATTGTTCATGTTTGTGATTGTTTTATATATTTGGGTTCTTCTGAATTCAGTGCATAGACCTTTATAATTCTAAGCTCTTCCTGATGGATAGACCCTGTAATTATTTTATAATGCCCTTTTTCATCTCTTGTTACAGCCTTTACTTTAAAATCTAGTTTGTCTGATATAAGTATGGCTACTTCAGGTTTCTTTTGACTTCCAGTAACATGACAGATAGTTCTCCATCCCCTCACTTTCAATCTGAAGGTGTCCTCAGGTCTAAAATGGGCCTCTTGTAGACAGCAAATAGATGGATCTTATTTTTTTATCCATTCTCATACCCTATGTCTTTTTATTGGAGCATTTAGTCCATTTACATTCAGTGCTATTATTGAAAGATATGGGTTTAGAGCCATTGTGATATATGTAGGTTTCATGCTCGTAGTGATGTCTCTGGTACTTTGTCGTCCTTGCAACATTTCCCTCACAGAGTCCCCCTTAGGATCTCTGTAGGGCTGGTTTAATGGTGATGAATTCCTTCAGTTTTTGTTTGTTTGGGAAAACCTTCATCTCTCCTTCTATTCTGAATGACAGACTTGCTGGATAAAGGATTCTTGGCTCCATATTTTCCCATTTCATATGATTGAAGATTTCTTGCCATTCCTTCCTAGCCTGCCAAGTTTCAGTAGATAGGTCTGCTACTACCTGTATGTGTCTTTGTATGTTAAGGCCTGTTTATCCCTAGCTGCTTTCAGAATTCTCTCTTTATCCTTGTATTTTGCCAGTTTCACTATCACATTTCATGCAGAAGATCAATTCAAGTTATGTCCGAAGGGAGTTCTCTGTGCCTCTTGGATTTCAATGTCTGTTTACCCTCCCAGATCAGGGAAGTTCTCAGCTATGATTTGTTAAAGTATACCTTCAGCCCCTTTCTCTCTCTTCTTCTTCTTCTGGAATTCCTATGATACAGAAATTTTTCCATTTGATTACATCACTTAGTTCTTTAGTTCTCCCTTCATACTCCTGGATTTTTTCCTCTCTCTTTTTCTCAGCTTCCTCTTTTTCCATAATTTTACCTTTTAATGTACCTTTTCTCCCCTCTGCCTCTTCAATCCACTCTGTGGTTGCCTCCATTTTATTTTGTTCCTTATTTATATCATTTTTAAATTCATCATGACTATTTTTTAGTTCCTTGATCTCTGCAGCAGTAGATTCTATGCTGTCTTCTATGCTTTTTTCAAGCCCAGCAATTAATTTTATGACTATTACCCTAAATTCCTGTTCAGTTATATTGCTTATATATGTTTTGATCAATTATTTAGCTGTCACTTCTTCCTGGAATTTCTTTTGAGGAGAAGTCTTCATTTCATCATTTTGGCTAGTTTTCTGTCCCTTGTGAATTTTAAAAGCTTGTTATGTGCTCTGCACCTGAGAGCACTGCTTTATTAAAGGCAGGGGTCATACAGTGTCCAGGCCTGGCCCTTCAGGAGGTGTTTTTTGAAGAGTGTTACTTGCTCTCTGTTGTGACTTTAGTGATTTTATTTCCCTACTCGTAGTGATGTTTTAGACCCTCCATCAGGTGTGCTTTGATTTCTTCCTTGAAGTAGCCCTGGAAATGAAAACAAATAGACACACAAGAAAAAAAAAACATTCAAACACAAAAACAAATCAAACAAACAAAGAATCCAAAAGCAAAAAACCAGAAATACCAGCTACAAGTAAAGAACAGGGTGTAGGTGGTGCTGATGGAAGAGTACATACAGAAAGAGAAATGATAGGGGTCGGGGTGGGGGAGGAATAAAAAATAAACATTGACCAGGCAGAGACTAATGGCTTAATCGAGAGAGAGAGAGAGAGAGAGAGAGAGAGAGGAAAATTAAGAAGGAGGCGGGGACAAAGAAATGAAGATAAAGTTCCCCAGACAGAGAAACTATACAGCTTGATTATTCCAGAAAGAGAGAAAGGAAAGAAGGAAGTGTAGAACATGTATCAAGAGAATGGATAAATATTTCTGCTTAAACAAACCACCAACCATAGTGATCAGCCTAGAAGAAGAGATAAGAAGAAAAGAAAGGAAGAATAGATCTAAATAACAAGAATTGTCCTAGAATTAATCCAGGCAATGCAGCAGCGCTTGTCTGGAGGAGGGGGCTGTCTGGTTCAACACCATTTATCCCACTCCAGTAGTTATGCAGTTACCCATTTCAGAGGGTCTTGGTTTGGTATAGACTGGTCCCACCTTCACTGTGGGCCCTGCTGACCCATCCCTGATGCCCCACCTTAGTGGTTGTGGGGAGAAAAGTAGCGACGGCCCAGTCTCTTCTTCATGGACCCGGTATCCCAAATCACTCTGTTTGAGCCATCCTCACTGTGCTGTGGGGGCAGATGAGGTGGTCTGTCTCGCTCCCCTGACTCCCAAGCCCGGTACTTGGCTGGGATTTAAACTCCTGCTCCGTGCGCCCCAGCACTGGGGAAGTGCCTCTCTCTGCCACCTGATATGTGGTCCCAGCTGCTTTTGTTCTGTACTGCAGCACTTCGGGGAGGGGACTGCTTTCTCCTACTGCAGACTGCACCCCTCACCTACCACCAAATCCGGGGGTGGCTCCCCTCCTCCATAGGTGTGCTAACAGGGCAGCCAGCCCCAGTCCAGAGAAAGTCCCACAGTTAGAGATGGGATCCCTCTCTCTCCTGGTCCGAGCTTTTCCTCTTGTCCAGATACACTCCTATGCTTCCCCAGCCACTCTCTTCCCTTTGTCTCTCAGCAGAAGGAGATCCCTTCCCTTCGTGCCTACCCAGCCTGTTTTATTTCCTCCAGTTCACAATCACCCACCTATGGCCTGTCAGCTTGTGCCGGTGTCTCTTCGGTAGACTCAGTCTCTTTTCCTCCCAGACTTTTGGGGGTTCAGAGTCCTTTGACTTCAACCCTTCATTTGAGAGAGGAGCAAAGTACAGATCCCTCTACCTCTCTGCCATGTCGGCCCCTTCCCCTATTTTCTTGACCAATTTTTAAATATCTTGTTTTCTTAGAATTGAGTTCCAAGAGTTTTTTTTTTTTATATTTTGAGTAAAAGTTAATTAACAGTTGATTTCCAAAAATTTTCTCCTAGTGAAACTTTGGCTAGATATTAACCTCTGTGTCTGGTCTTTAATTTTCTGAACAGTGTCATTTGCCCAGCAGATTTCAATTTAATAAAGTCCAACTTTTAATTTTTTTTCTTCATTTGCCATGCTATTAGTATTGCTCACATTTTTTTTTATTAAGGTATGGTTGACATACAACATTTTATCAGTTTCAAGTGGGTAATATGGTTTGATATTTGTGTATATTGTGAAATGATCACCACAATAAGTGTAGTTAACATCTGTCACCATATATAGTTACTTTTTTTTGGTGGTGAGAATATTTAAGCATTACTCAGGCAGCTTTCAGAGATGTAATGTACTATTATTAGCTATAGTCATAATGCTATACATTACATCTCTACAACTTATAAATGGAAGTTTGTACCTTTGACTCTCCCTTCACCAATTTGCCCAATTGCCACCCTCCACCACCAATCTATTCCCTGTAGCTATAAGGTTTTTTTTTTTTTTTTTTTTTTTTTAAGATTCCACATATAAATGAAATCATGTTATCTTTTTCTGTCTCACTTTTTTTTATGTAGTTAATGCCCTCAAGTTCTGTCCATGTTGTCACAAATCGCCCCATTTTTTGTGGTGAGTGATATATTCCACCGTGTGTGTGTGTGTTTAGTTTTCTTGATCCATTCATCCACTGATGGACGGTTAGGTTATTTTCCTATCTTGCCTATTAACAATAAGCTACAATGAACATAGAGGTGCATAAATCTGAGTTAGTGTTTTCCTTTATTTTTTTGGGGGGGGGGGAATACCCAGGAGAATTGCTGGATTATTATCCTAGTTCTATTTTTACTTTTTTGAGGAAACTCCAACCTATATTCCATAATAGCTGTACTCATTTCCATTATGACTAACAATAAACAAGGATTTCCTTTTCTTCTTATCCTGAGAAAAACTTATTATTTCTTATCTGTTTGATAATAGATATCCTAACAGATGAGAAGTGATACCTCATTGTATTTGATTTGGATTTTCCTTATGGTGAGTGAGCTTGGGCATCTTTTCATCTGTCTGTTGGCCATCTATATGTTTTCTTTGGGAAAAAAAGGTCTACTCATGTCTTCTACCCATTAAAAATTTTTTTAATGCTTATTTTTGAGAGAGATAGAGCATGAGCAAGGATAGGCAGATACAGACCTGAAGCAGGGTCCGAGCTGTCAGCAAAAAGCCCAATGTGGGGCTTGAACCCATGAACTGTGATATCATGACCTGAGCCAAAGTCGGATGCTCAACCACCTGAGCCACCATGTGCCCCTCTTCTGACCATTTTTAGTCAGATTATTTGGGGTTTTGGTGTTGACTTGCAGACGTTCTTTAAATATTTTGGATATTAACCCCTTATATACAAGATTTGCAATTCCAAATGATATAAGTAATGGAGATATGTAAAAAGTTTCTTGAGGGGAAGAAGAAGGATAGCCTGTATGCACTTAGTTTTCTTTCCCTTTGCGACATTACATTCATGTGGTATCTACATGTTTTTTTTTTAATATGAAATTTATTGTCAAATTGGTTTCCATACAACACCCAGTGCTCATCCCAAAAGGTGCCCTCCTCAATACCCATCACCCACCCTCCCACCACCCCCCCCCATCAACCCTCAGTTTGTTCTCAGTTTTTAAGAGTCTTATTCTTTGGCTCTCTCCCACTCTAACCTCTTTTTCTTCCTTCCCCTCCCCCATAGACTTCTGTTAAGTTTCTCAGGATCCACATAAGATGAAAACATATCGTATCTGTCTTTCTCTGTATGACTTATTTCACTTAACACTTTCCAGTTCCATCCACGTTGTTACAAAGGGCCATATTTCATTCTTTCTCATTGCCACGTAGTACTCCATTGTGTATATAAACCACATTTTCTTTATTCATTCATCAGTTGATGGACATTTAGGCTCTTACCATACTTTGGCTATTGTTGAGAGTGCTGCTATAAACATTGGGGTACAGGAGCCCCTATGCATCAGTACTCCTGTATCCCTTAGGTAAATTCCTAGCAGTGCTATTGCTGGGTCATAGGGTAGGTCTATTTTTAATTTTGGGGGGAACCTCCACACTGTTTTCCAGAGTGGCTGCACCAATTTGCATTCCCACTGACAGTGCTAGACGGTTCCCATTTCTCCACATCCTCGCCAGCATCTATAGTCTCCTGATTTGTTAATTTTAGCCATCTGACTGGCATGAGGTGATATCTGAGTGTGGTTTTGATTTGTATTTCCCAGATGAGGAGTGACATTGAGCATCTTTTCATGTGCCTGTTGGCCATGTGGATGTCTTCTTTAGAGAAGTATCTATTCATCTTTTCTGCCCATTTCTTCACTGGATTATATGTTTTTTGGGTGTGGAGTTTGGTGAGCTCTTTATAGATTTTGGATACTAGCCCTCTGTCCGATATGTCATTTGCAAATATCTTTTCCCATTCCATTGGTTGCCTTTTAGTTTTGTTGGTTGTTTCCTTTGGTATACAGAAGTTTTTATCCACATGAGGTCCCAATAGTTCATTTTTGCTTGTAATTCCCTTGCCCTTGGGGATGTGTCAAGTATGAAATGCTGCAGCTGAGGTCAGAGAGGTCTTTTCCTGCTTTCTCCTCTAGGGTTTTGATGGTTTCCTGTCTCACATTCAGGTCCTTTATCCATTTTGAGTTTTTTTTTTTGTGAATGGTGTGAGAAAGTGGTCTAGTTTCAGCCTTCTGCATGTTGCTGTCCAGTTCTCCCAGCACCATTGGTTAAAGAGACTGTCTTTTTTCCATTGGATGTTCTTTCCTGCTTTGTCAAAGATTAGTTGGGGCGCCTGGGTGGCGCAGTCGGTTAAGCGTCCGACTTCAGCCAGGTCACGATCTCGCGGTCCGTGAGTTCGAGCCCCGCGTCGGGCTCTGGGCTGATGGCTCAGAGCCTGGAGCCTGTTTCCGATTCTGTGTCTCCCTCTCTCTCTGCCCCTCCCCCGTTCATGCTCTGTCTCTCTCTGTCCCAAAAATAAATAAACGTTGAAAAAAAAAATTTAAAAAAAAAAAAAAAAAAAAAAAAAAGATTAGTTGGCCATACGTTTGTGGGTCTAGTTCTGGGGTTTCTATTCTATTCCATTGGTCTATGTGTCCGTTTTTGTGCCAATACCATGCTATCTTGATGATGACAGCTTTGTAGGAGAGGCTAAAGTCTGGGATTGTGATGTCTCATGCTTTCGTCTTCTTCTTCAAAATTACTTTGGCTATTCGGAGTCTTTTGTGGTTCCATGCAAATTTTAGGACTGCTTGTTCTAGCTTTGAGAAGAATGCTGGTGCAATTTTGATGGGGATTGCATTGAATGTGTAGATAGCTTTGGGTAGTATTGACATTTTAACAATATTTATTCTTCCAATCCACGAGTATGTAATGTTTTCCCATTTCCTTATATCTTCTTCAATTTCCTTCATAAGTTTTCTATAGTTTTCAGCATACAGATCTTTTACATCTTTGGTCAGGTTTATTCCTAGGTATTTTATGATTCTTGGTGCAATTGTGAATGGGATCAGTTTCTTTATTTGTTTTTCTGCTACTTCATTATTAAATGTATAAGAATGCAACTGATTTCTGTACACTGATTTTGTATCCTGCGACTTTGCTGAATTCATGTATAGGTTCTAGCAGACTTTTGGTGAAGTCTGTTGGGTTTTCCATGCATAATATCATGTCATCTGCAAAAAGCGAAAGCTTGACTTCATCTTTGCCAATTTTGATGCCTTTGATTTCCTTTTGTTGTCTGATTGCTGATGCTAGCATTTCCAACACTGTGTTAAACAACTGCGGTGAGAGTGGACATCCCTGTCATGTTCTTGATCTCAGGGGGAAAGCTCTCAGTTTTTCCCCATTGAGGATGATATTAGCTGTGGGCTTTTCATAAATGGCTTTTATAATCTTTAAGTATGTTCCTTCTATCTGGAATTTCTTGAGGGTTTTTATTAAGAAGGATGCTGAATTTTGTCATATGCTTTTCTGCATCAATTGACAGGAACATATGGTTCTTACCTTTTATTAACGTGATGTATCATATCGATTGATTTGCGAATGTTGAACCAGCCCTGCATCCCAGGGATGAATCCCACTTGATCATGGTGAATAATTCTTTTTATATGCTGTTGAATTCGATTTGCTAGTATCTTATTGAGAATTTTTGCATCCATATTCATCAGGGATATTGGCTTGTACTTCTTTTTACTGGGTCTCTGTCTGGTTTGGGAATCAAAGTAATGCTGGCTTCATAGAATGAGTCTGGAAGTTTTCCTTCCCTTTCTATTTTTTTGGAATAGCTTGAGAAAGAAAGGTATTATCTCTGCTTTAAATGTCTGGTAGAATTCCCCAGGGAAGCTATCTGGTCCTGGAATCTTATTTGTTCGGAGATTTTTGATAGCTGATTCAATTTCTTCGCTGGTTATGGGTCTATTCAAGTTTTCTATTTCTTCCTGTTTGAGTTTTGGAAGTGTGTGGGTGCTTAGGAATTTGTCCATTTCTTCCAGGTTGTCCAATTTGTTGGCATATAATTTTTCATAGTATTCCCTGATAATTGCTTGTATGTCTGAGGGATTGGTTGTTAATAATTCCATTTTCATTCATGATTTTATCTATTTGGGTCATCTTCCTTTTCTTTTTGATAAGCCTGGCTGAGGTTTATCAATTTTGCTTATTTTTTCAAAAAACCAACTCTTGGTTTCATTGATCTGCTCTACAGTTTTTTTACATTCTATATTGTTTATTTCTGCTATGATCTTTATTATTTCTCTTCTTCTGCTGGATTTGGAGTGTCTTTGCTGTTCTGCTTCTATTTCCTTTAGGTGTGCTGTTAGATTTTGGATTTGGGATTTTTCTTGTTTCTTGAGATAGGCCTGGATTGCAATGTATTTTCCTCTCAGGACTGCCTTCGCTGCATCCCAAAGCATTTGGATTGTTGTATTTTCATTTTCGTTTGTTTCCATATATTTTTTAATTCCTTCTCTAGTTGCCTGGTTGACCCACTCATTCTTTAGTAGGGTGTTCTTTAACCTCCATGCTTTTGGAGGTTTTCCAGACTTTTTCCTGTGGTTGATTTCAAGCTTCATAGCATTGTGGTCTGCAAGTGTGCATGGTATGATCTCTTTTACATTTATTGAGGACTGTTTTGTGACCCAGTATGTGATCTATCTTAGAGAATGTTCCATATGCACTCTAGAAGAAAGTATATTCTGTTGCTTTGGGATGCAGAGTTCTAGAAATATCTGTCAAGTCCATCTGATCCAATGTGTCATTCAGGGCCCTTGTTTCTTTATTGATCCTGTGTCTAGATGATCTATCCATTGTTGTAAGTTTAGTATTAAAGTCCCCTGCAATTTCCACATTCTTATCAATAAGGTTGCTTATGTTTGTGAGTAATTGTTCTATATATTTGGGGGCTCCCATATTTGGCCCATAGACATTTATAAGTGTTAGGTCTTCCTGATGGATAGATCCTGTAATATATAATGCCCTTCTTCATCTCTTGTTACAGCCTTTAAAGTCTAGTTTGTCTGATAGAAGTATGGCTACTCCAGCTTTCTTTTGACTTCCACTAGCATGATAAATAGTTTTCCCTCCCCTCACTTTTAATCTGAAGGTGTCCTCAGGTCTAAAATGCATCTCTTGGGGCGCCTGGGTGGCGCAGTCGGTTAAGCATCCGACTTCAGCCAGGTCACGATCTCGCGGTCTGTGAGTTCGAGCCCCGCGTCAGGCTCTGGGCTGATGGCTCAGAGCCTGGAGGCTGTTTCCGATTCTGTGTCTCCCTCTCTCTCTGCCCCTCCCCCGTTCATGCTCTGTCTCTCTCTGTCCCAAAAATAAATAAACGTTGAAAAAAAAAATTTAAAATGCATCTCTTGTAGACAGCAAATAGATGGGTCTTGTTTTTTTTATCCATTCTGATACCCTATGTCTTTTGGGTGGCGCATTTAGTCCATTTACATTCAGTATTATTATAGAAAGATATGGGTTTAGAGTCATTGTGATGTCTGTAGGTTTCATGCTTGTAGTGATGTCTCTGGTACTTTGTCTCACAGGATCCCCTTTAGGATCTCTTGTAGGGCAGGTTTAGTGGCGATGAAATCCTTCAGTTTTTGTTTGTTTGGGAAGACCTTTATCTCTCCTTGTATTCTAAATGACAGACTTGCTGGATAAAGGATTCTCGGCTGCATGCTTTTTTCTGTTCATCACATGGAAGATTTCCTGCCATTCCTTTCTGACCTGCCAAGTTTCAGTAGATAAATCCATCAGTAGTCTTATCAGTCTCCCTTTATATGTTAGAGCATGTTTATCCCTAGCTGCTTTCAGAATTTTCTCTTTAACCTTGTATTTTGCCAGTTTGACTATGATATGTTGTGTAGAAGATCGATTCAAGTTACGTCTGAAGGAGTTCTCTGTGCCTCTTGGATTTCAGTGCCTTTTTCTTTCGCTAGATCAGGGAAGTTCTCAGCTATGATTTGTTCAAATATACCTTCAGCTCCTTTCTCTCTCTCTTCCTCCTCTGGAATCCCTATTATACAGATATTATTGTGTTTCATCTCATCACTTAGTTCTCTGATTTTCCCCTCATACTCCTGGATTTTTTTAAATCTTTTTCTCAGCTTCCTGTTTTATCATAATTTTATCTTCTAATTCACCTATTCTCTCCTCTGTCTCTTCAATCCGAGCTGTGATCACCTCCATTATTTTGCAGCTCATTTATTACATTTTTCAGCTCCTCCTGTTTCTTAGTCCCTTGATATCTGTAGCAATAGATTCTCTGCTGTCCTCTGTACTTTTTTCAAGCCCAGTGATTAATTTTATGAGTATTATTTTAAATTCATTTTCTCTTACATTGCTTAAATCGTTTTTGGTCAGTTCGTTAGCTGTTGCTACTTCCTGGAGTTTATTTTGAAGAGAATTCTTCCGTTTCATCATTTTGGATAGTCCTTGGAGTGGTGTGGAACTGCAGGGCTCTTCCCGTGCTCTCTGGAGTAACTTGTGTTGGTGGCTGGGGCCGCAGTCAGACCTGATGTCTGCCCCCAGCCCACCACTGGGGCCACAGTTAGACTGGTGTGTACCTACCTTATCTTCCCTTCTCCCAGGGGCAGGACTCACTGTGGAGTGGTGAGTGTATATATACATATATACACTCACTTGTGGCCCCTGTCTAGGCTACTTGCACACTGCCAGGCTTGTGGTGCTGCTTCTATGGGATCTGGCGTATTAACCAGTGTGGATCCACAAGGTGCACAGGGGTGGGAGGGGCAGACTCAGCTCACTTTGCCTTCCGTGGTTCGCTTCATGAGGGGCCCTGAGGCACCGGGAGGGAGGCAGAGCCATCAGAGGGATGGATCCACAGAAGCACAGCTTTGGGTGTTTGCGTGGTACAAGCAGGTTCCCTGACAGGAACTGGTTCCCTTTGGGATTTTGGCTGGGGGATGGGTGAGGGAGATGGTGCTGGCCAGCGCCTTTGTTCCCCGCCAAGATGAGCTCTGTCCTCTGGGGCTCAACACCTCTCCCTCCCGGTGTCCTCTAGCCCTCTACATGTTGTCTTTAAGCAACTGATGAGAGTGCTGTCCCTGTAGGAGTTTTTGTTCAGAATATCAAGTTCTGCAATGGCAATCACCTTATAGTAAAATTCAGAAAAGTTAAGAGACAGCCCCAGGTGGATTGTGTGTGTAGAGTGCATCTCTTTTTTGCCTTTAACAAAAGCCCCATGTATACTCCTTGGAAACTTTTTTTTTTTTTTTTTGATCATCACCACATGCAGCTTTAACAAATTGTTCCAGAAGTAATCTCCCTTAATTTTCATAAAGAAGACATGACTCTCTGGATTAGTTGCATTGGCTTCAAATACTTATTTCCCACTTACATTAATGTATAGATCATTCAGATAGAAAACCACTAAAAAACATGATTTTCAGTGACCCATATATACAACATATAATCCAAGACTACAGAATACACATTCTTTTTAAATGCATATAGAAAATTCTCCAGCTTAAGCCATATGTTAGGCCACAAAATAAGTCAATAAATATAACAAGACTGAAATGATACCAAACATCTTTTTAACTACAGCAGTATGAAACTAGAAATCAACTATAAGAAAGTGAAAGAAAACGTGGAGATGAAACAACATGCTGCTAAACAATCAACGTGTCAATGATGAAATCCAAGAGGAAATTCAAAAATACCCTGATACGAATGAAAATGGAACTAGAATCAGCAGTTCTAAGGGAAAGTTTAGGGGGATAAAGGCCTACCTCAGGAAAAATGCAAAATAAACATTTAACTTTACACTGGAAGGAACTCAAGAAGGAAGAACAAACAAAGCCAAAAGTTAGAAGGAAGAAGATAATAAAAATCAGTGGAAATAACACTAATTATAAAAATTAGTGGAAATAAAACCAAAACTAAGTAAATATAGAAAAAAATCAGTAATACTAAAACTGATTCCTTGAAAAGATAAACAAAATTAATAAACCTTCAGGTAGGCTCACCAGGAAAAAAGTAGGGAGAGCTCAAATCCAGAGTGAAAGGAGAGAAGTTATAATTTTCAGCACAGAAATATGTTAGGTACTATGAGCAATTCATTGCCAAACAATTGGAAAACTTAGATGAAATGGAAAAATTTTTGTAAATACACAACCTTCTAAGATCGAATCATGAAGAAATAAACAATTGATTTCAAGTAATTAAACTGAATCAGTAATTTTATTTATTTTTTTAAATTTATTTTGACAGCATGAGCAGGGGAGGGGCAGAGAGAGAATCCCATGCAGGCTCCATGTTGTCAGGCCAGAACCTGATGCAGGACTTTTCCCTGGAAATGGGAAATCATGACCTGAGCTGAAATCAAGAGTCGGGTGCTCAAGTGACAGCCATCAAGGTGCCCCTGAATCAGTAATTTTAAAACTTTCCCAAAAGACAAAAAAATCTGAGACCAATGGTTTCACATGTGTGTTTTTCAAACATTTAATTAAGAGTTCATACTGGAGTACCTGGGTGGCTCAGTCAGTTAAGCCTAGGACTCTTGTTTGTGGCTCAGGTCATGATCTCACGGTCTGTGAGACTGAGTCTCACATTGGGCTGCACACTGAGAGGATGGATTTTACTTGGGATTCTCTCTCTCCTTCTCTTCCTGTCTCTCCTGCACTCATGCTCTCTGTATCAAAATAAATAAACTTCCCAAAAATAAAAAAAAGAGAAAAGATTACATATACTTCTTAAATTGTTAAAAAATTTTTTTGAAAGCCCAGCATTACCATGATAGCAAAACCTGACAAAGACATCACAATAAAAGGAAATTACATGGCCAGTGTCCCTGATGAACAGATGCAAACCCCTTAACAAGATATTAGCAAACCAAATTCAATAATATATTAAGAGGAAGATAAATCATGATCAGGTAGGATTTATTCCAGGTTCAACATCTGCATATCAATCCATGTTACAAACCACATTAAGAAAATGAAGGATAAAATGCAGATGATCATCTCAATACATGTAGGAAAACCATTTGTAGAGGAAAATTTCAAATCTATACCTATTCCCACGAAACATCTAGATTATGAAAAGTTTGTATGAACAAAGTTTGATGAACTAATAGCCTGGTGATTGAGAAGATACAACAGAGTATCAGAGCATTTCAGTTTAGTTTTAGGTTTGCATGACAAAATCAGGAGCTGTGAGGATTCATTCATAGAGCGACATTTACAAAGGCTTCTTGGCATGCCCAGTTTATTTTTCTCTCCCATCATCCTCGAGGTGATGTGACTTACCTTTCCTAGAACAAGGCAAATTCTTTACAAGGTCCTCTCCAGAATAGTCCCAGTGGTGGCATATGATTTTTCCCTGGAACATAGTAATTGTGCAGTATTCATGGATGTTGCAAAATGAGATCTTCTGTGCCAGAAACAAGAGAAAATATTCTACAGCTGTAATGCATCTGGTCTATTTACATTTGGCACCAGGGTTCTAGCTACTTACAAAGATGATTTTTCTTTGTTATCATCTAGATTCTCCAAAGAACTATTTCCAAAAAACATTAAATGTGTTATGCGATGGTGTGACCTGTGTTCCTAGTATATGACAAATAACTTCCATCCTGATGCTTAAAAGACAAAGGCTCTCAAGCATCTTAGCTATTAATTAGAAGCAATCTATTTTAAGTATTCTCCAGCCACTTGACTATGTAGTGCTCCTGTGGTTCAAAAGTGAATGGTTTCCAATATCTAGAGTATCATTTTGCGTAAAAATGTATAGCAACAATTATACAGAAGTTAAGAGCATAATTTAGGTTATAATGCAACATTTTTTGAATGTCTAAAAATTGGACATTATCTTTTGAAGCAGAAGTATTTTTTTTTTCTATTTTGAAATACTGGAAAGATAAGTTTGTTGGCAGTGTTTTCTCACTTTTTCTTGTGATATGAATGTAGATGCTGTTCAAACTGGAAACTTTGTTGGTGGTATTACTATTTCAGAAAGGATAATCTTAGAAATTTTGTTAAAAGTAAGCTTGATTTATTTATCAATGCAGGCATTGATAAAATGCACTTATAGAAATATTCCAATTTTTGTGTCAGAATAGAAAATACAATATTCCCACCAATGAAATAATTCTATTTGAGTCATTTCATGAGTTTGCTGGGTTCTTTAATAGGAGTCCTTTATAAAACCCTCTGGTAAGACTTATTCATAACTAAGTAATACACTTATTCTAAGATATGCACATAGCAAAAAAAATTACTTAAGCTACCTGTTTGGTTCTGCAAAAGTAGTTTTTTGCTTGTTTATTTATATTGTGTGTCCACCGTGTATATTGAATAGTTTTCAAGTAAATGGAAACAGTGTCTTGATGAGGAGGCAAATATTTTTTTCAATTTACCCAGAGGTACCATGTGGGTTAGGAGATTTTAGTTTTTATTATTTTAGGTTTTGAACTTATGCTTGTTACTAATAAAAAGCTTTTATGTATTTATGTTACTACTAAAAGCTTTGAGAGTAGAAATTTACCTTGCTTTTTCATTAGCGGCAACTTTGGGGTTACTAACTTGCATATTGTAAAAATGCAAAAATACTGGCTATACTTAAGTCAAATTAAACTAAACTTGGTAGGGCAGAGAAATCAAGATTTAATAGTAAGTAAATCCAGTTTTCTCTCCAAAGCTAACTCCTTGTTCCCTTTCACACATGGACCCCAGCAGAGGGAAGCTAGGCAACTCTCAACAGTTACCAGCTAATTTTCACTCCAAGGAAGGAATCTAGTTGTTGTTTTTAATTCACCAAGTTGTGTGACCCAACCTTAGCCTGCCCTGCTCTGTGGGTTAGAAATGCCTCCCTCATTTCATTCATGAAGTGACCCCAGCCAGTGACTCAGCCACAGGCATTCCTATGGTAATGACCTTCCTTGTTTGGGTAGCTTTATTTTTTTTAGTTGCAAATTTCCTTTTGCTTAAATTCAGAGATTAAGTTCTCTTCCTGGGAAGTGCCTCTTAAATTAGAAAAATTACATGGTGAAGTCCTCCTTAATATTTAATATGGCCAATTCTTCATAAAACTTCAGTGTACCATAATGTTCCTTTTCAGAGGACTTTCTCCTTTGTTCTTTGGTTGTATGTTAGGGTGTTTGTCTTTCATTAATAGGTCTTTCCAATGTCTTTCTCAAATTCCAATTTTACAGTATAGAAGAAATGGGCTAGCAGTTGAGTAGTGGGTCTCTTCCGTAGCATATTTACTTGACATTTTCCCCCTGATGTTAGCTGCATCAAAGCATTTCTGTATCTCAAGACACAATTTCCGATTGATCTGAATGATAACTGATTAGATCAATAGGTACCAACAATTAATGCAGTCCTAGATATTAACTCAGACTGCTCATTATAATTTAAAAAAAATTATTTCAATTATAATGTAGCTTTTCAAATGACATTATTGAACATTAATATTGGTAACCATAGAACCTCAAAATTGTCATAAACCAAAAAGGATTAATGAGCCCGGGGTGGGGGAGAGCTGGAGAGTCATATTCTACCTTGAGAGTGACTGCATGTTTACCAGCCTCCAAACATTCTGCTGAGGATGCTTACCTGTCCTTCATGACTGAGTAGTGAGCCACCTGCACAAAAACCTAATAATATATCACACCAGGAAACAGCAGGCCCAGCTCCCTGCATAAGTCACACATAGGGAAAACACATTCCTTCCATTTCTAAAATTTTTTCTTTCATTTCCTCCCTTATATTAATGAGGTGATTGAGCAAATTAATCTGTAAATCCCTTCAGGAGAAAGCATTCTAATTTTCTTTTAAGAACTTCTATTGTTACATAAGAATATCTCATTAAGCTTTACTTTATCCTAGGGAACAGGAAGGCAGCAGGTGATAAAAGAATGAAAAAGATTTTTTAAAGTTATGTTTTTTACCAAAGAAAATTAAAAGGTGTTAAATACACTTTTAAATTATGCATTTTCTTAAAGCCAGGAGTTGAGCATCTGTTTGACTTCCTTTCTAGAGGCTTTTTATGACAATTTCTTCTCTATACAGTGGCAGTGTGAAATGCTTTGACATTATTAAACCTGCTAAAGCCTATTCCCAAGTTTAGGACTTATCTGGTAAGCTGAATAGTTTCCCTTTTGAGTACAATTATGTAGAAACTTCTCATCTGAGTTTTAATATCTTACATTTATCATTTTTATTCAGGGCTCTAAAGTAGAATGATTTTTGTAGCCTTCAGGCAGAGATATTATAAGCAAGATGAAGAGTAAAATCAAATTCTTGTTGTGTATTTGAAAGCTTAACTTGTTTGAAAATATCATACAAACTGGTATTCCTGAAGGAAACACAATAGTGGATGTTAAGTTCCCATTCCTTTAAATTCTTGTTTGTTATTTTCAAATGAAACTTGTCTTTCACATTTAAACATGGTTGCCCCATCACATATCAAGTATTTTTACAATCTATTGCTAAAATGTTGGTAGATTCTTAGGATTTTGAAGTGGGTAAAACATTTATGCAGTGTCTCTGATTTTCTTTTCTCCTAAGATCATTATATCCCCCTTCTCTGTTTCACATCAAAAAAAAAAAAAAAAGTCAATTCAAGAAAGGGTTATAATGGATTGACAGTAATTAGTATGAAAAGCATTTTCCTGTCAGCACTGTCATCTTCCTTCTCAAAAAGTCAGTGTTACAGAATGGTATATCTATATTCATACATTTTAGTAACACACATAGCTATATATAATAGTAATGGTACTCTGAGCACTGATGAAAGAACTTATAGTTTTGTGATCAGTATGACTTTCTTTCTAACTGGAATCAGACCATATGAATTTTCAATGAACTTTTTTTTTATAGGAGTTGGAGAACTTGCCTTGGTTATACATAAAAATGTATTTCATTATACAGGATTTTTAACAGTATGCTATATTTTTGTACCATGACATAAAGAACATTTTTGTTAGTGGATATTTAGTTGATTCTCAAGGTAAGTTTAGGCTTTTCCAACCCCCCACCCACCTTAATAACATGAAAGGGAGCACAGTCTGGGCACCACAAGGGGCCTGTGATCACAGCAAACACCAGGTCCTCTCGCCTACATCTGCCCTGGATGTCCTGGGGCACAAGGAAAAAGAAGTCTCCTTTTAAAAGAACTAACATTGAAAGAGCCAATCCTAGAACTCTGTCAAGCAGGGAGCTGCTGAAAATCTCTCCTGGTGGGAGGGGCTGACGGTCTACACTTCTCTACCTTGAAAGCACAGATCAGTGCACAGACCAGGTACCATAACCAGCCTGCCTCCTTGGTAATTCCATTGCCCTTAGCCCACAGCAACCCTAGCTATCCCACCAAAAGCACCATAGGGCCATGGACACTGGAACACTCCTGGTTAGGATTCACTACAGCTGCAGCCTCTGTGTCAAGGTGATACAGGTACAAAGCACCACAGAACACTCCAGGCCCTAACTATTTTGGATATAGATGTCTTGCTAAGGCACCCTGGTGAAGGGTTCTGGTACCCAGAACCCAACAGGGTGCCCCCTGCACAGAGTGCTTAGGAATCTCTAACCCATGCCTCCCTCAGTTCTGGCCAACCCACCAGGATCCCTCAAATTGCCTTCACTTTGGCAGGACAGCTGAAGCTTGTCCTTTCAGCATATAGAACCCTGGGTCTCCATGGCCTGCACCCACTTCAGCTGTCCTTCTAGGGTGTCCAGTGTGTGAAGAGCCCCAGGACTCCCACCCCAGGACAGCTCCAGCCAACCAGTGAAAGCCACTAAGTACATACAGTCTATATAGCCGACAACCATACATGAGACATTGCGTCAAATTTAGGAGAAGCAGCTCTTCTGTGAAACCATAGAAACACACACAGAACATCAAAAAATGGGGAGACAGAAGAATGTATTTCAAAAGAATGAGAACAAGTCTCAGGAAAAGAACTAAATGAGATGGAGATAAGCACTATGCCTGATTAAGAATTTAAAGTAATGATCGTAAAGATACTTAGTAGGCTGGAGAGAAGAGTGAAGGAACTCAGTGAGACCATCAATAAAGAGACAGAAAATATAAAAAGAGAACCAATTAGAATTGAAGAATACAGTATCTGAAAAAAATACAATAGAGGGTATCAACACTAGCAGATGCCTAAGTATGTTAGTCTTCTGGAAGACAGGGTAATAGAAAGCACACAAACTAAACAGCAAAAAGAGAAACAGATTTTTAAAATTAAGACAGGTTACAGGATCTCTTAAACGTTAAGTAAACGCGTATTGACATTATAGAGGTCCCACAAAAAAAAGAAGGGAAGGAGAAGAACACTTTTTTGAAGAAGTACTAGCTGAAAACTTCCCTACCCTAGGGGAGGAAATAGACATCCAAGTTCAAAAAGCACTGAGAGTTCCAAACAAGATAAACCCAAGGAGGTCCAAAATACCACACATAATTAAAATGTCAAAGGTTAAAAAGAATTTTAAAAGCAGCAAGAGAGAAGCACAATTTTTGTACAAGGGAAACCTTATAAAACTACCGGTTTTTCAGCAGAAAATTTGCAGGCCAGAGGGTGTGGTACGACTTATTCAAAGTGTTAAAATAGAAAAAAATCCTATAACCAAGAATACTTTACCTAGCAATTTTGTCATTTAGAATTGAAAGAGAGACAGGACACCTGGGTGGCTCAGTTGGTTAAGTGGCCGACTTCAGCTCAGGTCATCATCATGCGGTCTATGAGCTCAAATCCTGTGTCAGGCTCTGTGCTGATAGCTTAGAGCCGGGAGCCTGCCTTGGATTCTGTCTCCCTCTCTCTGTCCCACTTCTGGTTGCTTGCTCTGTCTCTCAGAAATAAACATTAAAAAAATAAAAAAAAATAATTGAAGGAGAGACAAAAGTTTAAAGGAGTTAATCACTACTAATCTAGTCTTACAAGAAAGGTTAAAAGGACATCTTTAAGTGGAAAAGAAAATGCCATAATTAGATGTAAGAAAATTATTATAAAAAGACATACAAGATGATGGCATATACATAAAATGTGGATAAGTAAAAAAAAAGTTTAGACTGTTTGAACTTCATCTTAATATAGACCAGTATATACTTAGGATGTGCTATATCAACCTCATGGTAACCACAAACTCAAAACCTTAAGAGACACACAAAAAATAAACAGCAAGAAAGCCAAACATAACACTACAGAGACTCATCAGTCACAAAGAGAGCAAGAGAAAGAGAAAGAAATGGGAAAGAACTACAGAAACAACAATATGGCACTAAGCACATACTTGCCAGTAATTACTTTAAATGGAAATGGACTAAATGCTTCAATTAAAATATATAGGGTAGCAGAATGGATTAAAAAACAGAATCATATATATGCTGCCTACAAGAAATTTACCTCACATAGGGAGACACATACAGAATGGAAGTGAAGGGATGGACAAACATTTACCATGCAAATGGAAGCAAAAAAAGAAAAAAAAGTCAGGGTAGTGATGTCTCTATCAAGTAAAATAGAGTTTAAAACAAACATTGTAATAAGAGACAAAGAAGGACGTTATTTAATGATAAAGGGATCAAACAAGAGGATTTAACAAATAAATTGAAAATAATACATTAATAGTAGGGGATTTTAAACACCCACTTCCATCAGTGGATAAATCATTCAGGAAGATCAATCAATAATGAAACAGCGTCTTTGAATGACACATTAGACCAGAATGAACTAATAGATACATACAAAATATTCTATCCAAAAACAACAGAGTACACCTTCTTGTCAATGCACATGGAACAATGTCTGGAATAGAACACATGCCAGGTTACAAATAAAGTCTCAGTAAATTTAATTAGACTGAAATCAGAAACAAACCCATGCTCATACAGTCAATTAATCTATGACAAAGGAGCCAAGAATATACAATTGGGGAAAGACAGTCTCTTCGACAAATGGTGCTGAGAATACTGGACAAATGAAAATGGACCACTGTCATACACCATACACAAAAATAAACTCAAAATGTATTAAAAACCTAAATGTAAGATGTGAAACTATAGAAGAGAACATAGGTAGTAATTTCTATGACATCAACTGTAGGAATATTTTTCTAGTTAGGTCTCCTACAGCAAGGGAAACAAAAGCAAAAATGAACTATTGGGACTACATAAAAATAAAAAGCTTTTGCACAGAAAAGAAAACCATCAACAAAAGCAAGAGGCAACCTATTAAATGGAAGAAATATATACATTCAAATGATATATCTGATAAGGGGTTAATGTACAAAATACATCAAGACCTTCTACACTCAACACCAAAAAAAAAAAACAAAAAAACCCAGGGGCGCCTGGGTGGCGCAGTCGGTTGGGCGCCCGGCTTCAGCCAGGTCACGATCTCACGGTCCGTGAGTTCGAGCCCTGCGTCGGGCTCTGGGCTGATGGCTCAGAGCCTGGAGCCTGTTTCTGATTCTGTGTCTCCCTCTCTCTCTGCCCCTCCCCCGTTCATGCTCTGTCTCTCTCTGTCCCAAAAATGAATAAACGTTGAAAAAAAAAACCCAAAAAACAGTATTATTAAAAAATGGACAGAAAACATAAACATTTTTCCAGAGAAGACATCCAGATGGTCACAAGACACATAAAAAAGATGCTCGTCACTAATCATCAGGGAAATGCAAATCAAAACCACAATGACATATCACCTTACACCCGTTAGAATGGCTAAAATCAAAGACAAGAAATAACAAGTTTTGACAAGGATATGAAGAAAAGGAACCCTCATGTACTGTTGGTGGGAATGCAATGTGATACAACCATTATGGAATACAATATGGAATTTTCTTAAACAATTAGAAATAGAAATATCATAGGATCCAATAATTCCACTACTGGGTATTTACCCAGAGATAATGTAGGCATTAATTCAAAAAAGATACATGTACCCCTGTCTTTATTTCAGCATTATTTGCAGTAGCCAAGAAAAGGAAGGAACTTAAGTGTCCATCAACAGATGAATGGATAAGGAAGATGTTGTATATAGGTAATGGATTATTATGCAGCCACAAAAAGAACGAGATTTTGCCATTTGTGACAACATGGATAGACCTAGAGTATACTATGGTAAGTGAATGAAGTCATTCATATGTGGTTTTAAATTTAAAAAACCACACCCAAACACACATAAAAAGCACAATTATATATATAAATCATGAGAATTGATGGTTGCTGGGAGAAGGAGGGTCACATTATGGGCAAAATGGGTGAAGGGGAGTGCAGATACAGGCTTCCAGTTTTGAAATCTATAAATAATAGGAATAAAAGTCACAGCATATGGAATGTAATCAGTGGTACTATAAGAGCATTGTATGGTGACAACTGTAGCTACACTTGTGGTGAGCAGAGGATAATGTATGGAGAAGTTAAATCACTATGTAGTACACCTAAAACTAATAGAACATTGTGTATCAACTCAGTGAAATAAAAAAATTATAAAAGTAGGGGCGCCTGGGTGGCTTAGTTGGTTAAGAGTCCAACTTCTCCTCAGGTCATGATCTCGCGGTTTGTGGGTTCGAGCCCTGCTTTGGGCTCTGTGCTGACAGCTCAGAGCCTGGAGCCTGCTCCAGATTCTATGTCTCCCCGTCTCTCTACCCACACCTTCTCACACTCTGTGTATGTCTGTCTCTCAATAATAAATAAATGTTAAAATTTTTTTTTAAATTATAAAAGCGCAACATTTTTCTTTGCATCAATTTTAAGATATTTTAAGGAAGCGTTTCTGAGTTTAAAATTATGCATATTTGAAGAAGATGGCTGCGCAGGAGGACGCTGGGCTCACCGCATCCTGCTGATCACTTAGATTCCACCTACACCTGCCTAAATAACTCAGAAAACTGCCACAAGACTAGCAGAATGGAGTCTCTGGAGCCAAGCGCTGACAAGAGGCCCACAGAAGAGGGTAGGAAGGGCAGAGAGGCGGTGCGCACTACAGGGACTGGCAGGAGGGAGCCGGGGCGGAGGGGCCGGATGGAGTGTGTTCTGACAACAAGCGGGACTTAACATCTGGAAGGTTATAAGTTAACAGCTCTGCTTGGAGAGCCGGAGGGCTGGAGGACAACAGGAGGGAGAGTTGTTGAGCGCCGGACGGACGACAGAGCTCAGCTTGGCATCTCCCTTGCCAGCGCCATCTCCCTCGCCCATCCTCCAGCCAAAATCCCAAAGGGAACCAGTTCCTGCTAGGGAACTTTCTTGTACCGCACAAACCCCCAATGCTGTGCTTCTGTGGATACATCCCTCCGGCGGGTCTGACTCCCTCCCAGTGCTGCAGGGCCCCTCCCAAAGCGGAAAAGCAAGCTGAGCCCGCCCCTCCCGCCCCTGTGCACCCTGCCGATCAACCCCAGCTAATACACCAGATCCCCAGTCTGCCAGTGTGCAAGTAGCCCAGACTGGCCATGCCACCCCACAGTGAATCCCGCCCCTAGGAGAGGGGAGAAGGCACACACCAGTCTGACTGTGGCCCCAGCGGTGGGCTGGGGGAAGACATCAGGTCTGACTGCAGCCCTGTCCACCAACGCTAGTTATTTAAGACAGCACAGAGGAAGTGCCCTGCAGGTCTGCATCACTCCAGGGACTATCCAAAATAACGAAATGGAAGAATTGCCCTCAAAAGAATCTCCAGGAAAAAACGACAGCTAATGAACTGATCAAAAAGGATTTAAACAATATAACAGAAAGTGAATTTAGAATAATAGTCCTAAAATTAATCACTGGGCTTGAAAACAGTATACAGGACAGCATAGAACCTATTCCTACAGAGATCAAGGGACTAAGGAACAGCCAGGAGGAGCTAAAAAATGCTATAAATGAGCTGCAAAATAAAGTGGAGACAACCAAGGCTCGGACTGAAGAGGCAGAGGAGAGAATAGGGGAACTAGAAGATAAAATTATGGAAAAAGAGGAAGCTAAGAAAAAGAGAGATAAAAAAATCCAGGAGTATGAGGGGAAAATTAGAGAACTAAGATGCACTAAAGAGAAAGTATCTATGCATAATTGGTATTCCAGAGGAGGAAGAGAGATGGAAAGGTGCTGAAGGTGTAGTTGAAGAAATCATAGCTGAGAACTTCCCTGATCTGGGGAAGGAAAGAGCCATTGAAATCCAAGAGGCACAAAGAACTCCCTTCAGACATAACTTGAATCGATCTTCTGCATGACGTATCATAGTGAAACCAGCAAAATACACGGATAAAGAAAAAATTCTGAAAGCAGCTAGGGATAAATGTGCTCTAACATATACAGGGAGACTGATAAGACTCGTGACAGATCTCTCTACTGAAACTTGGCAGGCCAGAAAGGAATGGCAGAAAATCTTCAATGTGATGTACAGAAAAAATGTGCAGCGGAGATACTTTATCCAGCAAATCTGTCATTTAGAATACAAGGAGAGATAAAGGTCTTCCCAAACAAACAAAAACTAAAGGAATTCATCGCCACTAAACCAACCCTACAAGAGATCCTAAAGGGGATCCTGTGAGACAAGGTACCAGAGACATCGCTACAGGCATGAAACCTACAGACATCACAATGACTCTAAACCCATATCTTTCTATAACAACACTGAATGTAAATGGACTAAATGCGCCAACCAAAAGACATAGGGTATCAGAATGGATAAAAAAAAAACAAGACCCATCTATTTGCTGTCTACAAGAGATGCATTTTAGACCTGAGGACACTTTCAGATTAAAAGTGAGGGGAGGGAAAACTATTTATCATGCTACAGGAAGTCAAAAGAAAGCTGGAGTACCTATACTTATATCAGACAAACTAGAGTTTAAATTAAAGGCTGTAACAAGAGATGAAGAAGGGCATTATATAATAATTACAAGGTCTATCAATCAGGAAGAGCTAACAATTATAAATGTGTATGCACAGAATAAGGGAGCCCCCAAATATATAGAACAATTACTCACAAACATAAGCAACCTTATTGATAAGAATGTGGAAATTGCAGGGGAGTTTAACACTCAACTTATAGAAATGGATAGATCATCTAGACACACGGTCAATAAAGAAACAATAAAGAAACTGAATGATACATTGGATCAGGTGGACTTGACAGATATATTTAGAACTCTGCATCCCAAAGCAACAGAATATACTTTCTTCTCCAGTGTATATGGAACATTCTCCAAGATAGATCACATACTGGGTCACAAAACAGTCCTCAATAAATGTAAAAGAATTGAGATCATACCATGCACACTTGCAGACCACAATGCTATGAAGCTTGAAATCAACCACAGGAAAAAGTCTGGAAAACTTCCAAAAGCATGGAAGTTAAAGAACACCCTATTTAAAAATGACTGGGTCACCCAGGCAATTAGAGAAGAAATTTAAAAATATATGGAAACAAACGAAAATGAAAGTACAAGAATCCAAACGCTTTGGGATGCAGCGAAGGCAGTCCTGAGAGGAAAATACATTGCAATGCAGTCCTGTCTCAAGAAACAAGAAAAATCCCAAATCCAAAATCTAACAGCACACCTAAAGGAAATAGAAGCAGAACAGCAAAGACAGCCTCAACCCCCCCAGAAGAAGAGAAATAATAAATACCAGAGCAGAAATAAACAATATAGAATCTAAAAAAACGGTACAGCAGATCAATGAAACCAAGAGTTGGTTTTTTGAAAAAATAAGTAAAATTGATAAACCTCTAGCCAGGCTTCTCAAAAAATAAGGTGGATGACCCAAATAGATAAAATCATGAATGAAATGGAATTATTACAACCAATCCCTCAGAGATACAAGCAACTATCAGGGAATACTATGAAAAATTATATGCCAACAAACTGGACAACCTGGAAGAAATGGACAAATTCCTAAGCACCCACACACTTCCAAAACTCAATCAGGAGGAAATATAAAGCTTGAACAGACCCATAACCAGCAAAGAAATTGAATCAGCTATCAAAAATCTCCCAACAAATAAGAGTCCAGGACCAGATGGCTTCCCTGGGGAATTCTACCAGACATTCAAAGCAGAGATAATACCTATCCCTCTCAAGCTATTCCAAAAAATAGAAAGGGAAGGAAAACTTGCAGACTCATTCTATGAAGCCAGCATTACTTTGATTCCTAAACCAGAGACCCAGTAAAAAAAGAGAAGTACAGGCCAATATCCCTGATGAATATGGATGCAAAAATTCTCAATAAGATACTAGCAAATCGAATTCAACAGCATATAAAAAGAATTATTCACCATGATCAAGTGGGATTCATTCCTGGGCTATAGGGCTGGTTCAACATTCGCAAATCAATCAACATGATACATCACATTAATCAAGAAAATATAAGAACCATATGATCCTATCAATAGATGTAGAAAAAGCATTTGACAACATTCAGCATCCTTTCTTAATAAAAACCCTCGAGAAAGTCGGGATAGAAGGAACATACTTAAACATCATAAAAGTCATTTATGTAAAGCTCACAGCTAACATCATCCTCAATGGGGAAAAACTGAGAGCTTTCCCCCTGAGATCAGGAACACGACAGGGACGTCCACTCTCACTGCTGTTGTTTAACATAGTGTTGGAAATGCTAGCATCAGCAATCAGGCAACAAAGGAAATCAAAGGCATCAAAATTGGCAAAGATGATGTTAAGCTTTCACTTTTTGCAGATGCCATGATATTATACATGGAAAATCCAATAGACTCCACCAAAAGTCTGCTAGAACTGATACATGTATTTAGCAAAGTCGCAGGATACAAAATCAATGTACAGAAATCAGTTGCATTCTTATACACTAATAATGAAGCAAAGAAAGACAAATAAAGAAACTGATCCCATTCACAATTGCAACAAGAAGCATAAAATACATAGGGATAAATCTAACCAAAGATATAAAAGATCTGCATGCTGAAAACTATAGAACTCTTATGAAGGAAATTGAAGAAGACATAAAGAAATGGAAAAACATTCCATGCTCATGGATTGGAAGAAGAAATATTGCGAAAATGTCAATACTACCCAAAGCTATCTACACATTCAATGCAATCCCCATCAAAATTGCACCAGCATTCTTCTCGAAGCTAGAACAAGCAATCCTAAAATCCATATGGATCCACAAAAGGCCCCAAATAGCCAAAGTAATTTTGAAGAAGAAGACCAAAGCAGGAGGCATCACAATCCCAGACTTTAGCCTCTACTACAAAGCTGTCATCATCAAGACAGCATGGTATTGGCACAAAAACAGACACTTAGACCAAAGGAATAGAATAGAAACCCCAGAACTAGACCCACAAACGTTTGGCCAACTAACCTTTGACAAAGCAGGAAAGAATATCCAATGGAAAAAAGTCTCTTTAACAAATGGTGCTGGGAGAACTGGACCGCAGCATGCAGAAGGCTGAAACTAGACCACTTTCTCACACCATTCACAAAAATAAACTCAAAATGGATAAAGGACCTGAATGTGAGACAGGAAACCATCAAAACCCTAGAGGAGAAAGCAGGAAAAGACCTCTCTGACCTCAGTTGTAGCAATTTCTTACTTGACACATTCCTAAGGGCAAGGGAATTAAAAGCAAAAATGAACTACTGGGACCTCATGTAGATAAAAAGCTTCTGCACAGCAAAGGAAACAAAACTAAAGGCAACCAACACAATGGGAAAAGATATTTGCAAATGACATATCGGACAGAGGGCTACTATCCAAAATCTATAAAGAGCTCACCAAACTCCACACCCGAAAAACAAATAATCCAGTGAAGAAATGGGCAGAAAAGATGAATAGATACTTCTCTAAAGAAGACATCCACATGGCCAACAGGCACATGAAAAGATGCTGAATGTCGCTCATCAGGGAAATACAAATCAAAACCACACTCAGATATCACCTCACGCCAGTCAGAGTGGCTAAAATGAACAAATCAGGAGACTATAGATGCTGGCGAGGATGTGGAGAAACGGGAACCCTCTTGCACTGTCGGTGGGAATGCAAATTGGTGCAGCCACTCTGGAAAACAGTGTGGAGGTTCCCCCCAAAATTAAAAATAGACCTACCCTATGACCCAGCAATAGCACTGCTAGGAATTTACCTAAGGGATACAGGAGTGCTGATACATAGGGGCACTTGTACCCCAATGTTTATAGCAGCACTCTCAACAATAGCCAAAGTATGGTAAGAGCCTAAATGTCCATCAACTGATGAATGGATAAAGAAATTGTGGTTTATATACACAATGGAGTACTACGTGGCAATGAGAAAGAATGAAATATGGCCCTTTGTAACAACGTGGATGGAACTGGAAATTGTTAAGTGAAATAAGCCATACAGAGAAAGACAGATACCATATGTTTTCATCTTATGTGGATCCTGAGAAACTTAACAGAAGTCTATGGGGGAGGGGAAGGAAAAAAAAAGTGGTTAGAGTGGGAGAGAGCCAAAGCATAAGAGACTCTTAAAAACTGAGAACAAACTGAGGGCTGATGGAGGGTGGGAGGGAGAGGAGGGTGGGTGATGGGTATTGAGGAGGGCACCTTTTGGGATGAGCACTGGGTGTTGTATGGAAACCAATTTGACAATAAATATCATATATTAAAAAATAAATAAATAAATAGATAGATGAAATAAAATTATGCATATTTAAATATTAATAGTTATTATACTATTGCTTTCCAAAAATATTATACCAATTACCATTCTGTTGAAATATTCATGAACCTTTTCCCACAATTTGAACAATTCTTAACATTACCAAATATATCAAGTGTATGTTTTTCTTCATTTTTACTTTCCTTCCTAGATAGCATGTGAAGTTAAATATTTGCTTTATTTAAAAGTAATTTTAATGTGTTTTTTGGAGTTTGCCTATTTACAAACTTTTCCAATCATTGGGTTATTTTCTCAGTCCCTTATTTTTATTTTTTTTTCTTAAATAGGCTTTAAATATTCCCCCAGTCTGTTATTAGTTTTCAAAAAAAAAAATTGTTCCCAACGAGGGTGCCTGGGTGGCTGTCAGTTAAGCATTGGACTCTTGATCTTGGCTCAGTCATGATCTCATTAGACCGAGCCCCATGTTGGTCTCCCCGCTGAGAACACTGAGCCTGCTTGGGATTCTTTCTCCCTTTCTCTCTGCCCTTCCCCGCTCTTACTTTCTTTCAAAAAATAAATAAATAAACATTTAAAAACAAAAAGGAAAAGCTCTTCCCTGACACACTTTTATTTTAAAAAGTTTTATTTTAAAAAGTTTATGTAATTAAATTCATTAGTGTTCTTTATGATTTCTTCCTCTAGAAGCTTGCTAATGGGTCTTTATCCTGAAGTTTTGAACATTTTAAGGTTTTTATGTTTAGTATCTGAAATTTATATTAGGAGGTAAAAGGTAAATCTCCAACCCTCTTTTCTTTCAGAAGTTTGATAGTTTACTCATAGATCAAAATATTGGAGCTTAAGTTAATTTGTATTTGGTATGAGATAAGGATTAAGTTTTCTTTTTTTAATGTCCACTCTTTATAACACCATTTATTGAATATATATTTCCTGTCTTCATTGGCAACCGTGTCAGAAAGGAAAAAGAGGAAGGGAATAAGAACAGGCAATAAGATGCATGTGGGGAGAGCCAGGGGTAATAGAATAGAGATAAACCTATTCTGGTGGTCACACAAATGTACATGTGTGAAAATGGCATAGAATTACACACACACACACACACACACAAACCCATACACACACACATAAAATGGATGTAAAACTAGTGAAGCTTGAATAAAGAGGACTATATCAGTGTCCGTGTTTTAGCTGTAATATTATACTATACTTATACAATGTTACCATTGGGAGGAACAGGGCAAATGGTGTGTGGGGTCCTTCAGTATCATCACAAAATAAATATTATCTGTGAAAATTTATTCTAAAATAAAAGGTAATACTTTTAACAAAAATAACTTGAAAATTATTGAATCCTTGAAACGAAAGCCAAAAGATATTTGAACAAAATATGGTTCATTAATGACCAAAAGAGAGAGACACTTTCAGATTAAGAACTGTTAAATAAACAGGCAACTGTTAGAGGAAAAACTGTTACTAACCTACTCAGCAACCTCATTTGGTAGACTATGCTTTTTTTATCTCCATAAAATGACCTAAAATGTACAGTACCTGGTGAAGAGGTTAGGGGAAGTAGTTGACTTTCATAAAGCAGTTCTGCATCTAAATGGAATGAGTATAAATACAGTTGCTATAGAAAAGTGATAAACTGATTAAGTTTCTATTTCCATTACAATTAAAATTTATCATTTTGAGCAAAATCTTCTGTTTTAAAGACATCTATAAAATGCCTGAGAAAGTGATTATACAAGTTCCCATGAGACACTTTAAAAAATATGTCTATCACCACATCCATGGGGATGTAACAGAAGACAGATGCCCATTCAATATAAAACAGATGTTTTACCATTCAGACATGATCAAAGATAAATCAATGGTTTTGAAGATAGTAGTCTCCTTTTTGACTGTGTTCATTCATAGATACAACTGTTCAGTCACAGCAATAACATAAATTTGGCCTGGAAGTATTGCAAATTGCTTTAAACATGTAGATTTTATCAAGAAAGGGTCCTTCCTCATTCATGTATTTTAAAAAGAGAACTTCACACCTGCATAGATTGCCTAATTATCTATTAATTCTAGTCCCAAACTGCATTTGAAAATGAGAAAAGCCCAGATACATTAGTGGTGCAGCTCAGAATAAAGTCATCCTTTTTTTTTTTTTTTAAATAAATTATGTTATAGTTTGCAGAATGCTTTCACCTAGATTACCTCATCTGATTGTCATGACCTACCTGGAAACTAATTAAAGGAAGCATTCTGACTTCTGTTTATACTGTTGAGAAAAAGGAGACTTAGCATCAGTGATTTAGAGATGGTGTCACAGTGATACGAGCGGAGCCAGAGTTTAGATCCAGCATTTGTGTTTCCATTTTCAACATTCTTTGGTAGCACCTTATTTTCTACAACAAGTAGTGCTATAAGCTTGTGGTAGGCAGAGTGATGGTTCCCCAAAGATGGCCGCTCCAATCTTAAGATCTGTGAATATGTCGGGGCGCCTGGGTAGCGCAGTCGGTTAAGCGTCGGACTTCAGCCAGGTCACAATCTCGCGGTCCGTGAGTTCGAGCCCCGTGTCGGGCTCTGGGCTGATGGCTCAGAGCCTGGAACTGTTTCCGATTCTGTGTCTCCCTCTCTCTCTGCCCCTCCCCCATTCATGCTCTGTCTCTCTCTGTCCCAAAAATAAATAAACGTTGAAAAAAAAATTAAGGATCTGTGAATATGTTAGCTTCCATGGCAAAAGAGGTTTGTGAATTTGATTGCATTTAGTATCTCGAGATGGGAGATTATCTTGGATTATCTAAATAAACTCAGTTTCATCACAAGGGATCTTCTCAGGAAAAAAAGGTAGGAGAGTCATCAGCGATCTGGAAGTAGAGATCTGCCTGATGTGGTGTCACACACCAGGAGCACAGGTGGCCTCTAAAATTTGGGAAAGGCAAGAACAGGGATTCTTCCTCGGAGTCTGCAGAAGCAATACACACCTGATGACACTTTGATTTTAGCTCATCGTAACCCATTTCAGAACTCTAACCTCCAGAACTACTAGAAAATTAACTTGGGTTGTTTTAAGCCACTAAATTTATGGTAATTTGTTAATCCACCAATAGGAAACTAATAAAAAACTCTGAAGTTAATACTTGTTGTAAATAACTACCCCAGTGATTTTGCTTTTAGGTAAAAGATTCTAACTAGAAATTCACTTCCCAATAGAAAACCATGAAAAAAAATCAAGTGCCTTCATTCTGATTTACTGATTTTTGTGTTTCCTTTCTCTTCGCTCCTGTCATTTCTTAATGAAAAAAAAAAGTTTTGATTTTTCATACTTAAGGATTGTGTTTTCCACAATCTTAATACCCTTCCAGGCTTTAGATTCCTTCTGGGTAATTTTACCACCACCACCACCTCCACCACCACCAACAACAAAAAGGGATTATTTTTTATTGTTATATGACTTGGTAGTAAATTGTGCAAATCAATCAACCTCTGTAGTATCAGCAGAGGTCAATATGGTATGATATTCTAGGAATCTTATTGCTAAGTTCCCTATAGCATGAGGAGTATTAATTTCATATATATACATGCACGTGTATCAAAATGTTTTATTTTAAATTATCAATATAAGTTTTCTATATGGGCCTCCATTAAATTTTGTCTATGCATTAATTAGTCAGCAGAAGATAATTCTAGTCATATCTATTTAAATATTATTAATACAAGGTTTGTTACCATGAATTTGTGCCATATCACCTTTGCTTCAGACACACATAGAGGTACTGAACAAGGAATGCTTATGCAGTCCTGGGTTCAAATATAGGCATTCTGTCTGTGGTTAACATCTGCTGAATTATAAAAGAGCCACTTAATTTATGATTTTATGGGACTGTAATTTCTAGAGAGAAGGGCCTTGGAGCCTCGCTGTATTTCTTTATCCAACCACTTGTCATAGATTGCAAGTGAACATTTTTAAATTTTCCTTAAGGATTTGAGGAAGAATAAGCATGGCCTATTCAGTGTCTCAGTAACTGAATATATTAATGCATTCAAAAGAGTAGTAAGACTCAAATTGTACTTTTTCCTTGCTTGGTCACCATGAAACTATGCTAGGTTTTTTCTCAAAGCCTTTTTTTTTTTTTTTTTTTTTTTTTTTACATAGAAGTAGTATTTAGGTTCTTGTCTCTTAAAAAATATTCAGCTATAAACTGTAGATACAAATTATAATCCTTAATTCACACACATATGTGAAGTTTAAAAACCCAAAATTTATGCAAAAATACATGACTATCTTTACCTGGAATAGAAATTACATAAAGAATGAAAAAGACCAGAAGTATGATCTCTATTTGAAAAATATTTAAATTACTCTTGTTCTCATGCACATATAAAATATATCTGTAAGAATATTCATTGCCTTATCTAGGTTTAATTCATCAGGCCATTTAATGTAGCAGGTGACATGGACTTCAGTAGTATTTGCCAACTCAGTATTTATTCATACTTAAAAAATCACTGTATTTAAGTATGATTGATTTACAAAAGCTGTACACATTTAATGTATATAACTCAAATTTGGAGATAAATATCCACCTGTGAAACCATCACCACATTCCATGCCATAAACATATCCATCATGTCTAAAGGTTTTTTCCTGCCACTATTATTGTTAGTATTTGTGATGAGAACACTTAATATTGTATATGAGATAATTTTCTGACAAGGTAGATTTTATGTTAACTAGAAGTACTATTCTGTACAGCAGATCTCTAGGACTTACTTATCTTGTTTAACTGTACCCTTTGACTAATACCTTCTCCTTTTCCTGAGGCAGTGTTGACTCTTTACCCATATGCTGTGCATATCCTTCAAGCATCAAGAGAAGAACCATTGTGAAATTACCGTATCTGTTTCATGCTGTTTACCTTCAGTTGTCTTCTGTGCTTTTATGAGCTCACTGACTACTCTAAATCAACACACTTAAATAGTCTTATAAATATCCCCTTGCCTACTCATCCAGAACTCATTATTATTTATGTTTAGAGAATAATGAAGCTCTAGTTCATCGACATTATGATTTATAACAGCTTGAGGAAGGAAGGAGAGTACAATAACTTAAAATTATTACCGTATAGCATTTTTTTTAATGTAGACTTCAACATACTTTCAGGTAATGCTTCATTTTTTTTTTCTAGCGAGGCTTTGGAAACATGGAATATTTGAATATATGAAAATCTGTTTTTTACTGAGCCCATCTTTTTTTATTTTTACACTCCTGGATTAAAAGGACTACATTTTATAATTTTCAATTAACTCCACATGCATAGGACTCAAGTCGATAATCCTGATGATATGTTCAAGAGTATTTCAGTATCAAGAACTTTAGTATCAAGGCTATATAGGTAGTACATCTTATTGGGAAAAAAAATTTTCAAAAGTTTAAACCATACAGCAAATCAAATAGTACTTTAAAAAGTGTTGTGTAGTACAATCAAAGGAAAGACAATGATAAAATCACATAGTGTTAAGCAAATCTAAGTCCAACAGCTAATGAATAATATTGGCATTCTACTTTGTGAGTTTTTTGCTATAGTCATAATGAGAAATCATAATGCTGACAAAGGTTCTCTCTGAACTGAACATGGCCCAGGAATCCATGTGTTCCATAAAGGTATGTATTGATTAAATAATACTATACACGTTTTTACCTTATTAATTTATAAGTTGATTCAATCCACATTTTCCCTTATCCGAGTAATTGGAGTTAAATAGATGCTTCAATTAACTAAGCATATCAGGGGCAACTGGGTTGCAGTTGGTTAAGTTGGTTAAGTTGGTTAAGTTGGTTAAGTTGGTTAAGTTGGTTAAGTGTCCGACTTCAGCTCAGGTCATGATCTTGCGGTTTTTGAGTTCAAGCCCTGCTTTGGGCTCTGTGCTGACAGCTCAGAGCCTGGAGCCTGCTTTGGATTCTGTGTCTCCTTTTATCTCTGCCCCTCCCCGACTTGTGCACTGTCTCTATCAAAAATAAATTAATGTAAAAAAAAATTAAGTATATCAGACAGCATGTTCTCTGACAGTGTCCACCCAAACTAAGGTGTAAATTTTCATTTTAATTTTCAAAGGAGAACATAGCTGATACAAGTTTGGTTACCTATTAATATAGGTTGCTCACTCCAATATAGGTTGCCACATTTGAGAAATAAATTTTAAAATATGGTTATATACACACAACCAAACAACTTATAGCCCTGCAAAAGAGGTCTTTAAATGCTTTTTAGTTAAAGTATAGACATAAACACACACACACACACACACACACACACACACACACACACACACACATATATATATATATATATATAGCCTAAGTGTTTTTGTTATATTGGAAGGTTTAAAAATATCTATAGGACTCTACATTATGTAGTACACTTAATCATTTTACAACATCTTTTCTAGTTATATGGAAAACAGGTCATTAAGTAAATATTTTAGCTGACATTCAGACAAATGGAAATCTACAACTTGATAGGATGTACAATTCTTTTGCAAGAGGTAAACTAGCAGTCAGGAAATAACGTCTGTAAATATTTATGTACTCAACATAAGAACACCTAAATATGTAAAACATTTATAGATCTAAAATGAGAAATAGGAGTACAATTTAATGCCATAGTTTCATTAATGCAGAAATCACAAATGGAAAATCAATATGGAAACACCAGTTTACATGACATGATAGACCAGAGGGACTAAACATATGGAGAATATACTATCCAAAGCAGCAGAGTACACATGCTTCTCAAGTGCACATGGAAGATTCTCCAGGACAGATCATATGTTAGGCCACAAAACAATTCTTAAAAAAGTTAAGATGACTAAAATTATATGAAACATCTTTTCAGACCACAGTGGTATACAGCTAGAAGTCAATTACAAGAAAAAAGTAAGAAAACTTTTAAAGTATCTTGAGATGAAGGAAAATAGAAATAAAATATGGCAAACTTATGGAATACATTAAAAGCAGTTCTAAAAGCAGGTTCCTAGTGTTAAAATCCTCAAAAAAAGAAGAAAAATCTCTAATACCTAACTTTCCAACTCAAGGAACTAGCACAAGGCAAATAAAGCCCAAAGCTAGTAGAAGGAAGGAAATAACTAAGAACAGAGAAGAAATAAATGGAAAGTACAAAAAATCTAAAAAGACAATGAAAGAGTTAAATGAAACTAAGAATGGTTCTTTGAAAAGATCAACAACATTGATGGGGCGCCTGGGTGGCGCAGTCAGTTAAGCGTCCGACTTCAGCCAGGTCACGATCTCGCGGTCCGGGAGTTCGAGCCCCGCGTCAGGCTCTGGGCTGATGGCTCAGAGCCTGGAGCCTGTTTCCGATTCTGTGTCTCCCTCTCTCTCTGCCCCTCCCCCATTCATGCTCTGTCTCTCTCTGTCCCAAAAATAAATAAACGTTGAAAAAAAATTAAAAAAAAAAAAAAAAAGATCAACAACATTGAGAAGTGGTAGCCAGACCATCAAAAAAAAAAAAAAAAAAAAAAAAAAAAAAGGAGTACTCAAAATCAGAAATGAAATACAACTAATACCACAGAAGTACAATGTATCATAACAGCCTATAAAAGTATCAACGAATTGGAACAAATGAAAAGAAATGCATAAATTCCTCAAAACATAGGACCTTCCAAGACTGAATCATGAAGAAATAGAAAATATGGACAGACATATAATAATCAGTAATCAAAAAACTCTCAACAAATAAAAGTCCAGTATCTGATGCTTTACTGGTGAATTCTTCCCTATATTTAAAGATCAATAACAATCCTTCCCAAATTCTTTCAAAAAACACAAGAGGAGAGAATACCTCCAAACTGATTTTTATGAGACCAGAATTACCCTGATACCAAAATCAGACAAGAATGCCACAAGAATATTACAGATCAATATCCCTGATGGACATAGATGCAAAAATCCTCAACAAAATATTGACAAATCAAATTCAACAATACATTAAGGGGATCATACATCACAATCAAGTGGGATTTATTCCAGGGAATGCAAGAATGGTTAAACATCCACAAATCAACGTGACATACCACATAAACAAAATAAAGGATAAAAATCATATGATCATCTCCATAGATGATCCATTTGACAAAACCATTTGACAAAATTCAACATCTAGTTTTGATAAAAACTCTCAACAAAGAGGGTATAGAGGGAATGTACCTTAACATAATAAAGGCCATATATGACCTGTCCAGAGGTAACATCATACTTGGGTGTGGTAAGATGAAAACTTTTCCTCTAAGACCATGAACAAGAAATTATTACCCACTCTTGATACTTCAACATATTATTGAAAGTCCTAGTCAAATCAGTTAGTTCAGAAAAAGGGAAAACAGATTAGAAAAAAAAGAAAATTGTCATTATTTGCTGATGACATTATACATAGAATTCTTAAGCACCAAGAAATTGTTAGAATTCAGCAAGAATTCACTAAAGTTGCAGATTACAAAAATCAATCCACAAAAATTGTGGTTCCATACTGGAATTTCCATAATGGAGTTTCCATACTCCATTAATGAAGTATCAGAAAGAAATTAAGAAAACAATCCTATTTCAATTGCATCAAATAAAATATGTAGTAAAAAATTAATCAAAGAGGTGAAAGACATATACACTGAAAACTGTAAGACCCAGATTAAAAAAAATGAAGAAGACACAATTAAATGCAAAGATATTCCATGCTCATGGATTTTAAGCATACTGTTAACATGTCCTTACTACCAAAAGCAATCTACATATTCAATGCAATCCTATTAAAATTTCAATGGCATTTTTCACAGAACTAGAACAAACAATTCTAAAATTTGTAAGAACCATACAAGACCCCTACTAGTCAAAACAATCTTAAGAAATAACAAAGCTGGTGGCATCACACTCCCTGATTTTAGACTATATTAAAAAGTTGTAGGAATCAAAACAGTATGGTATTGGCATAAAAACTGACTTATAGATCAGAATAGAGAGGCTAAGAATAAGCCCACACATACATAGTCTATTAGTTTATGGTAAAAACAGCAAGAAAGTACAATGGGGATAGAGTAGTAGTCTTCAACAAATGGTGCTGGGAACACTAGACAACCACATGCAAAAGAATGATACCCTACCACTAACTTTCACTACACACAAAAATAAATTCACAGTGGATTAAAGAATGTAAGAGCTGAAACCCTAAAACTCCTGAAAGATAACAATGGCAGTAAGCTCCTTGGTATATTGGTCTTGGAGGTAACTTTTTGGATAAAATACTAAAAACGAAGGCAATAAAAGCAAAAAACAAACAAACAAACAAAAAAACACAAAAAAGTAAGTGGGACTGCATGAAACTACAAAGCTTCTGTATATCCAAGGAAACCATCACCAAAATGAAAAGGTCAGCTGTGGAATGGAAGAAGATTTTTTCAAATCATACCTAATAAGGGGTTAATATTCAAAATCTGTAAGGAACTCATCAACTCAATAGCAGAAAACAAACAAAAAAAAAAAACTAAAAATGAGGAGAGGATCTTAATAAACATTTTCCAATAAAGACATACTTACGTGCAATAGGTACACGAGAAGATGGTGGACATCACTAATCATCAGGGAAATACAAATCACAGTTGCAATAAATTACCACCTTAAACCTGCTAGAATAGTGATTACCAAAACAGAGAGACAAAACACAAGTGTTAGCAAATATGTGGGTAAAACTGAATCCTCATGCACTGACAGTGGGAATGTAAGTTAGTGCAGCCACTATGGAAAACAGTATGGAGTCTCCTCAAAAAATATTAAAAATTAAACTACAATATGATCTAGTCATTCCATTTATGGGTATTTATTTAGGGAAAATGAAAACACTAACCAAAATAGATACATGCACCCCCATGTTCCTTACAGTGTTCTCTATAATAACAAAGACCTAAAAATACCTAAATATTGATTGATGAATGGATAAAGAAAATGTGGTATGTATATATATATATATATATATATATATATATATATACACACACATATATATATATACACACACACACACACCAATATTGTTCAGCTACAAACAATATATAAGGACCCTAAAAGCATTATGCTAAGTGAAATAAGTCATACAGAAAGAGACATACAATATGATCTCACTTATATGTCATATCTAGAAAAACAAAAAATGAAATCAAAACCTGAGCCCATGGATATAGATAACAGATTGGTGGTTGTCAGAAACAGAGGGTAGAGAGTGAATGAATTGGTAAAAGGGATCAAAAGGAACAATTTGCCAGTTATAAAATCAGTTAAGTCATGGGGATGTAACGCACAGCATGGGGGCTATAATACTGTATTGAATATTTGAGTGGAACATCATGAGATAACAAATATTTTAACTATGTGTAGTGATGGATGTTAACTGGACTTACTGTGGCATTTTGCTATTATACCAATGTCGAGTCATAACATTGTACACCTGAGAGTAATCTTTCAATTAAATTTAAAAAGTTCATAATTGAGCAGAAAAAACCCAAAGGGACAAGAGTAAAAGAAAATTCTGAGGTCTTTTTTCCCCTAAAGTTTATTTATTTTGGGAGAGACAGAAACAGCACAAGTGGGAGAGAAGGAGAGAGAGAGAGAGAGAGAGAGAGAGAGAGAGAGAGAGAGAGAGAGAGAGAGAATATGAATGAATGAATCCCAGGCAGGCTCTGTGTTGCTAGCACAAGGACCGATGTGGGGCTCAAACTGACAAAGCCATGAGATCATGACCTGAGCTGAACCCAAGAGTTGGATGCTCAACCAACTGAGCCACCAAGGTGCCCCCAAATACTATGAGGTCTCTTTTTATAAAGACACTAGTCCTATCTTATCAGGGCCCCACTTTTATAACCTCATGTAATCCCAATTAGCTCTTATAGGCCCAATTTTCAAATATAGTTATATTGGGAGCTAAGGCTTCAAAAGAGGAACTTTGGGGGGATACACAATTCAGGGTGTAGCACTGAATATGCAATTTTATTTAAATTTTTTTTTCAACGTTTATTTATTTTTAGGACAGAGAGAGACAGAGCATGAACGGGGGAGGGGCAGAGAGAGAGGGAGACACAGAATCAGAAACAGGCTCCAGGCTCTGAGCCATCAGCCCAGAGCCAGACGCGGGGCTCGAATGCACGGACCGCGAGATCGTGACCTGGCTGAAGTCGGACGCTTAACCGACTGCGCCACCCAGGTGCCCCTGAATATGCAATTTTATATTGGATGCATGCTATTATTTTGTGAGATAATTTAAGTAGAAAAGCATCTGAAAGTCTTGTTGACCCTTTCAAATTATTTTTTTCTTCAGGATTTTTTTTAAGGTTGTAGTTTTATAGTCAGGAGCAGCAGAAAAAGTTGACTTTTTGTCATTGTGTTTTCTGTCTATTTTGTTTTACTTCCTTTATCTTTCAGGGAATAGCTAGTAAGTTGGCAGATTTCTCTCCCCAAGGGCACATCTCTGGTCTAAGTGCCATCAGGAGGAGTGGGGGATAGGCATTCCCTTCTCAACACAGTGGGGCTTTTTATTGCAGCAGCAAACATGAACAAATACAGCTCTGAAGAGTATAAATTGCATTTTGACACCTATAGGGCTTCTGATGGGACTAAAGCAGCAGTACTGGCTCATATCACCTTTAGAGCCACTGATGGTTGTTTTTATGTTTGTTTTTGTTTACATCTTTTGCTGAGAAAAGCTATTGTATCTTATGTTGCAGGCTCCTTAGCATTTGCCTGATAAAAGACAGTGGAATTCTGAGAATATCAATTCTGAGATTTGTCTTTCAAGACCCACTTGTAGACTCAGTTGAATATTGTATGGCTCTGGAGAGGAAAATAGGAAAATAATAAATCCAATAATAGACATTAAGGAGTCCATCTCCATTTTGCTTGCATTTATTTTGCTTGTGCTAGACACTTATTTTTAATTACAAATATGCTACCTGCCTTTGAAAGAGTTACTTTTCAGAAAGTGTAGCAAAGTTGCACTGCTAGCAGACAAAGCAGGTAACGCATGCAAAAAGGTTAGAAATTTTACAATAAATTCAGGTAGAGCAAACAGTGGGAGTCCAGAGGAGAAAGAGATTACACCTGAAATCTGAAATTACACCTGTATCTGAAATTTGTGGAAATAGGAGAAATGTCTACTAAATGAGTACCTGTTTAACCTCCTTAGGTAGTAAAAGAGCACCTTCAGGTTTATGGGCAGCAGGGTTGTAGAGAAATGAAGAGCATTCCAGGAGTAGTAAGTGGAACAGATCAGAATCAGTTTTCTACGGTAGCTGAGGTCTGGATGTAGACATAAAGGATTATAGTTTACTTTATCTAGTACATGGTGAAAGGGCACTACTCATCAGATAGAAGCAGCCAAATCAGTAGATAGCAGCAGCCTGTTTTTCAAAACTATACTAGCATATATAAATTTAGTATTACGTTCTTGGCACATTTCTGGCCCTAATATTATAATAAAAGTGCTAAAATCTCTGTCAGCTGGTCAATATTTACCCAAAGTCAACCAGGACATCATCAATCTCTACTTGATGTATTTCTTGCAAGACATTTGAACACCATATATATTTACACCAAGTGGACTAGTCTAGAACCTGTAACCTTTGGTAAAGGTAGAGATATAATACCCACACAGGAATTTACCATTCATTGTGATAGGGAAGCTGGCTTATTTGACACCCTAGAGAAATTGAAAAACTCTGGCGATTTAACATTTAAGTACAGTGAGGTGTGAGTTCGGTTCATTTTGCTTTACTTTCTATTTTTTACTTTAAAGAAAAAGAGAATAAGAGAAGATACCAGCAAATTTTTCATCAGGGATCCCTTATTCTGTGTTATCATTTAGAAAATATGCCAGAATCCTTTCAAGTGTTGCAAGCAAATCAGAAATGCCTCCACATGACTACTGAGACCTGAGGATTATATTATACTCTATCACACAGAGTGATGAAGATCTCAAATAATTTAACTCCCCTCATATTTTTTCTTTTCTTTTTTTTTTTTTTTCAACGTTTATTTATTTTTGGGACAGAGAGAGACAGAGCATGAACGGGGGAGGGGCAGAGAGAGAGGGAGACACAGAATTGGAAACAGGCTCCAGGCTCCGAGCCATCAGCCCAGAGCCTGATGCGGGGCTCGAACTCACGGACTGCGAGATCATGACCTGGCTTAAGTCGGACGCTTAACCGACTGCGCCACCCAGGCGCCCCCCCTCATATTTTTTCAAATATTGTTTAGAAGAAAATCTTCCTAGGAGTGCCTGAGTGGCTCAGTGAGTTTAACATCCCCATCTTGATTTTGGCTTCAGTCATGATCCCAGGGTTCTGGGATCTAGCCTCACACTGGGCTCTACACTGAGCTTGGATCCTGTTTGAGATTCTCTCTCTCTTCCACTCCCTCTCCTACTCAGGCTCTCTAAAATAAAGTTGGAAAAAAAAGATTAAAACAAACAAACAAAAAGAAAACCTTCCTGGAATCAGATATTGGTAATTAATTATATCTGAGAAATATAACTAATACATTATTATAAATTTACCTTCACAATTTTTAAAATATTCTTTAATCCGAAACTTATTGTGGTATAATGAATATTTAACACTGTATGTTTAACTGTGTACAACATGGTAATTTGATACACATAATCAGAGTGAAATATTACCCTTAATAATATGTTTACAGTTACGATAGATTTATAAATTTGCCTTTGTGTCTACAAAAGTGGTACAGTAAAAATTTGTCGGTTTAGCCAAGGTGGTTAGATATCCACTTTTATGATCATTATCTCCCAAATAAAATACTTGTAAAAATTGGTGAATTTATTATGCCCACTTAATAATCACCTGGCAACCCTGATCAAGTTTCATATTTGAGCAACCCAAGTAACTATCCATCTTACATAGAGAGTAACTGTACTGTGAACATGTCCCAAGAGCAGAACTTGAGTAATGAAACACCTTGTTTTTCAAACACTGTTTGCTCTGTTTTTATCTTGAAAGCAGAACTAAAATGAAGTAACTTTCAGTTTTATTTATTTCTGAAATAGTTTATAGCAATTCATTTACTGAGTATAGGACATGCAACGTAACCAGAATACTCATGCTATTTTAATGCAGTAAAGATAATTGTATTACTGCATTTTGTATCTCTGTAGAAAATTATTGTTTACATAAAACTGCCATCAAACACTCAAACATAAAGCTTTATTAGGTATCTTTCAAGCACATCTTAAAATTAGCATAATATTATTTTGTCCATTTTATCAAATTGTTCACAATTGATTTATGTCTCCACCGACATCAAGAAAATGTTGTTTTGGCAATGACTTATATAGCAGTACGAGTAAGCCAAACTGGCTGAGACAAAACAAATTTATGTCTCTGGTCTACTTTGCACATCCAACTAGTCATTGATTCCTCAGAGAGTGGTACTGCCCTCCCAGTTCTAATGTATAACTCTGAAATGAGATTCCAGAAGTAATGACTTGGACTTCAAATACAATGCCCTAATATACTTTATTATCTGTTCTGTACATGTCTGTTGGGAAAAAAATACAATAATCCAATAAATGGGTTTAACTCATTGTACTATTCCTCTGATTAATTAAAGTTCTAGTTTCTTTTTCTGCTATAAGAGGTCAGAGTTTGCTGGGTTAGGTTGTTCAATATTTTTTCACCTAACCTCATTCTACCTTCTCTCAGCCCTGCTATTCCACTTCTCATTAGTTTAGCTGCTCATTTACCCATTTCTTTATGTATTTGTAAACTTTATCAACCTAACCCATTGGGTCTAGCTTTGGAGTGGCGTTTATCTCAAGTAGACATGATCTACATGAAATCTACACTGATTTTACAATAGACGAATTAGTTTAATCTATTTTTAAAACTAAAGAGTGCTGTTTTAGGGACTGTTTTTTTTTAAAGATAATAAAATATATGGATTATCTAGTAAGTTATTTACCCAAGAAAGTGAATGAACTCTAATAGCCCTCCTAGAAAGAAAGATGTTTTAATAGGGTACCTCACATTGTGTTCAAAAAGAAAAGCCATTATCAGATACTATTTCTGATAAGATCACTGTTTTTACCTGTTGGGATGAGCACTGGGTGTTATATGTAAATCAATTTGACAATAAATTTCATAATAAAAAAAATCACTGTTTTTGAATAGCTTTGAAAGTCTGGGTGTCTCTAACCCTAATTATGATACACACATAAATCTTATTACTCCTTCTTCCACTATGGGGCAAATAACTTGCCTCAGTCTTTTATGCCCAAGACCATCCACAGTAATGATGATCAGTCACCTTTCCTTGTAACTCTATGAGACACTACAGTGTAGCTGCACTATACTAGGCATGCTCAGCAAGTTCCAGTCTGCATCGACAGGTGGACCAACTGTCATCATACAGCAAATGGCCAAGCCAGGTCCTGTCAGGGTATTGGGCAAATGTCCCATCATCCAGGAAACCAAGTATGCCATCCATACTATTGAGTAACACCTCCTTTCATCAACCCATAAATTCTGCATCTACTTCCCAAATCCCATCGACCATGTCCTCATGGCCATCTCAGCCCAGTGCACCTTGTGCTGCCTCATCACCTATGTACATCACCTATGTACCACTATGTACGGAATTTGTAGCGCTTCTTTTGCTTTCACAGCCTTTCCATCTAGAAGTTTCTAGGCTTCTGATTTACCCCGTTAGGACATCAAAAATTCCTGGTAAAGGGGCCCTTCTCAGAAGCTTATGGTGAGAAAACACTAACTGAAAAAAAGGCAGAACTCTCTTTAGATGGTAAGTGAAGGGAAGAGAGTGGAAAAATACATGTTGAAATATGTTTTTTTTTTCTCTTGCTCAGTATTGCTGTACTTGAATAAAATGCAGACAGTCATCTGGTTACTTGTGGTTAAATAAGGAGCCCTGAAAGCAACCACTCTTTGGGACCCAATAGCTACATATTCTGCTAAAGACAAGTACCAGGTTACTGACCTCATGAACAATACTATTGTAACTTAATAACCATTAACACATGAAAGCAAAGCAGACTAATGATACAAGACCAATGAATGCATTGTTCCTGACATTAAGTCTTCTAGTGGCAACATGGCACAAAGGAAGAGCCATGGATGAGACCATAAAAACTTGGTTGTGAATCTGGTTATCTGGTTTCTTCCTCTTCTTTAGTCATTTAGCTCAGCCAAGTTTCTCTGGCTGTCTGCATTGCAAAAACGAAGTGACAGTATTGTATAATAGCTTTTAGTTTTAAGACAGTGAATATTCAGTACCTAGCCATATGGCTAGCAGGTATTGCTTACCTGATGGATGGCACCATTTTTTTATTTGTTAATTGTCTATGTATACATGTACCTGTTTTTTTCCACTTTTATTCAAGATTATTTTTTCTGCTATAAAACATGGGTATAGCAATGAAGAATCCATTTATTTTAGATTGTGACTTACTACACATTATCTTAAGAAATCCCAGAGGTCTGAAACATGAAAATTGCATAGAAGAAAGGAGACAGCTTGCTGTTAAATGGAACTAATCACCACTATCACAACTCCATCTTCTGTATTGTAACTCTAAATACTTACAAGCTAGCAGTGGGGCATCTTAAACTTAAAAAGATGAATGTAACTCAGCTAATGAATATTTTAAAAACATTAATTAAATCTTCTATTTGGGGCCATATGATGAAATTTTTATTTAATGAATTCCAAAGGTTAAAAGCTTTCAAATCAGTCAACTAGAAATTTCTGAGCAGGTGAACATATGCACAGTTCAAAGTCAATTGAGCAATGAATATAAAATTAGACTTCATATTTATACACAGTTTTTTATTAAACATGCATTTGCTTAAATTACTGGAAATTATTAAATGATTTAAGTTAAATCAAAATAGCAGTTGCTGCTTGAAGTAAAGGCAGACTTCTTACAGTTTAGAGGCTTAACTGTTCTTTTTCTGAATCCCAGATAACCTGAGATATAAATTGTCCATGTGTACACCCTTGCTACAGATTAACAACATAGTGCAACTCAGTTCTTTAAATTTCATGTTCAATTAATGAAATGAACATCTCCTATTTTTAAAGATGTGTATCTAATAAGTCAGGAAAATATTGCACATGTACTTCGAAGTAATTTTGAATTTTACAATTACAGATATTTTTTTTAAGTACTGTCTGAAGAAAAATTTTTCCATGAAGTTCTCAAATGCTATTTTGGCTTTTATTTTTTATATCAAGAATGTCCATCACCTAGTAGTATATGCTCACTTTTAAAGTTAAAAAAATATTTCAGGAAAACTAGAATATAAGAAATTTTAGTTGATAACTCAAACACTGTTTGGTCAATTGGTTAACTTAACCAATTGCCTTTCACTCAACTTCTTTCCCAATTCCAACCCCAACTTGATCCCCCAGGCTCAATTGACTCCCTTCTTTATTTCTTACTTGTGAAGCTCATTCTGTTCTCTGGCACTTAGCATTTGCCAACTATGACCTATGTTCTAATGCTCTTCCTGGAAATAATCATACGAGTTATATTCCCTTTCACCCTCAGGTCACTGCTGAAATATCAGTTCCCCAAAAACATTCCTCACTGAAAGTACACACCTACTTGATTTTAAGTAACTACTCACCACCTAATACTACTCTCCTCTATCACTTAATATTCCCTTTAAAGGGCTTAGAAACATGCAGAACTAAACAAAAAGTATTTCCATAATCATTTATTGCCTACTTGTTTTTACTTTAACTTTAGCGAGAGCAAAGACTGCATCAGACTTGCATCCTTGTGTGTATCCCAGGACCTGAAAAAGTGGGTGAAGAGCACAAGTAATGATGGTTGATAAACAACTTAGGCATCTTTGAAAACTTCTGTGTTAGATTATCAGATCAACTACAATCTCTGAAATTTTGATCACTTATATTCCCCCAAAGTTCTGTAACCAGATAGACGTTTGTTTACTTATTAAAAAATACCATAATGGTTTTAATCTCAGTTATGAAATATAAATTAGAATAGGGACTACTTCTAAAGGATACTGTATGTAATTTATTTTAGCCAAAGCTATTTAAGATTATTAAATCTGAGTTAAGACATTCATTTGTGCCTAAGATGGGCTAACATTTTTCATCCTCAAGGCTTAAAACTTACAACTTGCCTCTCGTCTCTCTATTGCCTTCTTTGTCACAATGGTAGGTATTCACCTATCTCAAATTTATATAAGCAGATTTTCCAAGAAGCAGTCCACATGATCAAGGATAAAGACATACATGTCAACTACAGATGTTATCATTTGAATTGAGATAATGTATGTACACATATATTTATAATAGACAGTAACCTCTAGTTAGAATTCAGAGTTTTATCAGTTCTGTCAGATATGCACACCCATGAAATGCTACAATCAAGAGTCAGAGCATTTCCACCCTTCACAAAAATCTTGTCATGGCCATTTGCAGTCTATCTGTCCTGCTACTTCCTGCCCCAGGCAACCACTGATTGATGGGCTTTCTGTCATGATAGATTTGTATTCTCTAGAGTATTATAAATGCAATAATAAATTTTTATTTGAGTATGGTTTCTTTCACTCAGAATACTAATTTTTCTCTCAATCCATGTTGCAGTTATCAGTAGGGGTGTGTGCCTGCGTGCATGTGTGTTTGTGTGTGTGTGTGTGTGTTTTAATTATCTAATACTTTTTATTATGTAGCTATACTGCATTAAGTTTGAGAGGTATCTGGATGCATTTTTTTTTTTTACTACTGTGAATAAAGCTGCCATGAGCTTTTGTATATCAACCTTTGTGTTTTTATTTATCTTGAGTACCTAGGAGTCTTAAAATATAGAAAGCAAAAATTGACAAATATCAAGAGTACAAAATAACATTTAAAAATTTTTGATGCATCATTTTCAATAATTGACAGAACCACACAGACTATCAGAACAGTATAATGCACATGAGTAGCACTATCAAACCACTTGACTTAACTGACATTTCAGGCAAAAGAATGCATGTTTTGTTTTTAAAGCACAAGGGAACAATCTCTCAGGCCATCTGTTTGGCTTTTAAGCATATCTTAAAATTAAAGAGACTGAAATCACACACAGTTTGCTCACTGACCACGATGGAATTAAGTTAGAAATCACTAACAGACAGAAACTTGGGAAATTCTCAATCATTTGGTAACCTACACAGCTCTAAGTGACTCATGGGTCCAAGGAGAAATACTAAAAAAAACAGAACATTCTGAACTAATTTAAAAGTACAACATATCAAAACTTATGGCATGGAGGTAAAGCAGTGCTTAGAGGAAAATATATAGTTTTAACCTTTCATATAAAAAAAAAAGTCTTCAATTATTAAACAAAGATTTAATTTTAAAACTAAAACATATAAACAAAATCAAATAAGCAGATAAAATGAACCTGAAAGCATAAAGATAGAGGGAAGTCCTAAAAGGAGTGCAAATAAAATAGAGGAAAAAAAAAATCAATGAAATTGAAAGTTGGTTATTGGTAAGGATCATCAAAATGGCTATATCAAAACAACAACAATAACATCAACAATAACAACAATAAACACAAACCACAAAAAAGAAAAAACTTACAAAACTTTAGCTAAATTGGCCCCCCAAAAAAGAGAAAGAACATACAATTACTAAAATTAGGAATCAAAGAGGATCTATGCATTATGGAGCTACAATTTTTTTTTCAGAGCTACAGTATTTTTAAGAATTATGTGAGAATTATAAATTCAACTTTCTGCAAATACTAGACAAATACATAAAATGGAAAAATTCTTAGGTTCATGTTTACCAAAACAGAGTCAAGAGAATAACGGACAATCTAAATGCAACAATTACAGGTGAAGACATTTAATTAAAAATTTTCCCACAAAATAAAGTCCAAGGTTAAAAAACTTCAATTGTGAATTCTGCCAAATAGTTTTAAAAGATAGTTTTCTTGAGATATAATTGATTTGCAAAAAACTCACATATTTCATGTCTATAATACAGTGAACTTGGACAAAAGAAACATCCATGAAATATCACCCCAACTAAGGTAACACACTACACTTTGCCTCCACAAATTTCTTATGTCCCTATTTGCTTTTTGTGTTAAGAATGCTCAGTATGAGATCTACTCTTTCAAATTTTCTTTTTCCTTTTCTTTTTTTTAACATTTTTTTTAAAGTTTATTTATTTTGAGAGAGAGAGAGAGAGCACACAAGTTGGGGAGGAACAGAGAGAGATGGGGAGAGAGAGAATGCCAAGTAGGCTCTGCACTGTCATTGCAGAGCCCAGTGTGGGAATTGAACTCATGAACCAGGAGATCATGACCTTGGTGGAAATCAAGAGTCGGCAGCTTGACAGACTGAGGCACTCCTATTTTTCCTTTTCTTCAGAAATAGTACCAATCCTAAAACGCTTTTCCCACAAGAACAAGGATATTCCTTCCAATTCTTTCTAAAACTCTAATATTACCCTGACACTGAAGTCAGAAGAAAAATAAGTCTCAAAAGAGAAGCCCTCCTACCAATATCCCTCATGAACCTAAAAGTTGTTAAATATTAGCACGCCATATCTAGCAACATAGGAAAATGAGTATAAATCAAGAACACATAGTATTGAGCACAGGATTTCAAGATTGGTTTAGTATCTGAAAATTAAATATAGTATTTAATATATAACACAAAATCATATTGCAATCATGACACATAAAAATCATTTGATTACATCTAAGCATACATTCATGATGAGCACTCTTTCAGTGCTGATGAAGAGCAACAACAAAGAACCTACAACGAACACCATATTTAACTGTGAAAAAACTGACCATTTCTGAGATCAGGAACAAGACACAGAGTCTACTTCCATCACATTTAGTCAACAATGTACTGGAAATCCTAGTCACTGGAGTAGACAAGAAAAATATATTAAATGCATGCAGATATAAAAGGAGTAAAACTGTTTTCACATGTGCAAAGCCATGATGATAAAAATTTAACAAAACCTAAATAAAGGCATACCTTATCCATGTATTAGAAAACTAAACACTGTAAAGATGGAAATTCTCTAATATGTAGATTTAATAAAATCCCTATCTAATCCTAACAGACTTATTTTTAGAAGTTCATCAGTTGATCATAAATTGTACACAGATATTCAGCATTTCTAGTATAGTGAAATAATATTGAAAAAGAATAGTTAGTGGACTTTCACTTCATTTCAAACATTATAAAGCTACAGTATTCAAGAGACCATATTAATTGCATAAGGATAAACATTTAGATCAGTGGAATAGTATAAAGGATCCAGAAATAGAGCTTTACATATGCAGCCATTTTATTTTGGTAAAGAAGACAATATGACTGAATTAAGGAAGTAACAGTATTTTCAAAATGGCCTTGGAAAAAAGGGCTATCCATATAAAATAATTAACCTTATCCCTTAGCTCATACACTACAAAAATGAACTCAAAAGGGTTATAGACCTAAAATTAAGAGTTCTGCTTAGTAAACATAGGAGAAACTTTTAGTGGCCTTCAATTAAAATAATCTTCTCAAATAGTATTCAAAGCAAATCAATTACTAAAAAATAATTTTGAGTTTTATTAAATTCAAAATGTTTATTTTTCAAAGACACCATTAAGAAAATAGTGAAAATCTTTTTAAAGCATGTACCTGATACAGGACACAGGGCTTTTGTCTAGAATAAGAACAACACTCTGCCTCAACAATAAAATTGTCACACTTCCTCATGAGAGCAAAATGGCAAAATATTTGAATAGGCACTTCATCATAGAGGATACATAACAAGCTCAGCATCAGTAAACCTTAGGGAAATGCTTATTACTACTCCCATGAGACTACATTACAGAACTGTTAATTAAAACCAAAAGAAATACTGTTAAAATGGTTAAAATTTTAGAGGCTGATAGCATGTTGGCAAGGATATTGAGCAACTCAAACACTCATTATTGCTGGTAGAAATTTAACAGCCAGTTTACAATAGTTTGGTTTTTCTCTTAGAACATTTATTTTTTATTTATTTAAAAATTGTTTTAAGTTTTATTTATTGATTTTGAGAGAGAGAACATGAGCAGGGGAGGGGCAGAGAGAGGCAGAGAGAATTCCAAGTAGGCTCCGTGCTGTCAGCACAGAGCCCAATGAGGGGTCTAACTCCCCAAGCTTAAGATCATGACCCGAGCCAAAATCAAGAGTCAGACACAATGAACTGAGCCACCAAGATGCCCCCTTTATTAAAAAGTTTAACATTCAGTTACCTACATGATTGATATTTCATTACCCAAGAAAAATGAAAACAAAGGTCAATAACATTCTATGCAAATATTCAAAATACCATTCTTTATAACAGCCAAAAATTGTAAAGAATTCAAATGTCTATCAAGTATTGAATAGGTAAACATGTATGGCATACTATTTAATGGAATGTACTTAGCACCAAAAAACAAACCTTTGAGACATGTAGGAAGATGGAGGAGTATCAAGATTTGGAGTTTGCCTTGCCTTACAGCCACACTGAAATAACAGTTACACTTATGCAACTAACTCTGCAAATGACCTGAGAACTGGCTGAACAGACCTTCCACAGCCAATCATAGAGAGAAGGCCACATTGATAGAGTTGTGTGTTTGGGGGGAGACGGATTGGAGACCGGAATTCAACCCCAGGTGTAACTAGCCACACATGGAAGAGACTTGACAGGCAGAAATGAAAGGATCAGACCCCACACCAAGCACCCCCAGAACTGGGGACCTGCCTTGGGTGGACAAGACCTTTTATTGTCTGACTTTGAAAGCCAGTGGAAGAGCTTTGAAAAACAGAGGGTCTTAACCTTGGGAGAGCTGGAGGTTAATAGGAAACTGAGTCTTCTCTCTTTAAGAGCCAGCCTACTTGGCCAGAGACATACCACAGAAGGAACAGTTTGATATATGTGAAGGAGATTTATTGAGTCATCTCAGAACATGTGCTGGAGGAGTAGGGGTCTGATTTCTTTAGGAACAAGTACTCAGAGTCACCATTTCTATTCCCCTCTCCTAGCCTAGATAGTTGAAAACTTGTGAGAGCCACTGCTAACCCTCTTCATCTACCTTGCTAGAGCAAAGTGCCACATCTCAGCATTTTCCTGCAGACCCTCCCAATCCAACCTTGGGAGGCATCCCTCCAGAGCACCCCCCTACTCCATCATACCCAACACACCACACCCAGCAGGCAGTCCCAGATAGGACCCTTGTCACTTTAGAGTGACTCCTGTGCTGGGGAGGGCTGAGAGGAGGAGAGATAAGCCCACAAACCAACATACCAACAATCTCCAAGCCTCTTAACTGGCTGAGCAGGGAGCAAGCCCTGCCCTTCCATGCTCTAGCAGCTGTGCCAGAGAGGTTAACTTCAGAGAACTAGGCTGACTGCCAGCCCTACCCACCAACAAGCCCATAGCTGCAACAGATAGGCCTCTCAGTGCAGGGAGCAAACTCTCAGAGGGTGCCCATAGCAGGCAAAGCCCTAACAGGGACACACACTGGGCATCCCTAGAGCTACTGGTCCTAGTGACCAGGGAGACTGAGTAATAAGGCACCACAGAACATCTTCTACACAAGGCCACTACCTTCAAGACCAGGAGGCATAGCTGGTCTCCCTTATAGAAAGAAACACAGAGTTAGACAGAATGAGAAGACAGGGGAATATATCCCAAATGAAAGAACAAGATAAAATCACAAAGAGTAAAGTGACACAGAGATAAGCAGTATGTCTGATAAAGAATTCAAAGTAATGGTTATGAAGATACCATCATCAACACTACACCAGCCTCACAAGAAATGTTAAGAATTCTTTAAGTGGAAAAAAGAAAAGGCCATAACTAAAAGTTAGGAAAAAATGTGAAAGGAAAAAAAAAAAAACTCACAGGTAAAAGCAAAGAGTAAAGTAGTAGACTAAATACGTACAAAGCCAGTTTGGATGTTAAAACACAAAAGTAGTAAAATCAATTATATCTACAACAATTAGCCAAGGGATACAAAAAATACACCATATAAAATATGACATCACATGCAGAGGAGGGAGTAAAAATTTAGTGTGTTTGAACTTAAGCAAACATCAACTTAATGAAGACTTCTCTATGCATAAGATATTATATATGAACCCATTGGTAACTACAAGTCAAAAACCTCTAAGAGTTACACACACACACACACACACACACACACAAAGAACCCAAACATTACATTAAAGAAAGCCATGAAATCACAAGGCAAGAGAGCAAGAGAAGAAAGGAACAAAGAAGTACAAAACAATGAGAAGACAATTAATAAAATGGCATTAAGTACATACCTATTAATAATTATTGTAAATGTAAATGGACTAAATGTTCCAATCAAAAAAATATAGGGGGACTAATGGATTAAAAAAAAAACAAGACCCATCTATATGCTGCTTACAAAAGACTCACTTTAGACCTAAAGACACATACAGATTCAAAGTAAATGGTTAAGCATATACCATGTAAATGAAAGCCAAAAAATAAAAATAAAAAGTGACAGGATAGCAATATTAAGACAAAATAAACTTTGAAACAAAGATGGTAGCAATAAAGGGATCAATCCAATAAAAGGATATAATAATTTTAAATATTTATGCACCCAATATAGAAGAACCTAAATATGTAAAGCAATATTTAACAGACATAAGGGGAGAAATTGACAGTAATACATTAATAGTAGCAGGCCTTAATGCCCCACTTGGATCAGTAGATACATCATCCAGACAGGGAATCAATAAGCAAACAGTGGCTTTGAATGGCACATTAGACCAGATGGACCTAACAAATATATACAGAACATTCAATCCAAAAATAGTAGAACATGCATTCTTTTTAAGTACACATGGAAATTCTCCAGGAGGGATCACATGTGAGGCCACAAAACAGCTTTCAATAAATTTAAGGTTGAAATCATATCAAGCATGTTTTCTGACCATGCTACCAATCAACCAATGGGTCAATGAATAAATCAAAGAAGAAACAAAACTATGTAGAGAAAAATGAAAATGAAAACACTGGTAAAAAATCTTTGAAACCCAGCAAAAGAAATTCTAAGATGGAAGTTTATAGCAATACAGGCCTACCTCAAGAAACAAGAAAAATCTCAAACAACCTACCATTACATGTAAAGGAACTAGAAAAGTGATAAATAAAGCCCAAAGCTAGTAGGAGGAAGGAAATAATAAAGAATGGAAGTAAGTGAGAGGAAAGAGAAAATAGAAAGTATCAATGAAACCAACAGCTGGCTTTGTGTAAAGATAAACAAAACTGACAAAACTTTAACCAGACTATCAGAAAGAAGAGGAGTCAAAATCAGAAATAAATGAAAAGAAATAAAGTAACAAATAATATCACAAAAATATAAAGAATGATTAGAGATTATTTTGAAAAATTATATGACATCAAACTGGACAACCTAGTAGAAATTGATAAATTCCTAGAAACACACAAGCTTACAAAATTCAATAAAGAAAAAATAGAAAATTTGAACAGACAGATTACTAGCAATGACATGGACTCACTCATCAAAACACATGCCAAAAAGTCCAGGACCAGATGGCTTTGCAGGTGACCTGTACCAAACAATTCAAGAAGGGTTACCTATTCATTTGAAACTATTCTGAAAATAGAAAAGGAAAACTTTCAAATATATTCTACAAGGCCAGTATTATACTAATACTAAAGCCAGACTAAGATACTACAAAAACAAACAAACAAACAAACAAACAAAAAAACTATAGGCCACTATCTCTGATGAACAGAGATGCAAAAATCCTCCACAAAATATTTGCAAATCATATTCAGTAATACATTTAATAGGATCATTCACCATGATTAAGTGGGATTTTTTTTTTCCAGAGAGACAAGGGTGGTTCAATATTTGTCAATATGATCTTTCACATTAATAGAAGGATAAAAATCATATGACCATCTAAATAATTCCAGAGAAAGCATTTGACAAGATCCATACAAGACCCATTCATGATAAAAACTCCCAACAAAGTGGGGTTACAGAGAACACACTTCAACATACTAAAGATTATATATGGAAAAAACTACAGCTAAAACATAATGGTGAAAAATTGAAAGCTTTATCTCTAAGATCAGGAAAAAGATAAGGATGTCTACTTTCATCACTTTCATTCAACATAGTATTGGAAGCTTAACATGGTAAGCACCAAATAATGTATTGAATTGTCAAATCCATACATTAAACACTTAAAATATTACATTATACATCAATTATATTTCAATATAAAAACCCTTTGAGACATGCAGCATCATGGATAAATACTAAATTAAAGAATACTACATTAAAGAAGCCAGACATAAAGGACTACATAGTGATGATTTTTTACATAAAATTTCTAGAAAAGACAATATGGTTTTTCTAGAAGATCCGAGATAGCTGGTACAACAGTATTTCTGAGTGTGTCTGTGAAAGTGTTTCTGGAAGAATTAACATTTGAATTGGTAAACTGAGTAAAGCATATGGTCCCTTCCAGTGTGGATGGGTATCATCCAACCCACTGAAGGCCTAGAACAAAAAGGTCTATGAGATTTACTTTCTCTCTGTGACCTGAGACCCAACTTCTACCCTTAGACACTGGGGCTCCTAGTTCTCAGACTTGCAGGATCAGACCAGGTTTACACCATCAGCCCTCTATTTTCAGGCTTCAGACTTAGACTGAATTCCACCACTGACATTCCATGGTCTCCAGCTTGCACATGGTGGGACAATCTCAGCATGAGCCAGTTCCTATAATAAATATCCTCTTATATATTGGTTTTCTTTCTCTGGAGAACCCTAATAAAACTGCTGAGAAGCACAAGGAAACCCTTGGTGTGATGATAGAATCCTAAAATTCTATTGTGGTAATTGTTGAACAATCATATAAAAGTACTAAAAATCTTCTCCTTGCACATTTAAAATTAGTGGATTTTATCATATGGAGATATGAATGTATCCTATAGGGCACCTGGGTGGCTCAGTTGTTCAGGCATCAACTCTTGATGTGAGCTCGGGTCATCATCTCACAGTTCCTGAGATTGAGCTCTGCATTGGTCTCTGCACTAACAGAGCAGAGCCTGCATATGATCCTCTCTGATCCTCTTTCTCTGCCCCTCCCCCACACATGCAGGTGCCCTCTTTCTCTCAAAATAAATGAATTAAAAAAAAAGGTATCCTATAGACTATGCATGAAAATGAGAAAATTGTTTTGGAAAGGTTTATGAAGAAATAAGATGTGAGGATTAATCATTCCAGTGTAGTAGGAGCTGATGCAAACACACACATTATTGTCCAGCTTTTCTACAGTTGTTTTGGCCATAAAAAAACTAATTGTTACCAAACATATAGATATGCTTATACACATGCATTCTTAACCCTTTACTGAGCATCAGCTTTCAGTTGAAGTTAAAATGTAAATTTCCCAGGAATTTCTAAGAAGGTTGTAAGAATACCAAACATAAAAATGATTTAATGTTAGCTACTTTTAATCTGTCTCAATTTTTGTGAGGCATCAACTTACATGGTCAAATTCTATACAAGCCCAGTTTATTAGTTTATATACTTTCTTTTTTTCTTTAATTTTTTTTTCAACGTTTATTTATTTTTGGGACAGAGAGAGACAGAGCATGAACGGGGGAGGGGCAGAGAGAGAGGGAGACACAGAATCGGAAACAGGCTCCAGGCTCTGAGCCATCAGCCCAGAGCCTGACGCGGGGCTCGAACTCCCGGACCGTGAGATCGTGACCTGGCTGAAGTCGGACGCTTAACCGACAGCACCACCCAGGCGCCCCAAGTCTATATACTTTCTATATGTATGTTTCAAAATCTACAAGGACAGGACCTCTATCTACTTTCTGAGTAAAAGCAAGCAAGGGAAGTAATACAATTTTAACTTCCTTCCTGGAAAAACATCAAGGGAATTCATGAGATACAACCACAAGTAGATAGAAGGCAGTGAACCATTGAAACTACATTGTGCAATTTGCATAGAGCTGTCAAGTGAACTCACTCAGGAGTGAGTACAGATGGTAGGAAAAAAAGGATTTCATAGTTTAAGAACAAAACAAAAAAAAAAACTTTTTAAAAACTGGTAATTGAAACATAGGGGTAAAAACAGAATCAACAATATTAAAATTACAGTAAGGAGTGGTTACCATTATTTTCATCAGTATTTTCAGGATATATATAACCAAGATCAGTATCCTAAGGGACATACCACTTGGAATGTATAAAAAAAAACATTAATTTTCAAGAAGGAACTGTACATGAACTTAGAGATATATACTGGCTCCATTGTGGAAAGGAAAGGGCAGGTCACCTCAGAAGTCCCAAGACATTGGAGTAAGCATGATCAGTTGTGGTGAGGATATAGTAACTTTTGATTCAAAGTTCATTTGGTTTTCATATAGGTTTGCCTTCAACCATTTCCCTACCAAATGTGAAGTGCACAATTGCTGAAATCATGGCTCATCACCTCTCCGGGTTGAGTTCCAGGTCTATTTTGAACTGAGATTCAATGTACAGAGAAAGCAGTATGAGTAGTATTCTTCCACTTGAGCATGTTCTCTAAAAGTGGAGACTTTCAACAAATATTTTTTGGTAGTTGGGTGGTTGGCCTATGTCTAATATCAGTTTGGAAAAACAGTAGGGATAGCAAAGTGCAAGTAAGACTATGAGATCCATACAAGAAGTTGTCAGAAAGAGGTATCATATATGTGACACTCCCCTTCTTGGCCCTGGGCAGTATTATCTCTCTGGCTTATTCCCCTGATGCCTTTTTAATAACAAATGTACTAAAGACTCTATGTTCAGCTTAGACTATTTTTTTTAATTTTGTTACAAGAAAATTGTAGTCACACAATGTAATTCTGGAAAGAACTTTAAAAATATTTTACGCCAACCTTCTGATGTTATAGAAATGAAAATTCAGGTCCGGGTAAGACACATGACTTGTCTAAAATCCTCTTTCTCTTTCTGTCAGAAAGAGGTAAAAGCAGAGACTTCTAACATACTCTGAGGTTTTAATTTTATCTTTTGTTCTTTGTTTGAATTTTCAACTATAATGCTAAAAGAAGTCCTTTTTCTTGAGTCAAGTATAAAAAGGTAGATAGATGAGGAGATCTAGGATAATGTAGCGATTGTTTATATTAAATACATGAGTTTTTAGTTTAGACAGTTCAATCAGTGTCTCATTCCGTTTCCTCAAATTTATCTTGAGCTTAAATATCCACAAATGTGGCAAATGTTTACCTCATGTCTATAGTACTTAATTTTACTTCTTCTCACAGATACATGAATTATATACTTAATTGTTTAACACTACATAATATACAACATAGATGGAATAATGTAATCTAATTTTTAAAGTTTATATTTAATTTTTTAATGTTTATTTATTTTTGAGAGAGAGAGAGCGCACGCAAGCGAGCGAGCATGAGTGTGGGAGGGGCAGAGAAAGAGGGAGACAAAGAGTCTTAAGTAGGCTCCAGGCTCTGAGCTGTCAGTGCAGAGCCCTACTTGGGACTTGAGCTCACAAACTGTGAGATCATGACCTGAGCTGAAGTCAGATGCTTAACTGACTGAGCCACCCAAGCACCCCTCAGAATTTCATTTAAAGAGATTCAAGTATAGAATCACAAATTTTAGTATTATGTAACATTAAAGCACAAGGGAAGTATTAATTGGTCAGAACTGTAGAGATACAAAAACTCTAGGATATTTATTTTATTTCTGATTTGGTCCACCTAATTTGCAGTCCCATTTGGAGAAGGTGGTTATTTCTAAGTTAGATGAAAATCACCTTTATGAATATAGAAGAATACATTATGTCTTTGAATCTGCCTCTTCAAAAACGGTCGATGATTATGTAGTAATTTTGACTAAAGTGTTTAATTTTAGAGTGTTTCTGTTTATTGGCTGAGTGTATACCCTAGCAGAGGATAGGAAAGATTTTTATCCTGTTGGGTAAATGTAATCATATAGTATAATAGGGTAAAGTCAAGATATATGTTGTTTTGTATACTGTTTTCAAAATGGTTCTAAAAATCATGTGAAATTGTTAACCATTTATCTTAAGTGTTATGAAAGTAATTATTAAGCTGTGTAGTTATGAGTGTTTGCAAATTATTTTTGCAAAAATACAAAATACAAAATGAATACATAGATTACTTCCTGGTAGGTATGACTGCAAATATGTGATAACTAGGTTATTCTTATTTCCTAAAACTGCATACAGAGCTTATTCCCTGGTTTAAATAGGGCCAGACTATCAACCAGTTTTCAGAAAGTAACTCAAGCCCACTAAGAACATTTTGCATTAAACACACCTTTAAATATTCTGATTTTTTAAATACCCTCTTATCAAAGTACTATATAGAACTGGATCATATACTTACTGTTAGGAAAGGGACCTAAAAATGGTTTCTCAACCCAGCTGCCAAAAGGACCACTTTCTAAGCAATCACCTGCTCTAATAACTCCGCAGACACAAGTTTAAATTTCCTTTAATAAAAAGAAAACAGCACTTTTGAAGGGTAAGCAACACAAAAGCAGGTCAATGAGTGAATGCTGCAGAATCCCAAAGGAAACATCTGATAAGTGGAGATGCAAGGCAGTATTGACAGAAGGAATCCCTGGGACACTGCCCAGGACCACACCCACTGGGGAAGCTCACTGTGCTGAGTGACAGTTTCTAGTTCCTTAATCTTAGCACTCCCCTGGATAGAAAGTCTAAGAAGTAGAACCACTGTCCTCAGGAAACAGTTAATCCTACAGAAAGGCATTAACAAAGAAAAGACCATTCCTGACATGGAGGTTTCAGAGTAGATTTTCTGAGGTCATGGCAGAAAAAAAAAAAAAAAAAAGAAAAAAAAAAGCTTGAAAAGCAAGTTTTGATTTGTTATTTTGATCCTGGCATCCCTTCCCAGCCCCCCTCCCACCTCTGTAAATACTAGCTTTGTAGTATCTTTGGAAAAATTTATCAAAGTCCCAAGCATTAAGCTTATGGATAAAAATACTTGGCATAATGGAGAAAAAATATAGAAGTCAATTTTTTTGTACTAGAGAATAAGTAAAATGGTTTGGTGACAAGAGAAAAACTAATTGTGGGAAAGCAAATGATTTAGGTGATAACCCTGAGAAAACAGTCCCTGAACACTGCCCTCTATCATACCCCACCCCCCTCAGATCTAGTGGTTGGAATATGGTATCCATAGAAAAAAAACATGCCACACTAAACATTTATAAAGTCAAACACTTTCCTTTCATTCAGGTTCAATTACCACCTACACACAAGTTTGGCAATATGAGAGATTATCCAACTCTACACAGAAATTATAATCACCTAGCTAATAATAAAATGTTGAGAAATATAGCCTAAATAGTTTCCTAGTCTAGAGAGAACAAAACATACAAACTTATCTCAGGGTGATTAATTCACAAGCTTCTTAATTGTCCTCTCTAAAATTTTTTTGTACGTTTATTTATTTTGAGAGAGACAGAGACAGCACAAGCGGGGTAGGGGGAGAGAAAGAGGGAGACAGAATTCTAAGCAGGCTCCGCACTGCACCGTCAACACGGAGCCAGACATGGGGCTCAAACTCATGAAACTGTGTGATCATGATCTGACCAAAATCAAGAGGTGGACACTTAACTGACTGAGCCACCTAGGCTCCCCATTAATTGTCCTTTCTATAATGAAGCTTTCTCCTTTCCCTCCATTATGCTGCATTGATACCAAACTTATTTCTCTGGAAAGTGAAAAACAGTCATTTTTCACTTAGAACATCTTTAGGAAGTCCTATGACATCAGGATATGACTCAAACTGTTTAGTTTATAGAACTTTACTGTCAGACCCCATCTGTCTTAACTTAATCCTGCTTCATTTTCTGCCTCTAGCCAAGCTTACAGTATGTCCTGGTCATAATGAATATCTCTTTATTTGGGGAGTATGTTATATTATTTAATGTCTTTCTTGCACAGTTTTCTCCTTTGACTATTTATCCTGACTTTCTATTCCCCTTTCAAACAATTCATCAAGTTCAAATATCCATTCCCCTGATAAATTCTTCCCTAACTCCCTGGCAAGTAATTTGTGTTTTTTACCCTGTTTTACAATAGAATTTTGTATACTTCTTTATGAAACACTTGCCAGATTTTATTTTTGCTTGTGAATGTATAAGCCTCCAATATTGTATGGTATTCCAGGACAGGGACTCTGTATTATCCAGATCTTATCATGAACCACACACTCAATCCACACCAGCAGTTCAAATTATGGTGTGTGCATGTGTGGATGTCTGTGTGTGCGTTTATTTTAATCGGTTCATTATGTGAGTCTTATATTTCGAATAACTTATTTATCAGAAGTCTGAGCCTTATGTTTCTACCCATATGAATGTAATAACCTTACAGATGGTACATGCCTATCACTTTCATGATGCCCTTTGTCAAGGCTCTCCAGAGAAACAGCATCAAAAGAAGGGAGAAAGGGAAGGAGGAGGTCCATTAAAGGAACTGGCTTACACGATTGTGGAAACTAAAGTCTTATAATTGGTGTCTGGAGAACCAGGGAACCTACTGGTATATATTTAGTCTGATTCTGAAATCTTAGAGTTGGGGTAGGTGGTTAAACAGGTGCTGGTGGTATCAATCCTGGTCTGAGCCTGAAAGCCTGAGATCTGAGCAAACCACCAATGTCTGAGGGCTGAAGATGAATCTCAGCTTAAACAGAGAGAGCAAATTAGCCCTTTCTCCGCCTTTTGCTCCACGTGGGCCCTCAGGGGCTGGATGCTGCACACTCACCTTTTGGAGGGCTATCTGCTTTACTCCGTTCACTAAATCAAATGCTAATCTCTCCTAGAAACACTTTGAGAGACACACTCAGAAATGTTTTACCAGGTATCTGTCAATTTCTTAACCTAGTCAAATTGACACAAAAATCAGCCATCACACTCTCTCAGAATGTTTCATATTGTTTTAGGAATTTGTGTTTTATGCTTTGTAGTGAATGCTTTGGAAACAGAGAAATATTGAATAAAATGTAAATAGGGGCTCTCAGGTGGCTCAGTGGATTAAGCATCTGACTTCAGCTCAGGTCATCACATCACATTTCACGGGTTCGTACCCCATGTCGGGCTCTGTGCTGACAGCTCAGAGCCTGGAACCTGCTTTGGCTTCTGTGTCTCCCTCTCTCTCTGCCCCTCTCATGCTCATGCTCTTTCTCCCTCTCAAAAATAAACGTTAAAAAAAAAATAAAAAAAATAAATAAAATGTAAATAGAACCACCATAATCCCAACAAAAGTCACATCCATCACTAACATATTTTATCTCCATTACTTCTTCCCATATCAACCAATCAATTCTAGTTATGTAAAAACACGTCTTTTGGCATTCAAGCATAATAGTGTTGTTTTTACATGGTTAACTAAAAAAAAATTAATTATGTTACAAGTTCCATTAAAAAAAAAATAAAATTGGGTTCTCTAAAATGTGGTAAGTTTTTAAACTTTTATCCTTACTAGTTTTCATGTTTGTGTCCCAGGAAACATTTACTAGTTTTCATGATAAATAAAAATGTTAGGTGGATGTTAGTATCAAGTAATGAAAGTGACTCAAATAATGTTAACAAGTGAGTAGTCAACATTACTATGCTGGGATACTTCCTTTGACCTAACAAATCCATCATCACACACATTAAGGAGGACTTTAAAAAAATAGCCTAGATTAATAATGACAATTGAGTACACACATGAACCTAAAATAAATATTTGAAGATTTTTATAATTCAACTCCCATAGTATTTCAGAAAAATTAGAAAAGAGCTAAAAGGAAAAACAAAAATCATTGATATCACCTCTAAGAAAGCCTCCTTATTTTCTTTTTTAAATGTTTATTTTTTAGAGAGAGAGAGAGGCAGAGAGAGAGGGAGTCAGAGGATCTGAAGCAGGCTCTGTGCTGACACCAGAGAGTCCGATGTGGGGCTCAAACTTGGGAATCATGAGATCATGACCTGAGTTGAAGTCAGATGTTTAACAGACTGAGCCACTCAGTCACTCCACCTCCTGTTCTTACTATCTGGCATGTGTATTTCAATGTTTCTACTATATGTTAGCTATATAGGGAAAAACCTGTATACTTGTTTTTTCCTGTCCGTTTATAATTGTATACATACCAAGATGATGCGTATTAAACCTCTGACTCTATACCACTATATATATCTTCCATGTAAATAGTACTGAATTTGTCACCTTTTTTTTATAACTGCTGCTATCCTATTTCAGATGCTCATAATTTTATTTTTTAATTTATTCCCACATAGTTAAAAAATCCTTGACAGATTTGGCAACGTGTACTTTATCCCTGAACACATCTTTTCTGGCTCAAAATTGCTATTTATCCCAACCCAAATCAAGTAAATATTCCACAACACCCACATTTATTTGTTTCGTCACCTATTTCTGCCCTATGTATCTACAGCTGAATAAAACTACCTGCTATCCCAAATAACTCCAACTTTTCTGACTCCTTGCTTTTGATCCTGTGGTTTCTATTCTCTTAAATGCCCTCCTGCAACAGGCCCACCTGTGGAAATACTGCCATTATTCAAGACTTGCTGCCGAAATTACATCCTTAGGGTAACTGCAGGATGTTCCTCACCACAGGTGTTTCTCCTCTGCTTTGACCTCTCATACATTTATGCATTTTAAGAACAATTATCTCAGCCTGCATCATTTTATTATTTATACACTAATTTCCTCAATATTTATTGTACTTCTTATACATTAATTATACCATTCCTTTATATAAAAATATCAAAAGTCAATATTACCAATCTCATTTATATCAGTGTCTTTTATATTGCAATGCTCAATAGTTAATTGTCTAATTGTGAATTTATGAAATTTTAAGAGGCCTTACTGAAAACTTAATTTTAAATCATTTTACAACTTTTAAAATCTAAATAACTGTAATATGAAACAAAAACATAGCTGCAGTTGATAGTTTAAAATGCATGTTTCTTTCACTTTAAATGCAGAGACAGGATCAGCCCACATCCCCGCAAGTAATAGGTACAAATGCATATGCCTTTGTCTGACAACAAAATCAAAGCAACTACAGTGTACATGAAATTCATGGTATGATAATTTGGACATTGTCAAAAAGAATAACCTCCCATAGAAAATGGTCTAACTCCTACCTTCACAAGCAAAGCTTCTTCCGCTTTCACATATTGTTACCCAGAGATTCCCAGGACAATGTTACAAAATATCTGTTCTTACCTCTGTGAGAACACTATAAAGACAATGGATTCTAGGAGGCTACCTGATGGTGAAGATGCTGCTGGGTGACGCCCCAGGGGTGGAGCTGGAGGAGGGAGGATGCTGGGAACATTTAATGGCTTACACAGGTGGAGACAAGGGAGAAATTAGAGAGATTCCAGGTGAGGTGCTAAAGAGTGGTGAGCCTCTTTAGCACTCTCAGGCATGTACCTGAGTTTAGGTTTCTTTTTTTCTTTTTTTTTTTTCTTCCATGAGCAACAGACTCCAAACAATATCCTTTTACCTGAGTTCAGGGAAAAGACAGTAGATATAAATTTCAACCTCTTAGGTTATTTGTAGTTCTTTTGGAGAACAGCTTAGATCAATGATTCTCAAAGTGTGATTCCTGGACTGGCAAATCAGTATCACCTGACAATTTATTAGAATTGCAAATTCTCAGGCTCCAGCCAATGTCTACTTAATCAGAAACTCTGGAGTTGAGGTGGGGCACCTAGGTGGCTCAGTTGGTTAAGCGTTTGGCTTTGGCTCAGGTCATGATTTCATGGTTCATGGGTTCGAGCCCCACGTCAGGCTCTGTGCTGACAGTTCAGAGCTTGGAGTCTGCTTTGGATTCTGTCTCCTTCTCTCTCTGCCCCCTCCCCACTTGTGCTCTGTCTGCCTCTCAAAAATAAATGAATGTAAAAAAAGAAACTCTGGAGTTGGGGTTCAATAGTCTATACTCTAAGAAACTTTCCAGGTGGTTCTGATGTCTGGTAAAGTTGGAGAATCACTGACTTACACAGTGGTGGATATGTCCAATGTGGACAACACAATTGGACAGCAAGTTTTCTGTAAAATGCTGGATGATAAATATTTTAGACATTGTGTTCCATACACTCTCTATCACAGCTACTCATCTCTTTGGTCGTTGTAATGCAAAAGAACCACAGACAATAAATAAATGAGCATGGCTGTGTTTCAATAAAAGTTTAATTATCAAAACAGGTTGTGAGCTGAATTTAAACTATAGACCTTAGTTTGCCAGCCTCAGGTCTAGATATCTACTACTTACCAAATAAGAGAACATACAATCATCTACATCTTACAAGAAAATTACTACTCTCATTTTATGGAAGAGAAACTGATGTGAAGATAGGTTAATTGTGTCCCCAAGGTCTTAGTTGAAAGTACTATAGTTAGTCATGGAATGTGCAATGTAAATCTGACTTCTTAGCCTCTCATCTGTATACTAAAGCTTCTTTTTCAACGGAGAAATGAAATAGGGTTCAGAATGGCTTGATAATTTTAAATGTGCTAACAATTAAGAGAGGTTTACTGAAAAAAATACATGTAAAATGAGCTAGTCTGACATGTAAAGAGTTTGGAAGACATCAGCTCCATCTTCACAATAAGAAAAGAGCTGAAAAAAGCCTGAAAATCAACAGTTTTCTTAAAATCTATCAGAAAATTGAGATCATGGTAGACTGTTGCCCTGAAAACTAGAGAAATAGGTGAATATAGAGAATTAGAGCTTACAAGGGGAATAAATGCCATCATCTGGAGCCAGCAACAGTAGGAATATTTAAAGGGCAAGAGACTAATAGCTGGAGACTGGACATGGACCAGCTTGAGAGAAAAAAACCTCCTAAGGGCTCAACCGTACATGGGCTGCCACATTTTCATGAGTTTGACTGCCAGAAACCTCACCAGGTTCTTTTAATGAAAACTGGAGAACAGTCTTCTCATGCTTCCAGCAGGGGGAGGGGCAAAAAAGGGACCCATTTTGAAATACATCCAGAGCTTATGTTCTCCTTAAAAGAAATGTCTGTCCTACAAGGAAACTGTTACACCAGAGCCTAAGCAGTTTGGATTTTACCAGAGCCTAGCTGAATTGGGAGAAGAGAAATACCCAATTCTAGCCCCCTTTTACTATCCTGTGTCACCTAAGGTGGAGGAGACACAAAGGTGAGAAGTACCTGTGAACATCACAGCATGGAGACACAGATTCACTCAAAGAAGGAAACTTATTTGTAGGATTGGAGATGCTTCTTGTCCCACACATCTTACTATCACATCAATTGGGATCCTGTATAATAACAGGAGATTAAAGCTGAAAGAACTACTCAATTTAAGGAGTCTCCAGAGAAACCTAGGGACAACAGAAGAGACAAAAACAAAGACACTAGAGAAAGTTTAGCCTCTGACAGCTACACTTATAGCAAACAGTAAAAACAGCCCAACTCCTGGACAGATAACATAAAATTTTACACTAAAAAGCCAATTTACCTAGGTTTCTCTTATCTGTTCCATCATGCCTGGCTTTCAACAAAACATGACAAGGCATTCTAAAAGAAAAAAAATCACCCCAGTCTGAAAAAACAAAGAAGACATCAAAATCTCAGATATGGCAGAGATTGGAACTATCAGACTGGGAATTTAAAATAACTATGATTAATATGGCAATGGCTCTACTCTAGCAGAAAAAGTGGACAACATGAAAGAATGCATGGTTAATGTAAGCAGAGACATGGAAGTTCTAAGAAAGAATCAAAAGAAATGCTAGAAAAAAAAACAAGTAACAAATATTAAATGACCAATGTGATGGGGTTTGGGGGTGATGGTGGGGTTCAGAGCTGATGGCCAAAAGAGAATTCTTGAAGACATCTTTGCTACAAAAAAAAAAAAGGTGATTTTATTAAAGCACAGGGACAGAACTCATGGGAAGAAAGTGCTGCACTGGGGTTGTGAAGAATGACTGATTATATACCTTCAGGTTGGGCAGGGGTTAGAGAGAGCATAAGTCTCTAAGGAATTTTGGAAGCAAGGTTTCCAGGACCTTGAGGGGTTAGCTGTTGTTAGGAAAACATCATTTATTACTGTTTAGTGAAACCTCAGTCATGAGACCCTTCAGATGTATATCAGGGGCCATGCCTGGAGTATGATTACCAACATATATCTTGGGGATGGGGGGTTCAAATAAAGGAAGTTTCCAAAGGAATTTTTATTTTTAATTTTTTTTAATGTTTATTTATTTTTGAGCAGAGAGAGACAGAGCATGAATGGGGGAGGGGCAGAGAGAAAGGGAGACACAGAATCCGAAGCAGGCTCCAGGCTCTGAGCTGTCAGCACAGAGCCCAAAGAGGGGCTCGAACTCACAGACTGTGAGATCATGACCTGAGCTGAAGTTGGACGCTTAACCTACAGAGCCACCCAGGCGCCCCCCAAAGGAATTTTTACATGTTAATGTAGACTCACAGGATCCTGGAGGTTGGGATAATGTTAAGCTAACCTTGCCTTTTGCCCCTAACAAAGTGTCATCATTGAGGCAGCTGAGCTCCTAGAGGAAGGTCACTCTGCCTGTTTCAAGAAATTGTCTGGGGCGCCTGGGTGGCTCAGTCGGTTAAGCGTCCGACTTCGGCTCAGGTCACGATCTCGCGGTCTGTGAGTTTGAGCCCCGCGTCGGGCTCTGTGCTGACTGCTCAGAGCCTGGAGCCTGTTTCAGATTCTGTGTCTCCCTCTCTCTCTGACCCTCCCCCGTTCATGCTCTGTCTCTCTCTGTCTCAAGAATAAATAAAACGTTAAAAAAAAAAAAAAATTAAAAAAAAAAAAAAAAAAAGAAATTGTCAGTGGGCCATAGGCAGTGAGGGAATTTAATTTTTTATTTACCTTTGTTTCCCGCATCACCATGGCAAGCATTTAAACCCCCTTACATCTTGATAAGGGTGACATTCCAGGAAATGGAATCTATAGGTTTCTGGAGCTTTGGCAATAGATAAGTTTGCCTTTTTCTTGTAGTTTACTAAGTTATCTGAAAACTGAAGGAGACTCCTGTCCTGTATGACTGTGATCTCTATCAGTCAACCATTTGCTTTCTTTCCTTTCCCCTGTTCTTGGGCAGCCAGGAGTACCTGAGGAATATCACACATATCACACTGGTGGTGGGAGGTGCTGTTAGTTTGTGTTTGGCCCTCAGCTTGCCTTATGCTCCCTCATCATAAGAAAGGTCTATATAAAATGTAATGAGGAAATAAAAAAACAAAGAAAAATATATTTCTCACCTCTCCAAATGGTGAAATAATACATGAGGACACCAAAACCTTGTGACACTATGGAGAAACAAATGTGCATGTCTCTGCACCATTAGCAGAAGTGCAAAATCTTAAAATACAGGACATTTTGGCATTGTGTAATAAAATCAAATGCTTCTTTCATGCATCTTTTGATTGAGTAATTCATTTTCTTAGAATTTATTTTGTTGATATACTAAAAACAAATGCAGTTGATATAATAAAATATTTATAATATCCTACACTAGCAAATAAGGCAGCATTGCAGGATGACAAAAGTCACTAGGGTTGCTATTCTTGGCTCAGAGAACAAGAAAATGTGGGAACGTGGAGCCCAGACCTTGAAGTTGAAACTTCATAGCTGTTCTTGCTCTCCATGAGAGAAAAGGCCCTGATTTATAGGGTTTGCCAATACACCTGAAGTAATACTCCCACCCATGGCCAATTCTTAGCTACGAAAATGAAGTCACTGTACACAGAGTTAGGAAAAGATGCACACATTTGGCTTTCACAAACCCACGTTAGCTGATTCCAGCATACCACCACCTACAGCACCCTCTCAGGCAAGCAAGAACACATGACCTTAGAGGTTGATAGCAGGGTTCCAGGAGTTGGGGTCAGGAAGAGGAGGGGTGTGCCTGAGAGATTTTTAGCTCAAAACACTAAAATAGTAGAAACAAAGGAAAAAGAGCAAACTTTTAAATATAAAGAGAGTGAATGGAGGGAGAAAAACCTTTTCTACACAAATGTTCTCCAGTTGAGTTCAGCAATATAGAATAAAAATAAGGGACAGAACGTGAATCCAGAAATGACACTCATAAAAGTTCGGTGAATATGGAAAGTATCTTTTGTACGGCACCTGGGACTTTACCTAAAGGCAAGATGGTGGCTAATCTGGTTTTAACAGCAATTGACTTCAGCACTGTAACCACAGAGGAAGTGGCCTATGTGGAAAGAACAAAAATGGAAGTGGACCGACAAGGTCACTCTTCAGCTCTCATAATGCATGATAGTTGACCACCTGAGTTGGTTGGCAACTTTGTAACAGCAACAGAGATGAAATTACCCACCTACTTATCTAAAGTCAGAAATAATTATTTCTCTCTCCTATAGTTTAACTCTGAGACGACACAGATGTAGACAGTAGAGATTTATCTCTTACAAATATTATTTTCTAATTTAATAGAAGTAACATGCCAGAGCATATTACATTCTTGCGATATTCCATACACACACACACACGCACACACACACACACACACACACAAGGCAAAACTTAGGAAAACATCACATAGAAAAAATAGTTCAAAATGTAGGCATATTATGAACTACAAAAATTATTAAAATCTCCCAAGTGTTAGACTATCTTAATACCTTTTGGGAGAGAGTTGACACCAGAGAAGGAAACTCTTTGGTTCTGATGTCCATGACAATGTCTTTTTAGACTACAAGAAAGCACCTACTTTCAGCTTCTTTACCTAAGTTCTTTCAGAGCTGATAATCTTTGTGATAGAGTGCTATAGTGGAAATAACATTAAACTATTCCCTTGGGCTGAATTGATAGACAAAGTAGAACTATTTTTCCCAAAGAGTTGGTGGAGGATATATTATTTCACCTCCCCTTACTCTTGATAGCTATTTTAAAGAAAGATTGCTCCATTTTAGTGTTCAACAGTCTGAAGAGATTTCTTCGTCAGGGAATAATAATTTTCTCAGCAAAATTTAGCTCCTCAATATTTTTTGGACATATGCCAACATGTACACATTTAGATACACCTTATTATAAAACTGTTTTAATGGATCTTCATGATCTAGTAAAAGAGAAAATAATGTAGCTCATGAATAGAGGAGAAAAGCTTAGCCCATTTCATAGCTTTTGTAAGATTGCTTCTGCCTGACTGATTTACCCAAGAACTTTATCAAGGGCAACTGGAATTGTCACCCAATTTATATCCACGACAACTGAGGGGATTGGAGTGATGTGTGAACAGCTATGTGTGAAGGTAGAGCCATTAACCACAGATGGTCACCTTGTCCCTTAGCCATTCAGTCCTTATAGCCACTGGATTATGTAAAAGATGTAAGAGGGTATCTGTGAAATGAAGTGTTGTAGAGGGTGATAGTGTCTTCCATTACAAACAAATCAATCATTTTAACTAAAACTTCCCTTCTTATCACTGGATCTTCCTGAGATATTTGAATTAGGTAAGCATTGCTTTGAAAGTACTATACAGCATGGTTTAGAGCAGAAATTACCTCATATTTGGTTGTGACCCAGCAGTAATATTTTCTGTCACAAATCAGTAAGTGGATAGAGACACCAGAGCCAGTCTCAGGTGGAGAAAACACATTTGCAGTACTGATATTTAGCCAGCATGTACTAAAATGGCCTTCCGGTGTTTATGGCCATATGGCTTCCCAGTGTTTATGACCATTTCTCTTCCAGTCACTCTGGTGTCTATTCTGATGCGTCAATACCTGTGCTCTGTCAGCTGATGCAAATTTTGAATATGACCCTTGCATATAGCAATACAATGTAAATCAATGAGATAAACCATTCAGGTGATAGGATTTGGAGAAAGATTAAAAACAAAAATATAAAATTCAGTAAAGCCAGATGAATTAGTGGCTTTCAAGAGAAAATGAGGTGCAATTTTGAACTTACATTGAAATTTCCAAATATTGGAAAATAGTATCAGGTTTGAACTAATGGATTGCTACACCTAAACTGTTGGCCACTTTGGTTTTCTAAGACTTCAGATTATTTTAACCTAGTAGTTCCATTTCTTCTGCATTTAAGAATCATCTGGGGAGTTTTAAAAAATATGGACACACAAGTTATGCTTCAGATCAACTGAACAGCTTCTGAGAGTGGGGCACAGTGATAGATATTTATAAAAGGCCCCCATGTCATTGTAATTATGGTCACATTTTCCCAACAAATCTAATTCTTGATTTTAAGGTCATGTCTGAGTACTGTCATTAGCTAGTGTTATGTGCTGAATTATGTCCTCACAAAACTCATATGTTAAAATTCTAATCCCCAGAACCTTAGACTGTGACCTCATTTGGAAAATGAGTCATTGTAGAGGTAATTAGTTAAGATGAGGTCATACTACTCTTAACTACAGAGCACAAACTGGTGGTTACCAGAAGGGTGATCGGTAGGGGGATGGATGAAATAGGTAAATTGGATTAAAAGTACACTTGTGATGAGCACTGAGTAATGTATAGAATTGACAAATCACTGTATTGTGCACCTGAAACTAACATGACACTGTATGTTAATTATACTGTATTTAAAAGGAAAAAAAAAGAGGAAAAATAAGGTGATTCTAATGTAGGGTGGGCCCCTAATACCAATGATGTCTATATTCAATGGGAAAATTTGGACACAAGCATACAGGGAGAACACTACGTGAAGATGAAGGTAGAGGTCAAGTGATGTAGCAGAAGCTGAAGAATGGATGCCAGAAAACTATCAAAAAATAGGAGAGAGCTCTGGAACACTTCCCCCCTCGCAGCCACAAAAAGAACCAACTCTACTGACACCTTGATCTTGGATTTCTAGTTTCCAGAACCATGAGACAGTAGATCTCTGCTGTTTAAGCAACCCAGTGTATTGTATTTTGTCACAACAGCCCTTGCAAATTAATACAGTTAATGGCACAATCTCTGCTTTTGCTTAATTCTGAGTCTTGTTTTCCTCCTAAGCACAATGGAGATATTCAATCTATTGATCATGGAATTTATGTTTATGTAATACAGCAACTCTGCTTTCTTTTTGCTTTCCTATGGAAAAATGAAGTAGCTTATTATTTTTGTTAGCTTTCCCTCTAGTTGAGCAACAAATTGTCTTGGTTTCTTCACTAGAGTATCATTCATTCATGTCCAGTCAGTGCAAGAAAACCCTGGTTATCAGGGAGTAGTCCTTTACATATGTTCTCCTAATCCATTTAATGAACACTGAGAGAAGAATTAAACTTCTAAACTCATTGAATGTGAAGTCAGGTGTTACTATGCCTTAAACTCCCTATCAAGACTTATTCAAGATGCTTCCCACTGATCTCTAGGAATATATTAGGGATGTCCCATTCAGGAATTGATCAGATCATGGTGCTCATCTTACTGTCCAGGGAAAAATTCTCATAGTATCACTGCTGGCAAACCCGTCCTTTCACAGAGTGAAAATGTAAACTTACTCTGTAGGTGTAGGAAAAAAAAACACAGGGAAGATAATTCTAGATAACATATTTTTCACTACAGGAGCTTTTAATTAATGCATATATCAGAATCCAAGGCTCAAGATGAGAACAGGGAAGTAAAGGAAAAGAATAGTGGCAGTGATTGGCAATAGCAACGTGGAACAGAGTGTGTAAGATCTTTGTGGGAGGAAAATAGAGTATTTAACGACAGAAACAGGAGGGGAGGAGAAAATATTGTTTATAATGTCATATGGACAGGACAGCATAATGAAATATCTGAGGTAAACAAGTATGGTAAAAAGAAGCCATGAAGGAAAAGAACAGAATACAAGCTGTTGCTGAAAATATCACCATGGTATAGTAGGAAGAAGTATGATAATATATCACTGTTGAGGGATCTTTGATATTCCTAAATTAGACACAAACAAAATGTAAAGATAAATGAGGATATGAAATAAAATGAGTCACTTGCTCACTAGGGAAAATTTGATTTAGTCATGATATCACACGTATTCACAAATAAATGTCTTTTCCTACTAAACTGGATTTTAATGACCTGAAAATATTGGTAATATCACAAATGCTTGAATCTACACAGCATATGAGCCCCTTTGGGCATTGTTACTGAGGTGTTGTTACTTGTCTGACAGGAGTAAAAGAAGAGATTTCCTTTACTGGCATGTGAAACTATACTTTTCACTTCCTTTCTATGGTTTTCACTAAAATCCCCTTCTTGGTAGAATACAGAATTTTTGTTTGGTCTATAGCTCTATATGTTATTACTTAGTTCTAAAGCAAAGACATTTTTATTGTTTTATGGGAGATATATATACATATATATATATGTATATATATATACACATATATTTCCACATATATAATAAAATATATATTTCCACATATATAATAAAATATGTATCTCCACACACATAATAATGATATATATATAGTATATATATAATTGGTACAGTTCACCAAATATTCCTGGCTCTGCCCTCTTGTGGGTATTCTGTAGGATTTTAGTTGCCAGACCGTTTGAAATTAAGCATTGCCATTTGATTTTCTTTGGACAATGAAATATAAGTGGTATAACAATAGTCACATGGAGTTAAAAGTGTTAAGAGCCAAAACAAAATTTGCCATATCTTCTCTCCTTCCTTGTTAATCATGGAAGGATTTGCTGAGACGAAAACTCCAATGGCCTGGGTTCCTGAGTACTGCAATAATCAGAACACTGCCCCCACCCAGTGATCTATGAGGGACAAGAGCCATGAACAAAAATATAAATATTTGTCTTAAGCCACTGAAATTGTAGGATTGTCTGTTATTTCAGCATAATATATCTCATATTTATAGGTACAAAGTTAATGAAATCTTTTGTTTTATCATTTTAAAGTACCTGAAACATAATTTACTCCTAACGATTTGAGAACATCAGTATCTACATGAAAGCAATTAGCAATGAATTAGCTTTTAACATCTCACCAAAGGGAAAGCAAAACCAAAAATAAACAAAAAATAAAACCTTACCTATCCATCTGAATTTGTCTATTTTCTCCAGAAGATTGTTTTATTCTTATAGAATCAAAATCAGTGACCTTTAACGTATTCTTAGATATTTAAAGGAAATCAAAGAGATTTAAAAATTTTGTTCCACCAATTTATAACTCTTGCCTCCCCTCGCACTACTAAAATAAAAACAACGCTTTTTCTAGAATAAAACACTTAGGATTGCTTTTAACTAGATATAAATTCACACAGACCCATTGATTTCAATAACCTTGGGAATCTTACAGTATACTGAGTAGCAGTCTGATCTGTCTAATTACATGCTTAGCTATATCCTCCCAGCATTCCAAACCAGGTTGGTACCAATGCACAAAGTGAGCATAAAGCTTATCTACCTAACAGCTAAAATCTGTCACATTTGAGAAAAACCCTCTTAAACATTAAGATCTATTGGAAAGTATTTTAAATCTTTTTTGAATTATGCAAAACAAGTGATAAAGGAAAATTGTATTTTATGAAACAACACAGCTTCCTTAATGCAATCTTCCCTTTCCCTAACAATACCCCGTGGGGCACAACAGCTACCTCTTAGTCTTGCAAATCATTCCTCAATCCTCTCTCCTGAAACTGAGTCTATGTCTCTATTTCTCATTTCTTTTTCTGTTAATTGTCTTTACCAGATCTTTACTAGATTAAGTGAGTGAATCTCCAGTTTGGACCCTCTTTTAATACTTTTCTCCATCTCTTACCTACATCAACACAAATAATGGCCCAAGAATTGATCAGGCAGAAGAAATGTAGTAATGAGAAAATTTTTATGGCTATTAAAGTGGTACAAGAAAATTTCAATTTTAAACAACATAAATTTATTCAGAAGAGATAGCATTAGCCTAGAATATAAATTGAAATGTTTTTTTACTTTATTCCTAGCTTTATACTGCTACCGTTATTACTATCTTTTTCTTTTTCTAGACTTTATTTTATTTGCTTCTTATATGATATAGTTTATAAAATATGATGTTTATATGATGATTGGCTTATAAAATAAAAAAAAGATAGAAGTAAAATTTGATGATGATGATTAGTTTATAAAATAAAGAGTAGAAAATTTTTTAAACTACATTTTATTCCTAACAACTGAATTTTGGAATGTTAAAGCACAGTATTGATAAATGATTACAAAGCCTAAGTTTAAGTAAAATCACTCTTGAGAAATTTTACATGAACATTATCAATTCATCCTTTTAAGATTTCTATCTAGTGAGCAATTCCCATCTATATTTTCTTCTCTTAGCTATTCTGAGAAGAAGCCACATGGCAGCATTTCATATTTCATAAACTAAATGACAGTACAGAAGTAGTTTCCCATAATGGAGGTGCTTTGGGGAGTTGAAAACTATTATATGACTCATCAGCTTCAAATAATTCAGCTGCTGGAGATGAAGGGTAATATCTCTTATTGAAAGCAGAGTTGAAAGAAGTATTTTCATGAGAAAATTTTCAGAAACTCTCTGCATAACATATAGTGCAAAATTGTGACAGGTTTATACTACGCAGTTCTACGTAATGGCTTAGGAGAAACCAAATCAACAAGAAATAGCTACAGGAGAAAAAAAAAAAAAGGATGTTCAGGACAGATAGTGGGGAAATTTGGTGACTGAAGCTAACAGACTGGCTTTCAGGTATATAAAATGCTTCTTTCAAGAACCTCAGAATCAAATGAGATTGAATAAATCTTATCTTATAGAGAAATCTGGTTCTCCTGGTGTGATTATCACCAGACTTGGATAATCACTTAGTATTAACTCTTTGTCGTCAGTAGAATGTCATGTACTGAGTGTGGTTTAAATAATAACCTCGTAATAGGACTACTTTATTATTATCAGGGCAAAGCTAATTTACCATTGTCCAAAGTTAATCTTTAATTATAAAAAAGACATTTCAAAATGGCATTTCTTTTGTAATACTTAATGTTATGCAAACAATGGTACTTAATAAATATGTTTATGACTGTCTAATTTACCTGTTGTTTTTATAATTATAACGTTGGCTCATTGCAAGAAGGCGACACTGGTGAGAGCATCTCTCATGGAGATTTTCTTCTCATCATTACAGTGTCCTAGTATAGGCACATGATAATTTATGGAGTAAAGTAATACCAAAAAACTGAGTAAAGAATGAGTTAGGGAAGAATAGCATCTACCTTTGAGTAGGAAAATGTAACAGGTTATTCTGGTGGCAGTTCTGAGGGAGATCAGAGGAAAGCTTATCATAGTCTTCGTAAAAGGATGGACACACAGATTTGATTTTTTTTTTCATTTTTGGTTATATTTCTGTCTATTTCATGTGGAGAGTTAGGCACCTTCATCTTTCTCTTTCCCTCACACTTTTTCTTTCTTCCACTCAATAAAACACAAAAAGCCAAACACATACAATCATAATCCTATTATTTGCAAAGCTTCTGAAGTAAAAAGAAGTACCTGTTTCCTGCAGTCCAACAATAAACAGAGCACATTAAGTGTATGGGCACATTCAGGTACTACTTAGCTGACCAATGATTTGTTGTTTGGTAGTCTGTTTTTATGGGCATTGAATTGTAAATGCAACTGCCATGAAATGGTTTGAATTGTAACATTGATGGAAATGTGTTTGCTAAGTGATTCCCTAAATTACTTTATGGAGTATAAAACATCTGCATTTAGTTGGATTCTATTTGGCTGAAAAATAAACATTTCTAAACCACAGCTTTCATGTCTGATGATGACAATGTACTGGAAAACTTGAAATTGCGTGACAATCTAAATATGCTTTTTCTTAAAAAATAAATGGTGCTGTTAATACATGACATACTAGGCCATACTTTTTAAATGGCACATTCTTCCTAAAGATATATAAATGGCATGGCATTCTTGCTTATAAAACCAAACCATACACACTCTGATAAATGCTGGATTATAAGAAGTTAACTCCTAGATCTACTTTCAAAAAGGTCAAGTGTGATAATACAGTGTGATCTTACAATATTATGCGGGAAACAAGAGTAAAAAAGTAAAGGAAAGATTCAGTACCAAACTGTTCAGTAGTTTTACATTGCTTGTCCAGAAAACACTAAATTTAGAGTGATACACAGCAATTTTTTGACTCAAAGTCCATAGATGGCATATTTATCAAGGTATTTCAGATACAACAGAAATTTCAACCAGATGTTTCTCACCAAAGAAAACTGAAGGAACACCCCAGGTGTATTGTAATCAAACTCAATGGAGAGTGGTCTTACAAAGATGTACACATATGTTAGTATAAAAAAGCTATGTAAGTAACATCCCATGAAATATTTGCACACTTATGTAAATTATCAGCCATAGTAACATGTTTGAAGGAAACGCGACTTTATGTGGTGTCAGTCACTGGCAGTCTCTAATCAAACCCATTCCTATTTCTATAGCATACAAATTCCTCCTTCATTTAAGCAGCAAAAATTAGTATGATTTTTAGTGAGTCATAAAGTTTTTATATTTCAATAATCTTACGACAATATCTTGATATTTTTTTTCTTTCAGTAGATGCAACTAATGTTAAGTCAAATATTTATTGCCTATATGCAAACAGCATCACACGCAAAAGCAGAGGGACAGAAGCAATGTTAAACAGTCAAGTAAGACCAGCAAGTGTCTATGTTTCATAAATATGGTTTTTAAATGGTATCAAACTTAGAAAATTAAGTCCTTTCTTCCTTGGCAATACAAACCTAGCTATAGATAAAGGGCTGTAATACTGTCAGCAAATCTGATTTTTATATTAAGAAATTCTGCCCATTTTAGCTATAGCTCCACTACTTAAATGAAAAACAAAAAGTGGAATTTCAAACAACTAGAATGACATTTTGCTACTCGTAATTGAAAGTAGATGGTCAACAAAAAATTAAAATTTTTGTTGAATAAAACAAAATTAAACTATTAGAAAAGGATTTACAGTCAACTATAAATCCATTATTCAAAGGCATTAGCGCACTTGATCAAAATATGTTAATGTTTTTGAAAGAAAAAATTATATATACATCTTATGTCAAGATAGACTCAAAATTCATCCAAGTTCTTCAATTAAAAGAAGGCATTTATTCTAATGCATAAATAATGCTTTGGTATGGATTTCCATATTTCATATAATTTTCTGAGCCATAGTTTAATGGTTTAATGTTAATATATAAAATATTAAGTGAATCTATCTTAGACAAGTCATTATATCTCTGGATTAGGGTGTGCTTTCTTTTCCACTAACCAAGGTATTTGAGTCCTTGTCATTAATATCACCTATCCTCTTGTCTGATTCTTTACATGACATCTGATGAAATAATGCCTAACCACTGTCTGCAGATGAGACATCATCTTTGCCTCACTCATTTCCTGATATGTTAATCTCCTCTTAAATCTCAATCTGCTCATTGCTAGTCGGACCAAACGATTTCCTTTATAACAAAGGCTTCTTGCCACTTATAGCATATACATGATTCTTAAGTTTCAGTCTTAAGACATCTGTGGGATTGAAGTGAATGACCATAAAAATATAAACACAGAGATCTAGAAGGTGTTTGTGAAGAGTAGCCTGAGACAAAAGAGCTCCTTTTTTGGATGAATTGTCAGATTGAAGTTCTAGAAAACAAAGAAACAACTGTGTTCATATACCATTCAGGAATTTCCTTCAACATATTCAGTTTTTGTTACATTAAGTGCTCATTAACTGGCAAAAAACAAAATCAAAAAAAAAAAAAAACAACCAAAAAACAAAACAAAACAAAATCCCTAGGCATTATACAATTCAAAACTTTATTTTCAAGGAGACTTATGCTAAGACAGAGAAATTATCTGTCCATGGTCACATAGCTAATGATTGGATACACCAGATTAAGTGTCCTGACTCATGGTATATTTTTAATGTAAACAACATGATAGATACATAACATTTACTAAAATATGCTACGATCATATTAGTGAAATGTCAATTAAATTCACTTTTCAAGGATATCAAATTGACAACCAATTTCTATATGTACAAATGGGACCATATAGCAAAAGCCCTAAATATTTTCTTTACCCTTTTAATAATAATTCCTGTTCTCAAAATATCTGAAAATATTAAATAGATGTGTGGAAAGATACATGTACAGAGATGCACATTCCAAAAAGAAATGGTTGTTTATATAGTAATCTGTAGAGCACAATCCACTTCTAGAAATTGTCCCTATGGTAGCTCACAACCACATAATTATTGTGGGTCTATCTATTATTACAGAATATGAATCCTTGGGCAAAGTGTTATCAACTGATAAAACCAGATCAGTTAAAATCTTTCACTATATACTTCAAATGATAACTGAATAAAAGTAATCAAAGCATGTGTGTGTGTGTGTACACATGATGTGCATATGTGTGCAGTGGATTTGTGTGTGTGTGTGTGTGTGTGTGTGTGTGCATGTGTGTGTGTAAGAAGATGTGAGGAGTATATCTTGGTTGTTGTCAGTGGCCATTTTCTAGCCAAGCTGTGGAAGACAGTATGCATTCCATGAAAATGAAGTTTATATACAGAAAGAAGCAACTGGAGTTGGCATTCAGAGAAAAGCAGAGATGACAAATCACACACACTCACACTCACACATGTACCTAAACAGAGACAGAGAGGCAGACGATCTTGAGGAATGAATTTCTCTTTCAGTTTATTCCTGAGACATTGCTGCATCTGCCTGTGGTTTGGATATTCAACTCTTTCATTTACACAAAGTACGCTAGTATTCTTTGAGTAAATTACCCTTTCCTCTAAGCCAGCTTGCGGCAGTTTTCTATGATTTCACAACTAATACATCTACTTTATACAAAGAATTATTCATATTAGCTATGAAGGCACATTTCTAGATATAGAAGACAAATTATGATATAATCATAAATGGGTTTTGATGTAGCCTTTAAAAGTCATGTTTGTAACATTATTTATTAAACTGTGAAATTCTAATTAAAATACCAAATGAAAGAAAGATACAAACAGCATGTATAGTATAATTCTATTTGAAACTTTAAAATTATAAAGCATTTACAAATAAAAATACCAAAAGGAACTTACAGTGTTTATTTCATGTGTTAAGATTATAGTTATTATTTTTATTATCCTTTTGTTTTTGAACAATTAATATGTATTTCTATTATAATAAGAAATGCCTATTTCTATCATGATACACATTATTTAAATTTTGCCTCTGATTAAAAGAAATTTATTCTTTTAAAAAGGTACATCAAACTCACTTGATCTCAGCACAACTAATGAAAAAAAATGTTTTGTTTTGTTATCTATCTGCTTCCAGAATCAAATACATATACATTTTTATATACTTTTTATTCAAATATTTCATTGAATGGACCAGATTTAAATATTTTTTTTCAACGTTTATTTATTTTTGGGACAGAGAGAGACAGAGCATGAACGGGGGAGGGGCAGAGAGAGAGGGAGACACAGAATCGGAAACAGGCTCCAGGCTCTGAGCCATCAGCCCAGAGCCCGTTGCGGGCTCGAGCTCACGGACCGCGAGATCGTGACCTGAGCTGAAGTCGGAAGCTTAACCCACTGAGCCACCCAGGCGCCCCTTTTTTTTTCTTTTCTTATTCTTGAATACAGAAAGACAAAAAAATTATTTTTATTTTCCTTTTTTTATGAATGGACCAGATTTAAATACCAATAGCAAAACAGTGAAATCATTGGTAGAACTTTTTATTTATTAAAGATTCTTCTTGTGTATGTGTGATCTTCCCATAGCTTCTAAGCATCTTCTCCAGTGTAAGCAGTGTAGTTTAAGGAGTAACAAAACTGACTCATGGGTTTAGAATTATCAGTACCATAATCTGGTATTCATAACTATAGATTAAATCAGTGTTTATTTGTTATATAAACACAATGGATACCATAGGAAGTAGATACAAAGAAACAAAAAATATGCATTGTCTCTGCCCTAGAGATGATAAATCACTTTCTCTTGATAAGGACATGGGAATCAATCACAGGAAAGTAGCTGTGTATCATTGGCAACTTGTGAGATTCACACAGTTAAGCTGTAATATACAAACTTGGAGAATACTTGAGAAATGCTCAAGACGTTTGTAAAATTTTTAAACACTGTTTTAGCTGTTCTTTGTGAGTATCTACAATGTGCCACACTTCAGACTGGGTGCATTTATAGTGCGGCTCTGAAGGAGGCATTAACTGCCTGTGGGACATTAGATATGTATGTCGATAGGGAGATTAAGTAGCTTGCCTAAAGCTACAATGATAGATACAACCACTATTTGTCTTCAGATCTGTCAGTTTCAAACCCCGTGAATTTAGACTTGAACATTGCCTAAAGCCTGTAGTAACTCTGTAACAGAGTCGCATCCCCTCTGTCCACAGCTTTGAACACATAGTATATCCTGAGCCAACCCACCCTGCTTGGACCAGAGTACCACACCTTCAGGGAATTTGTTGACAAGTGTCCAGGGAAGCTCGTGAGTGTTCTATTGTATTGATCAGTGGATTTGGGAGCAGCTGTGCAAATGTGCAGCAGGGGTGAGGCTTGAATGCAGAGCAACAGCTTTTCTGTATAAGTCCAAGTTGCTTGGATGGGAACTCCAGTCTGGCAGCATTTTGAGAAATAACAATGTTCCAGACACTGTATAAAGTCTTAATTAACTTAATACTGAAAACAGCCCTATGAAGCCCTATGAAGTAGGTACTACTATGTTGGTTTCATGCTATACAGTTCAGGAAAGTGAGAAAAGGAAGAGAAAAATTAGCTTTTGTAAGATCCCAAATAGCAAATAGTGGAATCAGGATTTGAATTTGGACATTATGGCTTCCCTCTTTATACATTGCACCATCCCTATCTACTTTCCCAGTATGTCAGAGAAATTCATTTAGTGTTATTTCAATGGTCTGCAATCCCAGCACATTGTGAGCCTTTGCTTTCTACCTTCCAAATATTTCTTCTATCATTGTCGTGTGTGTGTGTGTGTGTGTGTGTGTGTGTGTGTGTGTGTTTATGGTTTTGTCCTTGTAGATTTGTGGCTTAAAATTCCTTTTTTATTGTCATATTTGTTTCATTTTGGAGAAAGCAGGTGCAAATATACATATTTGTCCCAATCTTCAATGAGAAACCTAATTTTTTAGATCAAACATCATGGGAAGGAAATACAAGTAGCCGAGGATAAGAGAAATAAAAAAAGAATAAAGACTGTTGAAGAAGAAAAAATAAAGTTAGCACAATTGATCTGGTTTCTCTGAGCATTATTCAATATACACTAACTTTTAGCCTAGCAGAGGTTCTTATCCCTGCACTGCAAGTGCTGAGAATTACAGGTAATTCTAATTAGGTAAATAAAATACAAAGTTAACTCAGTACAGGAAGATAAGTTCTAACAAAAAATAAAATTGGCAAAGCTGCAAATAATTGTATAGTTTTCACTATACCATTGAAATGTCATAGAAGTGCATTTTCTTTTTGTTATTCATGTTCTCAAATGGCAGATCACCAGATAAAAAATGCTGATAGCTATACCAGATAGGAGATGGAATGATACAATAAATACAATGGTTGTTATTTTAGCATCTTCAAAATACATTCAAAATGAACCAGAGCCCAGGAAAAATGAATTATTTTAAAGCTTTGCATATGAAACTATTAAGGCAATTATTTTCTAATATTCCTAGTTAATAAAAAAAATTAATCCTATTATGCAAAACAGTGTTTTTAATCTTATTTTATTTTCCTTTTTCTATGACCTTTTAATAATAATCTTGTCATGCAACAGAAATGCTACCTTGCCTGTCACTCCTTAATAATAAATTTACTACACATAATAATTCTGGTTCACCAGTCTTTGGAAGCCCACCTATTAATTCAGATATATTTTATATGTTGTATGATATTCCTTTCTCTAGTAAATAATATATTTCGAGCCTACCATTTAATTGAAGACAATAAGACCATAAATATCTTATCCTCCTTCCAATATAATTTAAACTTTCATTACCTAAATTAAAATTGTCCTCATTCTCCACTTCTCAAAAATCTCATTCTCCATTATGCCAGTTAAAGGTGCTCCTTGATAAATCTGGTGGTTTTCTATCATATTTATTACGATAAAAGACTCTAAGGGGGGGGGGGGAACGTGCTCAAGGAATACCCTATCCTCATGAAGAGACTTAAGAAACATCTGAATACCCTTTTCATTTCCCAGACATGATTTCAAGATCACAAGTGAAAAGAAACATTTTCGATATTTTATTATGCTTAAAAATATATGTGCATTTGAGGATATTTTTTCTTTATCCAGTGCTCATCTGGATCTGCTTCCAAACATCTAAGATTTTGTCTTTATTTCAGTGTGTCTTGTTTCATAAGAAAGAGTCTTCATTTGAGATTGGTCCCTTGATTGATCTCATTATTGACAAATAAATTCCTGGGTATGGGCTGAGAATTTTCAAAGGAAATCAGCAGTGATGTATGAAGGGTTTGCAACAGGGTCCTATAATTGTCTAGAAAAGAGTAGCTTACAAGTACTGTTCTAATTATTTCCACTTTCTATCTCAGTGAACTCCAAGGGTATTTTATTTGCAACTGGGGTAACATTTTCCATTTTTCAGATTTTACTGATCAGGCTGTGAGACAATCAAATAATGTTTGTGATCCTGATTACAACTGATTTTGTCCTTGGGGCAAACTGAATAAAGCAAAAAAAATGAAAAAAAGGAAAAAAGGAAAAAAGGAAAAAAAAAACCAAAACAGTCTCAACCCTTACACAGGAATTCTGGAAACAAGAATATAAAGTAGTTTTATAGAGAAACAGATTTCCTTCCTGATTTTCCTAAAGTGAACCACGTTTCCATCCCTGACTATAAGTCTAGAAGTACAGACACACAGACTTCACCTTTGAATGTAAGGTCTGTGGGATTGGCGGCTTTGTTGATGTTATTTATACCAATGTATCCTGTTACACAAAAACTGCTTGTTATATGGTAAATCCCTATAAAATATGATAAATTAACAAAAATTAAATTATTAGCCAGTCGTGGGTCAATTGTTTACTCTTGGGTCTGAGAAATGGAAATGGTTATTTTGTAAACAAAGCAGTCAGAAGTGAGGAATAGGGCAGAGTCTACAGAAAAGCAAGACATTGTTAAGAGAGGAAAGGACAGTAAGAATTTAAACAGAGCAAAAACCAGGGAGATATTTTAACTGACAGGAATATACATTGTATATTTCCTTTCCAAGTTCTCAACATGTTCGGCAACACTTGTTATCTTTTGTATTCTTCATTATAGCCTTTCTAACAGGTGTGAGTTGATATCCTTGTGTTTTTGACTTGCATTTTCCTCATAATTTGTGATATTTATCATATTTTTGTATATCTGTTGGCCGTTTGTATGTATTCTTTAGGAAAAGTCTATTCAAGCACTTTACCTATTTTCCAATCAAATCATTTTTAAATTTAATTTAATTTAATTTAATTTAATTTAATTTAATTTAATTTAATTTAATTTTTTTATTTAATTTTTTTTTTGCTATGACTTGTGTGGGTTACTTACATATTTTGGAAATTAACTCCTTATCAGATATATGGTTTACAAATGTTTTTGCCCATTCTGTGGGTTGCATTTTCATGTTGTTGATTGTTCCCTTTGCTGTACAGGAACATTTTAGCTTAGTGTTATGCCATCTGTCTATGTTTGTTGTGTTTGCCTGTACTTTTTGTTTTTTTTTTTAATTTTTAATGTTTATTTTTGAGAGAGTGAGAGAAAGACAAAGCACAAGTGGGGAAGGGGCAGAGAGAGAGGGAGACACAGAATCTGAAGCAGGCTCCAGGCTCTGAGCTATCAGCAGAGAGCCCGATGCGGGGCTCAAACTCATGAACTCTGAGATCATGACCTGAGCTGAAGTCAGAAGTTCAACCACCTGAGCCACCCAAATGCCCCCATTTTCCTGTACTTTTGATGTCATGTTCAGGAAAACATTTCCAAAACCAATGTCACAAAGCTTTTCCTCTATGGTTTCTTCTAGGAGTTATACCATTTCTAGTCTTACATTTAAGTCTAATCCATTTTGAGTTGATTTTTGTGAATGGTGCAAGATATAGGTGCAATTTCATTCTTTTGTATGTGGATATCCAGTTTCCACAGAACCATTTGCTGTAGAGACTTTTCCTTATTGTGTATTCTTGGCACCCTTTACAAAGATACATGGGCTATATATGCATGTATTTATTACTGAGCTCTCTATTCTGTACCATTAGTCTATATATCTTTTTAAATTCCAGGACTATAATAATTTCATACTGTGGATTTATAATATATTTTGAAATCATAAATGTGATGTCTCCAGCCTTATTCTTTTTTCTCAAGATTGCTTTGGCTATTCAGGGTCTTTTGTGGTTACTCATATGAATTTTAGTATTGTTTTTCCTATTTTTGTAAAAATTCCATTGGAATTTTGATAGGGACTTCACTAAATCTGTATATCATTTTGGTAACGTGGGCATTTTAACAATATTAAGTCTTCCAATCCATGAGAACAGTATGTCTTTCTATTTATTTGTTCTTCATCAAGATTTTGTAGTTTTCAGTGTACAGATCTTTCACCTCCTTGGTTAAGTTTATTCCTAAGTAACTTATTTTTTCAGGCTGTTGTAAATAGGGTTGTTTTCTTAAATTCCTTTCTGTGTAATGAATTGTTAGTATAGAAAAATGTGACTGATTTTATATGTTGATTTTATAATCTGCAATTTTTCTAAACTTGTTTATTAGTTCCAAAAAAATTTTAAGGCAGTATTTAGGTTTCTACATATATTAATGTCATCTGCAAACAGAAATAATTTTCCTTCTTTTTTTTTTTCCTGATTCAGATACCTTTTATTTATTTTTCTTGCCTGACTGCTCTGTCTAGGACTTCCAGTATTATTTTGAATGAAAAATGGTGAGAAGGGACATCTTTGCCTTGTTTCTGATCTCTGAGGAAAAGTTTTTAGCTTTTTACCACTGAGTAGGATGTTAATTGTGGGCTTGCCACATATGACCTTTATTATGTTGAGATTATTCCCTTATTTTCTTGGTTTGCTGAGGGTTTAATCATGACAGGGTGTTGAAATTGGTCAAATACATTTTCTGCATTTGTTGGGATGATCATGTGATTTTTCTCTTTCATTCTGTAAGTGTAATGTTTCACACTAATTTATTTGCAAATGTTGTGTCATCCTTGCATCCCAGTTATAAATTCCACTTGCCCATGGTATATGATACTGCTACAGTGCTGTTGAATTTGGTTTGTTTCTGATATATAAACACAGTGTATCTCTATTTGTAAGGATTTTCTTTCACTTCTATCATCAGTGTTTTATAGTTTTAATCACACAGCTGCTGAATATATTATTTTAGATTTATATGGAAGTATTTCATGATTTTGTTGCTATTGTATATGATATAGTTTTGTTAGTTTCATCTTCAATTACCCCTTACTTGATTGTAGAAATATAGTTGATTTTTATTTTTTTATCTAAAGGCTTTGCTGGACTCACTTACTAGCTTTAGCATTTTTTGATGATTATTTAAAGTTTTCCATGTAACAATTGTTTTATATTTACATAGAGATATTTCTATTTTTTTCTCTAGAAACTCTATGCTTTCTATTTATGTTAACTTACAGCGCTAGATAGAAAATCCAGTACAATGATGTATAGGAGCTGTGAGAGCAGACATCATTGTGTTTGTCCTAAATTTTGTGGGAAAGAGATAAGTTTCACCATTAAATATAATGTTAAGTGTAATGTTAGCTGTAGCTGCAGGTACTTTATCCATTTGAAGATGTTTCCCTCAGTTCCTACTTTGACATCTTTCCCTCCTGTGTTTTGTGTTGGATGAGCCAGTGCTTATATCCAATCTGATTTTGGATGGACAAATTTTTTTCTTAGAGATTACCTTACTTGGTGTCCCTGTAACCTCAATTATTTAATGAATTTAAGAAGATTATAATCTGGCTTTTTCTTACTGTTACATTGTAAATTGTGCCTTTTTCAGCTCTACTTTCTAGATGAATGCAGAATATACCTTTCTCCTAGGTTAAAATCCATATTCTGAAACGGGCTTACCATGCTGCATGTTTCTAATCCTTTTACCTTTTGTAATTCCCACACAGATGTTTTGCTCATGTTAAGATTACATAAATTCCCCCAAAGTGCCATTGTCTTGTGGCCCAAGAGTTCGAGCATACTTTCATATAAACTCCAAATCTGTCTCCACATTCCCGCATAAAATTCACTAAATTCTCTTTCAAATATAAGCATTTTTTTTCACCTGAGATTCTTCCTGGACCACAAACATTTGGATGTCGAGACTCTCTCGTGTGTTCTCAAAGCCTTACAGCATCATTCCCCTACTCCTAATTTGAATAATCCTCCCCCATCTTGGTAAGCACCAAGAACTGAAAGGCCATTATTATTTTTTTCAGTGTTTGATATTGGCACTCTTTATGGCAACCAGAAGAAAAGTAGAAACCACCCAAATGTCCATCAACTGATAAACACACTATGTTGTACTGATACAATGGAATATTATTCAGCCATATAAAGAAATGAAGTACCGATTCATGCTTTAACCTACACCAACCTTGGAATCATACCAAATGAAAGAAACCAGGCACAAAGCCACATTTTACATGATTCCATTTATATGAAATGTGTAGAATAAATCTTTAGAGTCAGAAAACAAATTAGTGGTTGTAAGAGACTGGGAGAGGGAAAATGGGGAGTGGTTGCTTAACAGCCACAGAGTATCCCTTGGGGGTAATGAAAAGTTCTGAAACTAGATAGGAGTGAAAGCTGCACAACACTAGGAAGATAATTAAGGCTATTTAATGTGATACTTTAAAATAATTAAAATGGTAAATTATGTATTACATGTGCTTGACCATAAATGAGTGATATAACATATATATAAATGGAAAGAGACAGAGGGAGAGGGAATTTCCATATGTGTCATTAATGCCTACCATTTTCATTGGAAATGTCCCTACCTTATCTTTTTATTTTATGAAATCTTATTTGGATGGCATAGTGCTAGTATAAATGAAAATGTGCTGATTTTTAGTTTCTGTCACTCCTGTACTAGAAACAGAGAGCCTAAACTTTAGAAATTAAATTCTAGGGGCTCCTGGGTGGCTCAGTTGTTTGGGCATCTGACATTCATTCAGGTCATGATCTCACGGTTAGTAGCTTCAAGCCCTGCATTGGGCTCTGTGCTAACTGGTCAGAGCCTGCATCCTGCTTCAGATTCTGTCTCCCTCTCTCTCTGCCCCTTCCCTGCTTGCTCTCTCTCTCTCAAAAATAAACATTTAAAAAAATTTTAAAAAGAAATTAAATTCTAGCAAACATAACTCAAATAACCAATTTTATTAAAAGCAGAAAACTATACTTTTAAAACATGTGTTTTGACTTGAATTTCATTCTATCATTTGAGATAAAAGTGCATTATGATCTTTTTGTGAATATTTCTGAGCATATGTGAATTAAAACTAAGCTATCACATTATATATATTAGAACCAAGCAATGCTTTAGATCTGTCTTTCCCAGAAGAATGGAACAATGAACAGTGCTGGAAGGTAATAGTCCCACATACACGGAAGTGTTTGTATATTATATAAACCAGCTGGAGACAGACTGTGGTAATAAATATTAATATAAATATCTCCTTTTTTTGTCTCAGACTTATGCAACCATCACTAACATTTTCTTCAAAACATTTCCTCATTTCTCTCTCATGCACACTAACAGTTTCTTTTATTTATTTATTTTTAATCTCTAAAAGATTTGTGTGTACGTGTGTATTGTTCATGATAAAATTTTGGGGAAGATTATGTTGTGAAATTGCATATTTAAAGAAACTTGACCTTTCTTCTCTTAGTTAAATTTGTACTTGATTATGGCATTTCTAGTTTGATTTCCCATAAGTTAATGGATTTGATGAAAGCCTAAATTTATTTTGATATAATGAGGGCCCTTAGATTGTATATATACCAAATATTTTCCTCTTTTCGGTGGAGGTATTTAGTATTTCTCTTTAAAATGAAGCTAGAGAAATGCTTCAATATTAACAAATGACAGGCTCACCGCATCCTGCTGATCACTTAGATTCTACCCACATCTGCCTAAAAACCCAGAAAACTGCCAGAAGACTAGCAGAATGGATTCTACAGAGCCAAGCTAGACAAGAGGCCCACAGAAGTGGGTAGGAAGGGCGGAGAGAGGTGGTGCCCGCTACAGGGATTGGCAAGAGGGAGCCAGGGCAATGGAGGGGCAGCCCACCTGGCAAGGCAGAGCCCTCGAGTCTGGCTTGCAAAAGTGGAGGGACCAGGCGGAGTGAGTTCTGACAGCCAGCAGGACTTAACATCTGGAATGTTATAAGTCAATAGCTCTGCTCCACGAACAGGAGGGCTAGAGGTCAACGGGAGGGAGAGTTGTTGATACTGGGAAGACAGCGCTCAGCATGGTGGGGAACAAAGGCGCTGGTCAGTACCATCTCCCTCGTCCATCCCCCAGCCAAAATCCCAAAGGGAACCAGTTCCCGTCACAGAACTTGCTTGCACCACGCAAACACCCAATGCTGTGCTTCTGTGGATCCATCCCTCCTACAGGTCTGCCTCCCTCCCAGTGCCGCAGAGGACCACCTAAGGCAAAGTGATCTAAGCCTGCCCCTCTCACCTCTGTCCACCTTGCAGATCCACCCCTGCTAATACGCCAGATCCCACAGAAGCAGCACCACAAGCCTGGCAGTGTGCAAGTAGCCCAGACAGGGGCCACACCACTCCACAGTGAGTCCTGCCCCTGGGAGTGGGGAAGATAAGGTACACACGAGTCTGCCTGTGGCCCCAGTGGTGGGCTGGGGGCAGACATCAGGTCTGACTGCTGCCCCGCCCACCAACGCAAGTTACTCCAGACAGCAAAGCAGAAGTGCCCTGCAGTTGGGCGCCACCCTAGAGACTATCCAAAATGATGAAACTGAAGAATTCTCCTCAAAAGAAACTCCAGGAACTAGCGACAGCTAACATATTGATCAAAAACGATTTAAGCAATATAACGGAACATGAATTTAAAAAATAGTCATAAAATTAATCACTGGGCTTGAAAAAAGCATAGATGACAGCAGATAATCTATTGCTACAGTGATCAAGGGACTAAGAAAACAGTCAGGAGGAGTAAAAAATGTGATAAATGAGGTGCAAAATAAAATGGAGGTGACCACAGCTGGGATTGAAAAGGCAGAGGAGAGAATAGGTGAATTAGAAGATAAAATTATGGAATAAGAGGAAGCTGAGAAAAAGAGAGAAAAAAAACCAGGAGTATGAGGGGAGAATTAGAGAACTAGGTGATGGGATGAAACACAATAATATCTGTATAATAGGGATTCCAGAGGAGGAAGAGAGAGAGAAATGAGCTGAAGGTGTACTTGAAGAAATCATAGCTGAGAACTTCCCTGATCTGGGGAAGGAAAAAGACATTGAAATCCAAAAGGCACAAAGAACTCCCTTCAGACGTAACTTGAATTGATCTTCTGCACAACATATCATAATGAAACTGGCAAAATACAAGGATGAAGAGAAAATTCTGCAAGAAGCTACAGATAAACATGCTCTAACATATAAAGGGAGACTGATAAGACTCATGACACATCTCTCTACTGAAACTTGGCAGGCCAGAAAGGAATGGCAGGAAATCTTCAATGTGATGAACAAAAAATATGCAGCTGAGAATCCTTTATCGAGCAAGTCTATCATTTACAATAGAAGGAGAGATAAAGGTCTTCACAAACAAACAAAAACTGAAGGAATTCGTCACCATTAAACCAGCCCTACAAGAGATCCTAAGGGGGATCCTGTGAGACAAAGTACCAGAGACATCACCACAAGCATGAAACCTACAGACATCACAATGACTCTAAACCCATATGTTTCTATAATAACACTGAATGTAAATGGACTAAATGCGCCAACCAAAAGACATAGGGTAGCAGAATGGATAAAAAAACAAGACCCATCTATTTGCTGTCTACAAGAGACTCATTTTAGATCTGAGGACACCTTCAGATTAAAAGTGAGGGAATGGAGAACTATCTATCATGCTACTGGAAGTCAAAAGAAAGCTGGAGTAGCCATACTTATATCAGACAAACTAGACTTTAAATTAAAGGCTGTAACAAGAGATGAAGAAGGGCATTATATAATAAACACAGGGTCTATCCATCAGGAAGAGCTAACAATTATAAATGTCTATGCGCTGAATACGGGAGCCCCCAAATATATAGAACAATTACTCACAAACTTAAGCAACCATATTGATAAGAATGTGGAAATTGCAGGGGACTTTAATACTAAACTTACAACAATGGATAGATCATCTAGACACAGGATCAATAAAGAAACAAGGGCCCTGAAAGATACATTGGATCAGATGGACTTGACAGATATTTCTAGAACTCTGCATCCCAAAGCAACAGAATATACTTTCTTCTCGAGTGCACATGGAACATTCTCCAAGATAGATCACATACTGGGTCACAAAACGGTCCTCAATAAATGTAAAAGAATTGAGATCATACCATACACACTTGAATACCACAATGCTATGAAGCTTGAAATCAACCACAGGAAAAAGTCTGGAAAACTTTCAAAAGCATGGAGGTTAAAGAACACCCTACTAAAGAATGACTGGGTCACCCAGGCAATTAGAGAAGAAATTTAAAAATATATGGAAACAAATGAAAATGAACATACAACAATCCAAATGCTTTGGGATGCAGCGAAGGCAGTCCTGAGAGAAAATACTTTGTACTCCAGGCCTATCTCAAGAAACAAGAAAAATCCCAAATACAAAATCTAACAGCACACCTAAAGGAAATAGAGGGAGAACAGCAAAGACAGCCTAAACCCAGCAGAAGAAGAGAAATAATAAAGATCAGAGCAGAAATAATCAATATAGAATCTACAATCAATGAAACCAAGAGTTGGTTTTTTGAAAAAATAAACAAAATTGATAAACCTCTAGCCAGGCTTCTCAAAAAGAAAAGGGAGATGACCCAAATAGATAAAATCACGAATGAAAATGGAATTATTACAACCAATCCCTCAGAGATACAAGCAGTTATCAGGGAATACTATGAAAAATTATATGCCAACAAACTGGACAACCTGGAAGAAATGGATAAATTCCTAAGCACCCACACACTTCCAAAACTCAAACAGGAAGAAAGAGAAAACTTGAACACACCCATAACCAGCGAAGAAATTGAATCAGTTATCAAAAATCTCCGAACAAATAAGAGTCCAGGACCAGATGGCTTCCCAGGGGAATTCTACCAGACATATAAGGCAGAGATAATACCTATCCTTCTCAAGCCAATCTAAAAAATAGAAAGGGAAGGAAAACTTCCAGACTCATTCTATGAAGCCAGGATTGCTTTGATTCCTATACCAGACAGAGACCCAGTAAAAAAAGAGAACTACAGGCCAATAACCCTGATGAATATGAATGCAAAAATTCTCAATAAGATACTAGCAAATCGAATTCAACAGCATATAAAAAGAATTATACGCCATGATCAAGTGGGATTCATTTCTGGGCTGCAGGGCTGGTTCAACATTTGCAAATCAATGTGATACATCACAATAAAAGAAAAGAAAAGAACCATATGATCCTGTCAATCGATGCAGAAAAAGCATTTGACAAAATTCAGCATCCTTTCTTAATAAAAACCCTTGAGAAATTCGGTATAGAAGGAACATACTTAAAGATCATAAAAGCCATTTATGAAAAGCCCACAGCTAACATCATCCTCAACGGGGAAAAAGTGAGAGCTTTCCCCCTGAGATCAGGAACATGACAGGGATGTCCACTCTCACCACTGTTGTTAAACATAGTGTTGGAAGTTCTAGCATCAGCAATCAGACAACAAAAGAAAATCAAAGACATCAAAATTGGCATAGATGAAATCAAGCTTTCACACTTTGCAGATGATCTGATATTATACATGGAAATTCCAACAGACTCCACTAAAAGTCTGCTAGAACTGATATATGAATTCAGCAAAGTTGCCGGATGCAAAATCAATATACAGGAATCAGTTGCATTCTTATACACTAATAATGAAGCAACAGAAAGACAAATAAAGAAACTGATCCCATTCACAATTGCACCAAGAAGCATAAAATACCTAGGGATAAATCTAACCAACGATGTAAAAGATCTGTTTGCAGAAAACTATAGAAAGCTTATGAAGGAAATTGAAGAAGATACAAAGAAATGGAAAAACATTCCATTCTCATGGACTGGAAGAATAAATGTCGTTAAAATGTCAATACTACCCAAAGCTATCTACACATTCAATGCAATCCCAATCAAAATTGCACCAGCATTCTTCTCAAAGCTAGGACAAGCAATCTTAAATTTGTATGGAACCAAAAAAGACCCCGAATATCCACAGGAATATTGAAGAAGATCAAAGTGGGAGGCATCACAATCCCAGACTTTAGCCTCTACTACAAAGCTGTAATCATCAAAACAGCATGGTATTGACACAAAAACAGACACAGAGACCAATGGAATAGAATAGATACTCCAAATTCGGCCACCAAAGTATGGCCAACTAATCTTTGACAAAGCAGGAAAGAATATCCAATGGAAAAAAGACAGTCTCTTTAACAAATAGTGCTGGGAGAACTGGACCGCAGCATGCAGAAGGTTGAAACTAGACCACTTTCTTACACCATTCACACACAAAAAAAACTCAAAATGGATAAAGGACCTGAATGTGAGACAGGAAACCATCAAAACCTGAGAGGAGAAAGCAGGAAAAAAACCTCTCTGACCTCAGCTGCAGCAATTTCATACTTGACACATCCCCAAGGGCAAGGGAATTAAAAGCAAAAATGAACTATTGGGACCTCATGAAGATAAAAGGCTTCTGCACAGCAAAGGAAACAACCAACAAAACTAAAAGGCAACCAACGGAATGGGAAAAGATATTTGCAAATGACATATCGGACAAAGGGCTACTATCCAAAATCTATAAAGAGCTCACCAACCTCACACCCAAAAAGCAAATAATCCAGTGAAGAAATGGGCAGAAAACATGAATAGTCACTTCTCTAAAGAAGACATCCAGATGGCCAACAGGCACATGAAAAGATGCTCAACGCTGCTCCTCATCAGGGAAATACAAATCAAAACCACACTCAGATATCACCTCACGCCAGTCAGAGTGGCTAAAATGAACAAATCAGGAGACTGTAGACGAACCCTCTTGCACTGTTGGTGGGAGTGCAAACTGGTGCAGCTGCTCTGGAAAACAGTGTGGAGGTTCCTCAAAAAATTAAAAATAGACCTACCCTATGACTCAGCAATAGCACTGCTAGGAATTTACCCAAGGGATACAGGAGTGCTGATACATACGGGCACTTGTACCCCAATGTTTATAGCAGCACTCTCAGCAAAAGCCAAATTATGGAAAGAGCTTAAATGTCCATCAATTGATGAATGCATAAAGAAATTGTGGTTTATATACACAATAGAATACTATGTGGCCATGAGAAAGAATGAAATATGGCCTTTTGTAGCAACGTGGATGGAACTGGAGAGTGTTATGCTAAGTGAAATAAATCATGCAGAGAAAGACAGATACCATATGTTTTCACTCTTATGTGGATCCTGAGAAACTTAACAGAAGTCCATGGGGATGGGGAAGAAAAAAAAAGAGGTTAGAGAGGGAGGGAGCGAAAGCATAAGAGACTCTTAAAAACTGAGAACAAACTGAGGGTTGATGGGGGTGGGAGGGAGGGTAGGGTAGGTGATGGGTATTGAGGAGGGCACCTTTGGGATGAGCACTGGGTGTTGTATGGAAACAAATTTGACAATAAATTTCATATTAAAAAAAAAGTGATTGGATGAGAAAGCCACAGATCTAAAAACAATATTAAAAAATGACATGTCTTTTCTAAGAGATATTGAGATACCCTAAATATTAAACTTATTTTGTTATATTCATAAACTAATAGCAAAAGATGCTCATCTAGATTGTATTAGGAGAAATAGAGAGTCCAAGCTCCATGTTTGGATGGGAGAAGATTTATGTGAATAAACATGTACCAGTGAATTCTAGAGAAGGGAAAAAAGGTCATCTATGAGAATCAGTGCTTTGAGATTATGATGTAAATGGAAAAAGCAGAATAAAATGTATATTACTTATCTTCTCGAGCCCAATTTGGTATACATAGAGAATGAAACAAAATAGTAAACAATAATGGTTTTATAATTAATCTAAGAAACATTCTTGCTGTGTGATTATGTACACGAATATGAAGAGAGGACAGGAATAGGAGTGTCAAACATACAACCATCATGTTTGGGAGATTTGCCTTGTTGCTGTGATTTGCATTGATTTGTAATCATGCAGGCTGGAGTTTTGTCTCTCTCTCTCTCTCTCTCTCTCTTTTTTTTTTTGCTTCAGCTTCTGCCTCCCCCTCTTCATTCTCCTCTTTGTTCCTCCACATGCGTTTGATGTAGAAGTTGGATTTTGTGGTTCCAAGTATGACATACCATGAAATGAGACCCAGAAGGCTTGGAACCACAGGGCTAGTCGATGTGCTTAGTGCTGGAAGATATTGTGAAGGGATTCTCTTCTACATAGTTAAACATAGAGAGTAAAAATAAAGATAAAGCTTTGTAACTTTGAAATTGTTTTCTCTTTATAGCCTATTCTACAAACAATGAATCCATTAAAATTTTTTTCTAATGTTTATTTATTTTTGAGAGAGAGAGAGGGAGGGAGGGGCAGAAAGAGAGGGAGACACAGAATCCAAAGCAGGCTCCAGGCTCTGAGATGTCAGCACAGAGCCCAAAGCAGCGGCTCTCACTCACAAACCATGAGATCAAAACCTGAGTTGAAGAGGGCCACTTAACCAACTGAGCCACCCAGGCACCCCAACAATAAATCCAATTTGAACATAATTTTTAGGCAGATGCAGTACTGCTGAAAAGGATTTCTCTACTATATATTTGCAACATGATGTGCATTTATGCTTTGTGCAGTATACTCAGGGATTTGTTTCATGTAAATCAAGGTAATCTGTCTTAAATGTTATTTGACTACACACAGAGAAGGAAATTCTATATTTTTTTAAGAGATACTTCTTTTCTTGGCCTTTATTTGAACTTTTAGCAAGTTCTACCTTGCATTTAGGAAGAACTATTTTTGTGCTTAAAACATATTTAAGCCTAAGATATGTCAGTGAAAGTACCTTCAAATTTCTGAAATGCTTAAAGAAAATTAATTTTACTAAGGCAGTTTTCTTTTAGTAACTTAAAATTTTCCTTTAATATTGAAAGCATTTTTGCCATAAATTTATGGACCAAGAGCAGGAATTTTTAATGTTTGTAACTCATTCTTTCAGGTTAACACAATCCAGGTTCTCGGAGAATTTTAACTAGAAAAGTAACTTGAATTTTAAAATACTAGTTGGAGTAATGGTGGGAGAGACAGTATAGGAGTATAGGAAAAATTAATCAATTCATATAAAGCAGGAAATAAGACAAAAAAATTTAAGGAAAGAAAATTATCTTAAGAGAATTTCTTAAATTTTCAAGAAAATATCTTCGTGAAGAATTAAATAATAACTTTTGGCATTTATGAATAATCTTTCAAATAATCTTTGTATTGAGTTATAATTGGAGATATTAATAACTGCCAATAAAACTTGTGAAATATGGCTAAAGTTGTATGTTGAGGATTCTGCTGAGACTCAAATATATGTATCATAAAAAAGAAACTAAGCCTTCAATTTAGTAAGTTAGAAAAAGTTAGTAAGTAAACCCTCCAAAATAAGAAGGAAATATCAATGCAAAAGGAAGAAATTGAATAGATAATACACTTTTTAAATAAAGTTAAAAAAAACATTATTTTAAAATTTTATAAACTAGGCCAACTCTGGCAACAATGATCAAAAGAATATACAAACAAATGGTATAGAGAATATAATTTAGGACATAACTATAAATTCAGTAGTAGCTAATAGAAATCACACTATGAAAAAAATTCAGCCTAATATATCTTTAACATAGATGAAAAGGAAAATTACAAAATAAATTGGATTAACAAAGCCAGATCATGACTCAGATATCATAGAAGAAAAACATTAGTGGTGCCATTGCACTAATATAAGCAATACATGAAGAAATTGTACCTGTCAAAGGAAGGAAGAGAGTTTAGAAAGAAGCACTCCTTTAGGAAATACTTAGCAGATAAATATACTTTGTGACTAAGTGGTCATGAGGGATAGGGCAAAAATAAAAGTTGATCTCACATTTCTAGCTTTGGGGATTTCAATATGGGGATAGTAGTTTAAGAACTGAAACAGGTCATATAGTAGAGGAATACAGCTGTGGCTTGCTGTGAGAGAGAAAAAAGTTAGGAGAGGCAGTGGGGTCTTCATAAGACATTTTAAGATGAAGAGAAAGTAAACTGTTTCTTAGCTGCTCTGTGTCCATTCCCTTCTCTTCCAATTAATACCCAAATGTTTCTCCAGATACTCATTGTCCCCTTTTAGTTAGCAGCAATGCTATTGGGGGGTTAATGACTTACAGGTATCCGGAGTCATCCCTGCTTGTGAATGTTTTAATAATGGTCACTGATCCAGGCCTAAGACAGACTGGGATGACATCTCACTGACCTCCTAGTGAGCAAAGTTATATATTACTAGCCAAATCAAGGTGAAGCTAAAAATATTTGCCCAAGATGGTAGGTTGGAAGTGTTCTCTCCAGTAGGAGTGCACAAAGATGTAGCTCTTGCTATTTATTACAAGCAGCCATCTTGTGACCATGAAAGGACAATAAAATCAATACATGAAAAAGGGCAGAGGTGAGAAAATTAAAAACAATTGGTCTAGTTCCCTGATTTAACTGATTTCAAGCCTAAATATGGCTGGGCGTTAAGTCATCCTATGTGTCAGTAAATCCATGAAATTGTTTAAGGCAGCTGAGTGTTGCTTCTTCTCGCTCCAAGTGTGTAATCTTGAGTCAACTCCATTATTTCACTAAGGGAAGTTATGTTCTTTACTTTGCATATGAGAACACACTGGGCTATTTACTTATGTGAATGTCTAGTATAAAACTACAAGGATATTAAAATGTTTTTCAGATTTATTATGGGCAGTGTGCACTGCAAATATGCTTGTAGGAAAAATCTTATAGTGCAAAGGATGCTGTAAGAACCCTGTTTGCATTTGCTATTTTTAATTACTTTTAGTCTTTTTTTATGTGCTGCGTTTATTACATTTTAGAAATATGAGAATATGTGTAAGAACGAAGTGTGCAGCATTCTAACAAGAATATAAACCTTATTCATATTAATGAAAAAGAAATTCTCATAACAGGGAGCATTGAAACATTATAATTTATTAACTGACAGAAAACTAATAATAAGCTTCTACTCAGTCTTACATGTCTGTATCGGGTATTTCTCCTTTGTGTGAAAGGAAGAAAGACTAAGCTAGGTGTGTTGATTATGGAAATAAAAAGATCATTGGTTATCTTCTATATCATATGTTCATTACTATAGGTTGGCCATCTTAGGTCAGCCATCTAAGAAATAGTTACATCACTCTGTTGTTTGATGAACTCATGTAAATTTACAATGAGTCTTATTTTGCAGTACTTATTTTGAGTCAGAATATTTTTTCTCAAGGGGCACCTGAGTGGCTCAGTTGGTTGAGCAACCAACTTCAGCTCAGGTCATGATCTCATGGTCCATGAGTTCGAGCCCCATGTTGGGCTTTGTGCTGACAGCTCAGAGCCTGCTTAGAGTTCTGTGTCTCCCTCTCTCTCTGCTCCTCCCCTGCTTTCTCTCACTCTCTCTCTCTCTCTCTCTCTCTCAAAAAAAGAAATAAACAATACAAAATTTTTAAAAATTAGAAAAAAGGAATATTTTTCCTCAAATAAGAAATACATTTATTTCCATCATCCTTTTCCAAATATTTTTAATATAATACCCTTTGTCTTCATTTCAACTTATTTATAGAGATAGTACTACTTTTCCATAGCCTGTACTAATATAATAAATGTAAAGCAACCTTAACTTTATTTTTTATATGGTTGTCAATCTGAATTGTGCTATATATAAAATTCCACACTTATTTTGCTATTCAATATATAAAAAGCTAATACATCAATTAACCTGTCAAATGATCAACAAGTAGTTTCCAACTGAAAAACTCTATTTTGGGCACAGATGGTATGTATAAGAAATTTTAAGAAATATTAAGCTGGCCACAGATCATAATGACCTAGAGATTTAAATGTCAAGTAAATGGAGAATTTACAGGAACACTTAAAGTTTATTTATTGCATAAATTATAATTCTAGTAAATATACTAATTTCATATCTGCCTATTTTTGTAACAAGATTAAATATATATATTGAACAAATTTAAAAGACACTACTAAATATTAAGATAGATCCTTATTGATTAGCTAAATCTTTGAAAATAGAAGAGCATATACACATGAGAAATAGAGTGCTAAACTATAATGCAGTAAAAACTGACAGAATTGAAAGAATAGACAAGTCAAAGTAATAGAAATTTCGACACATCATTCTTAATAATGGATAGAACAATTAGAAAATCAACAAGAATACAGTAGTCGTGATTAAAGTATCAACCATGTTGACCAAAGTATAGAATACTTCATCCAACAACAACTGAATACACATCCTTCACAAAAACATGTAGAATGTCTTCCAAGAGAGATATTATACTCCATAAAACAAGCCTCCATAAATTACATAGGATTGCAATTATACAAAGAAATTTCTTGAACCGCACAAAATTAAATTAGAAATAAAATAGTCAAAGAAGAAATTGCAAGGAGAATTAGAAAAATTCCAAACTGAAAATAAACAAAAACATGACATTAAAATTTATGGAATACAACTAGAGCAACAAAGAAAATTTTATAGTCTTAAATAAATATATCAGAAAAGAAAAAAAAAAAGTCTATTGGACAAAGATACAACACCAAAAGCCCAATTTGCAAATTGGGTTGAATAAAAATTTCAAATTTTGTACTTCAAAAAACACATTTAAGAAAATTGAGGACAAGTCACAGACTGGTAATAATGTTGTCAATCAGATGTCTGAAAGGGACTTTTACCCAGAATATATAGAGACCATTTATAATTCAATAAAAAGTAAAAGAACCCAATTAAAATTTGGGCAAAAGAATTGAATAAAAATTTCACTAAGGATATAGGAATTAATAATAAACACATGAAAAGATGTTCAACTTAATCATTAGAGAAATGCAAATTAAAACCACAGTGAGGTGCTACCATACAAACACTAGAAGGATAATGCTATACAAGACAGAAAACGTTACATTTGCTAGGATATGAAAAAGATGTAACTCAACATAGGTGGTAAAGATATAAAATGGTATAGGCACTCTAGAAAATGATTTGGAAGTTGAATTAAGAGTTTCTTTTTCCTTTTCTTTGTTTCTTTTTTTTTTCTTGTTGTTGTTACTGTTTATTTATTTTTGAGAGAAAGACAGAGTGTGAGCAGGGGAGGGGCTGAGAGAGAGGGAGACACAGAATCTGAAGCAGGCTGCAGGCTCTGAGCTGTGAGCACAGAGCCCAACACGGGGCTCCAGTCCATGATATGGGGAATTACGATCCAGCCAAAGCCAGATGCTTAACCGACTGAGTCACCCAGGTGCCACAAATTGGCAGCTTCTTAAATGTTAAACATAAAATGACCACACAACCTAGCAATTTGATTTCTACATTATCCTTCAAGAAAAACAAGAAAAATATCCATGCAGAGATTTGTAGCAGAATTTTTAGAGTAATTTTTTTTTGAATAGCCTAAAAGTGGAATCATTCCAAATGTCCATCAACTAATGAGTGGTTAAACAAAATATCATATAGCATATAAATGAAGTCAGTAGTAAAAAGGAATAAAATAGTAATACAAAATTACATGCCAACACTAATAAACACTGCAACATGAATGAACCTCAAAAACACTGTGCTGAGTGGAAGAAGATGCAAAAGAGAACATGTGATTCCACTTCTATGTGAAGTCCAGAACATGTCAATTTATAGAAGCACGGCATTGCTCCTCTGGGGCTGGAGGTGAGGTGAGAGCAGTTGCACATTTGTGTAAGTAGCTGCAAAAAGGGTCTTTTGAAGTGCTGAAAATGTTCTAAAACTGGATTGTGGTAATGACTGCACAACCCTCTAAGTTTAGTAAAACATCATTGAATGGTGCACTTAAAATGGATGAATTTTGTCATATGTGAAGTATACTTCAATAAAGCTATAGAAAAGAGGAAGAGTTAAATTTAAGGAACTGCCTTTTAGTAGACAGAACTAGGTAATGCTATTAATTAATTAATTATTTTTAATATGAAATTTATTGTCAAATTGGTTTCCATACAACACCCAGTGCTCATCCCAACAGGTGCCCTCCTCAATGCCCATCACCCATCCTCCCCTCCCTCCCACCCCCATCAACCCTCAGTTTATTCTCAGTTTTTAAGTGTCTCTTATGGTTTGGCTCCCTCCCTCTCTAACTTCTTTTTTTTTTTTTTCCTTCCCCTCCCATGGTCTTCTGTTAAGTTTCTCAGGATCCACATAAGAGTGAAAACATATGGTATCTGTCTTTCTCTGTATGGCTTATTTCACTTAACACTCTCCAGTTCCATCCACGTTGCTACAAAGGGCCATATTTCATTCTTTCTCATTGCTAGGTAGTATTCCATTGTATATATAAACCACAATTTCTTTATCCATTCATCAGTTGATGGACATTTAGGCTCTTTCCATAATTTGGCTATTGTTGAGAGTGCTGCTATAAACATTGGGGTACAAGTGCCCCTATGTATCAGCACTCCTGTATCCCTTGGGCAAATTCCTAGCAGTGCTATTGCTGGGTCATAGGGTAGGTCTATTTTTAATTTTTTGAGGAACCTCCACACTGTTTTCCAGAGAAGCTGCACCAGTTTGCATTCCCACCAACAGTGAAAGAGGGTTCCCGTTTCTCCACATCCTTGCCAGCATCTATAGTCTCCTGATTTGTTCATTTTAGCCACTCTGACTGGCATGAGGTGATATCTGAGTGTGGTTCTGATTTGTATTTCCCTGATGAGGAGCAGCGTTGAACATCTTTTCATGTGCCTGTTGGCCATCCGGATGTCTTCTTTAGAGAAGTGTCTATTCATGTTTTCTGCCCATTTCTTCACTGGATTATTTGTTTTTCGGGTGTGGAGTTTGGTAAGCTCTTTATAGATTTTGGATAGTAGCCCTTTGTCCAATATGTCATTTGCAAATATCTTTTCCCATTCCGTTGGTTGCCTTTTAGTTTTGTTGGTTGTTTCCTTTGCTGTGCAGAAGCTTTTTATCTTCATGAGGTCCCAATAGTTCATTTTTGCTTTTAGTCTGAAGGGAATTCTCTGTGCCTCTCGGATTTCAATGCCTTTTTCCTTCCCCAGATCAGGCAAGTTCTCAGCTATGATTTGTTCAAGTACACCTTCAGCCCCTTTTCTCTCTCTTCTTCTTCTGGAATTCCCATGATACGAATATTCTCTCGTTTGATTGCATCACTTAGTTCTCTAATTCTCCCCTCATTCTGCTGGATTTTTTTTTATCTCTGTTTTTCTCAGCTTCCTCTTTTTCCATAATTTTATCTTCTAATTCACCTATTCTCTCCTCTCCCTCCTCAATCCGTGCTATGGCCGCCTGCATTTTATTTTACACCTCATTTATAGCATTTTTTAGCTCCTCATGACTATTTCTTAGTTTCTTGATCTCTGTAGCAATAGATTCTCTGCTGTTCTCTATGCTCTTTTCAAGCCCAGCAATTAATTTTATGACTATTATTTTAAATTCATTTTCTGTTATATTGCTTAAATTGTTTTTGATCAATTCATTAGCTGTAGCTATTTCCTGGAGTTTCTTTTGAGGATAATTCTTCTGTTTTGTCATTTTGGGTAGTCCCTGCAGTGGCTCTAAACTGCAGGGCACTTCCCCTGTGCTGTCAGAAGTAACTTGTGTTGGTGGGCGGGGCCGCACTCAGACCTGATGTCTGCCCCCAACCCACCGTTGGGGCCACAGGCAGACTGGTGTGTACCTTATCTTCCCCTCTCCCAAGGGCAGGACTCGCTGTGGAGTGGTATGGCCCCTGTCTGGGCTACTTGCACACTGCCAGGCTTGTGGTGCTGCTTCTATGGGATCTAGCTTATTAGTAGGGGTGGATCGAGAGGTGCACAAGGGTGGGAGGGGCAGACTCAGCTCACTTGATGTAGGTGGTCCCCTGAGGGAGGGGCCCTGCAGCACCAGGAGGGAGGCAGACCCCTTGGAGGGATGGATCCACAGAAGCACAGTGTTGGGCATTTGTGCAGTTCAAGCAAGTTTGATGAGGGGAACTGGTTCCCTTTGGAATTTCAGCTAGGGGATGGGAGAGGGAGATGGCGCTTCCCAGCGCCTATGTCCCCCTCTGAGCTGAGCTGTCTTCCGGGACTCAACAACTCTCCCTCCCTGTGTCCTCTCACCCTCCCTGCTCTCTGAGAGCAGAACTGTTGACTTTTAACATTACAGATGTTAATTTGAGCTGGCTGTCAGAACTCATGCAGTCCAGCCCCTCTGCTTTCCAAGCAAGACTTCAGGGGCTCTGTGGTAATGCTATTAACTTAATGGGAGATTTTAGTTCCCAATCTCTTAGCTAACTTGACTCCCCAAATGAAAAATCACTATGTAGATTTTTTCATTTTAAATATAGAACAATAAAATTTTGAATATTAAAACTTACATCTATTAGTGTCTGGTATAATTTGCTTCAAAATCATTGGGATAGAAAATATCAGGTAGAAAATTCTAGAGTTTCACACAAGTTAACCTAAAGATAAATAATTAAATAAGGAAATTTTGTTTGAATGATTTTCAAATATTAAAGGGATAAAAGCATTCGGTGTTAAATGTTAAATGTAAATCTGATAATTTATGTAACTTCTTACAGTCCCTCTTCTCTTACTAAACCAAGATTATGAGAAGAGAATACAACTTACATGATACATTAAAAATATGGAAACACAAATAAAAGAATTAAATAATCACTCTTTTTTCAATTCACTGTTAAACAATCTTTTTGAAAATGTAGGGGTGCCTGGGTGGCTCAGTTGGTAAGTGCTGACTTCAGCTTGGGTCATGATCTCACGGTTCATGAGTTTAAGCCCTGCATTCGGCTCTATGCTGACCACTCAGAGACTGGAACCTGCTTCAGATCCTCTCCCTCTCTCTCTGCCCCTCCCCTGCTTGTGCTCTGGCTCTCTCTCTCAAAAATAAAATAAGCATTAAAAAATGTAATAAATTACTGGGGGATGCACATAGTTGTATGCTTGTAATAATTTATCCAGGTCTTTATTACAGAGGGTATTAAATGATTTTTGATTATTTTAAGTAAATTAATAATACTTCAGTACTTCATAGTTTGGGACAATGTTCCTAATTCACAACCTCATAGGATGTAAACTTCCAGTGCTTTTTCCAATAGTCTTTGCTTTATTTTCAGATTTCTGTCATTCTTTGATTTTCAGCCAGGTTTAAGATTAGATTACCTAAAAGATTGGGAACTTTTTTTCTTTTTTTTTTTTTTTTTTGGTGAAGGGCTAGACAGCAAAGATTGCTGACTTCATGGATCTCTGATGCAACTATTTAACTCTGCCACTGATCATGGACAATATGTAAATGTGCACCCATGTATGTACTCCATTAAAATTTTATTTATGAAAATCAGTGGTAAAGTCTGGCCTGTGAGCTGTACTCTGCAGAACATTGGATTAAATTTAAAACACAGTTAATAAGTAAAGAAACAGTAACAAACAAAAGTTTTATTTTTTTAATGCCAAACTATGGTAAAGTAATACGACCCCTCACCAGGTGTCCTAAACAGTGAGGAGGTGGTATTAGTTTTCCATATATATATATTATATATAATTATTTCCATATATAATATATATATAATTATTTGGCAAATTTGAAGCATTTGAGAAGCACATTTAAGCTCTGAAAGAAAAAGAAGGGAGAACAAAATATACCTTACAAAAGAAGGGAGAAATGTTGAGGAAAGGACATCTTTAATGCTCCTTCACAGGACTTAATGGAGTTAAGATCATTGCCTATAGAAAACTATCTAGCTGCTATTACTGCTACTGTTGCTATTATTATTTAAAATGTTTTATTATTTATTTTTAAGAGAGAGATAGAGCAAGCGGGGGAGGGTTAGAGAGAGAGGGAAACAGAGAATTCCAATCAGACTCTGCAGGGTCAGTGCAGAGCCCAACAGGGGGCTCAAACCCATAAACCTAGAGATCATGAACTGAGCTGAAGTTAGACATTTAAGTGACTAAAACACCCAGGTGCTCTCCCTTACGTTTCCTGTGATGAATGGATTAGCAAATTTGATCATGGAATGACCCAAACATCACAATAAAGACCTCCCCAGACCTTGTGCTCAGAAAGGAAGAAATAGAATTATCTCTATTTTGCAGATGACATGATTCAATATGTAGACATCCCTAGAAATTCCATAATAAAACTGCAAAAACTAATAAACAAATTCTGTGATGGCTAATTCACATATCAAAGAGATACATAGATAGATGATAGATAGATAGATAGATAGATAGATAATCTCTTATTGGTTCTCTTTCTCTGGAAAACCCCGACTAATACAGTGAGTCTCTTGTATTTCTGCATATCTTCTAGGCAGAAGCACTGACAGTTTTTGTTCTGAGTTCCTTTTTCAAGAATTACAAATAGCAGCAAAATATACAATTAGTACCTCCATCTGGAACAGCAGAGGACAGATTTGTTTACTATCTAGTATAACATAATTGCTCCAGTGTAATAACGATCATTTGCCCAGCTACAGGGTAAAGAGCATCTTAATTTGCAGACCTATATAAAAGATTCGAGCTTCCTCTCCTATAACACAATCCACTCCATGTACAGTATTCACTTTATGATTACAGGATCATCACATCATCCTGGGGAAATGAAGACTCAGAAAACCAGAGCAAGAAAATAATGGTCCTCTGACTACTGCTATTTCTATAAGTAATAAACTGTGCTTTGTCACTGACACAGGGATCTCTTGCATTCTCTCAGCATCCATGATATCTGCAAGGCTAACTTGTTAGTTTGAAAATAGTGTAAAAATCTCAAATGTTTCATAGTTCTTGATATGACCACCTATGCCTTATAGTTTTTATAATTGAACACAGCACATCATTTTATGCTATTGTAGATAATTTTTTAAAATTTTTTCCTTAAGTTTATTTATTTACTTTGAGAGAGAGGGAGAGATCACAAGTGGGAGAGGAAGAGAGAGAGAGAGAGAGAGAGAGAGAGAATCCCAATCGAGTGTGGGACTCGAACTCACAAACCATGATATCATGACTTGAGCCGAAATCAAGAGTCAGACGCTTAACAGACTGAGCCACCCAGGCACTCCCTATTGTAGATAAAATTAGGTTATATTTAGGCTAAAGTCCTAAAATAACAATAAGTAAAAACAGAATATCATGTCCTCTGAAAATAATGAAGACATCTAATTTAAATTTTTTTTTTCAACGTTTATTTATTTTTGGGACAGAGAGAGACAGAGCATGAACGGGGGAGGGGCAGAGAGAGAGGGAGACACAGAATCAGAAACAGGCTCCAGGCTCTGAGCCATCAGCCCTGAGCCCAACGCGGGGCTCGAACTCAAGGACCGCGAGATCGTGACCTGGCTGAAGTTGGACGCTTAACCGACTGCGCCACCCAGGCGCCCTGAAGACATCTAATTTAAATGAGAAAGTGGTCTCATAGAATGCATTGTTGAGGAAGTGTGATATGCATAATTTTTATACTATACTTGTAAAGTGTATCCAAATATCTCAAATAAAACACAATTAGAGAAGCCAAATGAAATTTTCCCCATAACAGAAGTTGAGCATATTAGAAGGTCAAAATGGTTGTTATGCACTTGGATAAAATGTCTACTTTTTCTTTGTAGTTGGGAAATGTTGAGGATAAACCTTTCATGAAACGTTCTTGTAATATAAAGTATTAGTTACTGTTTTCTGTAGAGAGTTCCATTGCTCTATTGTGCCTCTGACAGAGTTCCTTTAATTTGATAAATGTGTTTCTGTTTAATGCAAAATAGTTAAACTACCTGAAATCCTTTATCCTCTGAGCTGTTCTGAATTTACAGAGGCTTCTAAAAAAATACTGCTTGAGGCTGGGAACATTATGAATATTTCAGTGGAACTGAAGCTGTCAAAATATACGGGGGGAATGCTTGTTGGATATGTAGAATAAATAAATGGATCTATGACAATTGAAAATTATAACGCACCCTTCTAAACAGATTTGTTCTGTTTTGGAGACTTTACTGGGGAATGGAAATGGCAGGGCTACAGTAAGTTTGGGAAATGACAGCAAATTAAAGTTACTAAATGAATTCAGTAACATATGGTGAATAGAAAGAATATTAAACTTGAAAATATAAATACTAATATCTGTATAATATTGTGAATTATGGCTGGTAGAGGGAAAATGGCTCCGTCTATTTTGTATTCATGTTGCATATTTAACCCCATAATTAGGTAGAAATAAGGAGAAAAACTTGATGTGGTATAAAATGAGAGTTCTAGCAGGTATCCATTGATCTTTGAATTCAACATTTATTTAGCACCTACTTTGTGCCAGCCACTGAGGGATTACAGACCATTATTAGCATTGGAGATTCAAAGAAGAGTAGGACCTAAGGATACACAGGGCATGAAGAACAGGTAAAGGATGGTTAAGTATCCTCTGTGTGATACATACTAGATAGCGTTAAGCTTATATTGCTTAGAAGACACACTGAAGATGGCTCCGACCAAGGCTGTCGTAAGAGGGATCTCCTGAACTGAGCTTCCAGGACAGGTAGGACCCACATGAGCACAGCGTAGTAGAAGGGAGGGGCAAGTGTATAGGCAGAGAAAAGAGCAAAGACATAATCCAAACTGGGATCTGCAATTAGTTACTCGTGATTATACCAGAGAATACAAATGACAATAAAGTAAACCTTGATCCAAACCTTGCTTCTGACACTGAATTAGTTACTTGGCTTTATCTGGTGTCCCATGTCTTTTCTGAAAAATAATGTGGGTAAATCAGTTCTTTAACATTTTTTCCAAGTCCAATTATTTATGATTCTTAAAAAAAAAGAAGTTTGCTTGGAATACAACTATGGCCCAAAAGCCTGCCCCTAAAATGCTGTTAAGGTGTGATTGTTATCTTTGAAGTTAAAAACACACGCACAAAATTTTAAGGTTGGTGTACATAATCTAATCAGCTTTCCCATATCTTTATTTGATTTTCGCCCTGAAGCCAGGACCTCATATTATCCAGGAACCACTCTGTGAAGCCTCATTTGGGTATACTTGCTGAAAGTGGGATCTCTACATCTTTAATCCTCTTATTTTCTCCTGACCACCAAAAGAATATCTGTTCTATTGCTTATATCGATATTGAGTAATATGACACATTAATTCATAATCATTAAGTATACCAATTATATTTAAGAGTCTACCTTTACAACTGTATTTTGCAAGGGATTCTTAGAATAAACCATGGTTTAAGCCAGGTTGATACATTGTTAATAGTGGAGTGAGGTCATAATAATAGATGGTAGGAAAAAGATTGAAAATGTCAGAGGTTTTTAATGGCCCTCAATAAACATGCCACAAAAACATCCTTCTCTCTACCTATAACATAAGACAAGTTCTGATGTTTTCAACATTTGAAAGCTGCAGACATAACTCTATGGGGTTGAGTTCAAACACAAGAATAAGAGATTCGAATGTGCCAAAGAATCAAAAGACTGGGTTTGTGTTGTCTCTCATATTTACCACCTGTGTGTCCCTGCAATGGACTGAATGTTTGTGTCTTCTTAAATTCTTATATTGAAACCCTGTTCCCAGTGTGGTGGTTATTTGGAGGTGAGGAGTCTTGGGAGATAAGGTCATGAGGATGCATGGGATCAGAGCCCTTGTAAGAGTCCAAATTGCTATTTCACCCTCTTCCTGCCATGTGAGGAGATGCTGAGAAGTCAGAGTCCTGCAACCTGGAAGAAGGCTTTCACCAGAACCTGAGCATCATGCTGGCATCCTGATCTCATACCTCCAGCCTCTAGAACAGGAGAAATAATCTTCTTTTGTTTATCAGCTTCCTAGTTTCTGGTATTTAGTGAGAACAGCCTGAACTAAGATAGTCCTTAAGGAATCCACTCTTCCTTCCAGATTATGTTTCTTCTTTCCTTACAGTATAAAATAGGTCTTTACTTCTATTATAATAAATCAAGAAATACATCTGGAAGCTCATTATAAAGTTTATAGAAAAATGTATATATAACTTATCTTCTATTTAATTTTTATTTATATTTTAGTTAATGTACAGAGCAATACTGGTTTCAGAAATAGATTATGTAATAACAGAAAAATATATCCAATAATGTAAAAAACACTGAATGAAGGACTATGGTTGAGAAGCTATTATGCCTCTCCCTCTATCCCAGAATCTTTCCTGGGAGAAGTGTGCTTTGAATGATGAGACGGGCTGTAACCTAGTTAAGGGCAGAAGAATCTGCCAGATTCTGTCACAAGGACAGAAAAGGTAAGAAAAGATAAGTTGGGAGGAGTCGGTTTAAAAAAAATAAATAAGTACCGCCTCTAGTGAGGAGTAGTACATATGGGAAGTGGTAGAAAGTGAGCAGTGGGTGGCAGTGATAACATCAAAAGACAGATACTGGACTTTGAAGGTCATGTAAGACAGTCATTAAGAGGATATTCTGGGGAAAAGCTGATTGATTGGCTATTTAAAAGGGATACATGAATTGATGAGAAACTAGTATTTTTCAGCTGCCCAATGTTAAAGTGAGAGTACTATAAATCATGAAATTGCATGATTATGTCATCTGCATCCAACTTTTTCTAGAAGAACATGTGTGACATCACACTTCTGATCTCCTCCTACAAGATTCATTTGACATACTTGTTTAGGACATATAAATAGTCACAAAGGAGCTAAGGAAAAGGGAATGAGCCATTGCTGTACACATACTACAAAGCTTCAGTTAACTGAAAATTCTTTGGTAACTTGAGGACCACTCCTTCTCTGATGTTCTCAAGATATCTATTTACCCTTTCAAAACCCACAACATTAAAATGAGTCCAACATCTTTTAGGCCTTTCTGTATTCTGGAGGCAATAAATACCTCATTTTATAAATTTGCATCCATTTATGTCATTACTCACAACTCAGCACATGTTGAATGGGACTTTTATAAAAAGCTTATGGAATCTGTCCAAACTGCAAAACAACAGACACTGTCATTAATGTCCAGAAGAAACTTTTTCACTACAGGGGATTTAATAACATTCTTTCATGCATTTCAGAGGCTCTGGATCACCCATCAGGACCATATGTATTTCATGGACGTCTGGTGCAAAAAAATGCCCTCCTCAACCTCACAATGTATGCCATTAGAATGCCAACTGCTGATCATATACTCTGATCTCCTAGAAACAGAGTCTCCCACAGGCCCTGAGCCTGTAAACTTCCATACCCAGATGTCAATTGTGTCTTAGTTTATGGAACCAGAACCTTGCAAGCTTGGCAAAACCACAGAGGCCTCCTTGCCTAGAGGAAAAATGTATCTACAAGACACAGTGAAACCTAGTCCCTCTGGTGTGTCATACCCATAATAGGAGGTGGCCTTTCCTATCTTCAGTCCCTTGACAAATGTGTTGCTGGAGGAGGCCACCCCTCTTCTTGACCCCTTGGCTATCTGGGAAGCCTCTTGTGAACAACAAAGTGAAATTACATTACATGTGATCTAGGTGGGCCTTCCTAGAGAGCGACTGCTTTTCATCCCTTAACTGGGATGCTCCTAATAAAGGATGGGGCTCAAGGATTAGCCCAATTGCCTAAACTTCCGGCATCTATCTTAGCACAGGATGCCCTGGAAAACAGTAGGCCCCCTCTGATAATTCTTACAGACTCTCTGACCATTGCCATTGGTCTACCTGAAAGATCTAGCCACTGGAAGCGGCAACAATTTTACACCCAAGGTTTCCTCCTTTAGGGTAAAGAACTATAGAGTCTCTTGCCTCACAGATTTTGAAAATATAAATCAAAGGCACCCATGTTTCCACACATACTAAATCCCTAAGTCCTAACCAGGATTCTTCTTATTCCTTTCAGACTTTAGTCATTCCTGATAATGACCAAAGCATTCATCTTGCTTCACAATGCTGGGCTTTTGAACAAGCCCTTTAGTGGATGGGAACTTCAAATCATGCAGGCTCTGGCCCTTATGAATAAATAAACTCTCACCCCAGCTGCTAACCACCATAAAGCTGCGCCATCACCCTCCATGGGTACTCTGGACACCAGCTGAGCCTATATGCACTTTTTTGGACCTGTTCTGGAGACTTCCCTGCACTATCCCTCCAAAATTTCATTATAGGAGCACTAAACCTTTCATACCTCTTTGGTGAATGTGTGGTGTCATAAGTCTGAATGAAATTTGGGTCAGGTGGCCCATCTCTCCTCTGTGGAATGGCAGAAATAGCTTATTTGCAGTTTTCAGCCTCCCTTGCAAAAAGATTGTCCCAGGTGGCTATCTCTGAAATGAAATGACTTGTATAACTTTGAGATGTAAGCAACTAGTAGCTGACATTACTCTCCTCATTTTACTTTGCTCTACAACCATGAGGCTGCATTTTACACAGCTGGCTTAACCATATTTAAGACTTAGGAAGGACATCTGAACTGCATCAGACTATAAAAAGTGAGAAATAAACTATAAAATAAACTTATAGCTAATCCATAGAGATTTGTTTGTCTGTTAGGGCAGCTAGAGTAGATTACACTAATATACAAGGTGATGGTGTTTCTAGATTCATCCATGATTTTTCACATATTCTCCCTTTACCACATATTTGGACCAGCCTAAATGTTATTTCAGCCCTTTATGTTGTCTGAACAGATAATCACTTTGCTGTTGTGCCAGAGGAAATTTCTCAAAGGCCTTCTACTAACAGCCATTGTGTGTGAATTTCCTTGCTGAATACCTTTTGTTCCAGAATTAGTCTTGTAGCTTTGGGGGATTAAAACTGATATCTGGTAGCTGAGATCCAGTACTTAGTTGTGGCATGACCTTAGTGTCTGACCTTATGTAAAGGTGATAATATGATATATAATATACAGTATCTATAAGATAAATGAGATAGTATATATAAATAATATGTTTATATACACAGGGTTTTATATGAGATAAATACACAGTGTCTACTGTTGATTTCAGGAACATTGACATTGTATTGCCCTTCATTATTGTTACTATCATTGTTATTTTTCCTTGTTCTTAATTAACCCATGATCTAGAATACCTTGGCAATAAAGGATTTACCTGAGGAACCAAATAATCTGCTAAGAAGGCCTTGATTGAATGGGATGTGGCTTTATCCAGCTAAAATGGTGACTAAATTGAAGGAGAGGAAGCTTTTTTTTTTTTTTTTTTTTCAATGTTTATTTATTTTTGGGACAGAGAGAGACAGAGCATGAACGGGGGAGGGGCAGAGAGAGAGGGAGACACAGAATCGGAAACAGGCTCCAGGCTCTGAGCCATCAGCCCAGAGCCTGACGCGGGGCTTGAACTCAAGGACCGCGAGATTGTGACCTGGCTGAAGTCGGCTGCTTAACCGACTGCGCCACCCAGGCGCCCCGAAGGAGAGGAAGCTTTTAATTTGGATTTCATGCCTTGTGGACAGGGTCGCAGTCAATCTGAATTCAACATGACAGCACTAGGTGGGAGTGAGGATGGAGTGCTACAAAAACTCTAAGAGGTTCAGATGGAGAAGCATTAAAAGATAGTAGTTTTTACCACCTAGACTATAATTTCAATTGATATTTGTAGCTTTTTATTTTAAAGTTTATTTATTTATATTTGGAAATGGAGAAGGGCAGAAAGAGAAGGAGAGAAAGAGAATCCTAAGTAGGCTCCACACTGCCAACACAGAGCCCCATAGGGGTCTCGAACTCACAAACTGTGAGATCATGACCTGAACTGAAATGAAGAGTCAGACACTTAATTGACTGAGTTACCCATGTGCCTGATATCTGTAGCCTTTATTTGTATTTCCACATTGTTTCTTGTAATTATGTGATTTACTTCTACTACTAGTACTACTACTCTCATTACTTTCTATTTACAGAAAAGACAGATGAAGCTCAGACAAGTTATGTGACATAGGTAAATTTCCTTAACTAGTAAAAAATGGAGCTGAGTCTTCTGACCCAAGAAGCAGTACCCCTTCTCTTGGCTATTCTGTCCTCTTGGGGGAAAAAATCTCTTTCAACGTTTTGCTCATGTGTTTTGTGTGACATCTAAAAGATGAATCCATTTTATTTAGAAAAGAATAATTTTACAACACTTGGCTCTATTGCACCTTTGTCTGCAACAGAATGGTAAATACATAGTAAAATCAGCATGCAAGCATGGGATTGAAATGGCAGGCTTACAGTCAAATTTCATTGGAGAGTGTATTAAGCTCAAGGTAACAGATATAAGGAAGAGGGAATCAATGACTTCTTCCTCAAAATGTTTGCATTGGTGGCCTACTCTGTGATTTGGCTTTCCAATGTTGGGTATTTTATTTTTCAGATAGATGAATTAAGTTCTGCAGTGCAGGAAGGTTTCTGCGTGGCTTGAGGTAATAAGAGATGAAAATATTGTTCTGCGTGTGGTGCGCAGCACTGAATGTGAAGTTACTTGTTATTCTGTCAGACATGAGGTGCCTGGGTACAACGATATGGTGGAGGCTAAAGAGGCATTGGATTTTATTTATGAGGACAATTAACACAATGGGTCTTTTTTTGCCAGCCTGTTGTGTAGATAAATTAATGACTTCTCCTGCACAGACAAGTCATATAGGGCATCATCATAAGCTTAATGTTAGAACCAGTCTACTCAACTAGATGTCATTTTTCCATTTCTTCCTCTTAATACCCTCATTATCAGTGAAACCACATCTTCCTGTGGAGATTTCTTGCTGATGAAAACAGCTGATAGGTTTAGAAAACAAGGATTTCTATTAACTAAAACAAAATAAATGCCAACTAACCTATTACCATGATCCTCTGAAACTATTCTGTCAATTCCTCCTTAACGGAAATTGTCAGTAATATGAATGAGAAAACAGAAGCAAGTAGTAATTTATAATTACCAGTGTCAGGTGATGAGGGGCGCTCCAATGTGTGATTCTGAAGATGCTCTTTACTGAAGCAGCATGAAGACTTCAGTAACATTATCTTTTATAGACCAATTACACACAGGATGAGGAGGTGGGACAAAAGAGTGAATTTATAATGAGAATCTCACATATATTTTGCCATGAATCAGGGGAGAGGCTTTAAAGGTGGAGTTGAGTCCAGAATAAAAATGTGAATAAAGTTTGTCACTATACTTTGAATCCAATATAGGACAACTAGTTTACTTAAATGATTGTTCTTACTTTTAGTATAATAATATGAAGACTGTGGTTGATGGAAGAATAATGCTTTTCCTTGGGTCAAAATTATACTCAGTGCCAGCCATGCAGAAACACAACCATATTGCTAGATATCTGGTTTTCCTAAATAAATCATAAATATATAATTTTATGCAAATTTCTCTTAACCGATATATTTATAATGGAGTTGAAAGAAAAAAAGGAATATGGAAGGAGGGAAGGAAGGGAGGGAGGGAGGGAGGGAGGGAGGGAGGAAGGAAGGAAGGAAGGAAGGAAGGAAGGAAAAAAGGAAGAAAACTAGTAAGTAGGGAAACAAGAAAGATAAAAATTCTTCTTGTCCAGTTTTGGACTCTAAGCTTCCATTTTGCCACCTCTGCTGGGCTTAGTGTCCTAGATTTTTATTTTTCCAAATAAAACACATATATGTTTTCACAAATAATATACTCTCAAAGATTTCTGAGAGGTAGAAAAGTTATAATTTTCTGGGGTGCAAATTTGAAACACAGATGTGAAAATCTGTATTAGGGAGTAAGTTGTTCAGTTCACAGTTAAACCAGGTATACAGCAATGAATCATTTGTTATCGCTACTTGTTTGAACATATAGAAAAACTCCCTTGAGGTTATTTAATTTTTATTCTGCATGTAAAATACTCTGAAAATAAATTTAACATGTAGCCATCAAATAAATTTATGCCAGAAAACATATAATAGTGTGAAATTTGTTAATTTGTATATTTATGAATGGCTCTGAATATACACATTATGAAAGTCACAATTCTAAATGATCACACTCCCTAAAATATTATTAGGGTAATAAAAGTTTATGGTGGTTAGAGTGTGTGAAAGAAGAGCAATGTCAAGATTATGAGAAATACCCATTAATTTAAAAACAATTTTACTAATGTAGAACATGGGAATCATGTATGTAACTGATAATCTTAATGAAACTTCAGAACATTCTTAGGCTATTATTCAGTGTATGATCTAGGGTCTTCCATTGTACCATCCCTACACATATGCTGTATTCCATTTTGGGCTTTTATGGTCAACTGAGGACCACAGTATTGTCATACACATACATACCACAACAGATCATATGACTCAAGGGTGATATTTCTGAAAAAAGTCCTATTCCAGGTTGTTATAAATCAAATTAAAAAAAAAAAACTAAGAGTTACCTTCTGAAAACGTATTTACTGGATTGCCTGTTTAAATCCATGATGGATATTAGTAAGGGGTTTAGGAGCTCAGAATCTAATTGTAGACTCCAGATGTACAGTCCAAAACAATTCGAGGACAAGACAGAAAGTGTTGAATTAGTACTCACTTGTTTCAAGGGGAAAAAAAGATCCATGTGACTTGAATAATCAGCAGCACTTTCATGGAGGACACAAGGCTAGGTCAAGTTTTAGAAGATGAGTAGAATTTTAGTGAATAGAAAGAAGCAGAAAAAGCCATGAATAAAAATAGCCTACTCTGTATCCCATGGAATGAACACCATTCAGAGAATAGGAATGTTTTTGGAACATGATCTAGGTATTAATTTACCTCAGTGTAAATCACAGGTTTTCTTGGATAATGAGCCACCAAATGATAAGGACAGTTAATTTTCAGCATTTAGAAATTGGCACATGCCTATAAGGGCACACTTTGGATAATTAGAAAAAAGTGTATATCCTGGCATTGTATAGTATGGTGTATATATCATTCAGTGTTCTCCAAAGAAAGAGAATCAATGGGATATATATGTGTGATATATATTAATATATATGGGGATATATATTAATATATATGGGGATATATATTAAGAGATTGATTTCAAGGAATTGATTCTGCAATTCTTGGAGCTAGCAAGTTTGAAGCACATATGGCAAGTAAGTCCAAAATCTTTAGGATAGGTCAGTAGGCTAGAAATTCAGTCAAGAGCTGATGCTAGTTTTCATGCAGAATTTCTTCTCCAGGAAAAGTGTTTTCACTCTTAAGGCATTTCAACTGATTGGCTGAAAACCTCTACATTAGCAAAGGAACCTCCTTTACATAAAGTCAATTCATTGTGGATGTGAAGCTTATCAACAAAATACTTTCAGGGCACCTGGGTGGCTCAGTCAGTTAAGCATCTGACTCTTGACTTCAGGTCAGGTCATGATCTCAGGTCATGATCCCATGGTTCATGGGATCAAGCCCTACATTGGGCTCTGTGCTAACAGCATAGAGGCTGCTTGGGATTCTCTCTCTCTGCCTTAACCCTGCTTGTGTTCTCTCTCAAAATAAATAAACATTAAACAACAACAACAACAATAACAAAATACTTTCAGAACATTACCTAGATTAGTGTTTGTTTAAATAACTGGGTAATATAGCTTTGTCAAGTGAATCCTTAAAATTAACCATTACAGCAAGTATTCAGGACCCAGATTCTGGAATAAGACTTCATTGAACTGAATGTAGATTCGACAAGTATGTGAAATTGAGTTTCTCAGACTCCGTTTACAATTTTGTCTTGAATATAAGATGATAATAGGGAAACTCATATCATGAGGAGGTTTTGAATGTAAAAATGTTAATGTAAATGTGTTAATCTAGAACAGTGTCTGGTGCATAAATATTATTGCTAAACTTTAGCTATTACTATGATGAGTATGTTCACAATCCTATGTGGGGATAACTTCATATCAACAGAATGTGATATGGAATGCCTTATTTTCATACCTTTACCACTTTATGACCTTAGCAGAAAGTATTAATGGTATGGGGAAAACAAAACAACTATGGATATAGATAAATGTAGAATTAATGTACTTTATTTTTAATTAAAAAATCCCTCTCTGTATTTTAAGAAAACTTTACATCAAGTTATTGTTTGTTTATTCAGTTAGCTAGTTAATTAATTAAGTGAGCTCTGGAGCTTTTAGTTATAATGATGATTTATGATCCACAAAGGAACGGTAGCCAAATATCTGAAAACATCTGCACTTGAACCATCTGTTTATGCCTAAGTACCAGTTGTTAAACACGTCAGAAATTTACATTTATTTTAATTGTCTTAATATTTATAATTAGCCAATCCACAAAACTGCAGTTAACCAAAAGAACAAATATATTTGAAAGTAACTTTTTAAAAAGTGAAAATGTTCATGAGTCATTAGCATTTAAAATTTTAGAATTTTGAGAATAATTCCCTAGCAGAATATGAGATAAGAAATGGAAATTCATCTGAACACTAAAGCTTTGTGATTGGTTATGAGAACTTAAATTCTGTTTGAAGGAAAGATCCTTTAAATATCAATAGCCATAAAATCATCAGAAATTCGCAATTTGAAATATGTTGATAAGATATCCTACAAAAGAGAGAGAGAGAGAGAGAGATCCTGCATTCTACTCCTAGATAAGAGGTTCAAGAGCCATCAACATAGTAAATAAAGAACTTGAGAATTCTTGTAGTAAAGAAAGAACACAGTTTTAAACCTCATATTTACAAAGCACATTTCACCACAGAGTGTCTCACATTCACTGTAAGATTCTAGTTCATTGATCCATAAGGTTTGGTGGAGATTAAAGATCCAATGAAGACTGTTTCTGTTTTAAACAAGCCTCCCAGGTAAATGTCCTGTTCTTTGAAATTTGAGAAATATACAACTACACCATGAAACAGGAAGTAGGAAAGCAGGAGCTATGAAAAAGAAACATATTGGGGCATCTGGGTGGCTCAGGTGGTTAAGCCTCTGACTCTTGATTTCAAGTCAGGTCATAATCTCATGGTTCTTGAGTTTGAGTCCCATGTCAGGCTCCACACAGACAGCATGGAGCCTGCCTGGGATTCTCTGTCTCCCTCTCTCTATACCCCTTCCCTGCTCATGCTCTATCTCGATCTCTCTCAAAATAAATAAATAAACATTAAAAAAAAGAAACTTATTAGATAATATCTGTTGGGTTGACATCATAGAGGAGAAAGAAAACTAACTCTCCACATCAAACAATTTTATAGTCTTCCAGCAGATTTACTATCTAAGTATATTATGCAATCCATGTGTAAGTGTTGCTTCAATTTAGCAATTAATTTATTTGAGTTATGGAGATATCCTAATTAATCTATAAATTGCCTAAAAAGAGCTGATTATCAGGTATAACCCTAGTATGCCTCTCTGAAAAGATCCACAACTGTAACAGTATAATGCAGGCATAGTCCATCTGTTACTGGTTTCCCTTTTGCATTTTGGGCACACATAAAGTTTGAGTGCATTACTCTTCAAGGTTCTAATCTGTAATCTTCCAAACCATTTCCAGACAAAATGTTTGAATGACAATTTTCTTTCACTTTATTCTATTATTGCCTGTGTATATACATAGCTGTGTATGCATGCAAACACACATTTATTTATATATATAAATATATATGTATATTTATATATATACACATACATACATACATATAAAGTCTTTGTACATATATATACATATATGTAAAGTCTTTGTACGTTGTGTATATAAATATATATATGTAAAGTCTTTGTATGTTATGTGTGTATATATACATACACACAACCTACAAAGATTGATTAGGACAAAGACTGAGTCAAGTCTACATAATTTAAAAACCCTACATAATATGCATATATACAATAGTATATATACATAACTTAAAAAAAGGTAATTATATAAGGTGTCAGATATGTTAACTAACCTTACTGTGTAATCACTTTGCAACATATATGTGTATATTCAAATTATCACGTTCTAGGGGCGCCTGGGTGGCTCAGTCGGTTGGGCGACCGACTTCGGCTCAGGTCACGATCTCGCGGTCCGTGAGTTCGAGCCCCGCGTCGGGCTCTGGGCTGACAGCTTAGAGCCTGGAGCCTGTTTCAGATTCTGTGTCTCCCTCTCTCTGACCCTCCCCCGTTCATGCTCTGTCTCTCTCTGTCCTAAAAATAAATAAACGTTAAAAAAAAAATTATCACGTTCTATACCTTAAGCTTATACAATTATATATTAATCATATCTCAATAAAGTTAGAGAAAAAAAGAAAAAAAAAACAGGCATAGAAGTTAAGGTATGTCCACATGCTCAAGGCCTAAGACTGAAGAAGGATGTTGAAGTTCTTTGCATTTAATCATTTAGGAAGAAGAGGGAGGTAGTGGGCTTGATGGGTAGGAGAAAGGATATCCATTAAACACAATGAGTGGCACAGTTTTATGATATATATATATTTAAAGGTTAAACCACAGAGGCTTAAAACACAGGTAGTTTGACACAATTAAGTGACATTACAGTCAGGCAAGAACCTCAGCTATCACATAGGCTAATCTCTTTAATGTCCATTTGAGAAATGAAATACAGAGAGGTTGAAATATAACCTGCCTTTCTGGGGAGAATATCTGAATGTTCATATTTGATATATCTATTTGATTTTATTTTAGACAAAAATAGCCACTGAGTTGATTTTCTCTTCTCTGATTTGTACCCTAAAATTTTTTCTTAATTTTTTCCCATTTTCCCTTTTATTCTGGCTTTACTTGTCATACCCACCTCTAGATACAAGGAAGTCAAAATTTTGGCACATGAGGAGGGAATAAGCAGAATTGTGGCTTTTGAGAATATTTTACTTTAACAGGGCAGGTAGCACATAAACAATAATTGAAGTAGAAGGTAGTAGGCCCATAGGAATTTTATAGAAAGTGTTCTGAATATACAAGTGACTGACTATTGATTTATCTATGGAGTTGAGGTGATATCTGAGCTGAATATTAGATGATGAGTGGAGTATATAGGAGATAATAAGGAATGCACAGTGGTGGGAAGTGTGTAAGAAGATATTGACCAGGAAGTCCTGTACCTTGAACAGCCAGAGTGTGAGACTGAGGAACCAGTGCAGGGGGAGACTGTAAATGGAGGATACCAAAGAATCTTTCCCTGTTAACTTTGTTGAAAATTATTCTGTCATTGATAAGAAACTTTAAGAGATTAAAATTTTTTTTTTTTGCCACAAATTACTATATTTGATAAATGTAAGAGATTACAAGGGCAGACTTTTGGATTCATAGTTAACAACGTGGAGGGTACATGCTTTGAATAAATGCAGGGAATAATGCAGAGTTCCACTTCAATTGATTCGTTGTATGTATATTATATTTTAGATAAACGATGACTGTAGAAGTTTTTGAAAATCTAAATTTAAAATTAGTTACTTGTATGTGTTAACTCTCCTGTAATATATAAAAATTTAAAATGCATTAATTTACTGTTTTGAAATATAAAATAAAAATCAGAATTGTAATGATCATAACATTTATTTCTTAGATGTGTCATAGAGTATAGATTGTAATTATTCTCACATATTTCATATCATTGTATACTCCATAATGCTTAAGATATAAAATTCATTCTATAACTCAATAAACGAAAGAATTTTATTATTAACATAACACATGGCATTGACTTTGGACTTATACTGATCAGAAACACTGATTTTGTTCTTAATAAAAGGTCTACAGCGCCACGGGTTAGATTAAGATGAGCAAAACAAGACAATATTCCTTCTTTATGCTACTGAAATGCTTGTACACATTTATGTCATTCATTTCTTTTTAAATCTGTTACTAAAAATCCTCTAAATGCATTTTTTTTCTGAAAACTTTTAATTAGAACTAATTGTTGTTCTCTTTAGGATTTTGTGACAATTTATTATTTGCAGTGATTTTTAGTGGGTATTTTTCCAACTATTGTACAAAAGATTTAAAAGTGCTATACTTAGGGTGCCTGGATAACTCACTTGGGTGAGCATCCCACTCCTGGTGTCAGATCAGGTCATGATCCCAGGGTTGTGGGAATGAGCCCGGGCTCAGGCTCTGTACTTAGCATGGAGGCTGCTTAAGATTCTTTCCCTCCCTCCTCTGCTCCTCTCCCCTGCTTGCACTCTCTCTCTCTCACTCTCCCTAAAACTTAAAAAAAAGTGATATTCTCACATATAATTTAGGTTTATTAGAACAGTACAGCCAGGTCATTTTCACTGTCCTTTGCCTATCTCTTCTGCCTGCTTATTCCTCAGAACAAAGAGCTTTGTCAATTTAAAGTTACAAGTAAGGCTGACCAAGTCTGAAAGCCTTGTAATTAGTTATAATTAGCTTTGCAGGAGGGAGCATGAATTAGTACAGTATAGTTAATGGTCTCCATGTGGATACTTAACAAGAGTTGAAGGACTTATCCCAATTATAAATTAAGATATTTAGAAAAATGAGTATATGTGAAGGTGACCATGTGCACTTATATAATATTCTGTATCTTTGTCTTTTATGTAAGTTCATCCCTGAGAAGTAAGTTTTTAATGGGTAGAAAAACTACTGATAGAATCTTTTTAAAAGTATAGCCACTATGTAACTATATAAATTATGAAGTATGGACATGAAATATGCCATATGATTAATTAGTACCTAATTTTAGACTCCTACTCAAGGTCAGGTTATATTTACAGATAATAGATTCTCTTACAGATAAAGGTTGTCTTGACATACAGTTCTGAAGGATATTTTCAGTCTTCTTTATTATTGAATACCTTCTCACAAAATCAAATAGGAATTCATGTAGAAATATTTAGAATTGAATATTTTCCATGTACGTGTAAATGTTCTGATTCTTGGCTTAAAAACAATAGCATTGTTAAAGTAGGACACAGTGAACAGAGTTGGCCTAGTAACAAGCACTGTAATGCAGATATTTAAACGGGTATATACCACTTAGCAGGTAAGAGGACCCCAGGATGCTGAGATTACATGAGATGAAACAAATAATTGTAAAGTGATCAAGGCAGAATTAAAAGAATTTTACTAATGATTTGCAAGCTAAAAATAGTTACTTTTTCCAGGGGAAATATATATATTTAGTATATATTTATTTATTATTAAATATATTATATTAGAGAGAGAGAAAGAGCTATTGGCAGAGGGGAAGAGGGAGAGAGACAGAGACACAGCAAGAGACAGAGAGAGAGAGGGAATCCTAAGCAGGCTTCTTGCTTAGTTTGGGGCCTGACACGGGGCTCAATCTCATGAACCCTGGGATTGACCGGAGCTGAAATCAAGAGTCAGTTGTTGAACTGACTGAGCCACCCAGGTGCCCTTCAGGGAAAACACTTGAAACATAAAGTGCAAATGTCAGTGTTTTATAGTTTTCCATGAACAGATCTTTCATTACCTTAGTTAAATTTCCTCCTAAAAAATTAAAAAATGAAGTATAAGTTCATTGATTATCAGTTTGAACTCAGTCTAAGCCAACATGAATGACTTACATTAATCTGAACATGATTTGTAGTAATATTTGTACTAAAAGAACAAATATTATAGGTTAAGTAATCACATGGCCTAGTTTGACCAGAAATGTTCCGGTTCCCAGTTTTATTCTCATGGCTCGACAATAAGGCATAAGGTGACCAAAATCGCGGTTCTACATAAGTTAGCAAGGGAACAAAGAGACCATGGGGAAGGATAATGACTCTTGGTGAAGGATCCCTATTATCTGTTGCATCGTGAATGCCAAATTTCCCCAAAGAATTGTGATAAAAATGGATCTCCTTGACTTTATTTCCCTTAGTAAGGTCTTCCAAATTTCCTTCTCGGGACTCTGTCACTTCTAAAACTATAGACATATTATGAAAATATTTTCCATTTTTCCAGAAAATGTATATTTTAATTTGCTTGACGTAATTTGTCTTAAAATGGACTTGCTGTTATGTTCCTTCTGTCTTTTGTCACAGTAATACTCACTAATACAATTTGAACAAGAACTAGTATCATAATTTATACCTACACTACTTATAAATTTCCTCAGTGTGAGCCCTTAATTTTCAACTACTTGCTAGACATCTCTATGATCTTTAGTGCAAAATAAAAACCACTAGTGCATTAAATCCAACATTCTGAATGTACAGTTCATCTCACCACTTTTATTAAACATTTTTTTTTTCGTTTTATTTATTTTTGGGACAGAGAGAGACAGAGCATGAACGGGGGAGGGGCAGAGAGAGAGGGAGACACAGAATCGGAAACAGGCTCCAGGCTCTGAGCCATCAGCCCAGAGCCCGACGCGGGGCTCGAACTCACGGACCGCGAGATCGTGACCTGGCTGAAGTCGGACGCTTAACCGACTGCGCCACCCAGGCGCCCCTCATCTCACCACTTTTAAAAGCACCATTCTCTGGATCATTGAGGGTCAAAATCTAGAGCAATTTTAGATTCTCATTTCTTTAGATCATCTTATATCGAACAGGTCATTGAATCCTGTTGATACCACATTCTTGACATTTACTATTATAATTTACTATTTCTGTTTTTTAGCTATCACTAGCAAGCCAAGTTTATTTCATTAAGAACATTCCTATAAATTTTTGATGTCTTCTTAAATATCTCCTGTTTCAATCTGTATTTTCTCCAGTTTGTCTTGTAAGCAACTCCAAACTTTAAAAAAATCGTGTATTGCGCTATTATTCTTACATGCAAACATGTTAATAACTGTTTTTTCTAGGAAAGCATGGTCCTAAGCTATCTTCCAAATTTATTTTCAGATAACCCTTATATGAACCATCATAAAAGTCACATTTATTAGAAGAATTATTAGAAGAAAAATAAGTTATATTTTATACAGGGATTATCAACAACTAATGCAATGTATTTTTTGCTTTTTACCTAAAATTTGTCATTAAAATATTTTCAAATGTTTTCTACCTTATAGCTAGTGTTCTGTTGGATGACATTTCCTTTCAACGGAATGACAATGTTGAGAATAATAGGATCTCTAATACACATATTCATATTGATCTTCATATAACTTCCAAATATTTTATACTGCATTAATAGAATATAGGACTACGAATGCCCTCACTACATCATATTTCTTCCATAATGATAATGTGCCTGTGAGAACAGACATGGAATGCTATTAAAAAAATTTTTTTGTAAAGTTTCTTTATTTTTGGGAGAGAAAGAGAGACAGAGCATGAGCGGGGGAGGGGCAGAGAGAGGGAGACACAGATCCGAAACAGGCTCCAGGCTCTGAGCTGTCAGCACAGAGCCAGATGCGGGGCTCAAACTCATGAACCGTGAGATCATGACCTGAGCTGAAATCGGATGCTTAACCGACTGAGCCATTCAGGTGTCCCTGGAATGCTATTTTTTTAACAGAAGTATTAACATCTTAGAAAAGATGTGAAAATTTTAGTATATTGATATATAAATCACAAAGCACTTAAAAAAGCGGAAGCAATTTTGCTTACATAAAGCTTCATAAATCTGGCTCTCTGAGCGCCTTATCAAACTTCTTTGGCATGTGCAGTACCTAAAGTTTTCATTTTTTATGCCCCTATGTGATTTCTCTCAAACTCATTCTGCCAATTAAATTCCAGGATTGTTTTTATATGGTAAAAACTGCATTTCCAGCTACAATTAACATATACACTTAAAATTTTTGTGAAGAAAAAGAGTTTAAATAGTAATGGAACTTGAGAAATAATTGTAACTATATCTACAAGTTTCAATTATATGTATATTACATTCATAATATATATATATATATATATATATATATATATATAAATTTGGGGTAGATTTCTAAAAACAGATTTAAAAAAAACAAATGATCTTTAATTAAAGACTGTAAGTACATACAGACTAACAGTGATCCAGAAATAAAGCTATGTGTATTTAATTAAGTTACTAATTATATGATTTGTTTAAAATAGATATTTAATTTTACTAGTGTAACATTTAAGCAGGAAAATTGTAGGGAACCTGAAAAACAGAAAGTGGCAGAACTGAATTTCACATATGTCCTCACTAATACATGTTCATATTTCTCTTGGATTTTTTTTTCCAGAAGATATACCAAAATGTTCTTACTTTTTAACAGTTGATGCTAGGGATTTACAGTGATATTTTAATTACAGTAACTTAATTATTTAAAAAAATTTTTTTTCAATGTTTACTTATTTTTGAGAAAGAGCGAGAGGGGGAGTGTGAGTGAGGTAGGGGCAGAGAGGGAGACACAGAATCCGAAGCAGGCTCCAGGGTCTGAGCTGTCAGCACAGAGCCTGACGCGGGGCTAGAACCCAAGAAACAGGAGATCATGACCTGAGCTGAAGGCAGATGCTTAACTGACTGAGCCACCCAGGCACTCCAATCATAGTAACTTAATTATAATAATGTAACATACCTTGTTTTCTCATTATCAGAATTATGCTTTTCAAGTTATTTAGCACTTTAAATAGTACATGTTTTCTACTACTTCAAAAAGTAAAACTATTTCTAGGGATAACATCATACTTATGACAGAATACACAGCATCTGGAGGACAGAATGCTCATTTTGTAAACTAACATAAATTTTACCTTTGCAACTCATAACTTTTTTCTTTTGTGAGGCAGTGTATTGTTTTTTCTGGCATAACAGGTATAAATTGTTTACTATTTAAAAACTCCTTATTCCATTTGAACTGAACTGAAAATGTAGCAGCATAATACAATAAAAGACCGGACATTACAATAGCTAAATTCTTAGTATGCAATAACTTCCAGCAAAAACAAATCAGAAGAAATAATTTCTTTAATTGTGTGTAGTGTGTATAATCTTAATTTTCAAAAATGGCAAATTTCTGTTTTTTTCTCCCTCACGCCCCCATAAAAATATAATGGTAATCCAATAATATTATAAGTGGGCATAGCTAGAAAACACAAATGACAAAACTGGCATCAGAAAACAGGCATTATAAAATAAGGGGCATAAAGACAAACTTTCAAAATTAATCATGTACATGTGTGAGCCCCCAATGAAAATTCATTTGGCATCAAGAAAGCAAACCATAAGAGACTCTTTAAAACTAAGAATAAACTGAGGTTGATGAGGGTGGGAGGAAGTGGAGGGTGTGTGATGGGCATTGAGGAGGGCACCTGTTGGGATGAGCACTGGGTATTGTATGTAAACCAACTTGACAATAACTTTCATATTAAAAAAATAAAAAAATACAACTGTGAAAAAAAGGGAAGTGATCCATTTTTTTCTCTATATTCTCAGTTCTGTATAAAACATTTTTTCACTTTCACAATTTTAGTTCAGAGGCTTTAAAGAAAATCAACTTGCTTTTTAAAAATCAGTGAACATGAAACATTGTTGTAGGACTTTGACATTTTTATGCTGATAAAAATAACATTCCAGCTTTCAGTTTATATTCAGAGATGCAGACATGATCCTTCTAAGAAAGTCTGTTGAGTAATATTCTAAATATATAATGCATTTAAAGACTATTCTATTACCCATATGCTAAAAGATGTCATATTGAAGTCACAAAGTATGCACAAGTTAGAGAAAGAAAAAGAAACATATAATATGGAATAAAGTTGAAAAAAAACTGATAAACAGAGAATGAGTAATTTGATAAGTGAGGTAATCAGGCATCTCAATTTGGTAAGTTTCAATTCTTTACCAGGTTGTGGGTTTCAGCCTCTGGTGGGAAGGATGGTCAAGAAAGTTCCAGACATGTTATGCTTCACAGACAGAGATAATGAAAGTTTTAAGGCAAATTCTCATTGCACTGGAACATTGCTTTGTGATTTAACTTTTCCATATAAAGATTATGATGGCATTGCAAATGATGTCTAAGGGTTATAGGCAGGAATCTTGGAATAATAGATCATTCTTCCAGCAGCCCTTTCAGAGAGCAAAAATACAGGAGAGTATGAAATTCCCTTGAACAAGATTCTGTAGTGGCACATGAGGCACCAAGGACTGATTTTACCATGCTTTATTAGGTTGTCAATGTTATTACTTTCTCATGAATAAGTTTATGAAACAAATGTGAACTTACATTAAAGCAAGTTGTTCATATATGAAAAATATGGTAAGCAGAAGCTACAATTTCTGGATCATCAACTGCAGTGGTTGCAGAACCAGAAAGATGCATATTTAAATACCTTACCCCAGAGGCACCTGGGTGGTTCAGTCAGTTGAGCTTCCGACTCTTGGTTTTGGCTCAGGTCATGATCTCACAGTTCCTGAGATCGAGCCTCGTGTGGGGCTCTGTGCTGATGGCGCAGGGCCTGCTTGGGATTGTCTGTCTCCCTCTCTTTCTGTCCCTTCCCTGCTTGCGATATCTCTATCTCTTTCAAAATAAGTAAACATGAAAAAAATTTAAAAAATAAATAAATATCTTACTCCATCAGAGCACACCGCTATCCAGTCTTGCCCAGCGGACTGATAGACTTGAGAGGATTGTGAAGGACCTAATGCTTGATTTGTTAACCAACAACTAACCAAGCTTCAGGATATGAAATACTGCAACCATTCTCCTACAGGAACTTTATGATGGGATTAAGTTTTATTATCATCTCCTTTTAACAGATGGCAAAACTCCAGTTCAGGGAGATCAAATGTGTTACATAAAATTACTACACAACAGTAGCAGAATTAAAAACCAAATATATGGGTTATAGCTTTGGTCATCATTCTCGTTTTATGACTATTCCATTTGCTATCCAACTGAGAAAGTTTGATTCTCCTTTAATACATACTATAATAAATGTACAATGACCAAAACTTGAATGCAAGAATATTTCAATTATTTAGATATTATTTTATTTTCCAGGGATTTAAATTGATTTTTAGTGAGGATAGTAACTGAAAATATATATATTCAAAATAATTTTCCATTTGCAAACAGATGTATTTAATCACGTGTGAAACCCGTTGTGCACCCTACTGCACTGAACTAGCTGTGATATTATAGCCTGTTTGAAGCAGTTCATTTTAATAATGTATTCAAAGACATTATCACTTTGCTATTTCCATCTAGGTAAATAGATAAAGCATATTTATGGAGAATAACATGGTCAAAGAGGCACAAAGTTGAAGTTCTCAGAAAGAGATTTGGTGGAGAAGAAAAAAAATACTTGGAAAACAATACAGTGAAAACGAAATTGGCAGTTAAAGCTGAACAAATACGGGTGCCGGGGTGGCTCAGCCGGTTACACGTCCGACTTTGGCTCAGATCGTGATCTCAAGGCTTGTGAGTTCGAGCCCCACATTGGACTCTGTGCTGACAGCTTAGAACCTAGAACTTGCCTCAGATTCTGTCTCCCTCTCTCTCTCCCCCTCCCCTGCTCATGCTCTGTCTCAATCTCTCTCTCTCAAAAATAAATATTTAAAAAAAAGTTAGGTTAAGATGAGATTAGCATATGGAACTGCATATTTTTTGTTCTGTTACTAATCATCATGAACCACCAATGTCTTTTCAAGTTTGTCTGAGGAAAACAGATATTTGGGGCAAACTGTCAAATGTCTCAGGGCAAACACAAAATGCTAAATGAAGACACTGTTCTTAAACACCATTTTTTCCTGTGTTAACTCTTCTCAGAGTCAACATAAATTTAAATGAGATGATACCAAGCTTCAGCAAAAGGAAACTGTCAATATGCATACCAGGTATATTTGTGTTTGTGGGAAAGGGGAATAGATGGCTGGGGTGACCAGGATCACCTAGTCTTGTGTATGAATGTGGACACATATTGGAGAACTGTAATTATGATTTCAGAGAGTAACCAGAAGAAAACTTTTTCAATTTTAGCCACCCCTTCACAGTTAGGCATGGATGAGGGTGTATAAGATGGGTTGTTACATTCCAGGAGAAAACAGGTGGTAGAAGAGAGGACTTGTCTTCTTCCCCTTCTCCAAAGACCAAGGATAGACACTAGCTCATAAAGATGTTGCAATTTGGGGGTGCCTGGGTGGCTCAGTCTGTTAAGCCTCCAACTTCGGCTCAGGTCATGATCTCATGGCTTGTGAGTTCCAGCCCCATGTCAGGCTCTGTGCTGACAGCTCAGAACCTGGAGCCTGCTTTGTATTCTGTGTCTCCCTCTCTCTCTGACCGTCCCCCGCCCCACTCATGCTATCTTTCTATCTTTCTCTCTCTCTCCCCCTCTCTCTTTCTCTGAAAAATAAATAAAAAACATTAAAAAAAGATGTTGCAATTTGTTTGCTTTTTTTAAACTAAATTTTACAGCTGTCCCTTAGTCTCTTAAAAGAATATGCTTGTCTAGCTCAACATGTTGTATATTATTGATTCAAAAGGAACTATACACATAAAGTAAATGGTTTTGAAATTGAAATTATTATTTTTGTGAAACTTTTTAATGTGTACATTTTTAATTAGGTAAAAATATGCAATTATGTGTTGTAAGTTGCACTTATAAAAAGGATTCAAACAATTCAGTGTTTTTTTTATTTATCAAATTTCAAATTGTATGCTTTGTTTAAAACTCAAGTACAAAGTATCTTCAGTGAACTACAGTTTGAATAAAGGTCTTTTCTAGAAAAGAACACACTATAAAATTTCAATTTATAAAACATAGTAAAATCTAAGAAATATGGATATAAGGAAAACTGTTTTACAACTGTCTAAAATAGACATTAGAAGTAGGCAGATGTGTGTATGATAGGAGGATAATCCAAAATAGAATAACCAGGAACAAAGAATCAAATGAGGCTAGGAAGAGTGGAAAAGTCATGGATAACATATCAGCATAATAAAGTACTCCATCCAAGCTAGAGGATTCAGAGAGCAGTTATAAGATTGAGCCTAACGTGGATATGTGTACTACTGAAATCCAAACGCATGTAGATGTCTATAGACTCAGTAATAGATGAATTGAAGCTCCTGAATGTGTTGAAATTGTCTGCACAAAATTAAGGAGGAATTAAGACAGATTTCAGAAAAGAGAAGATAAAATATGGCAAGTCAGAGAGATGGTCCTGTATGATCTTCATATCCTATATAATCATCCAATAGCCATTTTTAAATCCACAGATTCAGGCACCTTGCAATGCGTTGAACATATAAGATAAATAATGCATGTTACTGCTTGCAAAGGACTCATTGATCTATAAGAAATCATTCAGCCTTAAAAACAATGCAGTGATGTATGTGCTGGGAATGGAGAAATATTAAGGACATACTATAAGTATATTCTAAACAACTGATAAAAAGAACAGAATAGACATGATTATATTTACATTTTCCTCTTTTTTAAATGGTGGAAGAATTCCCATCATCTAGGTAAGTAACACATCCATCACGTCCTATAGTTTTCTTTTTACAGATATTCAGATATTTCTACATTCTCAGATCAGGTTTCCTGAACAATATGTACAGGTATAGATCAGTCCAATGTCACTACTTCCAGAAATCCTGAAATAAAATGCTTGACCTTTAGCTGTTCATTTGCAAATGGGACTGAAAGGTTTAGTCTAAATGGTGCATTTTTCTCTACACACACAAAAAAAGCAGTGGGACAGTGAACTAATCCAGTTGCTCACAGATATTAATTGGAGAGATGAAGATCTTTGGCCATTTTTTTGTTTTTGTACCAATTTCCACGTGATGGCTCTGGAACACAACATTAGAATGAGAACCTGTGAGAGTGAAAAAGCATAGCAGGTGTTTTTGCTCTTACATGATGGGGGCAGGGGGGACCTTATCATGAAGTATATGTTTAGAGCCCCTCTTAAGTTCAAGTCTTTAATTTTTTATCATGCTCAAAATATGCATTGTTCATGATGCTTCCTTTGTCTGATTCAAACTTCAGTTAGACTTGGGGCGCCTGGGTGGCGCAGTCGGTTAAGCGTCCGACTTCAGCCAGGTCACGATCTCGCGGTCCGTGAGTTCGAGCCCCGCGTCGGGCTCCGGGCTGATGGCTCAGAGCCTGGAGCCTGTTTCCGATTCTGTGTCTCCCTCTCTCTCTGCCCCTTCCCCGTTCATGCTCTGTCTCTCTCTGTCCCAAAAATAAATAAACGTTGAAAAAAAAAACAAAAAAAAAACAAAAAACAAACTTCAGTTAGACTTACTAAATGGGAAGAAGGAAATTAAATATATAAATGATGTAAATGGCTGGTTACATAGTTATTTTCTGTGATCATCTTGGGAACAGAATTTAGCATGCCTATGAAACATGGAAGTGCTCCTGCAGGTGTTCCAAAATTGAAGTTATTAAAAAGAAAGTTAATATTAAAGATAATTTGCTTCACAAATGTAGTTTGGGATTATTAAAAATGTTGCAATTCCTTGTGCATTTGAAATGTGATCAAGACATCATTATATATATTCTGTAAATATTAAATCATTATTTTTATTAAATTTAGCTCATATATTACAATGAAGTTATTGCATATTTAAAAAGGAAATTGATCTCACACTTAAATCATTACTTAATATGTTTTCAAATATTTAAATGTTTTTTTTTATACAGCCTCTCTATATATTTAATTAAATTCTTCTCAACTGAAGTATTATTTACAGTAGTACAATAAATAAACACTTATAAAACATGCTGACAAACCAAACAGGTACTTGAATATTTCTAAAACAGATATATGGCTAAGTAACAATTATTCTAAATTGGCTTATTTATGTCCTAAAATTTCTTTGAAATTTTCACTGGACACATTTCATCACTCTCTTTCTCTCCTCCATAAACACTATTGCAAAATTTCTAAAACGAAACCAAATCAAATTGATCAAAACCAGAACCAAAACAAGACCTCTTTTGCCCACCAAAAGGTTTTCCTAAGACACTTTGAATCTGGAAATAAATTATCCCATCTATTAGATAGAATTACTCAAGACCATGTTTTTAAGTAATGATGACATTGCTTTACCTTCCTGGTACTGGTAAATTATTTTCTTGTTCACTTTGTTTGTTTGTTTGTTTTTACATATTTCTTGTTGAAACTTCAACAATATCTTAGTTCAGGTGAGGCACCTAGTTGGCCTCCTTTCCCTTTTCCTAAACACCGACTACGTTAGCTTTGACTTAAAATTATCACTTTTCTTCCTCAAAGTGTATTTCCTTTCTTCTAGTTTTATATAAGATCTCTTCTAATGGCTACATGTTAAGAATATTTAATAAAGCTTGGAGATGGAAAGAGAAAAGGAAAGTCACAGGAAGTGGACTCAAATAGGAATTACTTGACTGGAAGAAGATGTTAGAAAGGGATCTAGTGCCATATTTTCATTCCTTGGCTAACTCTTCAAATATGTCCTGCTATCACGAGGGTATTACCTGCTTGGGAACCAAAAGGACATTCATAAAGACTCATGAAAGTGAATTATTTCAGAAACTGCACCATATCAATATACTCATACACTATATTAATACTATAAATAATCACCACTTTTAATCAAATCAGGGATAAGAAGCAATTATACTTCACCCATGGGTATACAAACTTCCAAAGAGCAAACACAGCATCAGTTACACTAGCTCTTTCTTAAAGGTGAAAAATTGCTTCCTGTCTTCATGTGCCTAACTCCCATCCCAACCCACAGGAAGCAAGTGATTGTCTACTAAATTTGTATAAGCATCCCTTTAGGTCCCAAGGCAAGAGTCTTACAATGAGTTCCTGAACAATTTCATGAAGTACTCTTGCCAGCAGTATTTTTTTTCTTTCTTTTTCCCCAAGATATGTAGAAAGTACCAACTATGTGCCACAGTTTCCTTCTGCCTTACATAGCAAGGTGTATTGACTAACAACTACAGAGTTTTTGTTTGTTTCAGCCAAGCATTCTAACCTGGAAAAACAGAATAGACAGAGAATAGAAATTTGTCCTTTTTTGGATCAAGGGCAGCATATGATTGGCTCCCTTCTAAGTCCTCAAATAGAAATGTATAACATGCTTCCAAAACACTCATTGGGTAGGTTTCCTCCATTATGCTCCTTTAATCTATGAATGATTCAATATAATGGCACCTGGTATATCTCTATTTTTTCTTTATTCTTTGGGATAGCCTGATAAACATTCTTATAAAATTCCGTATGTTTTTCTTATATTTGAAAGCCACCAAGGACCCTTCAATACATTGTTATGTGAATAGATGATGCCTAGTATAATATAGAGTAGATTTATTTTTTATTAATCCTGCATCTTAATACATGCTTATAGCTTTGTGCATTACCATAGCTCATAGAAATGCAAAAACATTCAGGTAAGTGTTCCTGAACCTAATGTGCAATTGTGTGATCATTCATGAATATTTGTTTAACTCTTCTATCATCCTTCCAAGTAAATGCCACATTGAACATTTAGTATGTTTGAACGTGCAATGTCTCACACAAAGAAACGCTTTCATTTAACCATAATTTTGCAATAATTTACCGTGAGGTTTTTAAGATAGCATTAGAGTATGAGTTTGCACATATCTTGGGGGATGTTATGTTATGAGCCACAGGGTACTATTATACTGTGATGCCTGGCTCAGCGCCTTTTAGCAGTAATGTCTTACAATAGAGACAGAGTAAAGCTGAGATCCTCGTCATATCCTTATTTAAGTAACACTATAAATCTTGGTGGCAATAAATTTGGCCTGAGTGTTTAAAGACCCAATGATAAAATATTCCAAGGTTAAGAATGGCATGCTTCAAACGCAAGATGAACAAAATTCACATGAAATATATGGTGGGGCTTTACATTTCTTTCCCCCTTTACTTCTTTCTACCTTCCTTACAGGCTTCCAGGAATTAATTCGGTAGCCCAATTTTCATATGGTCTTAAGAACTAATAAGTGGTGGGGTAATGTATGGAAAAGGCTTCAGATTAGAACCGATTTTTCATTATGTAGTTCAGGTTTTCTTTAAAGAAACATTTTCTAATCCTCATTGGAATACGACACGGTGTGGTTCATTTAAAATGGCTGGCATATGTGTTAGCATAGTTGAAAGTAGAGAATAAATAGCAGCATACTCTTGAATCAGCTCCCTTTATTCTCCCAAGAAATATGGAAGGCACTCTGAGAAAGAAAGAGAAGAACAGAGACCTAAAATGCTTATTCATATAAAGTCAAGATATCTGTATATCTATATCAAGGAAACTAACTGATAGAGGAGTACCAGGTTAACCTGGAGCCCTCTCTCAAAAGGACATCTCCCCACTTGGTAAGTTCACATGCTATAAGTTAAATGCAGTTTATGTCAGGGTCTAGAATATAAATGAGAGAAACGATCAAACCATGTACCTGGGCTGATATATTCTGTGACCAGACACCGAAGCATGAAAAACTTACCAAAGAATGATTACCGCTTAGTGAGGACTTCAGGGAGCTAGATTAGCCAGCTTCCTTTTCCAATAAACCAGCATTACCACATTCTTTTACCTGCATTTATTCTGTATTGTATAGAAGGAAAAATATCTTGACGTCTACTTTTTTCTTAAATTCCTTATCCCTTTGGCTACTATAGACATTATTCAGTATATATTATTTTTACTTTGGCAGACACATGTCTCCCAGCTGAGTTTGGGGTTAATTTCATGAAGTGTTCATTATAAGTTTTAAGTGCTTTTTATATTAGATTGTTTTGTTGTCTTAGATATTTCCATTTTCTCCTTCCCTGAAGACTATGACATATTCTTACCACTGCCATAAGACATGTGGAGCACCAATGAGGGAAGCGATGTGACTGCTATCCTCTCCCTCAATGTAATTAACTTGATTGTGTGACAAACTTCAGCCAGTGAAATTTGAGTAAATGTAACACCATGTCTGAGCAGAATCTCTAGAAAGCATTGGAAATTTCCGCCAAATATTTTCTTTGTGTTCTACACAAGGCCTACTCTTTCATCCTAGAGCATAGAATGCAAAGAAACATGGAGCAAAACACAGCAGGTGACACAGAGACTTCACAAGTAACAAGAAGGAAAGACGTGTATTAAAAGCTACTGAGATTTTGAGTTTTTACTCATCAAACTAACTAATAATACACTCATTTAAGAAGTACTGATTGGGGCGCCTGGGTGGCGCAGTCGGTTAAGCGTCCGACTTCAGCCAGGTCACGATCTCGCGGTCCGTGAGTTCGAGCCCCGCGTCGGGCTCTGGGCTGATGGCTCAGAGCCTGGAGCCGGTTTCCGATTCTGTGTCTCCCTCTCTCTCTGCCCCTCCCCCGTTCATGCTCTGTCTCTCTCTGTCCCAAAAATAAATAAACGTTGAAAAAAAAATTAAAAAAAAAAAAAAGAAGTACTGATTGAAAGGAAATCCTTTGACAGTAGGTGAAGTTGAATCCATTTTAGTTCATGCATCAACGAAGAGTGGCAAAAACACAGCCTAAAATATTAGAAATGTGATTAGATTTATGCAAAAATTCTTATTAAAACAAACCAGGAAGATCCCATCAGGAAATCTATAACTGCTAAGTAAGTATGTTCTCTTTGCCTGTTGGTTGTGATAACTTAAGATGAAGTTATAAATCTGATCATTTAATGACCAGTCCTGAGTATTCAAGGATGGGTCTCTCCTTCCATGGAAACTCTCTCAAGCCAAGAATATATTTTTCTCTTACAAGTCAATTTGACATGGTCAGAAGATGAGGGAGATACACTGTTTTGTTTCCTTCCATGAACCAAAATAGTCTCCCTTCTTCCAGAAGACAGCAGCTCCTCTGAAATCAGTGTTATCAGTGGTGTCCTGACTGCTTCTCCTCAAGGTGCCAACCTGCAGCCATCTATCCCTTCACTTCTAGCCACTGAAGGACCACTTGACTCAGCTGACCTCTTCACACTTGACTCTTAATCCACTCATCATCCTCAGTGACTTCAAATACTCACATTGAGGACCCACTCAAAACTCTGGCCTCTCTCCGCTTCTAGACTGCGTCAGCTCTAACTGATGTTAGATTTTCCCTAGTGATGTAGATTTTCCCTAACATTCACTGTGCCTAACCCTAGGAAACACACCCCAAATCCTGCATTACTGCACTATCTCCAAAATCCCAGTTTCGAATATGCCATTCTCTGTATCTCCAGATCACTTTGTCTAGTAATCCCATGATAATAGTTCTTTATATCCTTGAAGTTTTCATTTAACTGAGTTCTTGACTCTTCTAATCTCTCATTACCCTTCTGTTTCTTCTACTTTTACTCTTCTCTTTATACAACTTTGTTATTTATTATTATAATCATAATACATAAATCATCTTTAGCATTTGTTCTTTCTCTTCCTCTGTCACATTACCTGGTAAAATACCAAGGTCTACAGACTTTAATCATATATGTCTTTGTGCCTAAACCTGAAGATAGAATATGTGATATGAGAGATGTTTCTTTAAATTTACCCTCTCAAACTAACACTGTATAGAAATAATTCCTTTAGTAATCGGATGCTCCAGATTCTGATATAACTATGAGATGTTTATTTTTCAAATATCCCCAAATGCATTTCTCACTGCCATCCAATTTGCTTCTCTAGCCATAATGATCTCTTTTATGTTCATTTTCAGCCATTTTAGCCAAGCCATTTTATGCTTTCTAGCCTTAAATTTTCTGTTCTCCCTGCTCATTTGTAGAGTCAGCTCCTTCTTATTTTTTAGGTGTTAAATCAATGTCATCTGGCCACCTTATCTAAAATGACTCCCTATTATATTCCCAAGTGTTTTCCTTTCTGTGCGTATTAAAATAAGTATCTCAAGTGCTTTTATATGTACTTTTATCTCCATTTTAGACAGTAAGAAAGAAGGGAATATGACTCTTTGTTCTCTGCTTTATCCCCAGCCCCTGATATCCTTGGCATACAAGAAGCATACAGTAAATATTTCTTGAATGAATGAGGGAATGAATGAATGAACAAATGATACATTAGGCAAATTACTTGAAATTACTTTGTTTCAGGTGCCACAACGTAAAATAAGATGTTGTATTACGTGATATTCAGGTCTTTTCTATGATTCTAGTCACATCTCCAACGCCTTCACTGGATTTGAGGCGGCTGAATTTGTTGGTGCCCTGATGGGTGTATTTAAGCTTCCTTGGCTGTTCCTCAGAGAATAGAGGCTACCGGGCTGGATCTTGAGACATCTCTGTGTTGGTTTCTTATTTTTGATTTTCTTATTTGCTTTAACATTTTGTTATTTGTTTTAACACCAAAAAAGAAGGCTATCCATTGAAGGCAAGACACAATCAGCAATCCAAGCATCCTTTTTGTGTAGAAAGCTGCCTCACTAGAAATGTGATGAGTGCCTATAGCACACTAAATGAACAACCAAGCCTCCCATAGATTCTGGGTGCCTCGCCACAGAAATTCAACCTCTCATACATGTTTCACTAACTCACGCATCCTGAGAACTCTCTTGTCTATGCATTTGTCCCCTTTGCTGGATCTATGCCTATATCTATATCTATCTATCATAAACAATTGGATTCACCCTACTTCCAGCCCCAGGCCTCTATGCAATGTTCTTTGTAGTTATCCGGGCACATTGCTAAAAGGTGAACAGTTTATACTTTAGGTTTCACTGAAGATAATGAAGAGATACATTTTACGTTTTTCTGAAATAATTTTAAAATGCATTTTCCTGCCTTTTCTAATTATAGGTCACAATTGTAACTAGCATGCAATTTGGTTAAGCTGTCCTATTCTGAGAGCACAATTTTCTCTAGGTTTTCCATATGTATTGACATAAAGCTTCGAGAAGTGTGTGAAGAAAGATAATTGTGGTAGTGCAGAGTACAGATCAATTATTTATATTACTTTGGGCAGAAGCAGGTCAGATGTGAATTAGACTCATTTTTTCCCCTTATTCCCTCAGGCCCCCGCCAGTAACTACTCATTGATTCTTTCTCAGCATGTGTGACTTCCCCAAAATGCTTCACACACATTTTCAAGTCACAAGTGCTTCGTTCAGTTATTTGCTCAACTATTCACCTTAAGTAAACCCAGTGTATGAAAAAAATGTATCTACAAAACAAGCAAATCAAAGAATGCTTATTCCAAGACCTTCTGAACTGAGCTCCATTAGAGAATTAAGCCCTAATGCTCTAAGGCATTCAATGCGTATAGTGGATTCCGTTCTCTCTTATGTATCTAAAGTGGTCCTAGTCTGGGGCGCCTGGGTTACTCAGTCGGTTGAGCGACCATCCTCAGCTCAGGTCATGATCTCATGGTCCATGAGTTTGAGCCCCAGGTCTTCGGGCTCTGTGCTGACAGCTCAGAGCCTGGAGCCTGCTTTGAGTATTGTGTCTACCTCTCTCTCTGCCCCTCCCCTGCTTGCACTCTGTCTCTCTCTTTCTCAAAAAAAAAAAAAAAAAAAATATTAAAGTGGTCCTAGTTCTAAAACATCCTTAGAATAAGTGAGAAAGTCACCGCTTACAGTATTTTCTTATATTCTGGTTCAGATTAGGAAAAATCCTGACTGAGAAAGTTTTCTATTAAAATACAGAGAAAGACCTAGTAGTTAAAATACATTAATAAAGCAGAGTATATGAAAAAAAATAACACAGAAATTAAGATACTAAAAAAAAATGTTTCAAGATTTAGTACCAAGAATGCAATAGGAGCATAGGTGGAGAAAGGTCCCCATTAAAAAAGACAGTTTCTACTCAACTATAAACTATTGCTATTATGTTGGAAAGTTAATGCAATATCCTCAGGTCTGCTTTTCTTTTTGAAGAGAACCTTGAAATCTTACATGCTTTATGTGAAATTTCATGGTTTTGGTACTCTACAATATTTTCAGAAGGAACAGCATTATAAAATTACAAAATTTTGCTTTTTCTCTTCATAACTTTAAGTTTCCTATAACAAGTTCTTACTTGGTGTGTTTGTTTACCCTGGTGAGGAGTTTGTTTTGATTTTGCTTTTATTTTTATCTTTATCTTTTATAAAGCTTGTTACTCAACTGTTGTAGTAACTGTTCAATTGAATGAATCCCTGTTGAGTTCTATCTACAAACAACTCTATAATGAAAGATTTCCACTCGAATATTTAACCTTATCTCTTGAAAGCACCCGCACACACACACTTAGTGCTCCAACAATATGGAACGGTCTTATATTTTCTGAAGCACCATTCTTTCTATGCCTTTGACTGCGTACATGCTGTGCTCTGGTTGACAAGGTCTATCTTTTGTCTGCCTGCCTAACTCTCTAGTCATCCTTGAAAACACAGCCTAGAAATGTCCTCCCCCAAGAAGCTGTCCTTCTTTCTCCCAACTCCCTTGCCTCCAAAACTGTAACCACTCCAGGAGTTTACTGGAGTACAAGCTATATACTTTCAGTGCTACTATTAGTGAGCTGTTCAGTATTGTGATTTATTTATTTTCAAGTCTGATTTCCCTCTGAGATAATGAGCTCCTTGTCTGGTTTGGGGCTGTATTTTATTCATGTGTACATTCCCGCACTCTCACATCCAGCCTGCTACACTGGTAGTTGGTCAAGGAAGGCAATTAATTTAATTGAGTGCTGAATATTTCTTTATGAATGACTTCTATTGTATTTTATTTTTAATAAGATGTTCATTTAATAATATATATATGTTTAATAATATGTTCATTTAACATTTTAAAAATTATAAAAAAAATAATGTAAAAAATTTGAAATCCCAAACATGACACAAATACCAAATTCTGCCCATGTTATTTTTGCAGTTTTCGTTTATGGAGAAATAGTCACGATGACAGAAATGCATTATTGAAAGTCGATTTGCAGTAGTATCAATAACCAGGAAATGCTCCCAGCCATTCACTAGAAGTATCAGTGTTCATAATACTGATCCTTCGAGCGTGTTTGACCAATTCCTTAGCCTACTCTTAATGAGGATGGGCTCTAGACTCAGGGGTTCCTAACTTCCTAAATCTTGAGGGATGGGGTGGGAGTGGGGGGTGGGAGTGGTTGTAGTCCCTTTCTTTAGAACAGAGAATCAGTGGTCTTGTGACTCACCATTTTTTTTTTTTCTTTTAGCAAGAGAATGTGTAAACCCCAAAGGCTCAACTGTGGCCACTGGCCAGCTTGAAAACACCAGGAGCCCAGGCAGGCTGTGAGGTGGAGGCTTGTGGACCTCAACAGGCCTTTGGCAGCCTCTCTCCCTGCGAGGCAGAAAGACAAGATGGAAGCAGACCCTGGGAGAAATAGTGAGGGTGAGGCTGTCACAGATTCCAGTATCATTAGAAAAACAAGGAACCCACTGATAGCTGAGACCTTTAGAGAATATCCATTCTCATTTATATCCGCCCCCCCCCCCTCCTGTGAGTGCGGAATGTGGGTGGGCAGCCTGTGTTCAAAACGGAGGTCCTTAGTGGCTGCTTTCCCTCAGAATCCTGTTTCTCCGCAGTGAAGTTTAAGTAAATTGTTGTTTTCTTGACTTGTACAGGAGTATACACAAAGGCAATAAAAAAGTCGCGTAAATATCCATAAAGCGCCTAATGACACCTCTGTCATCTGTTTCCCGCAAGATCCTAAAACGGGGTGGTCATCCACCACCCACCCTGAGCGGGCGATCGGCTAATTGGTTCATGTGTGTAGTACGGGTTCTTTCCAGATCGAGGTGTGCACCGAATACTAAACGTCCTCCTCCTCCTTCCCCCTCCCTTCCTCGATTCACTCTTCTCGGGAGGGCGTGTGTATGCGAGTCCGAGTCCGCGTGTGTATGTTTAGCAAAGGCGCTTGTATGAAACTAGCCCCCTTGTAACCCACTCCCCACTCTAAAGGAAGCATCCCTTGAGCAAGATGCGTCTCTAATCTGTCCCAGGCTGAGGTGTCCTCCCCACGTTGATAAGGGGACTGACTTCCAGACAGCTGATATGTAGGTTTCCCGGGAGGGCGACCTGACTTTTAGCGCGCTGCTTTCTTCCAGGGGTGTGCAAGGGTTGGTGCTTGCCAGAGTGTGTGTGCTCGCCCAAGAGACAGTTGGGGAGGGAGAGAGCGACTGGGTGAAGGAAGGAGGGAGAGAGAGAGAACGCACGAGAGAGAGGAGAAAAGGAGAGGAGAGAGGAGAGAGAGAGACAGAAAGAGACAGAGAGAGAGAGAGAGGAATTAGAAGAGGACGTGGGAGGGGAGGGGAAAGAGGGAAGGAGATTCCTGATTCCTGCCTTGTGCAGGTGGCGCCCGCAGCTTGAGGAAACAGCAGCCTCCACCCCCTCAGCCCGGCGATTGGCTGGTTTTTCTCATTTTCCGGCGAGGAAGCGGAAAGGACAAGCGACATCCCGGAGCTCAATTGCACAAGTGGCCACCACCTCCGATGCACAAGGGCGCTCATCTGAAAAGAAAGCTTAGCCCCAGAGAAGTGGTGTGGAGCGCCGCGGGTAGTGCGGGTGTGAACAGCACGCGAGGGCACCGGGTCTCACAGGTGTGGACTCAGGAGCTTAGGGGCTGAGGAAGCCGCCGCTTCACTTCACAGACGCTCCAACTCCGCGGAGGGATCCCCGTTCCACTGACTAGTAACATTTTGTAGATTTCTTCCCCTCGGCTGTCCCTCCCCCCACTTTCCTATCAAGAAAAGTTGCGGAGCTGGTGCCTCCAGGACTTTCCTGGGCACCCGACCTGCGCTCCTTCAGGAAGAGGCGGGCAAGTCTGCTCCTGATCTTTTTACAAAGCAAAAGAAATAGCGACAACTGAGGGACAGAGGGAAATACAACTCAGGGGATGATTCAGGATATGACATAAAGTCAAGCCATACATGAAAGGTGAATGTAGATGGGAGAGAGGATTGGGACAGTATATAGTATATATGTGTTCCTATGGGCTTGCGTGTTAGTATCATGAATTAAAGACAAAGGCTGTTGAGATGTGTGTGTGCTTCTCTACACTTTTCCCGGTAAAAGTTCAACATCGCCACCGCAGCAGTAGTGACAGTTGTGTTGGCATCTCCGGCTCCCCATGCCAAGGGAGAATTTATTGCAGAAATGTCTACGAAAACCCTTGTCCCCCTCCTCTGTGAGCAGAGCCCAAAGGAAAAGTCTTATTCACCATCCTGGTGCCTTTCCTGCCCGTTCATTCTGATGAGATACAAGCTAGTTTCCTAAAAGACTGAGGTGAAAGCCCAGAAGCAGAGAATGCTTGCCTCCTCTGTTTCTCACCTACTTTCTGGCTACTGCAGATATATGTATTGAATCACAAATGCTCTCTCTTGGAGTAAAGATCTCTCTGTGTTTGGGCGTCGCTGCAGAAACTGGCTACCGGACACAAAGATTTAATAACTCTCTCCTGTGTTTGTCCAGATGATGTCTTTAATTTACTGAATACCACGTCTGTGGTTTTGAAGTTTACCCAGGAGGTGGCTACGGTTTTGTGTTGTTGACATAGCTTAGAACTATTTCTGAACATGTGAACCTGGTTTATTTAATGGTAAATTTCTGGAAATCCTACTCCTCTTAGGAGGAAGTTTACATTGCAAAAAAGTGTAGGTGTAGGTGTTTGTCCCAATGTAAATTTACTTCCTTTATTCTTCAGGCTTTCTTTCTGCCACTCATCCAGTATCTTTAAGATGTGTAGAAAAAATTGCATTTATAACTTATCTTAACCATGAGTCCAAATAAACTATGTATTATCCTACTTAAATTTTATTTTACTTCCTGAAGGTAGCACTTTTTGTGTTCCATTTCAGAGATGATGAACTCTGTTTGAACCGATCTCTCATTAAGAGTTCTTAAGGTAAGATTAAAATCTTTACACTTCTCCAGACTTTTGCAAAATTAATTCCTCTTTGGTTGTGGAAACTCTTTGAGTTTCTTTAATAATGCATAATGAATTTTACATCTTGTCATGGATATCTTGTGCTAGGCCAACATATTAAATAGTGATTTATACTTTAAATAGATATATATTCTAATAAAAGCTCAACTTAATGGTGCTCAGTGAATGATGAAAATATGTAACCGTAACCATTATGTGACTGGCATGTCCAGGGAACTACTTGTGGGTTTTGAATACTGTCTTCACAATGATAGAATACAATATTCAACAAAGGACCTGTATTTACCATCTGATTTTTTTTTAGTACTTACTTATCTCCCAGGGAGAATTTAAAACCATACATTCTTATTATTTTAAATTAAAAGATATGCCTTCTTATGGGAAATTTTTTCCCCCATATTAGCTGCATGGAAAACTGAATTGAAGGTAAAGCTAATCTCAGGATATATTTGCAAAACCTTTAAGTTTATCTTTTTATGGAAACATGATTTGCTACTCGTGTTTCTGCCATTCTTTTACACTGCTGAAATGTTTATCAGCTATTGCCTGTATACAGAACTCTCTGACAAAATCCTTACTCTTAAAAGGAGAGATTGGAAAATAAAACAGCAAATAAAATTAGGCACTAGGAGAAAATTTTTTCAAAAAATGTAATGGGGTTAAAAAGGAGAGTTTACTTATTTCATTCTGCTGGAAAGTCCTCCTGGGCTAATGATGAATATGAAACGTTAATGGACTCTCTCTGAAAGATAGAATTTTGACATTAAAATTATGAAAAAGGGAAAAGGCAGAGGGGGCAGGTGAAGAAAGTGAAGGCTCTGTTCAGGAACAAGTTTGGATGGAACTTTGTTGATATGTCAGGAAGTAGACAAAAATGTCTTGAAGTACTGGAGATAGGTGGAAGGTGGGTGGACCTGGCTTTCACTCGCCATAACTTGATCTAAACGCTTCCTAAGAAGCACATTCTCTTCATGCTCTTCATGGAAGAGCAGAAGGGTTCCATAGTATCAAAAGTATCAAATAGTACATGGCATGAGAAGCCACTGGAGTAGGTGAAGAACCATTTGGCAGGAAGCTGCCCTTGCCCTAATGAGAGAGGCAGGTGTGTTGGAGGCATTTCGCAGAGCATCTGTGGTGACCATCAGAGGTAGGGAGAAAAGACTAGTGGTTTCCGTAATGATACTTGGTAATAAATACCACCACCACTACTACTACTACTACTACTACTACTACTAAAAGCTAAGGGTCCATAGTTTTCTTTTTCTTTTAAAATATCAAGAAGAAAAAATTCAACTGTTGCATTACTCATACTCTCCACCTCCATGTACAAAAAAGTCTTCATTTTAGCTTCCTTGCTCTGAATATTTCTTTAACTTTTTTATCTATTTATTTTTGAGAGAGAGACAGACAGACAGAGCATGAGTAGTGGTGGGGCAGAGAGAGAGGGAGACACAGAATCCAACACAGAATCTGACATAGAATCCGAAGCAGGCTCCAGGCTTTGAGCTGTCAGCAGAGTCCAATGCGGGACTCAGGCTCATTTCCTATGAGATCATGTCCTGCTTAACCAACTGAGCCACCCAGGCGTCCCTCCTTGTTCTGATTATTACATGCCCATAGCAGGGACAGCATAGTCCAAGTGACCTGTAAATGGGAAATACTATGTAGAAAGAAGAAAAGACCAAGGGCCTCAGGCCATCCTCTTTAGGGGATGGCGGGGGGGGGGGGGGGGGGGAAGGAGGTTATGAAGATGTAAGATTTTCTAGTAGAAGGTGTTGTCAACGATAAACCAAACTGGGTGGTAAAGTGGTAAGGACAGGTTTCATTCAGCACCTACTCCAACAGGGAAAAGAGGCAAGCACAGACAACTCAAATCCTCAAAACAAAAAGCAGATCTTCTAAAGGCTGATGGGTGGGTACTAGAAGAAAAACGTTGAAAGGTGTTGAGGGGGGTTGGTCCCTGTGACTTGTTAATTGGTGCATATCCAGAGGAGAAACAAACTTCTATTTATATGAAAGAAGGCAGTGTCCAGTAGATGCAAGGCACCCACTGAAGTTGGGCCCTCATCCTCCCACAGGGACTGGGAGCCAGACCAGGGCTACCTCAGCGCATTTTAAAGAGATTGCTGTCCTGTCCTTGAAAAAAAAACAGACAGACACTGGGGTGGTATTTAACATTTCAAAGGTGCCAGCTTTCTCAAATAACTGCTCTAGGAAAGGTTTCAGGGGCCTATTGTAGGGTTTTGGCTGAAACAAACAGTAAATTCTGTCAGCACTGAGATTTCTCAGGAAGGCATTCAAAATGGGGTGGAATCATCCTAGACCCATCATCAAGACATGCTAGAATTTGGTCATGATTGTGAATAGATGAGTTGGGCAGGTGTCATCATGTCCTGACAGATCCGCATTTCTCAGTACACAGCCATTTGAACACAGGCAGGTAACAAAGAATTTTGCAATTATGAATTAATAAAGTAGGCTTAATGATAAGTCCATTTTTATGCCCTGTTTGTCAATACAGTAAAAAACCTTAACATTAATGCATCCCAGCACAGGCCATGTTAGGAGATACTGTTTATTAATATCTATATCAATTCAGATTTTATTAATTGCTTACTATAGGCATGGCACTGTCTTGAATCAACAGGGCATTTTAAAAGTCTATTTTAAGAAATCCATTAATTAGTAATGTTTCTTTGAATTTTATTTTAGTTGTTGGCAGAAGTAATGGTGATTGTTTTCTTTATAGTTAGAACCTTATCATCAATGTGAAATATCATAATAACTGCATAATATTTTTTTCTGTTGCTGGCATATAACTTAAGTTCTATTGGTGCATCTATTAAAACGTGGTACTGGTTACGGAAATCTTTTATTATAATCTAGGCATAATTGTAGAATAGTTTAGAAAAGACTAATTAATATTCTGTTCCTACTATCAAGGGGAAACAATTTAAACTTAATTAATAAGCTATACATGCTCTTATTATTTTTCTAATAATGTAGTGTTCCCAAAATTAATGAAATAAACCTTCATAAAAGATACAAGCTAAACTGACAATCCCTCGACAACAGGAAATGTATGTTGGATGTCTTCCCCGCCCCCTGCCCAGGGCCTAGAATACTATCTTTCACTTAGTACACACTCAGTAATCATGTATCAACTAATATGATAACTATACATGGAAATACTTTATTTTAAAAATTACACGCTAGAGAATACCTGTAGATATCTTGTGACAGATTGTATGTATTTGTCTTATCTTTGTATATGTTATGTTACCTGAGGGCAGAGATTGCTTTTAAACCAGCCATTAAATCTGTAGAATTGGAATGGAAGTAAATTGTAAATTCACTGCCAATCAGTAGTGAGAAAAGTAACATCTAACAAACATGCACATTCCTTTCTACCACGTCTCTCTTCTCATTAAGCTTCTAGTGTGTATATACATTAACATTCATTTTGATTTTTGTTTATATACTTAAATTCACTAGCTCTGCTCCTAGCATTAGGCTGATAATTTTGTAATGCCAGTTTTTACTGCACTTTTTGGCTGCAATTGGTCCATCTGATCTGATCACTCTCCTTTTCAAAGTTACCATTCATGTTGTTTCAGCGATGGTTCCCTCTCTCTCTTTTTGTTCATGAGCTTTATTTCCTCCTTAAACATTTCATTCTCCAACATATCACTTATCACCTTCTAACATCTAGTGGATTCGCTTATTTTCTCAATAGAATTTTCTAAAACTCCACTCACTTTAAAAAAATAATATAAATCCGTAGCATCTAGCACAGTTTACTTGTGAATGAATGAATTCCCCAGACTTCTATACTTCTTTCCGCTCTTTATTTGGTTGATTTTATCTAGTCTCAAGATTTCAGGTGCCATGTATATGCTAATGACTACTAAGGTCTATAGCTCCAGGCCAGATTTCTTCCCTGCAATTGAAGCTCTTAATCCCAATGTGTTTAAAACTACACACATTTTTTTTTTTCCTGTAAATGTTTCTAATACCCGTTTTGCATTTTCTAAAAACCAAATTTAGGCATTTGGTAGTTACCCTTCCTCTTCCAGCAGCCATCATCCTGTCTATCAGACACCAAACACTGGTGTCTGTATATCCAACATGTTCTCAGATATATTCTCTGTAATCTGTAGTTCTGGTTTACACTGTCGTCAACTATTCTCAGGGTGAACCTCTTGCTTGCAGTCCTGTACAACTTCTTTGCATATTTCTTTAAAACAAATGGTTCACTCCTTTCCTTCTTTGCTGCTCACCACTCTTTACCTCGGACATCATGAGTATTTCCCCACCTATGATAGAGTCTCACCTCGACGCTTTATCCAAAGTTCCATTTCCCTTCCTTTACTCTTCCGTTAGGGCTCAGCCTAGGCATTGTTTCCTCCAGTTACTCTTCCCTAACTTTGGCTTGTGTTAAGTGTCCTTCTTCAGTGCTTCAACGTAGACTTTGCAAGTATCTGTCACTGTCCATCTCTATTCCTGGACTATGAATTCCTTGAGGGTATAAAATATCATGGATATTGCTGTAGTCCACAACAATGCCTAATACCTAGTCAATATGTTTTGGTCAAATAAATAATAAATGAGGGAATAAAGAAGAAGTTTTGCTTGGATTTATGTGACAAAAGATACGTCTACTTGTTAAGAGGCAACATGGAATAGCACTGGGTCTGAAAGTCAGGAGAATTGTATTCTTCCATTATTAAAAAGGACATAAGAAAGAAAAAAACAAGGAACAAAGAGCCAAAGAAGGAAGAAAGGAAGGGAGGACAAAGAAAGAAAGGCAGAGAGAGAGAAAGAGAGAGATAAAGGGAAAGGAAGACTGTATGAAAACCTGGACATGTCACTTAATAGCCCTGGTCCTCAGTTGCCCTCATTGGTGAGATGAGAGGTTGAACCCCCTTATCTTATTTGTCCCTTCCAAGCTTAAAACCCTAAATTAATAAGAAATGAAATTTTGCATAGATTTTCACCTCATGTTACCGTTTTTCTTAACATTGCACCTCATTGTTTTGGTTGGAGATTTTGAATTCCACAGAATACATTCTAAATCATGGTCAAATGAAAAAGCAGAAAGATATTTCAAAATTAAAAAGTGATTTCTTGGGGGCTCCTGGGTGGCTCAGTCAGTTGAGTATATTCTTGATATCAGTGCAGGTCTTGACCTCAGTGTCATGAGTTCAAGCCCCACATATCGGGCTCTACACTGAGCATGGAGCCTATTTAAAAAAAAAAAAAAGTGATTTCTAACAGGATGTAGTTTTAAAATTATCCATATCATGATTCACAATTTGCCACTGTGAATGACTGAAGGTTGATTACAGACAGGAGCATTGTTTTTTTTTGAACATTCATTTTGAAACTATGCTTTTTGTTGTTGTTTGAAACAAAATCGTTCCTACATGGCTTCAGACAGCTGCCAGTATCAAAATTTAATGCCATCTTTAGAAGAAAAAGACCTTTATTCTCCTGTGTTCCCCTGAAATGGTACCCTAGCTTTGTAAGTGCTGGGCACTTGCCCACCGCCTCTTAGCGTTCCTGGGTCAGTGGAGAGAGTTCCAAGGGACTCCTGAGGGGTATTTCCAGTACCTGCCTCCTTAGGCCTTGCAGGCCAGCTTAAGAAAGTCTCGTGGATGATGTGCCAGCTCTAGATTTGGAATAGGGGCTATTTTGAGGCTGCTTTAAGGCCATCTTTTCTTGGCAGGGTCTCCCTCCTCTTTCATGCATTTTGTGATGAGACTTAAGCTATGCCATAGCAGAGACCATAGCACCAGGCCAGAAGCCTTGCGCTGTTCACCCTTGCCCTACCTGTGAGTTGTGGCCCGCAGTGTTGAATATAAGAATGATTGACATAAAATGTGACAAGTATTGGAATAGTCACTGGTACAAAGTCGGAGTTCATAAAAGGGAGTATCTACTGTCACTTCTTATTCTACTCTTCTCATCCTTTTCTCTTTTTGCTCTATTTTTCTTTGTCTAGTCAACCATTTCTCCTTTTTCTCTCCTTTTGTTCTTATCTTTTCTTGTGTATCTATATGGGGAATGACCTTTATAACACTGGTGCCAGGGAAAAAGACATATTGTGGTGACAATTTTACCGCTTGATGTTATGTTGGGATCATAAATCTCTGTTAACATTCAAACATACTGGAACAGAGCTCTGCTAAAGTACATTCACGTGCACCCCTTCACCAAATTATTACAAGTTTAATTATGAACTCTCTTGTGCAAATTGTAATGTCTGCAGATCATTTTAAGCAAGGATTTCACTATCTAAACTTAAGGGGAATGGAGATTGAGTGTTGTTCAATGCCACATCCTCACAGACTGTCTACAGTGTCTAGATAGCCTCCCTCTTCATCCTCCATTGCGTACTCTTATTTTTCTTATCACTGACGTTATAAACTTTGTTTTTCCAATGCATTTCTTCCTCCTCAGAAGCCAAGTCCACAAGGGAAAGATTTGTTTGGTTTTGTTCATTCCTTCAATAAATAGCCATTAAATGAGTGAATAAAAGAATGCATACTAAAATATAATGATGCCTCTGAACTGTTCACTAGAAATTATAGTTGTTTTTTTTTTTTTTTTTTTCATGTGTTACCTTTGCAGGAGAACTCAGACACTTGGCAATAACCTAGAATGCTAATTGCAATTACTTGCAAATAAACTATTATCCTTTCTATGGTGGAGATGGAATTCATTGTTTTTCTACCTGCTCTGTGGGTTTTATAAGTCTGGTTCCAAAAGCGATACCAAAATAACTTGTGTTTATGATGTTAGCTCTGGGGGAGGACAAGTTGAATGTATTAATGGATGGCCTTCTCGAACCCTCTAGTGTAGCTTCACAGTGCCTACTCTTTCCTCCGTTCTCTACCCTACCCTGCCCATAAAGCAGCCCTAGGCCAACCCTGAAACATGAGCACTCTTTCCTGCATACTCTACATGCAATTATTGTTGAATAATCCATTTGGCAGTTACTCATGTACTTCTTTATAACATCACTTTTGCTATAGTTGTAAAATGTTATTTAACTTTTTATGTTGTTGTTTTCCTCAATTACATTTAAAACTCTTTGAAGGCAGTAACTATTTCTTATTCTTACTTAGCACAGTCCATATAATAGGAACTTAATAACTGTTTATCTTATCTGATACACCATGGCATACAACATTTATTATCTAAATCATTGATTCAATCTAAATTATGACTTTGCCTTTAAATGTAGATTAAAGTGCATATCAGTTTTACTCAGATGCCATTTCTTTCAATACAGTTAGGTAGTAAAAGAGAACTCATTAGAATTTTATTATACCTTCATTACAACTGAAAGATCTTTTCTTAATTTAATTTAAGATCTCTGTAACAAATGCTCTTCAAATTACCAAACCTTTTTGGTAGATATGTGTTCTTATTCCCACTAAAGGAACCTGAGGGAAATAAATATTACAATATAAGAGAATGTAATAAACATGATATATAAGAATTATATATTCCTTTTTCCTATATAAAATGAAAAAATATTTCTATGAGTAAATACATATTAGATGAAATCTATTCAACTACTTCAAATATCTTTACAACCAACATAGATATGTGGGGAGATTATGGAAATTCTATTTTTATATATACACTATATGCATATGTATATATGTAGATGATACACATATTTGTGAGTGTGTGTGTATATATATACATACATATACTTTTAAATTATGTATATAATTATGTAATTATACACTATAACTTTCAATAGCCTAGGTGTTGATCTACCTATTGGAATCCGAGAAGCAATATATGTTTTCATATTGCCTACCCTAAAGAGATTCAGCAACTGAAATGATTTCCTAAGAAAATTAAAAAATTGTCAGAAAAAAACCATAGTGATGATAGTGATGAGTCATAATAAACTTTATCAACTTGTATCATATTTATGCAATTTTGGTCTTGGGATAAAACTAATTAGTTCAATACTATAACAAACTAATACAAGTATAGCAAAAGACATAGGGAGGTTTTGATATCTTAGAAACTAAGAGTTATAATACAGGTTTCTGTGAAGGTCTTGGTTTCAAAATGACTTTAGGAAATTAGATTTTTGTGTCAGCTAAAGGGAAATAAATTCCATAACTAATCTTGATCCATACTGTAGATTCAGAGACACCTTGCTGGGTACTATTCCTCTGAGGGCTGATAATCAATTTGAATATATAAAATTCTGATCAATATATATTGTCATCTAACACCGATCACAAGGGAGTGATAAGGGTAACCCCTTAAAAATGTGGGTCATAAGGGAAAGTTTAATTAATTTAACCTCAAATGAATAGCTAAGCACATCCGCTAATAAGGATACCTCTATACTCTGAAGTAATTGAGAAATGGACAAGGCTTTCCTTTTTCTCTCAATGTAACTAGGCAGGTGACTAAAGCCTAGACCAGTGCCCCAAACTGGTTACTAAAGGGGGGGTCTGCCAAGCAGTTACTCAGGTAGCAACATGAAGAACACCATGCCTGCTCCAAACCTGCTGAAGCTCAGAAAGAACAATGATAGCAGCAGCACTGAACACATCATCCCTACCTAACAAGTGGAGGTAAGGATGTTAGACTTGTACTGAACAAACAGATTTCATGCCTTCCTTTGGGAAGCCAGGAAAAGGTACTGATAAAGGCACAAGATTTCTATAGAAAATATTTTTTACATAATGGAACAAGAATGCAGAGGAGACTAGAAAAATAGTAGGTCTTGCATTCTATTTCTTATACATGCTCTCACTTACTCACTTGTGGGCTGGTTTACCTCAGCACATGGTGGTGATCTCAACCCTTTATTCCTCACAAGCAGTTTCATTTTTTTTTTTATCATCTCTAGCACTTATTGTTTCTAACTTATGTGCTGTCTGTCAGTGTGTTGGTGGATGCTCATTTGTTTTCTTAGATCTGTATTTCTCTTTTCATCTCATTCTGTTGGTTTAACATCTCTTTTTGCTCATATTTTAAGTTTAGGTTTATATTAAATACTTTGCTAATGTGAGGGACACTGGGGATATTTTTTTTCTGATGTTTTGTCTTCTTCTAAGCCAAGTTTTCACCTCTCTTTTTCATTATTTCCTCCCTCATTTGATCTCTCCCTTCCTTACTTACAGTAGCATGATGGTGGCATAGATGTTACACCATTTCTCTCCATCTTTCTCATGCTTGGGGACTTCAGTCATTTGGGGGATTTATTTATTTTTAAATTTTGACTTCCTTGTTTTTTCTTCAATTCCTTCAATGAATATTTATCAAGTGCTGGCTGTATCCCTGGCAGTGTTATAGGTGCAGATGATATGGGATATATTGGGTAAACAAAGAAGGGCTTTTTTTATTACGTGTCATTTGAGCAGGGACCAAAACGACAAGAATGACTGCCCACTTGGTAATCTTTTTTTTTATGTTTACTTATTTATTTCGAGAGAGAGGGAGAAAGAGTGCAAGCAGAGGAGGGGCAGAGAGAGAGGGAAAGACAGAAACCCAAGCATGCTCCATGCAGGCTCCAAGCAGAAACCCAACAGAGCCTGATGCGAGACTTGATCTCACGAATTGTGAGATCATGACTTGAGCCAAAATCAAGAGTCTGAACCTTAACCGACTAAGCCACCAAGGCACCCCAGCCCATATGATAATCTTGAGAAGAAAAGCAAGGGCTTAGTGCTGGATGAAGGGAGTGATTGGAATGTTTTAGGGGGAAAAAAAAAGAAACAGAACTGGTCCACAATGAATAAAAGGGGCTAGGAAATTAGGTGCAGCTTGTGTGAGTCTTAATGCAACAGTATATGCATCTGCTAGTGCTCTCATAACAACATATCACAGATTGGGTGGCTTAAACAACAGAAATTAGGAGGCTAGAACGTGCTGGAGCTAGAAATCCAAGATCAAGGTGTTAGCAGGTTTGTTTTTTCCTGAGGCCTCTTTCCTCACGGTGTCCTTATATGTTAGATGGCTTTTTCTCTGTGTACACATACCCCAGGTGTTTCTTATAAGGACATTTGTCCTAGTATATGAGAGCCCTACTCTGATGATGTGATTTAACCTTCATTATTTATTTAAAGGCTTTATATCCAAATATTATCACATTCTAAAGCATTGGGGGTAGGGATCCAAATATAAATTTTGGAGAAGCATATTTTAATCCACGACAAAAATTAAGAAGTTGGATTTAATTCTAAGTGTTGTGGGAGGGGCCATGGTAGGATTTCGTATGGGGTAAGTGACTTCTTAAATGTGATTTGTTCATACCCTACTCTGAGTTGGAGTTTGGAGGCATTATCTTATGTTCACTTTTATGATTATGTCAGGTTTGGACATAGGACCATGGAGAATTCAATAGGGAGTGTGTAGCCTTTGATGGAGGAACTGGGTTTCAAATCTCTCTTTTGATCTTATGTTAAAGAGAATCTACCAGAGTTCTCTCCAGCAAATTTAAAATATGTTTTAATAACTTAGCTTAGAAACCCAAAGCTCTCATTGTTCAGTCTATTTCATCAGATGGTCTCTCCCTAGAAGCTGATTCAGCAGAGGGACAAGAAGGATTTCTGAGGTGTGGTGGGTGAAGGAGAAGTGCCCTTGGGCTCTCAGTAAGGAGAGTCCTTATCCCCAGTACTCTGCTCCCTACAGAGGCTTGTAGTGTCTGAGTTCCCTATTTGTTGCTTAGAATAATGATCTAGATAGAGCTATGATGATTATACTCCCTCCAATTTTCTTCCAGTTTGAAGAGACAATATGAATGGGTACTGTCTCCTGAAACTTCTCCCTGCTCCAGCTGAAATCTCATTGTGATGATTTCATTAATTATTATTATGATTTTTTTTTTTGGAGGCCGTCTCCACCTCTCAATGTGCCATGTTCTACAATTCTGAATGCCAGTTAATATTCTCAGGGTTCTCTAACCACATTTTCTGATGCCTACTTTTTTTCTGGAGGCTGATTGAATCAGTACACAGACATGTCAGAATTTTCACATGATTTCTTTTGCATCACAACTTGTAAAATTTTATGGCAAAATGATGTATCTCTTTTCTTGGTGGATTGGTGAAAAAAATGCTGGTTTATTTATTATTATTATTATTATTATTAATTATTATTATTTTGTTCAGTATTGATGGAGGCAAAAATCAGTGGCCTGGGTTAAATCTATCCTGAAGTCTAAGAATATTTTATACTACGTATTCATTGTTGTGGTGGCTTCATGTTTGGTTTTGTATTTGGTTCAGTTACATGGCAGCCCCTTCCTTCCTTTAATGTTAGATTGGCTTCACTTGGTATTTTTTAATTAAACAATGTTCCTGCCACTGGATTTGTGTTTTTTAATCAAGAAAACGAAGCAGAGCAATTAGTTGCTTGAAATTATGAACAAACGAAACCACACAGTTCTCAGCAGACATTGATTCTATTCTGACTCTTTTACATTCTAAATGAAGAAGGGAACTCATAAAAGACTCTGCTGTGAACAGAACAGACAGAGATAACACAGGCTCAGACACACTAGAGCTAATTACCTACAGTAAGTGATTTGAAGCAAGGCCAATAAGAGATTGAGGAGTAAGCATATTAAAGTCACTATAATAGAAGGCATGAAATGAGACAAAAGAAATGAGGGATGGAAATGTAATTCATGGAAGGGAAGTCATACAAGAGATTAAGAAAATTATATTGCTATTGTGTTATTCTTGTTAAAGTGAATGACCTTCACTGGCAAAGATTTTGAATCTGGTGCTTGTAAGAGAGCACAGACTTGTCCAGTGGTCAATAGCATACGGGTTCCCTCCCTTTCCCTCCTTTTTGTCTTCCCAATCCCACCTCTTCCATTATCCCTTTCCTTCATGGTGTAAATAATTAGACACATGGCAGAAAATTATAGGCATGTGACAATTCAAAGAGCACATGTACTGTGGGCTATGCTTCTTTTTCCAATGCCATCCTCTTTCTTCAGTTACAAACAAAACTGCTGGTTTTATACATGAATAATTCTTCAATTGCTGAAAGGATGTGCTATCAAAACACATTTTTCCAAGTTTCACTGAACTGCTAGTTCCAGAAAGTCTGGCCTTCAGTTGGCTGAATATATATCTACATTGGTGGAAAGTCATTTTTCAGTAACTCGTAATTACAGACTTATACATGTGGATAATACGCTTTATTATTCCTGTGATAAGGCTGCAATGGGCCACATGGGTGGGTGGAGAAATGGAACATAAGTCAGGCAGTGTTTTAGATCTGTGTACTTTCTCCCTAGATACAAGGATTGTGCTAGAATCCACAAGACTTTAATGAATATGTACTTGACCAATAAACTGGAATGGAGGAAGGGATAAAATCTAACAATCTTCTTTTTATTACTAAAGATAAGAAAAAAGGAGACTAAGAAATTAGTCCAGCAGATAACAAAGCGTCATATTTTATAGAGATTATATTCTTGTCACATACTTTTTTATCTGTCATGCCATGATCTGATTCAGTCATTGTAGCAAAATTATAAATCTTAAAGATGTACGAGTTCTGGCATATTTCATATTTTTAAGAACTGTAAGAGGGGGCGCCTGGGTGGCTCAGTCGGTTAAGCGTCTGACTCCGGCTCAGGTCATGATCCTGCAGTCCGTGAGTTCGAGCCCCGCGTTGGGCTCTGTGCTGACAGCTCAGAGCCTGGAGCCTGCTTCTGATTCTGTGTCTGCCCCTCCCCTGCTCATGCTCTGTCTCTCTCTGTCTCAAAAATAAATAAAAATGTAAAAAAAAAAAAAATTAAAAAAAACCTGTAAGAGGAGTACAGACATGTTTTGCAATCATTTCGGAATCAAAAAACAACAGTACAGTTTTAGGTAGGGTTTACTTTTCAGGAGCAAAATCTACTCTTGCTGATTTAAACAGAAAGGGATTTATTACAGAGTACCGAATGATGTGAAGAATTTTTAGGCCAGTTGATAAAACAGACTTCAGGCTAAGAATCCAGAAACCATTTCTTAAATCACACCACAGACCTGGGCAGTCAAGGAAGCTACTGCTCCTGTGATACTGAGGATGATGCCTGTTGAATAGGGGTCAGATGCTTAGCTGCCTCTTTCAGGACATGGCTGCCTGTGCCTTAATCCACACCAGGAAAATGGCACCTCATGCTCTGCTTCTCTTCCCACTTTCCTCATGTCTAAATTCCAGTTTTCTAGGAGTTTATCTGATTGGTGAACCTAAATCACATTCAGAACTCCAAAAATACAGGAGTATGGGAAATACAATGTTTCGATTCCTAGTCTGTGCAGTATAGGAGACATACTAAAGAAGTTAGAATATCTAATAAATATGTCAGTCAAGCATCTGTAATTTTATACTATTGGGTTTTACATCGCGGTCCCTTTAATTTCTTGGCACTCCATAGATTTCAAAGTGCCTTCCCAGTCATTAGTGCATTTGCTGATCACCACAAGATAATAATGGCTATAGGTCAGTTGTCTGATTCTCGGTTGTATTCGTACTGAGAAATACTCTGTAGAAATACTTCTATCCATGCACCTTGTATTACATTTAAATGGTTATACAGTATTACATGACTTAAATATACCCCAAGTTATTTAACAGTCTACCATTAATGGACATTTATTGAGTTTCTACTTGTCTTCTATAACAATGCTACAACAAATATCTTTGAACGTACATCCTTGTATGCTATTTTTTTCTTTTGCTCTATCAAAGGGTACTGGCTAGTCACCTCTTAATAACCATTTTACCTTCCTCCTTAGTAATATACCCCTTACATTTCAGATTAGCATATTTGTTTCTTGTGGTTAAAAGTGGCTATGTGATTTATTAAGAATAATTTCTAGAAAATGATCTTTTAATGCCCCCCTTTTATTAGCATACTAATTGAAGTGCCAATGTGGTGGCTGGAACTCAAATATTCATCCTGAGTCATGAGATGTAAGCTAGGGGCTAACGATGGCAGCTGTGGACAAAAACCTGATGACGATGGAGTATTCTAATCACATTATGTATTTCCAGGCTTATTTTATGTGAGACAGAGTCTTCTATTTTGTTCCATCACTGGCACATTAGATTTTCTTTTAATTGCAGCCAAATGTATATATTTTCATTTTAATTGTCAAAATATGTTCCAAAAAAGCTATAAATTTTACATTTTTATCAACAATGAATAAAAACGTACTTTCCCCCACATTTTCACACTTTTACATTTTTGCCAATTAATGGATGAAAAATATTTATGTTAATTTAGTTTAGATTCCTTTAATATTGTCATTTGAGCATGTTTCCATTTGTATTTGGACATTTGCTCTGTTTTTCTGTGAATTATTCTGCCATATTGAGTTGTGTATCTTTTTTTCTTAAAATGTGAGGACTTTTCACAGGGTATTGATAATCTTTTATCTCTTAGCTGTCATATTACTATTATAAAATTTCTCAAACATGTTTAACAGTAACAGTAACTTCAGTTATATTTCTAAATTTCTTTTTATTGAAATCTTTTTAGTGTTTCTTAACCAAGTGTATTTTTTTTTGGTAAATTATATTTATTATATTAAAATAAGATCCTTCTGTGGCCATTTAACATTTCTCTTTTTTTAAATAAGAAATGACAGGCAATTTTATGAAACACTGAAAAGAAGTGCCAGATAGAATTTTTTTAATTCTAAAAAGAAGAGCAAGATCTAATATTCTTATTCATGTCAAGTTTCTAAAGTTGAGGTCCATGTACTATATCAGGAAGATATGACGAATGCAATGACAAGGTAACTAAGGTGAAGATAGAACCCCAAAACAGAGAGTCCCAACAGGAAAGAGCACATTACCAGTCTCCCTTCTAACTCCCATCGCAAAGCAATTTTCCTTTCATTGGTGCTTGGCTATGTATGTATCTCGGTAAAGACGAATAAAAGTTCTAGAATATGCTGATTACAATGGTTGTGCCACATGGAGTTGTTTTATGACTTATAAGAAGATATAAATCAAATTTTGTTTTCTAATAATTAGGTAATTCCTAGGATTTTACTCTTAACTCAAATGTTCTTTAGAATAAAGTAAATGTTATGCTGCTTATGGTTTCTTACAAATGCAAAACTCTTAACTAGGCTCAGTTCTAGAAAACCAACACTAACTAACACGCAGATGTCTAACTCTGTGTTACTAGATTCAAGGCCAGTCTGATGCTAGATCTTTGTGAGATATGACTGTACCTTTTTTTTTTTTTTTCATTTCATGTTGCTGGGTGTCATAAACATTTCACTTTGAATCCCAGGAATTCAAGGAACTTTTCTGCATCTCTATTTCCTCATCTATAAGCCCTAACTTCCATCTTGGGGAGAACAGATACATTAATAAATGTGGAGGTACTTAATTCACTTTCTGGCACATGATAGATTCTAAGTACACATAAGCTTCACTGATTTCTCATGTGATGCTATTGAGAAGATGATCTGAGTTCATGTAAACACACACACACACACACACACACACACACACACACCACATTCTTCACCTTAAAGTAGTGGTTCTTAGCTCAGGACAACTTTGTGCCCTACTCCCAAATGCCCAGGGGACATTTGGGTATGTCTGGAGGCATTTTGGTTGTCACAGCTGGGAGGAGAGGTACTACTGGCATTTGTTGGGTGAGGCCAGGAATGTTGGTAAACATCATACAATGCACAGGACAGCCCCCCCACAGCAGAGAATTATCCAGCTCAAAATGTCAATGGTGCCCTGCTCTAAAGGAACTTGCCATCTAAAAATATCAAAGTATGTTCCTGACTAGATTGGAAACAAAACTGAAAGCATGACCCAATAAGCTTGTTACATTCTGGCATTCTCTCTTTGACAATGGTTTGAAGGAGATGCATTATGTAATTTTTGCCTAGGCAACAGGAAGCCTTTCTACTAGGATCTGGGAAATCCTTCAGCACTCACCTTCAGCAATACCAGCATCAGCCTCAGAGTATGAAGACCCAGGTTTGTCCACATATTGATCTGTTTAAGGCATCTTGGCTCAAGGTGCATGATCATCTCTTCTCTGCACCATATGGCTTTCAATGGTCAATGAACCTCTAACATTATCTGTCCTGCACAGGGCAAAATTACTCACAGAGTATAGATTAACCACAAAGATTGTAGCTGTCCTGCAATAAATATGCCATAGAAGAAAAGGACTGACTGCTGGTGTTTGAATGAGGAACTAGGTGGATAGGGTACCTATTCGTTTGATTTGTGTGACAAGGGATGTAGTTTTTATGATTTATTCAAGGGAGAAAATTCCACATCCTTTTTAATAAAGCAGGATGTACAATGAAGAAAATGTATTTTTATGAGGGCACTTTGGGAGTAGCTTGGCATTTCTTTTATTTTTCTATCAGAGTTTTTTGCAAGTTTCTCCTTGATGCTTCCATAAATCAATAGCTGACTTATGAAATGCAGATTCTGCACACTCTGTAAAATCACAAAAACCTTCTATAAGGTAATTATAATTGATTAATGTAAGCACAACTTCCCTATCCTCAAAATCTGCATGTTTTAAATGGGTAATTTTTAAATGTAAATATCTCTAAGCCTGTATATATCAAATAAATTGTAAGCTTTTGTATAGAAATAGTAATTCATCTGCATATTCCATTCCATGTATTGGTGCAATATATAATCTCTACATAAATCCATTTAAGTATTTCCAGTAAAAAAAAAAAAAAAAAAAACTATGCAAACAAAATTAAAATATTATTGTGTAAATTTCAGCTTCTGCCTGTCTCAATAACTGCTTTTTATTTATGCTAACATAATACAATTTTGAGAAAATTACTGTTCTTAATAATATATCGTATTATGTCATACAGATTTTCTTCTCAAGGTATGACAAGTTTACGAATTAAAATTAGGCAGTATAAAACTATTTGTTAGCAATATGGCAAACTTCAAATCTCTTAACCCATGCTGATAAGAAATATAAGTGTATCAAAAAGCCAACAGGACATATTTTGCAAAGTTTCCAAAGACAGATTCTCTCTACCACTGAATACAGCAGTTATGCATATTAGTATTAATCTGCTAGCTCAGAGCTTAAAAGCAGTTGGACTTTATAGGTCCAATACCATAGAGAAATGTGTGAATTTACCTGACCACTTAGATTATAATCAATCACTGTCCTGTTATTATATCAAAAAACAAACAATAGCAATTCTTAATAACTCATAAAGGTTTGCAAGTTTATGGTTGATAACCAGAAGCACATAATCCTAGAGAAATAAGTGTGAATTTATATTGGCATTTTCTTATGTGGGCCTCCAAGTAAAACTCATTAGGAGATATTTTGCTCCCACTTAACTGGACTGTGAAATTGTCCTGCCTTTTATGTCACCTGCAGTGAAATTTTCTTAAGCATTCGCTCTTTGGAGACTAACACAAGTCCCTGGAATTCAGAATTGGAACTGTCTATGCAAATTTGTGTCCTAGCCCTCTATTCTGATTCTAGATCCGTTTTTCTGCACTCTCTCATCCAATCTATTCTCTTGGCTTTCATCTCTACGAGGAAATGGAGAGAAGAAATGTTTCATAGTCTGGGCATGGTGCTTTTCCCGTTGGCTGGGGAGACAGCATTCTCTTGTTTCCCCTTCCTCCTGATTTACATCTATTTCAGCTTCTCTCTCTCACCTACCAATTTCAGTCTCTGTGCAAGTTGTTTTTTATCTCCATCCTTCCCTGACACACTGAGCCTCGATGTCTCAAAGGAAGCCTCATTTAAAATGGAATCCTTAAAAGAGAACCCAATCACTGATAACATAATGAGCCTGAAGAAGGAAGACTTTCTTCTTTTGCTTTTAAGAAAAAGAAAGAAGATCTCTCCTTGCCTCAGCAACAATGCACGAACCACCGTTTGCTGCCAATGAGAAATACCCATAACCTTGAAATCATGTTCTTCTGCAATGAACTTTTGTTCAAAACAATCCTTCCCAATTTCCTCCTAAACTATAATAAAGGCTGACCTTCCTTTGTCACTTTAAACTTGCCTATGGTTTTCCCATAGTTTGCTTGTCCTGAATTGCCGTTCTTCTGCTATGCCCGAATAAACTCATTTCGCTAATAAAATAAATGGCTCTTTTATTTTTACGGTTGACACTTACAGAAAACTTAGCTTCAAGTAGGTTTTTTGTTTGTTCTTATTATTGTCTTTTACCTTGCAAGGAGAAAAATGCTAAACATTTGACTATCTGCTTGAAATAGAAAGGGGGGAGAGGAAGGACAGGAGGGAGAAAACAGCTACAGAGTAAACAAATGTGTCTGCTTATATTTTCTTTTCCTTTAACAAAGGAATTTAGCAATCCTAATAGTGGAAGGAAAAAGAGTATACATGAAATTGATGGATATAACTTCTTTCATGACTTTATCATTTTTTAATTCCCCATAAAAAGACATCTTACTTGCAATAGTTATTTTTTGGAATTAAAATGTTCATTATGAAAAGTATTAGAAAATATGGATACAAATTAGGAGTGCTGCATTTTTAAAAATTTAACTACATCCTTTAATAAAAGAAATTCTTCACTGAAATAAACTACTGTCCTTTATCAACAAAGATAATTATTTTATGGCGTTTAATTAACAGCAAATAAGAACATGATGCCTGCATATCACCGACCCTACCCTCCATTTAAAGTAACATTATCAATACAGAGAGTTCTATATAATTAAAAAAAAAAAACTTGATACGTGAGTCACATTTCTGTTTTCAGTCCTAGACTCTGAGTTAACCTATTTACTGAGTTATAAGTAACCTAAGGGTTTAGGGAGCTTCTAGTTTCCGACATTTTCATATTAAGAGATTGAAAAAAAATATTTTCTCAAAATCTGTGACTTCCAGAATGGAGATTCTCTTTATGTTGCCAGGAAAACAAACAAAACAAAAAAATATAGCCTTAGAGTTTTTGTAAAGCTTTCCTTTAGTCACAAAATAAGACTCGTAGTTCCTGAAATGGTTCAGAAGGCACTGATTCTACCTTTGAATGAACATCCTGACATAAACTTTTAGGATTAACAGGGAGAGAAAACAACACTCCAGCCATAAAACAAAGTACCATAATGGTACGTCCTTGTTGCCCAACTCTGTCATTAATATTTTCTGCTTCGAGTTCTGTGTCTCCCTGTCTCTCTGTCCCTCCCCCACTCATACTGTCACTCTCTCTCTGTCTCTCTCTCAAAAATGAATAAACATTAATTTTTTTTTTAATTTTTTTTTTCAACGTTTATTTATTTTTGGGACAGAGAGAGACAGAGCATGAACGGGGGAGGGGCAGAGAGAGAGGGAGACACAGAATCTGAAACAGGCTCCAGGCTCTGAGCTATCAGCACAGAGCCCGACGCGGGGCTCGAACTCACGGACCGCGAGATCGTGACCTGGCTGAAGTCGGACGCTTAACCGACTGCACCACCCAGGCGCCCCAAACATTAATTTTTTTTAAAGGGACGCCTGGGTGGCTCAGTCTGTTAAGCGTCTGACTTTGACTCAGGTCATGATTTCAAGGTTCGTGAGTTCAAGCCCCGCATCAGGCTCTGTGCTGACAGCTGGGAGCCTGGAGCCTGCTTTCAGTTCTGTGTCTCCCTCTCTCTCTGTCCCTCCCCCGACTCACGCTGTCTCTGTCCCTCTCAAAAATGAATACACATTAAAAAAATTGATTTTAATATTTTCCAAATAACATCTAGGAGAACGGAGCTTAAATTCACTCTTCAGTTATACTACCGTAAAGCTATGTTTGTGAGCTGTTAGGTCATCACTGTTCTTGGCATTAAAATAGATTCTTTGGCTTTTCTTTCACATCATCACTGTGATATAAAATGAGATGGGGACAAAAATTAGATATTGTCAACATAAAGCAAGTTCTAAGCTGGATTAGGATAAAAACTCGAACCAATCCTTTTAAGTTGGTATACTGTTTAGCTGTTAAGTGTAAAAAAGACAAAACAAAAACAAAGAACCCTTCGAGCTGTTTCCAGTCTTCTTAATAAATATTATCATTTGGAATCTGGAAGTGAAAGAGCAAGTTTTAAGGGAAAGTGACACTCTTAACCTTACAATAAAACCAGACATTTGAATGTATTTTTGAACATTACAGAAGTGAGTGATATGTTCAAATTTGCTCTTTGAAAATTACTACTTGTCACCTATGCCAAAAATCTATCTCTATAGGTGACAATTACCTTGGGGATTATTTGTATTGGTAAATAAGAATAGTGCAGACTTCAGAGGCTAGGCACTGGATTTTTATTATTTCTTCCAAATATGTAAAATTATGTATAAGGAATTGTAATTTTGTTAATGCATATGCATATATTAAAAGAAAATATTGTTTTTGGTTTGTTTGGTATTTGATAATTTCTTTGTCATAAACTTGTTGAGTAGAAGAGGAACCACAATTCCACACACTATCTTTAGAACAATCTAGTATTCATTTGAATCCAGAAATTGAAACTGTTTTTCCTTAACAACACTCATCTGGTTTGGATGAATCAATCTGCTCAGTTTTCTCCTCTTTACACCTGCTCTTCCTAAGGCACTTTTTTTAATACCCAGCATAATGTTTATACTTCCTTAGTAGTGTCAGGAAATGGGCACTGGATCCGAATGATTTTCTCTGCATCATTTCTGGTCTCTGCTAAACAATGGCTGGTCCCTTCTGTTCCCTGTACTGATGACCACTGAGGTATAACTGAGTCCTTTGGCTAAATGGACATTGTGAAGACATTTAACTTAAGGTATGTGATTCCTAACATATGCCACTCTTTTCCCAACCCAGGTCTCTGCTGGTCCACTGAATGCTTTTTTCAGGTCAAGAGGAACTTTCTGAATCCTGTGTATACACTCTAAGCTATTAAGGGGCTGAGGACTACCTCAGGCTTATCTTTCTAACTGCTCCCATTTCTCAGTGCCATGTGATTTCTCACATGCTCTCTGAACATGGACACATGCCAGTCTTATCCCAAGGGTTTATATCCTTCTCTCAACTTTTTAGTAATCATGTCACTGGCCACTCCCTTCTGATGTTCTCAAGATATTCTTTCTCCAAATGGGCATTTCTAAAGGGAAAATATAAGGATAGGAATGTCTAAACTTACCAAATTCAAATATATTATTATCCTTCTTAATGTCATTGGGGTCTTAAATGGATGGTTCTCCTACATTGTTTTGAATAACAGAACTTTCCAATATTCTTCTTCTTCTCCCTGAAATGATATTCACCCTATCTCTTTTCTTGAGAAAAAGACCTACCTACTGGCAGGTAAGAAAGAGAGAAGGATAAACTAGCTTACAGATAAGAGATAAGAAATTGGGGGAGTATTTAAAAAAATATTTGTTTCACATGGGTAACATTTCTTTTTCTATGTGTAAATAGATGTTCACAAATAGGCTTTTAAAGAGTAGATCATTACTCTGTTATTGTAATAATACTAAAGTACTTATCTATTATTACCTTTTAAAAACTCTCTTCTTAAATAAGCAAAGTACAGGGAGATAAATATAATGATCATGAAAGATCTAGGTAATTGAAAAACAAAGACAAGGAATAATTTAAGAGTAATATAGTGATGTTAACAAGGTAGAGTTTATAATATCTGTTGAAACTATATATGGAGTTATGTCATTCTTTTGAATGTCCAATAGTAACATTTTTAAAGTTTTTATTCCAAAAATCTGTAACTCAAGAATGGACACTCGTTTTCTATGACATATCAGCTCACATCCTAAAATTCTTGAGCCTGACATTCTGAGTCCATTATTTCTTGTTTATTGTCTGATAACTTTATACACATGTGTCTTTTTCTAAAAATATAGAATTATTGGTTCTTAGAGCATTCATAGGTTCGATTTTAGTTGAGAGTGCCCAATAGATTTCAATTGTGATTGCAAAAACCCGGATTTCCACCGGGAATGTAGGAGAATGAAGGAAGCGTGGTAGAGATTTTGATTGTGATTTGGGCTCATGATTTTCCTATCACAATGGAATTCATTTTTTTTAATGTTTTACTTATCATTGAGAGTGAGAGACACAATGTGAGTGGAGAAGGGTCATAAAGAGAGGGAGGGAGACACAGAATCTGAAACAGGCTTCAGGCTCTGAGCTGTGAGCCTGACACTAGGCTCAAACTCGGAACGGTGAGATCATGATCTAGGCTGAAGATGGACACTTAAGCAACTGAGCCACCCAGGCACCCCACAGGGGAATTTATTTCTAAGGACAAAGACCAACAATTGTGTAAACTATGTGGACTCATATATAAGAGAGTTTTAAAAAGTCAGGGAACGGGCACCTGGGTGGCTCAGTCTGTTAAGCATCTGGTTCTTGTTTTTGGCTCAGGTCATGATCTCATGGTTTATGAGTCTGAGCCCTGAGGCCTGTGTACTGCTCCCACTGACTCTTTTGTCTCCCTCTCTGTCTCCTTCTCAAAATAAATAACCCAACTTACTTTTTTTTAATAATAAAAAAAAGTCAGGGAAGCTTGAATTCAATGCAATATTGCTCATAACACTTCTCCGTTGCAACAAATAGCAATACAGTTTAATTCTGAAACTGGCCTTTAAGGAAAGTAAAATATTTTTTTTTCTTTTGAGATTTTAATTTATATATGGTACTGTATATTTACATTTATTATATATAATTGGGAACTACAGATTTTAACATAATATCTAGAAAAAACTAGAACTAGGATATTTGCCTTATAAATGATAACATGGATAGATACGATAGGCATATATCATGTACTGAAGACAAAATAGAAAAAATAAATGGAAAAACGTAAAAAATAGAAATTCTTAGAAACATTGAAGCCAAACCTAGTATAATAATGACAGTGATGACAGAAAGTAGCCCATTTATTTTCTATGAAAAGGTAGGTCTCACACTGGCATGTAGAGGGCTTGTGGTATATAGCGCATACTGGCTTCAGTGTTCTGAGATCAATTTTCTGAGACAGCTATTTCAGTCAAAATGAGCTTAGCTACAGATGAAATACAAATGTAAAAAAATAATTAAGACCCTAACATGAGCTTTAACACAACATTCTGCTTTGTAGAAAATTACTTGTATAATTTGGGATTAAAAAAAAGGATCAGATTAATTGCCTTAATACTTCATTTTCTTTGAGTGTAGAGACCTAACTACTATTCATCATACTAATTACATAATCCATTTTGTTAATTCATAGTAGCTACTTTTTATGGGAATACTGTTATCTTATAGGCATGTATTGGACCTATATATTTCCAATTATCAATCCTTACAATAAAAAATAATAATAAAAAATAATAATTATCAATAATAAAATAATTTTAGAGTTATTTCACTAATGAGGAAATTGAGGTTCAGAATGAAAAAAATATTGCTCAGGTTAACCTGGGTTAGTAAGTAGCAAAAGGGTGAATAAAACAAGGTCTATCAGACCTTAGTGCTCTTCTGTATCACCTACACAAAAAGAATTCCTTGAGTACCTGTTTTACACCTGTTAGATTTATTTTTACCAAAAATGTGGATATGGTTAAACACAAAAAGGAAGGTCATTTAATTACAGCAAACCCCCTCCTTTTCTATTTTATTTCTCTATACATATTCTGCTTGATTTAAAATATGATAATGTCTGCTTAAGATACCATTTTATAAAGGGGGATATTTAGTAAGTTATATACTTTGGATTGTTGCTAAGGAAATATTCACTCTCCATCCATCCTGTTTCCATGTGGGTGGAGTACACTTTCCCATTTCACTGACATTGAGTTTGGTCAAGGAATTTGCATTGGTCTTGGGTTCTTTGGAATTGCGATGTGAACAGAGGCTTGAAATGTGCTCTGAAGTTGCACTTGATCACTTGAATTCTTGCCTTTCCATGAGAAGAATATGTCTCAGTCACCTACTGGTCCAATGAGAATGAGATACATGGATCTTGTGACTTTTCTCTTTTCATCTATTAAGGTAGTAAACTAGATTGATTTGACTTCCTAATAAAACTACTCTTGTACATCTGTAATAATATCTATATAAAACTCGGGAGAGAGGTGCCACCTGACAGGCTGATGGCTTGGTCGCAGACAGTGTAAAAGCAGGGAGTGGATGGAACCTGGAGACAAAGGAGGGGTGCTTGATTTCGAGTGGGCAAGATCACAGAGTTTTGATGCTGGAGACTGGGAAGCTAGGTGATGCCATTTTTGTCTCCCCTGCACATTCACATACATGCATACATGCGCCACAATAATCCATCCCAGTTATCTAAGCAGCATGGTCTATTGGAGAACAGAGCTGTTACAAGCCCTGTCAAAATGCACCAACCAAGCTCTAGAGGGCCACGTCAAATCTCTGCCAAATCTCTTAGTTTACAGACTATAAAGTTGTTCATGGTTTGACTTCTAGGGGAAACTAAATGTAATTTCATTCATATTTCATTCTGTTCTCTGGTCAATCTATTCAGTTTTTGCTTTCTTTTTCTTTTATTTTCTTTTTTTAAATGTTTTTTAATAATTTTTTTTCACGTTTATTTATTTTTGAGACAGAGAGAGACAGAGCATGAACGGGGGAGGGGCAGAGAGAGAGGGAGACACAGAATCGGAAACAGGCTCCAGGCTCTGAGCCATCAGCCCAGAGCCCGACGCGGGGCTCGAGCTCACGGACCGCGAGATCGTGACCTGAGCTGAAGTCGGATGCTTAACCCACTGAGCCACCCAGGCGCCCCTTTTTCTTTTCTTTTCTTATTCTTGAATACAGAAAGACAAAAAAATTATTTTTATTTTCCATTTTTATAAAAAATGTTTAATTTTTTCTACTATATTTTTATTTCTTTGTAATTTTTAATTCTATTTTGCTTTTGTCATTTCATTTTATTCTATTCTATTGTATTTTTTTTAATTTTCAAATGTCTTCCTACTTTTTTTCTTTTCTTTCCCTTTTTTCTCTATTCTTTCAAGCTTCCTTCAACAACCAGATCAAAAAACACCTAGGATCTAGCTTCCGTTATTTGTCGTGTGTGTGTGTGTGTGTGTGTGTGTGTGTGTGTGTGTGTTGTTTTTAATTTTTTAATTTTAATTTTATTAATTATTTTTCTTCCTCCAAAATGACAAAATGAAGAAATTCACCTCCCACCGCCCTCCCAAAAAAAAAGAACAGAAAGAAATGACAGCCAGAGACTTAATCAACACAGATATAGCAAGATGTCTGAACCATAATTTAGATCACAATAATAAGAATACTGGCTGGGGTTGAAAAAAAAAGCACAGAATCCCTTTCTGTGTAGATAAAAGAAGTAAAATCTAGTCAGTATGAAATTAAAAATGTTATAATTGAGATGCAATCTTGAATGGATGACATGGTGGCAAGGATGGATGAAGCAGAGCAGAGAATCAGCAATATAGAGTAAAAACTTATGAATAATGGGGCAGAAAAAAAAGAGGGAAACTCTTAAGGCAAAAATAGCACAATATAAGAGTTAGAGAACACAATGACTCATTAAAAAGGCATAACATCTAAATCATAGGGGTCCCAGAAGATGAAGAGAGAGAAAAAGGGGTAGAAGGTTTATGTGAACAAATCAGTGGAAAAGTTTTATAACCTGGGAAAGACACAGACATCAAAATCCAGGAAGCACAGGAACTCCCATTAGATTTGATAAAAACTGACCATCAAAAAGACATATCATAGTCAAATTCACAAAATACAAAGATGAGGAAAGAATTAAGAAAGCAGAAAGAGACAAAAGGTCCTTAACCTACAAGGAAGACAGATTAGGTTTGCAGAGATCTATCCACAGAAACTTGGCAGGTCAGATAGGAGTGGCAGGGTGTATTCAACGTGCTGAACAAGGAAAAATATGAAGCCAAGAATTCTTTATCCAGCAAGGCTGTCATTCAAAATAAAAGGAAATGTTAAGAGTTTCCCAGACAAACAAAAACTAGAGGTGTTCATGACCACTAAACCAGCCTGGCAAGAAATTTTAAGGGAGACTCTCTGAGGGGAAAAAAGACAAAACAAAACAAACAAGACCAAAAACAGCAAAGGCTAGAAAGGACCAGAGAACACTACCAGAAACTCCAACTCTACAGGCAACACAATGGCAATAAATTCATATCTTTCAGTACTCACTCTAAATGTCAATGGACTAAATGCTCTAATCAAAAGACATAGGGTAACAGAATGGATAAAAAGCCAAGATCCTTCTATATGCTGTTTACAAGAAGCCCATTTTAGACCTAAAGACACTTTCAGATTGAAAATAAGGGGATGGAGAACCATTTATTATGCTAATATAATAATATCTATAGAGACATGAGAAATTATCCATTTTGTATATTACTGGATTTTATTTTCCAATATTTTGTTGAGAATCTTTGAGTCTATTTTCATTAGGAATACTGCTTTGTAGTTTTATTTTACATATATATTTTTTGTAATTTTGGTGTCAGGGTAATGCTGGCCTTCTAAAACACGATGGCAATTTCACCCTCCTTTTCTTTTTTCCATATGAGTTTTTGTAGAATTGGTAATGCAGTTTTGTAGAATTCTTCCTTAAATGGTTGATAGAATTTGCCACGGAGACGTTCTGGATTTGGAGTTTTCTTTGTGGGATGGTTTTTATACGAATTTGAGATGCTTAAAACGCATAGGTCTCCTCAGGTTTTCTATTTCCCTTGAGTGAACTGTAGTGGTTTGTATCTTTTAAGATACTTGTCTTTTCTCTAAGTAGTAGAATTTATGGCATAAAGCTACTTATAATATTTTTAAAATTTAGTCTCATTTTTCAGGTTCCTTAAGAAAGTATTATAGATCATTGCTTCAAGGCTTTTCTTAATTTTTACGTTATAATTTTTTTCTGTAAGCACTGTTACCTGCTTCTCACAAATTTTGATATTATGTGCTTTATTTTTATTCAAGTCAGAATATTAATATTATTAATATTTTCCTCTGATTTATCCTCTTATCCATGAGTTATTTAGACTGTTGATACATCTTAATTTCCAAATTATTTGGTGATTTCCAAATATATTTGTTAATAAGTTCTAGTTTGATTCCACTGTTGTAAGAAAATGTAATTTGTAAGGCACCTGGGTGGCTCAGTTGGGTGAGTGTACGTTGCTTGATAGTGGCTCAGGTCATGATCTCATGGTTCATGGAGTCGAGCCCCAGGCTGAGTGTGGAGCCTGCTTCTTTCTCTCCCTCTCTCTGCCTCTCCCCCATTCACACACTCTCTCTCTCTCAAAATAAATAAATAAACTTAAAAAAAAAAGAAAATGCAATTTGTATAACTTGAATTCTCTTAGTAATTTACTTTAAATACCCAAAATTTGATGGCTTAAAGTTATGACAACAACCACCATTTCTTATCTCTCATTACTCTGTGGGTTGCCTGCACTCACTTAGGTGGGGCTTCTGTTCTATGTAGTGTTACCTTGGCCACCATCATCTGCAAGGTCTAGTGAATGGGAATTTCCAACGAGGCCTACTTTCATGACTGACAGTTGATGGTGACTAAGCTTTAAGATTTCAGTTTGGGTTATCAAACAGTGTGCTTTGGTTCTCCTCCAGGTGAGCTTTCCACATGGCTTGGGATTCTCACTTCATGTTTGAATTCCAAGTAGGAGGCTTCCAAAAATTAAAGGTGGAAGTTTCTCCAAAGGCCCATCTTCAAAAGTTACACATTGTAGTTTCTACCACATTGTACTGATGACAAAAATTCACAGGATAAACTCAGATTCTAGGAGAGGGGAAACATACTCGACTCTCAATCAGAGGATGGTGAAAGCTTTGCAGCCATTTTCAATGTTCTCCATAAATTTTCTTCCCATGAATTTTCGCCTCAAAAACAAAACTCTGTCAGTGGTATTAAAGAGAAATTTCCTCTCTTTTAAGCAGGAAGCTCAAAAAGTCATGTATACTTGATGTTATCATATTTGGGCAATTCTAAATGTGAATTTTTTTTATTTTATAAATGAAGAAACATATTATGATTTACACTTATAAGAAAAAAATATGCTGCCAATTATAAGAGGATGGAGTTTAAATAATGGTGCAGATTTGATAAAATATCACAGTTTGGGGACTGTAGGTATCTATTTAGCATTAATTATGCTTTTTTCAATCTGTACAAATTTAGAATTTTACTTTATTCTGTGCCCAGTATTGTTACACTTAAATGTGAGTGTTGAGTCTGCTACAATAATACCTTTTTGATAGACGGAAAAAGAACCTATGAGCAAACCAACCATATATGTCAGGGGTTAATCAGAATAGTTTAGGCTATGCTGCCTTAAGCAATCCCCAAATGTGTGGCTTAGTACAATTAAAGGTGTTTTTCTCACATACTACAAGAAAAATGCAGGTTATTAGGGAGCTTTGTTTTATGCAGTCACGCAGGGATCCAAGCTGATAGAACAGTTCACATCGCAGAGTGTCATCATATGTACATATGGCTTTCCATTATCAGAGCAGGAAAACAGACTGTAAATCAGGTACCGACACTTTTTTGCTTTCGGTTGGCCCTAAATATCTACGGCACAGTCTATTCATCCTAATTAATATACATGGTGCCACACAAATGGAAAGAGGATTGGTGTTTGGGGAGACAGATGGAATACTGGGTGTGCATCTTTCTACATTGGCTGGCATTGCTTCTATCCAGTGTGATTTAAGAGGACATTAGGAATTCTCATGTTTCAAAAAATTACCCTGCGAGCCAATTATTTATGTTCAAATGTCCATTATTAGATATTTATTCCAGTGGATTAAGACTGCATGACTCATTAACATAAGTATGTAATTATACACTGAATGCTGAATACTTTGCATCATCATTAACAGCTTGGTATGAATGAAGTTATTAGGGCTTTTTTTCTCATGGATAAACTTAGTAAAACATAAGTAGGTAGAGTAAAAAATCAATCAGGTCAGGCTCAGAAGTATGCTTTATAGAGAAATTCTGTGCAATTCAGGTAAGGATAGTGGCGCCAGGCTTCTCAGAGTGACTGAAATACCACAGTACTGGCTATGCTGAGTAAGTGGTGGCAGGGTATCAAAACAAACCTAACTTTAAGTGATCCCCCCCCCCCCCGACCAAATAACTCCTAAAAGAAAAACAGTTGAGAATCTTTGGTGCTGTTCTTCTAATCTTTGGTGTTGTTCTTTCTTTACCTGTGGAGCTTACAGGTGGTTTTTACTTTGTCACCTGTCTACTGTTAGATGGAAGCTTATGAGCTAATCAGGGCTGATCTGTGGGCACATGATCTGTACAGGCACACAGAGTCCTGGCTGGAATGTTCCCATTCTTGATTTAATTTTCTGTTCTCACCATCTCTAAAGTCTTAATTTTGTGTTTAAATAATAAATACCACACTTTAACTTTTCATTGTTCTCCACAACATATGAAGCTAGTCCTCTAAGTAGCTCTGAGCGATTAATTGTGAGCAGAAGTGACATGTGACATTCCTGGGCTAGTGCATTTATGGACACAGAAAATCTTGTCCATTTTTCTTCTTCTACAGAAAATGATCCAGATTTTTCTGTAAGCCTAAGTCCAAGAGTGTGTTTCATGTTGAACAGAGGTACTAAGTGAAAATAATGGTCATGTCATATGAGTGAGAAATAAGCTTGTGGTAGATTACAAATACTGACACATTCTCTGCCTTCCATGTATGTTTGCCTATCAAAAATGAAGTCTATTTTCCACCCCTTGAATCTAGACTTCCTTGTAATTTGCTTTGGGCAATAAACTGTGGTGGAAATAATGTTATGCCTGATCCGAGCCCAGACTTCAAGAGGCCATCCATGCTTTCTCTCTCTCTTGGAACGGACAGCTCTCATGTGAACAAGCAGGGGCTAGCTTGCTGGGGAATGAGACCACAAGTGGCAGAGGTGAACCATCCCAGTTGAGAGGGCAGGTATGTGTGAGAGCCAAGACATAAGCATAAAGTCTACCACCTGATGCCCTACAGCTGACTACAGATGCATGGTGATCCCCTCTCAGGATGGATATCTCTTCAGAACCCCCCATATGACCTATTAGTTTTTGAGCTTTTTGTGTTATATGACAACGATAGCTAATTCAAAGATTTGAAAGATGATTGTTGCCTTAGCATATGACTGAAAAACTCTTTTTTGAGCACTGTGTGCTGCAGACACTGTTCTAAGCTCTTTACATATTATCACATTAGAATCTTAAAACAATGATATTGTTCTATTATTTATCTCATTTCACTGCTAGGATAGCGAAGTAGCAGAGAACAATTCACCCAAGGGTTGCGATACATAATACAGCAAAATGCAAAACATGCGATCTCACATTTGGGCCTATTTTTGCCACCACTACCTTATTTTGCTGAAGGTCACAGCGGTTGCTAATGGAAGAACTAACCTGTGACAACACAGATTACTGGACATCAACATGCGTGTTTCTTACTCACTAGGTCTGAAGTGGGGTGAAAATTTGCATTGCTAGCAATATGCTGAAATATGTTTTATGGCTGGACTGGGGACCCTATGTTGCAACCACTGTTCTTAGCTTTTGACCTTGGACTGGTTAAAATGTATTACATTAAAACTCAGAGTACTTCTGTTGAAATTTATAGTTCTTAATACTTTTCATATTAGGTAAAGTGAAACCAGGCTGGATATTTCTAGGAAACATATTCACTTCTATTTGCCACTTGTAAGTGAGCCACAGAATGCCTAAATTAAAATGAGAAATTTTGTGGCAAAATCTTAAAGCAGAACCAGTCAAACTGGTAATTCTTTTGATTCAGAGATGCCTAGAGAAAATGTGGTGATCGGTACAGTGAGAAGATTTAGTACTAGAGCTTTTAATACTCAATTTCACCATATTTTCATGCTGTTTTGGTTTTAAAAAGTGGTAGTTCATATAAATCTAGATTGCTCTGGTAATTGAAAAAAGAAAGAAAACTGCAACTTAATTTGTTTCCTCAATGGCTGTTTAAAAACAAACATTCTATAATGATGTTAACCACAGGAGGTCATGGTGAAAGACAGCCCACTGGTGTTTTGATTACCACAAGTCTGTGTAGGCATCACTGATGAATGGTTATTATTGTGTATTCACTCACAACTTCTTTGCACTCCATCGTGAATGTTTATAGCACAGTTTCATCATTATAAGTAACATGAACAGCCAGACAACCCTGAGGAAAACATAGTTTAATAGTGGGTTAAATACTTTCTTTGAATGGAAGAAATAGTCTATTAATTAGAGAAATGAATATTTTTAACTGTGAAAGCCTGAGCTTTCTGCCACTTACGTATGCGGTTATGGCTGTCTATGCAATAACATCGGCTCGAGACCAGTTTTCATCAACTATCCATTTGAAAGACCGAGGGAAACAAATGTAGTACTTTCACCAAAGTCATCAAATTGTAGATTGGTATCCCAGCCATCTTCTATGGAAATTATTGATTCTAGTGGCATCACAGCTGTTACCTTTCTTGTAAGTAAAGAACCAGCTGTCACTTTCATTGGAATCAAATTATCTGGCAAGCATTGGTGTTGAATACAAAGTTGATGTGTGCCTCCCAGTCCAATTTGAGAAGCATCTGACATAGAAGACATTTACCTCAACACAATAAAGGCCATATGTGAAAAAATGACAGCTAACATCATACTCAATGGTGAAAAACTAAAAACTTTTCTTAAGATTAGACACAAGGTAAGGATGCCTATTTTTGCCAGTTTTGTTCAACATAGTACTAGAAGTCTTAGCCAGAGCAATTAGTCAAGAGAAAGAAGTGAAAGGCATCCAAATCAGAAATTAAGAAGTAAAATTATCTCTGTTTGCAGATTACATTATCTCAAAGGTAGAAAAGTCTAAACATTTAACAAAAGATGTTAGCACTGATAAACTATTTTGGTAAAGTTATAGAACTTAGTCAATACACAAGAATTACTTGGATTTTTATACACTAACAATGATCTATACAAAAAGGAAAGAAAAAAATCCCATTTTCAAGAGCATAAAAAAAAAAATACTTAGAGACATGCCTGGGTAGCTCAGTTGGTTAAACATCTGAATCTTGAGTTTGGCTTAGGTCATGATCTCACAATTCATGAAACTGAGCCCTGTGTTGGGCTCTGTGCTGACACTGGGGAGCCTGCTTGGGATTCTCTCACTCTCTCTCTCTCTCTGCCCCTCAGATGCTCTCCCTCTTTCTCTCTCTCAAAATAAATTAATTATTTAAGAAAAAAATTCTTAGAAATAAACTTATCCAAAGAGGTGAAACATTTGTACAGTGAAAACTGTAAAATATTCATGAAAGAAAATAGTTTGTTTTAGATTTTTAAGAAAATTTAAAGAGATGTGGACTGTATTTACCATATATTCTTAAGTAGACAAGCATTAAAAATACTTTTGGAATAAATAAAATCAGGTACCCACCTTTATGCCATTTATGGTAAATCCATTTGCCTACCATTTTCTGAGTATGTACTATGTGCCAGGTTTTGATCTTGGCACTTCATGGATTAACCCTTATCCTCACAATAAGCTTTAAGTTAAATATTGTCTTCCCTTATCAAGTAATTACAGTGTGCACTTGTAAACAAATCCTCTCACAGCACATTATCTATTCTATTACAGTTATCTGCAAACTGTATATTTCTATTATTGGCAACTAAGTCCAAGGATCAAACTAATAATGTTGATAATTCAATAAATATATCCACTGGAGACAACTCCATATTATGTCAAAACATTAATAAAATGTAAAAAGAAAAGAATTCATGGTGTAAATAGTAATTTAATAGGAGTTACATTTTGGTCCTTATTTCACCAGTCATATGGGAGTGATTATATGAGATATTCTTTGATTTCTATTTCTACCTGCCAGATATTTCTTCACTTCTTCCTTATTAACAACATGAGAATCTGGTTTTGTTTAGTTATCTACTCCAAAATAATAGTAACCTTGTCCAAAATGTAGAGGTAAATATACTTCAATGAAAACTAATCATAGAAATCCCAGACCTCTCATAGATGATTAATTTAGGATGTGATACAGTTCTGTTCAATAGGATGTGAAGGAATGTCAGCTATGAGGTTTCTTGTACAGGTTTCTTTGATTTTTAATGATTAAATTAAAATAGACAGCATCCTCCCTATCCCCCAACCCAGTAGAAATTATTATATTTTTTTCTGTGATAAATGGAACTGCTGTATCCATCTTGTGATACTAGGGTAGTTGGAAAGAGGACAAGACCACTGCACTGAGGATGGCAGAGAGAAAAAAAGAGAATAGCCAAGGTTCTAGGTACTTTTTTTTTAACTTTTGAAATAACCACGTATAAAGTTTTACTATCAGGTTTACTCAGTATGCAATATAAAAATTTTAATTAGATTTATTTAAGCTTTTTCCTGCCTCTAGCTGAGGGACATCCTATTTGTTACAGCAGGCAAAGTATGAAGTGTACTCAGACTCTAGTGAATGAGGAAATTGGTTTGAGCTACAATTTGTTCTCTGTGATCTCTCTGGGATTCTGACACCAAAAGTACTCCATCTGCTTAATAAATAACTTATCCTACCATTTGGTTCCCAAGTTCAAATTACAATCATTAAAGTATATAAAACATCTCAACCAGATTCAGATTCCCTGAAATATGTATGATTTATGACCAACAATACCTTGAAAAGTCAGGATATTTATTTCTGAGATTTCTATAGCCATCATTTATATAGTTTCATGCACAAAGAATATTCTAAACAAGTGAGCAAGAGTCTAGATAATATTTTGAATTACACTAGGCATAGATTTAACTGATTTAACTGATCAGATTTAACTGATCTAAAGCCATTTCTTTTTTTTTAATTTTTTAAAAATGTTTTTATTGATTTTTGAGACAGAGAGAGACAGAGTATGAGCAGGGGAGGGGCAGAGGGAGAGGGAGACACAGAATCCGAAGCAGGCTCCAGGCTCTGAGCTGTCAGCACAGAGCCCGAGGCGGGGCTCGAACCCACAGACCGTGAGATCATGACCTGAGCCGAAGCCGGACGCTTAACCGACTGAGCCACCCAGGTGCCCCTAAAGCCATTTCTTTAAAGGATTAATAAATCAGTTGCAAATTCAATTATAAGAGAAATACACATAGCAACTTAAAGTAGATGAAATTGACTTGTAATAGCAAAGAAGGTATCATAAAAACACAGATATGGAAACTTACATGGCTCTTAATAATCTAGTCTTTTTTTTTTTTTTTAACTTTTCCTCCCTTACCCCATGCCATGTATTCCTGTGATCTCTCCCCTACTGTTTTCTTCAGAAAGAGGGTTTTTTTTTTTTCGTTTTGTTTTGTTTTGTTTTGTTTTTTCCCTATTTTCTCTTTGAGGCCAGAGTTTTCATTCAGCTGAGATATTTCTCTTCAATCCAGCACCTTCTCTTCCTGGAATACTCATTTCCCAAATCTCAATTTGATCAGCTTCTACTGCTTCTTCACTTCTCACATTAGATTCTGCTTTCTCCTTACAGCTTTTTCTGACCTACTACAACCTGTTTAGGTACCTTCCTTTTTAGGGCGCACCTGCTATTTTTCCCATTATGGCATTATTCCATTATGTTGAATTTGACTGTTAAATTGACTGTGAGTCTCGGGAGAACAGAGTGTGTTTGATTTGTTCATCGTCTTATAGCCAGCATCTGACACAGTGCCTAGGTCTGTAGTTTGAATAAATAAATACCTGTAGTTTGAATGAATAAATAATAATTATTCTGAGTAATGATGCTGATGTTTTAGAGTTTATAGGAAGAGAAGGGATTATACATACCAAGAACGGAATTGAAAACTTTGAGAGGAAAACAAAACAAACTCAGGCTCACTGGCAGATCATTTTAATGTTTTCAGGATGTGGTATCCTACAGGGTTGTAGTTTTAATTTTGTAAGCACCAAAAGCTATTGAATACCTTATTGTTAGCTTTCTGTTATATATGAGATGTGGTGCTAGGTGCTGATTAAATAATAATGAATAAGATCTTGGCTTCTCTGCCTTCAGGAACCTTGCAATCTATGGAATGCATATCTGGATAATGTGTTTCTGAGTAGGACTTTTTTTTTTTTAATTTTTTTTTCAACGTTTATTTATTTTTGGGACAGAGAGAGACAGAGCATGAATGGGGGAGGGGCAGAGAGAGAGGGAGACACAGAATTGGAAACAGGTTCCAGGCTCTGAGCCATCAGCCCAGAGCCTGACGCGGGGCTCGAACTCATGGACCGCGAGATCGTGACCTGGCTGAAGTCAGACGCTTAACCGACTGCGCCACCCAGGCGCCCCTCTGAGTAGGACTTTTAAAAAGTATTTGTAATTACCTTCATTCCTCAGATTCCTTTTCTCCCCTATTTGTCTTTTATTAACAACTTATCCAAGGAGTTTAAATTTAGATCACATGATAGGAGAACTTTATTATTATGTTAATCTCTGCATGGCCTGTTTGGTTTAGGAAAACTTACATGTGTTTCATCTTGAATAGTTGACTTTGTAGTAACTTTAAGAAAAGAGATAAGAAAGTGAAGAAATGTATTGGACCTTTAATTAAAGGGTGGTTCTAAGACCAATGTCAAGATGATCAAACTTTTCAAATAAAAATAGTTTGGTTGAAGTTGTGGAACAATAATGTAATTTAATTTCTCTAGATGCAAATATGCTGAATGTTCTTGTGAAATTAACCCTGGCCCAGTGTTTGATTACTGGAAATATCACACCTGTATGCTTTATTGACAAATATTGTTATGTAAGGTTGAACTAAGTTACAACTTCATGAACTGATAATCAGTATTATGAATGCTAATTTTCAGCACAGCTGAAGCAGCAAACAATATTGAATCCTATTTAATAAAAGCTACAAGAATAAGAAATATTTCCACATTATAAACCAGAGTCTATTTTTTTGTTAATGAGCCTTAAATCCTGCCTTCATATGCAGTATAGAGACTGAGCTCTTTATGTCCATAATGGTATTGGGAAGTCAGGTACTTCAATTAGGGCAAACATTAAGCAAAAACCCAAACAAACAAAACAAAATACTCCTATGCTTCAGAAATTAGAGAACAAATCTATTTTTTCTGTTTTACTGCAAAAAAACTACTTTAAAATAATATAACTAGATTACAAAAACCATTTGTAATAATAGAAATACAAGTTACTCATTATTTTGCTATACTAACTAAATTGCTGCTATTATTAACTGTATTTATTTCTCTTTTTAGGCTTTTACTTTTTTAAAATTCACATTTTATCTTGAAAACCTTCATTGTTATCTCTCTATATGTCTATATATGTATATGTGTTATCTATATACAGTTTGTTTATTCATACATGTACAAAGGTTGTTTTTTCCCTTTAAGATGTATTATGTTGACTCTTGGAATGCCTATTAATTTTATATCAAATATAATTTTCTATTAATCTTTTTTTACAAATTTCAGATAATATTTCCAAGAGAAAAAATAGACAACTGAAAAAGACCCATAGGTGATCCAGGCATTAGAGTATACAGGTTAGAACTTTAACTGAAATTAGCATGTTTACCAAAACGGGAGGAAAAAGGCTTCACAGGAAAAGATGAAATGACTCACAAGTTTATTAGATTGTAACATGAAAAGTTCTTGGAAGAGCCTGTTATGCCTTCCAGAGTTTACTGGTGCACTTTAATATAGACGGGTGGACAAAGACACTGGTGATTTCCTTTTGTTTGCTGAATTATGAATGGAGAAGCATGGGCGGAGAAGTCTGCTACTACAGACACAGCAGTTCAGCTACACAGAACACAGCACCATGTGGGGCATCTTGTACTCCCCTATTAGGTGCAGGAATGTATGCCATTGCAGATAGCTCTGCTCAAGCTGCCTTTAAGCAACCTGTGCTGATTTTGTTATGAACTTCAGGAGCAGTAACTACTGAAGGTAGGAGTCAAAAAGGTTAGCTTGCATAACATAATTCATATCAGGAAAATATAAAGTGTTGAGTTTCCTACAGGGCCTCCAAATAGCCCAACGATATTCTGATGAGATCAGTTTGCATTATGTTGAAGACTGCTATGGATTTCATTGCTTTACTTTTATTATTTTATTTTACTTTCGTGGGGAGAAACATTTCCCTTTAGTATTTGTCTTAAACAAAGCTATGAAAATGATGGTGTAAAGAAAATTCCATACGTGTGATGCGCTACTTGCACAGAAGAATTTATATGTCATATTCTCATTATCTACTTTAGAAGATTTTAGAGGCAATCTTTATCACACTTTTGGGAAATCAATAAACATTGCTATAAGTCAAAAATCATTATAAAATTATTAACTATTAATTATTTAAAAATTTTTTTGTTATCGTCACAGGTCATGTCACAAACACTGATCTCTATACCCCATTGGGAAATATGCATATGTGAATTGCATCAATTCTGATGTTAGAAAGACCTAGACCAAATCTAATTTTCTATCACTTTGAATTCAAATAGTTGATAATTTATCCTTTATATTTAACATATCTTGCATTGATTTCCTCATATGTAATGTGCAAATAAGGTTATCTCAAGATTAAATGTAATGCAATGTTTTAAAAAAAGCAAACAGTACAGTGCCTGGACAGAGTGCTTAAGCAGTGCACAAGAATTCTTATTATTTCCTAAACTGTTCCACTTTCTTCCTTATTTCTAGCCACTGAAATCCTAGCCATGAACAGACTTAAATATTACTTCTATTTTTCCAGATAGGAGTAATAATTTCAACTAATACTTGAAAATAATTTAAAATTATAAATATCAAAGTAACACTTGGAAAAATTCAACTCCTTTTAGGATTTTATTTCAAGATACAGATTCAAATATGAAGGAAAAATAAACAGATAACTCATATAATTACTACATGACATACCTTTCACAGAAGTGTTATTTTTATGAAATTGATATTTTAATATTAGAAATGGGGACTCACACTTACATTTCATAATTTTTTTCAAGATGTTATAAAAATAATACCCCCACTCTTATATACAACAGCTGCTAAAAATCCACCCCTCAGTACTTACATTATTTCAAGCATAGAAGAAGAAGGGATGTATGCCATTTTGTAAAACTAGAGAGTTTAATAATTACAATAATAAAAACTCTAATTTAAAGAAGAAAATTAGCTGTACTTGCAAAAGCAGCGTAAAACACATTAAAATTTGCTAGAGTAAGTGTTTCTTCCTTTTAATGAGCCAAAGCATATTTTGTGTCTGTACAATTGGGTATATTCCTATCAGGACAGGAAAGGGCTATTAAAGCTGAAGAAGCCAGAATATAGCAAAATCTTAATCTTAAATGCTTAATAATATCTTCATGCATAGAGATTCCACTTGACATTGTTAGTGGATTTTAATTAAATGTATGTAATTAATATATCTGTAATCATTATTTTTATGTTTAAGGAAGAGTGTACCTATTTAATATTAATTTTAATTGTACATAAAAATTGAATATTAAAAATATAATATTTTTTTTATTTTTACAGTGAGATTAGATCAAACTAAATAAGAGTTTGGCACTGATAACTTATAAGGCAATGCATGCACAAAAAATATGTGTCAAACATGATTTTGAAGGGTCAGAACTTACTTTAGTGTCCCCTAAGTTTACATTAATAAGGAAAAAAATGTAATCATTAAATCCATAAAGAGTTACAATCACTTGACAAAGTCAAATTATAGTAGATGGCAACCCTGGATAGCTGAACAGTTTTCTGTAGTACAATGTGTCTTATCCAAAAGAGTTGTGGAATTCATAGATATGAAATGCATCAATAATAAGGGAGGCTGATGGAATGTCTTATCTTCACATGCAATTGGCAATCTTAGCAGTGTAAAATCATATTTTTTTATTTGAGGTTTTTTTTCATGGAAATGGATATCTCAGCTTACAAAAATACTCGATGTTTATATCCTATCAGTCATAAAAGGTCAAAAGCCAAATATAATTTCTCATTTAGTAAATTACATTCTGAATAGTACCTGTTTCTTCTTTACAAGTGATTTGATAAAAGCTCTTGAGGACAAGCTTCCAACTCCCAGAAACGTGTCATTGTGTTGAGAAGGCATTTAATAGAACTTGAGAAGATGACAAAACCTTTGAGTAATGAAGATTTTAGGTTTCTAAGAGTTAGAACTATAGGGAAATCTCTTAAAATGGAGGGGCAGCTGAATCCAGAGGTTATACATCAGCTCTTTTAAGGTCCTCCCTCTGATCAGTGCTGCTATACCTTTAAGGCTGACTTTTCTAACACTCTGGACCAAAAAGGAGACATTTCCTTTGGTAATGCTGTGTAGAGCTGGAGATAGTTTAAGACTTAAAGATTTGGGGAATAAGAGAAGGAACATGAGCGCTGATAATACAAATAATCTGAACGAGCTGGATTATAAGGGAGAGTTTCAGAATTTGGGAGAGTGCAGTGGACCGACTGTGTCTGCCTAAATTGCTATGTTGAAATCTGAATTCTGATATGATGGTATTTGGGAGTAGGGTCTTTGGAAGGTAGCTAGGTCATGAAAGTGGAACCCCCATGAATGGGATCAATGCTCTCAAAAGAAGAGGTCAGAGAGCTAGCTAGCTCTTTTTCCACCATGTGAGGATACACTTTGAAATCCACTGTCTTTAAAGCAGGAAATGGGCTTGCATCAGACATTGGCACTGTCAGAACCTTGATCTTGAACTTCCTCAGCTATGGGAATTTTAAGAAATAAATGTTTGTTTTCAAATCCCCCCAGTCTATGGAAATTTCTTAGAGCAGCCTGAACTGATAAGACAGAGAGGTCTCAAACACCATCAACTTTTTAGATTTCCAATATGTTAATAATGAAGACATCCAGACATAATTATAAAAACTCATTGTTTATAGGTAAACAAATTTATACTTTTCCCACATAAATACGACTACTGCATATATAGCATCTTTTACTCTGTCATTAATAATCTAAATTTCAATTCCTTAGAAATATGAATCCTGTGGACAAACGACCCTTTTTCCTATCTTGTGGAGGTACTGGATTACTCCACAGAATTTCTGTTTCATTGTGATCAAATCTTAAATATAGAAGGATATGCAACTGTGTCCTTAAATGCCTGCTATCATGTGATAGATGCTATCTTTTTCATCTGTCACATATGAACACCTACTATTGCATGCAGACTTTAAGTTTTCTACTGAAACAGAGGCTGATTGGCCTCTCCCTCTTCCCTGTCACCTGCGTCTGATTTTCTGCCAGAGAAAATTTTAAGACTAGAACCAGGCCTTACCCACATTTATTCAAAAAGAGACACATACAGTAACAATGAGGTCATTCCATTAGAAGTAGCAGGGTAGCCAAAAAGAACTTTTTGGTTTTGTAAAGCCAACAAACCTCAAATGCTAAGACTTTGAAGATCTGTACTCTTGGAATTTAAAGTTATTTTCCCCATGTCATGTGGAAAAAATACCCAGTAGTCTTACAAATAAGTATATAATTATTGCATTTGTGATCAGGGTTTATATGTGTACTGAGCCACACTGATTTGGGGGGTAAATTTCTACCCATACGTCTTGTGATCTAAACTCGCATACTCACTATCCATTATTCACCATTGAGGATTACACTAAAGGTGTGTGGGGATGTCAAAATATCATTGGCTAATAATTTATATCTTGTGTATATCATCTTTTCCACAAGGATGAATTGAGCCACTCAGATTATTCCCTTGAGTAGTTGGAATTGGGCAATCTTCAGTGAATGAGGCAACTAGTTTTGGGTCCGGAAGCTAATCTAATTGAGAAATTATTTTATTTAGAAATAGTGTTGAAATGGGTGATGGCAAGCATACAGAGTGAGGGAGCAAGACCTATAGAAAGCAGAGGATTCTGTCTGATAGAGGAAGAATCAACCAGAAGAGCTAGAGACATAACCCAGGTTCTAAAAGAGAGAATTGCTGCAGTTTTTGACAGTTTCCTATGTCTAATTATCATGTATTTTCTCATAAAAAACTGTTTTGTTCTTGAGGTGACTTGAATCTGGGTCAGTTCTAGCTTTTACATAAACCTGACTAAATCATGATTAGGTTTTCCTCTCTATGCTTGACTAAAACAACATTTGGACAATAACTTGCAGGGGCAAATTGGATGCGTATTCTTTCTTCTCTACCTCACTTTATGGCCAGTATTCCTTTGAGGACACATTTAGAAATAGCCAATTTAAATTTGATAACAAAGTCATTGATGATTTAGCAGCTTTAACTTCAGTGAAGAGACTGAAGGATTCAGCAGCTGTGACAAGGAGATTTAAGGGTCAATGGCTACCCATCAGATTATTTCATAAAGAAGAAATGAAAACTGATTGATGCAATTGGCAAATTAATGATCTGCCGGAAATTATCCCATTCAGGAAGCTCTGGAGCCAGACATGAGTAACTTGGGTGAAATCATGAAAGGAACTCAGTTCAAACACAGATTCTAGCTTATATCCCTCTGTAACTTACTAAGTATCTGGTGGGTGCCAGGCACTGTGCTAGGTGTTAAGTGCCCATGGGAGGAAAAGTCCAACCAAACAACAACAAAAACAAGACTATCTACAAAGAACTATAGCTTTCTTTGTTTAGAGATTTGGATTTTGCAGCAAATCTATTATAGTACCTAAAACTACTGCTAAGTGATAAATGTAAATCTTCTCTTGGTTTCTAAAAGTGGTATTAAAATATAATGTTTTATCCATCAAAGCTAATATATGAAGTCATGAATAGTCAATAACACGTTAGCAAGAATTGATTGATTAGGTAAGTGGCTTACAAGCAAAGAGAAAATTGTCCTTCTAGTAAGAGTTTTGGCATCAGAAACAGAGTACTGGAAAAATATTTATGGCAGTGACCTCATGAGGATCTAGAGATTAAAGACAACAGAGAACTCTTTTTTTTTTCTTCTAAGAATAAAGCAGACTTGAATTTGGAACAAACAGCATGAAACTTATAATGTAGTACCTCTATGGAGAGTTCCAGAAAGTGAAGAAATGGCATGAGGGTACTAGGTATTGGGTAAGGAGAGGGATGTAATGGACTAGAAGTTTAAGAGAAATCCTAAAAATGAGTAACGTTTAGCAAAACGAAGTCAGTGAGAAGTCAGAACAGAAGTGCTGGAAATCTAGATGATGGTCTGGCCTAATTTGATGAGATTGAGATTCCATAGCCTGTTGTGTTGACCATGCTTCTCTAAAATGTGTCTCTTCATGGAAACATTTTAAAAGCCACACGTTGACCCCGAGAACCACTGGGAAAAAGCATCTTCCCATAATGATAATTAAAAACTACGAAAGTAGAGTTTTCTAATATCTTTTCCCTATGGTAGATTTAAAGTGCACCAGTAGTTTCTAAATGTGAAAAAATTTAAATTCAAGACTAACATTACAATATTAATAATCATCATACAGTGAAATGATATGTAGGATAGAAACTAGTACTTACTAAAAAGTAAAACAAGCAAAAAACATTGAGCTGCTTTTGGAAAAAATCAGGCTTACAAACTCAGAATTATGTATAATGTAATTACCAGATTAGCATCTTAGGAACTAAAGTGGTTTTGAAACTACTTTGCTTTTAGAAAGACACCTTGTTGAACTCTTATCTCATCTGAGAAGACAAATACTAACTTATGGAGAGGAAAAATGAATGGTGACATTTTATGAATATGAAAAGCAATATAAATGCTGAATGACAATAATGCCATCCTCACATGACATCTGGGATTTTGTTTGGAAAAATTCTGTTTTTATATTAGATTACTGTTTCTTCTCTTCTGCATTAAATAAGTGAAGTGAAAGTATATAAAGAAGCAGAAAATGGATAAACACAGAAAAAGTTTCAAGTCTATTTGAATATCTAATATATTAGAATTGATTGCTAACTGCTACCAGCTGTAAAGCTGTAGGAACTACAATACCAAGTCAAATATGCTAAAAAGAAAATAAACATAACTAAGGGAAGATGTCACCACACAAAAGATGAATGTCTAGTCAGCTGTGGGAGACCTGGTTTCATGACGGCAAGTAGGAAGATCCTGAACCCACCTCTTCCCATGGACACAAGAGTCAACAACTACATATGTAAGAATTTCCTCTTCAAAAAACCTTGAGGCTGGTGAATCAGACTGTACCTTAGGCAAACAGGAAGAAAACCCTATCAAAGGTGGTAGAAGATGCTGGCACGCAGTCTCCACATAAACCCCACCCTGGAAGTAACCCACAATCAGGAGAAATCTTAAAACCTGGTGCTTTTCCCTGAGGAGCAAGAGTTCTGCCTCCACACTGGACATCTCAACTTTTAAGACTTGCCGCTGAGAGATAAGCCCCCAAACATGTAACTTTGGAAACCAAAGACACTCAGGTCCTGAGACTGGAAAGACCGCAACTATCCGAAAAAGGGCTCCCCTCTCTTGTACTGGCTGTCCTGGGGCCCAATGCAGAAGCAGCCATAAGCCCACTTTCCTAAAGAAGGAGGCTCACCTGCTTATAGTAAAGCATCGGTCTGTTGAGAGGCATCTAATGTAACACACACCTCTAAGAGTTCTGCTTGTGTGTTAGATTACTACTGTTCCTTTTTTTCTGTATTCAATAAGTGAAATGAAAGTATACTGTAAAAAAAAATTAATGAGCTATGTGTTTTTGGATCTGTGATTCTATAAGAATCACCAAGAAGGCCTCTGAATTCTGCTAAAGGTCAACACAGAGTAGCCGCCTAAATGGAGATTGTGCCCAACACTGGGAAAGGAGAACAGCTATCATTTAAATATTTAATATTGGAAATTAAAGAGCTGTGGAAGGCAAGAAGTAAAAGCTGAAACTTTAACTGAGTAGGAGAATATTAAATGCAAGAGGGGGAGAAGCTCTGTTCTTACATCATCAAATTAACAGAAACAGGCTCAAATTAAGCAGAAAAAGGGGATGCATGGGTGAAGAGACGGAAACTTCAAGAAAAGGCAATTGAGATGGGAGAGGATCTAGGCATTAAAACTATGGATTGGGAGTCTCTTTCTACCTCTCTTAACCCTACTTCCATCCATGTTGGCTGCATTCTCAGTGGGTTTTTGGCTCATAGGAATAAAAACAGCCACCAACAGATGGAAAAAATTGTCTTTCTGGTTAGAACACTTAATGAAAGACACTGCCTCTTTTCCAAAGGTTTCATCAAAGGTTCCTATGGGAGTCCAATTTGTTCAGCTTGGTGTCTCTCCCTAAAGCCATCACTTTAGTCTGGAAAATGAGGAATCTGATTGGCGGATCTAGGCAAGGTTTCATTTCCTCATGGGCGAGGTGGGGCAGGATGAGCAGGTTACAGACACACTCAAACACCAAGAGAGCACTCCTCAGAAGAAAGAGGACCCAGAAAGGCAAACAAGAATGCGTGATGAGTAGACAAGGAACCCAGACTTCACAGTCCATTACAGCCTTGTTTCTTATAGCGTGGTGTGCAAAGGGGCAGCATCAACTGCCACCTGAGAGCTTGTATAAATGCAGAAGCACAAGGCTTACCCTAGACCTACCAAATTAGAATCTAAAAAGATTCTAAAAAGATCCCCAGGTGTTCTGTATGCATGTTAAGATTTTATTTCATTTTTTTTTTGAATGTTTATTTTTGAGAGAGAAAGAGTGTAAGTGGGAGCAAGGCAGAGACAGAGGGAGACACAGAACTCAAAGCAGGCTTCACGCTGTCAGCATAGAGCCCCAGCTCAGCAACTGAGATCATGACCTGAGCTAAACTTCAAGGCTTAACCGACTGAGCCACCCAGGCACCCCTGAATGTTAAGATTTTAAAAGCACTGATTGACACTTCCACAGAGGATTACATCCACAACCAATCTCCCCATCCTGCCTTCTGTCAGTTCATATTATTAATCCTTTTCTTAACCATATCCCTAAATTCTTAGGCTCTACTTAGTGGCACAAAGGTTTCAGAAATTCTGATACTTTCCTCCTAAGGCTCTCATATATCACAATAGCAGAAATAATCCCAATGCAAAGTGACACTAGGGGACAAGTTAAAGTTTGCTAGCAGGGTTGATTATGGCCATCAGTTCCCTCCTCTATATAAATTTTAATTTAACTGTCTTCCATTTTATCCTTTATCAGCTTTACTTTTGCTTTTTGTTACATTATCATATAGTATATGCAGGTATAAATTAGAAGGATTATTGAGTGTTCTTTTAGTTGTAGTCCCTGCTCAGACCTTGTATGAATCACTCGATTGGCAGCTGTTTTCTCTGCTATTATCTGGGTAATCTCAAATACCCAGACAAGGGTTGTCAAAAACATTCACTGTTCTTTTTCTTCCATGGCTTTGTTGCTACTCTGCTGCATTTGCTCTGTGTTAAAGTGACATTACTCTCAGGAAGTTTTCATTTTGGTCATTACTAGCAGTTTCACTGCAGTTTTTCATGGCACTTTCATAAAATGCCTTGTTTTGTGCTTTGTTACTCAGTTGTAATCACAGGGCTGAGGTGATGTTGGCTTTCCTTATGGTCATAGTTTACTAAGATACATCGATAGCTTTGTGGAACCCAACTCTATGTGGCCAATATTGCCTTAAACTTGACCCTTGACTTTAAATAAGTGGTAAATGCATCACTTAATTTACTCTAAGGCTTGTTTTTCCCATTAGCCACCAGTGTTCTTGTTTCCTGTCTCCTGAAGACATTTTGCTAAATTGTGTCATTTCTGGAAACAAACCCGAAACAGCCTATTCCTTAAAGTACGATGCTTACCCTTATTTTATTGCTTAATAAAAGTAGATATTTAGCCTAGAAAAGTTTAAGTTGGAAATTTAATGCTTATTTGCACTAATATTCAGACTACTTCAAGAACAACCACAAATAGGGAGCGCCTGGGTGGCTCAGTTGGTTGGGTGTCTGACTTCGGTTCAGGTCATGCTCTTGCAGCTTGTGAGTTCAAGCCCTGCGTTGGGCTCTCTGCTGGCAGCTCAGAACCTGTACCCTGCTTTGGATTCTGTTTCTCCTTCTCTCTCTGCCCCTCCCCCACTGCCTCTCTGTCTCTCTCTATCATACTTTTTGGATTATGTTGAAATGAGAAGCTGAAAGGGTCAAAATTTAAAATGGCTGTTTTATGCATTTTAATACATCCCTTTGCACAATGAAAAAATGTTTTACTTACTGTGTGTAAGTCTCCACCCTCCCTCCCACTCCATGGGATAAATGATTGATTCCTTTTCCTTATGATTAGTATAATTACCTTGGGGCATAATTTGAAGACTGAGTAATATATTCACAAAGCCATGAAATGACTGTTTCATCTCTGCTGGGAAGTCATTTTATCCTTTAAGTTGGAGAGAAATGGAAGGTAAAGTGGACAAACATTGAACATATTTTTCTCAGTAAAATATAAAATTGGGTATCATGTTTTAGAATGTTAAACAGCCATCATTTTAATTTGTTAATTTAAATTTTAAAAAGTGTAAACGGTACTATATGTGAGCACAGATCTTAATCTAAATCATTCTTTTATTTGGGATCAAGAGAAACAATGTGAAAGGGAATCTCAAATGCTTAGTCTAAGTCAATCAAGTGAAGTAAAAAAAAAAAAGGTGGCTGAGAGATAATAGTTCTCTAAAATATTAAGTGAGTTAAGATAAGTTCTTTCAATATCTACCTATATAACTAGGATCAACAAACAAGCATGAAAGCGCACAATGTGAGTTTTTTAATCCATTCATTGTTGAGGCATCTCTCATGGCTTATGGAAGTTCCCTAAAAGGATAAATGTATTTTCCCTTAATTGCTTAGGTTTTAGAATTTGCTGAACTTTATAGAAGTTTATCAGGAATTTCTGGTCTTTCATTAGTAGTCCTAGGCCAATGAGTCTTTGTTATGATAGGTCTTCTCTGTCATACACCCTCGAGAGCACTGTGTCCAGTATGGTAGCCACCAGACACATGAGGCCATTAAGCAGTTGAATTACGGCGAGTTCAAACTGAGATGTCTTATGAATGTAAAATACACAGTAGATTCTGAAAGATTAGTTTGTAAAAAAAAAAAAAAGAAGAACATAAAATACCTTATTACATCTTATATTCATTACATACTGAAATGACAACATTTTGGACATATTGGGTAAACACATCTTATTAAGAATTCATTTCAACTGTTTCTTTTCACATTTCAAAAGCAGATAATAAGGAATTTAAAATTACATATGTGGTCCTCACCTATGGCTTACAATATATTTCTTTTGCAGAGCTGATCTAGATGCTTTACTGTTTCTGAAAAGAATTTAGCTTACTGCACAATTGCTTAAAATACTTAAATTCTTAGTTGATTAATGAGATCTTTTCATCTTCAATATTTCTGGTGGCAATTGAGGCAGAAGGACATATGCATCTCTAATGTGGTTTGAGATTAGGAAAATATATAATGCAATGTATTTGATTGTGCAGTGCTTTTTATTCACTGCTCAAGCTGTCAAATAACTGCAATATAGAGACTAACAAATGAGTTAATGTTTAAAAGAGAAAGAACAGAAAAATGTTTCCCTGTGTACTCTTTGGAAATACCAATTACCTTGGCATTGAGTTACCACATCTGTGGCTTAGCTAGAGGTAATTGTTTTTTTCATATTGGAAAGAGAAACAGTGGCTCAAAAGGAAGATTAAAAATAAATGAGTGGCATTATCATTTATATTATTAAGCACCAATTTTTGTTAGTTTCTGAATTAGTCAGTTTGCAAAAAATGAGTAATAAGAAAAGACCTAGTATAAGAAAATGATGGAACAGTCAGTTTCCTAGGCAGCAATTTGCAGAGGTATTCTGCAATGTGAAGAGTTGATGTTGAATCTTGCATTGTTAAGTGGCTTGGCTCAAAAATTTTTATTGACACAATTATGATGCATTTTTCCATTAGAAAACCAATTTTCACTTAAGCGGAGAAATCAAGCTCCAGCTTGACCGTTATGGTGAGAAGGATTATGCTGTCAAATCAGTTGGATCCATGTGAAGACAATGTTTTTTTTTTTAGACACATACTGAAAATTATTTGAGTGCAAAAGATCAGCATATCAATAAAGTTTCAACCTCACTGAATAAACTATAAAGACAACTTGTATCTTCTTTCTTAAATGGGAGTTTTAAAAGACTGGAAGATGCCACAAACAAAATTTTAATTTTCATAATTAACAAACATTCGATTTTGATTTTACATTGATTACATGGAATATTATATTGATGATGGTTTTTACTGCTGCTAATATTTCTAGTATTTCCAAGTTGTACACTTGTGAACACTGCAAGACGTTATCCACGGAGCTTTTAATTTGGCATAATTCTTTTGTTGTTTGTTAAAGTACGTCACAAAACCAGAAATAGTCAATGGAATAGATCTGTATCCATACATACTTTCCTCTGAAGTTCTTAATTTTACCCTATAGCCACTAAATTAAACTTTGAGATTTTGGGAGTCTATCTGGGAGCCTAACCTTTGATTTTTTTTCCAAAAGATTTACCTTGCCTTTCTGGCTAATGGCACTGCCTGGCTGTAGCTCTGCCCTTGCGGATGAAGTAAATATTAAACAAATGTTTGATAAATAAATGAATGGATATTATGACCTAGAGAATTTTGTAAAGCTATTGCTACTTGTGAGATGTATCTAGCTATAGTTTCTGTGAATTATGGAGTCTGAGATGAGAACTTTAACATTATTTAACAAAATTGAATTCTGTGATGGTAATTAAAATGATTTGGCTGTGTTGATGGCAAGAATTATAGAAATATGAGTTTTTAAATTTGTTTCTCATTTTATATAATCCAGAATTATAAGTCTGGGATTACATGCATCATATAGATGTTTTGGAAATTGGATAGTTTTGTGGAACATCCTAAAAACTGAGATTTCCATTGGAAATAATGGGGCTTAACAATCCAGAGGTAAAAAAGCACATATATATGAAATGGATGGCAGCAGCAGTTGTAGCCAGGGGAAAGTCAATGCATCATACACGGGTACAGATGTATCAGCATAGGAAGAGTATATAAGAGATTAAGCCCAGAATGGTGATATCTCTAGGTTTGCAAAAACTGGGAAGGTGATGATAGAGGAGAAGCTATTTACTCACACGGTACTACTGAAAACATGTGAAGATCCTTCTAGCATTTTGAATGGTGTGTGGTGGTCTGTCTGGCAGGAATGTCATAGCATGAACACATTACTTGAGGATAAATTGCTGGTAGAATGTAGCAAATTGCTGGCAATTTGGTGGATGCTTACCTTTCTGGAAACGTATGAGGTGGTGGACACTGTGTAGATCTTATTTTTAAAAGGATGACACTTTACGGGATAGAAACCATTATTACCTGTTGTCTTGACTAGGGGCTGCACTCAGGCCGGAGAAATGCAAAAATAGGGGGAACATTATTATTTTATAGGAAGAGTACTGTTTTTAACACTCAAATATAATTGACATATAACATTATGTTTCAGGTGTTTCAAATATGTATATATTGCATAATGATCATCCTGATAGGTTTAGTTAACATCCATGAACTATTTTTTATTATCTACATGTTTTAAGCCCTAAGCTAGGTAAAACAATGGTGAAAAGAATCAAACATTTTTTCTGTCCTCATTCAGTTAACTTTCCAGTGGTGGAAGGAGATACATTCTTTAGATACAAAATCAAATTAAAGATTAAATTTTAAAAAGCATTAATTAAAAGCAAATTAAATCATTTTTTATAAAACAAATTTACATTGGCAATATGACAAGCTTTATGAACATTAGATTCATGGTGTTCTGAAACTTTTGATGATATTTGATCCTGTTCCTTAAAATAAATTTGGAATATGGAACTGTAGATCCTTTCTGAGACTCAAAACGAAAATGATCCATGCTGGAGTAGATAGGAGGTATCCTAGTAGAGGGGGTAGTTTCTCTAAATACTAGATATCCTTGGATACAGTGGCTCAATTTGCTACAGGAGAATGTCTGGCAACAGGCTTTCCCCTGCTTTACTTGTGGTGGAGGATATGTTGGAAAGATCATAAAGGGTATAGATGCTTCTTTAATTTTGGTGAAGACTGTATTTTTGTATTTTTGAACAGCTGAAGGTATAAGTAACTTATGCCAGTTCATCAAGATGTGCCTTATAGTCAATTTTTCCCTGGAACTAAACATCCCTGAGTCTACCAAGTCTCACAAGTGGGACCCAAGATACATTGTTATACCTACTACAAGGTATGAGGAGTTGTCCACAGTGGCCTGCCAGCTCTCAGACAAGCGTAAGATCATCAATGTGACCCATTCTTCCCCTGTGCATATGGAGCTGGATGATTTCCATTTCTTTCCAGATAACCAAATTTTCACAAACAGGATCACAGCCGTGTTGGTGGACACTGAACAGCAGCTCCTAGAAGGCTGGTAGTGCAGTGACTCCAAGCATAGGGTTAAGAGGTCAGTGGTTCCAGGAGGCTTTTGGAGTGACTGTGGTTGAAGAGCACTCCTAGGCCAAAGAAAGTTCAAGAGCCCTTGAACTATGAAGGTCTGATATCCATACTGATCTCCATCTGCTGTGTGCTGAGCCAGACTAAGTCTACAGTCTTCCTGGGGAGATCCTGCCTGGTGCTGGCAGTGGTGAAGAAGTGACCCAAGTTGGGGAACAATGTATTCCCCTTCTTTGTTAACCAAACACCAAGTTCTTCAGGTAGGTATGGTTCACTTCCAAGGATAAATCCTGATTGGTCAAAGTGCATCATGTTAATTTATGTTAATGTTTTTCACCATTTCTTGCCCAGTATAGGTCCAGCATGAGGTGAAGGGTTAATAAACTGCAACAGGATATCCACTGAGAAACCTCCAGGAAATATTCTCCTCCCTATTAAGGGGAAGATCTTTGAGGAGAATGCCCTCAGTTCCTCGTTTAGATACTATTCTGTACAGCAATGATGCACGTAGCCCTCTTTCCATGATAAGAGGAGGGAAACTTCATCATCAATTAATACAACAGAGAAGAAGAAATGAAGGAGCCTTCAGTATATCACCGAGTTGCTGAAAATACCTTGGGACTTTCCATCTCTCAATGATGTCTTAAGTGAACAAGTGATAAACAAATGCCTTGTGCTTTAATCACTGCCTAAAGCATTCTCTTGATGATGTAATTTTAGCTTGGGGATCTAAGGTGCTTGCTCATACCCATTAAGCTATTCCAAAATTCCAAAGGCCTGGCATGTGGACAAAGTGCATTATCAGGTTAGTAGGGTGGCCACAGTTTTGGCCACTGTTGGCCTGACAAAGACGCATTGGTCAGATAAAGCTATATTGGCTGGCATGACTACATCCTCAGCACTGGCTTTCAGTGTACTGGTCCCAGACCATCTCTTTGGAAAAGATAAATGGAATAGCACTGATTAATGGACAGTGTAGTGCCTGTGATGTTGTTCTTTATAATCTACTCACGCCTTCCCACTCCACTTTCTACTACACTGGTGCTCAAAGTGCTCTGGTGAAGAATATCAGTGGCTGAGGCTGGGAAAGTTTTTAAGAAACTGATGCTTCCACAATTTAATTGCTGAATGCTCAGAAGCAAACATTTGTTTTTCTTTTATTTTTTGCAAGGGTTTTAATTACAATCTCCTAACTAATTCAAGAAACTAGGGGAAAGTATTCTAATTTCTTTTTTTATTAAGTTTTTATTTTAATTCCAGTATAGTTAACATAGTTATATTAGTTTCAGGTGTAAAATATCATGATTTAACATTTTCATACATCACCCTGTGTTCATCACGACAAGTGCCCTCCATAATTCCCATCACCTATATCACCCATCCCCACACCCACCTCCTCTCTGGTAACGATCAGTTTGTTCTCTCAAATTAAGAGTCTGTTTCTTGGTTTATCTCTTTTCTCTCTTTTTTCCCCTTAGGTTTATTTGTTTTGCTTCTTAAACTCCACATATGAATGAAATCATATGGTATTTGTCTTTCTCTGACAATTCATTTAGTGTTACACTCTCTGGATTCATCCATGTTGTTGCAAATGGCAAGATTTCTTTTTTTTGTGGCTGAATATATATACATATATATGTGTGTATATATACCATTCTTCTTTATCCATTCATCTATCAATGGACCATCTATCAATAGATAGATGTCCATCTATCAATGGACACTTGAGCTGCTTCCATACTTTAGCTATTGTAAATAATGCTGCAATAAACACAGAAGTGCATTTATGCCTTTAGATTAGGGTTTTGTATCTTTGGGGTAAATACCTAGTAATGTGATTACCAGATCATAGGGTTGCTTTATTTTTGCCTTTTTGAGGAATCTCCATACTATTCTCCACAATGGCTGCACCTGTTTGCATGCCCACCAACAGTGCACAAGGTTTCTTTTTTCTAGTATCTCTAATTTCTTAATATGTAATTTCATAATTTCATGGCACTAATAAGAAGTAAGCTCTGTGGGGAGAAGCAATTGCTGTAGAATGAGGCAAAAATCTTGGGGTACTTGTCAGGAGATTTTAGTTCTTGTTCAGACCTGTTGGTGACTAGGACAATTACCTTGGGCTTTCAGCTTATTCCTCTATAAAATAAAGTATTTAGATGACTCAGTTCCTTTCACTAAAACACTGCAACGCTCTCCTATAGTTCCCACTACTTTGTTGCTTTACTGGAGGCTTCAAACCTAAGCTGTACTCTGTGTTGCAGCTCTAATATATATTGTGCTATTTCATTTTTTTTTAAAAATGAGCAAGAATGTATATATAACTTTTGGTAGCCACTGGGCTTTATATCAAGTAACTCTTGATAGTTTTATACCTAAAGGACATAATACATCAAAGGGATGATCCACTCTGTAACTCTTGACATATTTTACATTGTCATACCAATGCATTTTCAGCTACGTATGCCAATACTAAGGTTATACTCAAGGTCTTAAAGTATATTTGGACTCCTTAAATTAAATTGAGTTTTCTGTGTCTCCTAGTATTTGGTGTGGGGGAAAAAAATCTATTTTGGTATGGGATGGGAGTAATTAAGTGTTGCCAATGAGGACAGAAATTGTCTTTCTGTAGGACAAAGAGATAAGTGCTTACAGGCTTTATATAAGACCTTTTATATTATATAAAGTATGTAATTATATAATATCTATTAGTAATTACTAATATTATTAATAATATTCATATTACCTGCATGCCAAAATGATTTATTTTAAGAGATAGCCAAAAGTTCTCTATGTTCATACACACAGCCAATCACAATATCCTAAAGTAAAGGCTTCCATGAAGTGGTACTGATTTTCCTGGAAGGCTTTTGAGTACTGTAGACCTTAACTTACCAAAGTCAAAGTGGGAAAAGAAGGCCTATTATCATACACGTTATATGTTTTTACCAAAGATAACTGCTGTGCCTTGTGAGAAGCCAGGTAGCCAGAGGGATTTTTCTGAGTCATCCACAAAGAATAACTCAGGGTCTTTCCAAAGGATGATTTATTTTTCTCTGTGTAGCAATAAAGATTTCCTCCTACTCCAATGATTCAAATGAGGAACTGGCCAAGAAGCCAGAGATTAAAATAAAGCTGTGATATTCCCCTTCCAACTCCTTTTGGAGCTGATTTTGCTTTTGGAGTGAACAGATAACATTTCAATCCAAATAATTTTTTTTTAAACCATCTACACAAAGCTGTTACTAGTGAACACCTGAATAAACACTTCTCATTCTAACTGAAAAGGCACTGTTAGCATAATTCTTATTACTGTTGCACTTGTACCATTTTACTGTTATAAAATGAGGAATCCATACAGTCTAAGTGCTTCCTGCAAAGTCTCTGCCTTGGCATGTTTTGAGTGCTTTGGCTCTTCTTCTTGTTGTCTTCATATTGACATATCCTATATCTACTGATATTAATGCCACTATCATTGACCAAAAAATGGGGTTTTCAACTAAGAGTGAATTGGATTCTTGCATTTGTTAAGACCCCTGCACTGGAATGGGAGTACCAAAAGAAATAGCGCTTCAGCAACTATCTTCAGGGCCAAAATCCAGAGTCTAGATTACAAGTTGCCAGAGCCATATTAATCATGGGACATTGTCTGGCTTCCCCCAATCAGAGGATTAGTCCAGGAAGGTGGTCTATTCATCCAACTCTTCATTTCTCCATATATATGCTTTGAAAATTCAAAGAAATGAGACTTATGGGTACTGGGAAATTTGGCAAAGGAAATCTGTCTTAGTGAGAGCTTAGTGTAGATGGTAACATAAGGTGTGGCTCTATTATGCCATCTGTTTTTCTTAGATGAATCCAAAAAAGAGAGACAATCTCCCAGGGTCACATAGCTAGTAACCTGCACTCATCACCAGGTAAGTCTCACATTAGAGCCTGGGTTTTGTACTCCTCCAGTGATTTGCCTCCTATTCTTTGAGATAGTCCCAAAAGTCCAGAGAGTTCCTCAGAGGTTTGGACAGAATGAAGGTTAAAAATTTCTTTATACTTTTATCTATTGTATATAATTAATTTTCATATATGACATATGTTTTAAAATATTTTTCATTATATGAAGACAATTTGAAAATTCCACAGTATTTTTCCCATCCTCTTCTTGGTTCTGTATATTCCAAAGAAAAGAGGTACATGGGTAGGTATATGTGCCAGAGCAACAAAATTATTATCTCCCCCTACTCATCCAACCATCCATGCTTGGCTTTTAATATACATATTCACTTATATTTTGCATGTATACATGCACAAAGAGAGAGAAAGAAAGAGAGATGGAGAAAGAGAATGAAAGGGAAGGATACATACATTTTTGTTGTTGTTGCTAGAATTTTAACCACCTGCTTCAGGTGCCCAAAATATAATAATTTTGACTTAATATAAAGATGGCCTACTTAAATCTTGCAGCATTTTCTGCTCCCTTTATCTTTTTGTCAACCATCAAGCTTCAAGGATGTGGGAAAGACAGTTAAGTATCTTTAGTAGCCATGTTCTGTGAGAACACTATTTTTTCCACTAAATTCTGGGTGCTATTGGCAGAAATGGAAATGGATATTTGTTTTTTTTCCCTTTATATAAACCTTATTTATGGTCACAAGGACAGAACATAGCAAGATGTTTTGGACTTACAGCATATGAAATTCTTTGGGATTTCATGGTGATAAAATTACTAGCGATAGGAGAGAAACTCCAGGACACTGTGAGAATTGAAGGTTTGGTATAAGATCAAAAACAATACTTCCTGACTGAAAGGAGTGTCAATAAAAAGTAAGGTACTTATTCACTCTTAAGGTGAGGAAAAATTTGTTGGAAATCCAACAAATTTGTTGGAAATCATTATAGTGGAGCGTCCCAACACAGGTGAGATAGTACTGCTTTCTGCCTGAAGGTGGCAGCAGAGTCCCTGCGGGCCTGTGGAGGACTGTGGCCTGTGACCCCAGAATAAGAGATTTCAGTGAAAAGGATAGGAGACCACAGCCATAATGTACAGAAGCCAAACGGACAACTAAAGACTGTGAGAAATTGACAGTAAACTAAAATTCAGCAAAAGATTTGTGCATTAAGCCCCAAATCAGTCACATGCACACAGATAACAAAACTGAGGGCTGAGCCTCAGAATTCCTAGTGATTTTGAGTAAGCAAGGAAGCAGCACAGGTCTCTTAATGGGTGGAATACAAAGTTTAAACCTTTCAGAACATGTTTCCTCTGTTGGAGATACTAGGCCAGAAAGAAGGAGATCTGGGTACAAGTTCTACCTCGGCCATTCATTTGCGGTACAACATGGAAGAACACTGACCTGTTTTCACGCTTAGAGCAAAGGTTCTTCCATCTCTGGCATTTTAGGATCTTCACCCCGCATCCTGGCCACACTGACCCATACCTGCTCCCTTTCTGAATACTCCTCTATAACAGGAATCACCTCTTTTTGTGGGTTTTGGTCCACAGTCTCCATCTCAGGTTCAATGTCTTTATCTGACTAGTTTCCTAGTCCTCATCTTGCTTCCCTTCATCGCTGCCTTACCCTTGGTGTCTGATTTCAGTGTGCTTTATCTCCTCCTGTTTTTCCCAACCCAGGTCCATCTCTGGACTGATTTGTCTTGTACTCTGACCACTGCCCCCATCCCCCTCCTAGGCCAAACAAATAATCAGAATTTATATATCTTAACTCTAAAGGAGAATGATACCAGGAAAGAAAAATATTAACTTTAAATCCACTAAAGGATAGAATGTGAGTTACAGGAAAAAAAAAAGCGTAAGAATCTTAGAAAATCTTTGTTGTTTACTATAAATACATTATGTAAATCTGTTGAAGAAAATACGAAGTATTTGGTATTTATTGAAAACATCTGTGTTCAGAGGAAATGAAACAGATAATACATTTTATAACACATATTTGAATTTAAAGAAACAGATTAATTTATCAATTTTCACATCCAAAATTAGATTTTGCAATGCACACTTTTTCCCTAAGAATGGCAAAAAGCTTTAAGAAATAAAATATAGGAAATTTAATTTACTGGGAAGTCTTTGATAATATGGACAAAATCACTCATCACCAGGATTTCCTGTGAGAAACCTGTAGAAAGCTATCTGGAAACTATGTGCCCTTGTCATCTTCTGGTTCTTGCTATGCCTTGGCATCTCTTATTTCTCTTTCTGCTAATACTCTGGTGCATCACTTTCTCAGTAGTAACTGACCTTTGTTTTTATAAATGTCTGCCATTTTCATAATGTAAAATTGCTTTACGCAAGTCATTTTTGATCCATCTACTCTGACTTCTGTTGACACATCTACATTTTATAGATATGATGCCAGGCCATCCCCAGGTGGAATTTTGTAGCAAGAAGAATCACATATCCACCTGCGTCACAGACTGTGGCAGGCTTCTGCAGTGATCACAACAATGTGATTTTTGTAATGGATGATCATTAGAAAAGAATCCTCATGATATAATGTAGTTTAGGGTGCTTAGCAGTTAAAAAGCCATCTGCTTGAATACTTCTGTGCAGCCTTCTGGTTTCCAGAAGCTCCTGGAAGCTAGATCACCCTGCAGAAAGAGACTGAACTTGGGAATTAGATAAATCTAGATGTGAATTCGTGCTCCTCCTTTTACAATCTGATGATGCTAGGCAAGCTCTTTTACTTTTCTGAGCTTCTATTTCCTTTTTCTTACAATGGAAACAATACCTTATGGCAGGGTATTGCCTTAGCACTGTTGCCTTAGCACTGTGGCATTTTAGGCTGGATAATTCTTTGTGATGTGGGCTATCTAATACACTGTAGGATGTTCAGCATCATCCTAAGACTCTCCCCACTAGACAATTATTACCTGCCTCATTCTGACAACCAAAAATATCTCCAGGCATTGCTGAATGTACTCTTGGGGAGAAATTAACCCTGGTTGATGACCACTGTCTTATAAGACATGAGGATTAAATACGCTGTTGGTGAAAATCTTAGTATATGGAAATAACTAATTAATAACTGGCAGCCTCTTGGATATCATTTTCATCTGTGACTTGAATTAATATTTTGGGTACTGAGAATGTAACCACACAGATCAATGAGACAGGAACTGGGAGCCTGGTGATCATATGAAGAAATTTAAAGGGTCATTGAGGTGGAGTCGCGCATGAAAGCAATCTGGACAATACATGTTGGGCTGCATAGATTATAGTGTTATGCTGAACATTTAAATTACTGATATGCCCACCAGCCTCTTTTAAGTAGGCAGAGATAAAGATAATGCCTTTTGTTTTACACAGGGGTAAATTTGGAAGGACAGGAGATTTGGGCATATGTCATTAGTCAATGCTAACACTAGAGGGTTTCTAAGAGTAACAAACAATCAAACAAACAAACAAACAACCCAGAGCCATCCAGGAAACTGTATTCCTGAGAGAAATACATATTGCAATCCAGGATCTGTTATTCTTTCAGCAAGATCTTAAAAATGCCTCCCAAGAGAAGATTTCGGTTTTCAATTGTCTCTTCTCTGTTGTTTTTTTTTTTTTTGTGTGTGTAATATGTAATATTTTAACATGATTTACAATGTAGTAGATGAATTATAAGTTGAAAAATCCAGAAATCTGTGCCCATATTCTCCTATGCAACTATAAATATTTCCTTGGAAATCTTTGTGGCAATACACTATATACTCTGGGTATTGCTCTATGTAGTGTGGACAGTTCTATAAATTAGCTTGAAAGGAAAAGGGTAGTAAATGTGAGTCATGGCATCACATGCTGCTATAAACAAACTAGGGTGGGCTCAGTGACATTTTGAAGTCATTCAGAAGTGTTTTGTGAGGTCACCTGTCCTATTAGATGCATATTCTTATTAATGGTTTCTCTGCCTGTGTGTGTGTGTGTGTGTGTGTGTGTGTGTGTGTGTGTAGACTAGGAGGAGCTGGGGAAGAAGTTAGAGGAGGGGAGGCTGGTGGGAGGAAGTGTCAGCACTGGCAATTAAATTTATTAACTCAATTACCTGGGGTACCAATAAAAGCTGTAATCATGAGGCCATCTAAAAAGCATTAGCTGTTTTACTGCTAATGTGGCCCTTGCCAACATGAAATGGAACCAGATGCTCTTGGTGGGTGCCGGCAGCTGTTTGGTAGCACAGAATCAAATAGGTTGGACGGTGGGTAGGGCATCTGGATGAATGACAAAAAAATGCTTTGTATTTAGAGTGTCTTTATTCATGGAATACTAGTACATACTTTGCAAAAACGAATGCATGAATCTTTACCAGGCCTCCCTTGGGGACATAACCATAAAGACCGGATGATCATTTTATGGATGGAAAGAACTATAAGTAGGCACACACAAGGTATGCCGTCACAGGCCATCTGTGAGAGGCTGGGCTATAAAATCTTAGTTGAGATATGCCCTGAGTTTTCCTTCTCCTTCCCAGCTCCGCAGCTGAGGCTGCTCTAGAAGTTTTAGTGCCCACTTTAAATCTGTCAACCTAAGTATCCAGTGAGCTGCTCTGGAGGAGGCATCTACCCTGATCTCTGAGGTTGGAAATCACTTATTATTTTTATGAACAGTTACAGGGTGATCCTTGGACTGCTAAGACATCAGGAATGGCATTTGATTATTTACATCCTTTGTTCATTTACCATGTATTTGTTAAAAATAGGCTAACTCTAAACACTGGCTTGGAGAAACAGGGCCAAAGAAAATAGTATTGTCCCAAACAGAACTCTCAGGGCAGACTAAAAATACCCTTACATTTATGATATATCTAGGCAATTGTGATGGGTATACACAGTGACTCTTGTGTGAATGGTTAGGAGAAACTTCTTGAAAGTCATTAGAAAGGCATGTCTAAGCTAGATCAGAGAAAGGGTGTGAGATAACTAGGTAAGAAGTGGAGAAAATAGACAACATGATGTAGATGATGGAGTATGTGCAAAGGCTTAGTGGCAAAATCAGCATTTTCTATTCCTGGAACAACAAATGATTCAGGAAGTTAGATGATGGGAAAGAAGGTGGAGAAGAGGAGAATGGAGGAAGATGAGTTGCAGAATTATCTAAAGGACTAGATAGATATAGGCACATGAAGATTTCAGATTTAATTTTTTTTAGTGTTTATTTTTTGAGAGAGAGAGAGAGTGTGAGTGGGGGATGTGCAGAGAGAGAGTGGGAGGTGCAGAGAGACAGGGATTTACAGAAACTAAAGCAGGCTCCAGGCAGCAAGCACAGAGCCTGATGTGGGGCTTGAACCCACAAGCCGTGAGATCATGACCTAAGCCGAAGTTCTCTGCTTAACCGACTGAGCCACCCAGGCACCCCTGAAGATTTCAGATTTTATGCTAAGATCAGCCAAAGAAGACACCAAAAGGTTAAAGAACAGGATTTTCCCTTTATACAGGTCATTTGGCTGGCATTTGGGAAGTGAGTGAAATTGGAGGTAAGACTAACACATGGCAGTTGCAGTAATCCAGAAATGAAGTGATGAGAATCTGGCAGCATGCAGGCAAGGGCTTCAGAAATAAATACCAAATGGAATCCTTATCATTTGTCAACTATTTGGGTGTGGGTATTGAAAGGTTTGAACTGAGCATCAGTTCCTGCTAGAGTCGGTCTATTTCTGATTCTCTCTTACTCTGGGGTGTAGCCATCGGAGTCCTGTTTGACATGCCTTGAACTACAATATTTCCCTCTGGCTCTTTGTGGCAGTAAAAAGTGGAGCTCAGTTTCTGTTACCTTTGTAATTTTAGGAAAGGCATTCACTTTCCATTTCTTGGAGATGGAAAGTTTCCTTTTGAAAATTATTACATACATTAGCCTTGCAAATTTTTCAAAGAGCTTAACAGGTTGTAAAACTGATTCACAGACTTAAAGAATTTCCATATACTCTTCCTACTTATGAATGTTTTGCAGTGATCACCCTGACAAGGCTAGGGTGGAGACAGGAAAGGACTCTGATGTTTCTTAACCTCTGCTTTCCATAAAGAAGTTACTTCTACAAGAAGTATATGGAAGTGCCCATCTTGCTATTCGCATTTCAGCAGCATTGAATACTACAATAAGGTTAAAATTAAAGAAAGTGTATCAATTCAGAAGACAGAATGATTGATATAGTTGACGTTTCTTTGTTAATTTAATGATAATGAAGTAAAGTTGAATATTTGTTATATTGGTTTATTTTCTTCAATCATTATTTGTTTTTACTTTTTTTTTTTAAGTTTATTTATTTATTTTGAGAGAGATAGAGATAGCATGGGGGGAGGGAGGGCAGCGAGAGGGCGACAGAAAGAATCCCAAGAGGGCTCCAGGCTGCCAGTGCAGAGCCCAATGCAGAGCCATGAGATCATGACCTGAGCCAAAACCAAAAGTTGGGCGCTTAACCAACCGAGCCACCCAGGCACCCGTATTTGTTTTTTACTTTTATTTGTAGCAGTGGACACTTAAGGTGACCTTATATTCGTCATATCCTAATAAAATATACAAAGGTGATGGGATTACATTGCATTATATAAGATTCCACCTTAGCAAACTGGAGTGAAATTCTCTGTGGCATTGAAGAAGTAAGCTACCATGGTTTTATGGGGCCTCCCAGAGAACCATATGCAAAGGAATTGCTGGTGGTATCTGGGAGCTAGCTAAGGGTGGCCCCTAGCTGACAATGAGCAGGAACATGTGGATTTAAATCCTGTAACTCAGTGGAATTCAATTCTGCAAGAAACTACACGAGCTTGGAATAGGACCCCAAGCTCTAGAACGCAGCCAGTGTGACAGCTTGGGAGCATCCTGGGGAGGTTTGTTTTGAACCATGAAAGCTGAGATTATGAACATATATCGCATCAAACTGCAAAGTTTGTGGTGATTTGTTATCCAGTAATAGGTAACTAATAACAATTGTCATTTGATCAACTCTAGTTTTGTGTGATTTTTCCACTGTTTTAACAATATGGAAATACTCTGCCCATATCAGTACTCTGCCAAACCATCAAATAGTCACCTAGTGGTGTGTTCAAGTTCAGAACAAATGCCTGGCTGGCACTACTAGTAAACAAAATTAAAGAAGCTTCCATATTTCCAATTCATTCATTCATTCATTCGTTCATTCATTCTTCATACTCATCTAATAAAACTATTAACCTCTTTAACACCAACTATATTTCATCCTTTCCAGATTCTGTCAGTTTTTGTAATGCCAACAAGTCTGATCTGCCATCCTGGCATTGTTGCTATGTAAAACATTCAAGATTATCATGACCTTTAGCATCTCAAAATGTTAATGTGAGATAACTTGGTTGAGGATTTTGTGTTGGGTGTTGGTGTGTGTTCCAAATGGTGCCTGTGCAATTTGGAGGTGGATTTCTGAAGTTAGTGCTGTTGTTATTTCTGATGTCACTTCTCAAGAATTACACTATCATTTACCATCTTCTTGACTCTCATAATCTGGAGTTGAGAAGCTTTGTCAGCTTAATACAGTATTATGAAGAGAGAATTTAAAGTTGCTGGTGGGAATTCCTTCCTTCTGTGCTGTTCTAGAAATTGAGTTATGATTAGAAATTTCCTATATAGGTAAAATGCATTACTGAATAAAACTTCTAAGGGTGCTTCCTGACCAGAACTGCTCATAATGAAGTAAAATCACCTGTTTTGGAGCTAGAAGAAAATAATATTTCAGATGGACACATGAATGAATACACACATTCAATAAATCTAGTATCTTGAAAGAGATTTTGCTGAACCGATATCATTAAAAGAGCCCAAAAATCAATTGTGCAGCCCTCAGCACCCCATGAAGCACTCCTGGGTCTTCTGCATTTGATGGTAATAAAACTCTGTTTGCATTTCCATGCTCATTAATGGAGGCATTCTACCATTGGGAAAGATTTAAATTTCCATAAAAATGCAATGAATCTGGAGGTGGCATAAACGTGTTTATAAGATGACAAGTTATGATCAGTGCTTCCTTCCATGTGGTGGTCTCCTCTTTATTAATCCTCGCAGGAGGTCACTGCATCAGCTGCTCATTAATCATTTCCCCTTCAGTGAAATGACTTTGAAAATGTAACAGTGCAAAACGTATCTGTCGTTCCATAACAAGCTTGTTAAATACTGGTCTTGAATGACTCAAAGTAACTAGGCATTTGGCAATGGACTTGCAACTAATTTGTGCATTTGGTATTTGCTTTCATTAACTAGTGAATAACAAGCAATGGGTTCCAAAAGCTCAGGAAAAAAATACAGGAATTTAAAAACATAATATATATTAAAATTCAGTGTGATAATATGCTCCATATTTCTTCCTAAAGAATGTTTAAAATTAAAACACCTGTAATATATTATATTAGTCATGGTATGATAGGGAAAGATAGGATTCAGTAGGCAGAAAGGGAGAGGCTAGGACCTGAGGTCCCTGGGTGGGGAAAAACACAAATTTTAAAACATTTCTTCTAGGAACATCTGACCTTGAGCAAAATCCCTCAGGCCTGAAGTTCCTCTTGAGAATGTGACAGATACCATGTATTCCCACTCAGGTTTCCCTCAGGAATTTGACAAACAAAAGACCTGACTAAAAATAAGTAGACCATAAAACATATGACCCACAAAAACAGTATGGCCATAGATCACCCCTCATACAATGGAAATGAGCCAATCAAAAATGAAGGACTGGGCATTTACAGTTTCTAACCAATAAGGGTAGAACCTGAGAAGGAACAAGGGGGAAGGTGGGGGGTGAAGCAAACACTATAAAACAAAGTCCATTGCCTATGGATGAGGACATTCACTTTTGAATGCTCCCTCTCTGTAAAGAGAGCTTTCATACAATTCTTTCTACTTATAACCTAATAAACTTTTGCCAGCTGCTCATTTTATTCTGTGTTCACCTCTTCATTCTTCGAAGTGGGGAGACAACAAACCCTGGGTATTGAGGTAAAAAAAATCCTGCAACAATGGTTTAGTTCAGTTCAGGTGCCAAGGTTTGAATATGATCAATCTATTGCTTTTATGTGAAGAACTTCTGTGATGAATTATAATAACAGGTCAATAAATGACTATTCATGTTTAATCTGGATGAGGATAAATTCTGAGTTAAAAGAGACTTAACACTGAAGCCAGTTGAGGAGTGTATTCATATATTATGCAAAATAATTACATACAGAGTCTCAACTGAATAAAAAAAGGCACAAAGCACTCTCAAAAGTGTCTGGGGCAGAGTGAATCCAGGTAAATATATAACACTGTTAAAGCTAATTTTCAAAATGAAAAGTAGAGGTGTCTGGGTGGCTCAAGCAGCCCAACGCTTGATTTGGCCCAGGTCATGACCTCACGGTCATAAGATCAAGCCCTAGCGTGGAGCCTGCTTGGGTTTCTATGTCTCTCCCTCTCTCTGGCCCTCCCTTGCTCTCTCTCTCTTCCTTTCTCAAAATAAATAAATAAATAAATAAATAAATAAATAAATAAATAAATCTTTAAAAAAATACTCTGCAAAATGAAAAGCAAAATGTAAAATGACTAAAAAATACAAAGATAAATGCTCTTAAGTAAAAAGGGTATATAATATCCCAGTGTACAGTAATGCATTCGAGGTAAAATAGAAACTTTCAATAATTGTTTGTGTAATGGACTAGACCATAAAAAGGAGATGACTTCTAAATAGATTTTACTTAAAACATATTGACATATATTTGCATACTGCCTGTCTTTTGGGGAAATATTATTTATCATTAGATATTGTTTATTATTATCTCACAAATCTGCACTTTATGATTTAAACATCAAGCTGAAAGTTCACTGAAGAGTCACCTTTGTTGTGCCACATTATATCATGGTATCTAGGAATCATTAAAAAATTCTTACCTGAGCTGTTCGGTTTAGCTGCCATCCAGTGAATTTGTTACATGAAGATATGGATAAATTGATGTATTTACTATAATCATATCTCAGTTTATGCTAGGATAGCCAATATATAATTAGAATCAGACTTGTTTTATTTGCATCTTTGTTTGTTTGACTATATGATCATTTTGCTATTGTGCTATCATTAAGAGTGCTGTCATTATGCATTGCGTGCCTTTTGTTGCATTACTGGAAAATAAATCTATGGCTCCAAAGGTTCGTCCTCATTAATTCTTAATTAGCATTTCATCTAAAGGCATCACTGTAAATTTAGTTATAAAAATCACATTTTCATTCATAAATAACTAGAATTTCATGAAATCTTAATACTCCATCTATGCCAAAGAAAGATGGAAAAGGAACCTAGTTTTGAAGATGATTCAGGATGCTTTTCAATTACAAAAAGAATTAAGAGAGCTTTGACATTTATCTGGATCTAAAGTGACAGTAATAGATTTTAGACACATTTAAGGAATTAACATAATATTAGTTTCCATTTCCCTCCCAACCAGTATTATGTAAGTCTATGAATTTTAATTTGCTAATCACTCCACTCAGAAAAGAGCAAACATCATCAACATGCAACTTTGTTCCTCATGTCTTTTTTAACTTCATGTGATAGTCAAAAGCTGCAAAAATAAAGAAGTAAAACTTTTTTAATTGTTATGACTGTCATAAAACAAAATTGATTTCTTAATAGCTAACGTTTGTGTCAGAAAGCCAAACAATTGAGTTAGATTTGAGTTAGATGCGTGTATTCTGACATATCACTATACTTAGAACTGCAACCTACAGAAGGGATTTTTATGTTCACCTTTCCTTCATCAAGAGTATAGGTTGGAGAGTTCTCTCTCTCTGTCTCTTTTCTTCTCTCTCTCTCTATTAATTCCCCAAACCTTGGAAACAGATGCATGAGGATTTGCTATGGTGGCCAAAATGGCTTCATTTTTTTTAAATGACATTTATTTATTGAGAGACAGAGAGAGACAGAGCATGAGCAGGGGAGGGGCAGAGACAGAGGGAAACACAGAACCTGAAGCAGGCTCCAGGCTCTGAGCTGTCAGCACAGAGCCTGACACAGGGCCCAAACCAACGAACCGCAAGATCATGGCCTAAGCCAAAGTCAGAAGCTTAACCAACTGAACCACCCAAGGACCCAAAAATAGCTTCATATTTTAAATCTAACTTATTTTTATGCTTTGTTGGGTTTGCTTTATTTTACTAAAATTCAAAGAATCAGAAATTAAGGCTTTGAATATTCTTATCTTGCCAGATTTATTAGGTTTTCGTATTTGAATGGATCCTACAATGATTTTTTTCTCATAGATGACAGCGTTGCTCAAGCATTAGAGTAGAAGGGGCAGTTAGGGGTATACCTTGGTTCTGAGTTTTGACATCCAGTCCAATTTCCAGATAAGCCTCTTTGAGTCTTCCTTCTACCATCAGTGGAATAAAGACCATTACAAAAACACTCTGACTGTTTATTGGGAAAATCCCTGCCATGGAACTCTTAAAGTGTTAAAAGATAAAAGCAGAATAAGAAGAATTCCAATCTGGGTCTTTGTCCTGGAACGATAATACAAACAGACAAGTGAACAGGCGTGGTGGAAGGCTCCTGAGTACTGATGTGACTGAGGCATTGTTACCCCTTGACCTCTCCTTCTTAGATACTTAACAGTAGGGAATCCTCAGTTGACTTCCACGAATTCATAGAGGCTTCTACCAGACTGCATTATGGATTTAGGATGAGGACTAGAATACAGGGAATAAGCACATAAATCTTGGTCCAAATCCTCTTTCAAAATGACATTTAGAGATCACCTGTCTGGAGTTTTCATTTCACGCTATCATAATCTAACTTGATTGCACCGTTTTGTCCTGTATAATACATATTTCCATTATTAGTTCCCTATAATCTTCATAGCTTTTATGAGAACTTATTGAACAACAAGTACAATGGAACACTTCTTGAAGTATTTACAAAGAATTGTTTTTACTACTAAAGAAACTAATCTAATGTCTAATAATTTTTGTTGTTACTAATGAAGATCTGTTTAAAAAAAACCTCTTAAAACCATGGGGTTGTATGAGTCGGAGTCTTTTATATTCCACATGTAGGTGAGACCATATAATATTTGTCTTTCATTTAGTATAATGACCACTAGGCACAGGCGTGCCATCAGAATTGGCAGGCTTTTCTTCTATTTTAACACTGAGTAATAGTCCATTGTATGTATATACCACACTTTATTTATCCATTTATCTGTTGATAAACATTTAAGTTGTTTGTGAAGAGGGGGGAAGGAGTGGTGATGGTTAAAGAGTACAAAGTTTCAGTTGCACAAGATCAACAAGTTCTGGAGATCTACTCTACAGCATAGGGCATATAACCAACAATAAATATTGTATATTTAAAATTTTCCAAGAGGGTAGACCTTATGTTAACTATTTGTACCACATAGATACAAAAATAGTAATAATTAACAAGGTGGGAGGAAACTTTGGGAGTTGGGTATGTTTATGGCTTTGATAGCAGTTATGGTTTCATGGTGTATACTTATCTGGAAATTCACAGAGTTGTATACATTAAATATGTATGCCTTTTTATATGTTGATCAATCAGTAAAGTGGTTTTAAAAAATACCCTCTGGTTGATTATGATATATTTATGCTTCTCTGTGACTATTACCTTGAATAATCCCTTCCTAAACTGAATCTTGGTTTGACTATGTAATTTGTTTTGGCCTTTAGGATAATAGGTCAGTATCAAACATGCCAAAGGAAAAGATCCTTGAAAATCATTTCCCAGTTGTTGCTCCTGGGGGAGCCTGCTGCATGTTGAGAGACATATAGCCCAGTCAGCCGCATTGCCCTTTGAGGATAGTCAGCCCTGCAAAGCAGTACTTTCCAAGTGACTGATATTTGAATGCAGATGCATGAGAAAGAACATCCAGTATGAGAAGAAGGACCACCTAGCTGAGTCCAGGCCAAATTGATGACTCATAGAATTGTGACCGAAATAAATATTGGTGTTTTTTTTCTGTTACTGAAAGTTGATGTGGTTTATTATGCAGAAAAAAATCTAACTGATATAGAAATTGGTACCAGAAATGAGGTACTGCTATAAAAAGAATATAAAACATGACATTGGCTTTGGGATCATGTGGCAGGCAGCAGAAGCAAGGAAATTGTTAATGTAATCTGGAAAAGCAGGGAGAAAACTGTTAGTTGAAGTCTGAAAATTTTGGTGAGGAAATTGTTTTTGGAGGCTAGAAAAATGGCAGCTTGTGTAGGTCTGAAACAGTTGGCAAAACTGGTACCTATAGTATTTTGGAATCTCAAAACTGTACCTAAAACTTTTTTGGTCTTATTGGAAATGATGTTGAAAACTTCTGTTAGCATGCCTAACCACACAAAATAAGGTATTATAACAAGTAGCTGAGCTAAATAGGGAACCATTTATATGTAAGCAGAATTTAGAGGCAAGACAGAGGAATAGGACTAGCTGGTTATAAAACAAACTTAGCTCTTAGTTCATTGTCTCTAGCTTATAAATGATTTTTAAAGAAAATATAGGGGAAAAAATAAAGAAAATGCTGTCTGGGGAGAGTATTCAGGCAAGGGTATGACTGTAAGGACTACAAACTTCTCTGGGTGCCTTGGTGGCTCAGTCGGTTGAGCATCCTGACATGGGCCTGATCATGGTCAGGGCATGATCTCTCAGTTCATGAGTTCAAGCCCCACATGGGGTTCTGTGCTGATGGCTCAGAACCTGGAGCCTGCTTCAGATTCTGTGTCTCCTTCTTTCCATCCCTCCCCCACTCACAGTCTGTCTCTCAAAAATAAACATTAAAAGAAAAGAACCACAAACTTCTCTTAAAACTTCCAAACTAAATCAGTGCCAAAAAGATCCTACAAACCAGACCAGGGTTTCTCAAACTCAGTACTATTGACATTTTGGACTAGATAATTCTTCATTGTGGGGAGTGTCTTGTGCATTGAAAGATGTTTAGGAATATCCTTGGCCTTTACCCACTAAATGACAGAATACCACCCTCACTCTAATTGTGACAACCAAAAAATATCTCCTGACATTTTAAAATGTCTCCTGAAGAGCAAAAGCACCCTCCACTGAGAGCAGTTGAGTCAGACAAAAGAGATTCTAAGGATCTTTAAAACACTGGCCACAGAAGCCTGAAATGCCCAGAGTGGAGAAAGGCTGATCTCAAAAAGAACTGTTGGTGTATTTCTGCTGGAATAAAGTGGGTCTCAAGCTGATATGTAGAAATTCCACAAATTTTTAAGGAGTTTTATTAACAAATGACCACACCAGATTAGATAAAAATGTGATGACACTGCTCGAGTTTCTAAAAGACTCTTGGGCCTTTTTATAAGCAAGTACCAGGCTAAGAAAGCCACTACACTATAGGAATACATAGAGGATCATATATATATATATATATATATATATATATATATATATATATGTATATATATATATATGTATATATGTATATGTATATATGTATACACATATATGTGTATATATATATACATATATATGTATATGTATGTGTGTGTGTGTATATATATATATATATACACGTGTATATATATATATATGTGTGTGTGTGTGTATATATATAAATATTGTGTGAGTGTGTGAATCTAAGAGGCCAGAGAGAAAAGTCAATAATAACGATAGATAATGGAATGGGGATTCACTCCTAGGGAATAGAATGTGTCCCTCATAAAGGAACATTCCTTGCTTCCAGTGTATAAGGGCCTTAGCAACAGGTAGGGTTTCAAAAAGTTATACAGCAACAGACTGTGCATACCTTTTGTTTTCCCCCTTTTGGGACTACAGAATCTTTTGTGACTATCCCATTCGTATTTCATCATGGGGCGTTGGTATGAGGAGGTCACATAACTTGGCTTTTTATTTCATAGGTTTCAGAATTAAGCATAACTGTATTTTAAAAATCTCCATCAAATTTGATTATAGACTTTATGCTCTTAGATTTTGAGACTGATTCCATGATTATCCAATGAGACCTCTGTGGGTTTTTTGGTAAGAAATAGATGTCTTTTGCATTATGAGAAAAGTGGAGCACTGGGGATCTCAGGGCACACTGTGGTAGATATCGTTACAGTTGTGGTTCCTTGTTTATTCATGTCTGCCTCTTCATGCCTGCAGTGGTCTACTCTAACAGTGAATTTTGGGCCATCTTCATGGCTTATTTTGGCCAATGGCACAATAGCGAGTCTACTTGATATAAACAAATAATTGAAGAAAGCTTGCCTATTGGGGCTTGCCCTCTCTTGATGCTCTTTGACCCTCTACATTTCCACCTTGTAGAGATGGCTTCACTGGCCTACTGGAGGAGGAAGAGGTGGGACCAGGTCACTCTCATGATCTCAGCTGATGAGTCAACCCCCAGAAGCAGAAGCAACTGAGAAGCAGAAGTAACAGCTAAACACAGAAGCATGAGTGTACCTACTCAACAATGGCAGAAGAATAACTTGAATATTAACCTCCATACAAACCTTTGAACAAAATAATCACCGCTGTGTTAAGCCATTGGGATAATATAATCATTAAATAATTATGTAAGAAGAATAACTTGAATACTTATATTCGAGAATAACCTATATACAAACCTTTGAGCAAAATAAGTGATTGCTGTGTTAAGCCACTAAATTGTGGGATAATATAATCATTAAATAATTATTCACAGATAATCTGTTGCTAGTTGGAATTCATGTTAAAAATACTATAAGGATGTGAGATTTCCACACTACTATATTTCTTTCTTACTACTGTTTGCATAAAGCCTACCCACAGTAGGTCCTTAATACATATTTAGTGAAGAAAAACTCATTGTAATCAGACTCTAATTTGTTTAGATACTGGTATCATGCTTTGGCTACCAAAGTGTTTTCTCTGATAACTTAGAACATATTTCATCTTTATATTGGTCTTTTAATTCCAAATGATTCAATCTCTTCCTTTCCTTCCATCCAATTCTAAGGGAGATTTTGTGGTTAAAGGAAGCTTTTAGCAAAGCCTGTCAACATCTTCACAAAATAAGATCGATATGATGATACATAAGCAGTTGCTATTTTCCCTTAAAAATTATTCTTAATGATGAGAATGCCCTTTATTAACAAGATTATAGAAACAGCTCATTTGCATAAGCATACTAAAAGGGAGCTAGAGAGGGCAGCTCTAAATCTTCATGTGGGAGGAAAATCGAAAATAGCAATATGCTCAATAGGTTATGTGCATGGTCTAATCACAGGGCTGTGCATGTCACTTTATTAATTAACATATAAATAGCTGCTATTTAAAGCTCTGTCCCTGAATGAATCCCTACAAGATACATCAACTAGATATTCCAATTAATGAGATGGCATTGCATAATATTATAGAAAATGAGGATCTCTGTCAGGACATGGGGAAATTGGAGGAAATGGTGAACAGTATGGCAGATGTCTTCATCAGACAGAGAGCTGTATGACGACACCCAGATCCATTTTGACTGAAATAGCCTTGGGGAATAGGAAGTAAGCCAGGACAGTGTGGGGAATACAATTGTATATGTATTACCTATTATCAAAGGATTTGCTTAATGTTTTTTTGTAGTTTGATGACATTTATTTTTACAACAGGATTCTAGCCAGGTTCCTTTCAATTGAAGAGAACTCTATCTGAGAGAATAGGAAAGAAGATATACATGGTATCTATTATCTTACAAAATATTTTTAAACTAAATAATTTCTGACTTTTATTGAAAAACAGCTTGTTAGACATTGTTCTGTTCTCTTAAATATCATAAGCCAAGTAATATATTTTCATGAAATATATAATATTTATGTAAATATTATAAAATATATAATATACAAAATTATACACACACACACTTATATATAAAACCATGCTCCTTCAAATTTGGAATAATTTAGCTTTTAGCCAAAAAAAAATTACTATTATTTTTCCTGACCAACAACAATAAATGTAATATTTAGCAACATTTTTGTACTGAAAAGTGAAGAGACACATGCATGTCCCTACCTGACTAAATATGGAACATTTAGTTAACAATTATTTTCTCTAGCTACATTATTTTAAAAACTATATAAAGTTAAAAAATGTATATTTTATATAGCTTTAATTATATAAATTAACTATATGATTATATATATTGAGATCTTTATACTATTTTACACAAGCAATCTTTTCTGATACTATATATCATTTTGTAATAGATCAATATTTTATTTCATAGCAATAGTTACATAGAGATGCTTCCTGTATATGTTAGCACTATGCATGTTAGATTTTCTTTAATAATTCTAATTTTAAGTAATATTTCCCTGCACTCTTAAATGGGTCATTAAGCCTGGTATTAGCCAATACTACTTAAATAGCTTAATAAGTTTTGCCTAATATAAATCTTATAATTAGAGAATATTTTTTTCAATAATTAAAAAAGGATACACTAAAGACCTCCTTATAATCACATCAGTTTTTATAGGTCCTTTTGGAGCCACAAATCCCTCAGCGCTAATTGAATGTAATGAAGTGGGTATAGGCTTAATTAATATTTTTGAATTATATGGTGTTGACATATCTGTAGTTTGGGTCTGCATTTTTTCATCACAGAATCTTCTTTAAAAAAGGAAAAATGAGATATTCCTTTATTAGCACCCAGATCTGATTTCGATTTCAACAGCTCTAAACATTTCATCATCATTTCTGTTAGCCATGAACCCCCTTCATTGTAACAAGTTATTTTTTAATGTCCGTGCCTAGTTTTGCACGTGAGATTGAATGACACAGTATTCATTTAAGAATGGCTTCCAATACTTATGCCATTAGTACATATAGGTTCAATTTTTAACTTGTTGAGTGTGGAATTGGATTTGATTACACTTAACACTGCTTCTGACCTAGTTATCCTGATTCTAGGTCGATATGCTGAAAAAATATTATTATATATCAAGAATGTGACAATTTAAAAAATTTTACTGATATAAACATTTTAAATTTCACCTAAGCCAATTTTTATGTAGTTTTTATATATTATGACTTCTCTTGTAATATTTTTTGTCCTTGCAACAATCTGTACTTCTATATCTGTCAAGTAATTATTTGTCCTCCTTTCTTTCAAAAACATGTAAGATTCTTCATACTCTCTAATAACTCTGTGTTTAATATTTGCATGGATACGCTTAGCTACAAGCATTAGATGTGTTATTTGTTTCTTCTCTATTTCCTACATCATGCGTTTGAACAAGTAGAAAGAATAAAGAAAGGCTTAGAGTAGATTTCTATTATCCCATCAATAAATACTAAACCATGATCATTTTTTTTGTAGCTGGTTAAATCAAGACATTGTAGCAATATTCTGCATGTGTTATGTATCACTTTAAATGCCTACACAAATTAAATTATATATTAATATCTCGCTTTCAACACACAATGAGGCAAATGCTATTATTGTCTACCTATTAGACATAAGGAAACAGGCAGAAAATGCTTGCACGACTTTCTGAAGACCATTCTCTTGAACTTGTGCTCTGAATCACCACCCTGTAATAAGTTAACTTCAAGACATCTAACCATTAATAATAATTCCCTGAAATTGTATTTCCCAGATTTTGCTAATTTACTGTACCCAACTTAATTGCTTAGGATATTGGTTGTTGCAAATTTGTCGTTTCTCATTTCTCACTGTTGCTTCTTTCATATGTAAAAAATAAATATATTTCAAATCTGACCCAAAGTGAATTATTCCACCTAAATTAAATGCTACTCAGATAACTTCACAGTAGTACTTTAAATGATATAATACTATCTATCAATTTATGTGTTGAATATTAAAAATTTCGCTGGAGTAAAATAGTTCCAACAAAGCCTCTCCGTTTTAATTATAAAACATTTTTTATTAACATTAAACTGTCTAGATGTCAGAAGTCTCTGTGAAAACAAATCAACAGATTCTACTGTATTATACACCAAGTGAATTAAGGTAAAGGAATGTGACAATTCGTGCCTAGAAAATTCAGTATTTCTATTTGATTCACTCATTCATGTTTCAACTAACACCTAATTAAGTCTACTTACCTAGTTTCATCTAATAAACCTATTTCTCTAGGGCCTATGTAAATTTTAACACTGGACCGTCATATGGACCTGGATCCTTGATTTCCTTTACCTGACTTGGTGAATATGTGTAATCGGCTGCTATAAGTTCCTGTGGAAAAGGTAACTACAAGTTGACTATCTGTGTATTTATCTGTTCTCTTGTTTTTTCTTTAACTCTCCCTATCAAGTTCTTTTCCACTTTCTGCTTTCTCTAAGAACATGTCAAATAATTTCTACACATACTCTGGGCTCTCCAGCAAGGAAATACAAGATAAATCATTAATGTTTACAAAGGTGATCTGGAAAGAAAACATGAGAACTTGCTCCTTTTAAGTAGCCTAGTTATCTTACTCTTTGTTACATTGTTACAGTTATTTCATTAGCTGTATTATACTCTAACAGTTTTAAAAGTGGACATATTGGAGGAAATTTAACATGGAACTAAAGGCCTTTGGTGTGTTTGTGTCCCCGTACTTGTGTACAAAATCAAGTGACAAATCCTAGGCAGAAAAATCTAAATGTGGCCTGCTAGTTATTTCTAAAATCATGGAGTTTATTTTTGAGAGTCTTGCACTGAAGAGTGGCATGATATACAGTTCACCAGAGTCTCCAGCAATGCTATATAAATACTTCATAAAATATTCTATTGAGAGTATTAGCATTTTGAGACACAGCAGAAATTATTTATATGCCTTTCCTTTTGGTAAACAATTTTTGTCAGTAAATATGAAGACATGAAGGACTCATATGTTTTGTTTATAGTTGGGAAATCTTGCTTGGGAATTTACTGTAAGCCGAGGCTTTGCCTGCTGAGATTTTGTTACGTCTTTATTGCAATAGAAGCAAATTCCTTTTTTTAAAAAAATATCTCAAGATTAGTACCATTAGGAAATGCCTTGTATTTTGCAAATTGGTTTTGTTCTAAGGCATCTTTTATAAATCTTCAGTATTTTAAGAAGTTAACCATTTCTTATGGGCCAGAAACAAATCTTCCTTCTTCACTCAATTTCAGAAAAGAGAAACCTGTGTAAGTGAGATTGGGGGAGGCTGAAAACTACCCAATAAACATATACACCCTACCCAGACAATTTAATTTGCAACATAATTACAAAACAAATATTTACATATAATATACAGAAATAGATACTTCTAATTTCCCCATCTTTAATCCCTTGAGCACATCATATTTCTGAACTAACACCAATTTTTTTTTTTTAATTTTTTTTTTCAACGTTTATTTATTTTTGGGACAGAGAGAGACAGAGCATGAACGGGGGAGGGGCAGAGAGAGAGGGAGACACAGAATCGGAAACAGGCTCCAGGCTCTGAGCCATCAGCCCAGAGCCTGACGCGGGGCTCGAACTCACGGACCGCGAGATCGTGACCTGGCTGAAGTCGGACGCTTAACCGACTGCGCCACCCAGGCGCCCCTGAACTAACACAAATTTTAAGTGATTTCATTTAGTCATGACTTCACAGAGAATAAGATGAGGAAAGATGGCCTGTTTTGCTCAACAAACATTGATAAACACTTGCTCTAATCCCAGGAACGGGTTTAGTGCCATGGACACAAAAATGAAATACCATGTGGTGCTTGCTGATGGAGTACTTTTAAATTAGTAGGAAAAAGAAATGTGTGCATGATAATGAAAATAATTAAAAAATAATTGTTATGACAATAAAATAAAAATAATTGTTATGGCAAGATGATATTGCAGAAAATAAGGAGGAAAGATTATTTTAGAAAAAGAGAATTAGAAATTCCTTCATGAATTTAGTATTTAATGTCCAGAAATTTCTAACACATGCCCAACTTAAAATGTTTAGGGCAAAGATAATTCTGTTGATGATACCAAAGTTAACATAAATCAATATTTTCTCCTAATTCAACATATTGTTTTAATATATATTCTTCTAGACTCTTTTCTTGATTATAAAGAGCTATGGGAATAACAAGACAACATGATCTACATATGCTTTACATTTGTTAGTAATTTAAGTTTATATTTAAATTTATCACCATTTTTATAATTTGGAAATTAACATATGGTATTTTTAAAGTGCTAAATCCAGAGGTGCCTGGGTGGCTCAGCTGGTTGAGCGTCCAACTCCGGCTCAGGTCATAATCTCACAGCTTGTAACTTCAAGCCCTGTGTTGAGCTGTGTGCTGACAGCTCAGAGCCTGGAGCCTGCTTGGGATTCTGTATCTCCCTCTTTGCCCCTTCCCCACTCATGCTATGTCTCTCTTTCAAAAATAAATGAACATTAAACATTTTTTTAAAATATAAAAGTGCTAAATCCAATTTTTTCTGTTATAATTTTTATTATTTATCAGTTTAATTTCCTCTGTGTCCAGATAATATTCAAAAGCATTATATATGCACTGAATGCAAAGGAAAGGTATGTCATTAAGTCTAAATATCTGAAGATACTAAAGAAAAGTCCACTTCTCCATCCTTTCTTCCAGATCAGCTCAGAGATGATCATTTAATAGACACCTACATATGGAGGTACCTCTGATCTCTCAGTGTGACTACTGACTCTCAAGATAGATTTGAAATCTGAAAGAATCATTGGTTGGTTTGAGTTTTGTTTTCGCTTTTTTTTTTTTTAACATTTATTTATTTTTGAGACAGAGAGAGACAGAGCATGAACGGGGGAGAGGCAGAGAGAGAGAGGGAGACACAGAATCGGAAGCAGGCTCCAGGCTCTGAGCCATCAGCCCAGAGCCCGACGCGGGGCTCGAACTCACAGACCGTGAGATTGTGACTTGAGCTGAAGTCGGACGCTTAACCGACTGAGCCACACAGGCGCCCCGGTTTTCGCTTTTTTTAATAAAAAACTAATATGTCCAGCATCCATCATGTAGAGAATTTTTGTGCTTGTTACATCCTGCTAGTCTGTAGACAAGAAAAATCACATCTTATTCTTTCTTAATATCAAACAACCAAACATGAAAACTAAAATCAAACAAAAATACAAGCCAAAAAAAAAAAAAAAAAACAAAAAAAACAACAAAAAAAAAACAAAATGAAAACAAAAACAAAAAATCTCTTCTTTCCAGTTTTGCTGTTATTGTTTGATTTTGCACAGATTAACCTTCTCAGATTAATAGGTCATACAACGAAACAGTTTATAAACTTATAAATACTATACTTATGGCTCTTCCCACACACACACACACACATACAAATATGTATGTGTGTGTGTGTGTATGTATTTATCAAATCTTGATATCTTCACCTTATTAGGGAGAGTTGCAGATAAATATCTCTCAAAAGTAAGGTCTCTGTGGAACATGGCTCATTTCTTTTTTATGAAGGACCTAAAGACAGAATATTTGAAATTCCAAACTGCTTTGATGGTTGAATCAGTGATGTGGAAATGCCTGCACATAAGAACGATGTCAGAATCATGATATTGAAAACTACTATTGATCCACTTGTGTGGAAGTCTTGAGCAACGTACCTATAATCTTTCAGTGACTTCTGTAAGAATTATAAGTTCTGTATGACCTAGAATCTCAAGGAAACTCCAAACACCATCCATGTTTGTGCTTAGAATTTACTTATTTATGTGCTTATTTGTGATTTGGTCTACAACAGAAGTGTTTGAAAGACAGCATCCAGTGGTTGGAATGTCAAATATTCCACTAGGAAGAATAATGGAATGTGGAATAAAGATAAGTAATTCCATGTACTTGGGTGATTTATTTAGCAGTTTTGTTATCAATTCTATTTTCCTCAAGAAAAAAAAAAAAAAGACCAGACTTCTAAACCTCTGGGTATTTACATTTTTGTTGTAAGATCATACAGGCAATAAACACGCTTACACTGGTTTCTAGACTTGGTGCTAAAAGCTGTGATTTAGGAAACAATCAACATTTAAAAAGGGAAAATTAGAACATAAAATAACTTGTTGTCACATAAATTATTTTTATGATATACTACTGTAGCTATGTTATGCATAGGCATGTTCTCATTTAAAATTGGGTTGCATGAATATTGTTTATGCCTTGACAATATGCATGTTTTTTTTTTTGCTATAAAAAGATCCTAAATGCTTTTTGCATATTCCATAAGCACATCCTACAGAGCTCTTAGTAATAAAGCACTGACTTAAAGGTTAGAAGAGTTGCCATACATTTGTGACTGTGCCCCAGTTTGCTCCTCTACTTTCATGGCCTGTAGACACTTAATTCTTTAGGACAAATAACATGGAATGGAAAATGACAATCTATTCTAGACTCATTCAGGGACATAATACTGAAATGCTGACACATGTTTAATGCATTGGTATTGAATAATGGTATAGCTCACAATTTATTAACATAATATTTCTAACAACTTTTTCCTACCATGTTATATTTTGATATTTCTCCCATTTAACAGAATTTGTGAGAATATCCCCAATTAAAATTCCAAAGTCACAGGTTCATGTTTGTTTCATGGGCAGCTACTGGATCAAAAACATTATAGCTAAACTTGGTCCTGCTTATACCTTTTAATCAAAAAGACCATTAAAAAAAACAGTTTTACTGACAATGATTTTAGGTGTGGCATATTATAGGATTTTTAAATTGGGGTTGGACTATTTACAGGATGTCTCTACTTTAGGTAAGAATTATGAAATAAGATGGTGTGAGGTATTGATATCCTGAGATTAGCAAATAGTTTAGGGACAAAAGAGGAGATGGCCTGTTGATAACAAACTTTCTATATTCTCCAGATGGCCAAGTTTCACATATGATTTAAGTTATTTTCTGTCATTTTCTCTCTCTGCCCTTCCCTCTCTCCTGAATATGTAAATTGAATGTGCGGATGCTAAGTCTTAAAAATTATACAACTTCTCACTTACAATAAACCTTTTCAGCATCAAAAAATTGCAGGCATAGGGGCGCCTGTGTGGCGCAGTCGGTTAAGCGTCCGACTTCAGCCAGGTCACGATCTCCCGGTCCGGGAGTTCGAGCCCCACGTCAGGCTCTGGGCTGATGGCTCAGAGCCTGGAGCCTGTTTCCGATTCTGTGTCTCCCTCTCTCTCTGCCCCTCCCCCGTTCACGCTCTGTCTCTCTCTGTCCCAAAAATAAATAAACGTTGAAAAAAAAATTAAAAAAAAAATTTCAGGCATATTTACAAAGTTGGCTTTGTGAAACTTCAGAGATGTGTGAGTCAAAAACTTTTGTTTTTTTTTTTACCAGTCTTCTTCCTCTCGAGGTAAATATTGCATTGTCCCCCCCCAAAATACCCTGCCTTTTGCCTTCCATGTCCACCATTCTCTCCAATGCTATGGTAAGACCCATCAATAACAGCTCACATATCTCTGGTACTTTTCAGTTTATGAAGTGATGATAGCACTCCGTTTGATGTACATAACTACCCTGGGGGTGAGTTAAAAAGTTAGCATCTCTACATTGTGTGTAGATAGGGAGGCTGAAGTTTAGATTGCTTAGTGAGTGGTAGAGCTGAAACTGGAATCCATATCTAGTAACTAATTTTGATGCTCTTCACATTGTTGCTACAGAGCCTGTCACACCCATCCTGTGCTCATGCTAACCCTAGAATTGTCGAACTGGAATTGTCCCAGGGTTATCTTAGTACATCTGCTTAAATATATGCCTTCTTTATGAAAATTAGAAAAAATGTGCTCTCAGAATGACCTTGCTGGGTGCACTACTTGTCTAACTAAAAAAGTTATGTGTATATGTGTGTGTGTGCGTGCACGAAAAAAATATCTGGCTTCTGCTCTGATGGTCAGTGACCCAGCCTGTTAATGGCAGAACCAAGGCAAGTAAGACAGCATAAGAACTCTGACTGAGCCTCAAAAACAGGTGCTTCCCTTCCCACTGCCTGTGCTGCATTCCAGTCCTGCTCATCTCCATTCCGCTCGGCACTATCTGGTACCTCACCAAATTCAACACCTTACCAAGATAAAAATAAACTTGTTCTCCATTTCTGTATTATAAAACCTTGTCAGTGGCTCTATCAGGTCTATTGCTCCCTCACATATATGCTTCTTCATTTTAAAAGAGCTAAGACATTTTTGAAAGTATAAATGGAAATATATATGAACAAAACAGAAATTTCTGAAGATAGAAAAATATGATTTTACCATAATTAGATTCTCATCAATAGAACTGGAGGATCAAAGGATTAGGTAAAATGAGGGATATGGGCATTCCTCATTTCAGTCATTAATTTTTTTTAATTGTACCCTTTGAATCTCCAACTTCCTTTTCTGTGCACATCTTTGAGGTCTTTGAAAGATTTAGTGTGATTCTGTGTGTTTGTAAAACAACATAATTGATGGGTTCTTTGTATAAACAGACCGACATTAATGTAAAGTTAGAAATATGTTAGAAATGAATCTGATTTCTCAATTTTGCTTTCTCAGATGTGACTGGTAATTGGTCTTAAGGAACAACTCAGTATTTCCTCTTTCAGGAGACTTATGACAGTTGAGCAGCAATCAGGAATGAATAAACCCAAGGGCGGAGAACAATCTCGCATACCCCAACAGCAAATAATTGCAACATTCATTTCTAAAATCTGTAGCAAATCTTTGAACAGATTCTCTTAAACTCTATTACAGCATATACTGCAATATGGGCTCTATAAAGATGAAATATAACAACTCACTTTTGCCAAATTAAATGCAGACTTTAAGTTTTTAAATCAAACAACTGCCTTGATTATAAAGTCAATATAAAACTAAAAACAAACATTTAAGAATATATCAAATATGTCCATGTGCCATGCAGCAGCCATACCTTCAATGAAATAAAAATGCAGAGGAATTAACATTTTTAAATCATTTTGAGAGGCAAGTTAACTTTCTAGTGTTGAATACTATATGATTTTCATATTTGACATCTACTATCCTCCTTTGTGCATGTCAAATGGTTCCTGAAAATAATTATAAAAATAAACAGGAAAAGGCAAAACAGTATTTATTTAGCAAATTATCCGGCAGCTATTGATATTTCACATCATATATTAAAACAGAAAAAAAAGGGGCATCTGGGTGGCCCAGTCAGTTAAGCATTCAACTCTTGATTTCCACTTAAGTCCATGATCTCACTATTGGTGATTTTGAGCCCTGCGTGGGGCTCTGTGCTGGCAGTGCAGAGCCTGCTTGAGATTCTCTCTCCCTCTCTCTCTGCCCCTCCCTGCTCGCTTTTTCTCTCTCTCTAAAAATAAGTAAATAAGGTTAAAGAAAAGAAAGAAAGAAAGAAAGAAAGAAAGAAAGAAAGAAAGAAAGAAAAAGAAAGAAAAAGAAATGCATCTGCTTTCTAAGGATTTTGAAATGTTTTATTTTGGCGTCACCAACACTATGGTTGGAAGAATAGTAAAAAGTATTTATTGTTGGTGTTCAGTGTTTTCTAGAATCCTGAGGTTTGTGGTTTAATATATAAAATGCTTCAACAATGGACGGTATTTTTTTTTTTTTACTTTGGTTGTCTTTAAAGAGGATGTCAAAGTTAGGCAAGATAGGAATTACGTTCACTCACTAGAAACCAATATGGATGGTGTCAGTTAGAACACTGACTTTGGTTTAAAAATATACATTATATGTATTACATACCATATACCATATAAAAAACAAGACCCATCTATTTCCTCTCTACAAGAGACTCATTTTAGACCTGAAGACACCTTCATATTGAGTGAGGGGTTGGAGAACTATTTATCATGCTACTGGAAGTCAAAAGAAAGCTGGAGTAGCCATACTTATATCAGACAAACTAGACTTTAAATTAAAGGCTGTAACAAGAGATGAAGAAGGGCATTATATAATAATTACAGGGTCTACCCATCAGGAAGAGGTAACAATTATAAATGTCTATGCACCAAATACGGGAGCCCCCAAATATATAAAACAATTACTCACAACCATAAGCAACCTTATTGATAAGAATGTGGTAATTGCAGGGGACTTTAAGACTCCACTTACAGAAATGGACAGATCATCTAGACACACGGTCAATAAAAAAATAAGGGCCCTAAATGATACATTGGATCAGATGGACTTGACAGATATTTCTAGAACTCTGCATGCCAAAGCAACAGAATATACTTTCTTCTCGAGTGCACATGGAACATTCTCCAAGATAGATCATATACTGGGTCACAAAACAAGCCTTCACAAGTACACAAGAATTGAGATCATACCATGCATACTTTCAGACCACAATGCTATGAAGCTTGAAATCAACCACAGGAAAAAGTCTGGAAAACTTCCAAAAGCATGGAGGTTAAAGAACACCCTACTAAAGAATGAGTGGGTCAACCAGGCAACTAGAGAAGAAATTAAAAAATATATGGAAACAAACGAAAATGAAAATACAACAATCCAAATGCTTTGGGATGCAGCGAAGGCAGTCCTGAGAGGAAAATACATTGCAATCCAGGCCTATCTCAAGAAACAAGAAAAATCACAAATCCAAAATCTTACAGCACACCTAAAGGAAATAGAAGCAGAACAGCAAAGGCAGCCTAAATCCAGCAGAAGAAGAGAATTAATTAAGATCAGAGCAGAAATAAACAATATAGAATGTAAAAAAAAAAAACTGCAGAGCAGATCAACGAAACCAAGAATTGGTTTTTTGAAAAAATAAACAAAATTGATAAACCTCTAGGCAGGCTTCTCAAAAAGAAAAGGGAGATGACCCAAATAGATAAAGTCATGTATGAAAATGGAATTATTACAACCAATCCCTCAGAGATACAAGCAATTATCAGGGAATACTATGAAAAATTATATGCCAACAAATTGGACAACGTGGAAGAAATGGGCAAATTCCTAAACACCCACACACTTCCAAGACTCAATCAGGAGGAAATAGAAAGCTTGAACAGACCCATAACCAGCAAAGAAATGGAATCAGTTATCAAAAATCTCCCAACAAATAAGAGTCCGGGACCAGATGGCTTCCCAGGGGAGTTCTACCAGACGTTTAAAGCAGAGATAATACCTATCCTTCTCAAGCTATTCCAAGAAATAGAAAGGGAAGGAAAACTTCCAGACTCATTCTATGAAGCCAGGATTACTTTGATTCCTGAACCAGACAGAGACCCAGTAAAAAAAGAGAACTACAGGCCAATATCCCTGATGAATATGGATGTAAAAATTCTCAATAAGATACTAGCAAATCGAATTCAACAGCATATAAAAAGAATTATTCACCATGATCAAGTGGGATTCATTCCTGGGCTGCAGGGGGGTTCAACATTCGCAAATCAATCAACGTGATACATCACATTAACAAAAGAAAAGATAAGAACCATATGATCCTGTCAATCCATGCAGAAAAGGCCTTTGACAAAATTCAGCATCCTCTCTTAATAAAAACCCTTGAGAAAGTCGGGATAGAAGGAACATACTTAAAGATCATAAAAGCCATTTATGAAAAGCCCACAGCTAACATCATCCTCAATGGGGAAAAAGTGAGAGCTTTTTCCCTGAGATCAGGAACACGACAGGGATGTCCACTCTCACTGCTGTTGTTTAACATAGTGTTGGAAGTTCTAGCATCAGCAATCAGACAACAAAAGGAAATCAAAGGCATCAAAATCGGCAAAGATGAAGTTCAGCTTTCACTTTTTGCAGATGACATGATATTATACATGGAAAATTGGTAGACTCCACCAAAAGTCTGCTAGAACTGAGAGATGAGTTCAGCAAAGTTGCAGGATACAAAATCAATGTACAGAAATCAGTTGCATTCTTATACACTAATAATGAAGCAACAGAAAGACAAAGAAACTGATCCCATTCACAATTGCACCAAGAAGCATAAAATACCTAGGGATAAATCTAACCAAAGATGTAAAAGATCTGTATGCTGAAAATAATAGAAAGCTTATGAAAGAAATTGAAGAAGATATGAAGAAATGGAAAAACATTCCATGCTCATGGACTGGAAGAAGAAATAGTGTCAAAATGTCAATACTACCCAAAGCTATCTACACATTCAATGCAATCCCAATCAAAATTGCACCAGCATTCTTCTCAAAACTAGAACAAGCAATCCTAAAATTCATATGGAACCACAAAAGGCCCCAAATAGCCAAAGTAATTTTGAAGAAGAAGACCAAAGCAGGAGGCATCACAATCCCAGACTTTAGCTTCTACTACAAAGCTGTCATCATCAAGACAGCATGGTATTGGCACAAAAACAGACACATAGACCAATGGAATAGAATAGAAACCCCAGAACTAGACCCACAAACGTATGGCCAACTCATCTTTGACAAAGCAGGAAAGAACATCCAATTGAAAAAAGACAGTCTCTTTAACAAATGGTGCTGGGAGAACTGGACAGCAACAAGCAGAAGGTTGAAACTAGACCACTTTCTCACACCATTCACAAAAATAAACTCAAAATGGATAAAGGACCTGAATGTGAGACAGGAAACCATCAAAACCCTAGAGGAGAAAGCAGGCAAAGACCTCTCTGACCTCAGTCGTAGCAATTTCTTACTTGACACATCCCCAAAGGCAAGGGAATTAAAAGCAAAAATGAACTACTGGGACCTCATGAAGATAAAAAGCTTCTGCACAGCAAAGGAAACAACCAACAAAACTAAAAGGCAACCAATGGAATGGGAAAAGATATTTGCAAATGACATATCGGACAGAGGGCTACTATCCAAAATCTATAAAGAGCTCGCCAAACTCCACACCCGAAAAACAAATAACCCAGTGAAGAAATGGGCAGAAAAGATGAATAGATACTTCTCTAAAGAAGACATCCACATGGCCAACAGGCACATGAAAAGATGCTCAATGTCGCTCCTCATCAGGGAAATACAAATCAAAACCACACTCCGATATCGCCTCATGCCAGTCAGAGTGGCTAAAGTGAACAAATCAGGAGACTATAGATGCTGGAAAGGATGTGGAGAAACGGGAACCCTCTTGCACTGTCGGTGGGAATGCAAATTGGTGCAGTCACTCTGGAAAACAGTGTGGAGGTTTGCCCCAAAATTAAAAATAGACCTACCCTATGACCTAGCAATAACACTGCTAGAATTTACCCAAGGGATACAGGAGTGCTGATGCATAGGGGCACTTGTACCCCAATGTTTATAGCAGCACTCTCAACAATAGCCAAATTATGGAAAGAGCCTAAATGTCCATCAACTGATGAATGGATAAAGAAATTGTGGTTTATATACACAATGGAGTACTACGTGGCAATGAGAAAGAATGAAATATGGCCCTTTGTAGCAACATGGATGGAACTGGAGAGTGTGATGCTAAGTGAAATAAGCCATACAGAAAAAGACAGATACCATATGTTTTCACTCTTATGTGGATCTGAGAAACTCAACAGAAACCCCTGGGGGAGGGGAAGCTAAAAAAAAGGAGGTTAGAGTAGGAGAGAGCGAAAGCATAAGAGACTCTTAAAAACTGAGAACAAACAGGGTTGATTGAGGGTGGGAGGGAGGGGAGGGTGGGTGATGGGTATTGAGGAGGGCATCTTTTGGGATGAGCACTGGGTGTTGTATGGAAACCAATTTGACAATAAATTTCATATTTTGAAAAATTGTATACATTATATGTATTACATACCATATACCATATAATATCATGTAATTACATATAATTGTATACTGTTAAAATCACATATTATTAATATATTATTAATATACAAAATATAATATCAATATTAATATATTGATGTGATGTTATTAATATATGCAAGTTTTATAAAATATGTGTTATATAACATTTAATAATTATACATAATATATATATATATATACATATATATATATATATATATATCTTTAGCCACTGTGTTTGTCAGAGTAGGCTAAGTGCCAAAACAAGCAACCTCATAAATTAAGAGGCCAAACATAATAAAAATTTATTTCATTTCCTGATTACATAATGGTCCATCACAGATGTTCTTGGTTGAGTAGCTGCCTTCAAATTGTCATTTTGTGTCTTGGGCTATATCCTTTTACATTCTTCCAATCTTCAACTTTGGGAAGTTCTTCATTTAATGGTCAAACAACCTGAATCCCCAGTAGGAGGACTGTGAATTGAGACTTTCACCAATAAATGTATAAGAAATATCGAGTTGGATCAAGAGACAAGGCTCCAGTTTCATATTTGTGAGGGATGTACCATGGAAATACTGGTGTCACTTGATTGGGACCATTCTATCTCCATAGCTCCTGTTGTCCTATTCCCAATCGCCCTTCGACGTCCCACTAGCCTTTCTCAGGAATCTCCCCTGCTTATCCCATGAGAAAGAATCATCTGTCCTTCGTTCTTCCTTTCATCTTGAAAATACTGTTGCATTGGGCTGTTTTCCTCATTAGCTAAGAGTAAATAAAATTCCGTTTAAAACTTATTAATATTCTTAAAGAGTAAGCCCAAGGGAGTTACACATAATGTTAACATACTCATTATATTAACAGGTGTTACACTTCTTTCTTGTGAAAATTAGCCCTGGTATTCCTGTACTGAAAATGAGATGGTATCTTTATGAGAATATTCTCATTACATAGGGTCTCCACATTAGATGCAAATGCTTTTTAATTTTTTTTAAGTTTATTTATTTATTTTGAGAGAGAGGGAGACAGAGTGTGTGGGTGCAAATGAAGGAGGAGCAGAGAGAGAGGAAGAGAGAAAATCCTAAGCAGGCTCCACATTGTCAGTGAGACACAGGGCTCAAAGCCACAAACTATGAGATCATGACCTGAGCAGAAATCAAAAGTTGGACACTTAAATGGACTGCATTAACTAGATGCCTCAGATGCAAATGCTTTTTAATAATTGCAATGGATGACCCCTTTTCACCACCTACAAATCTTATCTTGTCCTTCTGCATTTCTGCCTTAATAGAAAGGGGAAGGGAATCTCCACTCATTTTGCTGTACTAACAGAAAAACTGAAAACAGATCTCTGCACAGTTGTACAACCACGTGCTAAGATAAAACGTGTAGAGGATAGAGGTTGGAACATTGATAATGCCTTGATATTCTACCAGATAAATGCCTACTGTATCTTTATTTAAAAAAAATACTCTCCTTTTTAAGAACATTTTTAGGTTCACAATAAATTGAGAGGCGGGTGCAGAAATTTTTCATATACCTGCTGTTCCCACACAAAAATAGCCTTCCCCCATTGTTAACTTCATTGGCAAAATGGTAATTGCTTACCAAGAATAAACCTATGTTGACACATTACAATCACTCAAAATCCATAGTTTTCCTAAGGGTTCACTCTTAGTGTTGTATGTTGAGTGGGTTTGGACAAATGCATAATGACTATATCCACCGTTATAATATTCTACAGAGAATTTTCACTGCCTTAATAATCTTCTGTGCAATGGCTATTCATCTCCTGCTAACTCCCCACCCCTGGAAATTACTGAGCTTCTTGTCTCCATAGTTTTGCCTTTCCAGAATGTTATATAGTTGGAATCATACAATATACCGCCCTATTAGATTGGTTTCTTTCAATTAGTAATGTGCAATTTTTTCTTCCATGTCTTCCTGGCTTGACAGCTCATTTCTTCTGATTGCCAAATAATATTCCATTGTTTAGGTATACCACAGTTTATTTACCAATTCACTTACTGAAGGACATCTTGGTTGCTTCCAAGTTCTGGCAATTATGAATAAAGCTGTATAAATATCCATGTACAGATTTTTGTATGGATGTGAATTTTCAACTCCTTTGGATAAATACCAAGGAGTGTGGATGTTGGATCATAGGTTTGACTATGTCTAGTTTTATCAGAAACCACTGAACTGTTTTCCAAAGTGACTATACCAGTTTGCATTTCCACTAACAATGTATGTAAGTCCCTGGTGCTTCACATCCTCACCAGCATTTGGTGTTGTTAGTGTTATGGATTTTGACCATTTGAATAAGTTTGTGGTGGTATCTCATTGTTGTTTTATTTGCATTTCCTTGATGACATAAGATGTGGAGCATTTTTTTCATATGCTGATTTGCTATCTGTCTATCCTCTTTGATAAGGCATCTTTTAAAGTCTTTGACCCATTATGTAGGAAAAACTTCTGCTCCTCTGTGTTTTTCCTTTACTACTCACTCAGAAGACTTGACTTCTGACATTTCTGTCACCAAATGTGTGGCTTTTTTCCTCCCACCAAGCAATTATCTAGAACACCAGCTGGGTGTCCTATAATTCAATTCAATTCTGACACTATCTACCTGGTATAGCATCAGATTCCACAAGTTGAGAGCTCAATTCCACAAGACTGTCCCCCACTCCCAACTTCAGATGTGAATTGAAACCCTAGGTTCTCACCTGTATTTCTGACAGACTGGCTATAAATAGGGACTCTAATGTCCCATTTCTTGGGTTAAGTATTTTGTTAGAATGGCTCACAGAACTCAGGGAAAACTTTACTTATGACTTCTGGTTTATTATGTAATAAAGGATATGATAAAGGACACAGAAGAACATCCAGGCGGAAAAGACACATGTTCATGTGAATATCCATAAAATAACTTGTTGAGATTTTTGACTGATACTGCACTGAATCTATCAATCAAGTTGGGAAGAATTGATATCTTGACAATATTGAATCTCCTTATCCATGAACATGGAATGTCGCCTCATTTATTTAGTTCTTATTTTATTTCATTTATGAGAGTTTTGTAATTTTCTTCCTATCAATGCATGTCTTTAAAAACTAAAATTTGATTGCGAAGTAATACATTTTATGATACAAATACAAATAAAAGCATGACTTTTGAATTGTTCACTTACATGCAATTTTTTTTCAAAAAGCTTGTAATTTAACCTTCTAGGGAACAATTTAAAAGATAATTCAGAAACAGCTATAATCCTTTTAATCAGTCTCATTTGCCTGCCTCAAAGTATCAAATGAATGTTAAGAGAAACATGGTGTGGTAGTGGTGGTAGCAGTAGAGGTAGTACAAGAATCTTTGGATTATTTGAAAGTTACAAATGCAGTAGTTTTAATGTAATGATGGAACATTTCAAAATGGCTGTAGATACAAGATCCTTAAGCAGCTCAAACACAGAGAACAATTACCAAAAGACCAGCATTTCTAGGGTGGCATTCTTTCAAATATAAAATGATATTCAATTTGATAGCCAATACGTATTTCTCACACAACACACAAACTAGGTGTTTATAGTACTGTTGTTGCTCTTTATCAAAACATTTTCCGAGTGACACATTTTCACAAAGTGTCACAAAGTGAAATGCAGATTAAGCCCACGTGGTTCATATTAGTAATCATAGCTCATAAAACATTCACATTTCATTTCCTAATGAACAATCTTTATAAACTCTCAATTCTCTCATGACAAGATTTGAATACTTTTATTTATCTCGGCCTGAACATTTTAACTTTTTGTTACCAAATGGTTTAATTGCTTTAAATATGATTGGCAGTTTCCATTGTTAGTGTAGCTTATTTACATGATTTTTATATGATAGAAGGAAAGAGACCCTTGAAGAAATAACAAGTGTTATTTTAAGTGGCTTTTAAAAAATTAATAGCTCTTTATGTCTGCATAATGTTCTTTCTTACTAACAAATTGAGGAAAACAGCTAACATTACTGAGATCATCTTACTACACTAGAATTTTTATTCGTATTTCTAGTCTTACTATTTAAGAAACTTAGTATGTAGGAATACGTCTTTAATGTATGTGTATAATTTTAGAAATAAAATTATACACAGAATGATTGTAATAATGTTTTCATATAATTGCTTCATTAATTTCTTTTGCTCATTTTATAGTAATCTGTTTCTAATATGTACAGAATAACAGAAGCAGAAAGAGAATAAGTGACTGACTTTTACCAGATAATTGTCATAGAGTCAAGACTAGGGCATACATTACTCTTCTAATTTTAGTTTGCACTATAGTCTTCACGAAATTAATAGGATAATGGATCATTGTGTTTTAATTGCCATGTTCACCTTAATTTGAATTATCAGGAAATTTTTCTAATTATTTTTTTTCAGAATTTTCCCTTTTTTAAGTTTTTATTTAAATTTCAGTTAGCTAATATACAGTGTAATATTAGTTTCCGTTGTACAATATAGTGATTCAACACTTCCGTACAGCATCCGGTGCTCACTACAAGTGCACTTCTTAATCCTCATCACCTATTTAAGCTACCCCCTCCCCCCCACCTCCCCACTGGTAACCATCAGTTCGGTCTCTATAGTTAAGAGTCTGTTTCTTGGTTTGCCTCCCTTTTTCTCTTTTTTCCCTTTGATCATTTTTGTTTGTTTGTTTCTTAAACTCCACATATGCATGAAATCTTATGGCATTCATCTTTCTCTGATTTACTTAACTTAGCATAATACTTTCTAGCTCCAGCCATGTTGTTGCAAATGAAAATATTTCATTCTTTTTTATGGCTGAATATATATATATATACACACACACACATACACACACACACACACACACACACACACACACACACTTCTTCTTTATTCTTTCAACAGTCCATGAACACCCAGGCTGTTTCCACAATTAAGCTTTGGTAGATAATGTTGCTATCAACCCATAATTATACGGACAGTTAATTTTTGGCAAAGTAGGAAAGAATACCCAATAGGAAAGATAGTTTCTTCATCAAATGGTATTGGGAAAACTGGAGAGAAACATACAAAAGAATGAAACTGGGCCACTTTCTTATACCATACACAAAAATAAATCCAAAATGGATTAAAGATCTAAATGTGAGACTTGAAACCATAAAAATCTGAGAGGAGAACACAGGAAGTAACCTTTCTGACATCAGCCATAACAACTTCTTTCTAGATATGTTTGTTTTATACTTTTACTCCTGTTTTCCTTTGGGTTACACATCTGAAATTTTTAGCAGTATGCCCTAAAATTTCATTCTATATAATCAAAGGCCTGAGTTTATAAATAAGGCCACATTGGTGTCTTTTGAATCTGTTGTCTCCTTTGACATAAGAACTAACTTTTGTACTTAAAGCCTTCAAAATATTTCAGACAAATTGTCACGATGACTTCCTAACAGGTCTTCTTACCTTCATAATTCTACTGAAAATACTCAGTCTGAAATATCTTTTTAAAATGTCTATTTTATTATCTAATTATGTCACTCCTTTACACACAATATCTTTTTTTTTCTTATTTCTTTTCTGCTTCTGCTTTTCTAAACCACATTGCCTACATTTACTAACCTCACTTACTACATATCTGACATATCAAATCTGTGGCAGTCCCCTAACAATTTGAGATGTTCCACATCTACGTTTATTGATCTCTGTGCCTAGAACACTTCATCTGTTTGGTGATCTAGTTGTTGCTTATTGAAGATCAGTTGAATGATCTCCTCCACAGGTAAACTGTACTTTCTTTGAGCCATCTTTGCAAACATATACCTCTGAATTTTCTAAAGGATTACAAATGGAGTGTTTACATTTGTTTCATTGGTCCATAGTCATACAACTTGACACAAGGTAGGTGCTTTATAAACATTTGGTAAACATGAATATTGCTGGAACAGCATTTAAGTCTGTAGGTTGGAATTTGGTATACTCTTAAATCAGCCCTGGCTTTTTCACAAAAATCACATTTTAAGAGTAAGTCACATTTACTTTGGGGCACCTGGATGGCTCAGTCGTATAAGCATCTGACTTTGGCTCAGGTCATGATCTCACAGTTGGTGAGTTCAAGCCCTGTGTCAGGCTCTGTGCTGATAGCTCACAGCCTGGAGCCCGCTTCAGATTCTGTGTCTCCCTCTCTTTCTCTGCCCATCTCTCACTTACGCTGTATATGTCCCTCTCAAAAATAAACATTAAAAAAATCAGAGTAAGTCATACTTCGAAACTAATAAGTTACTGAAGTTAAAACTTGTTTCTTTAAAAGTTTATTTTGTGTGTGTATGAGAGAGAGAGAGAGAGAGAGAGAGAGCAAGCACATGAGCAGGGAAGGGCAGAGAGGGAGAGAGAAAATCCCAAGCAGGCCTGGTGCTATCAATGCAGAGCCTTGGCTGGGGGCTCAATCCCACAAACTGAGATCATGACCTTAGTCAAAATCAAGAGTCGCAGGCTTAACCACCTGAGCCACCCAGGCTCCGCAAAGTTGTTGTTGTTTTTTAACATTGATACTGATTCAGAGAGGGCAAATAAGATTCCAGAAAAGTTCTTAATGAATATTCATGCAAGATCTCTGATTTCAAAACATAAAAAAGGAGGAGAAATAACAATAAAATCCCAATATACTAAAATTTGATTATATACACTTTGTATTATTCAAGTAATGTTTATGATTTTGGGCTTCTGTTCGAATTTAATTTCATGTTTTCTGGCAAAAATATGCATCTATAATAACAGCTGTGCTCTTCAAATGTAAGTACTATTTTTCTGTATTTTGAACCTGGCATTGGTATCTGTATGAAGTAGAGGATTTGGAAAACATATTTGAATTTGTCTATTAAAATCAACAATGATATGTTCCGTAGGTGTGGCTTATCGAGTAGAAGTATTTACATGTCTATGAGGTCAGATGTACATTAAGGCTGTTTTGTTTTTGGGTAAATTGAATTCTCTATCTGATGTAGTTTTAGAATAATAGCCTAAGTATTAAATTATACATATGTCTCACAGAAATTTTAGTGTCTATGGTTTAATTAATGCCTTTACTATTTATTTTAGTGTTTTTAGCACCAACCAGGAGAACAAGGTAAATAAAAATGTCTTTCCGATTTCTTGGATGAAGCTTTTGCATTGGCATTTGCTGTTTCTTCAGGAGGACAGGGGACTGCATATTCAGTAAAAGGGGTGTCACCAGGCATATTTTTTAGTTATTCACTTCACTATTTGAGAACATATCTGTAAGAGGAAAGTAAGGAGGGAGGCTTCTTTAATGCATTTTCTACTCATTCTTATTCTCTCTCTGTGGGTCTCTTATAAATATCAGTGCAGTACTTTTCTTCCTGTTTTGTTGTGAGTCATTAAAACACTATCAGGTTTTAAAGTAATGCTTTCCTATGTCCACAGATTAAGGGATGCAAATGTGAAGCTAACAATACGTGAACAGATTTATTAGGAAAGGTAATAAGCTGCAGATATTACTCATTGTGTATGTTCTTGTTTAAGGAGTAAAAATCCAAAGGATGACAGCAGAAATATCTGAATGTTGAACTGAAAAGCCATCTGTAAATATTTGAAATCATGCAGAAACACAAAGTAATCACTGAGAAAAAAGTTTTACAGATATTCCAGTGAAATCAACTGGTGACTTTATCTTAGAAAAAATTAGTACTTCATGTACCATCATACTACAGACAAGATTGCTCTTTATCTATTCAGTGGGTCTGCTCTATTTCTGAAAATAAAAAAAAATAATAAATGTATTTCATCCAGAAGAAGACAGGACCAGCCACCCTGTACTTTGGCCTTATGTTTACTAACCTAAGGAGCATCTGCACCTACCAGCAGGTGCTCGGCAGTTTCCTGGGGCGTAGGGCCAGTGTGTTTCTGCACTCACCCTGGAAACCATCCAGTGGAGCTCATGTGGCAAATGATGCATGGAAATAGGAGGAAAAACATCTCCCATACTGTAAGCCTTCTGTTATCTTAAACAACATACATTAAAAGAGAAAGAGATATCTCTATTTCTTGTTGTTTTCCTTTATTCTTACTTCAGAATCTTAGTTTGAACTTCAGAATAGATAGTTGCATTATGTCTGCTAGGATAAGAAAATCTATTTGAAAGGATGTTCAAATAAATTAGAAAAGAAGAAAGACGTTCAGGGAACCTAGATAAAAGGGCAACTCTGATCACCAGGTAGAGGTTATCTTGCTGAGAAAATGAGACATGATTTTCTTGTTTTGTTTTGTGTTTTCCATCTCTAGGACCACAGATCCTTAAAAAGACTCCTTTGCATTTGAGACCAGATGTCTGATGCCCAGACTGACATGAATGACTAGTTATTTCTTAATGTTCAGAATTTACAAAATTTAACACTTTTTTTAATTGAAAAATTTTACTTTTTAAAAGAAACTACTAATTACAATTGCTTAAGAGGTCATTGTACTGTTGAGAAGAAAAATTAGTTCTGTTTGGAAAAGAACAGTGTGGAGATAGGTGTCCAATCCTAAGACTGAGTAGGTTATGAAAATATTAGAATTTAAGAAATATACTATCATTTTATTTTTGAGATTTTACATTACTCTTCTTATTTAAAATATTTTGGGGGCACCTGGGAGGCTCAGTCAGTTAAACATCCAACTTCAGTTCAGGTCATGATCTCACGGTTCGTGGGTTCGAGCCTGCTGTTGGGCTTTGTGCTGACAACTCAGAGCCTGGACCCTGCTTCTGATTCTGTGTCTCCCTCTCTCTCTGTCTCTTTCCCCCTCATGTTCTGTCTCTTTCTCTCAAAAATAAATAAACATTAAAAAAATTAAAAAAAATCTTTTGAAAGTCCTTAATGAAGCAAGCATAGTCAACATGGTCTTTTAATACTTATTTTTAAGGAGTTCATATTATTAAAAACCAGACATAAAGGTCTAAAAGATATATCTACATAAAATATATAATGCAATTTTATAATTTTTTTTGAAGGGGTGGAGTAAAGAAAGTCCATACAGCCCCATACTACCACAGCTAGATTAATGAAAATGAGGTCCTATTGTCAAAAATATGGGGATGTGAAAACACTGGTAGCTTTGAAGGAGAAACAAAGAATGAATGAATTAAAGAGCTCCAGGAGTTTTCACAGAAATAACAATTATCTATTAAGTTCTTAGCAAATGGTCAATGCTGTTAATCTTAACTCCATGGAAACTAGCAGTAGCAGCAACAAGGAACAGTATTTATTACATGCTTCCTGGTTGCCAACCCCTCTGTTAAATACTCTTTAACAATATGTGGTGGGGTAGACTCCAGGTTGATGCTTACTGACTTAAAAGTCCATGTGTTAATCCCTAAAGTGCCCCATGAGATTAAGTAAAATATAAATCTTGGATCTTCTTGTGGTGGAGATAACCCCAAAATTCACAACAGTAAATAATGAGATACAGGTCTTTATATGACAGTCTATACAGTGGGATAAAGGGAAGAAGGAAGTCACTAGACTGATCAGGAAAAGCTTTTTGGTGGATGTTTTGGGTTGACCACTGAAAATGCATGGCATCTACTTGCTGGTGTTAAAGATGATGGGGGTGGTGGGAAAAGAGAATTCCAATTTAGAAAAATACATGAAACAAGACATAGAACATAGTACATTCATAAGACTGCATTTGATTAAAGTGTATTAGCAGAATTCAACTCAATTCAAAATTGCTTGAGGCCACCCTCCCCACTCCTTCTATAGCCCAACCCAACAAATACTTTTGCAGAAATTGCTATGTTGTGAAATAAATTGCTGGTGGAAACAAACTGAGGAGAGTAAGCTATTTGGAGCTTATTCTTGAAAATGACTCATTCAACTCTGTATGATTTTATTTTATCAGTCTAAAATGATTAGCTACATGACTTGAATAGCTAAGCACATTCAAAGAATAAAAATGTGTATCTGGGAAATAATGGCAAAATGAAGTGGGCAATAGGACAAAGATGTGGGCATTTTCAGTAAGTTTTTCCTTGATGCAAAACATTTTTCCTGGAGTGACAACTCTTGATTTGGTGCAATGCTCTGTCCCCTTCACTTGCTTCAGCAGAGGTGAAGAGGAAAATGCCAGACAATGTTATGAAAAGGAGACTAATTCAGTGAAGAACAGTTCAATGCAGGACAAGATTAAAATTTCAGGTTCATCTGTGAGACATTAAGTAACTCATTTGTCTCACTGTAGAAATCCTAAAAATAGATAGACTGATCCATCTCTACTTTTTTTAATTTCATGAAACCAAATTTTTTAAAAAGTTATTTTTAGGTCCATGAAGTCAGAATAGAAAAAAAAAATATTACCTAGGTTTTTCAGATTAAATAACTTGTTCTAGAGCAATGGAGTAAATATTTGATTGAAAAACACTTTGGGTGTGGACATAAGGTTGACATTCCTTCATTTTTTTCCAAGAAAGAATAAATAATAAAAGAAAAACACTTGGACTCTTCCTTCCCATATTTTTTTCAGCATAATGTAAAGTACATGATCTGGGACACCTGGGTGGCTCAGTCAGTTAATCGTCTAACTCTTGATTTTGGCTCAGGTCATGATCTCATGGTTCATGAGTTTGAGCCCCATAGAACATCTGTGTTCTGCTTGGCATGCTCTCTCTCCCCTCTCTTTCTGCCCCACTTATGTTCTGTCAAAATAAGTAAGCTTAAAAAAATTTAAATAATGTCAAGTACCTGATCTTACAATAAAGGGTTGTGACTTAAGTTGCATATATTAAGTTGCATAAACTTGCTACACTTTTCTTATTTCTATTGTCTCCTGATGGAAAAGCAAAAGGTTAACAGTGACTGACTCTGGTCAGTGGATGGGTCTGGGAACACCTGATCTCAGCCAATGGTTTGAACACATTTTGCAATCTTACTAATCATGAAACAAAATATTTTAAGTAGGACACAATATGAAAATAGCTTTATTTTATTTCCTCCAGAGTCTTCAAACTCACTTTCCTAAATTTCTCTTCCTTATTCTTTGTGAACATGTGAAACATATTCCCTAAATTTTCTATTCATTTTCAGGGCTTAGAGCAGTTTTATTTCAGTTATTTAAAAGTCCTAACAAGTTTGAATCAAAACTTTAACCTCTCATGCAATTCACATTTAATACCCTTTGTTACTCAGGTCATCCATAGGCTTCTCAGATCAACAATAGGAAAGGGGACATGGTCTGTTTTTTCATCTCCTTATTATCTTACTTTTCTACTCCTTTTGCTATTTCTAGCTTTTATGGGATCCAGGGCAGGGACAGAGTAAGGGTGAATAAGACAGGAAAGTCAAATTCCTCTTTCCTTGGTGCTAATATAATCTAGCACTATATGGTGCATGACCAAATTCTGGCTGTCTCTTGCATGAGACTCTTTTGTGTAATTTTGAGACCCTTTCTTTGGGGACTGCTGCACTGAACTATTACTTGCTATCCGTAATACTCTATTCAAAAACCTCTTTACATTCTCCCAAACTCATGCCCTCCAACACTAGCCCTCCAGTCTTTCTACTAGAATACCTGGGCCTGGAAAGCAGATATTCTGGGTCAACTCTCTAGGAGATAAATATACATATCAAAGAGCAAAGGCAACTGAAATTCAGGTATTGTTGCCCTAATAAATCCTGGAAGCACAGGTCACATTCATTACTCTCCTCTTTCCTTGTTCTGTTCCATAAGCAGTCACAACCAACTGCTCAACTTGAGAATTCAGAGGGGAGTCAAATCCAAATCCTTATGTCCAACCCAAATAGAGGACAATACCACATTTACCAAATATTCTTTCATTGTGCTTAGTGATGTGCCATGACAGGGTTAGATATTTTTTAAAGACTAGCAAATGTCCAGCAAGAAATAAAATCCTGGTCTGTCCTCTGGAAACCAACCCAATGCCACCACCTGGGTCACAGTCTCATCAAATTCCCTTGATGCTCACTTGCCTTGAGGTATGTAAGAGAATATGGCCCCGCACTCTCTACTCCCACTAATTGCTACAAAGAATAATGTTTTTTCCTCCTCAATGAATCGCAGGCCTTCTAGCCTGCATAGTGGTAGCTGGGCTATTTTTTTTTTTTAATGTTTATTTATTTTTGAGACAGAGAGAGACAGAGCATGAACGGGGGAGGGGTAGAGAGAGAGGGAGACACAGAATTGGAAGCAGGCTCCAGGCTCTGAGCTGTCAGCCCAGAGCCCGACGCGGGGCCCGAACTCACGGACTGCGAGATCGTGACCTGAGCTGAAGACACGCTTAACAGACTGAGCCACCCAGGTGCCCCTAGCTGGGCTATTTTTGATAACTGTTTAGTAAACCTTGAAGAAGTGTGTGGACTAAAAACTCATTGTCCATGCTGGTAAGAATTGCTGCCTCAGACAAAAATCTCCATGACAGTTGAAAATATCCTATCCAAGCTTACCAAGATGTATTTATACTTTTGCCAAGTCATGTTTGAATATTGTGAAAACCATTGATCTAGAGAAACCAGAGTTGTAGATGCTAGAGATTTCTTTTATAAGTTAGGGTTAATTGTAAAGCCTTTATTACTTAAAGAAATTATAGTGAATGGCCCAGCTTTGCTTGATTTCAGAACGGGCATACATAAGAACAATATTCTTCTGTCTTCTACTTGGAAACTCTAATCTACAAAACCAGTTCTGTGTGACAATGTTCCCAAGCACAATCGTCAGGCTTAATTTGAAAGTATGGTATGTGCTTCCCAACAGAGATTTTAAAATCACTGCTACTGAATTCTCAAGAAATTGCTATATGAAATTTTTCTTAATGCTTCTCAGTGACAGCTCCCTTAAACCCATGTCTCTGGCAAAATGAATGGCTTGTTTATAGTCCTTATAGTATCATTTCCATTTTACAATTCAATATAGCCAAAATTAATATGTATATTTTTTACTTTTTAATTTTTATTTATTTTTGAGAGAGAGAGAGAGAGAACTGAGGAGAGGCAAGAGAAGGGGACAGAGCATGTGAAGTGGGCTCTGTGCTGACAGCAGTGAGCCCAATGTGAGACTTGAAGCACAAACAATGAGATCATAACCTGAGCCAAAGTCTGATGATCAACTGACTGAGCCACTCAGGTACCCCCCAAAATAATATTTTGATACTCCATGATTGTGTGATAGTGTGTGTGATTGTGTATATATGAGTTGTTCAGTAGCCTTCACAATCTCTAATCTCCTTTAATTACCAAACACAATATATTGGAGTTGATCTCAATATGTGCATCAAACTTAATGAAAAACAGAGCATTGAGAAAGCAGATAAATGGCTACAGCTTCTACCTTGGCTCTTGCTTTACACGTTCATCCAGTTCATTGGTTCAACATAGGGTTTAGGAGGTTCATGACAGCTGGTGACTTATTATTGATGGTAGCAGAGACTATGATATATCAACATTTATCTATTGGGGATGTTACAGAGACCAAAAACTAATGTCACACCATATAAAATGTTTCCATTTTAAGCTGATATATTTGTAATTGTCTTTCATGTAAAGGGCGTTTAAAAAAAATGAGGAGCTTTATTTTTATGATAGGGTTTAATACATGAAAATGTTCACTTGAAAAATAAAGCAAAATGAAGCCACTATTTTTTTCTTTCACACCATTTTTTAGAAACATGTGATATATTTATTTTTAGATGACCTGAATAACTTGGGGGTCACAAAACAATAACTTTTAAACAAGATAGAATCATTATATACTAAAATGTCAACTGTGTAAACTATTAGTATGAATAGTTCAGAATCTAAACTTAATATCTTAAAATTACACTATTATTGCAGCAAAGATGTTCATTTTACTTAGAACCCAAAATTAGATTGCAGAATCATTTGATGGCAGATGGAAAAAAAAACCTTGACATCTGTCTCTACTTTTTTTTTCTACTAAGATACTATTAATTTATCTAAAATTTCAAATTGTTCAGAGAACTTTTCTCATTTTGTTTTCAGTAGGTTGATGCAAAGTTTGTAGGAAACAAGGATAAGCTGTCATTTTTTAGTTGTGGAATTATATTGAGTTAAGATTTTGTCTTCCTACCTCTCAGTATACTTCTTTTTCCTATGCTACTTAAGCTGTAAAAAATAGTTGATCTCATAGCTATTCACCAAATTATATGGAATACAGTTTCACTCTAGCCAAGTACCTAATACATGGTGAAAACCGCATTACGTATTTGGGGGAAGAATTAGCTTTTTTCCATCCCAAACTTAAGGAAATTGGAAAACACCAAAACCCAAGGGGGGATTCTTACTACAAAAATGTTTGCAATGCCAAAATAAAACTTTAAAACATGGAAAAAAAATAGAAAGTAAGCATGTTTCAACAATGGCTATTATTCACATTATTTTACTAATTACTATGTTTTTAGATAACAGATTTCATATATATCCCCTTTTATGTAATTCAGAAAATAAGGCAAAATAAGTATAGAAATGCTATTCTTAATATATAGCAAGAGGCAAAGAAGAAAACCTATAGAATGTAGCAGTGATTATTTGAAAAACATTTCTGTGTTATCTAGGGAAAAATGTGCTATTCCATGTATATCTGAAAATAGCAATTTAGTATCATCAAATATTATATATTTGTTTATATTTAATTTCTATCCAAAATGTATTTAGATTTATTTATAATAAAAGATATATTTAAAATGAAGATGTTTAAATATATATATAGACTGAGCAAACCAAGGCTACACAAAAAGAGAAGGAATAAAACATACATACCATAAGAGGATAATGTTATTAGTCTGACTTATATTACCTTAGGCTGTCACCATCCCTCTTAGTAGAGTCTCCCTTAAAGAACTTCTATCTTATCAGAATAGAAGAACACACAAGCTCTTCTAGATAGAGTATAGCTTCCTTTGCACTAAGTTTACATGGGACCTCATATAAGTAACATTGAGTGATGACATATCAAAAACTATCATAAAATATTTGTATGTCAAGTACAGAATATATTTGTGTTGCTCCTTATAATGCTTATTGATAATGCCTATGCCATAGTATTATTAATATACAGTTGTAACTCACAGCCAACTTTCCCTTATAATTATGCTCATTGAGAGGCAAGTGTTTTAACAGGTTTGCTATATGCTTATATGAACTTGTAAAAAAGAACAGTGATTATGTAATGAATTTTGCTGCCTTATTACTTTTTTCACTTGGGTATATGTGTTTAACACCTCTGGTTGCAAGATAAAGAAACCCATTCATGCTACTGATAGTTTCTGGTTTATATTATTACATGGTTTAGATCTTGGGTCTGTTTTAATGCTTGTCACTTCCAGTGTCTTGCTTTCAAAGAATTTGGTATGGAGCCTCTTGCATTGCTGCTATTGCTTCTGTAACTGGGCATCCTGATCTTTAGAATAACAAGTTGGTGTAGATGGAGTGAAGGAAGCACTTTCCTCTGAGTTTATGCCAAAGCCTCTGTTCTACCATTAAGATGATTATTTTATGTTGGCATAGGTTTCTGTTATTTTTTTAAAGTGTATTTATTTATCTTGAGAGAGATAGAGGCAGGGCAAGTGGGGGAAGGGCAGAGAGAAAGAATCCCAAGCAGGATCCCTGATGCCAGCCCAGAGCCTGACATGGGGCTCTAACTCATGAAACTTTGAGATCATGACCTGAGTCTAAACCAAGAGTCAGATGCTTAACCAACTGAACTACCTAAGCACCCCCTTGTATGCATAGTTTTAGGTCATGGTGTCTCTGATACCTTTCAATTTTAGCTTTCTTAGGACCTTATATTTTTAGTGCTTTTTTTTTCAGGTTTCCCTAAAATAATTTGGACTAGATAAATTAATTTTGATTCTGTTTTTATATCATATCATGCTTTCAGTTGTTGAAGAGCCTATGGCTTCCCCTGTCTAGGGATACTTGTCTCATCTCCTCAGTAAAGGGGTTGTAGCTGGTATAATGTGTTCTACTGCTCATAGTTTAGATAACCCAGTAACTAAGATGATTAGGATATTTTAAAGATGTTTGGATTCAAGGCTTCAGCCCTTGATGCCATTGAGACATTCTTTTATTTTTCCCTCTTTGAATCTTTTCTGTACTTCCTGTAGCTACTTTCACATATCTATCTTCCTAACTGCCTATAACCTTTTATCTGTCCAGTTCTTCTATTTTTCCTATCTTCCATTCATTCAGGTGCCATCCTTTATCTTAGAAATTTGTTCATATTTAGCCAATCCAAAATCAACAAAAAGAATGGTTCATAATCATTTGTTTCTATGATGAACTTAAGATTTTGGAGAGTATAGATCCAAAACTGGGACTTGAGACTGACACACAGAGCTAACTGCTTGAATGCATGAAAGATCTCCAACAAGGAATGAGACCAACTGTTTATAAGAAGAACAATTTGCATGTGAGTTAATTTATTAGGTAAATTAGAAATTAAGAGAAAGGTGCTAAACTCTATTAGTTATCTGGAAAACTGGGATTATATGAGAATGTTTATTGACTAAGGGAGTAAAATGATTTAGATAAGGTAACTTATTACAAGATCAGACACATAAGATTTATAAATAAATTCAACATGTACAGATGTGGAATGTGGACAGAAAATCATGTCTCTCTGATGAAATACATGATTTATGAGCCAGGTAATAGTAGTATATTTTCATTAAAAAACTGAGCAAAGTATAGGAACGGAACTGATTTATATAGATTATATAAATAATATAATCTCTGTGCGTATAATTGTATTTAAGATCCTGTTATTTGGGGCTATTCCAACTGTACAGGATAACATACCAATTTAGATGCTATTTTTAAATTGGAATTTGGGACTAACGTAACTCTAGAGTTCATAATGATGGATGTGGCTAACTTTTGTCAGTCTGGATTCAGGATCTCAAATGATAACATCAGAATATAATTTCTTTCCATTTTGTTATTTGGCTTTTCTTTTTATCTCCTTCTTTTCAAATTAGCTCACCCCTTGAAAAGTCAGATATTGTCATCAAAAGTTTTGTTTTAATTTTTTAATGTAATTTATTGTCATTACCTAACATACAGTGTATACAGCGTGTTCTTGGCTTCTGTAGTAGATTCCCGTGATTCATCACTTACATACAACACCCAATGCTTATCCCAACAAGTGCCCTCCTCAATGCCCATCACCATTCCCATCAACTCTACATTTGTTCTCTGTATTTTAGAGTCTCTTATGGTTTGCCTTCCTCTCTGTTTGTTACTATTTTTTTTCCTTCCCTTTTCCCATGGTCTTCTGTTAGTTTCGCAAATTCCACATATGAATGAAAACATACAATATCTGTCTATGATATATGTTTATATATATTTCATAAGAAATACATGCTAAACAGTAGATAAGTAGCTATCATAAACATATCACAGTTGTTATACTAAAGTCAGCAATTGTTTTATTTTCATAATTATCTGATAAAAACAACCTGATGAAATCATGGATTTCATTGGTCATCATAGTGGTTAGTCAGTATTTCCTATTGCTTTATGGCAAATGAAATTATATGAAGAAAACTGAAGCTATCAGTTAAACTGAAGCTATTTAAATCACATTGTAATTAAGTATTGCAATGTCCCTTTGCTGAGTGAAGTGAAATGCTAGGTTTAACAGTTTCTGAATCCTTGTGTTTCTTACACATTTTCTTAGTAACAAGAGTGTATAATATTCTATTAAGTCAGAAACCGTTTTGTTCAGAAACAGAGAGATAGTGATTGACGACCCATTATGCTGTCCTTTCTTCCCCAAAGACATCACTATTTCTGTGGCTCTGAACTTGTGAAACAGAGATGACTCTACTGTCTTCATTCCCTTTCTTATACTTTTGGATTTAGTTATGCGTAGACAGAAGTTGTTGAGAGATTCTAAATGATTGCTTAGTCGGCAAACTCTCTATAGAGTTCCTGAAGTGTTGATATCTGTCATTCTATCATTCTATATACTGTCTTAATTTACTGCCCTTCAGAATATACACAGTAAGTAAACTACTAAAACAAACAAACAAACAAACAAACAAAAAACAAAACAAAACAAGACAAAAACAAGAAAAGAAAAAAGCAAACCCTTGAATTTGCACATGAGGTGGTTTGGGACAAAACCACTGGCCAGCATCTGCACTTTAAATGATATGTTCCTGAGCTTTACAACATGAACATATTGTAATGATGAACTTCTTTATGCTAAATCTATCAGGTGTTAGGAAAGGGAAGTCTCTTCTTTAGGGTTGTATATTCATTTTAAACATTAAATACCCTTTGCTTTTATTATATATCCCCTGACCCAGACATGTGTAGGATGAGCTCTGTCCAAGCCTGTCTGGTCAAGAGATGCTAAGTACAGCTTAAGAGTCCCAAGAACTTTGATGTTGAACATTTAGTGAAACACACGGTAGGAAATCATGGAAAGTGTGTACTCCCCATTTCAAGACAGATGATGTGGAGTGCTTCCCAGAACAGGTAGAGTCTAGCACTCCTCCTTTGTCCTGGCAATAACCAAAGTAAAAATAAATTTTACTTGATAAGAGCTGCTTATCCTCATAGCTCAAGGCCATGCAGTTTTAGGCTTTATAATGACAAATACAAATTTGATAGTTAGTGCATGTGAATTGGTTTTATTTATTAATTTTTTAATGCTTATTTATTATTGAGAGACAGACACAGAGTGTGAGCAGGGGAGGGGGCAGACACAGAATCCAAAGCAGGCCCGGCACGGGGCTCGAACTCACAAACTGTAAGATCATGACCTGAGCCAAAGTCAGTGGCCTAACCAACTGAGCCATCCAGGCGCCCCAAGTGCATGTGAATTTTAAGGCAGAGTTAGCTAGTAACATATGACTTGAGTGCATACACAATGCTTTTTATCATATGAATTTCTTAAAAAAAAAAAAAAAAAAAACCAGGAGTGAAGAATGAGCTTTTGACAGTGTATCTTCCAATAATTTAAGTCACTTGATGCAGTGTTTCTTGTTGCTAGTAATTAATCTTACCTCTTTCCACAAGAGAGAATTGAAGATGGATAGTTTCTCTCAATTTTCTGAGAGTTGTGTGGTCAAGTGCCTCTACTTTAAAGAGGCAACGAGACAGAAATGAGCTGAGAGAGGACTGGTACCTTGCTAATCTCTGAACACCTCCCTAGTAACTATTTTGGGACCTAGACTTGGGCAATAAACTCACATTGCACAGGATGTGATGCTCTCATGACCCTTAGGGAGGCCCACAGGTAGAAAGCATTTTGGGATTGGAATCACCTTTACACAATGATGCCGTTGCTATAGGCATATAATCCTGAACACAATTCTGTAGCGCTTTCTCCCCCATGCAAGGTGAGATGGACCCTCCAGTGGCAAAGCTTACACTGTTCCATATCTCTAGAGTAACAATAAGTAAAACTCACATAGATTTACCAAAATGTTCAGACTGACCCCGTGTATTACACGATAAGAACTAGTCTGACATATTTATATTGGTAATTATACCTCAGCCCTGCTAGAGCAGGCCTCAGAGTCTTTAACAATGACTCTAGGATTGATTTTCCTCTTTGCCTCTTCTAGAATTTAAGGATGACAGAAAGAACATTTCTGATTGCTTTTCTAGGAATTAAGGGACCAAAATATTGGACTGTCACAAGATCTATTAGGATTTTAAAATTTTTACTCAAATGTGTGTATATGTTTTCCTTTTTATTATTTTCTGAGCGGTGTATGGGAACTAACAATATTTCATCAAGTCTCTGATATTACAGAGATGAATTTGTGCCATGGTCTCTAGGTTAACCAGCATGAACTTGATTTTCTTGAGTTTTCTAGGAACTAAGGCCAGATGTTTGGAAGTAGCAGTGGTGAACCATCTCTGGAACTTCTTCCTTATGGATTACATCTTGAATATTTAGTTTTGGAGATGGGTTTAAGTCCTCTCTTGAGTTCTATTACCTTTGTGTTTGTGATAGCTGGAGGGGACATGACTGAGAAAAAGGAAAAGAAAGTAGCTAGAAATAAAATTATGTGACAGTAATCTTAACATCATGTATTTCTACTCAGTGATAGGTCTTCATAACGTGTCTATGTGAGCTAAATGCTAATAGAACTCTCTCTAAATCTGACCTGGAAACTTCAGGTGAAATAGATCTTCTTCCTATTCTTTCTTGACTATGGTATTACAGATTGTTTTTCAGTTTCAGGCTTGCTGCTTTATGGGATGGAATGTGCTATTAGACATTGTAGTAGTTGTTCTTATTTGAATATAGAGCCAGAAGGGGGCAATGTTAACCTTACATTTTTAAATCAGGGAAAGGTTTGTTTTTATTTGACCATGTATTTTTATTTGGAGATTTTGTGCTACACAGACTACTTTGTGTTATATAGATCTCAATCAATGTTTAGCATATTTGAAGATTCCAAATCTTAGTTATACACCCTTTTATTAGCTATCAAATAATAAAAATAGGAGAATAACACCAACATTCTTGTATTCTATTGGGAAATATTCTATGAAAAAATGTCTTCATTTTCAATGCACGTACTTGCTTTTGTATTGTGTTACACACAAATCAAGGGCAAAATTACATTGATTTAAAATAACAAAACAAAACACAAAGTTAGGCACAGCAAATGACACCATATTTGAGATGCATTTTATTCATGAAAGGTTCAGATGAATATAAAAAATGTGTATCACCCATGTATTTTTGGAGGCATGTAAATTTGGAAAACAATGCCGGTTGTCACAAATTTCCCTAGCATATAATTAGAGTCAATAACATGGATATCTAATTTGATGCTGATAATCTTCTATGCATTTACTGTTTTCTAAATTTACTCTAATGTCTTCCTTGCTCTTATATGTGGCTTCTATGTAATCACTTAGATTCTATTTAAAAAGAAAAGGATCTGAAAGAGAACTTCTTCACTGTCAATATCTGCCCTGTATTTATCCTTGAGACTGTCTTGTTCCAATTCTGCTAGCAAACACCTATCTCCTCACAAGGCTCTGATCTACTATTAAAACCATGTCCCATCTAAGATTTCTTACATAGAATGGGAGAAATGAAGGTTACTTAATTTTAATGGCAAGTTGGAAATATCAGTATGTGGCAATACCATGTGTGATTTGCTCACAGTTTCTGCACTTCCATGAAGTTCACTGTAGCTCAGCACAGGGATGCATCTGACAGAGGGAAGTCCTAAAATTCTTGCCCTCATCAAAATATCAAGAAGGAAGCCACAATTTCCTGAAAGAGTTGAGGCACCATACTTTGCTAGGCAGTAGCCATGGAAGGAAGGAAAGAAGATTATATATCATACTAAATATTATATTAGCAGAATTATTTTACCAAGGTTAATAACCAATACTCAGAAGGACTTTCCTGGTCAATGAATAAAAGAGGCTTTTATTATGACATATTCCCTTTTTCCATATGAATGATGCTGTATCTAATTTTAAATCTGTTTGCATTTATTATTTTGAACAATAATAACAATATGTAAAAGACACAGAAGTACCTTTTCACAACGGGAAAAGTAATTTCCCTTCCTCTCTTATCTTCCAACAGGGTGTTGGAAAATAGGCATTTGCTAATTAGCTGAATTTGAAAACATTAATATGTTTTAAAGACCTATTTTTTGGAGTTGTAAATTCACTGCAAAATGAAGAGAAAGACAGATATTTCCCATACATCACATATGCCCATGATGCATAGCCTCTCCCATCATCAGCATCCCCCATCAGATGGGTATATTTGTTACAACTGATTAACCTATATGAACACATTATCACCCAAAGTACATAGTTTACGTTAGAGTTCATTTTAATGTTGTACATCCTATGGGTTTGGACAAATGTATAATGATATATACCCTTTATTATGATATCATACAAAGTATTTTCACTGCCCTAAAATTCCTCTGTGCTCTGCCTGTTCATCCCTCATTTTCTCTAATTGCTGACAACTACTGATCTATTTATTGTCTCCATAGTTTCACCTTTCCTAGAATGTGTCAAATAGTAAGAATCATATGGTTTGTAGACTTTCAGATTAGCTTCTTTCACTTAGCAATATGCATTTACGCTTCCTCCATGTCTTTTCATGGCTTGATAGTTCCCTTCATTCTGAATAATATTCCATTGTTTGGATGTAGCACAGTTTACTATCCATTCACCTACTAATGGACATATTGGTTGCTTCCAAGATTGGGCAATTATGAATAGAGCTGCTATAAGCATCTTTATGCAGATGTTTGTATGAACATGTTTTCAGTTCCTTTGAGTAAATAGCAAGGGGTGCAATTGCTGAATTAAATGGTAAATATGTGTTTAATTTTCCAAGAAACTGCTAAACTGTATTCCAAAATGGCTATACCATTTTGCATGCCCACTAGCAATGAATAAGCATACATATTGCTGTGCATCCTTGTCAGCATTTGGTGGTATCAGTGTTCTGGATTTTGACCAATATAATAGGTGTGTAGTAGTGTCTCATTTTAATATGTATTACTCTGACAACAGATGATGAAGAATACCTTTCCTTATGCTTAATTTAGATTTGTATCTTTTTATTGGGGCATCTGTTAGGGTCTTTAGCCCATTTTAAAATTGCACTGTTTTCTTATTGTGGGGTTTTAGGAGTTTTTTTGTATAATTTGGATACAGCCATTTATCAGATGTGTCTTTTACAAATATATTCTCCTCATCTGTGGCATACCTTCTCATTCTCTTGATGTTTTCTATTGCAGAGCAAAAATTACAAATTTTAATAAGGTCTAGCTTATCAACTCTTTCTTTAATGAATCTTGTCTTTGATGTTTTATTTAAAAACTTATTACCTGGGGCGCCTGGGTGGCTCAGTCAGATGAGCGTCCGACTTCAGCTTGGGTCATGATCTCAGAGTCTGTGAGTTCGAGCCCCGCGTCGGGCTCTGTGCTGACAGCTCAGAGCCCAGGGCCTGCTTCAGATTCTGTGTCTCCCTCTTTCTCTGACCCTCCCCCGTTCATGCTCTGTCTCTCTCTGTCTCAAAAATAAATAAATGTAAAATAAATAAATAAATAAATAAATAAATAAAATAAAAACTTATCACCCTACACAAGGTCATCTAGGTTTTCTCCTATGTTATATTCTAGGAATTTTATAGCTTTGTGTTTTACAGTAGGTCTGTAGTGGAGGAAAAATAATAATCCCTTTATCCTTCTAAGCTTAAAAAGATAGATAAATAAGAGAAAAATAAACAGAAGCTTATTAACATGCATATCTCATATATACCATGGGAGATAGATAACCAGAGGAAAATGAGTATCTCTCAAAGAGGTGGCTTAGAATTTTGGCTTAAGTATCATCTTCAGGAAATCAAAGAAAGAAGGGTGTGGGGAGACCAATTATGAGGTGACCAGGAGAACTTAAACCTGACAATTTATTGCTTTCACTGGTGTCATTACTTACATTCTTTGATTTCCACCCACCTCAGATACCTACAGTCTATTACAACACCTTCCCTCTGGGTTATACGTGTAGTTGTTTATTCTCCTTCAGTTCCTAAACTATGATCTCTGAAAGTCCCTCATGTAACTTACTTCTCTCAACATTAGGAGTTAGCTCACATGTGAAATGGAATCACTTTTCTATCTTAGCACATGCCACCCACAGCAATAGCAAATCAAATCATCTTTATACCTGAGGGAGCACTTAGCATCTTCCTTTCACGTTTAATGGGCACCAGTGAATGCCAATGGCCCAAACTACACATCTAAATCTCCGTTTGCTACTGAGGCTATGCTAGCACCACTGAATTGAGAAAATTGTCACAACTATGTATGTATTTATTTTCAAGCCCAAAATTAGATGACAATAATTTACTTTCCTTGAGGCTATTTATCTTTTAAACCCAAGAAAACAGGCTTAGAAAGAATGCATTGGATCATTTGCTGAAAAATGCCCTCAGCATGGAACATGCACAAAAATGTTATCATTGTGTGAGTTGTACCACTGCCACAAGCTTACACTGTTCCCTTAGAATACCTGAATATTTTTTTTGAAATTTATTGTCCCACATGACTGTATTTTTATAAAAGGTTGTTTTATTCATAATTTCAAATGAATAAGTTGGGAAAAAGATATGTGATATTCACTTATGCTTAGGATAATGTCATACTTTGGCTAAACTACATTTTCATTTCCACTTTTTTTCTTAATTAAGATACCTAGAGTTAAGCCTGAACTTCAAAGAATCGATCTTGATTTCTGTCAGTTAAATTTTTTTTCCTGTTTTTTTTTTTTTTTTTTGTCACCATGAAACTGATTTTTCCTGTTCTTTGTGCTTATTTTTACAAATGTCCTCCTTTGTCTCACTTTTTAGAGATCTGTTATACTCCCCTACCTCCTTTTCTGGTTTAACATAGAACTTATGGTAATTTCTCTCATCTACAAGAAAAAAATATTTATGCTTAAGAATGTGTTTCACTGCACAAAAAAAGCTACTCTTCAAATTCAATGTTAATGCGGAGGCCGATTTCTGAGAATACTCTGACAAGGAGACAAAGGAGAGAATTTCCCAGAAAACAAAACCAAAGTTGGGACAATTATTTATTTTTATTTGATATATGAATATGAACTGAATGTGAATATGATACAAGAATATGAATATATGATATATGAACTGTGGTATAGTTAGTTATTTTTATTTGATATATGAATCTCAATCACTAAGAGATTGGTTCAAAACCAAATACTGTACATTTTGTGACAGAATGCAAAATATCCTTAAAATTTAAAGATAAACCCAAAGATTTAAGATGATTTGGGCATGTGAAAGGATGTTTGGATGATGTCTACAGAACCTCTGAGATAATCAAACTAATTCTTCTACCTTTAGAAGTAATTTCCTAGGAAATCTAAAGAAAGACTGATTTAGTCAAAATACACCTGAATTTCAGCAGGATACCTCAGAGTTTCTACTGATGTTTTTAAAATTGATTATTAGTGAGATTCCCATTAAAGAAGTTATTTATATAAAGAGATTGGACCTCCAACTGACAAAGATATCACAGCAAGAAATCAAGTAGATTTTCAGTTGAACTTAATTACATTGAAATTTCTTTGTAACAGTCATGACCCTAGGTGGTCTTATTGTTTGTTTCTTTGTTTATTTGGAGAGGTTATACTTTTACATGAACTTTTCATAACTTTCATTGTTCCCTAATTAGGACAGGAAGTTATTATCCTTTAGCCAGAATTCCATATTCTTTCAAAGTTTAAGAGAGGTAAACAATCCATATTGAATTTTCCTTTTTTTTTTTTTTAGGTAAGTTTCATTTGTCTTTGATAGTTAATGTATATATTTTCTCTTAATCTACTTTAAGTGCTACCTTTTTTAAAAACAGAAATTTCTAGGGGCGTCTGGGTGGCTCAGTCAGTCAAGTTTCCGACTCTAGATTTCAGCTCAGGTCATGATCTCATGGTTTGTGAGTTCGGGCCCCTGGTCGGGCTCTGTGCTGACAGACAGTTCAGAGCCTGGAGCCTGGTTCACATTCTGTGTCCCCCTCTCTGCTCTTCCCCTGCTCACACCCTGACTCTCTCTCTCTCTCTCTCAAAAATAAACAGTAAAAATTTTTAATAAAAACCCCCAGAAATTTCTAGGTTTCTAAAATAGCAGTTTTCTAGGTTTCAAAAAAATCTGTTTTATTGTTTGTAACATTAAAAGTGTCAAATTAAAGAAAAAAAAATCCCTGGTGTATTTTGTAGGCATACAGATGACAATTATTTCTGTTTTTCTACACATAGCTGGTAGATCAAGGAAAGGTATGTATTTATAATTGTAAAATAAACTAGTAAGCAGAACAGAAAAAGAAGATCTCTAGCATCCAAAGCCATTTGTCACTGTGTATTTGAATGTTTATCATTTGTGCTCTCAACTGAGGCAAATAGTTGAGGATGGTGTGAAAAAAGGCTTGGTTTAAAGGCTAAAGTTGTATACTCTGATTAGTTGAAAATTAGTCATCAAAGGCTCAATTGTCATTTAACAAATGTTTAAAAATCTGAAAATAAATGAAACCTACAGTAGAAGCAGTAACTGTAATGCTTGCAGAACATAGCCTCCTTAAAAGCTAGGACATTTTTGCTTATTAAATCCTTTCTTGGCTAGCTTTCCTGCTGTGTAGGACTCACTATGAAAAGCAGGCACTTGCAAGGCACAGCTGGAGATCAAGTATAACAGGATTTCAGAACCCAAAACATTATAAAATTTCCTATTATTGTCCCACATGCTTACTTAAGAATGCTAAGGCTTCCATTGGTAATCTTTTATGTGTGTGTGGTCTCTGATTAATTACACTACTTGAAATGCTGCTTGAAAAACATAAGTCATAATAATGATAATATCTGAAAGGTATAAAATTTTTATTCTACAGAGTTTAAAATATCGTGGTTCGTTCTTGTTGTAAAGGTAAAACTGGGGAAAATATATCTGTAACTGTTTGGAGGTATGTTAATTAATTGTCACCAGAATTAATTTAACAAATTATTTTACATGATATTAAAGATTATACTAAATGTATCTTCTTACACATGGTTGGATTAGATAATCTGAGTCACTTTTTTTATAACATTTTTTAATTGTTAAAATAAATATTTAACATTATTTTCAACCATAAATTGCAAACATTGAAGTCTCATATCAATACTTTTTTTTTTCCTTCAGATCTTTCTGTCTTTCTTCCTCTGTCTCTCTTTCTCTCTTTTTTCTTTTTCTGTTTCTCTGGTTACAGGAAGTTGCTGGAGGCAAGTACAGGATTTTTGTAGGTCATTGATACATGTAAACCCTACAATAAGTCTTTGAAGTGATACAAGTCCTTTGTACTATACTAAAAATAACTGGAAATTCATTCATAAAGGTATGTGGAGAGAACTCCTGGTTTCAAATCTAACATGTAAGGAAATTGGGAGTCATCACTCCCATCCTTACAACAAGATAAATCTGGAAAAACCGAGTCAATGACTTTTCTTGGAACCTATAGAGAACTGAAGTCTTAAAGCAAATAGCCACTGAAAATCTGGAGAAAAAGGCACAAGCAGAGAGACACAAAAACTGATATCTGCTTATCTAGAACAGAAGCTGCTGGAGATATAAATTGGTAAGGGCATTTTAACAGTAACTTTGATGAACTGCTGGAAGCTGAGCGTAGATTAACATAAGAGTGAGAAAAATCCTGGAGGTTAGTCTTAAGGGAGCCCTCACATTTTCCTGGGCTTTTCTTATAGGTATTCCACCAAGTTTTTATAGTGAGAATCCAAGAACCCAAGGAAACCTGGGTCCCACAAGGAGGATGAGGAAAAATAGAAAAAGTCCACTATTTTATTTGAGTACTTGACCACCCCATTATCACTAATGGATACAGCAAGTAGACAGAAATCGGTAAAGATATATAAGACCTGAATAACACCATTACTCGACCTAAGTTAAATGATATTTATAGACTAAATCCAATAACAGAAAAATACACATTCTTGTCAAGCTCAGAGGGAACATTTACCTAGATAGGCCATGTTCTGTACCATGAAACATAGCTTAACAAAGTTAAAAGACTAAAAATCACACAAAGAACATTCTCAGACCAAAATGTAATGAAACTGGAAATTAATAATGGAAAGCTGGAAGAACCAAAATAGACATTAAATAACACATTTCTGAATGAGCCTGGTTAAAAAAAGTCTCAAAAGTAACTTTAAATATCATGACTGAAATTAATATGAAAAGAGAACTTGGCCAGATTTTTGTGATACAGCTAAAATAATTCTTAAAGAGATATTTAAAGCATTAAATTCATATATTATAATATAAGGAAGGTCTAAAATTTTTAACCTATGCACCCACTTTTGGAAAATATAGGAAAAACAGAAATATAAATTTAATTCAAGAATAAGGAAATACTAAAATTAGGGCACATATCAAAAAAAGTTGAAAACAAGAAAACAGCAGAGAAAGAAAATTAACCCAAAAATTGGCACTCTGAAAAGTTCAATAAAATTGATAAATTTTTATCCAGGCTAATCAAATAAAAAGAAGATACAGATTACCAGTGTCAGAAAGGAAAAAGATATCACTACTGATTCCATAGACAGTATGAGGGTAATAAGGGAATAATACAAATAACTCTATCTCTATGCATTTGATAATTTAGATGAAGTGGATCAATTGTTTGAAAGATATAAACTAACACAATTGATGCAAAGAGAAATAGGTAGTCTTGGATCTAAGTCTGAATAGTCTTAGATCTATTAAAGAAATTTAAGTAATAATGAATAATCTTTTGAAAAAGAAACCATCAAGTTCAGATGGTTCATTAATGAATTCTATCAAAATTTTAAAGGTGAAATGGTAACAAAATATTTTCCAGATAATAGAAATATATGGAATATCTATTGACCAATTTCATGAGGCCAAAATTATTAAAATATGAAAACCAATAGATACTTTACAATAAAAGAAAGCTATGGGCCAATATTTCTCACGACTGTACTTATAAAAATAATTAACAAATAGGGGGTCTGGGTGGCTAAGTCAGTTAGGCATCCGACTCTTGATTTCAGCTCAGGTCATGATCTCATGGTTCATGCGTTGGAGCCTGCATTGCCTGGGTGCTGACATGGCAGAGCCTGCTTGGGTTTCTCTCTTTCCCTCCCTCTCTGCCCCTCCCTCACTTATGCCTGTGTTCTCTCTCAGAAAATAAATAAACTAAACAAAAATATTTAACAAATAAATGGCACAATATATAAAAAGGAAAACACATGATGACCAATTGGGGTTCATACAAGGAATGCAAGCTGTTTCAACATTCAAAAATCAGTCAATGCACTGCATCACATTAATAGATGGAATAAGAAAAACTAGGGGCGCCTGGGTGGCAAAGTTGGTTAAGTGTCTGACTTCAGCTGAGGTCATGATCTTGTGGTTTATGAGTTCGAGCCCCTTGTTGGGCTCTGTGCTGACAGCTCAGAGCCTGGAACCTGCTTTGGATTCTGTGTCTCCTTCTCTCTCTGCCTCTCCCCTGCTCAAGCTCTGTCTCTCTCTGTCTCAAAAATAAATAAAACATTTAAAAAATTTAAAAAAAAAAAAGAAACACTATATCTTTGTATCAATAGATGCAGGAAAAATATTTGGCAAAATTCAAAACCCATTCATGTTAAAAATTTAAAAAAATACAAGGAAGAGAAAGGAACTTCCTTAATCTAATAAAAGTTATAAATGAAAACCCTCCAGCTAACATCATATTTAATAGGTAGAGAACTAACCATTTGCTCCCTAAGATTTTGAACAAAGTATGTTCTTCCTAACAAGAAGAATAAATAAAATGTGTTATTTTAGTAATAAATAAATAAAACTATTTTTATTCATAGATGACATGATTTTCTATATAGTAATTCCCAAAGAATTGATTAAAATAGACAACTTGAAACTAGTAAACAAACAGGACAGCATGACAAGATAATAGGTCATTGGTCAAAAGTCAATTGTTTTTACATATCTGAAGAATAAATACTTTGAATTTGACATTATTTTTTTTTATTTTAAAGTTTTATTTATTTAAACAATCTCTACATCCAACTGGGCCTCAAAATCACAGCCCCAAGATCAAGAGTTGCACTCTCCTCCCTTCGAGCTGGCCAGGCACCCCTGAATTTGATATTATTTTAAAAAAGCTGTTCAAAATAGCACCCAAAATTTAGATACTTGACTACGATCTTGTCATATATGTATAGATGTATATGTGGAAAACTATAAAAAAGATAAAAACTCAGATATGATCTAAATTAATGGGAGATATTCAGTGTTCATTCACTGGAATTCTCAATATTGTTGAGTGCAATTATTCCCAACCTGACTTATAGAGTTAATACAATCCCAATTAAAAGCCCAGCAAGCTTTTTTTGTGGATATCAAGCTACCTACTCTAAAGTTCACATCAAAAGATAAAGGACATAATATCCGGTAAGATGTTTGAGGGAAAGTAGAATGAGGAGGAGGAAAGAGAAGTGGAACAGGGGAAGGAGAAGTGGAACAGGAGAAGGAGGAAGCTGAATAGGAGAACAATAACAACATAAACAATGTTGAGGGAATCACATTACCTTATTTTAAGACAGTATAAAGTCAAAGTAATCAAGACATGTAATGATGAAAGAATAGACACATAGATCAATGAAGCATAATAGCCAAGGATAACATAAATACACTACATTGATTTTTAACAAAGGTGTAAAGACATTTCAATGGAGAATAGATAGTTCATTTCAACAAAAGGTGATGAAACAACAGATCATCCATGTGCAAAAAAATAAACAGAGATGATGACTTTATGATTTCCACAAAAATTAACTGAAAATGCATCACACATCGAAATGTAAAAGGCAAAACTAAAATTTCTACAAGAAAATGTAGGGGAAAACCTATATGACCTTGGTTTTTGTGGTGACATTTTAGACAAAATGGAAAACACTGTTGCAAGACAAAAATGATAAGTTGGGTTTTAATAAAGTTAAAAGCCTCTGCTCTATGCAAGACATTTTTAAGTGAGTAGAAAAATAAATCGCTGATCAGGAGAAAATATTTGCTAGTCATAGATTTGATAAAAGACTTGAATCCACGATGTACAAAGGAGACTTAAAACTGACCATTAAGAAAATATCCCAATTCAAAATGGTAAAGGATATACACAGGTACTTTATCAAAGAAGATATACAGAAGGAAAATAAACATATGCAAAGGTGGTTAATATAATTTGCCACTAGGGAAACACACTACAGAACAATTATGAGATATTGTTACACATGTAGTGTGATGGTTAGAATTAAAGAAAGACTGCTATACTAATAGTTAGTGAGGATATGGAGCAACAGAAACTCATCATTGCTGGCAGGAATACAAATTGTACAACCACTTAGTAAGAGAGTTTTCTACAAAGCTAACCGAGGTCTTACCATGCAATTCAGCAGTCATATTCCCAGGCATCTATCTAGCATGTTTGATAAACTATATACACACAAAATGCTTAATGTGGACATGTTTTAGGATATTTATTAATAACTGACAAAATCTGCAAGCAATTAAGATGTCCTTCTATAGATTCATGGATGAATAAACTGTGTTAAATCCATAGAATGGATACTGTGATGTTGAATACATGACATTATGCATTTGCCAAAACAAATAGTAAGTTTCCAGCTCAAAGAACGAATGTCAATGTATGAAAATTAAAAGATAATATAGGAGATTGAGGAATCCCAGAATGGTACGCAGACTGTGACAAAAGAATGTAACTACAAAAAATGTATAAACTAGACTCACTTAAGGAGCAGGCAAAAAATGTGCTGACCTAAGAAACACTGGAAATGTCTGAAAACTTTTAAGGTTAAAAAAAAACAAAAAACCTGCACATAAGCACTGAATTCTAACAGCTAAAGTTGTTTCTATGGGGTCACAAGTTAACAATTCTGAAACCATTATCAAGTGTATGCCATCTATATACTGAATCTGATAAACAATATACCACATATATACTGGAAATAAACAATTATGTACATGAATGTAGATAATGCGAGCCAATTTTCTCACTATTGGAGTGGCAGGTTAACGACAAGCAAGGTGGGGATGGGGGACTAGAATGACCCATAAGGTGCTGGGTTAGAGTTGGATACATCAGTATCAGTATGCAACCATCAGTTGACTTTAATACAGACACAGTTGTTTGCATGCAGAAATATTTATACATATGCGCACATGAAAGGGTTAGTATACACACATAGTTCCTTGTTCTATCAGTTGAGAAGGCATAAAAGCAATGACACCACCTAGCAATATCCATACCCAGAGTTTACATCTTGATTTCTAACACCATTCTCCCATAAAATAAACCAGGGATCCTTGGAGAAATGACCAGTTCTAGGACTGCAATGGAGAATACACAAAAGAGCCTGGACCACCTTGTAATGTCAGTAATTCAAGAATTGCTAAAAACAAATAAGAAACCAAACCAAGCAAGAAATCTGATGTGATTCAACTAAGAAACAAGAAAAAAGTGTACTAAGAAACAACTGAAAGAGCTCCCAATGGCCGATATTGAAACAATTTGAACCACAAAACAGTCATATTGGATTATATCCTAAAGCATAAAATGCATATCCATGAGTTAATACTGATATAAGTAAATTATTGAATGAAATATTAAACTGAGGTACAGACACCAAACTTCAGTGTAGAATTAAAATAATTTATGTAGATATTTCCCCCTCACAAAGATACTAGCACCTCACACCTTAACTGCAAACTGTGTTTGAATGGCAATTTTACAATGGAGAAACCTCTTTATCAGGTGATCAGTGTTAATATCAATAGTGATGTCATATTGATATCATGTACCCTAGTTATAATGTAACGAAACTAGCACTTTACCTCTGTCTTCTTCCTCTTAAAAACCCATAGCCTCAGTATAATCATGAGAAAGACAACAGATACATTTCATCTGATGGACATTTTACAAGTGTGTTAACACATGTTAAAACAAAATGCATAAATGTATAATATATCTGACCAGTGCTCCTAAAAAATGTCAAGGACATCAAAACAAGCAAAGTCAGAGAAATTGTCATAGTCCAGAAGAAACTCAGTACACATTACAAATAAATGTAACATGGTATCTTAAATGGAATCCTGAAACAGTACAAGAACATGATATAAAACTTAAGAAATTTGAACAAACTATGGTCTTTAGTTAATAATAATATATCAATTTGCTTCCTCAATTTTGACAAATATACCATACTAATTAAGGTAAGACACTAATAAAGAGGAAACTAGGTATGTTGTATATGGTGATTCTCTAGATTACAATCTTAATTTTTCTGTAAACCTAAACTATTTTTAAAAATTTATTAAAAAACTTATTCATATTTGCCTCTTTAAAAAGCAAATTAAAAGTCTATACTTATTCTTTATTTATTTCATTTTGGATATTATCATGCTAAAATAAAAAAAATAATAGTTGAAAAATTGTGTTACATCTATACCATGAAATTCTATTCAGCAATAAAAAGTAACAAACTATTTTACACACACAAATTGGATGAATCACCAGGTAGTTATGCTGAATCAAATGAAGAATAGAAGGTGTTTACCATGCATCAAGGAAAGGTGTGCATGGTTATGAAAGAGTCACCCATGGAATCTTAGCAGTCATGGAACTGTTCTGAATCTTGACTGTATGAATCTCCATATTCTGGTTGTGAAATTGTACTAGGGTTTCAAGATGGTAAACTAGGTAATACGTACATAGAATCTCACTGAATTATTTCTTACAGCTGCATGTGAATCTACAATTACCTCAAAATAAAAAGCTTATATATATAAAAAATAAAGGAGAGTCTCCACGTAATGAAAACCAAGAAAACTAATGAAATTAGATGAATTATCAGTGAGTGGTGAAATCATTAAAACAATTATTCCAAGAAACAAGCAAGGATCACTTGTGGATCTATGTGACGGGTAGAGAAATGGCTCTAAAAGAATTGGATGTGACAGGCTAGTATCACAAATCAAGAAAGAGGTAAGGCAGTTAAATTTTTTTTCAGGAGAATAATGCTAATAATGGATTGTGAAACTTAAGCTTGGCAATGAAGGTAATGTGAATATGAGGCTGTTGATTAGTAGTGAAAAAGCCACTGGATCAATGGATTATGGTGTCAAACCGAGTCCTGAGGTTGAAACCCCATCTACTGACTGTAGAACTCGGGCAACTGAATGCTTTTCTGTGATCCCTTTCTACATACAGCACACAGGCTTCCTAAAATCTTGTGAGATTAATACTTGGCTTTTGGCATGCCTTACATCCTGAAATTTCTACAAGTAGTAGTTTACATTTATAAGCTGCTGTGATTACATTTTTTATTCATTCACAGGACAGAGCTTCTTACTAATTTATTTTTAATGTGCCCGTATATAAAAATAGCCCACCTGGGCCTTATACGGCTTCCTCTGAGAAAAGACAATGTTATATGTAACATATTTCCTAAAGATTCTATCTGAAAAATGTGAGTAGCATATATTTATTTTAGATTCAGTAGTAATAAGTACCCTAGAAATAAATGGATAGAAATGACTTCTGCATGTGTTAGCTAAGAAGCAATCTCATATTTGTATATAGCAAAGCTAAGTAATAGTATAAAATGTTATTATCTTTTTTGCATCTATACCAGCTGTACGCTTGCTTTAAAAGACAATTAGGAAGATGGAAAAACCTAACTGTCCCTTACTAAAGTATGGAAAGGAAATAGAGCAATTTAAATAAAATAGATCTATAAACCATTCATCAAAGATGAACTACTTCTTTGTGTATATTTTTAAAATATTTGATGTTTTAAAGTGCCAATATAACTCTGATTTTCAAATAAGGCATTTTCCTTCCCATTATTTTCATTATTCAATAACTACTCTGTGTAAAAATTTGATCTAGGTAATATGAAACAGTAACAAAAATTACATAGTATTTAGTCAAGACCACTCAGAATTTAATGTAGTATGAGAAAAAGAAAAATGAGTTAATGCATGCATATGTGTTCATTTTAACAAGCGTTCATGGTATGTCTAATAAGCATAGGGTTGAATACCGGGAATTAAAAAAATAAAGTATGAATTATTTCATCTATTCAACAAAAAACTACTTTAAATTCTTATGATGTATCTCATGTTGTTCTAGGTGCTGTTGAATCTACAGTCAACAAGATTGACATGTTTCCTGATTGTAAAGAGATTATGTTATGAAGCATAAACAAGCACACAGACAAATTATAATGAGATTGTGTTAAACCACTTAGGGGAAAGTAGGAAAGAAAGTGAGGAAAAGTTGATGAAGGAGTTCAGGGAAATATTCCTCTTGTTTGAAGAAGATGGGAGTAGATATGAGGTAGGGATCATACCTTTCTCCATAAATTGTAGTGTACGTCCTAGGGGTTTGTTTGTTTGTTTGTTTGTTTGTTTGTTTAGGGGTTGTAGTTTTGAAGGTGTTCATTACACTCTTGAGATGGGTAAGTGAATTGTTTAAAGTGAGGTATTCACAGACCTATGATGAGAATGATGTGCCATCATAAAATGAGCATAATGATTGGTCCAATATGGACTGTCTCTGCAGTCCACAGAGAGAGGGAGAATAAGGGGGTGAGAGTAATAGATATATCTTATCTATATTCTTTTTCTCCTCCTCCTCCTCCTCTTCCTCCTCCTCCTTCTTCTTTTCTCCTTCTCCTTCCTTCTCCTCCTCCTCCTCCTCCTCCTCCTCCTCCCCCGCTTCTTCTTTTTTTTAAGTTTATTTATTTTGAGGGAGAGAGAGGGAGAGAAAGAGAACATGTGTGCATGAGCTGGGGAGAGGCAGATGGAGAGGCAGAGAGAGAGAGAATCCCAAGCAAGCTCCATGCTGTCAGCATAGAGCTTCATGCAGGGCTCAAACTCAGGGACTGTGAGATCATGACCTGAGCCCAAACCAAGAGTCAGATGCTTAACTGACTGAGCCACACAGACACCCCATTCTTTTTCTTCTTCTTTTATGTTTCTTTTAAATTAGCTTATTCCTTCCTACCTATTTTGGTTGAGATGCTTGAGAATTTATTTAACCATTGGCATTTTAAAAAAAATAAAGGTTGATTGATACTTTTACTCTCCTTCTTCCACACACAAAAAAGAGGTTAGAACACTTAAATTCTTATTAACCAAACTCATAAACTATTATTCTCATACATTTTGGTTCTCATTTTTCTTTAACCCCCAAATATTTACTGTTATTATTCTCTATAGTCACTTGTTTAAATCTACCTATAGATGTGTCTTTTTTCTTTCTCTTCTTCTTATGTCTCAAACCTTCCATCTTAGATCCTTTTTCTTCTAGAAGAAAAACATTTAAGAATTTATTTTTATTTTATATTTTAATTTTTTATGCTTATTTATTTATTTTGAGAGACAAAGAGGGAGCAAGCAAGTAGGGGAGGGGAGAGAGAGAATCCCAAGCAGGCTCCAGGGTGCCAGCACAGAGCCTGAAGCAGGGCTTAAACTCACCACCCATGAGATCATGACCTGACCCGAAACCAAGTGTCAGTGCTTAACCAAGTTAGCCACCCAGGTACCCATAGGAATTTCTTTATTGAAGGTCGGCTCTGTCGATTTTAGTCTCCTACCTATCTTTGTCAATTATAAGGTTCCAGTTTAAAACATAAGAAATTATGATTATATTATATACAGATTATACAGTAAAGGATTAACCTAGCAAGACTACGCTGCCCAAATTTTACCATTCTAAAGAAATGTTTGGTTCTTTCTCATCTCCCGGGAGATAACCCCTAAGTCCTTATCCTGTCTGTACAGAGTGTGTTTGTTTCAAATATCGTGCTTTGCACAGAGTGTGTTTGTTTATCTGAATCTGTGGGCCAAACCATACAATTTATGTTAAACATGTGATTTATGGTGGAAACCTTGGGACATGTGTCATCAGCCTAATCTCTAGAGGGAATGAAAACTAAAGTCAGCCATGACCACGTGGTAAGTACCACATGTTGGCCATTCCTACATTACCAACCCCCAATAAAATCTGAAGGTCAGACATTCCTACACTACCATCCTTCAATAAAATTACTGGACACCAAGGGTTGCGTAAGCTTCTTCCCCGTTTGGTAACACTCCTTGCATGTTGTCATGCATCATTGCTAGGAAAATTAAGTACTTTCCACATGACTTCACTGAGAGACGACAAATGGAAGCTTGTATCTGGTCTCTACTGGATTTTACATGCCTTTTTCTATTTCTGATTTTAGTCTTTTACTGTAATAAACCATAACTATGAGTATAACAGTTTTTGAGTACTAAAAGCCTTTCTAGCAAGTCATTGAGCCCAAGAGGGTTCCTAACCATTGGGGGTTCTCAGGAACCCTCAAACACACAACACATATAAAAATTCATTCTCTAGGCTGAACAAACATGAAAGATTGTATTCTCAGATAAGACTCATAAAAAACTTAGGTCTTACCCAATATCAAACTTTACTGATAATTTCAAAGATAGGGTAATTAAGATGCTGGACAAAGCAGACCTAAGACATCACACATAAGTATCTAGGTCTTTTTTCCCTTATTGGACACAAATAATTTGGCTCAGAAAAATAGGGGAGATTAGCAAGTAACTTCATCAAGACAGGAAGAATTTAGGTTTTGAAATATCTCCACTTTATACCATAGATAATGTGACATTTTCCAGTTATTTATGTCTCAGAAACCATAGATTTTGAGTTCATTTACTCTACCTCATACTTAGTCAAGTACATCCTCCTAAGACCATTCCAGAAATAAAGACTACTGTTCCTCAAAAATATCACTGATTTATTTATGAGGAGGATAGATTGGGTCATCTCCTTTATTTTGTTACCTCTGATTAAAGAGACTGAATAAACACAGAACAACTAATTTATATCCTACTTCCCCAAAATAAGCGATGTGTGAACTTAGGACAGTAAATTTATATCTATGAATGATGCTAGGTTAGAATTTTTCTCTCTTTCTAAGTTCCATGGAAACTCTAACAGTTTTTAAAAGATCTATTCTTGGGGCACCTGGGAGGCTCAGTCACTTAAGCCTCTGACTCTTGATCTTGGCTCAGATCTTGATTTCACTGTTCACAAGATCCAACCCTGCATATCGAGCCCTGCACATCTAGCTGTGCTCTGACAGCACAGAGCCTGCTTGGGATCTCTCTCTCTCCCTATCTCTCTGCCCCTCCCTCACTTATATTCATTCATTCATTCTCTCTCTCTCTCTCTCTCTCTCTCTCTCTCTCAAAATAAATAAATAAACTTAAAAAAATGATTATCCTAATATCCTTCTCATAATGTTACTAATAATCAGTTATTATTATTTTTCCACTTTTGTTACAGCCCCTTTTCCCAATCCTCCACACTGTGGTATTGGATGAACTAGCTCATTTATTTTAACTAGCTTCTTTCATAAAGAGCCATTCACTTTATTATATTAATTAGTTATTGCTATGTAACAAGTTACCACAAAGCTTAGTGGAGCAAAACCATAATAAACATTTTATCTTTCTCACTATGTAGAGTAATTTGTCAGTGGCTTTGCTGGGAGATTGTGTCTCAGTATTCACAATGAGATTGCAATTAAATGGTCCAAAAAAATCTCAGGTGTTGAAGGTTAATTAGGGATACAAGATCCATTTCCAATGTGGCTCATTCACTTGCCCAGCAAGTTAGTACTAGCAAGCTGGCAAGAAGCCTCAATTTCACTCTTTGTAGGACCCTCCATAGGGCTGTTTGAATGTCTTTACAACATGGTCTCCTGCCTTCCCCAAAGCAAGCAATCTGAGAAAGAGCCAAGCAAAAGGTACATACTATTTATGACCTAGTCTAAGAGGTCTGAGCATAGCATCACCTTGGCCATATTTTGTCTGTTAGTCTCTAAACCTGATAAACATTCCAGAGGTAGGAGATTTGGCTTTACATTTAGAAGGTAACAGTGGAAAAGAATTTGTGGATATATATATATATATATATATATAATTTATTTATTTATTTATTTATTTATTTATTTATTTATTTATTTATTTATTTTTTAACGTTTGTTTATTTTTGAGAGAAAGAGAAACAGAGCACAAGCAGGGTCGGGGCAGAGAGAGAAGGAGACACAGAATCTGAATCAGGCTCCAGGCTGTGAGCTGTCAGCACAGAGCCCTACTCAGGGCTTGAACCCACGACTGTGAAATCATCACCTGCATCAAATTTGGACACTTAGCAGACTGAGCCACTAAGGGGCCAGAGTTTGTGGCTATATTTTAAAACTACAACAGTCCATGTTTGAACTGATCATTGCTCAGTGTATCATCAATTCATTACAACTGGAAACTTCTCAGGGATGACTCATTAAACAGTCATTACATTATGATACTCAAGTGGTATGGCTTAAATAGGTGATAGAGATTAAGGAGTACACTTGTGGTAAGTACCACAGTAAGTATTGCATCACTAAATTCTACTCCTGAAACTGGTATTACAACACATGTTAACTAACTGGAATTTAAACTAAAATCTTAAAATAAAACCAAAAAAAACCATTTAGCAATGAAATCACACAGGCACGAAATAATCAGAACAGAAAGCAACCTAGCAGGATGGTGCTCTGTACTTTGACTTTGTCCTGGCTAGAAGTAGCTTTGCTGTTTGCAGGCTTTATACAATGTAGATAATACTCTGAATCAGTTTTGGAAAAATCTCAATTATTATCTTTTGTAACTTGGCCTCATCTCTTCTTTTGAAGCTCCAATTAGAATTTATTTTATCATCCATATCCTTTACCTTTCATTGAATGCACATGGCTGTGTCTCTTTGGAATAGCTTCTGAATAATTTCTTTTCAGTCTGTCTTCTTGTTTTCTTACTATTCTCTACAGGAGTAAATGATATTTTACTAAAAATAATCCACTAAGTTTAAGTTGCCACTATCATATTTTTATTTCTAGTAGTTTTGCTTGGTCCTTCTTCCAAATAGTTTTTCTTTTTCATATTTAAGCCTTTTATTTTTTGAAGTATATTATTTTTTATATTGTATATCTGATCATTCTAATATTTAAAAGGTTAGATTTGCTTTTTTAATTCTCTGCTGCCCGTTGCTCATGGTGCTGCATCTTGTGTGTTTACTAATTTATGCAAATAGTTTTTGCTGGCTGAAAACTACTAGTATTAAAATATTTTGTTTTATTTTCTAATAAGAAGTGTATAGATTAAGGGGTGAGAACTGATAGTAGACTTAACATTATTCAAAAGTGAAAAATATATGGATTATTTTCTCCTTCTAGTATTTCAAATGACAAATTAGAATTACCAGAATCGGTATTAACAGAAGGCTTAACACAAGTGATTAGAGACAATAAGTTATAAAGAAAAGCTCATGAGCTTTGAAATGAGGCAGAATTGGATAAATTCTCAGCTCTTACACTTACTACACTCAATAACTTGAACTCATCTCAGTGTACTCAGATGAAATGAGATAAAATGAGGATGATGATAGTTACCTCATGAAGTTATTACAAAGATTAAAGAAATCATGTAAGTGATGTGCCTAGCACCTGTTTTGCACATGATAGATATGCAATGAAGAGCTGTTGTTATTCTATTATCAAATTATTAAGAAAGGTAATCTTTAAGCCAAAATGTCAGTTGTTATATATACCATTTAAAGGTATCGTAGAATCTCATCGATTGTTTTTTAGTAGGTTTAAAGCAATAACACATGGTAAAGCAAAGATATATTAATATTAGTCTCCATATTACCAAGATTGAATTTTTAACACATTTAATAAGGTGGTTTAGGGCACAGATAGAGGGGCCTAACAATCTAGATAGAGTCCCATTTCTAATTCTCATGACTTGAGCAAGTTACTTATATTCTCTCTGCACTGGTTTTTCATTTTTATTTATTAATTTATTTTTATTATTTATAGTTTTTAAATTGTTTATTTTGAGAGAGAGACAGAACACAAACAGGGGAGGGGCAGAGATATGGGGACAGACGATCTGAAGTGGGTTGCAAATATCTGTAGTTCATTACTGTGTTCTGTGGTATCCATGTACCACAATGTAATCATTTACCCACTGAAGAGCATCCAATTGTGTTTTTCCCCCTTTATCGCTATTATAAATAAATATACCATAAATATCATTAAGTTTGTGTGTGTATAAACATAAATTTCTCTTCTCTGAGAAAAATGCACAAAATTGCAACTGCTGAGTCATATGAAAGTTGCATGTTTAATATTTTAGGAAAGTGCCAAAGTATTTTATAGATTGGCCATATCTTATTTTCCCACTACAAATATATGAATGGGTAGGTCAGTTTATCCTCATCCTTCCCAGCATTTGGTGTTACCACTTTTTTTTTTTTTTAATTTTGGCCATTCTTTTAAGTATGTAGTGATATGTGGTTTTCATTTCCATTCAATCAATGGCTAATATTATTGACTATTTTTATGTAATAATTTTCCATTTGCATATCTTCTTCAGGGAAATGTTTGCATATGTCTTTTGACCATTTTTTCAGTTTTTTCTTTCTTTTTTTTAATGTTGAGTTTGGAGACGTCATTCATTATGTGCTCTAGATACTATTCCCTTGTCAAATGTATGGTTTCCAAATATTTTCTCCTGGTCTCTAGCTTGCCTATTCATCATCTTAACAAGGTCTTTCAGAAAGCAAAATTTTTCATTTACGATGAAGTCCAGTTTATCATTTTTCCCTTTATGGATCATGCTTTTTTTTTTCCTTTTTTTTCTTTCCTTCTTTTTTTTTTTTTTTTTTTTTTTTTTTTTTTTAGCAGGCTCTGCACCCAGCATGGAGCCCAATGCAGATCTTGAACTCATGACCCTGAGATCAAGGCCAGAGCTGCTTTCAAGAGTTGGACACTTGACCACCTGAGCTACTCAGGTGCCCTAGATCATGCTTTTGATATCAAGTGTAAGCTTTTGTTAATTTTCTTTTTTCAAGTTTTTACTCAAATTTCAGTTAGTTAACATACAGTGTAATATTAGTTTCAGCTGTAGGATTTAGTGATTCATCACTTACATACAACATCCAGTGTTCATTACAACAAATGCCCTCCTTAATAGCTATTTCCCATTTAACCCATCCCCCCACCCCTCAATTTGTTCTCTATACTAACTGTTGGCTTTATGGTTTGCCTCTCTCTTCTCCCCCACACCATGTTCACCTGTTTTGTTTCTTAAATTCCACATATGAGTGAAATCATATAGTATTCTCCCTCTCTGATTTAATTCTCTTAGCATTATACACTCTAGCTCCATCCACATCATTGCAAATGGCAAGATTTCATTCTTTTTTGTGGATGAGTAATATTATTCATATATATTATATGTGTGTATATATATGTATACACACACACACACTACATATATATATATATATATATATATATATATATATATATACATATATATATATCTCACAAATTCTTTACCAGTTGATGGACATTGGGCTCTTTCATCAGTTGATGGACATTGGGCTCTTTCCATAATTTGGCTATTGTTGATAATTCTGCTATAAACATCTGGATGCATGTATCCCTATAAATCAGTATTTTTGTATCCCTTGGGTAAATACCTGGGAATGCAATTGCTGGATCACAGGGTAGCTGTGTTTTTAACTTTTTGAGGAACCTCCATTTTTCCAGAGTGGTTGCACCAGTCTGCATTCCCACCAACAGGGAAAAAGGGTTCCCCTTTCTCCACACCCTCACCAACATCTGTTGTTTCCTGCATTGTTAATTCTAGCCATTCTAACAGGTGTGAGGTAATATTGTAGTTTTTATTTGTATTTCTCTTATGATGAGTGATGTTAGGATCTTTTCTTGTGTCTGTTAGCCATCTGAGTCTTCTTTAGAAAAATGTCTATTCATGTCTTATGCCTATTTCTTAACCGGATCATTTGTTTTTTGGGTGTTGAGTTTGATGTTCTTTATAGTTTTTATTTTTTATTATTTTTTAAAATATTTTTTAAAGTTTATTTATTTTGAGAGAGAGAGACAGAGACAGAGAGAGCGAGAATGCACACAAGTGGAGGAGGGGCAGAGAGAGAGGGAGACACAGAATCTGAAGCAGGCTCCAGGTTCTGAGATGTCACAACCCATGTACTATGAGATCATGACCTGAGACAAGTTGGAGGCTCAACCAACTGAGTCACCCAGGCGCCCCAAATGTTCTTTATAGATTTTATATACTAACCCTTTATCAGATGTATCATTTTTAAATCCCTTCTCCTATTCTGAATGTTGCATTTTAGTTTTGTTGACTGTTGCCTTCACTATGCAAAAGTTTTTAAATCTTTTTTTAAAAAAAATTTTTAACGCTTATTTATTTTTGAGAGAAAGAGAGCATGAGCCGGGGAGGGGCAGAAAGAGAGGGAGACACAGAATCCGAAGCAGTTATAGGCTCTGAGTTTTCAGCACAGAGCCCCATGCAGGGCTCAAACTCACAAACTGTGAGATATGACCTGAGCCGAAGTCAGATGCCTAACTGACTGAGCCAATCAGGCGCCCCCCCCAAATTTTTTATCTTGATCAAGTCCCAGTAGTTCATTTTTCCTTTTGTTTCCCTTGCTTCAGGAAACATGTCTAGTAAGAAGTTGCTCTGGCTGATGTCAAAGAGATTGCTGCCTCTGTTGTACTCTAGAATTTTGATGGTTTCCTATCTCACATTTAGGTCTTTCATCCATTTTGAATTTATTTTTGTGTAGGGCATAAAAAAATATGGCCAAGTTTTATTCTTCTGCATGTTATTGTCCCGTTTTCCCAACACCATTTGTTGAAGAGACTGTCTTTTTTTCCATTGGATACTCTGTCCTTCTTTGTCGAAGATGACTTGACCACATAGTTGTGCGTCCATTTCTGGGTTTTCTATTCTGTTCCATAGATAGATCTATGTGTCTGTTTTTGTGTCAATACCAAACTATCTTGATGACTACAGGTTTCTAATATAACTTGAGGTCCCAAATTGTGATGCCACCTGCTCTGCTTTTCTTTTTCAAGATTGCTTTGGCTAATTCAGGGTCTTTTGTGGTTCCATACAAATTTTAGGATTGTTTGTTTTAGCTCTGTGAAAAATGTTGGTGGTATTTTGATAAGGACTACACTAAATGTGTAGATTGCCTTGGATAGTTTAAAATTTTTAACAATATTTGTTATTCCAATCCATAAGCATGGAATGTTTTTCCATTTCTTTGTGTCATCTTTAATTTCTTTCATCAGTATTTTACAGTTTTCAGAGTACAAGTCTTGCACCTCTTTGGTTAGGTTTATTCCTAGGTATCTTATGGGTATTGTTGCAATTGTAAATGGGATAGATTCCTGGATTTCTCTTTCTGCTGCTTCCTTACTGGTGTAGAGAAACACAACCGATTTCTGTACATTGATTTTATATCCTGAGATTTTTCTGAATTCATGTTATCAGTTCTAACAATTTTTTGGTTCAGTCTTCTTGAGGTAGGCCTGTATATTCTCACTTTTGCTGCATCACAAGATTTGGGACTACTGTGTTTCGATTTTCATTTGTTTCCATGTATTTTTTAAAATTTCTTCTTTAATTTCTTGATTGACTTATTCATTCTTAGTAGGATGTTCTTTAACCTTGGAGTATTTGTGGGCCTTCCAAATTTTTTCTTATGATTGACTTCAAGTTTCATAGTGTTGTGGTCAGAAAAGATCATGGTATTGTACTTGCTGAGGCCTGATATGTGACTTACTATGTGACCTATTTTGGAGAATGTGGATGTGCACTCGAAAAGAGTGTTCCACATGCACTCAAAAAGGATGAAGTGTTTTGAATATATCTTTTAAGTCTATCTGGTCCAGTGATTCAAAGGCATTGTTTCCTTGTTGATTTTCTGCTTAGATGATCTGTCCATTGATGTAAGTGGGGGTGTTATTGTATCCTTGTATTATTATTGTACTATTATTATATTATTACCAGTAAGTTCCTTTAAGTTTGCTATTAATTGTTTTATATATTTGGGTTTTTCAAAGTTGGGGGTATAAATATTTATAATTGTTAGGTCTTCTTGTTGGATATTCCTCTTTATTATGATATAATGACATTCTTCATCTCTTGTTATAGTCTTTGGTTTAAAATCTAGTTTGTCTGATGGAAGTATTGCTACTCTGGCTTTGTTTTTATGTCCATTTGCATGATAAATGGTTCTCCATCCCTTACTTTTAATCAGAAGATGTCTTTCAGACTAAAATGAGTCTCTTGTAAGCACCATATAGACAGGTCTTTTTTAAAAATAAATTATTTCTAATTAATCTCTATATCTCAAGTTGGGCTTGAACTCAGAACCCCAAGATCTAGAGTCACATGTTCCCCTGACTGCACCAGCCAGGTGCCCTGATGGGTTTTTTGTTTTTGTTTTTGTTTTAAATTCATTCTGACACCTATGTCTTTTGACTGGAGCATTTAGTCCATTTAAATTCAGAGAGATTTACTGATAGATTCAAATTCAGTGTGATTTTACTTGTTTTGTTGTTGTTTCTGGAAATTCTCTGTTCCTTCCTCATCTGTCACTTTGGGTCTCTCTTTCCCATTCATAGAATCCCCTTTAATATTTCTTGCAGGGCTGGTTTAGTGATCATGAACTCCTTTAGGTTTTGTCTGTCTGGAAACTCTTTATCCTCTCCTGCTCTGAATGATAGCCTTGGTAGATAGAGTATTCTCGGCTGCAGATTTTTTCCATTCAGCATATGAATATATCATGCCACTCTCTTCTTTCTTGCCAAGCTTCTGTGGAGAGTTCTGTTGCTAACCTTATTTGTCTTCCCTTGTAAGTTAGGGAATTCTTTTGTCTTGGTGCCCTTAGGATTTTTTTCTTTATATCTATATTTTGCAAATTTAACAATGATACGTCTTGGTGTTGGCCTGCTTTTGTTGACTTTAATGGGAGTTCTGTGTGCCTCCTGCATGTGATGTTTATTTTTTCCCAAGTTTAGGGAAGTTTTCAGCTATAATTTCCCCAAATAAACCTTTGTCCTTTTTTCCTTCCCTTCTGGGACTCCGAGGATATGAATGATATTATGTTTGATGGGTCACTGAGTTGCCTAAGTCTACTTTCATGATCCAGTATTTTTCATTCGCTCTTTTCTTCAGCTTCTTTATTTTCCATAATTCTGTCTTCCATATCACTTATTCATTCCTTTGCTTATTCCATCCTTGTGGTAATTATACCGGTTTCAAATCTTGGTTATTGCATTTTTCACTTGGCCTGATTCATTTTTGCTCTTTTATCTCTGTGATAAGGGTCTCCCTGATGTCTGCCATGTTTTTCTTAAGCCCAGCTAGTATCCTTATGGTTGTTGCTTTAAATTCTGGATCAGACATATTATTTATATTGGTTTCAATTAGATCCCTGGCTGTCACCTTTTCTTATTCTTTCTTTTGTGATAAATTTCTCCATCTTGTCATTTTGTCTAGGTCTCTGTCTTCTTCTGTGTGTTAGGAAAGCCTGTTATGTTCCCTGCTCCCAAAAGTAGTGGCTTTATGAAGAAGAGGTCATACAATGTCCAGGGTCTGGCACTTCAGGAAGTGTCTCTGGTGTGTGCTGCATACATTCTCCTCCTGCATTATGGCTGCTCTGTCCTTCATGTCAGTCCTCTGGAGAGTTTCTCATTGCCTGCAGTGAAGAGTGTTTGGACCTTGGCAAGAGTGTGGTGAATTTTAGTGAGGTTTTCTTCTGCTCACCTTGCTTAAAGAGACCTGATGTTATTTCTACTAGAATTGAAGCTATGCAGAACCCTATGGTCAGTAGACATGGTGCGTGTGTGGGTTTATGCTGGTCTTTTCGGGGAGGGGCCCACTGTGCTGGTTGTTAGGTACACTTGCCCTAGAAAAGCAGTACCAGTGGAGTGGAAGGGAGCAGGGCTTGGTGTAAGCAGGTTAGGCAGCAGTGTTGGCACTGTGCTATTTCCTAAAGTTGGTTTATGCTGAGGAGCATGGAAGGGAAATAATGCCATCCTGTTCTTTTGTCCCTGGAGACAGGAGGCCGTGCTCACTACTCTTGGGGAAGCACTTTCAGAGGAGTTAATAGTTTCCCTTGGTGCATCATAGGCATTTTTCAGATTTCTGATTTCACATTGTCTGTCTCTCAGACATGTACCTGCCTGGAGCAGCACATCTCACATTGGGCTGTACCCTAGCCAGTCTTATTGGTTTAAAATTCCAAACTCAGGGACCTGGTGTGGCAGAGAATTGCACTGATCCTCTAAGAAAGGTCTCCTTGCACTGGGACTAATGCAAGTTTGACCCAGAAAGGCAGCTGTGCCAGAGTGCAGGGGCATGGGATTTAGAACAAGCAGGCTAGGTTAGTTGTCTTCAGTAGGTGTCTCTGCAACTATGGTGAAGGGTGGGGGGGGGGGGGAATGGCACCTGACATTTTTTTTTCCCTGGAGAAGCAATGCCACCTCTTATAGATGCACTCCAAAAGTATGAACAGTCTCTTGTGGTGCCCGTTAGGTGATCCTTATATCATTCAGTCTGCTCTGGATTGTCTGTCTGCCTCCACTCTAGGAATAGAACAATGTCCTCAGGTCTCTATCATAGCCAAGCCTAGGGACCTCTGAAACTCCAGTGTTTGAGCCATGTTTGTTGTAAAAATAAAATTCAGCCCCTCTCTTTTTTCCCAGGAAATGGCTTTGGGGAAGTGTTCTCCTTTTGCTTATCTCTATATATTCCACTTTCTCTCATCTTTCTCTGTGATCAGGGCTCCCTCTCTTCTGCAGCACCATGATCTATTTCTACCTAAAACCATATCTCTGCATCTCTTCCTACCTTCCTCAAAGTGGCCTCTTCTCTTTCTCTAGTTGTGAAATTAGTTCTATCAGTCCTCAGATCAATTTATTGAGTATTGAGAATGATTTGATAGTTATCTAGCTGTGTTCACGAGACAAGACATGACTTAGGGTCCTCCTACAACTCTACCATCTAACCTCCTGCAAGTTTAAGATTTTTTGCTTAATGCTAGATCCTAAAGTTTTTCTCCTATGTGTTATTTCTAAAATATTTCTCATTTACCTTTTACATTTAAGTTTATGATCCATTCTGATTAATGTCTGTAATGTGTGAGACTTAAGTCAGGGTTCACTCTTCTATTTTTATTTATTATGGGTGTCCAATTACTCCAGCCCACTGTTGAAAGACTCTCTTCCATTGCATTACCTTGGCAACTTTGCCAGATGTCAGCTCAGCATTATTTGTGTGGTTTTGTTTCTGGGTTTTCTATTTCCTCTATTGATCTATTTGTTTTCCTTTCTGCCAATACCACATACACTTGATTAATGGTACTCCAGAGTAAGTATTGGAATTGGATAGAATGATTCCTCTCACATTCTTATTTTTTAAACATTGTTTTAGTTGTTATATTTCTGATGCCTTTCCATAAAAATTTTGAAATAAGTTTTTCTATATCTGCAAATATTTTTCTGGGGTGGGAATTTTGTTAAATCTGTATGCCAGTCTGAGGAGAATGGAGTTCTTTACTATGTTGAGATTTCCAGCTGATTGTCATGGTATGACTCCCCATTTTTAATAATCCTTGATTTCTTTAAATAGTGTTGTATAGTTTTTAGCATGCAAACCACCCTCACTGTTCTTTTTAATTTAGAATTAAACCTAAGTATGTCATTTCTATTCAATTTATAAATGGTATCTTGTTTTAAATTTCATTCCCCACTTATTCCTTACTAATATATAGTAACATAATACAGAAATATAATTGATTTTTGTGTGTTACCTTGTATCCTGCAATGTTGCTGAATCACTTATTCTAGGATGCTTGTTGATGCCTTGAATTTTCTATGTAGACTGCTGGAATAAAGTAAGTGGCAAAGCACAGAATTTGAATCTGTGCTTTCAGATATCAAAGACCATTTTCTTGATACTTCACATGAGTAATTTACATGGAGTGTTATGGATAAATAATGGGAAATGAATGTTGGATGTTACACCCAAATGAAAAAAAAAATATACGTGTAAATTATACACAGTAAGGAAAACAAAAAAGAAGTAATGAAATAATGTTTTATATACAAAATGGCTTAATTAAGATATATAAGGATAAAAAGAAACTGATTTGTATGACGTTATAATACTTGATCCAATGTGGGAGATTACTTGCAAAGTACTTAACCAGGGAAAGCAATACTGGCTCTTTTCCCGTGACAATGTATAAATAATATGTCACCAGTGTCTCAAAAGCCTTGAGAAATACTTTAACTTTTTTTTTTTTTAATTTTTTTTTCAACGTTTATTTATTTTTGGGACAGAGAGAGACAGAGCATGAACGGGGGAGGGGCAGAGAGAGAGGGAAACACAGAATCGGAAACAGGCTCCAGGCTCTGAGCCATCAGCCCAGAGCCTGACGCGGGGCTCGAACTCCCGGACCCGAGATCGTGACCTGGCTGAAGTCGGACGCTTAACCGACTGCGCCACCCAGGCGCCCCTTTTTTTAAATTTTTTTTTTCAACGTTTATTTATTTTTGGGACAGAGAGAGACAGAGCATGAACGGGGGAGGGGCAGAGAGAGAGGGAGACACAGAATCGGAAACAGGCACTTTAACTTTTTTTAAGTTAATTTATTTATTTTGAGAGAGAGAGAAAGAGCGAGCACAAGCCAGGGAGGGGCAGAGAGAAGGAGAGACAGAATCCCAAGAAGGCTCTGCACCATCAGCACAGAGCGTGATGTGGGGCTCAAACTCACAAAATGTGAGATCGTGACCAATACTGAGATCAAGAGTCAGATGTTTAACTCACTGAGCCACCCAGGTGCCACAAGAAATACTTTATACATTAACATATTTGCTTTATAATTGAGACAAGTTTTCTGAAAGTATAAATTGCTCTTCTGATAGGTTGGATATTTTTCATAATGATAGCAATTCTTTCATAGTATAAAGTGTAGCTTTAAATTCGTTGCATTTATTTTTGTAAGAGTCTCTTATAGATCATTAAATTATTTTGGCATTTTCCAAACACGAGTGTCACCTTTGGATTATAAGGAGGCTATAATACAAAGCTCAACATCCTGCAATTATTTCCTTCTCATACAAAATCACACCATAAGGCCTCAATTTCCTTGAGAAAAATATATTTCCCTTTCATTTTAAAATGTAATAAAGCATAATCCACCAAAGTATCAGGTTTCAGTTTTGCAAATTCTGAAACATAAGAATTTGTTAAAGTTTCTATGTAACAGGGTAAATATCCTCTTCCTTCCTCTTCCTTTCTTTCCTTCTTTCTTCCTCCCCCCCTCTCTCCTCCCTCCCTCTCTCCTTTTTCTTTCTTTCTTTCTTTCTTTCTTTCTTTCTTTCTTTCTTTCTTTCTTTCCTTCCTTCCTTCCTTCCTTCCTTCCTTCCTTCCTTCCTTCCTTCCTTTCCTTCCTTCCTTCCTTCCTTCCTTCCTTCCTTCCTTCCTTCCTTCCCTTCCTTCCTTCCTTCCTTCCTTCCTTCCTTCCTTCCTTCCTTTTTTTTCTTCCTTCCTTCCTTCCTTCATTTTTCCTTGTCAAAAAAGAAATGAAAGTCCATTTTGGTAAACTCAAACCCTACCAAGATGGGTTGTGGTCTCTAGTTGCAATGACTCTGATTGTGGAACAAAGGGCAGAACTTTATAAGCTGGTAGGTAGAGAAAGGCATGATATGATGTGTTACCTTCACCCTGAAACACACAAACCTTATAATGAGTATATTTATGTCATACTCCATTTATTTCATTAAATTAAACTGACAGACACTGAAAAACTTAAAATGGTTAATGTAAAAAGTAATGTTAGAAAGAATAAATATGTATTTCCATAAATATTTAACTTAAAATACATCATATTTATTTATTTGTTAAAATACCAAGATAGGTCTTTAACTAATTTAATTTCAGCTTTTTCTTATCTAACCTGTGTTCTCAGGGCACTTATGTTATCAGTTTTGATTTCTTTAAATTACAAGATTAACTTAAATATATTTTAAAAGGACTTGATAAATATAAATACCATCACTTTCCCTAATCTTTTGTGGTCATCTTACATTTAATTTAATTTTTCTTTTTGTGCAATATTTGGAAGCATTTAACTTAAATTAAGTGATTACAATAATAATGAAAATGTTACAAACAAGTTTTGGGAAAAAAGCACTACTATTGTTGGAAGCATTCAACTCCACTGTTAAGCAGAGAATTGCATGGGCATCCTAGAGAATCAGTGTGCCATGACATGAGTCTACAGAGCACTGATTAAGCCTATAAGACAGTCAAGTGGAGGGAAAAGACTAAAACTGTTTAATGACTGTTTTACATTCATTTCTTCTGGCCTGTGAATGACAGCCCAGAAATTGTCTGCAAGTCCTTACAAAAGGCCTGAGACATCTCTCTTTCCTACTGCCACATGTGCCACCCCAAGCAAATACAAATCCCATGAACAACAGTGTGGCTTCATGTGAAGTTAGTTCTGAACAATGCCTATGGATTGATGTGTTGTCTGCACCTACGGTTCTTCTAGATAATCATATCTAAAATGGTGACAGGTGCTGTGGGCTTTATTACTCCTCTTCAGGAAGAAATCTGAGTGCACTTAAATTTTTTAAACCATTGTATGCCATCCTATCCAGCTAGCTTACCTTCATTATCCTGTCTTACTTATATCATAATTATACTCCCCAATACTAAGCATATCAATGTACAGTAACCTAGTCCCCACCTTGCATCAGGCGTGTAATACTTTCAGGAAAGCAGGAAACAACTTTTTGGAACTTGATCTCTTTATGTGTTTACATGAGTAAGAATGACCATGATGTTACCTAACTACTGACAAGCCACTTAAAGGACCTCCAGAAACTGGCCCTCACTTCTATTATGGTTGGTTCCAGATACATTTCTCACACATCATGTTTTTATTTTAAATATCCAGATCCTTATTTCCATGTGAAGAGGGTCAGAATACCTAGAATATGGCACTTTGATCTGAAGGCAATTGAGAAAGAACAGACACAGGATATTCTTTCCCTATCTGCTTAAAAGCTGGGCACAAATTTCCCTTGTGAAGGTGTCCTCTTTTCTCATACCAGGAAGGGAAGAACAATCTTTATTCACCAGACACAGAACAGTGCCAAGATGAGCCTACATAAACACAATCTTACAAAATAACCCTTATCTTCCACTCACCACTATCTTTCATATATCTACCTTCCATAATTTACCGCCCCTAGAATCTCAAACCCCTTTTCCTTTGTCCTGTCATTTCTCCACAATGTATTGCCCTTTGTTAAAATGGTATATAACTCCTCCTCTCCCTGCCATCCCCCCTACTCCCACCCCGAGTTTAACTGCTTCTTTGGAACTTGGCTTCTTTTCTATGAAGGCCTCTATGTACATAAAAAATTAAAATAGTAACATGAAATAATGTTTATATGCTTTTTCTCCCCCTGTTAATCTGTCTTTTGTCCATTTAATTCACAGGTCCTAGTGACATAACATAAGAGAGTAGAGGAAAAGTATTTCCTCCCTTACACATATTAGAAACATAATTCTTCTTAGTACTCAGTGGTGGAAAGAAATATTGTTGTGATATACACGATGTTAGAAGCAGTATCATGTAGTATTTAAGAGAGTTCTTTTGCCAGACTGCCAACTTTTAAATCTGCTCTATCACTTGTCATGTAACCTTGAGAATTTAATTAAAATCTCTTGCTTCAGAAGTTGTTTTTTTTTTTTTTTTTTTTTTTGGTATGAAAACAAATTTGTTTTCTTACTGAATTATGGTGAAAATTAAAGAACTCTATAAATATAAATCACATAGAACATTCCCTGACCAGTAATGCTAAACCAGTGTTGGCTTTAACAAGCAGTATATATGGACCAAACCCACCCTGTGTCACAGACTGTAGAAACACATAATCACAGTACTCACATTACTTAATGTAATTTAATTCATTTTGATGAATTTAAAAAATTAATTTGTAATTAATTTTTTTAAAAAATAATTAATTTGTAAATCAGCTTTGTTTTTATTTCTATAAAAGGGCCCTCAATCAACTCACATATAAAATACACTCAAGTGGCATATCGGACAATAAAAGATTAGTAAAGTGTGGCGTCTGGCTAAAAGAAATATAATTGTTTTCTTTTTGGTTGCATTCTAGGAATTTGCTATGTCCTCTGGTAAATCAAGGAATTTAGAATATACATGGATTGCCAATTTACTCTTGCAGTTTAATAGCTGAAATAAAGCTTTTGATTTATAAGACGAAAGAAGATAAAATTATCTGTTTACATACAATGTATATTATATCTCCATTTATCGTAGAAGTTAAATTTTCCATCTCTCTAATATATTCATACAATCAGATAAAATTCTTACCTTATTCCTTATATCTAATTACTCACATCACTAATAATTAAACATATACCTTTGTCTAATATAAAACACTCAAGACTCACTTTTCATGGGAATGTCTTAGATAGTTTAAAGCAACTTCTCCTAACTATCTGCTTCTTAACCTTTTTCTTTATTTTGACATAGACAGGAAAAAGAGAATGATCAGACAAGTATAAAGTAATATGTTCATACAGTGTTTTCATGAATTGTACTATGCTGCCATTCCCCTGTATGATGAGTAATTGATTTATTTAGTATTGCAGTAGCATTTTGTACTCTGCTTGAAATGGTTAACCTAAATGAGCAAAAGGTTTTCACAACACAGGAGCATATCATGTGTTTCTAACACTAAATATTCTATCACTTGTACTTAAATAAAAACTTTCAATAGACTTTTTTTATTAATTTATTTATTGGGGGGGGAGAGAATGAGCAGGGGAGTGCCAGAGAGAGAAGGAGAGAGAGAGAGAGAGAAACCCAAGCAGGATTTGGGCTGTCAGCACGAGCCCAATGAGGGGGTTGAACTCATGAACCATGAGATCATGACATGAGCTGAAACCAAGAGTTGGACACTTAACCGACTGAGTCACCCAGTCACCCTTAAATAAAAACCTTCTTTTTTTTTTTTTTAATTTTTTTTTTCAACGTTTATTTATTTTTGGGACAGAGAGAGACAGAGCATGAACGGGGGAGGGGCAGAGAGAGAGGGAGACACAGAAACGGAAACAGGCTCCAGGCTCTGAGCCATCAGCCCAGAGACTGACGCGGGGCTCGAACTCACGGACCGCGAGATCGTGACCTGGTTGAAGTCGGACGCTTAACCGACTGCGCCACCCAGGCGCCCCAATAAAAACCTTCTAAAATTAACTCTATATTATCTAAATGATATATTTTTTAAAAAATTTAGAATACATATCTAATTCAGAAGAAAAAAACTTGTAGAAAGATCAGGTTTTCATTTGTAAATGAAATTACATTAAAATAAGTAGGACCTAGATCTATCTTTGGTGTAGGCAGCTTCCCATGATGAATCTCTTAAGAAGCTGAGGGAAGGTGACCTTTTCAGAAAATATCTATTCACTGAATAGTCTTCATTTAATCATGCTGCCTCAACACTGACCAATTTGGGTTAGCAAGCTCCTTTAAAAAAATCTAGCTGTCTCAGGATGTATATTAATCTGGTTTATTAGTCATTCATACCTACTATAGAATGCTATAAAAAGTTTAAATTTTAGAACTTCATAGAAATTTAAGAATTCATCCAGTACACCATCATATTTAATAGCTCAAGATTCAAGGTCATTTCAGCATAACGGTCAAAACCATTGCTGCAGAGACTGGACTGCCTGAAGACTGTAGGAAAGTTGTGAGACCTTAGGGAAATTACTTAAATTCTCTTTGCCTCATCTTTCTCAATTGTGAAATGGGGATAATGTCTGGCACCTTAGTAACAACTTCACAGGTTATTGTGAAGATTAAATGTCATAATATACATAAAATGCTTAAAAGAATGCCTGCTATATAATAAGTGTTCTTTTGCGATTATGATGAACTTACTGTGGGGATCACAATTAACTTGCCATAGGTGAATACCAGGGTTATTATTTATAGACAGCAGAACATTTCTTTTAGAAATTCACTAAATGTCAATGGGCATGGGAAGGAGAAAGGGAACAGATGGCATTCACGCACCCTGGTCACAATGCTGCACCAAGAGGTAAGCTTTAGTGTGTCTTCTTTAAAGTGGTGTGTGTTCTGTAGGAGAGAGAGATACAGGAGGAGACCTAGATTCCTACTTGATTTTTGGTAGGGGATAAACAGGACAACAGAACAAAATTATTGAAGTCCAGGTTTCCTCTGCCTTCTTCCTGGTTTCCTCATACTTCAAACAATCAATTAAAGGGTGCTCTGGTAAATGGGAGAAATTACTATCTTTAAAGCTAAATTCACTGGTATAGCTACTTGTGTCACCCTTAAATATATTTTCATAAGATTAGAGTGATTGGGTAGAAATAGCAACAGGAATCCAGTTCTAACATGGAGACCTAATACTCTTTTAGTAGAATATGTAAGAAACTAAAGAAACTTGTGAGATCACTGAATGACGCCATAAAAAAAGATATTAGAGGGGCGCCTGGGTGGCGCAGTCGGTTAAGCGTCAGACTTCAGCCAGGTCACGATCTCGCGGTCCGGGAGTTCGAGCCCCGCGTCGGGCTCTGGGCTGATGGCTCAGAGCCTGGAGCCTGTTTCCGATTCTGTGTCTCCCTCTCTCTCTGCCCCTCCCCCGTTCATGCTCTGTCTCTCTCTGTCCCAAAAATAAATAAACGTTGAAAAAAAAATTAAAAAAAAAAAAAAAGATATTAGATGGGTGAAAACAGCAAAGACCTTTAAGATGCTTTTGCACTCTAGACAGAAAGGGTCAGTTTACTTAATACTGCATGCACTCAAATCACATTCTCAAAATTAGAGTCCAATTGCTTTCTTTTCAAAAACTCTATTTCCCTAGTCATCTCTTGCCATGATATATAAGGGACTGTAACGTTTCTTCTACCCAGAACACGAGTTGGCCTTAGTCTCTCTTCTACATATTTAAGTCAGTAGTTATTCTGACTGCTGAAATTCCCCTTGTTATTTGATATAAAAACTAACGTTACTCTGTGATATATGTATCCTTTGCCTCTACTTGTTTTTTTTTGTTGTTGTTGTTATTTTGTTTTATTTTGTTTTGTTTTGTGGAGAGAAAGTGAGGAAACATGAGCAGGGGAGGGGAAGAGGGAGACAGAATCTTAAGCAGGCTTCACACCCAGTGTAGAGCCCAATGTGGGGCTTGATCTCACAGGTGAGATCATGACCTGAGCCCAAATCAAGACTTGGATGCGTAAGCAACTGAGTCACCCTAGTGCCCCTCCTTTGCCTTTACTTGTAAAACCACGTCTCAACAAATGGCACTCATTTCTTCTCACTAAAACCTGAAAAATTCAGCACAGGAAAGTAAAGTCCTTTTTCTTGAAGCACGTCTTCTCGGGAGAGAGAAGCAGGGATACTGGTACTAGAAAAGGCCCTTGTCCTGGATGGGATGGGATTTCTCCCTATTCATATCTTCACTAATACCTGGGTAATGGAAAGGGATGAGCTGGCATAAGGATGATGTCGAGAGTGTTTCTAAAAGGTAGAAGGAAGGAATTCTGCTAGCAGCCTCCTGCCATTGTCCCACTAATGCTGAAATGTTGACGAGGAGTGTTTAGGCTATGGCTACCAACAATCCCAATATATCCAGAGGAAGCACTCCTGTTCTGTATCTGCATATAGCTCTAGATACAAGCCAGTGTAGGGTACAAATTGAATCAGAAGATGGAAGAAGACCGACTGAACAGATAAGGTTCATAAGGCAGATAAAGGTGACCAAGGATCTATTGGGGATAGAACTCAGGACAGGGAAGACAGGGCAGAAAGTGAAAGCTTCCTGCAATACTATCCCTATCAAAGAGGCTACTGGATCCAGGATGAAAAGATGTTGGAAGATAAAATGTTGAGAAAATACAAAAAGCCATTGTAAAATCAACATTAAAATGGATCCTTTGGTGTTTTAAAAGTATTTTACTTGTTTGTTTTATTTTTATGACTTTAGCCTTGTTCTGACTCAGCATGTGTTTACACTTCTGTTTAGATTTCACAGCCAAACAGCAGTATTTCTGTAGAAGCAATATGCAATATGGAATCAGGGTCAGAGTTTCAGTCACTGTCCTGGTACTCACTAACTTTGTGGTCATGTGCAAGATGCTGTAACTTTTCTGCTTATTTGCAAAATAACCTTTTTGACAATACATTGCTTATAGGGTTGTTATAAAGATTATATAAAGTAGGTGGTAAATGCTATGTAAGACATAAAGTAGTATAACAATCAGTGTTATAATAATAATGTAACAGCTAGTGCTAGGCAGATTTATGTGGCTTTAAAATTAGGGTGAGAGACACCTGAGTGGCTCAGTCAGTTGAGCCTGACTCTTGGTTTTAGCTCAAATCATGATCTCATGGTTCATGACATAGAGATCTGTGTCGAGTTCTGTGAGGAGCCTGCTTGGGATTCTCTGTCTCCCTCTCTCTCTGCTCCTTTCCCAATCATGCTGTCTCTGTCCATCTCAAAATAGATGAAATAACTTAAAAAAAATAAAAATACCCGTGCTATTTAGGATCTCTGGATTTGGTTCTGCTGAGCCCTTTCATGCTTCTGCTGGCTAAGGGTTGCTGGTCAGTGTCACAGACCTGGAAATTTATACACAAGTCAGTATCTGGGCCTGGGCAAAGAGCCAGCATAAAAGAGATGAGTCCTAAGATCTGAGATGGTGTCTGGGAGTGGACAGCAGACACTGGATCCAAAGGCTAATGCAGTGGGAAGTTTTCTGGAGCCTTGGCAACAGCTTTCTGGAGGTGTCTATACCAGAAATTATCCTGGCATCTGCCAGGAGATTCTGATGCCTTTATGGGGCAAAGAGCCAGTCTTTCTTTTTAAATCTTACTCTACCTAGCCATTCCAGTTTAATTAAAAACACTTGTGATAGTTTAGCATCCTCATGGTCATGGCCAATACCGCCTCCTTCCCCATTTCTGCTCCCTCTATCCAAGCTTTTAGCAAGAGCTTTGTTTATAGGAATTTAAAACACTACTTCCTCTCTACAAGTGACAGATTTTTTGCTGTGCTCTCAATTAGCCATGATTAACAGCTATAATTGAAATTGTAGCCAAGCCGGAAGCCAGGAGTAATTGCAAAACCTGGCTCTGGTGCTTGGGCAGCTCTCGGGTGCCAAGAAAGGACACATGAATGCGGTATGCGACCTCCATGGAGATGCCACTGTAGATTCCACTAATATGTGTCATATTAGAATCTACCTTTTTGTTATCCGAGCGTTTAAAAGCATATTTGCTATGTAGCCAAAGGTGGAGACATGCTTCCATATCCAGTTAGTCTAGATGAAAAACAACAATAAAACAAAACACAAAAACAAAAGGCCCTGATCACGTTTTTCCCCCTCAATTGATAGACTCATCTTTGTGCTTCATCTTCTTAGTGCTATCAAAGTCCTGCAGTCTTTTTCTAAACTTGGATGATTTATTTTTTCATTATTGGCATGGGATTATTATTTTTGCTCTGACTTTATGGCAACTTATCAATCTTTTCTCAGAGTGAGAGTTTTCCTATAACCAGTGTTCACAAGTCTCTATTTTATTGTTTTTAGTCACTGATAAAAGCCAAGCTTACTTGGTCTTTCAACAGGCAACTCTGTTTTATATACACCTACGTTAACTCTGGGTTATATATTTATCTACCTTGCTGTGTTTATGCAAAAGAGTGAATTAAGCACATGCTTTTCTGAGTCACTGAGCATTATTTTTCTTCTTTTCTTTTACTGGGTATTAATTGACAAAATTTATTGTTCTTAAATCCCAGAAAATAAGTTGTCAACTTTGTTGCTATGTCCACCTTCTCATTTTATTCTCAAATGTTCTTTTCACCTGGTCTCAGCAGACATGCTCAGAGGAGGCTGAGGGAAGACTGAGGACTAGACAGAAGCTATTGCTCTATGTCTTTTGAAATTTTTGTGGGTTTTCTAGTCCTTATGAAGTAGTTTATAAAATAAAATTTAAAAAAAAAATAAAACACTTTTTCTCACCAGCATGAAAAGTGATAGATAAGAAGCAGGGGCTATTAGTAGTCAAATATTACTGATTGTGTTTTTATTTACTTTAAATGCATCTTTGCTCCCAGTACTGATTTATTTTTACATCTTAGGTTGGGTCTTGTTTACATCTGATGGGTAATACTTTCCAAAGGTACTCATTATTTAATTGGAAGGTACAATGGCAAATATTATTTGAAAAGTTTTTCAATTCCACCTTAGAATCTGTGGTAATTATTTTATCCAGAGACAGAGAGAGACACACAGAGAGAGAAAACACGAGCAGGGGAGGGGCAGAGACAGAGGGATTGAGAGAATTCCAAGCAGGCTCTGCACTGCCATCACAAAACCAGACTTCGGATTTGAACTCACCAACAGTGAGATCATGACCTGAGCTGAAATAGTGAGATGCTTAACAGATTGAGCCACCCAGGTGCCTCCACTGAATTTACAACATGATTTAATCCTAATAGGATTTAATTAAACATTTCCCAAAGAATAAAATGTGTTCTTTAGAATTTACAAAGAAGAAAGGAGGTAGAAATAGCACAGCTTACTTGTAAATCCTTATTGGCTCTTTCAGCATACTTGTTCATAAGCAGTTCTCAAATTACGTTAGCAACAGTACTGGTACAAGGCAAAGTACCCATTGGCAGTTACCTGGTTCTTTGGACCGTGTAGGTTTGGCCAGGCTTAATGATACATGTCTCTGTGAATGTGTTTGGTTTGTGGTTTTTCTAGACAAGTAGTCCAAGACAATTAAATTAGCAAATAAAGGGCCCAGAGCTAATGGTCTCTTTCAGGAAAATGGTTAATGAACAGTGATAGAAGCTCATCTGATGTAGAAGATTTTACTTCCATATTAACCAATAATATTACTTTTTTCCAAGTGCATATTTGGTAAATTATGGAAAGCATCACACAAGCATTATCTCCTGTAATCCTCTTAAAAGCAAGACAAGCACAGATGAGGGAAGCAAACTACTCACCAGCTGTGGGATTCTTGGGGCGATTCACTTTACCTTTCTGTGACTTCATATCCTTGTCCATAAAATTGAAATGATGGGGGCGGCTGGGTGGCGCAGTCGGTTAAGCGTCCGATTTCAGCCAGGTCACGATCTCGCGGTCCGTGAGTTCGAGCCCCGCGTCGGGCTCTGGGCTGATGGCTCAGAGCCTGGAACCTGTTTCCGATTCTGTGTCTCCCTCTCTCTGCCCCTCCCCAGTTCATGCTCTGTCTCTCTCTGTCCCAAAAATAAATAAACGTTGAAAAAAAAAATTAAAAAAAAATTGAAATGATGATAATATAGTACGTAACTCATAGGACTGCCATAAGAATAAAAGGTCATAATTAATATGAAATACTTAAGAAGTCTAACACCTAGTAAGCCCTTTATAAATGCCCCTATTGAAATGATATGATTGCCCTTATTTTCACATTTTGTGGATGAATACAAGACCCTAGTTCAAAGAAGGCTTTCATGAGCACACAGGTGACAGGTTGTGGAGCTGAGATTTGAATACAGGTGTGTCTGATTTTTTTTTAATTTTTAATTTTTTTCTTCCTTCCTTTCTTTTTTAATTTTAGAAAAAGCACAAAAAGGGGAGAGGAGCAGAGAGAAAGAGCATGAGAGAGACAGAGAGAGAGAGAGAGAGAGAGAGAGAGAGAGAGAGAGAGAGAGAATCTTAAGCAGGCTCCATGCTCAGCTCAGAGCCCTATGTGGGGTTTGATCCCACGACCCTGGGATCATAACTTGAGGCTAAATCAGATGCTAAACCAACTGAGCCACCCAATCACCCCAGGTGTGTCTGATTTTAAAGCCAGAGTTATTTATTGCTCTGGTCTCCCTCACTGCCACTGAAATGTTTGCTATTGAAAGTCCAAATATAGATTTTTGAAAGCATCTCCCTCTATAGAAATACCATTTGTATGTTTATTGAAAAGATATGGCCGTTTGTTGTTCTAGTCAATGAATAGTTCTTAATTTTTCACTTAAAATCAAAGGTTTGTGCTAAGTTGGGGGACATATTGTTTTAATACTTCACTTGTTTAAGTAATAAATAATTGAAGAATATACATTTTTAAATCATAGAAGAAAACTTATGTTAAAATTCATAACTATTTGAAAATCAGGAGTTTTTAACTACTCTTTATTCATATTTTAGGTGAGTACAATTTTCAGTATTATTCACCTCATTTTTTTCTTCTAAAGGACAGAAATCAGAAAAAAATGACTTTTTTTTTTTTTTTAATAAAGGTTTGGCTCCCTGGAACCACCGAATTTCGCCTTATCTCATTCTATTACTTAAATCCTTCAAGTGCTTTCCTTCTCTGCATGTTAATAATGACCTTGAAAGCTGAGAAATTCTTTGAAATACTATGAATATCCAGTCTCTCTCCCACATGGTTCCTACCCATCCCTAACTGCCTAATACAGATACTGTGGGACTACTGCTCTTATCAAACTTTCACCTCTACTGCCTCTAATCTTTGTCTCAAAAACACAGTTTTTTGGTCACTATTTTTATTTTATTTAAATTTAGACACCATAAATTTTTATAAAGTCCCATAAAAATAGGCACTAACTTCCTTATATATCTTTCAACATCCCATAGGAATGAAATAGTGTTTCTAACAAAGAGAAAAAAACATTAGGGCAAACTGATGTGTTCAGAACCACTGTCAGAAATTCAAACGCCATTTTGAGGTTAGAAGCTAAAAGAGCCTGAAGTTTAAAAACCACGTGGAAGAATGTTAGAAAATAGGCATTTTAATGAATTTTCTAGTTTAAAAAAGAATATTTTGAGTAGGATTATATATGATAAAAAACGTTTTGAACTGTAATACCAGACTAGAAAAGTAAAATGAGCTATTAGCTATCTCTCCCTCTCTAGTTTTTCTCATATTCTCTGTCTCTGACAGTATCTCTGCCTCTCTCTGTCCATCAAGTCAAACAATTCCTACAGCAATCAGCCCTAAAGGGCAAGACTTGATTAATAATTAACACCTTCCCTAATTTTTGTCTTGCTTCCAACTTAGGACCAACCAGAGAGAACCAAATATGCAGCCTTCAGCCATCACGTGGCAAGACCCCAGCTTCTAGTTTTCCTACCCACAGCTTCCCCATGACAACAGCCTCCAGAGAGGGTACCTCCAGGCTTCTCTTCTCTACTCAAGCTTTCCTTCCCGCTCTCCTGCTTGCCTCTGAGTCTCTGCCAAAAGCAAGTGGCGGTGGCTGACCATATAGCAAGCTCTTTCTTATTTGGACTCCTTTCACCTATTTCATTCACTTTGCCACCTCCCTCTCCCTGAGGAGGCAGGGTGAGATATGTATTCATGTCTCTATATAATCTCACCGCAATCAACATAATGCATATATTCATTACCCCTGAAAATTTCATCATTCCCTTTTATAAACTCTCCCTCCTGCAGAGTCCTGCCTGCTCTATCCCTAAACAACCACATGCCTTTCTTCCGTCTTTATATATCTGTGGGCATTTTCTAGAGATTTATATAAATACAATCAGAAACTATATACTATTTTATGTCTGCCTTTTTCCATTCAGCATTACTATTCTGAGATGCATCCATGTTGTTGCATGTATTAATATGTAATTCCTCCTAACTGCTGAGTACCCTGTTGTATAGCTGGTGCAATTTGCTCATTCATTCATCTGTTAGTGACATATGGAATGTTTGCAGTTTTTATGATTAAAAACACTACCAATATTTATATATATACAAGTGCTGGTACAAACATAGGGTTTTATTTCTCTTGGGCAAATATACAGTAGTAAAATGACTGGGGTAAAAGATAGGTGTATATTTAACTTTTAAAGAAATTGCCACATAGTTTTCCAGTGATCTTATTATTTAACATTTCCACCAGTGGAATATGAGAAATCTAATTGCTCCAAATCCTTACCAACACTTAGTATGATCAGACTTTTAAATTTCAGATATTCTAGTATTTCTAGAATACTATTTCTATTTCTAGAATTTCTATTTCTAGAATTTCTAAATACTAGTAATTCTAGTAATTATGTAGTAGTATCTATTGTGTAATGCTATTAACTCAGTTTTCATGTGCTTATTTGCAATCAGTATATCTTCTTTGTTGAAGTGATTCTATTTAACTTTATTTGAAGGCTAATTAGCTATATAGCTCATTAAAAGATAACTCTTTAAGCAAGAATGATACAACATATTTTGGTACTTCTAGGATATGGAAATAAAAGGTATGACACTAGCACAAAGACTGAGAGGGAAAAAGTGTGGTGGGTGGATAAAAACAAGTACAGGTAGAACTAAAAGTTCCTATTCTTCACCCTCATACCCAAAGGGCAAGGTGATGTTGTTCAAATATTGGTTTCATGTGGGGTGAGTTACCTAGTGGTAGATGTGGTCACAGGGAAAGTCAGAACAAATTTAGAATAAATTTGGGACATCATCCTTGTAGTGGTTCCTATATCATCCATTTCCTAAATTAAAGAGGTTCCAGGTATTTCACCCCATACCTTGGAACAACATTACCTAAGCTAGTTGATTTATCTGAAGAAAATTTGCTCCCAGGAAAAACTATGAGGTTTTGAGTAGAATGCTGGTCTAAATAAAATATAACAAACTGAAAAACTGTGCTAGATAAAGCAATATTAATAGGCAAGCCAACGTAAGATTGACAACACTCTCAAATATATAATATAAATTTCAATAGGATGGAGCAAGGATAAACAAAGACAATCATTTTACAATTATTAACAGAACTAATTTGAAATATTAATCATAAAAATAGTTTAAAGAACTCTATGAATGAGATTTATAACAGAACTGTTACAGGTAAACTACACCTTAATGAGTTCAAATACTAGGTCACAGAATCCTCCCAGAAGACATCAAGAAAAAATAAAGAAAAAGAAAAATTTAATAATTCAAGTGATTTGTAGAATATAAATTGAAATACAAATATCTGTATATTATGCATGCCAGAAAGGGAAAACAAAGAAAGAGAGTAATGTTAAAAGAAAAAAAAAATCCTTCTAGTAAAAGGAAACCCACAATGGAAGGTAACAAGAACCCACCTGATGGAAGTAAGAGAAAGGGAAATAGAAACAATGTGGGTAAATACAATACTTTATTGCCTGCTATGATTATTTTTTAAATGTTGACTGGAAAACAACTTATTGCAAATCAAAAGAATATTAGATTGAGCTGAGTTGCAGTGGGCCAATGAAAATTTGCCAAAAGAAAAATGTATACTGCTTTCCCCCCTGGCTGGTGATAATGGTTAAGCCAAATGTCATTCTGCAGTGAGTGACTTAACTGCTTCCAACTTTATTTCTCCATAATGCACCTGAAAGCTTCCTTTATGTCATTCCGCCTGCCATGAATGCAGATACTATGGCTGAAGCTCCAGTCATCTCCGTACAGTGAGTGCCAGCCATGGCACCACCCAGCCTCAGCAACAATAGCAACAGTTGATCTCAAGACTTTATGTGGAGTTATTACAACACTGGTGCATAGCATCCAGTATTCAAATATTTTTTTGTTATTATGAATTCATTATTTTTTCATCAAAACACTTGTACTTGTTGGTGCACTACTACTTGAACCACTGGGCAAGAGCTTTGTGCATTTTTCTGCTTCCCCCCCCCCCCAGTCTTTTCTTCCCCTCCTCTTCTTCAATCTCCCACCTTCCCACTTATCTCTGATATCTCACCATAGGCTTCCATAAATTGTTTTACCCCTGACCTCCATCACCTCCTCTGCCTCCTTCCATTTCTGTTCCCCTATGGAGAGTCATCATGGACTCAGGGGATACCCACGAACAGTAATAAGCTCTCCACTAGGGAAAGGGATGGTACACTGGGGAAAGCTGCTGTGACTTAATACAATTGCAAAGATTGGAAGAGCTGCTGGAGATGGTGACTTTGCAAGTACTACCTCAAAAAAGTTAATGATAAAAAGAAAATACTGAAATCTCAGCAAACTACATTAAAGGTGACAGGCATGAGAGTTTCCTTGACAGCAGGGCAGGCATCTACGGAAGCAGTAGAACTAATATAGCAGCTAATAATTTACATTAGAATGTTAATAAATGTTTAACAATTTCATGCTTTAAAATTTATATTTTTCTTGATGGATTATATATTTTATCTGAAATGCATAACGTTTAGTTCTACTCCTCTAAAATTAATTTTGAAGAATTTATTTTTAACAAAATATTAGAATGAATGTCTTAACTGCATAAGACCTAGATTAAAAAAAAAAATAGCAGCATTTTGATTAGTTATTTTCTCCTGTTTTTCCAAAATTTTGTGTGAGAAAAAATAAAGCCTTATATGTTTGTTGCTGTTAGTCTTTCTATTGTTTGCAATTGAATGGATGCATTTCTAATAGAGACAAATTATATTTCTCTTTAAGTATATACATTTGTACATAAATTAGACAGAAAAGGGTCAGTTATGATATATCTAAAGTAAAAATATATGTCTACTTTTTACTTTTTTTATATGAAATTTATTGTCAAATTGGTTTGCATACAATACCCAGTGCTCATCTCAAAAGGTGCACTCCTCAATACCTATCACGCACCCCCCATCACCCTGTTTGTTCTCAGTCTTTAAGAGTCTCTTATGTTTTGGCTCTCTCCCTCTCTAACCTCTTTTTTTTTTTTTCTTCCCCTCCCCCATAGACTTAAGTTTCTCAGGATCCACATAAGAGTGAAAACATATGGTATCTGTCTTTCTCTGTATGACTTATTTTACTTAACATATATATGTCTTTTAAGGAGTATTTCAATTTTTATCTCCTGCTTGAAAAATCATACTAGTTGTGTAAATTAAATAAAGTTAAAACACACATGAATAAAAAGCAAAAGTAACTAAGACCAGTTTATAACTAGGATCTATCCAAGAACTATTATTATATTAATTTCAAAAATATGGCATAGACAGTGACAGGATTTTTCGGGTTCTTTCTCTTTGTTTCAATGAGACTATTTCCATTTTCCTCATATTTCCATCTATTTAACCACCATCTTATACCTCCTGATCCTTATTACTTTTTTGTTTTTATTTCCAAAGAATATAGAAGGGAATTCCAGTAGCTGGATGCCCCTTCAGGTGAAGTTGCCAGATATTCAATGATTCCCACCTCTGAACCCATCCTCTTTTATCTCCATTTTTTTTAACCTATAACATTTACACCTGGGCTTTTGATTTTTACTGCCAGGCTTCTCAAAATAGTTGGTTAGGCTTGCTGTTTCTTTTTTCTCCATTGTCCATTTAACTGTGAAACGCACTCTAATATGACTAATCCTGTCAGTCTACCGAATGGCTTCTGAGATGGTCATTGGTTGACTCTATGCCATGAAATTCTTTAGTAGGTTTTAGTCCATCTAAATATAGATGACATCTACACAGACTTTGAGCTCTCCTTAATTTCCAACACTTCACTTTACTGGTTTCTTCTTAACTTTTATTTCTTTGTCCTTTTCTCATTTGTTTTCCTGGCACATTCTCTTATCTTCAAGTCTTCAAAGGATGAAGAGTCTCATGGTTTCACCCTATCACCTTTCTCTTCTTATTACCTATATGTTCGCTGAGAAATCTCATGTTCATTGTTAAAATTACCATCTATAAGCACCTATGTGACTCATGTCTTGTCACATATCTTTATCTCTAAACATTTATTCAATTGTAGTTATCCACTTGGGTATTTAAAAGCCATCTCAAATACAACATTGGATGAAACAGACTTTTTCCTTATTCAGTTTCTCCCCATGCCAATTTTTATTTTGTTTTTGTCATTTTTATTATATGTTTCAAATCGATAGATACTAGGCTTGCTTAATATGATCTTTCTTCCACCACTCATCATCATCCAACTAATGAGTAATCTCTATACATATTTTTTACCTCCTGAATAGCCAGGAGTCCAACCAATTTCTTGAAAAAAATCTGCTATATTTACTATTATCTAAAGCATCATCCCTTAAACTATGACCTAGATACATAAATGATAATTTTCTATGCACTTCTTTCATTTTAATTTCCAGCCTTCATGAATAAAGCTAGAATCATAACTATGACTATTTAAATCTCAACTTGAGTATACTTCTATAAATTAAAACACTCAGTGAATTTCATTTTGAGATTGTAAACTGAAACCGTTAACAGGACACGTGATTCCTCACTAATCTGACCCTTGCTTATGTCTCACCCTTCCTTTGATATCGTATTTCTACTTGTTCACCACATTTCTTTTTTTCTTCCTGGAATAGACGACCTTCCTCCTGAAATTGCATCTTTACATATGATCATCTCCCCGACTATAACAATCACTTCTTTCTTTGAACTTACCTAAAATCGTATTTTTCAGAGAGCTTCAACTCTTCCATATTCTTTGTGATGCCTTCTCTGGTGTTATCTGTAGGGTAAACGAGTATATACCGTAAGATTTCATAAGTCTCACACTTTTTCCTTTTTAGCAGTTTTCACATTTTAAAGTATGTGTTTGGTTAATTTCTTTCATACCAGTCTATGATGGTAAAGATTAAGTATGTTTTTGAACCCCCAGTGTCCGGCAGTGTATAAAATACATAGTTAGATGACCAATAGATATTTTGTAAATTAAATAAAATGAGATGAGTGAATGAGTGAATGAATGAATGCATGACTCATTCAATCAACCAACACTACATTGGACAGATAATAGTTGTGACTCAGCATGGAAATTCTTATTTCCAATATAATACAATTAAGGCATACATATCAAATAATTTTTTAGACAGTAGATTTCCACTGGAAATAGAGGAAAGAATGTAGGTAGGCTGTTTCTGGAAAAGGAACATTCAGTCATAAACCAGATATTTATTAGGCATCTTCTGGATTTCAGTGATTTTGATAGATGCTGAAGATACAAATTCCAAAGTACACAATCCTTTCTCTTAATAGAGTAAGGAAAAAATGTGAAACATAAATATGAATTCAGTAATAGGGGAATGATGAGTAGCAGATTCAAAGAGGTTACAATAGGGAAAATGTGTTTATTTTTATTCTCAGATAATATCTGTGATGTCAGTATCTTCACTTTGAAATGCTTCTTGATTTCTAATAGTCTTATAATTGCTACTTTTGTGTACCTAAGATCTCTGAAAACAATATGCATTTAAAACATATTTTGGCCGCTATCTAACCATAAGTTTATCCAGTGATAAAATACAAATGATGATATCTACTCTCCATCTTATCTCACAATAAGGTTCAAATGAGGTAATAACTGTGAACACATTCTAGATACAAATATAAACTACTATATTAATGTAAAATATTGTCATAATTTTCTTGATTCAACTAAAATGGATATAAAAAATTTTGGAAACAAACATAAATTATTGCACCATATTAGACTTCATTCCTATCTTGTTTAATCTGTAGGGCTGTTCAGGATGGACATTGAAGACATTTTGATATAGTTGGAGAACACTCTCATTTGAATTAAAAGTTAATTTTCAAGTCAAAATTTCTAACTATAATGTGAAATATATGTTGGTATTACCTATACAAAAACCAGAGAGCTGAACTATTTCTATATTAAGATACTCTCCATAATATTTTTCTCATGAACTCACATGCAAAATGGAATATCAAACACCTGTGTCCTGAATCATGATACTGAATTAGAATCTATGTGTTATACAGTGCAGGTGAATTACATGGAATATGAATTACATCTTCAATGTAATACCAATTACATCTGTCATAAAAATATTAGCATTTATGCCAAATAGTGAAATGCTGGAATTAATTCTAAAGTGCTACACTTGGATAAAAATAATTTTTCAGGGTGCCTGGGTGGCTCAGTTGGTTAAACGTCCAACTTTGGCTCAGGTCATGATCTCATGGGTTCGTGAGTTCGAGCCCCATGTCAGGCTCTGTTCTGACAGCTCAGAGCCTGGAGCTGCTTCAGATTTTGTGTCTCCCTCTCTATCTCTTCTCCTCTCCTGCTCACGCTTTGTATCTCTCACTCTCAAAAATAAACATTTAAAAAAGAATTTTTCATTGTATGAATAAGATAAAAGGAAAGTTTCTTCAAACTTAGATAAAAAATATATGATAAAGGTAAAACAACACTTCATGGAATCAAAATTGAATGTATGATATGGGAGTCTGTAGCTGTTAAAATATATTTGTTTTTCTTTAAGCTCTGTGCTATTCTAGGCAAAATCACTGACTAAAAAAGTCATATGCCCAGAAAAGCTCACCAAATGGGATGCCCAGCAAAGGAAGTTTAGATCATCTACTTTGACTGAATATGGCAACAGAAGAAAACAAAATGGATGAATACATGTAGTAGTTTTTGATATCAGAATGATGCTGTACTATGGAACACAAAGTTTAAAGGAGATTAACTTCTTTAGTCGGCCATATTTCTGAGGCTGATAGTTATCTTCATCCTACTGCTATCTAAAATATAAGTAAGCCAATAGAATCGCTACATTAAAACATTATAGGAAAAATATATGATAAAAATGTTTCCCTCTATTTAAGATAAACATTTGAGGGAGAATGCAATGGACATAAAAACGATGTTTAAAGGAACACCAATCTTGGCCAAAGCTTCTGATTATTATTCCAGATAACATATATTATTAGTTTGGCCTACATTTGGTAGCTATTATTTCCAGGTTAACATCCAGTACTTGAGTACATAGACACGTTTGTATGAAGATTAAGCAAAATGTAGTCCACAATAAAATTTCTATAACAAAGTCCAGTAAATGCACTTGAAAAAAATATATTGTTAATTTATTGTTATAACTTCAATCAGAAGACATTTCCTCTCCCTGGCTATAAAGAGGATATAATCAGACTTTTTAAAAAAAAATTTGACATGTTCATTTATGAGAGACAGTGTGAGCGGGGTAGGGGCAGAGAGAGAAGGAGATACAGAATTGAAGCAAACTCCAGGCTCTGTGCTGTTAGCACAGAGACTCAAACTCACAAGCTATGAGATCATGACCTGAGCCAAAGTCAGACGCTTAACTGACTGAACCACCTAGGCATCCTAATCAGACTTTCTATTTTTTAAGTTTTTAAAAATTTTATTTATTTATTTAGTGATAGACATAGAGACAGGGAGAACAGGGGAGAGGTAGAGAGAGGGGGCGAAATAGAATCCCAAGCAGGCTCTGTGCTGTCAGTGGAGAGTCTGACATGGGCCTTGAACTCACAAACCATGAGATCATGACCTGGCTGACTGAGCCACCCAGGCACCCCTAAGAGAAAGGTTTTATGGCAGATGCATATACATCAGTCTGAATAAAAATGTTACCTCAAGCATAAACTTTGTATCTGTGAGTGTTGGGAAGCTGAGCTGGAATGGACTGGATTATACTTTGGCAGTGGATGGAAGTTTGACCCTTGATACAAGAGGTTGAATGGTACTGAATATCTGTACTGGGCCAGAAAGAGTCCAGTTCCTAGGCTGAGCCCTGAGGTCTTCTGTGTATTTGTTTGATCTTGATCAGGTTATACCTCTGAATCTCCATTTCCTCATTTAAAAAATGAGGAAAATTACACTACATTCCTCATAGGATAGTTGTTGAGAATTATATGAATTTTGAAATGTAAAGTGTTCAATACAAGATCTCTGGCTGCTATTGTTGTTATTTTTCTCAAATGCTCCTGACAAAGCTAGTGCTCACAGAACCTATTCATTTTATCGTCTCTTCTTCCCAGAAATGGACAGCAGCATTTGTTCCTTTGTTGTGAGATTGAAATGCACCCAGGAATGTGTAGGTGTGGGTGGTCAAATCAAGTATGGTTGAAGTTCTGCAAGTCTCTCTATACCTACTTGCTGTTACTTGAAAGTAACTTAACAAGTGATAAATGTTTAGTTTCACAATCACTGATTAAAATCTGTAGCTGTAAATGCAAAATTTGCTTTACATGTTGAAACTGATTCCACAAAAGCAACATAGAAGATAATTGTCTTGATGCAGAAAATGGGGCTAAGAAAGCACTTGGATTTTTAGATGCCTGAAATGGTGGTAGAAAAAGCTACTGTGTGTGTGTGTGTGTGTGTGTGTGTGTGTGTGTGTGTGTGTGTAGAAAGAAACAGGGCAGAGGAGAGTAACTGGAAGCTTGGAATAAATTTATCGTGGAGTCATACATAATATTTTCTAGGAAGAGCTATTTCATCCCTGATTATAAGTACATAGAAGACTCCTTTTCTTATGATACCTAAAATATTTAATTTATATGACTTGAGGATACAGGCTATTTCAATGTGACATTTTCAAGCTTAATTTTCTTAAAAAAATCATTATATACCAAATAATTGAAATTGTTTTTTCCCTAAAATTATAAGTCATGAAGAAAAAAAAATCTTATCAATTTCATTTCTTAAAAGAGAAAATAAAGGACTGTCATATGCTAACATGATTACTTCCTTCACTTATTCACCCACTCATTCATCACTCCATAAATATTCATTTAAGACCTATGTGCCAGGCATGGTGCTAATTGGTAGAGATTCAAATAAGACATAGAGTTTCCCTTAGACAAGTTTAGAAATACAACAAAACAAACAAAAACCTGTATATAAGTAAGCATTTTAAGAGTCAATTTAAGATACAAATTCAAGTTCTAGAAATTTTTTGGAGTTACTTTTCTCATAAAATATCCCAAAATCCACCATTCTAAGGAGTTGAAAATTAAACTCTGGCCACAAAAACACTGAATAAAATATTGTGATTTGGTTCTGAGGAGAATAGGGAGGGACAGAAAACACTTTATGAGTGGTAGGTTCATGATCTGTTTTCTCCAGGAACAACAATCTTCAATTAATTATAAGTAGATAAAATTGACATAAATGATTTGATATCCCCAATTGGATGGTAAGTAAGTAAACTATCTCATGATGTTTACAATTCTTATTATGCATTTAAAGTCAGCTTATTTATTTTAAAGTTCATTACTTTTACACAAGTTACTGAGTTTTCTATGAAAAAGTTGAAAATGAAAATACCTCACATCACAACAGTACAACAAATAACCTGAAACTTCACAAACTATTTTTAAAGACCTTATTTTTGAGCAATTTTAGGTTCATAGAAAAATTAAGAGGAAGGTACAGAGATTTCTTATTTATCTTCCCAACTCCACACATGTGTAGCTTTCCCATTACCAACATCCTCTACCAGAGTGGTACATTTGTTACAACTGATGAACCTGTAGAAGCACATCATAATTACCCAAAGTCCGTAGTTCACATTCGGGTTCGTTCCTGGTGTTGTATATTCTATGGGCTTGGACAACTATGATGACATGTATCCATTATTATAGTATCATACAAAATATTTTCACCACCCAAATATCCTCCATGCTCCATCTATGCATCTCTTCTCCCATAGGTCCAGATGCCTGATCTTTTTATTGTTGTGATAGTTTCACCTTTTTCAGAAAGTCATATAGTTGGAATCATACAATATGTACCTTTTTCAGATCAACTACATTCACTTAGTAATATGTATTTAAGATTCCTGTATGTCTTTTCATGGCTTGATAGTTCATTTCTTATTAGCACAGAAAATATTCTGTTATCTGGATGCACCACAGTTCATTTATCCATTTATGTTCTAAAGGATATCTTGGTTGCTTCCAAGTTTTGGCAATTATGAATAAAGCTGTTATGAACATCCATTTGCAGTTTTTTTTTGTTTGTTTGTTTGGACTTAAGTTTTCAACCCTTTTGGATAAATACAAAGGAGTGTGATTGATGGATCAATTATTTTCAGGAGGATTAAATACTCTCATATTATACCTTTATTTCTTCAGCATATTTGCTTCTTAAATTGGAATTTTTCTTATTTTCATGGATTTGCTGGCAGTGTTTATGGTATAATAATGACTGCAATTTTTCTGAAAACATTTTTTTCTCAGATAATCTGCCTAATTTGTACTGATGTTTTTAAAATAAGGAAATGTTCAACCCAACATATTCAAACCATTTAGTTTATCATTCATACTTTTGTAATTATGCTTTAAAAGTCTTTCCTTTCCCAAGTATCACACAAAAGATAAATCATCTCTATTTTCTGTTTTTTTACATTTAACTTTTTTCCATTTATCTTTTTTTTTTTTAATTTTTTTTTCAACGTTTATTTATTTTTGGGACAGAGAGAGACAGAGCATGAACGGGGGAGGGGCAGAGAGAGAGGGAGACACAGAATCGGAAACAGGCTCCAGGCTCCGAGCCATCAGCCCAGAGCCCGACGCGGGGCTCGAACTCACGGACCGCGAGATCATGACCTGGCTGAAGTCGGACGCTTAACCGACTGCGCCACCCAGGCGCCCCTCCATTTATCTTTTTATCAGAAATTTATTTTTGTGGAATTTTGAATGTAATGCTTCAGATTTTATGTTTTATATTTTGAAGAGTTAGCCAACTGCCAAGTATCACTAAATTACTTCTTGGCATCCCTGCTTCCCCACTCACTGATTGCTTACACATCCATTTTCATTGATAAACTACAAATAACAGATATTACTGTATAAAATATTTAATACAAAATTATATATAAAAATAAAATAACCTTGTCATTACGATCCTAGAAATAATCTATTTTGAGACTGCTGGCAAATTCTATACTGTTCACTACATAATTTAGTGTGCAGATATATACATTTTTTTATAAAATGGATTCCCACTCAAGATACTGTCATGTGTCTTGTTTTTTCCCCAATCTATTATATCTGATTGGTATGTTTATGTCAGTGCATACAAATCTTATTTTTAAATTAATTAATTTTCTTTTTTAATGTTAATTCCAGTATAGTTAACATATAGCATTATATTAGTTGTTCTAGCTTTGAGAAGGATGTAAAATGTTACAATCTGGTAAATCCTTTAGAAATTTCCTATAAAACTAAACATGGAATCGCCAAATTCGCAGCAATTTTGTAATAGGGCATTTCACTCAGAGAAATGAAAAACTATGCTCATACAACACATACACTGACATTCATTATTGCTTTATTTGGAATAATAACAAAATGGAAAAAGCACAGAAACCTTTTAATGGGTGAATGGTCAAACGTACCATAAATTTTTATATTAATTTATGAATCAAGAATAATTCTACTTTTGCATGTTTCCTAACCCCATCATGAAACCATCAATGTAAACAAGATTTTGAATAAATTCATCCCTCCAAGAACCTGCCTCACACCCTTTTTAAAAAAGGTTTATTTAGGCACATGAAGAGATGCTCAACGTCGCTCCTCATCAGGGAAATACAAATCAAAACCACACTCAGTTATCACCTCACGCCAGTCAGAGTGGCTAAAATGAACCAATCAGGAGACTATAGACGCTGGCGAGGATGTGGAGGAATGGGAACCCTCTTGCACTGTTGGTGGGAATGCAAATTGGTGCAGCTGCTCTGGAAAACAGTGTGGAGGTTCCTCAAAAAATAGTGCTAGCCTATGACCCAGCAATAGCACTGCTAGGAATTTACCCAAGGGATACAGAAGTGCTGATGCATAGGGGCATTTGCACCCCAATGTTTATAGCAGCACTTTCAACAATAGCCAAATTATGGAAAGAGCCTAAATGTCCATCAACTGATGAATGGATAAAGAAATTGTGGTTTATATACACAATGGAGTGCTACGTGGCAATGAGAAAGAATGAAATATGGCCCTTTGTAGCAACGTGGATGGAACTGGAGAGTGTTATGCTAAGTGAAATAAGCCATACAGAGAAAGACAGATACCATATGTTTTCACTCTTATGTGGATCCTGAGAAACTCAACAGAAACCCCTGGGGGAGGGGAAGGAAAAAAGAAAAAGAAAAAAGAGGTTAGAGTGGGAGAGAACCAAAGCATGAGACTCTTAAAAACTGAGAACAAACTGAGGATTGATGGGGGGGGGGGGGGGGTGGGAGGGTGGAGAGGGTGGGTGATGGGTACTGAGGAGGGCACCTGTTGGGATGAACACTGGGTGTTGTATGGAAACAAATTTGACACTAAACTTCATTAAAAAATAATTAAAAAAATAAAAAATAGATAAATAAAAAATGTTTATTTATTTTTGAGAGAGAGCGAGAGGCAGAGAGAGAGAGAGAGAATCAATCCCAAGCAGGCTCCCCACTGTCAGTTCAGAGCCTGACCAGCGCTTGAACTCACGAACTGTGAGATCATAACCTGAGCCGAAATCAAGAGTCAGACACTTAACTGATTGAGTCACCAAGGTGCCCCTGCCTTATACCCTTTGTAATCTCTCCTTATTATCCCCCATATCTCTCTTACTGTCCTGGAAACCAATGATTTGCTTTCTGACACAATAAATTATACTATATACAGTTTAATGTAAATGGTATAATATGTATGCCTGTTTCCATGATTTATTTCACTCATTTGCATTCACATATTTTCTTTGAAGAAGTTTCACCTAAAAAATGTGGCCCATTATTTATTAATTTATTAGGGTGTTTACCTTCTTGCTATTAAATGTTTTAAACATATTTTGGATATGAGTCTTTTACCAAATATATGATTTTCATAGGTTTCATCCCAGTCTGTAATAAACCTTTTATTATCTTAATAATGCCTTTCAAATAATTAAACTTTTCAGTTTTCATGAAGAATGCATTATCTTTTTTAATAACTTGTGCTTTCAGTGTCATGGCTAAAACATCTTTGCCTAAGTGAGATCACAAACATTTTTTCTGATGTTTTCTTTTAGAAGTTTTATAACACCAGCTGTTTTATTTATATCTATGATACATCTTAGTTAATTTTGTACATGGTGCAAAATACGAGTCAAAATGATTATTTTGTACATGTGATATCTCAGTGGTTCAACCCATTTTTTAAACATTTCATTTCTCTACTGAACTTCCTTTATTCTTTGAAAAAAAACTTTCCATATATTTAACAGTTCTATTTTGTGACTCTCTCTCTCTTTAGTTCCATTGATCTTTTGGTCTATCTGGAAATTAAATAATAATATACTTTCTTGATTGGTTGATGATCATAGTCCTGTAGAGTAAGTCAATTAATTTTGGTATTTAAGTAGCTAAGTACATCTATCATTTTAATTAGTGTTACTTAATTTGTCTATTTGGCTTAATAAAGACTTGTGCATATTTAGAAAACTTCTCCATGAGGACTAGAGCTACAAATATTTAGCATGGATGATTCACCTCACTATTCCTTACCAAGTGTTTTACTTGAGAATGTTTGGCCCAATTAAACATTTACACATGCCAGAGGATATGCAACTATCATGTCAGAAGGGCTGCTTCGGAAAAACTCAAATCTAGGAGAGAGCAGGTGAAAATTTTAAATACATTTTTTTCTGGCAAGTTTTATTTTTCACCAAAACTGTGAACGGTAAACTTTGAGTGCAAACAGATTTGTTAACACATTCTTCCTATTATCAGCCAAAGCTGGTGGAAAAGTTTGACTTCCTCATAAGTCAAACTATTCAAATGAACTTCACTGCATGTCATTTTCCTGAAATTTTTTGCCTTTTCCATTTATTGATTGGGATGCATTTTCTAAATTTATTATTGGAAAAAGTTAAATGTTCACTTTCTCCTCTTTTTAATAGAAGATAATGCTAGAAAATCATGAAAGCCTTTCACAGTTGCCAAGCTGACAAATGACACTAAGAAGAAAATAGACCCTATGCAGAGGAATTAATTTTGACTTTCTAATAATATATTTGATGTAATTATAATGTCATCTTTGATAGATAGAGTCTTTTATTCTTCATTTATAACTTATACAGTCTTCCACAAGAAAAAGATAAAGCTACTGATTTTTTGAGGCAAATTTCTTCAGAAATTCACTAATTATTATCACAAACTTATTTAGGTATTTAATTAATATGACCAAATAATTATAATAAGAGCATTTTATGGACTTCAATAAATTTATATCTCCAAAAACTTAACATACAAGCAGTTTTGTAATATGTGCATATGAATACTGGTCAACAAATACCTACTTTTAGAATGATTATAATAAATCAAAAAGAATGTTATTTAAAACTTAGTAATTAATACAGACTACCACAATGTAAACTGTGGTGTTAAGAGTAAATTTATATAAAGTTAGCCACACCCAATTAAATCATGTACATGTTGTGTGAGGTTTCAGACTTTGTAACAGGAATAGCAACACTGGCAGTGAGATGATAGCAAATTTATGCTAATAAATTTCTTCGTAATATGAAATAACAAGCAAAAACATTCAAGACAAATTCATTAACTAAAACAGTAAGGAATACTATAATAAATAATAAAATTCACAAAGAATATATAACTGGCATAAATATTCTTGTCCTCAAGCAAATTTTATCTATACCTACACTAATACACTTATCTATATCTTTATATGGATGGATGGATAGCTAGATACAATTATTAGGAATATAAGGGGAATTGAGAGAAATTCAGTAATACTAGGATAAGCTAATATATTCATTTATCTTTACTTATAACAGGGTGTTATTAAAAAGCATACAAATTAACAAACTGCCAAAATCTTCAAGGAATGGGAGATAGTAACTGAGACTTCTGGAACTGGTTGAAACAAGGATGGAGAGAGAGTAAGTGGTATAACCCGATGGCATAGGTTGCAGGGTTTAGGATGGAGGTAGAGACAGTGGCCTATAAGTGGTAATGAGAAGCAAAAAGAGTCCCTGCCCTCCTTTGAGGCTGGTGTTAGAATGAGGGACTAACTAGTCGTCCCTTAGGAAGGCTGTGAGAAAGAAGCTTCCTTGAGGACAACTAGGTTTCAATTTATATGAAAAGGTAGGAGGATGTACAGCAAAGCCAAAGGTATATAGGCGATGGACTATTGCAAATTGTAAGGGTTTGGAAGAGGAGTAGACGATAGATTCACAACACAATATTGTTGATTGTTCTATATCATTTTTTCCTGAGTAACAGTATGTCACTTTCACCTGCAGAATCAAGTCTTTCTTTTGGGAATATTTTCTTCTATCTGGAGTACTTTCTAATTTGTTTGTTCTGTTCTCCTCTTCAAAAAGCCAATTACTAAATCTACCATCATGTTCATATTTTCCCTTTAAAATTTTTAATTTCCTCTTGTCTGTACACAATATATTTTCCTGAGTTTACAGTCTTTAATATTTGCCACTTCTAATGTAATAATCATTTTCATAATGTCTTTATATACTCTTATTTCTTGTGATCTTCTTGCTAATTATCCTTTGCAAAAATTATCTTTGAACCTTTATGCTGACCTATATTTCCTCATTTTGAGTGTACAGATAGATTAATTTATTCAAATGGATACAGTCATATAACTATCACAACAAAATATAAAATATTTCCATCACCATAAAAATCTCTCTATTGAATTTTTGCTTTATCATTTGTACTTTTTGACAGGTTTATTGAGATATAATTTATACACTATAAATTTACTCATGTATATAATTTACTCTTTGGTTACAACTATTGTAGATTTCCTGAGATTCTCTACATAAACAATAACATCCAAAACGGGAAATTTTTACTTCTTCCCTTTTAAATCTTTTTAAATTTTTTTTTTAATTTTTATTTATTTTTGAGACAGAGGGAGACAGAGCATGAGTGGGGGAGGGGCAGAGAGAGAGAAGGAGACACAGAATCTGAAACTAGCTCCAGGTTCTGAGCTGTCAGCACAGAGCCGGACGCGGGGCTCTAACCCACAAACCATGAGATCGTGACCTGAGCTAAAGTCAGATGCTTAACAGACTGAGCCACGCAGGTGCCCCTTCCCTTTTAAATCTTACACTTTTATTTTTTTACTTTATTAGAACGGCTAGGCCCTTTAGTACAAAGTCAAATACAACTAATGAAAACTAGGTATTCTAGTTTTATTCTGACTTAAGGAAAAGCTATTCAGTGTTTCCCATTAGTATGATTTTGGCTATAGGTTTTTTTGGAAGCTATCCTTTATCAGCTTAAGTTCCTCAATATTTCAAGTTGGCTGATCATTTTCATTCTGAATGGAAGTTGGGTACTGTCAAATGGAACAGTGATTTATTCTACTTCATTTTAGGGAAGATTGAGTAAATCTGGCAATTTTTCCTTTTGAAAAGTCTAATAGAATTTACTAGTGACACCATCTGTGTCTAATATTTTTTTTCAGAGAGCCTTAATATAAACATACATATTTGGAAATATATGGTGCTAATCAGATAGTCTACTTCTTCTAATACGTTGGCTTGTCATCCTGTCCAGTATATGCTTCATTTCAGATATTACACTGTTCTCTATCAAAGTTTTATTGTGACGTTTTCTATTTTGTGTTTCTGTCATCATGTTCTTGCTTTTCCTCATATCCACAAGAATATGGAGAATACTGACTGGAACAGTTTTAATATCCTTCTCTGTGCCGTGCAGGTCTCTTTTTATTGAATTTTTGGTAAATGACAATACTAACAAAACAAACATTTAATAAAATAATGCCAAAAAAAATCAGCCCTCTAATATCTCACCTATGTCCCAAGCTTAGCCTGCTGAATTATACTCTTTTGAGTCAGAAACTGAGCCATCTTGATCTTTTTTAAAGTAACACTCTAGTTGTTTCTTACTAAAATTAGTGTACCACTGGCATAGAAGTTAACAGTTAGTTGAGGTTTTTCTTTTAATTTTTTTAATGTTTGTTTATTTTTTTGAGAGAGAGAGAAAGACAAAGCACAAGTGGGGGAGAGGCAGAGAGAGGGAGACACAGAATCTGTGAGCTCCAGGCTCCCAACTCTCAGCACACAGCCCAATATAGGGCTGGAACTCACAAACCATGAGATCATGACGTGAGTCAAAGTCAGATGCTTAACTGACTGAGCCACTCAGGCACCCGGACAGTTGAGTTTTCTACCAAACAGAGTAGTTTCCCTGAATTCTCCACATATTTTACTTTCCTAGCTGTGGAAAGTGTATTGTATTTCTGTTCGACAATATACAATTTTTTTTTTTTTTGCCAGAGTCAACATAATACTTCCCTACCACTTTGATATCAGAATCAGCCATATAACTTGATTATGACAGTGAAATATTACTGTTAATTTTGAGGAGTTAAGGGCTGTTGCTGTAGTCAGCAGTGTCCTAGACTGCCTGAACCATCATCTTCAAAGATAGATAATAACAAAAAATAAAATCAAAGCCACCAGCCAACCATATGGATACACAGTGTTCCTCAACCATTAAGATTACTTTTTTTAGTCATTCCCAGCTATGATCATTTATTAGCAAGATATTAATTTTTGCATACATCACAACTGACATTTAACCAATATTTAATGGTGTTTCATAATAGGTTCTAAACACTGTTGTAAAATCAATATTAGAGTGTGTTCCAAAATCTATATAGTATTTTGAGAGAAATACAAAGTTGTCTATGGAGATATTATTACACATAAAATCCCTAAGCCAGGGTTGACAACTGGGATAGGGAAATTATCATAGCACAAATACCTGGAAGTGAAAAGTAACAGTTTTAAGTAAAGTTATCAGAAAAAATTGATTTCATTTAAATTTTTAGAAGAAATGATATTATGGTGATTGAACATAGCTAGTGCACTGAAGGAAAATAGTTTATTTAGCTATCTTTTTGAAGAATATAGTATCATTGTTTCCTTTGCCATTAAATGAACTATTTAAAGTTTGGCCCAAAATAATTTCAATTGAGGGGGTTTACATTTGTCAAAGGGATGTTATTTTTCATTAAAAAAAATTTTCTCAACTTAATTTCACCAAGACATGCATTAAAGCTGGTGCTCATAATCTAACAAACTTAATTTTAGAACTATCCTTGCCAGCTAATGAAGTTGACCTGTTGATCCAAGATAGTTTTTTTTATTTTTTTAACATTTATTCATTTTTTTTGAAAATTTCAAAATAGTTTTAATCCATTTTGATGCATCTAACTAAATGTCACATCTCCAATCCTCCCTGTTAGTCTTGAGCATGTTAAACTTTTATCAGCTAAGAAGCTACTGTATTTTTTGTCCAATTTCTTTATGTTTGAGAAGTATCAGCAAGACCCTATATCTGCCAGTTTTATGTACTTCCATTTAACATATTTGTAAATGTGTATTCAATGTGTAAAAAGGTAAAGGGTTCCTTTTAAACATTCAGTAATGCTTACATGTTTATCATCATTTTCTAAAACGTATTAATTATTTTTATGTTAGTGATGACTAACAAATTGATTAATAATTCACTTACATTTTAATAAATTATTATGCCTAGTGAGAGTGACCCAAATATGTACACTGTGGTCTTTGTGATTCTTTTTCCCTTTCCTTCCCTTCCCTTTACTTTTTTATTTTTTCTCTTTTCTCTTTTCTCTTTTCTTTCTTTCTTTCTTTCTTTCTTTCTTTCTTTCTTTCTTTCTTTCTTTCTTTCTTTCTTTCTTTCTTTCTTTCTTTCTTTCTTTCTCTTTCTGTCTTTCTGTCTTTCTTCTTTCCTATTACCACAAAAATGTACCTTTCAGCTTTAACATATAGTTTTGTTTCTCAAAGCTTCTTTACATGAATCAGATTGCCTTTTTCAAAGTGAAATGTGAAAAATGTTTTGGTTTAAGTATAATAATAAATTCTAAACTTAAAACTTTACATAATAATTTGGACATTTTTCTTGAATCACATGAATACCTGCAAGTTACAAATGCTCTTTAAGAGAACTTTTAAACCCATTAGTTTTAGGAATGTAATATTTAGAATTGTTTTGAAATTTTAACCTATTGCCATTCTAATACACCATAGATAAGAAGAATTGCCAAAGTTGCCTGTGTTGCTGGCCTCTGAAGCTAGAGGTTCTTTCTAAAATCCAATTTAATAATTTTTTTCTTTGCATTGATCTGAAATTCTTATCACTCACAATTTCATTAAAGGCCCTCAGAAATTTAGTTTTAGTCTACCCTCACCTTTCGGTGGTTCTCCATATCTACCCATTGAGGCAATTAGGCATTTTCCTGAGACATTTTATATATTACCTGAAACTTGGTAATATGCATGTAAAATATTTTTTAAAAGAAATTATAAACAGCATTTATTACCTTGGCATATCATACTGGTCTTGTTGCTGTTCCTTCACAGTTAAATGGTTTTCTGCCCTTCCCTTCCTCCTCCCACAGTCTGGCTACACAGTGCACCCATGTACAATTAGCTCACAGCAGTAGTATTCTTATTCCCTGCATGTAAAATATTTTTAATACATTAGGGAATTCATTGTTTAAAGGAGAAAATCCTCTCTCTGAAAGTGTTCTCTTGTTTAATCTTATGTTAAAAGATTGTTTTTGGATAACTTGCTTTATAAAGATAATTGCAGAAAAGCTTAGTATTTTTCCTTGGAAAATAGATTAAATAATATGGAAAAAATAATATACATTGGCATATACAACCAGATAGTAACATACTTTTGGACAACTTCTGGGTCAAAATCACCTGCCTGTTATAATAGGTATTTTAGAATAATCACATTTGTAAAGTATTTTACACACATATACACACATATATACACAATAATAAAGTATTTACATTCATAAAGTATCTTATATAAACAAGCATATATATATATATACACACAATAATCACATTTGTATTTTGTATATATATATATATATATATATATATATATATATATATATATACACACATATATACACACACACACACACACATATATATATATATATATATATATATAGAGAGAGAGAGAGAGAGAGAGAGAGAGAAGAGAAGGGGAGAGAGAGAAGAGGAGAGGGGGAGAGAATCCCAAGCAGGCCCCACACTCAGCATGGAGCCAGATGTGGGGCTTAATCCCACAACACTGGGATCATGACATGAGCCAAAATCAGGAGTTGGATGCTCAAAAAAGTGAGCAACCCAAGCACCCCAAGTATTTTATATTTTGATTAGTTCTGTTTGTCTCATATTTGTTTAGCTTTATTTGGTTGGTGTCTTTTCTATAGTGTATATTGTCAGTAGCCTCTGTTGTTCAAGATGGTTAAACCTATCAATATTTAAAGTTATCTTTACTGATGACTAATTACTACATCTTCATTACTCCTTTGGCAGCTTATGGTATTTTTATTAAGGATCATTTGCAGAACTAACACATATAAATCAAATCATTGTTTTCATCATTAAAAAACAGTAGGCCTAGTCTCTCTCCACTCCTTTCAGTCTTTCAGTAATAATTAAAATAACAGTTATCAGTTGAGATTTTTAATGATACATTTTTGTTTCCAGAAGGAAATTATTTATACAATTATTTTCTTCCACAAGGTGAAGACAAAAGTGACAAAAATAGATCTGCCAGTATGAAACATACTATATATCACTCTAGATTAATATAAAATAGAGCACCACACTGTCACAAAACTACTTAGGCTGGAGAGAAAAGATTAATTAATTGTTTTTTTGTGATTTCTGTGGGGCATTGTTCACATAGCATTGTAACATTTATATATTTTGGTCAATTGAACTGCTTAAAGAAACCATCACAAAACCGTTACAGTCAAACCGAGTATATAGAAAACAAAGGGAGTAAGGTATGGGAAAGAAGTTATGATGAGTTGGGAATATATGTATCTCTATCTCTATCTCTATCTCTATCTCTATCTCTCTCGATCTCTATCATCTTTTTCTCTATCTATCTCTATCTCATCATCTATATCTATCTATATCATCTGTATCTGTGTCTGTCTATATGTTGGGAATATCTCTCTGTCTCTCTCTCATGGTTTCATTGAGAAAGATTGAGAAATGTTATTTCATTGAGAAATGTTAATTTATGAGGTTCTCTAAGCTATTTAGGTCTACTATCCACTTTTCTTCTACCTAAAATTAGTTCTTAAAGAGATTTTAGATCAACATTTAAAATTGAATGGAAAACTTTTTATTATGCTTTTGGAAGAGAAGATAGATATTGCATTTCTATAGTTTCATCACTTTCCCTCTTTTATATCCTTTCTTAAAACCAACTGTGGAGAGGGATGCCTGGGTGGCTCAGTCGGTTGAGCGTCCGACTTCGGCTCAGGTCATGATCTCACAGTCTGAGAGTTCGAGCCCCACATTGGGCTCTGTGCGGATGGCTCAGAGCCTGGAGCCTGCTTCAGATTCTGTGTCGCCCTCTCTCTCTGCCCCTTCCCTGCTCATGTTCTGTCTCTCTCTGTCTCAAAAATAAATGGAAACATTAAGAAAAAAAAATTAAAAAAAACAACTCTGGAGAAAAAAAAAGAGAAGAAGAAAAGAGAGGTTACTATCAACCCAAGAGATTATGGTAGCTATGGGGAAGATGTGGTACAGTCTTTCAGTCAGACTTCTCTATAGGAATTTAGATGGTAGCTTACCAATATCAAAATTATTAGATTTCACATGTTTCACTCTGAAAGCTACAGGCTTGCCTTGGTGGAATACAAGGAATAGGACTAGTTTTTCTGCTGTGAACAGCTATCAAACTGGACAAAGCATATGAGGCACCTGGTTTCACAAAGTCAGTGCAAAACTGTAATCCCTGACAGAACTTCAGAAAGGACTTGAGCTCTGGGGCTACTGGATAGCTCAGTGGGTTCAGCATCTGACTCTTGATTTTGGCTCAGGTCATGATCTCACAGTTCAGTGAGATTGATCCCCGCATTGGGATTGCAGTAACAGCACAAAGCCTGCTTGGTATTCTCTGTCTCCTGTCTCTGAACCTCCCCATGCTTGTGTACACTCTTGCTCTCTTGCTCTCTCTCTGTGTCAAAATAAGTAAATAAATTAAAAAAAAATGACTTGAGCTCAGTGATGTGAGCTCAACAGTCAAACTTGTCTGAGGGCCTACATAGAGACTTGGAATTCTGCAGAGCAAAAGCAGTCTCCCTGTGCTGAGGAGGGTGAGATCAGAGTTCTGGTCAGCTAAGGGGCAGGACTTTGCAGGCCAGAGTATTGATGAGGAAGATGCTGAGTAGAGACTGGAATTCAGACGTCAGCATAGGGATTCCTTGTGAGTCCATGGCTGAGGGCTGGGTTATACATTTTTACAATGAGACCACTCATGTCTTATTGGAAAGCAGCTTTCTTATTGGAAAGAGGAATAGATACTAAAAGATGAGGGACACTGGTAAAAGAGTTCCTTAGGACATGGGAATTCTGCTAGAATTGTTCAACCCACTTGAGACCTCCTTAATACGCCTAGAATTCCTCAGAGAAATAAAAAAAGCCAAACCTGAAAAATAAGGACCATGCCCTATATTAAGACCTCTTTTTGTTTCCTGGAACTGCCATAATAAAGTATGATGTGAGTGACTTAACCAACAGAAATTGGTTATTTCACTGTTCTAGAGACTAGAAGCCTGAGATCAAGGTTTTGGCAGTTAGTTCCTTCTGAACCCATGAGGGAGAATCTGTTCCACGCCTCTCTCCTAGTCTGGTGTTTTGCCAACAATCTCTGCCATCCTTTGTCTTGTAGACACAATACCTATCTCTGCCTCCATATTCACATGATGACTTCCCTGTATGTGTGTCTGTGATCATATTTCTCCATTTTATAAGGTCACCAGTTTTATGGGATTGGAGCCTACTCTACTTCAGTATGACGTCATCTAACCTAATTACATCTGGAATAGCCCTATTTCCAAATAAGTTCACATTCTGAGGTACTTGGGGGTTAAGACTACAATATTTGAATTTGAAGGGAGACACTGTACAACTCATAATACTTGCTCTAGAGCCATCCTAAAAACAAGACTTAAAGCAAGTTCTGAAAAGCTTCCCTAGGGGACAGATCTGGAGGGCAAGTTCCTCAAGTTAAAATAACTATGGAATATCTTGGGCTTTCCACAGTTCACACTAACAAAGTTTTTTGTTTTTGTTTTTGTTTTTTTTAAGTTTATTTATTTATTTTGAGGGAGAGAGAGAGAAGCAGAAAGAGAGGAAAGAGAAAAACCCAAGCAGGCTCCACACTGTCAGCACAGAGTCCAACGCGAGGCTCAATCTCATGAACCATGAGATTATGACCTGAGCAGAAATCAAGAGCTGGACACTTAACTGATTGAATCACCCAAACACCCCGACACTAACAAAGTTTAAATACAAGCCTACAGAAATTCAAATATAAATGAAAGTTTCATGCAAAAATTTGATCAAGATCAATATTTAAATGCAATTCTCAAAAACAAAAGTAATGTGAGAAATATGTGATAAATACAATAGCAAGGTATTAAATATAGTTTCAGCATTTGTATATACTATATAAATACATATTATGTATGTAGCCTCAAGCTCCAATATCCAATATAACAATTGCAACTATACATTCTGAAATATACTAAATATGCTAATGAAATATAATTTAATATACTGTATCATACTATGATACACATAGTATCATACTATGATACACATATAGTGTATTTTAAATGTTTATTCTCACTTTCTTGGGAAACCAATTTTTTAATTTTTTAAAAATTTAATCATGCATTCACAGCTTTGTAGAAACTAGCAGCAGCTCTATTTTTTATTTTATTACACATTTCTAAAAAGTATCTTTATTTCAATGTTCACTAGGACTATTAAAAGGAGTTAGCGTAGAATATATGGGCTTTTTCTGCAGAAAGAATCAAACATAATGATATATTAAAGTAATTGGAACCGATATAATTCATAAGCCATAATTTGGATGATGTTTTCACACATATTGCTTGTATCCGAAGGAAATTTGACAAGTCATGTAAGTAACTAATAAATTGAACTATAGTGTAAGCCCACATCTATAAAGAGCAGACAGAAATAAATAGATAACAACTAAACAGAAAAACTGGATTAAATTATTTTGGGGTAAAAATTAGACTATTACTGATGACATTACAAAGGAGATGAGACTCTATATTGACAATAGAGTTGATAGTACAAAACAAGCCAATTGATACAGACATTAATGTTGCAAAACTTTGGTAAGTAAATTTATGCAGTAACTGAGATATTTATTTAATAAATCATATTTTTTTATTTCCTTTGGGGATATATTACATATTTTAACTCTATTCTTGTTTTTATATGTTAACAAAAATAGTGTTACATTGTTGTTTTAATAGCTAAAGAGAAAACAAAAATATTTAATCCTTTTGGAAAGTAGTAAGTGTAGAGTTGTAATGACAGATATAAGAAAATTAAGTCAAATTAGGGAAAATTTTTAAGTAAATGTTAACATGCACACAGTAAACAATAAAAGTGCCCAGCAGATTGCTGAGTCTTATTATGGTGGTTCCTTTTTAATTTTTGAGGAACCTCCATACTGTTTTCCACAGTGGCTGCACCAATTTACATTCCCACCACCAACAGTACCAAGGTTTCCCTTTTCCACACCCTAGCCAGGATTTGCTAGCTTTTGTCTTTCTGATAATAGCTATTCTAACAGGTGGGAAGTGATATAGCATTGTGGTTTTGATTAACATTTCCCTGATAATTAGTGATGTTGAGTATCTTTAATTTATCTGTCAGCCATTTGTCTGTCTTCTTTGGAAAATATGGCTACGTCTACTCAAGAATTCTGTCCATTTGTTATTCAGATTATTATTGTTGTTTGCTTGATATATATAAGTTCTTTATATATTTTGGATATTAATACCTTCTCAGATAGATGATTTGCAAATATTTTCTCCCAATCCATAAATAGTCTTTCTCATTTTGCTGGTTGTTTCTTTTGCTTTGCAAAAACTTTTGTTTAATGCAATTACATTTTTTCATGCAATCACATTTGTTTAGTTTTTCTTCAGTTGTGTGTACTCTTGGCGTCACATCCAAAAAATTTTTGCCAAGATCAATCTCAAAGAGCTTACCCCTTGTTTTCTTCTAGAACTTGTATGGCTTCAAGTCTCACATTTAAGGCTTTAAACCACTTTGAGGTAATTTTTTTGAGTGGTGTAAGATAAGATAGAGGCCCAATTTCATTTCTCTTCATTTGAATATCCAATTCGCAACACCATTTATTGAAGAAACTACCTTTTCTTCACCAAGTATTCTTGGCTTGTCAAATGTTAGTTGACTATATATGCGTGGATTTCTTTCTGGGCTTTCAATATTTTCCATTGCTCTATGTGTCTGTTTTTAGGCCAGTATCAAAGGATTTGTTCACTATAGTTCTATAGCTTTGCAATAAAGTTGGAATGAAGAAGTGTGAACCTCCAGGTTTTTTCTATTTTTGCAGGATGATACTAGCTATTTGAGATCTTTTGTTCTTCCATGTACTTTGTAGGGTTTTTTTTTTTTTTTTGTAAAAAATGCTATTGGAATTTTGATAGAGATTACATTGAATTTCTAGATGGCTTTGGATAGTATAGATACACTAACGATATTAACTATTCTGAGTCACAAACATGTGACATCTGTTTATTTGTGTGTGTCTTCTTCAATTCCTTTCATCAATGTGTTATAATTTTCAGTATATAAACTTTCATCATCTTGGTTAAATTTATTTGTAAGTATTTTCTTTTTTTTGATGCTATTGTCAATGGGATTATTTTATTTCATTTTCAGATAGTTCACTGTTAGTGTATAGAAATGCAACTGATTTTTTATATTAATTTAGGATAATGCAACATTACTCAATTTGTTGGTATGTTCTAACAATTTTGTTGGTGTACTCTTCAGCATTTAAATACTGTATGCAGAGATTCTGTGACATAATCATGGCTTAATGAAAGCTATTTTTATTAAAGTTTATTTTCCATCCCAATATTCTGACCATAAATGCAGTCTATTCACCAGAAAAATTCAGAGAAAAGTGACCTCACAAACACTGTACTACTTCTTGAAATTGTCCATCAGTTCTTCCATTCATGATTTTAATTCAACCTCTTTTTCAGTATCCATACCATTGATTAGCATTATCTCCAAATTAAATGATTTTTTGATGTAGCACCTTTATTTCTCCCAGAGAGAACTTCCTAGACTTTGACATGGTAGGTATTAAAAGTATAACTTTAAAAATAGGTGTTATAGCTTTAAAAAACACCACCTTAAAAAAGCAGATCCAAATCAAGCACCTGAAAAACACTCTGAGGCCTTATTTAAACAAAAGGCTGTGTAGAAATAACCAGCTTCTAGGAATAAGAATTGTCATTGAACTAGTTTAACTAGAGTCTTCACAAATCAACCCTGAAGCAAATTAAGTCAACATATTAACAATTTCTAATATCTAATAAATTATAACAACTAGATCTTAAAAAGTGACGGCGGAAAGCATTCCATGAATCTTCTTCAGTTTCTTAAATTTAAATCAAAACATGACTATTCAGGTAAGGCCTTTTAGCCTAGCTGAATTGTGCTCTTTACTTCTCAAATGAAAGGTCAGGTTTTTACTTTATTAGTAATGTATTACTTTTTCATTTAAATGTTTATAGTATTTTGTTCAAAAGGATGACATTATCTTGAAGCTGGCTTTTCTTCTCAGGAAAACATCTGTTATTTTGTAGTCATAGCCAAAAAAAAAGTAAAAAAATACTATTTTTGGCAACACTTTTCTTGCCATATTTTCCTTCTTCCTCATAGTATGTTTATTCTATTTATTAAAGCTTTCGTGGAAGTACACATTCTTTTCCAAATAAAATTAAAGTGCTAACATCTTGTCTGTATCTAGATACCATCTGTATGTTTTCATTTTACTCAAAGTACATGTTTTTATCAATATTGGTAATAAGGTTGGAAATGAAAATATCTTGCATTGATGCAAACTGACTATTGCTATATTTCCACTACTCGTAGGGATTTTATAGGATCAAAATCTAGTTTTAAACATCTCCTCTTTTGAAAAGGATATTCATGCTGACACAATTAGAAGCTAATAAATCAAAATCAAGCCTCAGAATTGATGTAAAAAAATTGTAAACCATTTCCTGGAGAAAAGACCCAATATCTAAGAAAGTTATCTATTATTTTCAAAGTAAGTGGTCAACATGAAAAGCAATTTAAAACAAACAAGTCAGTCAGCTCATTTAATAACAGGAAAAGTTCCATTTACGTACAAGACATTGGGTAGTTTGCTTTTGAGAAAGTTTGATTATTGTCTATTTGCAAAATATGCAATTTCAAACTGTTTTATAGGTCCAACATGTTATCACTCTGTAAATTTGTGAGTTTTATCAATACTCAGACTAATCTGGTCATATAGAAATAATGAACATTATCCAAGTATATTATAATCATTTATTTGCAAAACTAAAATATCAGTCCTCTTTAACTAATAACAGAATGTTCATTTATGATTTTAGTTTGATTGGGCCCTTTTAAAAATGTTTTCTTTTTGAGAGAGACAGAGACAGAGACAAAGAGAGCACGAGTAGTGGAGCAGCAGAGAGGGAGGGAGACACAGAATCCGAAGCAGGCCCCAGGCTCTGAGCGGTCAGCACAAAGCCCAACCAGGGGCTCAAACCCACAAACCATGAAATCATGAGCCAAAATCGGACACTTAACTGCTTAACCGTCTGAGCAACCCAGGCACCCCAATTTGGTTGCACTTCCACATATCACACAGCCATAGGTTTGTGTCTAACTCTAGATTGGTACTAATCTTCCTGAAGTAATCTTACACACACACACACACATGTGCTCTTTACTACCTGGTTGTTACCCTTACTAGCAAATATCAAAACTATTTCATCTATTTATTTACTTGCATACTGCCAGTGGTCCTCATCAGCAAACACAAAGGAAAGCTTAGATTATTCATATGATCATGCCTATTAAATAAATACCACAATGTGCTTCCTCTCTGGTTCCTTAATATCTAGTCTATGATGATATTTTTCATGTGTCAAGAATGCACTTACCAGTAGTTAACAGCAAACAAGTTTAGGAAAACTTCCAGCCTCACCTCATTTCATTTGCTTCTGAATTCCCTGCCCTTCTGCAAGGTCTCATTTTCTCACGTGTTTTTCAAAGTATGTATCCCTTAATTCTGGCTACCTTACAATTAAAGAATACACTTTGAACCACTCACCATGGTCACTCCTAACACTTCCTTAAGGTGGTAGTACTTCGGGGTACTTCCACCCCAGTGCTTGTTTCAGGTACAGGCAAGGGCTGCCTCAACTCTGTACCATTTCTGGTCCTCCAGGAATTTTGTCTGACTGCACTCATGATACCACTTTCCTACTTTGCTTTAACATTAGGTCTAAGTCTCATCACTATATTTAGATCCAAATTATGTTTTGCCACTCATCCACACCAATTATGAAATCAGTAGCAGGAAATAACTGAGTTGTGAATTATTTTCAACATTTCAAATAGTCCATAGAAAATTTAAAAATGTTTTATCTTGGATACATAGTTCTTTTAATATTTGAGCAATATAAGTGGGAATGCTACTTAATGAGTGTTCTTTGATAGAAAATAAATAACATAATACATTACAGTTGCTAAAAAAGTCTTTAATGACAGAAAGGAGATAAGCTGCTAGCTCGACAAAATGAAAAATGCATTAAATACAGCTTAGATCAGAGCAGGATAAGAACTCTGTACATTTAAGATTAGAGAAATAAATATGACCTCAAAATATATTTAAAAAAAATCCCTTCTAGGACAAAAGTGAGCTTCTGAAACTTCTGCTGTCACCCTGCTTGCCACCCGTGCTTACAAAGAGCTATTTTCAGTGGAACTTTAGGACCCGAATTTGGACCTCTAATATTGTCCTAAGAGTCAGCTTAATCAATGCTTTGGGGAAGAAAAGTAAAGATAATTCAGGGATATTTTGTTACTTCCCAAAAGCAAAGATAATTTGAAAGATGTCTAAAATAGTACCAATGATAATGAAGAAGCCAGAGAATCAGAGTTCCCACCTACCAAACAGAGACTATTGAGATTCATAACAAGAAAATAGTAATTGTTGTCAATTTATCAAGTTGATTCTATAAAAGATCTAAGTCCAAAGTGAAACTAAAAAATGACAAATACTTAAAATGTGCTAGAGGTATATCACACAGAATTTTCCCAAGTATATTTACAGAAAAATTTCCATCTGTTGAACCACATCTTGGTACACTGTATCTTAAGTAATTATCTTTATTATTTATTGAAGAAATCATATAAGTAGTGTATATAAATTTTGATAATTGCCTAGTTGAAAATCATACAGGATATACAGCATTTAAGAAGATTAAAGTAACTTAGAAACATTTATGTTGCTTGTTAATGCTAACTAAAAATTTTAGAATACACTGAGCCATATAAAAGGTAATACTAAACAAATACTATGATATCAGTATTATAAATGTCATCAAGTCAAATAAAATTAATAAAATATGATATAAGAGATGGCAGGAGAGTTTATACCCCCATTATATTAGATATAAAAACAGCTAGAGAACTCAACAATAAGTTGATAACTACTTTCTAAGACAGGATTAAGCAAGATCAATAAAATAGCTTATTGGAGTTTTCTTTTTTTTAATGTTTATTTTTGTGAGAGAGAGAAAGAGAGAGAGAGAGAAAGCACAGGAGGGGCAAAGAGAGAGACAGAATCTGAAGCAGGCTGCATGCTCAGAACTGTCAACACAGAGCCCCATGTAGGGCTTGAACTCACGAGCCTTGAGATCATGACCTGAGCTGAAGCTGGACACTTAACCCCTGGGGTTTTCATAATATCTTACAACTAGTCAGGGTTACATGTCCTTGATTTTTCTGCTTGTTAAAATAGAGACATTTATACAGCATGCATTATGGGGGCCTTTGGGAATTTTATCAGATACTCTGCCAGGCATATAATGTTGATTTGACCTTGATGTTCATTAATATTTGCCTTACTTTAGTTTTTATGAAAAAAAAATTCTGTGACACTTTGTTTATGCTGGATAGTATAGAAGATCAGGCAGAAAGAAATGTTTCTAAGATAAAAAAAAGAGGAAAGTGATCATCAAAGTGATAATTTAACATACGTTGGATTTCCAAAGAAGGTTATAGTATATGATCTTCAAACATAATGGACAACAGAAATGCTTTCTTTCTTGGGTATCATGAGGAACTAAATTTTTGCAGAATGCACTTTAGGAAATTATTTTTTCATTTATTGTACAAAAATAAACAGTGTTATAATCAGACTAATAATACACTTTGAAATTCATATTTTGGTATTTCTAAGACTGAAACAATGTTTTGTGGTCTACAGAGTGCTCATGATGCTTCTAGGATTACATTGGCATCACATTAACTATAACAGTCTATCTAATGGGTCTATTTTTAAAAGAAAAATGTTAATAAATAGCATATAATTCTGTTTAACTGTTTTTTTTCTAATATAGTACTTAATATTCAAATTCACTCCATGCTCCAATTTTCCTTTTCTAGAACTTAACATACATAGGCTAATAAAGAATAAGTAATTCCTCTTTTGATTCCAGATTTGAGAACCATCCCAGTAAAACAGCTTGCTCTAAAAGCATATTTAAAAAAAATTTTTTTTCAACGTTTATTTATTTTTGGGACAGAGAGAGACAGAGCATGAACGGGGGAGGGGCAGAGAGAGAGGGAGACACAGAATCGGAAACAGGTTCCAGGCTCTGAGCCATCAGCCCAGAGCCCGACGCGGGGCTCGAACTCACAGACCGTGAGATTGTGACCTGAGCTGAAGTCGGAGGCTTAACCGACTGAGCCACCCAGGTGCCCCTAAAAGCATATTTTATAGTTCGTCATTCTAAGATTTCTAGAAAGGCATTGTAATAGTACTGGGAAAGATCTAAGAGGAATATAACAGGAAGTCACATTAAAGTAACATTCTCTCTTTAAAGTAAAAATAGTACTCATTATTGTGTGTTTGCAATTCCATATTGCTTTTCATCTGAATACTTCAAATGCTCAGAGTATGATTTTAATGGTGGCAGTTCACCTACCAGACTTGGGAGAAGAATGCTGTACAAGTGAACAAGCTGGATGTTGTTAGAGAGCATTTGTTTTCACAGCACTTGTATAAGTGCTGGGAGTCTGGGTTTTGTTACTGTGGTTATTGGAAAGGTTGTTTTTTATATTCTGCCTAATCACTTCCAGGAAATTAATGGGTTAGCAAGAAGTCAGGCTCTGGTTGTGTATTCACCATAATAGCAAGTGCTTATTTATTTAAAGTAAAATATCAAATCCAAAGATAATAGGCTCAAGGACATATCACAGAGTAAAGTCATGGAAACTCTGCTGTGACTTCTTTAACCACTTGAGAACATCTGGTTTTATAGGCCATTTTCATTGGGAGAATAATACTGTGTCCGAGCAACTCTGAGTTAACTTGTTCTTAGTACTTCTATCCTATAGCTGGACCACATGGCTGCCTTTGGTGACAATGAAATTATCCCGAACTGTAAGTTCCAGACACCTCACTTCTGTATTCCTACTACTAGATTTATAACCATGCCAAAGGTTTTCAACTAGATAGGCCTTACACATTACCTTAGAATCATCACACATATACATTTCTAGGCCTGGGGCTCAGCCAGCAACAGTGGCCATGTCCTGTCATACCAACTTAATGCTCACATTGTATCTGATATTTTAGAAAGCACTTTTGTGAAGTTCTTTTGTGTTTTGAATATAATAGTTGTCCTTATAAAATCACCTTCAATTAGCCCATGTGCAGTGCTGGCATATAAGTTAACAAAAGATTTCTCTGAATAGACAAGCGTTATTTTTCTTGGATAAAAAGAATACAAAAGTAAAAATGGCAAGAATATGAGGGGGACAAACTATGGCTCCAGGCTCTGCCCTATTTTTTCTAACATTAGTAGAATACATATTTTTTTCTCTTTTTCTAAAATATTTATTTATTTTTGAGAGACAGAGAGTGTGCGCACAAGTGGGGGAGGGGCAGGGAGAGAGGGAAACAGAGGGATCTGAAGCAGTCTCCAGCTTATGGGAAGGAGCCAGATGTGGGGCTTGAACTCATAAACTGTGAGATCATGACCTGAGCTGAGGTCGGATGTTCAACTGACTGAGCCACCTAGGCACCCAATCTTTCTTTCTTTCTTTTTTTTTTTTTTTTTAACGTTTATTTATTTTTGGGACAGAGAGAGACAGAGCATGAACGGGGGAGGGGCAGAGAGAGAGGGAGACACAGAATCGGAAACAGGCTCCAGGCTCTGAGCCATCAGCCCAGAGCCTGACGCGGGGCTCGAACTCCCGGACCGCGAGATCGTGACCTGGCTGAAGTCGGAGGCTTAACCGACTGCGCCACCCAGGCGCCCCTTTTTTTCTTTTTTTTGAAATCAAAATAGTCTGGGTGGATTTACTGAACCCAAATGAATTCAAGGAAGCAGGAAAGGCTATAAAAATGGAGGGAGTTCCAGAGGGTGACTACTGTGTGCACCTGCTGGCCCTGGCTGCTTTCCTCTAAGTGTGGGCTCGGATTTGCTCTGTTAACACACACAACAAAGCTAACGAAAGCCTAAATAGGGAGCATAAAGTCTTTCCAGAGGTATTGGCTTCTTTACTGTTTCCATATTCAACTGGTCTACAATTTGGAGGCACAATCTTTACCCTTTTATTTCTCATGTAAAACATCCACTGTATGCCAGGTATGTAAAAACACCCACACATCACTGTCATCTTTTAAACCTCACTATACTCCAAAAACTACTATCATTATTTTACAAATGAAGAAAAATTAGGCTCAGATTAAACAATTTTACCCAAAGCATTGAAATTAATAGGGAAAATAGGAAGAAATGTATATAGAAAAATACCAAAGGCAGACCCAAGAAATGTCTCATGATTTTTTAAAATGTTTATTTATATTTGAGAGAGAGAGAGAGTGAGCACAAGCAGGGGAAGGACAGAGAGAATCCAAAGTAGGTTCCAGGCTCTGAGCTATTAGCACAGAGCCAGACACAGGGCTTGAACTCACAAACCGTGAGATTGTAACCCAAGCCGAAGTCAGCATTTAACCGACTGAGCCACCCAGGCGCACTGAAATGTTTCATCATTGACCCTGGCCAATCATAATCCTGCTCCCCTTTGCTGGATACATACTTTTCTTACATTTCCTGTAGCTGTGGGTGGCCATATGATCCCATTCAGGGGCAAGAAGATTTTTGTGTGGCATTATTTCTTTGAAATTCAAAATCACAACCTCTCAAAGAGAAGACCTTACTCATAATCTATCTTCTTTCTGAGTTGCTGTGTAAGAAAATGATGTTTGTAACTGTGACAGCCATCATATGAAAGACAAAGATGATAAGCCCATGTGATAAGGAGAGTGGGAAAGATGGAATGGTCTGATGATAACATTGAGGCACCTAGTAAACTCTGGTCTATCTCTAAAATTTTATAACTTAACTGGGTTAGGAAAGTCTTCTCCAAGGGAACAACAGAGACCTGAAGGATCAGTAAGAATTAATTAAGCAAAAAGATCAGAGTCCCCTCAAGCTGCTATGTAGCATCATGTATTCTAAGAATTGAAATATATGATATCATGAAAAAAATAAAAGAAACATTTGACTAGCAGTCAGCTCCTGGAAGATAATCTCTAAGCCCCTGAAGAGTTCTGCCTGAAAAGAGTGTGTTTTCTTCATCTGAGGGCATCAGCCTACACCACATAGTCTATGCTAACAATATGATTTATTGTGGGGCCTTGGAAGGGTTTGAGAGTTTGGAAAGGTTGAACCTCTGGAAAGGCTGGAAACCCATCTCAGTAATGCAAGCAGTCAACCATTTCTATGTGACATAGAAAACTCTAGAAACCAAGGCTGATAGAAACTCTAGAGACCAAGACTCTGGTTATCTTGTTAGCAATACTCCATGCATATTGTGACACATAATTGCTGAGAAAAGTAAGCTCTGCCTGCCCCCAGTGGAGAAGGACAACTGGAAGCTCCATCCTTGGAACTCTCCTGAATCCTGTTCCATATATCCCTTCCTTGGCTGATATTAATCCATGTCATTGTATTGTAATAAACTGTAACTGTAAGTAAAATACCTTTTTGTAAATATTGTGAATCCATCCTACAAATTATTAAACTTATAGTGTTTTGGCAAACCCTTGAGCTTGTAGTAGATGTCAGAAGTAATGATAATTTGCTCCTTCCTAAACGTTGTAGATGGTTTACAAATTAAACACAATACGTATAAGCCAAAAAAGGTAGTATTCCTTACTTACATTATTTACTATACCTGGTTGTTACCTTTCTATAGCTATTCTTGATGGCTGGAGATGGTGTGTAGAATTACATACACTTGATCATTAAAAGAAACTTAGACTGTTTTAATATGAAATAGTATTTTTTTGGATGAATCTATTTGTCCAGAAGATTTTGGATAAACATTTCTGTATTAATTTTCTAGGGTTATGTAACAAAATACCACAAACTGGGTGGTCTAAAACAATAGAGATTATTGCATCAGCTCAGGAAATAGAAGTCTAAAATCAAGGTGTCAGCAGGGCCATGTGTCCAAAAAAATGGTAAAGAAACATCCTTCTACATCTTCCTAACTTTGGGGGTGGGGGATCTGCTAGAGATATTTGGCTGCTCATCTTCCAGCTGCAGTACTCAGTCTCTGCCTATGTCTTCAAATGACATTCTCCCCTTTGATTGTGTTTAAAAATTTCCATCTTATCATGAGGACTGTAGGCATATAAGGATCCATCCTCCTGCAGTATGAAATTGTCTTAGCTAATTCTATACACAATGACCCTATTTCCAAATAAGGAATATTCTGAGATTGCACTTATGACTTCACATATTTTGGGGAAACAATTCCACCTATAATTGTTCTTCTATTTCTTTTACTTTTTTTTTATGTTCATAAAACAGTGGGGTATATAAGAATTGCATGCATTCTGATGATGAAACCTAGCTCAGTTCTATGCAGATTAAGGCTTTGGTAACTCAGTGGACTGCTCATGCTTGCCTGAATGTGAAGTCCAGCTAATGGGTTGGCAAATTCTCTCAGGATCTGCTCTATGAAGCTACTGGGATTTCATTACAAATCCAGGTATCTATTGAAAACTTCTACCTTTTTTGAGTATAATTAAGAAGAAAAATCAGAATGCTTGGTCTGACCCCTCTATTTCCTCTCCAGGTTCTATTCCACTTTCAATGTGGTAGACATTTGAGAATGGCTATGGGTGTAAAGGGAGGGAATCGTGAGAGGGGAGGGGATATATACTTCATTTCTGGAATTGGGGAAGTAAAAAATTCAGCTCTGCAGTAGGTCATTAAAATGCAGTTGCTGTGGAGACACTCATTGGCATGATTCTTCCCTTATTTTCAGATCTTCTGAAATATTAATAAATTATACCAGATCAGACGATAGGATCAAAATAAATGCAGTAAGTACACTTTTACCCTTGAACTTCTATTTACTAAAGATTAAAATATAACTCTCTTCTAATACCTACATGATGGTCTCTTATCTAAAATTAGAAAACATGTTTCTCTTGTGCTATGGATTTAATCAAGAATGATCTTATAGCCTAGCAATGATTTTGCTGGCCAAGTGGCATTAATTCTTTTGAAAAGTACTTAAACTATTTACACAATTCATGAGGATCCTCATGGTTTTATGCTTTAAGGTTAATAAAATTTTAATTCATAAAATTTAAAAAATATTCTATGTATAAAAAGGACATTTGGACTAGAATTTACTGAGTTATGGCATCCTGGTTTTCATTGTAAAATGCCCATATAATTTTTTTGGACCATTGTATTGATATTGTCAGAATACCAGACTATGCTTTTATGTGAACTATTGATATAATGGCACATTTTTATAACAATCCATTCCACATATGATACCCAGGCAAGATTTTGAAATCATACTAAATTTCCAACTCATTGGGATGTCTTTAGCTCTCCCCACAAGTCATTATAACACAGCCACAGGAATTTTGTATTTGTTGCTTCATATGCTTAGCATGCTCTTTCATGCTTGCTGCATGGCTGACTCATTTCCATCTTTCTTGTTTAAAATGTCATCTTTTGACATCTCTGTTAAAATGTCATCTTTTCATAGAGACTTTATATAATAATCCAAACAAAATCAGCCCCACTAATAGCTCTCTATGCCATCCATATTCCTATAGTATTTCATTAGTTGTAATTTTTTCTACCTGAAATGATCTCATTTTAAGCCTGACTCATCTGTCTACATTTTCTAAAATATAAATCCTGTGAAGATAAGGATGATATATGGTATCTGGAATTAACTAAGTATCCAATAAATCAAGATGAAGCATTAAAAACAATAAAACATGATTTCAGCTAAATTAAGAACTACAATCTGTAAAGTTCTGTGATCTCCTCTAATAACTTTCCATCACCTTGGATTTGGAATAGGAACATTGAAAGCTGGACTAGAAGGAGAGGCACTAGGAGGAAATTGAAAATCAGGAATTTGGCAATTTTGGAAAGAATAAAGTATAGGTACTGAGAGAAGGAGAGATTGAGATAAATGTAAGATATGCTCTTAATAAAATTTATGTTCTAAATGGTTTCACTGACCCCATACAAAGCATATCCCCAAATATGTTTTCAAATGGGATCCTCCATAGACTGACTTTCATAAGATTAGTAGAATTTGGCTTGTCCAGAAGACAGGACAAGGATTCTGAGTAAAAAGTAGATATAGAGGGCCAATTTTATATAAGAAGTTAGACCTGAAATAGGTCAAGAGAAAAACTGTTTTGTGGAAGGCAAAGATTTTTTAGTGTCTATATCTCCCTGAGTTATTTTCATCACATTTCTTTCCACTTATCCATGAAATTTTATTGGATTCACACTCTCAGAGTTCCTCAGGCATGTGGATAAACCAGTGAATTAGACAAGCAAGCTTCCTGATAGTATGATATTTATAGCCTAATAGGGGAAAATAAACATTAAAGAAATAGTTATGCTGGTCAAATACAAAAGGTTGAATGCCCTCAATTATAGTCAATTCTTCCTGAAACATCATATAAGCAACAACAACAACAACAACAACAACAACAACAACAACAACAAAAGAATGGTTAAAGATTGTTATTTGTAGCACTCTATAGAGGGATCAGAGAGGGAAAATGCATTTCTGAAGCTTAAAAGGAAATGATAGAGTGGATAGATGTAGAGTATGAGAGTCTAAACCCATGTCTGCAGTATGGAAAACAATAATTTTTTTTAACCTATCACCATTCTTCTAAAGGTTCAAAAATTAACACTGCCATAGGCGTTGGCAACTGTGGGATATGGCCAAGATTATAATTAGTAAGACTGGTGAAAAGTTTAAGGAGCTACAAGTGCCTCATCCTTTCCCCCATTCCATTTAGACTGTAGTACTATATCCCCACCATAGTATAAGATGGGGGTTGTGGGATCTGAGGAGAATTAAACAGAAGACTGTTGGAAGCCAGGCATGATTGAGGGTGGGGAAATCATATGGAAAAATGTAGAGATTAAAGAATCAGGTGTGTTCATAATACCTGGAACCCCAGCTTTCCTCGAAGTCATTGTAATCCCGGTAAGATAACAGAAAATTGTGTTCTAGGAAATCTTTTAAGTAAAAAGTAGACAATTTAGCTCAAATTACATGGTTGGCTCCTACTCAACAATCTTATTACACACTCACAGATTTAAGTAATCTTAGTGCATATAGGATGGGACAAACAATTCTCAAATCAGATAAAAATCTCAGATATGTAAGATGGAGATTGAAGTAAATAAATAAACAGTAACTTCTAGGAAACACAATTTGAAAGGAAAATGAATGTCAAAAATATATTTTGAATATCAACAGTAAAAGAAGATACTTTAACATTTAGCAAGATCAGGATAGTATTAAAAACTATAAAGAGGGGTGCCTGAGGGGCTCAGTCAGTTAAGCGTCCTACTCTTGATTTCGATTCAGGTCACGATCTCATGGTTTGTGGGTTCAAGCCCTGCATCGGGTTCCCACTGACAGTGTGGAGCCTGCTTTGGATTCTCCCTCTTTCCCTCTCTCTCTTCCCCTCCCCTACTTGTACTTTCTCTCTCTCTCTCAAAAATAAATAAATAAAATTAAAAAAAAATAGAGGTTAATGTAGTGGGAATCCCAGAAGAGAACAAAATGCAATCGTGGAAAATAAAAAGGAAAGCCAAACTGACTGGATGATCAATTCAGGCATGTCAACTCTAAACAGTGAGATCCTATAAAGAGTGAATTCATTAAGGAGAGAAAATATTCAAGAACATCTTCAGAGCAAGAATTTAAAATTTTTTTCCTATGTATCTATTTAACCTACTACTGCAACAAAAAATGAAAATAAATCCACACCACGTAGATATTACTATGTGTTCACTAAACTATATCTCTTTTGAGTTACACTGGCTATGAAGCTTTTATGCTTTCTCTACTCTCTTCCCACATCTGCTGGCTCAATAGAAATGCTCCAGCAGAGGACTCCTCCAAGGCCTTAGTAACTTTCAGAATGACAAGTTGAGAGGAGCCTGAAACGCCACGCAGAAAGCCGTATTCCAAGTACCTTCCAAACTGACTATTAGTGGTAAGCTACAGAGATTTGGGGTTGTTTGTTATAGCAGTAGCCTATAGTATTAATAAAAAAATGTAAATACTATTTCTCTAATCTGTATAGATATAATCATATTGGTGATATGAGAAGAGGACATAGAGAAAATATGTTTGTGTATGGAGGGGAGAGAAGAGAGAGAAATATTCTTCATTCTTTTCCATAGTGGAAAGTAAATAAATAATGACAAGGTAAAAAAAAAAAAAGTTTATTATTTAGAGATATGTAGGTAAATGTCAAAATAATTTGCTAAAAGATTTAAAAGATGCATTGATAGAAGAGTAACTGAGGGGTAGAATCTTCTCTTTTACTTAAGGACATTTATAAAACCATTTGATCTTTAAAACTGTATGAATATTTAACTTAGTTAAAATTCAATACAGATGAAAAATATTTCATTTATGAAAACTTTACAAATGTGTGATGAGATTGCAAAATTGAGGAAGTTAACCTGTTAGGAATGGTTAATCAGGGAAGACCTTAGAGAGGCAATGATAACATTGAGATCTGAAAGGTGACTTGGTATTATGTAGGAACTTTCGTACTCCTATCTGTTGCTATGCAAAATTATGTGATCCATTCATTTACTAGAAATCAAAAAAAGTTCTGTTTGAATATGGAAATAATATGAGAAAAGTATATCACTGAAACATTTTTAGAATGTTAAACAAAATAGGCTTAAAGAGTTATACTGAATTGAAACCTCAAGTCATAAAAAGTTAGTATAATGTGAGTTATTCAAGAATGATGCATTAAAATTTACATTTTTTAATTTGAAAAAATATGTATAGAATTCAAGACTTTTTCTCCCTAATTTAACAATAATTAACTATGGTGGAGGAACACTTCTGCCATTAGCTAACGACAAAGTGTGTAGAAAAGTATGTACCTCATCCTTTTCAAAACTCAGAAATAATCAATAAAAATTTAGTGCTAGTATCATATGGTTTTTCACTAGACTCACGACTGCAATATATCACATTTTAAAGCTTCATCCAACTTGTGTTTTATGTTTAGTTTTCTAAGAACAGAACATCTAACCCTGAGCACAATGGACCATTTGTCCAATAACCTGTAGAGTAACTCATGCTTTTCATGGTGGAAATTTCAGGGCATTTCTTTTCTTCTAGAATAGTCTTCCAGTGTCCTGACATCACAGGCTGGTGCTTACTCTCATAGACAGGAGGCCTTTCCCACTCTATTGTGCTTATTCCTCTTTCTTTACAATGTTTTCTGAAATTAATGCTGACAAAAATAACTTGGGGGTGTAAGAAATAATTAGTTGAAAGAACAAACAACATATCAAAGTCCACACCCTTGAGCTAAAAAGCAAAACAATGCTATTGTTCTTACAAGAAATCTTTTCTTGGCTTTCAATGTGTGAAAGCATGGAGGAGATTAATGACCCTTTAGTTAAAAGACTCCAGGAGAAAGCATCTGTAAATCATTTGTTGGTTTCTAGGAACATATAGCAAGAAGCTTTCATTACATGTTCTATTTCAATAATAGTACTCCTCTTTTTCTTCAAGCCTTTTCTTCTTTTCAGAGTTGCTAACCTTATAATCAATGAGACATGCTAATTACGTTTCTCTCCAATGTGGCCTCTATAGCACAAGCTTTTGTCTACCAAATCACTTCTAATGGGATTGCTGACCAATAGAGTCATTCCTGCAAACAATTTTATACTCCTAAAGAATTGTATCTCTAGTTCTTTCATTTGAGTTGCAGAAATAAAAATGTACAAAAATGACTTCAAATGTTTTGTTACCTGTATAGCACATTTCCCTGGTCATCCTTCTCTGTTCAAATTAGGAAATAACTGTCTTCTAAATCTGAAAAACAAATTCATTAGGCAATTTATCCTTCACTTTAAAATAACTGCTTTTTACCCCCTTCCTATATCTGTTTTCACCTCTTTGTGTTAACTGATTTTCTTGGCAGTGCATAGATTATTAAATTTGGCTGGTAACATTTTTGGCTATTCAAAACAGATCTCAAATACTATTGGCACTCAATGATTAATTATTAAATAAAGACTATATATAGTACAGGACAAGTCAGAAAATAATAAGCATATAGAGAAACCGTATATAATGAATGTCAACACCATGGATGAAAACCTCACCATATTATATAAGGAGTGGATACAGTTATAGTTATTTTTAAATTAAAATTAAAAAAGGAGCAAAAACATCCATGAAGAAATAAGAATGTACAAAGAAATAGATAAGAGAACTGCAAAGAAGGAGATGCAAATTAATAATTTTGTTTTTTTAATTAATAACTTCTATTGGGGTGCCTGGGTGGCTCAGTTGGTTGAACATCTGACTTCCACTCATGTCGTGATCTCCCAGTTTGTGAGTTCGAGCACTGTGTTGGGCTCTGTGCTGATGCTTCAGAGCCTGGAGCCTGCTTCGAATAATGTGTCTCCCTCTCTCTGGTCCCTCCTCTGCTCACGCTCTGTCTCTGTCTCTCTCAAAAATAAACAAACGTTTAAAAAGTTAAAAGTTTAAAAAATATTTAAAAAATTGAATAAAACAGATCAATGAATAACTTCTACTTAGAGAAAATATAGTCTGTGTTCCAGTAACACTAATTTTATGTATTTTTTTACTAAAGTAAACTGCCTAATCTGAAATTCAAAAGTTATGTGTTCCCAAATTATTCATCATGTTACTGTATCATGTACTTCACTTACTCAAAAATAAAGAAAAAAAAGGAAGACACAGGTCTGATGATAGAGTAATATGTTACATGTCAAAATTATTTCCTTTTCTCTCAACTTTTCTCTTTTTTTCTATGAAGTTCTCTAAAATTTCTGGTGCTACAGAGAATAGTTAAATATATTTTAAATGTATTTGATGTAAAATTACAACATATTCTGTTTTTACAAGTTTTTAAGCCATCAAAGACACTTTGAATTTAGCAATGTATCATTCAGATTAGCATTTTGATAAAAGAGATACAAAGTATTTAATATAAAATCTCTATTTTTATATTTTCTTTGAGGAATACTTTTTTTCTATACATAAATGATAACTTTGAAATATGTTATTTTATTTTTACTAATCATTCTGCTCAGTAATCATGAATTCCTTAGCATAATGCTTGGCACAACTAAGTGAAAGATATATTGGTAATAAATTTGCAGCAAAGACAGAGAAATTATTTAGTGCTTGATTCTGATTCAGCATGTTATAAACACCCAAGGCAAAAATATCCTCATTATATAATTAGAATAATGCATTTTATTTTGGCAGAAGGTTGGATCAGGGATAAATAGACTTGTATAATATCTCTATAGTTAATTCACTCTGGGGCACTTGGGTGGCTCAGTTTGTTTAGTGTCCAACTCTTGATCTTGGCTCAGGTCATGATCCTAGGGTCATGGGATTGAGCTCCACATTGGGCTCACACTGAGCATGGAACCTCCTTAAGATTCACACTCTTTCTCCCTCTGTCCCTCTCCCCTACTCAGGCTCTCTTTCGCACTCTCTCTCTCAAAAATAAATAAATAAAAATTCTGGGGGCGCCTAGGTGGCTCAGTTGGTTGAACATCTGACTTCAGCTCAGGTCATGATTTCACAGCTTGTTAGTTCGAGCCCTGCGTTGGGCTCTGTGCTGATGGAGCACAGGCCTGGAGCCTGCTTCAGATCCTGTGTCTTCCTCCCTCTCTGCCCCTCCCCTGCTCACGCTCTGTCTCTCTCTCTCTCAAAAGTAAATAAACATTAAAAAATTTTTTAAAAATTCTACTACCTCATATTCTTTACTAATATATACATTTTTCAAGTAATGGAGAGGACTTAAAGAATACTTTTACTTTAACAGTGCTTATATTATCTAAATAGTTTACTACATTTAGTAAAGCTTTTTTAACAGTGGCTGTTTTTAATGTTTATTTATTCATTTTTGAGAGTGGAGAGGGGCAGAAAGACAGACAGAGAGAGAGAGAGAGAGAGAGAGAATCCCAAGGCAGCTCCACAGTGTCAGTGCAGAGCCCGAGACAGGGCTTGAACTCACAAACCCTGACTGAGATCAAGACCTAAGTCAAAATCAAGAGCCAGATAGATGCTCAATGGACTGAGCCACCCAGGTGCCCCGAGGAAAGCATTTGTTAAAACAGAGAATCAAAAGACGACTTTGATGATAATAAATACAATTTTCAAATCTTTTAATTTAATTTAATTTAGTTTTTTCTATATGGGATGCCTGTTGGCAGAAGCTTGGACATGGTCAGGGTGGTTGGGAGTGTGGGATTTTCCATGAATGTAAACAGGGCAAAAAGAAGGTCAACAAGATGCAGCTGGAGCCTGCAAAGTGTGTTATGTGGCTCTGGGCACGTGGGGGGAGAGTAAGTATGAGTCCTCATGGAGGGCAGGGAAAGAATAGGCTGGGATGCTTTGAGCGCCATAGTGGCTCAGAGAATGGAAGAATCAGACCTGAGGCTTTGCCTCCATGACCACTCTTTCCAGAGGAAGGCCCATCTCCCAGGATCTTGGGAATTCTACAGGATGGTGGTACATCCTACGAGAAACACCTGGGTGACCAAACGCTAGACTCCTTGTATCAGACACATTTGTAACAAGTCTGGCTCATGTCACCTCTCCAGCAAACTCCAGTCTTCGTCACACCTAGCCCCCTAACCCACCTCTAGAGTCCCAGTGCAGGGAAGCCTCCCTGTAGGGTGTATGTGTGGGAAGAAACAGTTACTATGATTTTATATATGGCATGTGAGCTCTTCATGAAAAACTACCATTTCTGTTTCCGCTTTAAAATGTCCAACATAATCTAAACGAATGGCTGTAATACCATCTATTCTTGTCAAGTATATACATAATGAACCAACAAGTTCTTGATTCTCCTTTTTTTTTTTTTTAATGTTTATTCACTTTTGAGAGAGACAGAGACAGAGCTTGAGCAGGGGAGGGGCAGAGAGAGAGAGAGACAGAATCCGAAGCAGGCTCCAGGCTCTGGAGCTGTCAGCACAGAGCCCAAGGTGGGGCTCAGACTCATAGACCATGAGTTCGTGATCTGATCCAAAGTCAGACACCCAACCGACTGAGCCACCCAGGCGCCCCAGTTCTTGATTATTCTTAATGGACATTTTCGTTATTTGTCACTAACGTCGCCATGTTTCCTGAGAAAAAATGCAGGCTAGAAAGTACTTGAAATTGCTCAAGAATTTAAGAGACAATAAGCCTTTTCTAGCCACATTACGTTGTTTATCATCATAAAACCTCCTGAGTATTTAAGGCAAATGTCTACGTGTTGGTCATGCTTGCTTCATGATATACACTCATAGGTTTTATTGCCCTATTTTGACAGTTGGCTTGCTCTAAGGTATAATGTAACTGAATCAGAACTTTGTTTCTTGTCTCTTCTGGGGTCTGGTTTAACACAAAATGGAACATTAAGTCAAAATAAATTTCAATATAAGTCTAGAATTATGACAGCTAGGCTTTCTTATGGGGTGGATTTCAGAGAAAAAAAGCACAGGAGATTCTAGCATACTGAAATGTCCAAAGCTATCTTTTGGCCAGAAGAGAAGTAGATTAAAAAAAATTCTTTGCGAGGATGGGCTTTTATTTTCAATACATATTTCTTAATAGGTTTTTTTTTCAGAGAATTTCAGAGCTTGATGCAGAAAGACCCCTGCTATACCATCTGCAGTAAAACTCTTGCTGCTTCCCTTCTTGAGAATGGATTCACTTATTGACCAGGGCCAGGGAATTAAGTTTAAAAGGCTAAATTAAAAAGGTATCTAATTTATTGCTACCACTTCCAAAAAAGAAAGTGTGAAATTAATGGTAACGTGCCAAATTTTGAAAACCAATTACGAGCAAAGAATTTCGAATTCAGAGATGGATGATGCACAGCTCTTTCCTTCCAGAAAATACATTCTGGTGGAGAAGACAAATACTTCCATAATCAATTAAGACCAAATGTGAAAAACTATAAGAACATGGTTATACGCAATAAACTAGGAAAGCACAAGGAAGACAGTGATTAATTTTGACTGGAAAAATGGGAAACTCTAAGAGATGGAGACTGAAATAGACTTTAACAAATGAATTCAAGGGGACCTTCCATTGTTTGAGGATAGAGAAGAAATTCAAGGTATAGGAAATCAGTAACCTGAAAAAGATAGGAAGGGTCTTCCTTATTTTAAATTTTAAAGAGTCAGAATTTTATACCTTGAAAAAGACACTGGACTTCATTTATTTTATGAGTCTTGAAATCACATTTCTTGTTACTCTAAATATAGATGTGTTTCTAGGAGGTGCAGATAGAGGAAAGAATATTTTGCTGCAAAAATCAAATTTTGGTGCTGGAAGTCCTTTCTAACTGCTCGATTTTACTGAAAAGGAAATAGCTACTTGGAAGAGGCATTGATATCCACTTTGTCAGAAATAATTTTGCCTAGAAAATAAGATTCAGGAGTCCTGATTTGTATTCCAATAAACTCTACCTTACCTTACTATTACCACACATCTTTTCATCTAGAAGGATTGAGCCAATCTTTGAAAATTAAAAATAGAGCAACTAAGTTGTGATAGTAACAGACTTTCATTTTTTTGTCCAATCAATTAGTTTAACATGTGATTAATGAGCCTCTACAGTATGGTAGGCATGAGAATTACAAGAGGAATTACAAGAGGAAACAGAGTCTTTGCATGAAGTGCATATTCTGTAAGAGGAATTTCTAACAACTTACTAATGTTTACATTATCATCATAATCATCAACACAAATGGCACAAATGTGTAATATATGCAATTAAGAGAAAATACAGGAAAGTAATTAAAAATGTATGTTCTAGTACTAAACTGTCAGTGTTTAAATATAGTATCTACTCTTTAATAGCTGAATGACCACATGCAAATTATTTAACCTCTCTGTGCCTCAATTTCCTCTTTTGTAAAATTAAGTAACTATAATACTGAGTTCATAATGTTGTTGTGAAGCATTAAAGGAGATAATACATGAAACACTGAAATTTACCTAAGATTCATTATTATTTTCTTTGTCACAGTCTTTTTTAAAATTGATTTTTGTTGTTATATGACTTTTCTAGTCCTTTATTTTTAGTTCCTTTAATTAAAGAGGTAAAATAGAGAAAAAATACAGATATTTAAAGTGAACAACTTGATAAATTTTGCTCTAAGTATATAGCAATGGAAAATTTTACTACAATAAAACATTGAATACCCCCTGAATCTATCACCCCTAAAAGTCTCCTCATGTAATTTATAATCCCTCCTTACTTTTCCTCCCATCCCCTACCTGTTCCTAGGCAACCACTAGAGATTACATTTGCATTTTCTCGATTTTTATGTAAATGGTACCATGCAGATGTTCTCCTTTTGTATGACTTCTTTCATTCAGCCTTATTATGTTGAGGTTCATTTATGTTGTTGCATGTAGCTGTCTGCTCCTCTGTATTGCTAGAAGTATTTTATTATACCAATTATGCCAAAATTTGTTTATCCATTCACCTGTTGATAGGCAATTCTGCTGTCTACAGTTTTTGGCTAATGCAAATAAAGTTGCAATGAACATTCATATAACAGTCTTTGTAAGTACATAATGATATTGTACAACTTTTCATGAGCTTATTTGCCATCCTCAGCCTTTTTTTATGAAGTGTCTCATCTAAACTTTTGCTTATTTTTTATTGAGTTTTTTTTTCTTTTTCAGATTTAGGAGTTCTTGACATATTCTGGATACAATTTTTTTATGGTTTGCAAATAGTTTTTCCAGCATGTGGCTTCTCTTCATTCTCTTGGGAATGCCTTTCGAAGAGTAGGCATTTAAAATTTTGATGCAGTCCAATTTATTAACATTTTTCCTTTATGAAATAAGATTTTTGTGTCAGCCTTAAGAAATCCAGAGTCATAAATAATTTTTATATACTTTTATTGATCTTACTTTTAGGTTATACATTTAGATCCTTATTGAGTTACTCATTTTTTATATTTAAGGTATAGATCAAATTTCACTTTTCTCTGCAGGTAGATATCCTCTTTTTAAATTACCATTTGTTGAAAAGACTGTTCTTACTCCACTGAATTCTTTTGCATGTTCATTAAAAATCAATTATCCTTTTCTGTTTGGGTGTATTTCTAAACTATATATTCTGTTCCCATGAGACCAGTATAACACTGTGTCAAAAGTAGTTTTAGGAAGTCTTGAAATAAGGTATTATTAGTCTTCCATATTTGTACTTTTCCAAAGTTGTTTTGACTATACTAGGCTCTCTGCATTTCCATATGCAATTTAGAATCATTTTTACAATGATTCTAAATTCATTGTCAAAAATTGTAAAAATTTTGACAATTTTTACAAAACAGACAAAAAGCACTTCTGGGATTTTTATTTGATTAGATAAAATCTATAGATCAATAGTGAGATAATTTATACCTTGATATCAAGTGACCTTACACATGACCACAGTTTATCACTCCATTAATTTAGATGTTCTTTATTTTTTTTTCAAAAATGATTTTAGTACTCACACTATCTGTCTTGTGCATATTTAATCAAATTTATTCTGAAGGATTACATACTTTGTGATACTATCTGTATGGTTTATTTTTATTTCAATTTCTGAGTAAGTCACCAGTACATAGAAATACAATTGATATTTTTGTCTACTGATCTAGGCAGACTTGCCTACTGATACTCAGCAGACTTACTACATTGACTTTCTTTGTGGTGTTTTTTTTTGTTTGTTTGTTTGTATGTGAGTTTTACAAAATTTTCTACATAAATGGCCATGTCTTCTAGGAACAGAGTTTTATTGCTTCTTCTCTGTTCTGGATAACTTTTATTGCCCTTTTTGGCTTATTTCACTGCCTAAAATCTCATAATTTGAGATTTTGATAATGTTGACTAGAAATGAGGATCTTAGGAGGAAAGCATTCAGTGTTTCACCACTCAGTTTGCTATTAATACTACCAGGCTTTTTATAGATGTACATTATAAAATTGAGGAAATTCCCTTCTATGTCATTGTTTATTTGTCAAATGATTTTGTACATCTACTGCGATGTTTATATGTTTTCTATTTTCCTTTTCAGTGTTAATATGGTAGGTTTTATTAGTTGATTTTTGGATTTTAAGCCATCCTTGAATTTTAAGCCAGGGTTGAGATAAACCCCTATGATACAATGTTGGGTTCAACTTAATAAAACTTTAAAGATTTTTGTATCTATGTTCTGCAGCTTTCTTTTCTTGTAACATCTTTGTCTGCCTGGGAGGTATTCTCTCCTCATCAATTATCTGGGAATATGTGAAGAATTTTGATGTAGTTCTTTATTAAGTATTTCATAGAATTCATTAGTAAAGCCATTGAGGGCTGGGCTTTTGTTCTCATCTGTTTACCTTTTTAATCTTCACTGTAAACTCCATTAAGGAATATGTTCCTTTCATCTACATTGTTAAGTTCATTTCATCTACATTGTCATTCATATGCCATGAATTTGTTAATAATATTCTCTGTTTATCCTTTAATGTTGGCAGAATCTCTGGTGATGTCAACTCTCATTTTTCACATTGGTAATTTCTGTCTTTTCTTGTTTTTTTTCCCCTTGATCTGACAATCTATAGGTTTATCAATTCTGTTATCCTAAAAATTACTTTTAGATTATATCAATCTTTTTATTGATTTTACATTATCTATTACATTATTTTTCACTTTAATATTTAATATGTCTTTTTCTCTGCTTTGGATTCAGTTTACTCTTTGCTAGTTTCATAGGATGGAAACTGAGATGATTGATTTGAAAATATTTTTCTTTTGTAATGTAGGCACTACTGTTATACATTTCTTTAGTACTGCTTCAGTGGGCATTTGAAAATTAGGATTTTCTTTTCATTTTAATTCTCTTGAAATATTGTGCAATTTTCATTTTGTTACTCTTTTGATTTTTGGGCTACTTACAAATGTGTTTCATTTCCAAGTATTTGTGAATTTTATACATATCTTTATTTTATTGACTTCAAACTAAATTCAACTGTGGTCAGAGAATATGTTTGCATGCTTTAAATCATTTTAAATAAATGACACTGTTTTATGGTCTATCTTGGTAAATATTCCATGTGCACTTGAAAATAATGTTTTCTGTTTTCATTTTTGTTTGAGTGGGCAATTAACTTCTGTTGAAATGTGTGATACAGAGTTTTCTGATCCCAAATCTTTGCTTTAAAATCTCCCAAACTATTTTTATATATAAAATACTATAAATAAATATATAACATATTATTTCTATTAATATCATGTATGAATATATAACTATAATTTATCTCTATATAAGTAATCTATAGATCTATAATTATATATATATATACACATACATATATATAGGAGTATATAATATATATAAGTAATCTATATCTATATATCTATAAGTATAGATATATCTTATGGGTATAGATCTATAGTTAGAAAAATATGAATACATATGAACTTAATTATTTTCACAGCATGAGATTCTTCCAGTGTGCAATCTTAAGACATGAAGTTTTCTTCAGTTGGTAACTATCACAGGAAAAGTTTTCTTTCATAATTGTCTTTAAAGACGTATAATATAGCAATTTCAATAGAAACATTCTGCCATATCATTGAGAGTTGTATTTCCTTAGAATAATGAACAATCTTAACTTGGCTTGTGGATCATTACTTCTTTCTTGATATTGCTAGAATTCTAGTATTTTCAACTATGGCTGTCATATAGCAGATCTATGCATTTTGTAAAGTGACCCTGGATAATTAGTTTTACCTTGTCTTACACATAGAGGCATTTGATCTTGTATAACCTAAATGAGTTTTCTATGTTCTTCCTTGAGACATCTGGAGAAATATTTTTCCCTTCCCTGGATTTCTAGAATACTTAGAATTTTATTTAACTTTGGAATAATGGGTAATACTCTGCCACCCTTTATCATCGGTGTACATGAAAGATTTGGTTTTCTCAGCACACACTGAGATTTCTTGTTCTGTTCACAGAATATTTGATATAGAGAGACCGCTGGCTCCTTTCCAAAATATATCCTTTTCTTATTTCCTAATGAGAACTCTCACTTTGTTCTAACTCTAATTTCCCTAGCAAAAAAAAAAAAAAAAAAAAAAAAAAAAAAGTCTACATTTTCTACCCTTCCTTCATCTTTTCAACATTTTCTCCTCTTCCTGCACAAATGGAAACAATATGTCTGTTGATAAAGCTGCCACCCCACACATCCATAAGGAAATGACCAAGTACATGCTAAGACTTTAGATCTGATGTCTTAGGGCCTCTGAAACAATGATATTTTCTGCCTCATCTTTATTTCTACTTGAAAATAATAACACACCATGTTATTTTTTATCATTATTTAGTTTTTCTTTAAATGCAACTGAACTTATTACTTCATGACCATGGCAGATATTATAAAGTTTCCTATTACGCTGGTTCCATATGACATATGATACCTTGTATGTTGAATATTTTGATTGCTGTCATTCTTGGTTATCTAGCTTAAACACGAGAGACAATTGAGGAAGTTGAGGGGAAAATAAACAATCTGGCTGTTATTATCAAAGGCTTGATATCAAATATCAAGGCTCTGCCTGTGTTGCTCTGAAACACTTTGTGGGAATTTGAACTTCAGGCTGACATCTAAAACACTACAGTTATTCTAGCCTGTACGTATTCACACTCAATTTACAAAAGAAAGGCAAAAAATCATTTCTAAAGCTTTTCTTCAAAGAGAGAAGGAAAGGTCCTTTGTAAATCTTCTATAGTACTAATTTATGTATCCACAGGATTTCCAAGAAGTGATTGATTTAAGTCTGCCCCGTTCTAAATGAATCTCTAGCAACAGAATTGGATTATTTACACTGGCTAGCTCAGGTAAGTGGATTTAAACTTATTTGGTGACCAACCTCTTCAAGCAAAAACAGGCATTTACATTGTGAATCACTAGGCATATATGTACATAACACAGCACAAACATGCTGCTGAAACCAACTTTTCAGATAATAAGATTCTCACATTTTATTTTATGTAAATGACAACTACCGCACTATAAGTAGATTTGACAACCTACAAGTGGATTTGATTGTAAAATGAAGGCTTAGACCAATTAGTTTCTAATCATATGGACAATATTACCAACTGCATTGTGATAATATAGTATAATAGAGTGGGAAAAGAATTAAATACTGCCATATCCATATTTGTCCTCAATACCCTCAAAATACCACAATGTCACAAACTCAAATATTTTTGTTTATTGACTCTAGGAGTTCATAAACGTCCCTCAGAGTTCACAGAGCATGGAACCCTCATTATATTGTTCTAGAGAAAGGGAAAAAAATCTTTGATAGGAAAGGTGCCTGGTGGGTTATTTTAATTACAGGTTTACTATTTGTAGAAATTTCCATGATAATATATCTGTCAGAAGGTTTATGTCCAATGAAGGCTGTTTATGTCCAATGTAAGCTTGTCTTACATTTTAGAAATCTAACTAAAAAATAAGAAGAATTTGTTATCTACTTTAAAATGTAGTCTTCTTTTGAAGCTTATTGATTTTCTCATGTATATAATAGAAGAAATGTTATTGAATATTATGGAAATAATGATGGAAACTTATATGTTTGCCCTTTTAATTTTGGGATGGTTGTATCACGCACAGTCACTGAATATTGCAGGCATTGACTGAAGGAATTTGGAATAGAAATTAATGGTAACAGAACTTTTTTTTCTCAGTTTTTTTTTTCTTTTAGCTGAAATAATTTATTTGTTATATTTATTCTGGCAGCATTTTCCTAAAATCCAGTAAGCAACAAAGAGTTAGATGAGTTGAGCTCATTATTTAAATAAGCATTGATAATTTTAGGGTCCCTTCTCCATTTTACACTTTTTTTTTGCATCTTTTACATACAAGAAAGTCTGTTCTTTGTTTTGTGTGAGAAAAGGAAAAGCTGGGTACACTGTGGTAATAAACAAGTCCATGATCTCAGCAAATACTTAAATTTTTTTCTCATGTTGCATCATTACTGCCTCTAGTCAGCTCATCTTTCTGATTCTAGGATTAGGCTGGCTATCTGACATATTGCAAGTTGCTATTATAAAAAGAAAGGCAGGATGTGGTGAGTCATGCACTAATTCTTAAAACTTTATGCCAAAGTAATAACTCTCTCTTCCATTCATGTTTAAGACACTGAGTCACATAACCCTAATCCAAGGGTTAGTGAGAGCCACCCTACATGGTCCCATAGGGAAAATTTGAAATATTTGGCATTCTGTACTAATGTCTACTTCTTGTGTTTAAGAAAAAAAAAATCGAAAAAATTTTAGTCAAAATGGCTATACACACTGCAAAATTAGACATATGTGATCCTTGTAGTAATAGACTCTTGGAGCAATTGGAATAATAGATAAATTATTCTGAGTAGGGTTATTTCAGAAGGCTCTATGGCTATGACATATAAACTATACCCACAGGGACAGGAAGTAACTGCAGAGGTATGTGAGTAGTCTGTGCTGAGGATAGTACATAATCATTGCAGCATGAAGGACAGATTTGAACAGGGTGAAAACAGAAGAAATAAACTGTGAGAAGCCAAATGGCAATAGTTAAGATGAAGGGCAATGAAATAAATAGAAAATATAACATGTAAGATTGACTGAATTTGGTGTATAGTAGATGGACAAGTAAGCAAGGGACAAGAATTTCATTGATAAATGTGTGGGTATAGCTTAGGGAAGTGATTCAGAAACAGAGTTATATGGAACCCTAGATCAATGACATGGTAATTGTTATACTAAGAAAAAAAAATTACCCATAGTCAAATGACATTAGAAAATATTTCACTGGGAGGGCTCCTGGGTAGCTCAGTTGGTTAAGAGTCCAACTTCCACTCAGGTCATGATCTCATGGTCCGTGAATTCGAGCCCCGCGTCAGGCCCTGTGCTGCCAGCTCAGGGCCTGGAGCCTTCTTCAGATTCTGTGTCTCCCTCTCTCTCTGTCCCTTCCCTGCTCACGCTCTGTCTCTCTCTGTCTCTCAAAAAGTGAATAAACATTAAAATTTTTTTTAAAAAGAAAAAGATAATATTTCACTGGATGCCTGGCTATCTCAGTCAGTCAGGTATCTGACTTTGTATGGGGTCATGATCTCACAGTTGGTGGGTTCCAGCTCCACACATCAGGCTCTCTGCCATCAGTATGCAGCCCACTTCACATCCTCTGTACCATTTCTCTCAGCCCCTCACTGCTTGTTCTCTTTCAAAATGGGTAAATAAACTTTTCTAAAAGAAGAAAATATTTCGCCTATGTGGTTCCCCCTTATAATTTCACCGCATATATTTGCCTATTAAAGTCATGGGAGTTCCTCCAATAAAGAAACATGTTTTATTCAATATTCCAAACTTGATAATATTTTTTTTATAAACATCTGCTAACAGCCCATAATCACAATGAAAACAGTTTAGAGGTTCTGATTAGTACTGAATGTGAGTTGCACTTCCTGCTATGTTACTAGGAGTACTTTGCTTAATACAGTTATACCGATGAAGTATCAATATCCAAGGGAGAAAGAAGAACATTAAAGATGTGAATATACACCACAGTCTTTATTAATTCATAGGTTACTTCAGGATATTGCAAAGTTTCAGAGTTCTTATCATGTGCTATTATTTTAAAAGTAGAAAAATCACAAAATTACTTTTAATCTTATTAATCTTACTACATGTCCTGGAAAAAGCATGTTAAAATAGGCTTCTAAAATCAGCCTGCTTCTTTGTCATTTTTGTTGACAAAAATGAAGAAAAACTTTGGTATTATGGATTTTGACATTACTTTTTAAATACTTATTTATTTATTTATTTATTTAGTAAGTAAGTAATCACTCTTTCCAATGTAGGGCTCAAACCCACAACTGCGAGATCAAGAGTCATATGCTCCACTGACTGAGTCAGCCAGGCACCCCTGATTTTGACATTACTTTTTAATATCCAACTATATCTATACAGATATATTTAAGCTCTATCATCAGAAAACACATCAGAAAACGAATAACTTTGGATCTTTCAAAATCAATAGTTTTTCTTCTTCCTCCTTCTGATTGTTGTTTGTGAATGTGACAGACTGAATTCTGTTCCTAACTGTCAAGATTTCAGTTGTCTGCAAAAATAAAAAACTATTTTAATTATCAAAAGTAAGAAAAATCTCTGGTATTTTTTCTGATCCAGTCTTGGATATATTAGGTGATCTAATACAGGTTGAATGATTAATTTATTCCCTCACAAATGAGTATGCAGGTGTTGAAGTATAGAAGAGAATCATTTTATTTCATTTTATTTTCAAATCCATTCTATGCTATGTTATAAAAGGTAAATCTATATTAATGTGAATAGAATCTATTCTTGCAGTCATGTATATGATTATGCACACATATGCACTGAATATATTGGCTCAAAATGGGATTATATTTGATACACAAATTAATAATTAACTTATTTATGACAGAGCATTTATCACACATTTATCAGAAAGATAATAAATTGTCAAATCCAACTACACCTATATTAATTCTTCTCGTTACTCAAAACTTTCTTTTTGCAGATTTCCTTGGCCCTTCATCAATTACTACTTTGTATTTATTAGCTGATGTTCATGTTGATTCAACCTCTGCCCAATTAGATTTCTAGTTCCTTGTGGTCATGCACTGAGTCTCTATGTTTCTGTTTCAATATTCCATTAGATATACTTTCCCAGTACTAATGATCCTCGTAGTCGCAATGTGGTCAATGTAAGACTTTGTAGACTGAAACCTCCTTCTGCTCATTGCCCTCCCATCTACTCCCAGTACTAGCATATACATTTTGTTTAATTCTTTTCTTTCATTTCATAATTTTAAGTTCCCAGCGAATATTTTGTAATACTCTAAAGAATACTGTGACTGAGTGTAAATGACCCGTGGGGGAAAAACATCAAATATAATTGCTATGTAAATTAAATGATAAAGAGTGTTTCTACGTATCTGAAAAGTTGTTTGGGGTACTAGATGATAGTGATGTTTCTTTTTCATATCTTTTATCATTTAGTACTCCTCTGAAGCCAAGTATTACTTTGTTTGCTTGACTCTGACCCAATAAAATAGAGTTCAAGTGAAAGAACTGAAGAATTATTTAGGAAACAATATGGGTGTATACATTTGCACTCAAACACACACACATATACATATAAACACACACACACACACACCACATAAAACTATAATTTAAAGCATGCTCTCTTGAAAGTAAAATGGTGAGATCTAAAATATAATACTTTGTACCACAAAGATACCAGTTTTGAGCATCTAATTAGCCTTCTAATTTTGAACTTACTGTAATTGGGTCTCCTCTGTTATGAGAATTGAAATTGAAAACAAGTGTGTATTTCTTACATTTATATTTCTAAGTTGTCAAGCATAATTGTTTTTTTTATTTCTTCAGGTAATTGACTTGTAATTTTTATGTTATTGCTATATATTTCTGCCTTGGAATCTCTTTATAATCCATATCTCCTGCAAATTCTTCATTTCAAGGACTATAGAATGCTTTACAACATGTACTCACTTATATAGCTTCACAGAAATGGTATTGTCTAAAAAGGAGTAACTTTGTAAATCAACTAATAAAACATTTTAGCACATTTTCTTATGGTCTACAACCCTTTATTATAAACTCACTACAAAATTATAGAGTATCTGGAAATAAAAACAGAGAATGTGTAATCATTTTAGTTTCTTGAGATGTTTATATATGTTTACATTGGTATGTGTATAATTTAAATTGTTTTACATTTTCAAAAATAACACTTTGAAGGAACTAGCAAGTCTGAGAAAGGATGTTTATTCCCTGAAGACCAAAACTGAAAAATAAAACTTTCCTGAAGTCTGTGGATTTATTTCAGTTTGCCTAAGATTTCTTTAAGTATCAGATTGAATATGATTTATAATTATATTTTTAGTAATATAGAACAGTAGAGATTTGGTTGGTTCATGCTACCAAATTGCAGATAAAGAAGGTAATTTGATCCCGCAATATTTGACTAATAATGAGTGAATGGGAGCCTGAAAAATAAAGTATCTAGAAAGGAAACCTTGGTCATGGTAGGAAAGGGTATGTTACAGGAAAAACAAAATCTTATTAGGTTCATTCTACAACAACATTCACTGTTTCTCACTCACCCAACTATCCCATGCATGTTTGGCTGGTTTAGCTCCACAAAATCATGAAGCATCCAGGACAATGAAGGCGACATTTCCTTTTATGTTAATCCATTATCTGTAAAGATGAGGTCTCTGTATCAGGGAAAGAGAGAGAGAGAGAGTCTTATAAATGATTGAGTCTAGAAGTAAAAGTATATCACTCTGCTTATACCGCTATGACAAGAGTAAGTATGTTGTAATGCTCTGCCTTAATGAAAAGTGTTAGAAAATTTACTTTTCCCTGGGAGTCCAAAAGGAGAGCCAGATGGAGATGGGCACTAATTGTATCTACCATAGACAAATATTCAGTTCACCCCTGAACAACACAGGTTTGAAATGTGTGGGTTCATTTATATGAGGATTTTTTTACAGTACTATAAATTATTTTCTCTTCCTTATGATTTTCTGGATATATTTCTTTTCTCTAGCTTACCTTAATGTAAGGATATAGTATATAATACATATGTTATACACTATATAATATATGCTATATGTATAATAACATACAAAATATGTGTTATTCAACTGTTTATTTTATAGGTAAGACTTCCAGTCAATAAATAGTCTATTAGTAGTTAGAATTTTGGGAAGTCAAAAGTTATATGTGGGTTTTTGACTGTGTAGAGGGTCAGAGTCTCTAATCACCATGTTGTTCAAAAGCATACTCTATTCTCATCACTCCATCTGACTAAATTATTGAAAAGATAACCCCACTAATTAAAATTATCTTTCTTCAGTGTATTTAGTGTGCTGACTAGTGTCACTCCAAAATTCATGCCCACCAGTAACCTCAAAATGTGACTTATTTGGAAATGGGGTTTTTACAGATGTTGTTAATTAAGGTGATGTCACACTGAATCAAAAATCCAATTACTGGTATCCCTATAAGAGGAGGAAATACACAGATACACAGAGAAAAAGGACATGTGAACATGGAGGCACAGGGTGAGGTGACAGAGCTTCAAGCTGGGGATTACCCACAACCACATGGAACCTAACAGTCAAAGGAGGATTCTTCATAGAGCCTTCAGAGGAAATGTGACCCTCCTGACACTTTTTCACATCTAGCTTCTAAAAGCGTGATAGAACAAGTTTCTGTTGTTTAAACCACCAACTTTGTGGTAATTTATTAAAGCAACTCTCAGATTAATACAGTAGATTTAATCAAATTTCCAAAAACTCAATTTTATCTTGTTTTTCCTAAAAGCTGTGTTAATTTGTGCTGAAGCTTTTTTTGTTAGAAAGATTTACTTAAAATTGTACTAAAGACTTTCATTTGTATTTGACATTCCTTCAACTTTGCATTTTACTCAAAAAATTGTTGTACCTGCTTTTGGAAGGGAAAATTCCTATTGCAAGTTTAATTTTAATTTTAATTTCAATTTGAGAGAGAGAGAGAGAATAAAAGCAGGGATGAGGGGCAGAGAAAGAGAGAGAATCTTAAGCAGGCTCCATGCTGAGCATGGAGTTTCTATCCCAAGCCCCTAGGATCATGACCTGAGCTGGAATCAAGCCTCGGATGCTCAACTGACTGAGCCACCCAGATGTCCTTCCTCTTGAAGTTTAATTAAAATGACTATCTTAATAGGATGCAAAGAATTAAAAGGATAAAAACTTAGAATTACATTCTGCAGGTTTTTAATCCACACAATAGACCATATTTGGCATGGATTAAATTTTAAAATATATTTAAGGAAAGGTAATTGTGTAATATTAGGAAAGTACTAAATATTGCTAAAATGACAATTATATTACAATATATAAATGTATCAAATTAACATGTTGTAAATCTTAAATTTACACAATGTGTCAAATAGATTAAATTAAAAAAATTCTTTGCAGTGTTTCACACTGTTTAGGGGTTCAGTAAAGAGCAAACCATGTTTAAATGTGATGTAACTAGTACAATTATATATGTTAATGATAATCATACAAAGTACTTCTAGATTTAAAAAAACAGAGTTTTGGGGCGTCTGGGTGGCGCAGTCGGTTAAGCGTCCGACTTCAGCCAGGTCACGATCTCGCGGTCCGTGAGTTCGAGCCCCGCGTCGGGCTCTGGGCTGATGTCTCAGAGCCTGGAGCCTGTTTCCGATTCTGTGTCTCCCTCTCTCTCTGCCCCTCGCCCGTTCATGCTCTGTCTCTCTCTGTCCCAAAAATAAATAAACGTTGACAAAAAAATTAAAAAAAAAAAAAACCAGAGTTTTATTAGTATTTACCCCAAATTCCACATATAATATATAGAGCTAAGTATACACACCCACACATACACACAGAGAGATTATACATAAAACTGGCACCATCTCAAATAAGAATGGTAGGTTGTATCAATATCAGTATTCTTGTTGTGATAATGAACTATAATTTTACAAGATGTTACTACTAGAAGAAACTGTATAAATAGTACTTAAGGATCCTGTATTTTTTCTTTGACAGTATATGAACTGACAAATTCAAAATAATAATTATAAAATATAGTGATAGAGCTACATTAAAACATAAAATATTAACACAAACAAACAAAATGTTACACAGATGACTACCTTTGGGACGCAGGGAGTTTGTGTGTGTGTGTGTGTGTGTGTGTGTGTGTGTGTGAGTTTTGGCCAACATAGTAGTACTAACGCAAGAAAAGCATTAAGGAATTTTTATGACATCTATTAAACTACTAATAAAAACAGTTTTAACTGATAATAGTAAATTTACAATAATTTTATTCATTCCATCAAAAGTCCCAGTTCTAGTTATGACTATGTACTATAGGACATGATCAAGACGATTCTACTTAATTTTTTCCATGTTATTGATAAAATGTGATTTTTCCTAGCTATGTTTCTTAGACTCTAGTATTACCTTTTATGTTAATTAATAAAAATACCTTGCTGAAATTAATAATGAAGAAGAATACGGAGTGAAAAACCATTTCCACTAAGGAAAGATGAATGACTACATTTTATCAGTAGTTAACATAATTTGGTTGTTATTTTAGCATTCATATACAAAGCCTCAATTATTTTTCTTAATGGTAATTTTAAAATTAAATATTAATTCCAACATTGAAAATTAAAATTACTGTAAAATTAAATACATGACTCTAAAAACTAACTGTGCATGAATTTCCGTTGAGTCAATTCCTACAGAAGGATGTATAACAGATAATAGCATCTTTCTTGCCCTGAGTCTTCTGCTCTCATCTAACCTCCAGAAACAACAACTTTTGTTTATTTTTCCAAATTTTCATTTTTAGCTTCTATAACTAAATAATATATAAATGCAAAATGTTACTGATTTATTAACTTTAGTGAACAAAAGACTAGGAAGCTATGTCCATAGAAATTCTTTCATCCCAACTTTTCATTACTCCTGGGGCACCTAGGTGGCTCAGTCAGTTAAGTGTCTGGCTTAGGCTCTGATCATGATCTCATGGTTCACGAGACAGAGCCCCACATTGGACTCTGCTGACAGCTCAGAGCCTGGAGCCTGCTTCAGATGCTGTGTCTCCTTCTCTGCCCCTCCACTGCTGGTGCTCTATCTTTCTCTCTCAAAAATAAACATTTAAAAAAAAATTTTAATTTAAAAAATTAAAGAAAAAAACTTTTCATGCCCCAACTTCTAATTTGGTATATTGTTGGTATATTGGTATATTTGTACTATATACATATATATATATATATATATATATATACACACACACACACACACACACACATATGTGTATATATACATATATATACATATACGTATATATACACATACATACATTTTTATACATATATATTTTTTATATTTATATATTACATATGTAAATCTTTAATTCTCATTTTACTAGCCTAAAAGAATCTCATGGCTTATTATGTAACATGACCATCTTAGCATTACCATCTGCCATTACCTCCAACTGCCCAACCTATCAAACTTTTCCCTTCCAATATTTATCCTATTTAGTACTGTATTTTGAGGTACAATACCTCTAAAAGTTCTAATAGTTACAAATCAATAAATGAGGTACACTTTTTCAAACCTTGCAAATAATTTTTTGTTACAGAGCCACGAATGGGCTAGCATTATTTTTGTGTCTCTGATTCTAGTAGCACAATTTCTCTGTTATACAATGGAAATGAGTTCTAGAATGAATACTATTATTGTTCTTCATGTTCCAAAAGTAATACCATGTTTTATTTTGGGCTACTATTTGCGCTGTTTGGACTATTATTTTCTTATATTTGGGTTCCTCTCCCCTCCCCCTCCCCACATATTTATCATTTTTTTCATTTTTTGAAAAGATGGATTTCTAAAGACAATTCCTTTCAAGACAAATACCATATAATTTCACTCATATGTGGAATTTAAGAAAACAGATGAACATATGGAAGGGGGTGGAAAGAGAAGAAAGGGAAACAAACCACAAGAGACTCTTAACAATAGACAACAAAGTAAATGTTGATGGAAGATGGATGGGAGATGGGTTAAATTGGTGATGGCTTTTAAGAAGGGCACTTGTGATGGGCACTGGGTGTTGTATGTAAGTGATGTATCACTGAATTCTATTTCTGAATCCAATATTGCATTGTATATTAACTAAAATATATGTGCCAGCCTAATCCTAGAGTCAGAAAGATGAGCTGACTACTAAAAGAGATGCAGTAATGATGCAACATGAGAAAAAATTCAGTATTTGCTGAGATCATGGACTCGTTTATTACCACAGTGTAACTAAGTTTTTCCTTTCCCCACACAAAACAAAGGACAGACTGTCTTGTATGTAAAAGATGAAAAAAAAAGTGTTAAATGGAGAAGAAGGGACCCTAAAATTATCAATGTTTATTCAAATGATGAGATCAACTCATCTAACTTTTTGTTGCTTACTGGATTTTAGGAAAATGCTGCCAGAATAAATATAACAAATAAATCATTTTAACTAAAAGAAAATAAACCTGAAATAAAATAAAATAAAATAAAATAAAATAAAATAAAATAAATATATTTTTGCGCATCCATATCCATTTTGCATAACCAACCCTATTATTTGAGTGGAAGTGGGGATAATATCAGTGGCGTGGTGGAGAGTTTGGGATTGATTAATACCGTTTCTCTATATAATAATGTATGGTCAGCCATATATGATTTTCTGTAATATCAAATAATTTTTTATGTCTCTTTATATCCTACTTATTGCAAGGCTGGATCCTCTGATTTTTTCTTGGAAGAAGGGCCTACACACATAAAATATAGGTCAAAAACTTTTAACCAATGATACTAATTATAAAGGTGATTTTCAAGAAATTGTGATGTCTGTGAAAAAAGAAAACACAGACTATTGTGTGAAAAACGACAACTAAATATATCCCAAAATACAGTAACTTTCCAGATTTTATAAATAAGTCAAGATCTCTCTTTAAACTTTTATACTTTTTTATAATTTTCTGTTTATTTATTAAAATAATACAGTTATGATTAAATTGAGTAATCAGTACTTATAGTCTGTTTCCTCCCTAAAAGAATAGGTTGTCTCAATATTGCTTATCATAATATCTTCACATAACAATAGCATATTTTCAGCCATGATAACTACTTGGAGAATAAAATGATGAATAACGAGGCAAGGAAGGGGTTGCCTGATGTTCAAGAAAATAATTATATATTGCAATTGCCAGAAAGTTCTGGTCACTAGGTAACCTTATTTCTTTTCTCCTTTAATACTAGAAAATCATCTAATAATGTACATTTCAATTAAATTATCACTTTTTACAATACCAACTTCATATGTATTCCTCTATTTTATGTTAATTCTCAATATAATTATTATCTCTCACATTTCCATAACTATGCAATATCTCAATGATTTTTTTCTCTACCTAAGTGGGTATGATACCCACTTATATAGATGGATTTAATGACACACTTATCACAAAATAAATAACAGTAGTCTGAGAGAATGGCAACTAACCTATATATATGATCACCAAACTCTAAGACACTTACATGAGGAAACGTTGTAATCTAATTCAAATTATTTGGTAACTCATTCAATAAAAAAATAAGTTCTGGTTATAAGGTTTGAACTGAATTTACAGTGTGATTTTCAAAGAGAAAATATTCTATATTTTAAAAAAAATGTTTACCTTTTCTAGAAGAGGAGACAGATAAACTAGCATACGTATTATTAAGAAAAGAGATTGTTAGAATGCATACAAATCAAATAAATAAGGAAATATGTTATAAAACCGAGAAAACTTTTTGACAAGATGATCAAAAAAAGCCTTTTTTGGGGATGCATGGGTTGCTCAGTCAGTTAAGCATCCAACTCTTGATTTAGGCTCAGGTCATGATTTCAGGTTTGTAGGGCTGAGTCCCATATCAGCCTCTGTGCTCACAGCATGGAGCATGCTTGAAAAAAAAGCCTTTTGAAGAATGGACAAATATAGTTACAGTGATTCCTACAAAACTATTTTTTGAAACTGTTGCATATCAACTATAACTAAACTTTGTCATATTCATCAGCAAAGTTATTATATAGTGTTTATATACATATATTTTTATGTTTTTAAGGAAAAAATAAGAAATTATCTATGCTATATATCAAATTCTATACCAAAAAGCCAACCCTCTTATGGCTCTGTTTTATGGAATTCAAACCACTGTACAGCAGCAAAGGCAATTAAATATTTTCAAAATGATTAAAAGGTTGTGATTTGAGAATGTTTAGTAGGGCATACATAAGGGAGAAATAATGTAGGAGCTAATATTACAATAATCATGGGAGGAATTAATTTGGAACCACTACAGACTCTACCAACTGCTATCATAGGAGATGTATTAAACGGGATAGTTACACATGAATTACCTCATACATATGGCGAAGTTACTACTTGTGGGATCTGTCATTTTTGCTAAATAAATATTATTGCTCTAACAAACATCTCTTCTTTCTCCTTGTTGTAAGATTGTGTAGTAAATCAATGAAGTTACCCAATTCAATGGGAAATTTAGATTTTATTCCATATGCCATTCCAAGAGCTTAGCCAACAGGTTAAAAAAGAAAAACTAGAGGTGACTGAGTGGCTCAGCAGGTTGAGTGTCTGACTTCAGCTCAAGTCATGATCTCATGGTTTGTAGGTTCCAGCCCAACATCAGGCTCTATGCTGACAGCTCAGAGCCTAGAGCCTGCATTGGGTTCTGTGTCTCCTTCCATCTCTGCCCCTCCCCCACTCGTGCTCGGTCTCTCTTAACCAACATTAAACAAACGTTAAAAAATTAAAAAAAAAAAAACAACTAAAAGTTACCTCCAAGTCAGTACTTGAATGTAATGATAATCTAGGAAAAAGCTGACAATTAGGAGAGCGATTCATTCAGTTTGAGGTGTACAATAATTTCAGACCAGTTCATAGAATTTCTATTGTAAAGCCTGCAGTCCAATTCAGCTTTTCATTTGTTACCTCTATTAAACCTCTATTAAAGAGGAATTAATTTGGATGGTGATTAACTGGACAGGACTGGTACTGACCTAGGGACAGCTCCAACTAATGCAAAAGTCAAAGATGGTATAGGATTGTGGATCTATCACAACAATCTCCACATATGGAAGGACCTTTATTATGGGATGCTGTGTCACATTTGCAAACAAGACTCTTCCAACACCAAAGCATCAGCTTTAGCTGTGATGATTTTCAACATAGTATTTTCAATTCTGTAAAATGTTTAACTTTCAATTAGAAGAAGTTGGATAGGGTACAGAGTTACTCATTTATTTTGGCAAAAATTCAACTCAGAGAAATACACACATGAAGTGTCCATCAATTGCTTCAGCACTTTGTGTCAATGCCCACTGCATGGCAAGTGGATTTCTGGTAAAGTACAGGTACCTCTTCCCATCTGTTACAACCCCTTCCCTGATGCTGTGATAGCAACATAACATCTGGTTCCAGTTAGACAATGAATAAAGATATAGCCACCTGTGTACATATCTTTCTATATTTCTTAATAACTCATCTTGAGTTCTCATTTAAATATTTAGAGGCAAGGGTCTTCTGCCAGTTGCTGTTATTCTGAAACAAAACATTAACTGAAACGAAATGAATTTATTTTGATATGCCAAGTTTGATGAGCTTTTCTTCTTATAACTTTGATCTTCCCCTGGCCATCATAGACCAAACATATCGTTGTGAGGTATTAGTAGAAATCTGGGAATCTTAAAAACTTAGCACACACAGTCTTCATTTTTTTTTACCTGCATGCTTATGCTTTTTGCAGTAAATTCAAATTAAATTAAAAAAACTAAGTTTATTTATTTATTTTGAGAGAGAAAAAGAGCGCAAGTGGGAGAAGGGGAGAGAGAGAGGGAGGGAGGGAGAGAGAATACCAAGCAGGCTCTTCGCTTCCAGTGTGGAGCCTGATGCACGGCTTGAACTCATGATCCCTGATATCATTACCTGAGCTGAAGTCAGACCCTTGCCTTACTGAGCCACACAGGCGCTCCCAAACTACATTTTCATGTGTAGCTGAGTCAAGGAGGAAATTATGACTTAAAGATGGCAAACTTAGGTTACTCTAATAAGATTTAAAGAGAATGCAACTGAAATACACCATTCCGCCCCCTCCCATAAAAAAAGTAAAAATAAAAGCTATCAGATAAAAACAAGTTAACCAGTAAAGTCCATTTTCATGCATCACAACAACAGATTATATTTTTATAGGTTGGAACAATAAAAATATATGGCGTTATGGAACTTGACAAAGATATACAGTTTAGATAATGATTATAAAGGTTAACATTTTAAAAGTGCAAATTTTAATAACTTGATATCACTATTTTGGCCTGGATTTTAAAAGAATTATCAGCTACTAAGTCACCACCTGCTGATAAATCATTGGTTGCTTTTGAAACCAATTTATTTCCTTTCCAAAGCAATTTCAGACAAATTCATAGCTATTAAAATAATTAAATACAAGTGACATGCTGGGGAAAATGTGAAGGAAAGAAAACATTCTGAAATACTCATTATTTCTTAAAAGTGAAATCCCACAGAATGGACTACTGAATTATTGGTTTCCAAATCAGCCAAATAATCAGAAAACCTGGGAGTTTTTTTTTCTCCTGCATTTAATTTACCTCTTTAATTGAGGCATGTTGAGCATAAAGTAAACTGCACATATTTAAAGTGTACAGTTTGGTGTTTTGACATGTGTGTATACCCATGATACCATCACCATAATCAAGATACTAAGCATATCTACCACCTTCAAAGTCTTCTTGTGCTGCTTTATAATGCCTCCTTTTTACCATTGCTGAAACCCATTTCCCCAGACACCACTTATCTGTATTCTGTCACTACTGTTTACTTTTCATTCTCTAGAACTTTATATAAATAAAACAATACGGTATGACATTTTCTGGGGGGGGGGGGTCTGGTCTTTTACACTCAGCATAACTAAAGACTCACCCATACCGTACTCTATATTAATATTGCACTCATGTATTGCTGAGTAGTGTAACACTGTATTGCCATAGGACAATTTGTGTATCCATTTACTTATAGGTAATTTTGGTTATTACAAATAAAGCTGCTAGGTATGTTGTATATACATCTCTGTATAGACTCATGCTTTCTTTTCCCTTGGGTAAATGCTCAGGTGTGCAATGATGGGATCATGTGGGAGGTGCCTGTTTACATTTTAAGAAACAGGGGATTCTGGGCACCTGGGTGGTTCAGTTGGTTAAGTGTCCGACTTTGGCTCAGGTCATGAGCTCACAGGTTCCTGGGGTCGAGCCCCGTGTCAGGCTCTGTGCTGACAGCTCAGACCCTGGAAATGACTTCAGATTCTGTGCCTCCCTCTCTACCTGCTCCTCCCCCCGCTCACACTCTGTCTGTCTGTCTCTGTCTCTCTCTCAAAAATAAACATTAAAAAAAAAACCTCTTGGGGATTCTGAAGTGTTGATAACATTTTATATTCTTATGACCAGGTTTGAGAATTCCAGTTCCTCCGTATGACTCTGTATGAAACTTCATATTTTGGTTGAAGTTATTCTAATTGGTGTATAGAGCATATACTATTATTTTAATTTGATTTAACTTGTACTTTGCTAATAATCAGTGATATTAAGTATCTTTTCCTATGCTTATTTGCCATTTATGTATCTTCTTTGATAAAATGCCTATTCAAATTTTTGTGCTTTTAAAAATATTTGGGTCTTTTGTTTTCTTATAATTCAGTTTTGAATATTTTTTTTAAATAATATGTATAAAGTGAATACAAATTATTAATCAGACAAATGATTCATAAATATTTCTCCTAGTCTCTAACTCTCAAACTTATCTTTTTATTATCCATATGGTGTCTTTCAGAAAGCAGAAGTATATATGTAAGATACTATATACATATGTTTGAAATAGCAATGGGAGTCCATGGGAAGTTTTTAAATATACTTATTCTTGAGCTTTACTTCTAGTTATTATGGGTCTGAGGAAAAGGTTGGGGATATCCATTAGGTTGGGTGAAATGTTTCTTATTGATTTAAAAAACCCACACTATTGGTTCATTTCTTGGTTAATCAACTTAAGAAATAATTTACATTAAATAAAGTTCAGTGATTTTAAGTTCAGAGTTCACTGTGTTTTGATAAATCTATATTCTTGGATAGCTAACATCAAAATCAAGGTATAGGATTCCACCTCCCAAGAGTTCCTTCTTGCTTCTAGGTAATCAATACCTTCCTACCCACAGCCCAATGTCCTACAACCAATGTTTTACTTACTTCAACTACAGATTTGAGAAAATGATACAAATCATTTTGAAAACTTTTGAGAAAATGATACAAATATAATCCTACTGTAGTATTTTGCGTCTAGCTTGTTTCACTTAGCATAATGCTTGTGAGATGCATTCATGTAGGTGGTGGTACCAGCAATCTTTCCTATTTTTGTTGCTGAGTAGTACAGTATCAGTATAAGATTTTGTATTCATCCACAATTAATAGGCATTTGGTTTACTTGCAGGTTTTGGTTATTATGAATAATGTAAAATATTTGCTTAGCCCATTTTTGTGTTGGCACATGTTTTCATTTCACCTCTATAATAACATAAACTAACTTCAAAACCTTCAAATGCCTATACTCATGGTCAATCCCCTTTTAAAAACCAATTCTAATTAAATAAAAATATGAGGCAAATTATATACATAAAGATATTCATAGCTTTCTGAAATCAATAATAATAAGCATTGGGAAACAACCTAAATAAACAATATGAAAATGTAAAATAAACTGTCATATAGTTACACAGTGAAACATTACACATATATTAAAATATCTTAAATATACAAAGGCCTAATAAACTATTCATATCATAAAATTTAGGTCAAAAACCAGAAATACAATATTAATATAAGCAATTATTTAAAAATATACATATATATAGAATAATACATTGAATACACAAAAATTTAGAATGGTTATATTTAGGTGGTGGCATTGTAGATGATTTATATATTTTTTGTTGTTGCAAGTACCTTATGTTGAGGACCAGCTGCAACAGGTCATGCCTGTTTCATTGATGGGCTGACCAATATATGTGTATGGATGGGAATATGTAACTTATTTCATCTCATCTCAACTGATGATGAGAGTAGAGCAGTGGTCCTCTCACTTGGTTTTATCAGCTGACCCACCCTCTATCTGTATGAATTTGGGAGATCTGAGAGATGAGCTACAAACTGAGAAACTGTTTAACAAACTAAAAACAAGAATTATGATGAAAATTCTTGATGAGATTATGGGTCATGAGCTATGCTTTTGGGATTCTCCTAAGTGTACACAATAAATCCAATGAGAAAGAAAATCTTAACAACTTTGCCATAGAGATAAGATTTACCATCTTCGCGTGACTTCATTTGTATCCATGGGCTTAAAGGAAGGGCTTGAGTAAATTTAGCCTTCACCTTTTTTTTTTTTCTCCTGTATTTTGAAAGTTTCTGTACTGTCCATGTAGTGGTTTTATATTCAGAAAAGAAATTATTTCATTTAAAAAAAAGCATATGTTAAATCATTTTTGGACTGATGAAAAAATGACACAGTGGAAATTAAAGAATGGAACAGAAATTGCTTTACAATCTACATGTTTCATTCTTGATTAAATTCAACATATTTGGAGCTGCAGGGCTTTCTGTTAAGAAACGTAATCATTAAATTGTGTTAAAACTCAGGTTTTATGTATCTGAACAGTTCATGCTCTACTAAGCTGATGTTTCAAATCAAACAGTGATTTTCTCAAAATTAACAGATAAGCATAATACAGACGAATATCTTGTAAATAGGATAGCCTCACACTTTTTTTTTTTAATTCAGAAGAATCTTTGAGAGTATGTCCCTATATGTGGGTGTATATGGATTTTCATCCTTCAGGTCTAAAGTAAAACTAATCCATTTCATTTCTTGTCAAGATGAATAACTTTTTTTTCCCCTAGAATGTAATATCTGTCCACAAAGTGGAATTTTTATGGTGCAAATAAAACAGGCTTGAATCTGTCAAAATTTTCAATTTAGGTTCTCATATGTGATAGTTCTTATCTGCTGTGAACTCCTCTGTCTAGGCACTGAACTGCTTTCATTTGACACTCTCAGTAGATGCTCACTATTAGAGTTTTACCACACTGCCAACACACTGATTTTCTTAAAAATACCCATTGTTGCCACAGAGCCCTAAAATGAATAATACTTAGTTGTCCCACAATAAGACATGATCAAAATATAAATTTAAATATGTTAGACAATAAATGTCATATCTATTAAAATGAACATACTTTGGCTTGGATAGTGAAAAATGAAATAGAGGAAACACAGTATTCTGACAAGAAAAATTTAGGGGAACAGCCCTTTATAATGTACTATCAAGGTATTGGGTGACTTTTAGGATTCTTAAAACTAATTTTTCCTTTTTTTCCTTGAAGCACTTCATATATTGATTTTATTCTATTTTACTATGAGAAGATCATTTAATAGCTTGGATTGACTCTTAGTTTTATTTAGAAAATAGGAAAACCAAAATCATAACAGGTAAAATATCATGAAACTCCATCATTTCCTGGTGTGTGTGTGTGTGTGTGTGTGTGTGTGTGTGTGTTACAAAACTAGAAACAAAATACACAAATTTGGGGACTGGTAGCTTATTAAAATGATCATTAAAAAGCTCCAAACCAAAGCACGGGATCCTAAAAGACACTACTTAGGAATACAAATTAAGGCAAACTTCTCTCACTCTTTCATCTGGATCCCCTTCCTTTTATTATTTTCTAAACCCAAAAGCTTAATTCACAATTCATATATGATAAACAGACATTAACAATAATTATAAACTTATGAAATATTTCCTATTTTCTCCAGCACCAAACACTGCCCCACCTGGAATATAGAAAATAAGTGTTTTTTTTTTTTTGGTTTAATATTGAAATTGACATCTAATATTTATTTTTTATGAATTCTGAGAAAAGAATTATTATGTCTAGCATTTATACATATTCCAGCTTAGGAACCCAAGTTCATTGGAGATTGCTACAAGCCATTCAGGACTAATTCTAAACATAAATATTTGATTAAAAGAATCACCACCATACACTAAAACACAAGATCTGATGTCTGGCAACAGAATGTGGTCATAGAAGGATAGGAAAACTAAGTTGAATTTGTCTTAAAGATGATTGTTTTAAAAATTACAGTATTAAAAAACACTACTCACTGTATTAATTATTATAATAGACATTCATATAAATAGTTTTATATATATATGATATGATCTGCAGGTATAGAAAGAAAATTTAGAGAGGAAATATTATCATTACTTCTGGACTAGAAACTAAACCTTGAGAGTTTAGGTGATTAACTCCTGTCACATTGCTTAAAAGGCTGTGTGTAATCAAGATTCAATCACCTATGCCCTATTTTGCTAAATATCTCCACCCAACAACTGGAAATGTAGGGAAAAAAAGAGAATATGGGTAAAAAAGAAAGTTCCTTATTATACGAACACTGCTTTTCAGATTATGGCAGATCTTAAAATCCACTAGCCATGAAAAGATACTTTATTGATTATGCTACAGCTCTATTATTTTCTTGTTTACTTTTTAAATTTTGTTTATTAAGTAATATAAACTGTTACATTACCCACTCACATCACTCTGACTCCTTTGTTGTAGGATATGTAGGATATGTCTGTCCAAAATACCTCTGATTCACAAAGTAAAAATTGTTTCAAATCTAAATTTGCTCCTAAACTAGGTTAAAATAAAGAAAAAATTAGTTGCTTTGATCAACACCAATTCAGGAGAATCAAATTTGAAGCTTTAAACTCGATCCTTTAAATTTGAGGGCAAGAATCCCTCAAATTTGTAACAGCAAATGGCTGTTGCTTTAAAACTAAGGGCAATAAATCCACCCTCTATGATTTAGCCATTCTGTGAACAACCACAATGCCATGCACAAGTTAAATCTCATTATAGAACATGATCACTTGTATTGAAAGTCAAAATGAAGCAAGTCAATAAAATGGGAGAATATTAGTACCTGACTGTATTTTAAATGTAATTCATCATTGGATATATAAAATATTCATGAAAGAAAAGGTCTGAAAAGGTATGCTTGTAAAAACTTTAGAAAATTGTGATGCTGTTAATGGAATTGCCTTCATCCTACAGTTTCTTTTATTTTATCAATAGGCAGATGACTGGAGTACAAGATCAAGATAACATAGTGCTTTGAGGGCTTGCTTAACTTTGAGGTTTCTTGCCTTGATTTAAGCAACTATATGAGATCAGATATCTTGAAGAAAAAAAAAAGTCTTCTCATTTGAGGCTAGTACTTTTTCTTTCATTCTTTTCTGCTCTGCAAAGAATGTGACATTTATTACTCCTATGTAAAATGCTACATTCCTAAGATCTATATACTCCCAGCTTCAAATTAAATAACTACTACCATCAACTTCCTTATTTTTAATAGCAAATTTCATTGGCCTAATGGAAAATAAAAGATAGGTATATATTACACTCAGACTGAGAGATGAAAAGCTAAAAATACTCATAAAATTCACAAAATCTCTTCCTTCAGAGCTTAACTCCAAACACCTTCAGAGAATGTATCTGCTACTATCCCAATTTACATGTTACATAAATCTCTAACCAATAGCTTTTTAACCAGAAAGTCTTTGGAACAATTCTGCATAACAGCAGGGGAGGTGACCAGTAGTGATTAACAACTTTCTTGTTCAATTTTCTTTCTAGAGAGAAAAAATCATTCAAATTCATCTTAGCCTCTTACCTTGATGTTTATTACAGCAGATGAGATTTCCCCCACAAGACACTATGTTACTGCTCTTTTCATACTAAACCCATTTGCTGTTACAGCTGTGTTAATTTTTTCCTTCCTTTCCTTTCCTTTCCTTTCCTTTCCTTTCCTTTCCTTTCCTTTCCTTTCCTTTTCTTTCCTTCCTCTCTCCCTCCCTCCCATTCTCTCTCTTTTTCTGCTAGCATTTTAAAATTTCATAATTTATATATCCCAAATCTCGATCAGGTATACAATTATGATGCATGAATTGATAATTAGTTCCTTTTTTAACAACTTAATGTCAATGTATCTGTACATCTTTCTGCATTTAAATTATGCTCTGAAACTGGTGAAAGGTGTTACAATTAATTGTGTACAGGACCAAACTTCTTGGAGTTCATGCCAGATGATTAAGATATCGATAGTGATTCCATAAATATTTTTATTGCAAGAGTTTCATCATCAATGTTGGGCCTATAATTTTAGCAACGTCATAAAGTATAATTTTCTCACTTCAACGATCTTAACAGATAATGTGAATAGACATACACTTGATTTGAACTAGGATGTGATAGTTTTTTCCACCCCAGCTTGATTTGGACTTTTTATATTCATTGAATTAATCTTTCAAATTTTTTAAAACATCAGTTGTTATTTCCATAATTACAATACTTAAGTCCCCGAAATGATGTTTCTGATTCTTCCTCACATTTCTCATGAAATGAAAGAGTGGTGTGTGGAAAAAAGCCACATAAACTCAACAACTCCACAACAATAATGCTTTTAGAAGTGATATTTGTGCTTCTAATTGGAACAAAGGCTTATATCCAATGTGAATTCTGAACTTTATTAAATCTCTTTTGTTTGTTACTCAAGCAGCATTGAAAAAGAATGCCAAGGACATATAATCAAAAACATTAGTATACTATTTTCAACAATTGATCTAGTGGAGGCATTTCTACATATCTGAGTAATCCTCCATAGTCTTTTATAAGTTTACTTTTTATTTTTCAATAAATATATGACTTTTATAAAAATAACAAGCAACTTGAAAAAAATGAAAAGGGAATTACAACATAACTTGAAATCTCTTCACTCACATATAATCATACTAAACCTTTTGTGAGTACCACTATAGACATTTCGCCCTACCTATAAAGAGTTACATATTAGTATAGTGTAATAAACCACATTTGGGTTATATTTGCTTATCAAAATGAAGAAGAAATTCAAACGCTTAACATTTCTTTGTGAGACAAAAAAGAATTTGGAGAAACTATTGAAATTCAGAGAAGTACTTTTCTTGTTTTAATTTTAGAGAGGAAGAGCCAAGAGGGGAGAGAGGCAGAGGGACGGAGGGAGGGAGAGAGAGAAAGAGAGTCTTAAGCAGGCTGTATACTTAGCAAGGAGTGTGACGTAGGACTTGATCTCATGACCTGCAGATCATGACCTGAACTGAAATCAAGAGTTGGATGCTCAACTGACTGAGCTACTCAAGTGCCCTTCAGATACATACTTTCTTAACAAGAAATATGTACATATTTTTAAAAATCCAAAATTTAAAGAGATTATAAAAATCAGACATTTTATTTCTCTAAGTGCTATCTGTTCCAAATTTAGCTGTATCTATAAATTTTATAGTATAAAATAGAAATTATTGCAGAGTTGACATCTCACACTATCGACTTACACTGCCCATTTCCCAAAATACATCATAACATCACTTTTATATTGTCAAAATGTGTAACATATTTTTATTTATATCTACAGTCATCAATTAATATTAAATGAATTTGAAATTCAACATCTGTCTGTTGTGGTTGTTGCCTGCATGAAGATACACATGATTTTTGCTGCTGTTTACACAGTTTACTAGAGTTTGTTGTCTAGTGACTCTACCAGACTATGTCATGGTGTTTATTTTTGTTTTGCGCATGAGAAATGCAGTGTCATTTCAGGATTTTAGAAGCATTTTTATTATACCATCAAATACTTTTCTGTTTGTTATTTTTGTCAAGAAAAAAATGATGAATATGTTGAAAAAGTTTTTTGGCCTTCCAAAGAAGTACCTCAAGGAAAAAAAATTAATCTGTTCTATTACTCTGTTGTATCTGGTATTACGTTGTCTCCCTAGATTGGTCATTTTAATTCTTTTTTTTTTTTATGTTACTTCTTTTATAACTGAACTTCATTTCTGTAATGTTTCTATTTTTCCGTTTTTAGTTATTTTTCATTAAAATTTGCAACTTCACTTTATCTCTTTTGGTTTTCTTACAATTTTCTCAATACTATATTCAATATACATTTTTCTCTCTATAGGGTTTTTTTTTTGAGAGAGAGAGAGAGAGAGAGAGAACATGAGCAGGGGAGGAGCAGCAAGAAAGAGAGAATCCCAAGCAGGTTCTGTGCTGAGAACATGGAGCCCAACTCCACACCTCTGGGATCATGATCTGAGCTGAAATCAAGTCAAATGCTTATGGCATAGGCACCCCTATGGTTTTGTTATTATTTTTTTTTTAGTTTTTTTTTTTAATTTGCTTATTTTTTTTTTATTTTTTTTTTCAACGTTTATTTATTTTTGGGACAGAGAGAGACAGAGCATGAACGGGGGAGGGGCAGAGAGAGAGGGAGACACAGAATCGGAAACAGGCTTCAGGCTCTGAGCCATCAGCCCAGAGCCTGACGCGGGGCTCGAACTCACTGACCGCGAGATCGTGACCTGGCTGAAGTCGGACGCTTAACCGACTGCGCCACCCAGGCGCCCCAATTTGCTTATTTTTGAGAGACAGAGACAGAGCACAAGTTGGGGAGGGGCAGAGAGAGAATGAGACACAGAATCCAAAGCAGGCCTCAGGCTTTGAGCTGTGAACACAGCTCACAAAACGTGAACACACAAACTGTGAGATCATGACCTGAGCTGAAGTTGGAGGCTTAACCGACTGAGCCACCCAGGCACCTCTAGTTTTGTTATTTTTATAGTATTGTTTCCTTAGAAATATTTTTTCCTAAAATCTACATTTACTTGGTTGATTTTTTTTCTCTGAAGGATTATAATTATCTTTCATTAATGCATGTTCCTTTTCCCCCAAATATATGCAGAGAGTTTGTGTTGTTTTCTAATTATTGTCAATAATTTAATGGTGATAAGTATTTATTAAAAAATAGGTTATGGGGTGGTTGGATATTAAAAGTAAAAGAAACAATTTGAATTGAGTTCTTTTCTCAGACCTATTCTCAACCACTTGGTTATTTCTTCTATCTTTCTGAACAGACCTGTACTCAGTTTTGGTGCTTAAAGAGTCAGTGACTCCACCTAATCTTTACATCACAGGCTCTAGAAATGAAAGCTTTCTCTGCATCGCCTCTCTGATTCCACTTTGCCTCAACTCTGTTAGTGCCCTCATATAGGGATTCTAAGCTTTTGAAATTCAAAAGGAGATTTAGTATTTGACTCAATCCCCTCCTGTTGTGATATTGATCTATGTCTCTACAGGCTCAGCCTTTTCTTTTCCACTGTATTTTCTCTTCCCATGAAACAAATGTCATGTTGATGGCATCCATTTCCTTGTCCTATTATTTCTCACTCTCTACTTTCTTTCGCTCCCTCCTTCCTTCCTTCCTCCCTCCCTTCCTCCTTTCCTTTCCTTTTTAAAATTTGTCCTCCCCATTTTCTTTGCCTCTTTGAAACAATACACCAGTATTTCAAAAGTATTATACTTACAAGAAAATGAGGTGAGCATTCTACTTTGCCTTCATAGAATTGCTCAAAATATCGATATATTTATCATATATTTAAAGAATACCATCTTATGGATGGTCTTAGATATGCTACAGTTTGTTAGGCAAAATTGTAACCATCTCCTTTCATTTCTAAAGACACACTTTTCCCCTTCTTAAACTTTTTTCTCCACTAGGTTTTGGAGAAATGGAGTAAAAATACTTCTACCATGTCATCTTTAAATGGGATTCTCTGCATAATTCATATGTAATGGCTTTTTTTTAAAAGACATTGTAGCACGTTATTTTTTTTTTTTTTTATCTTATGTGCAGTCATGCACTCAAGCATGTCCACTAAAAGAACTGTAATCAGTGAGATTGCTGAATGTTTACCTTTGGAAAGAAATGAGGTCTGTAGACATTTTTCTTACTTTAAATTCTTTCCTCCTCTCTTCTTCTGTTCTCTTAGTTTTGCACATTCTTTCTCCTCTTTTAAAGTAAAATAAGGGTGGAGAATAAATAGAATTCCTTAAGGAAATGTATGCATATTTTTCATCTAAATGATTTGAGCTATATGTAGATTTGTACATGAATGGAAGCACTTTGAAACATTGTTCTCACAACATTGAATGTGAAAATTTATATTTTACACACATTTAAGATATAATTAGATTTAGTACAAATAATACTTTGAATTAAAATAGATTATTTCTACAATTAATTATTAGAGGTACAGAACAGCAATATTATCTGTATGGTAGGTCTACTTATGAGGCTATTTTGGTCATTGTTTTAGTATTCTAATGATTTGTTGTTATTAATGTAGGTTCTGGTGATGGCAGAAATGTCCATTAGACTATCTGCCCTGATGAGTATTTGGATAAGATTATTATTTCATTATTATTAAAAGCTTATTTCATTCTATAAATTTAAAAAGGGAATTTTTGACAATTTAGGACAAGTATCTATAAAGTATTTCCTAAAAGCCAAACCTGGAGGGCAGTCTGCTTTGCAAATAAAGTTTTATTGGAAAATAGTGACACTCATTCCCGTATGTGTTAGCAAAGACCGCGTTTGTGCTACAACACAAAGTTGAGTAGGCGTAATGCTGCTACGTGACTGCCAAAGCTGAAAATACACAGCCTGTTACAGAAGAAGTTTGTCTTCTCCTGAATTAGGATGTTACATGCAGTACAAAGGATAATTCTTTGCTTTATATGTTCATTACTCTTTAAACTCATATACATAATGTTGACAATTTTAACTATGTTTGCATATCATAATATTGCACCATGACAGTAACATGAGAAATAATGAAGACTCATTTCGGTAAGTGGGTATTTTTATATGAGTTAATAACTCATTTTTTAAATAGGAACCAAAGTCAGCAAAAATGCTGATACATTCTGATTTAGTGGTTCTCACCTTTGACCAAATTAATGTGTTTATCTATTAAATTAAATCATGAAAACCAACTTCTCTCACATTTATTTCATAATCCAGATAATGATCATTAAAATGTATCACTATTTAGTACATAGGCAAAATATTTTATATAAAAATATTGATTTATCAATTAGGGTTCTTTGGGTTATAAGCAATAGACAAGAACTAGGGTTTATTTAAGGGAAAAATGAGAAAATTATTCATAGATTCATAGAGCTAATCAGTAGATTAGCTCACATTATGGATTATTATACCAGGATATTTTGTCTAGGAAAAACATGAAACCAAGACAGAAATCAGGCAAAGGCAAACATTTAGAGACAAAGAAATACTTAACCATATTTTCCAGGTATCATCACCAAAATAAATATATGAATCCCAGTTTTTCTTTTAACCTTAAACCATTTCTCTCATGATTCAAAAATACATTGGAGAGGGAATCAGTTGGCAGTTACCATATCTGCCCTCGGACGTACATGACAATATGAGAAAATATTTAATGGGAAGAATATCTGGCAGGACTTTGGGTTTCATGGTGAAAAAACACAACTCTTTGATTAATTATCCTACAAGGATGACAGAGAATGAATTAAATGTTGTACCTCACATTAAACACAAAAAGCAATTTTATAAGGAGAAATGGATGCTGGGTGATCAAAATAACAATATTTATTCACTCTCGTCACATTTGCTTAAGAAAAATCAACATAGGCAATGCTGTATGGTTTATTTCTTTCCTGGACATATAGGGAGACCCTATTTTCTTGCATCTATTTGCTACCTTACATCAAAGTAGCACCAAAAATGGAGGTAGAAATGTTGCACATTACAAGTCTAGATGCTGAGATATCCACCATGAATGTCCACCTCCTCTCTCTCTCCTCTAAGGAGCTGAAAGTAAAAAACCAGCAGATGACAGAGACAGAGTAAGGAAGAAACCTACATTGTGACTTCCCTCATGGAGCAAAACACTTAAGAGAGCATATCTGACCCATATCAGGCTGTGATGCACTTTGAAACTCAACTTTGAGTTAAGCTCTTGGCTTCCTTCCATTACTTATTTTAACCCATACATGAAATTAATGGTAATTGGAATTTGACTTTAAGTAATGAATGTGGACTATCACACACAGAGAAACTCTTATTCTCTTTTTTTCTTTCTCTCTCCAAAATATCAGTGAGACTTGACAATGTATGAAAAGGAAGATTTTAACACTCACTAACTCCTACTCTATCTGAATTTTCATTGTTTAATATAAAGTGTGCTTCTTAATATATATTATAAAGGTATTTGGGGGTTACAAATTATAACTTATTGTGCTTTATTGCTCTTGAGTGAAATACTTTTTATCACTTTAAATGTATTTCTTTAAAATTATTTTATGGATTGTATCATTGTATCATTTTATGGATTGTATCAGGCCTTTAGAAGCCCTGATGCTATACTATTGATTTGGTATTTTCTAAGGAAGCAGTATTACCTTCAACTCAAACCAGAATGTTCCATCATTGCTTGTTTTCTTTGAGACTGCTTCAGTGTTTCATATGCAGGCCTACCAGCCCTTTTTCCCTTTCAGTTTCAATAGAAAATTTTTCTATCCTGCTCTTGACACTTATCTTATACTTCCCTGATTTGTAGTTTTGTTTGTTCAGGTCTTATCTGTTCAATCAGATTGTAAGTACTTTAAGACAGCAACCATGTTTAAAGAATCTGTGTGCCCTATGGCACTTAAGAGAGATATCTAGTTAATTTTTGCAAAATGGTAGTTGCTATATAGCTCCAAAGTGACTCACATGGTCCTGCAGCCTTGGTTTGATCATTTTCCTACAAGAATATTTTAAATGAACCTGTATTCTGGTATATCATGCTGCATCCTACAAAAATGGAATAAGCTTGTTTTTAGTTTTCCTCCCTTCTAGATCATTGGTCTCACAGCTACTATACAGAACTTATTCAATTATTTAGCATTAATTTTTAAATACATTGGTTTGTATCTCATTTGTAGCATGACAAACTTATACCTTCTTTGTGGACACTTGCTTTTCCTGTATACCCAGAGTTCCCCCAGAATAATTCATTGAGTTATGACATCAGCAGTCATTAAAAAGCGTTGTTTAAAATATTAAGGAAGAAAATTGTATACTTACTGTTATTACTGAGTAATTCTATTGCTTAGTTGTTTGTCTTGCTCTATCCTTAAGTATAAATAACAATAATTAAATATTTAATTTTATTAAGGATAACTATAAAGGCATATTGTTAGAAGTATTGGCACAATTTACCATTATGTTCTTGTGCTTTCATGGAAAAAAAAATACACAGAAAAGTTGTTTGAAGTAATATTTTAGATACGTCTGTAAGCAAATATATAAACAGCGGATCGAACTATCTTTGTTTTAATCAACATCTGCTAAAAACCAATCTGATATCTACGTCTGGATTTATGTCTACATATATACAACAGATATCTAAAATTTCTATTTGTATTTCTGATAATTTTGCTAAATTCAGAATGGATGATTAATTTTGAGCCTACATTTTACAAATGCAATGCAGGATATTCTCATATAATAGATTTTTGCACTTTCCGAGTGACTCTAAAATTACACACTCACACACACACACATACACATAATTCTTGGATATATCAGCATATAACATGGACAGCTAGGAGATGGATTCATGTCAAAATATAATTATACAAAGTTACATTATTAATTTTAGATAAAGAACAAGAATCATGTGCTTGAGGTTGACAGACTCATCAGAAACCTGAAATAGGTTCTTTTCTTCCAAGGAATACAGTCCAGTAAGACATACAGAGAATATGTGAGCATGTTTAAGACCTAGTTCTAGTCAAAACCATTAGTGTCATTTTGTAATTACATAGAATCACGTTTATATTTTCCTCCTATTAACACCATCCGAAGTTGGATCAGTAAGGGGAAAAAGAATATATAATAATTACTGTAGAAAGAGATTAGTGAGGTTAGCTTTAAACTTATGCTATCATTATTGTTGTTGTTATTATTATATATAATTATCATCATCATCACATGAGAGAGATGAAAAAAATTTCATCATTACTGGAATTGTCATAAACTAGTCAATTCAGCAAAGTTGCCAAATTTAGGAATGAATAGTAATAGGGATTAGCACCCACTGTACCACCATGCCATGCTGGCCAATTTAGATTTTCTAAACATAACGTTAATTTTGTTTCTCTTTCTCATTTCTAGATTATTCAGTTTAAAGAATTCACATTGCAGAAAATATTTTCCCCATCTTTTCAGTTCATCTATGGAACATAACAAATGCAAGAACAATATTAAGCAAATGTATGTGAACAGATGCTACTATGCTAGGGCCACCGTCTTAAAAGTTGGGGAATTTCAGAGGTGATTCCAACTAGAAAATCTCAGGCAGCATGGATAACATTTAACCTCACCATAGTTCTTGCCATTTTTCTGCAGTATGCTTTGAGCTTTATTAAAAATGTTTATAGTGGCATGTGCAATACATTAGGAAAGACATCTACACACACACACACACACACACACACACACACACACACACGCACGCACATATATTCCAAGAAACAGGTTTTACAACAATTCAAATATAGAAAAATAAAATAATTCAATGTTTCCAATCCATAATATCTGGAACTTATATCTTCGAATGATTCAGATATTTGTTTAAAAGTGACAATTTGAAATAACATGCTACAAACTTTATATGTTACCTTATCCTGATCAACCAACTTGTAAAATTATTATCTAAAATTATGGGAAAGTTTCAGTGTTAGTAAATGTCGTCTACTCTGGCACAAAAATAAGTCCAGTCATGATGCTTTATTTGGAAGATTCTGAATCAGTCACACGCACACACGTGTACACACAAAAACACACACACAGAAGAAAGGCTTTTGGGTTTGCTCAACGTGGGATTGGTGCAAACTATTGGCTTGTTCCTCGTATTGGAGAAGCGTTGGTAGAAATAACACTGTGAGAAAGTTCAGTCTTTTTTTCTCTGACTATCACAGGATAAATGCCAGTGCCATTAAAGTATCCAGAGAGTATTTGACATTTCTTAGTACCTGAAGTGGAATATCATGGCTGGCTTCCTTCAGAACTCTTGATTCAGACTATCCTTTCTTTGATTTATACTATATCAGCAATCTGATGCAGAAAAACATTTTAAATATATAACCAAGTTAGCTTAACATAGAAATTTAAAAATATATGCCAAAAATTTGCCTTAATGTAAACATTTTTTCCTCTTTATATAAACTGGTAGACATCAATGATCAAAGACAAGACAGAGATTTTGGCATAACCTTTAAATAATAGAAATGTAATTCTAAATTATACTTTCCATAGGTTTTTTTCTCTGCTTCAAATCCTATTATTAGTTTATGGAGCTTTTTTTTTTCTTTTTCTTAGGAGCAAGCATAGAGCCTTTCATTCTCATAATAATTTGGTCTGTCTTACTACTATATGGGAATAGAAAGCTCCAAATATAAAGTTAAAGAAGGACTCTGAGGTTTCTATAGCAGTAACATTGGACTCTTGGAAACAAACTGTAAATAACCTTCCTAACTACTCTAACTTCTATTAATGTCTCCTAGGACAAAGCACAAATTTGTACCCATTACTATGAAATTGTATCTGTATCCCTTGACTGTTAAATAGTCTATACAGTCTGGAATAAAGTTTTGTCTTCAAATGCACAAATATCAACATACAACATTGAAAAGTTACAGAAAATGTGCTTGAAATTTTAACAAATTAGTTGCTAAGACCCAGGGACTTGAGGCTCAGAGCTGAATGTCCTGGCTGTGTCATCTACTAGCAAACTACAGTAATGCTTTTCAGTTGTCCTACATCTTGGTCAAATTTTTTTAAAAAAGTGTTTACATCAGGTACTGAAGAAAAGGGGATATCTATGCATCATATGGGATCCATGTTGGGGAGAAGGCAGTGAAACACAACAGAGAGTTGCCAAGTTTTCAGAAGTTACAGTGATGTAGCTCTGGAGGTAAAATCTTCTGTAGAGTATTTGTGATATTCAGCTGTGTCTTAATGTTGATGTAGATTTAGAGGCTAAATGACTGATAATAAGAATAGAAAAACTAGAACTTAAGAATGACTTTGTAATAAAGGGGAAAAATACTTATTTGCATTTGGGAAAAGTACTGAGTATGCTAATTTGTCATGGCATTATAATAAGAATGATTAATTATGATGTTTGACAGATTAATTTTAATAGATAAAATTTTTCAATTTAAAAAGTTATATGTAAATAATATGTAAATAATTAAATTTCCTATATTGCTAATTGATCTCAGTTGTCTACTCATAAATATTAAATAATCAGAAAATCATTGGTAGAAACCAAAGGAAAATATGATATGAAATTATACATTGATGAGATTTCTGCATATCATTACCCTGTGAATAACATCTCACATATAAAATTTATCATTTGTTAAGACTCACTGCAGTAAGAGATAGCGCCATGTTGACGGTCAGTATTATCTCAGAAGACAGAAATGGGAGAATTTCATAGGGTTGGGGCCTGGGATTTAGTGATTTGAGGTCCATCTTCCCAAGCATTAAATTGACTGGGATTGTGTAAAGTTTGCAAAATAATAGTTAAGTATTGGTAGTCATAGCAAGTGCAGTTCTTGTAGTGAACCTTGCCAGGTAAGCACTTGTTTGATAAGCAAGTGGTTTGCTGGTGTTGGCCATTGCCCTAAATAAATTAATCTGAATGCATTTATAGAAGTAAAGAATGAAGTTATATAATTATTTACAGTTTTATCTGTAAAGGTTTTTTTTTTTTAAGTAAATGATCTTAGGTGGTCTAGTTCCCAACACAAACGGATTTTTTTTAAAGATAATTATGATTATATAACTATAAAAAGGTAACTAACCATAGATTTATTTAAAATATTATGTTTCAATAGTAGATAACATTTACATTATTTTTCTGAAAGTATTATTTTATTAAAAATGAGAAAATATAGTAGATAACATTTACATTATTTTTCTGAAAGTATTATTTTATTAAAAATGAGAAAATAAAGCAGTAATCCAAATAACATTTTATTTTTCTTTATCTTTTTTAACGTTTACTTACTTTTGAGACAGAGAGAGACAGATCATGAATAGGGAGGGTCAGAGAGAGAGAGAGGGAGACACAGAATCTGAAACAGGCTCCAGGCTCTGAGCTGTCAGCACAGAGCCCGACACGGGGATCGAACCCACGAGCCATGAGATCATGACCTGAGCTGAAGTCGGACGCTCAACCGACTGAGCCACCCAGACGCCCCTAACATTTTCTTTTTAAAATGTCATCATATATGTTCCTAATAACAATTGATGAAAAACATGTTAGTTTCAGAAAACTTGTTTTATGCCTCTCTTAACTGTTAATTCTAGGCAAATGTGACTTTTGCCCTCTTAATTGTTGGCAAATATTCTCCATGCTTTCTTACACATATACCTATGATAATTACCTCTGTTTCAGGGACAAAAGAAGACTGTATTTAAATATTAAAAGCTGCTTCAGGCACAAAAACAGACACAGAGATCAATGAAGCACAATAAAGGCCAGAGAAATAAACCCACAATAATTATATGGTGAATTAATATATGACAAAGGAAGCAAGAATATACACTGGGCAAAATACATCTCTTCAATAAATGATGCTTGGAAAAATGTAGTTTACCACTATATGTAAAAGAACAAAACTGGACCACTTTATAACACTATACACAAAAATAAACTCAAAATGAATTAAAGACCTAAATGTGAGACCTGAAACCATAAATGTCCTGGAAGAGAACACAGGCAGTAGTTTCTCTGATATTAGCCATATAAACATTTTTCTAGATGTCTCCAAAGGTGAGGGAAACAAAAGGAAAATAAACAATTGAGATGATATCAAAATAAAAAGCTATTGCATGACAAAATAAACAACTAGACAAAAAGACAACCTACTGAATGGGAGAAGGTATTTGCAAATGACTTATCTGGTAAGGGGTTAATATCCAAAATATATAAAGAACTCATGCAATTCAACACCAAAAAAACAAACAATCCAATTAAAAATTAGGCAGAGGACCTGAATAGATATTTTTCCAAATAAGATATCCAGATAGCCAATAGACACATGAAAAGAAGCTAAACATCACTCATTTGCAGGGAAATGCAAGTCAAACCACAATAAGATATCACCTCACACCTGCAAGCATGGCTAAAATCAAAATGACAAGAAATAATAAGTATTTGTCGGGATGTAGAGAAAAAGGAACACTTATACACTGTAAGCAATAATATAAATTGGTACAGCCATTGTAGAAAACAGTATGGAGGTTCCTTATAAAATTAAAAATAGAAATACATATGATCCAATAATTCCACTACTGGGTATTTACCCCCCCCCCAAAAAAAAAAATAAAAACACTTATTTGAAAGGATGTATGCACCCATATGTTTATTTCAGCATTATTTACAACAGCCAAGGTATGGAAGCAACCTAAGTGTCCATCAATAGACAAATGGATAATATAATATTACGGAGCTATAAAAAAGAAAGAGATCATGCCATCTGAGACAAATGGATGGACATACATAGAGGGTATTTTTCTAAGTGAAATAATTAAGATTAAAAAAGACAAATACCATATGATTCCACTCATAGGTCTAATCTATAAAAACAACAAATGAATAAACAAATATAAAGCAGAATCAGAGCTATAAACCCAGAAAACAAACTGATGGTTGCCAGAGGGGAAGAGGGTAGGGGTGGCCAAAATGGGCACAGGGGAGTGAGAGTTAGAGGCTTCCAGTATGGAATGAATAAATCATGGGTATAAAAGGCACAGCATAAGGTATACAGTCAATGATACTGTAATAGCAGTATAACAGAACATATGGCATCTATATTGATGGTGAACATAGCATAATGTATAAACTTGTCAGATCACTAAGTTAAACACATGAAACAAATGCAACACTGTGTATCAACTGTACACAAATAAAAAAAGTATTCAAATTTTTAAAAAAAGTTTAATAAGCTGCTTTGGATGTGATATCTAGTAAGCACCTACTAAAATAATTGTCAACAGTGATTTCTTTTAACAAAAAGCTGAGTATTTTGCTAAAATAATGTTTACAAATGGGTTAAATTTGGGAGTTGGAAAATTAAGCGACTAGTAATAGATCAAGGAGGTTTTACTCCAGTTTTCTAGCTTTTAGTTTTGCTGATTTGTATACAGGTATTTGATTATTTTTTATCAATGATTACAAGTAAATTCCTATAGGACAAGGGAATTTTTTTTTTACCACTGATATTATAGTTAATATTAGTTTAAGATAAGGGAATTAGGGCTTAACAGCCACAGGAAAACAGGAAAATACATATTTTGATGTGTGAATTCTTCAAAATTCTGCTTGTGTATCCCCTAAAAAATTTTTGAAAAATCTACTCTGTCTCATCACCTCCCTTTAAACAATATAGGCATACGCTCTTAAGAATTAGATATTATTTTTTATTCCTCTTTATATTTGAATTATTTTCATTCTAATTCCTATGCAGAAATTTTATTCTAATATTAGAATGATATAATTAAAAGTCTAAGATTTGGAACCCTATCATAATTCCCCATAAAATATACATATAAATTGCAATTAACTTTCTTCGTTATTATTTAATAAGATCATACACTGTTAAACTTATTCTAGAATAAGGTAATAAAACTAAAATTAATACACAATTAATCCAAATGACATAGACGTACAAATTCTTAAAAATAATTTTTCTTTTAAAAAAATTATTTACTTATTTTTGAAAGAGAGAGAGAGAAAGAGAGAGGCAGAGAAAGAAGAGAAAGAGCATCCCAAGCAGGTTCCGTGCTATCAGCACAGGCCTGACATGGGGCTTGAACTCATGAACTGTGAGATCATGACCTGAGCTGAAATCAAGAGTCAGACACTTAACCGACTAAGCCACTCAGGTGCCCACAAATAATTTAAAACATAAAATTAAAGTGAAAAATTTTACTGAGGATGTACCACTTTAAGAGACAGGAGAAACTTTATTTTTTCAATTACCCAGATATCTATAGGTTAATTTTAGCTATTGCTAGACCTATACAACACTTTTCATCAGCCTTGAATGTAATTGCTGCAGAAATTAGCTCACATTAAACACTGGATTCAGATAAAAGCAGATTGGATTTTAACATTACTTCGTATTTTACGTCTGAGTTACAAAACCAAAAGGAATGTCTTAGTCATCATCAAATTATTGTTATCAGCTCACAACTCATTTAGATCCTCCCTTAGTTTTGTTGAAAGTAAGAAAACAGAAATCCCTATTTGCAAAAGGATTTGTACTCACTGATTAGACTCATTTGCTTTCTTTACAGCAACATCAATTGCCCTTAGAACTCCAGACATTTTACCTCCGAGAAAATGATAATATTAGGAACAGCTGAGAGGTACATTATGATTTTGTAAAGAAGTATAAAAATAACTGTGAATGGCTTATTAAGAGCTTCAGTTTTGTCCCAAATTTCATATTAAAATTGGGAACCTGGACTTGGATTCCCTCAAATCCATTTATGTACCTTATCACATACTTCTTGATGATTTATTGTATACTCTGAGTAATTCTACTCTAATTTGATGACCACTTGTTCTAGAGCAAAGTTGGTGTGATTTGTGGTGAGAGCCCAGTTGAAACTGCAGATGAGGAGATAATTCATGGAAGAGATTCTTAAGAGAGATGATCATGACATTTTATATGGTGGGGAATTAACAGATACACATAATGTCAGAGAATAGTCCTATTCCATCCCATCCCATCCCATCCCATCCCATCCCATCCCATCCCATCCCATCCCATCCCATCCCATCCCATCCCATCCCATCCCAATTCTATCCATGCCATCCTATATCCTAGAACCCAAAGGCTGAAATATTTTACTGATTCTTAATAAATTTTTGTTGAAAGAATGATATGCAGTAAGCTGTTCTGCTGATATTGCCTCTCAATTTTAGGTTTATGTTAAGACGTTAGGATTGGCAGAGATGTAATGAAATCCCCTGAAGTTGATATTGACACGCTTGCAGAGATTGACTTTCTACCTGTTGGCAGTTTGGTGGGCCAGTGTCTCCTGATGCTCCTGAGTTGTACACAATATCATCATCCATTCATATGTGTACTGAATACATTGAGGTGGTTCTCTGCAACTGAGCCCGTTCCTGAAAGAGTTGACAATCGATGTTTGTTGAATAGCACTCCTATCAGCTGGGCAAGTAGCTGATAATAACTAAATGTATTGACCTCTTAGTATGCCTCAGATACTATTCATAATATTTTACATTTTTAACTCACTTACCAAAACAATTTTTTGGCTCAAATTTATAAATGAAGGAACCAAGGCACAGAGAAGTTATATATTTTTTCCAAGGAGAGAACCTGGTTATAAATTTACCACTTTGGCTCCAAAAGCATGGCTCTTAATTACTATAATATTGGGCCTCTCTAATCACATGAATGCCTAGTTAATGATATATAAAGTTCATGTTATCTCTAGAAATTCTATAATATAACTGATTATTGACTGCTGAGAAATTTGGGGTACGTTTCTTATAAAATTCTTGGATTCCATACACCCAGAGGAGGGGGCATAATATTTGATGACTCGGAGCATAACTTCATTAAAAAGGTATTATTATTGTTTATTATTATTATTATTATTATTATTATTATTATCTCTAAGACATATATGAAAAGATTGAGATCTGGGAAAATAATTTGTTAAAAGCAAGGAGAGAAATAAAACCTTTATCAAGGTCTCCTACTTCAAATCTCTTTGCTTTGTTAATGTGCTGCTTTTTTTTTCTTTATTTTAACAACTTTATTGGCAGTCAGACAACCTAATCACCTAGTCCAGTATTAGATTAGGCGCTAGAACCATTACTCAGTACTTCATGGGAGTCTGTAGCTTCTGTCTAAAGGCTTTAGCCATTCTGAACAGGGATATAGATAATGTTACCTTGAAGGGTAAAGACTAGGCCATGCCTTAGGGAAGCAGGCTGGAGGAGACAAACTTTCAAGTGAAGAAAGAATGTCAATGCCATTTTTGGAAAACAAAGGAGTGACATGTCAGTGCCCAAATTGATGGGTGGAGCATATGACTATAGTGTAACAGAAAAGATGAACAGAAGGTGAATGAATATGTAATTGATTTCCTACATGTGAATTTGGGTGCACCTGGCTTGGATAGCTTTAGGCTATACTGTTTCCTTACCAGGGGTAAATAGATGCAGGAAACATAAAACTAAAATATATTTCTTGCTGTGGATGCATTATCATAGGTAGACACCTGACAATCTGAATTATAATTTAACTTTTAAAACAAATTCTGCATAGTGATATTTCTCCTTTTTATTAAAGCTCTCTTTCAGTCCTCAAAATGGAAGTACAAGATGAGAAATGAAAAAAAAAACCCTAAAAAATGATTATTATGAAATCAAGTTCCTATACTCATAATAAGGAGGTATTTTCCAGTACCAGTCTCCTGCCCAGAAGTCACAGAATATGAGAATATAGTGAGAGCAAAGTAATTATCGTTTGTACATGCAAAACTTTAAAGCAAGTACTTTATACAACAGGTACTTCATTCCTATTTATTATTATTACCTGATAAATTACTTATGAGAAACCTCAAAATAGTAAACTGACATCCCAAAGCTCTGAACTGGTAAAGCCAGCATTGCCATCTGAGGTTTTGTGATGCAAATATTTGTTCCGTGCATGTCACAGCTCCTCAAAGGATCTTTGTTATATGTAGAATCTGCATTTTTACTGTTCAGAAGAGAACTAATTTAGGGAATGTTCAAATTAAGCATTATATTATACATAAAATAAACCAACAACATGCTGCCATGAATCATTAGATTGTATAAAGAAAAGCAACATGAGAAGAATTTCAGTGTCTCCTATAGTTTAAGATGGGCGAGTATAGGCATAGCCTCTGTGTTGTCCACGCAATATCTTATTTCTCACCACCCAAGTGACAAAGAGAAGCTAATTTTATCTTGTGAAATATTTCTGTGGAATCCTTATTTTTCTGACCCATATTTTAAGCTTCAGGGTAGAAATCAATCTCAAAGATGAAACTGAGAAAGTCACCTGGAATAAAAGTTAGCCAGAATCCCAGAGGTTTAGTGTTTTCGGTTTAGACATCAAAAGCTTAGCTACACACCAGGGGAGGCTTTGCAACATTATAGTCCCTACTCTGACAAAATGTCTAGCCATCCTGCCTGGAGCCTAGCTTCTTCTGAGACACAGCTGCTATCACTAGTGATGAACAAAAGACAAACTTAGAGCTTCATCCAAATAAACCAAAGCCTCTTTTAATTTCTGATTTTTTTTTTAAAAAGACCTGGAATATATTACATTAGAAAGTAAAGAATCTGTTAACTAAATCAGAGAAAAGTGGAAAGTATGTCAATGTCTAGGTTGCTCTATACTTCTTTCAGCCTTAGAATTTCTGCATTGGCTAGTTGCTGTATCTGCTGAGGGTAGCAGGGGCAGAAACTTAGCTTTCCATGGAAATTTCAAATCATTTTAAAAGCAGTGACTGACAGACAAATCACATTTACTGATGGCAACAAAATAAACTGAGGCAGGACATTGAGCAGTCAGAGTGGTGAGATCTACAGTGAGAGAGCAAGGCCATTTGAATCATATTTCTTTACTTACAGCCTGTTCATACTGGTTTGATTCAAAGTCAGAGTTAGCCACCATCTGTACATAAATTTTTATGTAAAACTATGACTTTACTAAAGTGTTTTTACTAATGGTAATGCAGTATAGAGTTGCTTTTTTATTTATTTATTTATTTATTTATTTATTTATTTATTTTTATTTAATTTTTTTAATATGTGAAATTTATTTTCTTTTTTAAAAAAAATTTTTTTTTCAACGTTTATTTATTTTTGGGACAGAGAGAGACAGAGCATGAACGGGGGAGGGGCAGAGAGAGAGGGAGACACAGAATCGGAAACAGGCTCCAGGCTCTGAGCCATCAGCCCAGAGCCCGACGCGGGGCTCGAACTCACGGACCGCGAGATCGTGACCTGGCTGAAGTCGGACGCTTAACTGACTGCGCCACCCAGGCGCCCCCATATGTGAAATTTATTTTCAAATTGGTTTCCATACAACAACCAGTGCTCATCCCAAAATGTGCCCTCTTCTTTTTTTTTTTTATAATATATGAAATTTATTGTCAAATTGGTTTCCATAAAACACCCAGTGCTCATCCCAAAAGGTGCCCTCCTCAATACCCATCACCCACCCTCTCCTCCCTCCCACCCCCCCATCAACCCTCAGTTTGTTCTCAGTTTTTAACAGTCTCTTATGCTTTGGCTCTCTCCCACTCTAACCTCTTTTTTTTTTTTTTTCTTTTTTCCTCCCCCTCCCCCATGGGTTCTTGTTAAGTTTCTCAGGATCCACATAAGAGTGAAACCATATGGTATCTGTCTCTCTCTGTATGGCTTATTTCACTTAGCATCACACTCTCCAGTTCCATCCACGTTGCTACAAAAGGCCATATTTCATTTTTTCTCATTGCCACGTAGTATTCCATTGTGTATATAAACCACAATTTCTTTATCCATTCATCAGTTGATGGACATTTAGGCTCTTTCCATAATTTGGCTATTGTTGAGAGTGCTGCTATGAACATTGGGGTACAAGTGCCCCTATGCATCAGTACTCCTGTATCACTTGGATAAATTCCTAGCAGTGCTATTGCTGGGTCATAGGGTAGGTCTATTTTTAATTTTCTGAGGAACCTCCACACTGCTTTCCAGAGCGGCTGCACCAATTTGCATTCCCACCAACAGTGCAAGAGGGTTCCCGTTTCTCCACATCCTCTCCAGCATCTATAGTCTCCTGATTTGTTCATTTTGGCCACGCTGACTGGCATGAGGTGATACCTGAGTGTGGTTTTGATTTGTATTTCCCTGATAAGGAGCGACGCTGAACATCTTTTCATGTGCCTGTTGGCCATCCGGATGTCTTCTTTAGAGAAGTGTCTATTCATGTTTTCTGCCCATTTCTTCACTGGGTTATTTGTTTTTCGGGTGTGGAGTTTGGTGAGCTCTTTATAGATTCTGGATACTAGCCCTTTGTCCGATATGTCATTTGCAAATATCTTTTCCCATTCCGTTGGTTGCCTTTTAGTTTTGTTGGTTGTTTCCTTTGCTGTGCAGAAGCTTTTTATCTTCATAAGGTCCCAGTAATTCACTTTTGCTTTTAATTCCCTTGCCTTTGGGGATGTGTCGAGTAAGAGATTGCTACGGCTGAGGTCAGAGAGGTCTTTTCCTGCTTTCTCCTCTAAGGTTTTGATGGTTTCCTGTCTCACATTCAGGTCCTTTATCCATTTTGAGTTTATTTTTGTGAATGGTGTGAGAAAGTGGTCTAGTTTCAACCTTCTGCATGTTGCTGTCCAGTTCTCCCAGCACCATTTGTTAAAGAGGCTGTCTTTTGTCCATTGGATGTTCTTTCCTGCTTTGTCAAAGATGAGTTGGCCATACGTTTGTGGGTCTAGTTCTGGGGTTCCTATTCTATTCCATTGGTCTCTGTGTCTGTTTTTGTGCCAATACCATGCTGTCTTGATGATGACAGCTTTATTGTAGAGGCTAAAGTCTGGGATTGTGATGCCTCCTGCTTTGGTCTTCTTCTTCAAAATTCCTTTGGCTATTCGGGGCCTTTTGTGGTTCCATATGAATTTTAGGATTGCTTGTTCTAGTTTCAAGAAGAATGCTGGTGCAATTTTGATTGGGATTGCATTGAATGTGTAGATAGCTTTGGGTAGTATTGACATTTTGACAATATTTATTTTTCCAATCCATGAGCAGGGAATGTCTTTCCATTTCTTTAAATCTTCTTCAATTTCCTTCACAAGCTTTCTATAGTTTTCAGCATACAGATCCTTTACATCTTTGGTTAGATTTATTCCTAGGTATTTTATGCTTCTTGGTGCAATTGTGAATGGGATCAGTTTCTTTATTTGTCTTTCTGTTGCTTCATTATTAGTGTATAAGAATGCAACTGATTTCTGTACATTGATTTTGTATCCTGCAACTTTGCTGAACTCATCTATCAGTTCTAGCAGACTTTTGGTGGAGTCTACCAATTTTCCATGTATAATATCATGTCATCTGCAAAAAGCGAAAGCTTGACTTCATCTTTGCCAATTTTGATGCCTTTGATTTCCTTTTGTTGTCTGATTGCTGATGCTAGAACTTCCAGCACTATGTTAAACAACAGCAGTGAGAGTGGGCATCCCTGTCGTGTTCCTGATCTCAGGGAAAAAGCTCTCAGTTTTTCCCCGTTGAGGATGATGTTAGCTGTGGGCTTTTCATAAATGGCTTTTATGATCTTTAAGTATGTTCCTTCTATCCCGACTTTCTCAAGGGTTTTTATTAAGAAAGGGTGCTGGATTTTGTCAAAGGCCTTTTCTGCATCGATTGACAGGATCATATGGTTCTTCTCTTTTTTTTTGTTAATGTGATGTATCACGTTGATTGATTTGCGAATGTTGAACCAGCCCTGCATCCCAGGAATGAATCTCACTTGATCATGGTGAATAATTCTTTTTATATGTCATTGAATTCGATTTGCTAGTATCTTATTGAGAATTTTGGCATCCATATTCATCAGGGATATTGGCTGGTAGTTCTCTTTTTTTACTGGGTCTCTGTCTGGTTTAGGAATCAAAGTAATACTGGCTTCATAGAATGAGTCTGGAAGTTTTCCTTCCCTTTCTATTTCTTGGAATAGCTTGAGAAGGATAGGTATTATCTCTGCTTTAAACGTCTGGTAGAACTCCCCTGGGAAGCCATCTGGTCCTGGACTCTTATTTGTTGGGAGATTTTTGATAACCGATTCAATTTCTTCGCTGGTTATGGGTCTGTTCAAGCTTTCTATTTCCTCCTGATTGAGTTTTGGAAGAGTGTGGGTGTTCAGGAATTTGTCCATTTCTTCCAGGTTGTCCAATTTGTTGGCATATAATTTTTCATAGTATTCCCTGATAATTGTTTGTATCTCTGAGGGATTGGTTGTAATAATTCCATTTTCATTCATGATTTTATCTATTTGGGTCATCTCCCTTTTCTTTTTGAGAAGCCTGGCTAGAGGTTTGTCAATTTTGTTTATTTTTTCAAAAAACCAACTCTTGGTTTCGTTGATCTGCTCTACAGTTTTTTAGACTCTATATTGTTTATTTCTGCTCTGATCTTTATTATTTCTCTTCTTCTGCTGGGTTTGGGGTGTCTTTGCTGTTCTGCTTCTATTTCCTTTAGGTGTGCTGTTAGATTTTGTATTTGGGATTTTTCTTGTTTCTTGAGATAGGCCTGGATTGCAATGTATTTTCCTCTCAGGACTGCCTTCGCTGCGTCCCAAAGCGTTTGGATTGTTGTATTTTCATTTTCGTTTGTTTCCATATATTTTTTAATTTCTTCTCTAATTGCCTGGTTGACCCACTCATTCGTTAGTAGGGTGTTCTTTAACCTCCATGCTTTTGGAGGTTTTCCAGACTTTTTCCTGTGGTTGATTTCAAGCTTCATAGCATTGTGGTCTGAAAGTATGCATGGTATAATTTCAATTCTGGTAAACTTATGAAGGACTGTTTTGTGACCCAGTATATGATCTGTCTTGGAGAATGTTCCATGTGCACTCGAGAAGAAAGTATATTCTGTTGCTTTGGGATGCAGAGTTCTAAATATATCTGTCAAGTCCATCTGATCCAATGTCTCATTCAGGGCCCTTGTTTCTTTATTGATTGTGTGTCTAGATGATCTATCCATTTCTGTAAGTGGGGTGTTAAAGTCCCCTGCAATGACCACATTCTTATCAATAAGGTTGCTTATGTTTATGAGTAGTTGTTTTATATATTTGGGGGCTCCGGTATTCGGCGCATAGACATTTATAATTGTTAGCTCTTCCTGATGGATAGACCCTATAACTATTATATAATGTCCTTCTTCATCTCTTGTTACAGCCTTTAATTTAAAGTCTAGTTTGTCTGATATAAGTATGGCTACTCCAGCTTTCTTTTGGCTTCCAGTAGCATGATAAATAGTTCTCCATCCCCTCACTCTCAATCTAAAGGTGTCCTCAGGTCTAAAATGAGTCTCTTGTAGACAGCAAATAGATGGGTCTTGTTTTTTTCCATTCTGATACCCTATGTCTTTTGGTTGGCGCATTTAATCCATTTACATTCAGTGTTATTATAGAAAGATACGAGTTTAGAGTCATTGTGATGTCTGTATGTTTTATGCTTGTAGTGATGTCTCTGGTATTTTGTCTCACAGGGTCCCCCTTAGGATCTCTTGTAGGGCTGGTTTAGTGGTGACAAATTCCTTCAGTTTTTGTTTGTTTGGGAAGAACTTTATCTCTCCTTCTATTCTAAATGACAGACTTGCTGGATAAAGGATTCTCGGCTGCATATTTTTTCTGTCTAGCACACTGAAAATCTCGTGCCAATTCTTTCTGGCCTGCCAAGTTTCAAAAGAGAGATCAGTCACGAGTCTTATAGGTCTCCCTTTATATGTGAGGGCACGTTTACCCCTTGCTGCTTTCAGAATTTTCTCTTTATCCTTGTATTTTGCCAGTTTCACTATGATATGTCGTGCAGAAGATCGATTCAAGTTACGTCTGAAGAGAGTTCTCTGTGCCTCTTGGATTTCAATGCCTTTTTCCTTCCCCAGTTCAGGGAAGTTCTCAGCTATTATTTCTTCAAGTACCCCTTCAGCACCTTTCCCTCTCTCTTCCTCCTCTGGGATACCAATTATGCGTATATTATTTCTTTTTAGTGTATCACTTAGTTCTCTAATTTTCCCCTCATACTCCTGGATTTTTTTTATCTCTCTTTCTCTCAGCTTCCTCTTTTTCCATAACTTTATCTTCTAGTTCACCTATTCTCTCCTCTGCCTCTTCAATCTGAGCTGTGGTGGTTTCCATTTTGTTTTGCATTTCATTTAAAGCGTTTTTCAGCTCCTCATGACTGTTCCTTAGTCCCTTGATCTCTGTAGCAAGGGATTCTCTGCTGTCCTGTATACTGTTTTCAAGCCCGGCGATTAATTTTATGACTATTATTCTAAATTCACTTTCTGTTATATTATTTAAATCCTTTTTGATCAGCTCATTAGCTGCTGTTATTTCCTGGAGATTCTTCTGAGGGGAATTCTTCCGCTTGGTCATTTTGGATAGTCCCTGGCGTGGTGAGGACCTGCAGGGCACTTCCCCTGTGCTGTGGTGTATAACTGGAGTTGGTGGGCAGGGCCGCAGTCCGACCTGATGTCTGCCCCCAGCCCACCGCTGGGGCCACAGTCAAACTGGTGTGTGCCTTCTCTTCCCCTCTCCTAGGGGCGGGATTCACTGTGGGGTGGCGTGGCCCGTCTGGGCTACTTGCACACTGCCAGGCTTGTGATGCTGGGGATCTAGCGTATTAGCTGGGGTGGGTAGGCAAGGTGCACAAGGGCAGGAGGGGCAGGCTTAGCTCGCTTCTCCTTAGGTGATCCACTTCTGGAGGGGCCCTGTGGCAGCAGGAGGGAGTCAGATCCGCTGTCGGAGGTTTGGCTCCGCAATAGCACAGAGTTGGGTGTTTGCACGGAGCGAGCAAGTTCCCTGGCAGGAACTGGTTCTCTTTGGGATTTTGGCTGGGGGATGGGCGGGGGAGATGGCGCTGTCGAGTGCCTTTGTTCCCCACCAAACTGAGCTCTGTCGTCCGGGGGCTCAGCAGCTCTCCCTCCCTTTGTCCTCCAGCCTTCCCGCTTTCCGAGCAGAGCTGTTAACTTAGGACCTCCCAGACGCTAAGTCGCGCTTGCTGTTGGAACACAGTCCGTCAGGCCCCTCCGCTTTTGCAAGCCAGACTCCGGGGCTCTGCTTGGCCGGCGAGCCGCCCCTCCGCCCCGGCTTCCTCCCGCCAGTCCGTGGAGCATGCACCGCCTCGCCGCCCTTCCTACCCTCTTCCGTGGGCCTCTCATCTGCGCTTGTCTCCGGCGACTCCGTTCTGCTAATCCTCTGGCGGTTTTCTGGGTTATTTAGGCAGGTGTAGGTGGAATCTAATTGATCAGCAGGACGCGCGGTGAGCCCAGCGTCCTCCTACGCCGCCATGTTCTGTGTTTATCTAGAGTTGCTTTTTTAAAAGTGATTTTTTTTAAGTAATAAATCAAGGGTTCCTGGGTCGCTTGGTCGTACTCCTTAACTCAGCTCAGGTCTTGATCTCAGGGTCATGAATTCAAGCCCCGTGTTGGGCTCAGTGCAGGGTGTGAAGCCTACTTAAGTACTCACACCCCACCCCAACACACACACACACACACACACACACACACACACACACACACAGTAATAAATCAAAGCACATTCATTTAACCAAAAAAAAAAAAAAAAAAATCCCCATGACCTTACTGCCTCTACCAAGTATAGTTATTCCAATGATTTAGCTTAGGTTAGGAAAGAATTTGGTATAGATGTTTAAAAAATGTTTAAATAAAAGTATTTGTCAAATGATGTTAAAGCTCTGTTTAAGTGGAGTTTTAGGTACTTATTTTCTTTATATTTTTAATCATGTTGCATTTTTTTTCTCTCTTAATTTTTCTTTGGTGGGAATATATTTTATATTTAGTGAAATTCTCAGCTCTTATGGGTAACTTTCAACCAAGTTTTGGCAAATTCATATTAAGACAAAGAACGGTTCCATCACACCAGAACATTCTCTCATGCCCTTTCCCCCAACCGGACCAACAACTGATCTGATCTTTATTAACAGAGATTAGTTTTGCATAATCTTGGACTCTATATTAATGAAATCATACAGTTCAGTATATCCATTTGACTGACTGGCTCCTTTCATTCAAAATATTTTTGACTATTCCTCCTGTCATTGTACATATCAGTAATTTGTCCCTTTTTTTAATCACTGGGAGTAATTATAACACAGTGTGTTAATCCATTCTCCTGTTGGTGAATATTGGGATTATTTTCAGTTTTTTGTTTTGTTACTATGAATAAAGCTACTATGAATATTATTCTCAAGGTTCTTGAGTCCATACATTTTTATTTATTTAAATAAAAATCCTCAGAGCAGAACTGCTGGATTACAGAGTGTTATGTTTAATTAAAGAAAATACCAGTTTTCCAAAGGCATTAAACCACATTTCTATTTCTCTCAATAACACATGAGAGATTTGGTAGTTCCATATTCTCTCCAACTTTAATAGTTTCACTTTCTTTTTTTATTTATTTGTATTTCATGGTGGATATAATTTTCATTTTACAGGTGATTGACATGAAGCACTTTTTCATATACTTATTAGACCCTAATATATTTTCTGTCTCAAGTGTTGGTTCAAATAGTTTGTCCATTCTTCTATTGAGTTGTTTTTCTCTTTTATATGGATTTGTAACACATTTTTATATGGATACAAGTATTTTGTCACATATATATGTGTTACAGATTTTTTTTCTCCCAGTCTATTGATGTTTCCAATCACATCTTCTGATGAGTTGAAAATGTCATTATATTGATGTACATTGCATCAAATTTTCTTTTGTTTTATGGCTCTTCCTTTCTGATTTCTAAGAAATATTCATCTTCCCTACACTTGCACAGATATTCTAAGTTTTCTTCCAGAATCATAATAGTTTTAAAGACAATTACCAAATTGACTTTTGTGCATATGTCTTTGTGATTATGTACATGCTTTTGAATATACCCCATGCTTTCCAATGTCAATTTCTTTGTTTATTCCGTATTCTCTTCTTATAGTACCTATTCTATCATTCTTTAAAGTTCATTTCATAGTCCCAATTCCCTCCATATATATTCCTTACTTTCCCAACTTAGATTTAAAAAAATCCTTCCTTAAAGTTTCTAAATATTTAGTATTTTGGAGACTATCATAAATGGTATTTTTATTTCATTTTTAAAATTTTCATTTCTAATATATAGATAGACAATTGATCTTTGAATACTCCTTGATATTCTGGCATTCTGTAACATTGCTAAGTTCACTTACCAGCTCTAATATATATTTTGGTAAGTTCTTCATGATCATCTATTATCAAAAACATATCCTCTGTAAATAAAGTCAGTTTTTCTTCTTCCTTCCCAATCTTAATGCCTGTTATTCCTTTCTAATGTCTTATTGCAATGGCTACCATTCCCAATGCAGTGATAAGTAGAAGTGATAAGAGGAGACATTGTCTTAATTCCTCATAGTACAGTTGACCCTTGAACAACACAGGCTTGAACTGGGCAGGTCCACTTACATGCAGATGTTTTTTGATAAATACAGTACAGTATTGTAAATGTATTTTCTCTTCCTTATATTTTTCTTAATAACATTTTTTCTCTAGCTTACATTATTATATGACTACAATATACAATATACATATACAAAATATGTGTTAATTATTTATCCTATCGGAAAGGCCTCCAGTCAACAGAAGGCTATTAGTAATTAAGTTTTGGGGGAGTGAAAGTTATACATGGATTTTTGACTGTGCAGGTCTGTCAGCACACCTCACCACCACATTGTTCAAGGTGTAAGTACTCGATCTTTCACTATTAGATACTAAGAATTTGTCTTATTTTTTTTAATTATAGTTTTTATTTTGTCAAAAATTTTTTTCTGTATTTAATGAAATGATAATTTTTTTATCCTTGAACTCCTTCATGTGGTAAGTTGCAGTTAAAGTTATTTTTCCTAGGTAAAACCTATTTTTTATTTCTAAAATAAACTACTTGCTCATGGCATTATGTTCATTATATATTGCTTGACTTTATTTACTAATATTATATGAGGTTATTTATTAAACTATGACATTTTTAATTCAGGAAATTCAGAAAAAAAACTGTTTATGAGGCAAGTTGGATATGGGCAATTTTGGTCAAGACATCACGTGTGAATATTGCATTATATTCATAAGATATATCCCTGAATATAAAATATGACTTAATATTCTTTGTAATAGAGATAGAACTTGTAGGCTTGTAACTCTACTAGGACATTGTTTTAGTTCTGTATTTTTGTTGTTAAATATCAGTTATATGAGCCTGCATTATACATTTTGACAATAGATATATTTATATAAAGATCATTTCTAATTAATGTCCAATTGAGCAAAGAGTTACTAGTTTACATTGTGACACATCCATAAAATAGATACTACATAGTTATTCTAAAAAAGTAGTTAAAATACATTGGCTAATAAAAACAAAAATATATTTCAGAAATATTACTAAGGTATAAAAATAAATTTCAGTAGAATAGCTAAAATATTATATTTCTTATATAAATAAAAAAAATAAGATGATGGATAGATACATAGATAGATGTACCAGTTTTTGCATAAATAAACAAACAAACACCAGATATCTTTGGGACTAGAAACTAGAGACATATAATAAGAAAAGGAAACTTTTGCTTTTCATATGTACATTTCTGGCTTAAAAATAACATACTTATGATGAATTACTTAAGGATATTGCTAAATAGTCTTGGGATTTGAAATTAATAGTCATTGCCATTACTATGTGTTTATGTGTATAATGTTTGTGTAGGGTTGGAGGAGGAAAAATAGAAATAAAAGACAATACAAAGGCAATCCCAGCTATGTCAAGAAGATAGTAGTCATTATTTGTTTAAGTGAATAATAACTACTATCTTCTTCTACTTTGAACCAATCAGAACAGATGGCATACATTGGTTCTTTGCCATTCAACCAGTCAACATAGAATATTGAATTATTGACATTGCAAACATTTGTGTAAGATGATCTTCATACTATTATAAATTGTGGGGAGAACAAAAGGACACAAAAGGTGGGCCGATAGCTATAGAATGCATGCTTCTTCCTAGGAGCTATTACTGAATTATTGCATAACTTTCAATGCATATAACAGCATTGAAAAATATTTCCAATAAAATAGTTTTATGTGGCCCATAAAATAGCATTGATGCTGGCCATACTAATATTAATACCTCTGATTCCTAACCATATTTGCTAGTTTACACTGCTCCCCATATTAATAGAGCAATATAAATTTTAATTGTCTTTTTTAATTTCTTCATAAATTCCTAGTAAAAACAAACTGAAGTAGAAAAGAGGCTAATTTTTGGTATTTGATCACCCTAAATTGTTTCAGTGCTTTTTCTAGTAAGGAGCTTCTTATTCCCATGAACTCAGAGAATACATTTAGTTTATCCTTTATTCCCTGATCTCAGAATACCAGCATAAATATCAATGCAGTAGAGAAGTTTTCCATTCACAATAAATAGTATTTGTCTCTCTTGTTATGCCTGCTTTTAGACTGTTTTGCTTCAAGGAAAGTCATTTGGAAAGTTGTGTGTGATACATGAAATCATTCATTTGTGCCTTCATGATATACACTGCACACTTTTCTATTCCATCGTCAGCCCAGGAAACTGAGATATATAAATCACATCAATAGGGCCTTTGTCTTCAGGCTGAGCTCAAAAAATATTGAGCCCCATAAGAAACTGGAAGAAGAGATAGTGAAGAATGAGGTCAGGCTGTTTGTTCCTTTGACTCCCAGCATGTTTCCCTGGAGCTGCCTATTACCTTCCAACAAAGTTTACTGATTTTTTTTCAATATGGAAGACCCTATCTAATTCTCTCTCCTTTCTCTGGTTCCAGTATCTGTCCTTCCCTTTGTCTCTTGGTCTTATTTTGTTGCATTTTGGATTACCTCCAAACTCAGTGGGGTAAAATAACCATTTATTATATTCACAGATTCTATGGGTCAGCAATCTAGACAAAGCAGAGCAGGGTCAGGTTGTCTCTGTTTCACAGTGTTTGAGACCTCTAATGAAAATTAAAAGATGAAATGACCATGGACTGGAATTTTCTGCAGACTAGAACAAGACTTATGACTGGTATTTAAAGCTGGCTATCAGTTGGAACTTCAGCTATACACTGGAATACCTTATTGGAATCTTCCAAATAGCTAAACTTCCTCATATTATGGTGACTGGATTCAACATGTATCTTGCTTGTGAGAGAGAAACACACATGCAGAGACAGTGACAGAGAGAGACAGAAACTAGACAGAAGTCCTATTGCCTTTTAGATTTAGCCTAAAAAGCTAGACTGGGGTTGTGCCTCAGAAGTCTTGTAGCATCACTTCCACCCCATTCTTCTACTGAGGTATCACAAAGTCTGTCCAGCTTTGAAAAGAGGGAAAATAGGCCCTAACTCTTAATTGGGGGGTGGGGTGGCAAGATTCTGAAAGTATAAATAAGACCACGGATACTGCTATGGACATACGAAGAAAACCTAATCTACCACAAGCCTGGGGTAGTTAATGTTTGTCTACTACGAATTCAAGGTTTCTACATGACTCCTGTTGGTCTCTAAATTTTTGTAATAAACTCTCTTGGCTTATTCAGTGTGTTTTATGTTTCTTGTTGGAAACCTAAATGATAAAGTACACTATTGAAGTATAATTTGAAAGAAAAAAAGAACTATTTTCAGCATGTTGAGGTAGTCATAATGTACATAGTGATATATAATCTTTTAGTTATTAAGGTGAATCCTTTTTGTTACCTAGAAATTAGGTAGAAGGGAAGTACAACCAAAAAAATACATATTTCTCATTTAATCCATGGAATTCCTAAGGAACAAGTTAAGGAAACGTATCATTGCCTTTTTTTTTCACTATGTTTTGCAACTTCTGGGATATATGTAATATGTAAAATAATGGACCAAATTATATGCATTTCTAGATGATATACCCAAATATCTCAAACCCTAATATACAATTCTAAAATATCTACAAAAATTAAGTATATGAGATGTGTCTGTTTTTATAATAACCATTTGAAAACACAAGTACCAAATATCACTTTTGTGCTAGATTGATTGCTGCAACGGCCCCAATCAATGGTCTCCTTATATGTATGTGTTTTGCAATGTGACTTTGCAGGTTCTCCCAAGAAGAGAATCAGCCATAGTCTCCACTCTTTCCTCATTCCTTGCAAATGCCATGCCTGTGCAACTTACTTTTACCAAGTGAATAAAGTGAGAAACTGACATTAGCCAGTTTAATTCTAGGCATTGAGAAGCCTTGTGTTTTCATTTCTTATCTTTGAATCCAACTTCCTTCATGAGAGCAGGCTAACCTTTAAAAGAGTGAGTATCTTATGTGGATCCTGAGAGACTTGGCAGGAACCCATGGGGGAGGGGGAGGAAAAAAGAAAAAAAAAAAAAAAAAAGAGGTTAGAGTGGGAGAGAGCCAAAGCATAAGAGACTGTTAAAAACTGAGAGCAAACTGAGGGTTGATGGGGGGTGGGAGGGAGGAGAGGGTGGGTGATGGGTATTGAGGAGGGCACCTTTTGGGATGAGCACTGGGTGTTGTAGGGAAACCAATTTGACAATAAATTTCACATAATAAAAAAAAATAAATAAAAATAAAAGAGTGAGTAATTGCACCCCTGCTCACTGTTAGTAAACACCCAGAAACAGAGAGGACAAACCAAACAGCTGCTGATGGCAGATATATGAGGTAGAGCCACTGATACTAAAAGGACAAGCTGAACCTAACCTTAACTGTTGGCTTTCTGAATCATGAGTTGGTAAAAGTTTGTTCTTTTTGTAATCAGCTGAATTTTGAGGTATTCTGTTGATCAGCATCAATAGTTAACTGATGCACCATTCATAAATATTTCAAAAATATGTAATATCTAACAATATTTAACAGGAAATATCTGTATCTATCTATACATATGTATATGTATAAAACATCAGATATCTGTTATAATTTACATATTAAAAATTTTATTGTATATAGTAAGTTTATCAGGAAATATTATATATGTATAGTATATATAATTTTTATATCTATAGTATATAAAACAGGAAACACATATAATGTGTGTGTGTGTGTGTGTGTGTGTGTACATATAAAGTAAGACTTGAAATAATGAAAATTAGTGCTCTGATTCTTGGATAGGAAGATCATAAATATTTCAGTTGTTCAAAATATATTATTTGCAGTTGCACCCAGAATCCTAAAAGGTAATTTTGCTGTTTTATTTTTTTGTTGTTATTTTTTTCCCCTTTTGAAATAGTCATATTCTTTTGAACTCATGTCCAAGCATATCCATGAAATTTTTATTTTTACTTATTTTATATTTTTATACTTTTATTCTTTTATTTTTTTAATTTATTTATTTTGAGAGAGAGAGAGAGAGAGAGAGCGAGCGAGCAATCAGGGAAGGGCAGAGAGAAAGGGAGGGAGAGAATACCAAGCAAACTCCACATTGTCAGTGCAGAGCCCAGGGTGGGGCTTGATCCCACCAACCTTGAGATGATGACCTGAGCCAAAATCAAGAGTCAGAAGCTCAACTGACTGAGCCGCCCAGAACTCCCATACTTCTTATTTTTTTTAAGTTTTAGACAGAAAGAGAGAGAGAGGAGGGGGGATAGGGACAAAGAAAAAGAAAGAATCCTAAGTAGGCTCCACACTGAGTGTGGAGTCCAACACAAGACTAGATCCCATGACCTCAGGATCATGACTTGAACTAAAATTAAGAACTGAACGGTCAACCCCCTGAGCCACCAAGGCACTCCTATCCATGAAATCTTTAAAAATGAATGGCTTCTACAAGATTTCTAACCCTAGTCATTCCTTTAACTACCCTACCCAATCAACTTTAGCAAACCACTGGATTTAGATGTCCTATTCCAGAGAAACTACAGAAAGAGCTGCTTGCTTAAAATTTGTATCATATAAGCATTGTCCCATGCATGATGTTCCAGACATAAAACTATTTTTAGCCATTGACTATTGAAGTTCTTTTAGTTAATAAACACATTAAAAGACATTTGCTAAATGTCCACCATGCTGATATTATTATTGATTTATCCAATCTCTTTCTTTCTTTCTAAGCAATTAATATAATAAAAAGTGATCCTTGGAATTTTAAGATCAAACATCATGAAAAGTAAAAATAAATCTGTAAAACACATTTAAGTTTCAATAAATAGATAATGCAAGCATATATGATTTAACAGAAATAGAATGTTCTGCAATGTAATGAGAAAAAGATAGTTTAATAACTGGGATACCATATCTATTTCTCTGAGAAACGACAAAGAAAAAAAAAACTTTTATCTTACTAACTCATGTTATATCCCAATGTAAATCCAGAGAGATTAAATAATTGAAAGTTAAAATAAGAGGTGCCTGGGTGGCTCAGTCAGTTAAGCTACTGACTCTTGATATCAGCTCAGGTCATAATCTTTTGGTGGTGAGATCAAGCCCCAGGTTGGGATGGAGCCTGCTTGGGATTCTATCTCTCTCCCTCTCTTTCTGCCCCTCCCCCACTTGTGTTTTTTTCTCTCTCAAAATAAATACATTAACATTTTTAAGTTAATAATAATAAAATAAAATGAACTTTTACAGAAAAGGATAAAGACACTACAACCAAACATAAAAAGATATAAACATGAAAGTACATTTCACCTTTAATTTTGAATAATATTGTGGCTGGATATAGGCTAATTTACTTCTACACCTTAGGTCTCTACTGAATGCCCATATTTTCAACCAGAAATCTTCCACTTTGCCTGGAAATATTCAATGCCTGCATTAGTTATGAGAATTCGTTAGCTCATAACTTCCTAAGTAGTACTTTACTCACGGGTCATTGTTTGCCTGGCCTCACAGAATCTAACCCTACTCATGCACGTTTTAGGATTGGGCCAAGTATTTAAAAGTCCTCTATGTAAATTTCTGCATATCTCTAAGATTAACTTCCTCCTCTGACTGCCAGCCCTACAAATTCCAGCCACCTAAATCTCAAAGTTTCCTCAATTGATGAGAATACCAAGATCTCTTTAAGCCATCCTCCCTACCCCCAAACCCTGGTAGAAAGCCTGTGTATTCTCAGGGCTCTCCTCATTTTTATTCCCTCTGAGTGATCATGGCATCATGGTGTCCAATTTCTAAAATCATTTATTTGACATACTTTTTTCAGTTTTCTAATTTATTTTAGAAAGAGTGTTTTGGAAAACAGGTTAGTGTGTCCAAATAATATTCTTGTATCTGAATTGATACCATATATCATGAAGTCAATAGATCAATAGTAGACTTCAAAAACTTTGCAACATAAATATCAAAAAAGAGCTCATATCCCTCACATATAAAGAACTCTTAAACCGAGAAAAAAAAGGAACAAAGGATTTAACAGAAAAATAAAATGCATATTAGAAAATTCATAAAAAGGAAAATACACATTGTTATAAGGATATGGAATATACTGTATTTTACTTGTGGTAAGGAAAATAAAAGTAAAGATTGAAAAAAGCTTTTAAAATCAGATCATAAAAAATGTAAGTATGAAATAAGAGTGAAAATATATCTTATGCTTTTGAGGACCTTGAAAACAGTTACATATATGTCTGGTGAGATGTATGTTCCTATAACTTCTTTATTACGAATAATCTGACAGTATATATTAACATTAAATGTATATATCCTTTCAGTTAGTAGCGGTAAGTACATGGGAATCTCTCTTTTAGAAGAGGTGCCACCAACATGTAAAGATATGTGTATAGAAATATTTATTCCAGGAGTTACTACCCTGGCAAAGATCTTCAAAAAATCTGACTTTATAATGTCTAGGCTATAGTTGAAGAGATTGCAATACATGCCTGACATAAAAATTATTTGAATCTATTTAAATGAAGAAACATCCATTCATAATGCTAATTGAGAAAATCAGGTCCAAAGGAATGTGTAAACTATGAGAAAATTATCTTTGCTGTGCATATTTTGTGATCTGTTGAAAGACTTGAAGGTTTCACTAAGTTGTTGATCTTCATTACACCAGATTATTTTTTTAAATTTTTTTAGTTTATTTATTTATTTATTTATTTATTTATTTATTTATTTATTGAGAGAGAGAGAGAGCGCGCACAAGTGGGTGAGGGGCAGAAAGAAAAGGAGAGACAGAATCCCAAGCAGACTCCGTGACAGAGCCCAGAGCCTGATGCGAGCTCGGACCCATGAACCGTGACTCATGACTTGAGTCAATATCAAGGGTCAGCTCTCAACCAACTCTACCACCCAGTCTCCCCTACACCAGGAGATTTTTTTTTTTTTTAATTTTTTTTTTTTCAACGTTTTATTTTTTTATTTTTGGGACAGAGAGAGACAGAGCATGAATGGGGGAGGGGCAGAGAGAGAGGGAGACACAGAATCGGAAACAGGCTCCAGGCTCTGAGCCATCAGCCCAGAGCCTGACGCGGGGCTCGAACTCACGGACCACGAGATCGTGACCTGGCTGAAGCCGGAGCTTAACCGACTGCGCCACCCAGGCGCCCCAAGGAGATTTTTGATAAAAGTCTGTGTGATGGGGTATTAATTTTTCAAAATATACCTTTGTTTCCCTAGTCACAATAAACTATTACTGTAAAATTAAAATTGATAATATGTAAAATTAATTGTTAGAATGTTAAATTTATACAGAAATAAAAAATAAAATACCCGTATATGGTATAACAAGGAAAAACTCAAGTAAACCAAGTAGTAATTTAAAATATCTTGCTATTATGAAGATAAATTCCTCTAAGATATTCCCCTTTCTCAGTCTGGCATATTAATTCCTCTAAAAACTAAACCAGAAGTTACCTTTAAAGGTGTCAAATAAGAAGGCTGCGTGATCAGATGGTACAAAAAATGACTCTACACCCAGTCTCTCTGGTTCTAATATTGAATCTAGCACTGGCCAATTAGTTCAACTTCATAATTATTTGAATCTTTGAATATAGCATTCCTGAGTCTTATGAACAAACACAAAAATTACAAAAGAACAGAGAAGAAGAAAATGAGAAGAATCTAGTTCTAACCTTTAAAAAAATTCTGAATATGTCTGAAGCTGATGAAGAAAATCTTGTAAATTTACAATTATAATGCTTTAGAAATTCAGTTTAAAAGTAAATTTACATGTTACAAAAGTCTAATATTGGCATAATTAGTATTTTTTAAATATTTTCTATTTTTCAAATTTGGGTAATATTTTACTTTAGCAAATAAAACCTGATCAGTATATAGCCTGAAAGTTCATCATAGACTTCTTTAGTTGATACTTCTATAGAAAAGCAAAGCTGGAAATGTTGAAAAGTTATTAATTTGAAATTACAAAGTATATGCAATGTGAGCATAAATGCAAATAAGTTTAGGAATATAAAGCTAGAAACTTCTCTTTCAACAGATATACCATAAGCTACTTAACACATAATATTGGAGGGTTAATAATATTTTGCTGCCTTGCTTAACAGGAAAGAGACAAAAAATTGAAATTTGATAAATGTAATTCCTTTGCTCCTTCTACTGAGACTGTGCTGAGTGTTGATGACATCCAAGGACAGTTATGATTGCTTCAGTGGAGCAGAGCTCTCTACCTTAACCCCCATCTGAGAAATCTTTTATTAAAGAATGGCCCACTTATCATAAATAATTATTCCTGTTCATGCACTGTTAGGAAGGAAGAATGACAGTCCATTCAAAGTGATGCAAAGCTCAGTGATTTCCTAAATCACAATGAGAACAACATAGGATTCTTGCAGTGAATTCCAGCCAATTTTCTTGCAATCATCTCTATCATATAAGAAACTGGGACTGGACTGGTCATTATTATACAGAAACATTTTTAAGTTGAGGTAAAACTGCATTAGTTAAAATATCCTTATTTTTCCAAGTTTTCATGAAGATTTCACATAAGCATAAGAGAATGCAAGTTATTCTTTTCCAATGTATTTATTTATGAAGTTGATTTATTTATTTTGAGAGACAGCATGCATGTGCATGTGTGCAAGCAGATAGAGAGAATTCCAAGCAGGCTCTCACTCTCAGCACAGAGTCAGACACAGGGCTCAAAGCCATGAACCATGCACTTTCTTATTACCTTGTGTAGCTGTGTTCTAGTGTAATTGTACATAGTAAACACATAAGTAAGTATTGATGAGCTACCATATCCCCAAAGTAAGAAATAGGCAGAGATTTCTGCCCTCCTTAGATTTACTTTGTAGTGTAAATCTGTAGTTCAAGAGAGAGAAGTGGGCTATAAACATGAACGTGGATATCATCAGCACATAGATGATATTTAAAGCCATGCGACTACATGAGATCATAAGGGAAATAGAATTTTTTTCTTTAGAGAGTGTGTGCATGTATGGGGCAGGGTCAGAAGGGGAGAGAATCTCAAGCAGGATGAAGGGCTTGATCCCACAACCATGAGTTTATCACCTGAGCTGAAATCAAGAGCCAGACACTCAACCAACTGAACCACCAAGGCACCCTGGGTAAATATTTTAGATAGAAGGTTTCAAGGACTATGAGAAGGGAGAAAGGAAGGAACTTTCAAGAAGCTTGATAGGAACAATGAATAGGAGGTACACTGAGAATTTGTGGTTCTGTAATGAAAGAGGTTAAACATCAGAAGTAATGAGTAAATCAAGTTCATAACACTGATATGATGGAGGAATTGCAGACACTGGTAATGACAGGGTCTAGTTTATGACCATGCCAGTTAAGAGATCAAATAGTTGGAAGTAAGTATCTGTGAAAGAGAAGAGCTCAAAAGACTGAGAGGCCAGGCTGTTAGAAAGATTCTCTAAATTTGTTTTTCTGATTACCAAGGAGTAAAGTGGGAAAAATCCTGAAATATAAGCAATGAGTTAGGAGGTATATTTATTGTGAAATGAGGGAGATGGCTGGGCTTTTACATATGACAACACAATGAGGGAAAGTAGTAATGCTGTGCATTGAAAAGTTTTAAAACTTGAATTTTTGGATTGAAGGAAGTGGAAGGTTTGAGAAGTGACAAGGAGGAGACAGAATGTCAAATTATCTGCTTCTAAGCCCAGGGCCCTCAGAGTTGGGAGAAGGCTGCAGGGAAAGCATTATCCACAGTGGAGAGCCAATGTCACTTTAGAGTGAAAAGGTGAAGGAATACTCAAAATAAAGGTGAATAACATAGCAGATTTTACCTGTTTATGGGGCATGACCTCCAGAGGGCACAAGGGAAGCATTTGTGGTGTTGGGTAGAGATGAAAAAGAGGTCTTAGAGATTGAGCTGAGGGTTATGGGCATTAGAGCATATATACAACTGGAAGTGATCTGGTAGTCTGAAGTTCTTGTGATGACTGACACATTGAAACATAATGGCATGGTCTTAGAGAATTTAAGGTACACAGGGATAGCAAGGCTCTGATTGTTTGGGATAGGCAGTGCAGTTGAAAATGAGATGCAGTGGTCCACTGGTTCTTCTTAACCCCTAATCATGCAGGACAAAAGCATGCAGAGTGTCTTATATCAATCCTTTCACAAAGATTAATCTTGATCCTTCTCCATGATGGGTGCATTTACTCCAAATGTGCATTTTTCACCCACAATGACCCTTTTGATCAAATTCAGGACTTTTGGGGAAGAAAGTCTTACTACATTCTCAGCCCTCACATGCCCCTGTTGATGGAGGGTAGGCATCTTGGGGAGTAATGAAAATACACTTTCCTCCTGTCAAATGACATGATGTTTTCCACCTATTAAGGTCCATTCCAGTTTTCTCAACACCAGAAGGGAGCATACATAATTTCTCTTTACTTTTTACTTTGCATTTTGTTACCAAATATCACCCTATATGCCTGCTATCTTTCCCATTAGGTCATGAGCTCTGCATTCAAGGATGAGGGATAATCATATTTCCATTTGTGTTGTAAATGGAGGAGTAATTTCTGCTTCTGGAGTTTTGAAGGATCATTCCAACACGGTCATGGAAATTATACTCAGAAAAGAACATTAAATTAAAGGATCTATTATATTCACAGGTCTTAGAAGAGGAAGGCACAAAATACCACACAAGAACAATATGGGAGAAGCACCAAAGAAGTGGGCTCAAGAAAGTAGGTGAGAGCCAAAAGAGAGAGTGAGAACTCACTCCAGGGTAAGAGCCTTTATTAAGGGTCAAGGTGGAATACTCAAGTAAAAGGCATGAGGGAATTTCATTGGTGCATTTAGATGTCACTAGGTCACAATCAGGGAAGGACAAAGTGGGGAACTCTCAGAAGGGACCAGTCAGAACACACTTGATATGCTAGTCACCTGGAGAATTGCCCATAGCCTGTTTTGGGGGGATGTTAAGGCATCAAGAACATATAAAGATTTAAAAATTTACAACACACTATTATTTACCACAGGATGTGGAATATAATTAGAGCTCAGGTTATAAAAAATCTATAGTTTTACTTCTTTGTTAACAGATTTTGTTTTTCCATATAAGAGAGCCATTCGTTTTTACTTTAGACATTTTTGTGATATTATTTTTTCAAGTTTATTTATTTATTTTGAGAGAGAGAGCGTGCACAGTGGGGACGAACAGAGAGAGGGAGAGAGAGAGAATCCCAGGCAAACTCCACTCTGTCAGCATTGAGCCCAATGTGAAGCTCGAACTTACGGACCATGAGATCATAACTTGAGGCTAAACCAAGAGTCGGAAGCCCAAATGACTGAGTCACCCAGGCACCCCTTTGTGATACTATTTTTGATAAAACTTTAGATTTCATTTTGTGCTTCAGGTGAAATTATATACTAGTCCACAGAAACTGAATTAACAAAGCAAGTCACAACAATATATAAAGACAAATAGAGTGTAAGTAATTAGAAACCATCTAGACTAATGCTTATAATACAGGTACCAAATGTCCATTGTGATCAAGGGGAAGAGAATGTCAGAAGATCTCATCTGAGATAAATACATTTTTATCCCTAGCTCACAGAACCCAGGGCATCAGAAAGGGTAGACATGACAGAAGAGGTACAGGACGACTTGTGCTTACAACAATTATTTCAACAACCTATTTCTTGCACATTAAGTTCATTAGATTCACAATAGTAATACTCAAAATGTCATTGACAGAAATCCTTTTGTTGATTGCTACAATTGGCATTCTATCATTAGGAGGAAACTCTCTGGTAACACCCAGTGAACAATGTTTTAGGAACATTCTGAGGGTGTGTCTCGCTGAGAGTAAGGAACTAATTAATTAAGGATTTAAGAGTCCCATGATATTTATGACACAAATTAGAGAGAAGAGATGTCACAATTTCCTTAAAATGCAATGTTTGTGACTTTTTTTTTTTTAATTAATGTCCAGGATCTTTTCTGTAGATATATATATACTTGAAAGTTTTGCTGTGAGTTGATTTTAATCAAATCCAATAGACTGTAAAAGAAGAAAAGGCATCAACATTTAACTTATCTTTATAAAGACTAGAAGTGGGGCACCTGGGTGGCTCAGACGGTTAAGCGGCCGACTTTGGCTCAGGTCATGACCTCGCGGTCCGTGAGTTCGAGCCCTGCGTTGGGCTATGTGCTGACTGCTCAGAGCCTGGAGCCTGTTTCAGATTCTGTGTCTCCCTCTCTCTGACCCTCCCCCATTCATGCTCTGTCTCTCTCTGTCTCAAAAAGAAATAAATGTTAAAAAAAAGACTGGAGGGGCGCCTGGGTGGCGCAGTCAGTTAAGCGTCCGACTTCAGCCAGGTCACGATCTCACGGTCCGTGAGTTCGAGCCCCGCGTCAGGCTCTGGGCTGATGGCTCAGAGCCTGGAGCCAGTTTCTGATTCTGTGTCTCCCTCTCTCTCTGCCCCTCCCCCGTTCATGCTCTGTCTCTCTCTGTCCCAAAAATAAATAAAAAACGTTGAAAAAAAAAAAAAAAAAGACTGGAAGTTATTTTAAGACATTTTCTATAAATATTTAATTATTGAAACTCATGAAGCAATGAGCATTTCACTCAAATGGAACCATAATATTGAAACTATATCTTTATAACTGTGTATTTAAACATTATATATCTATTCATACCTTAGGTTTTATAATTTAATCTCTCTCTCTGAGTCTTTTTCTCTGTCATACACACACACTTACACCCCCACACACACATTATTTAATAGATCACAAGGTTTCTAACCTAGTCATTCCTTTAACTACCCAATCAACTTTAGCAAACCACTAGATTTAGATGTCCTTTTCTAGAAAACCTACAGAAAGAGCTGCTCGCTTAAAAATTTATATCATATAAGCATATGATGTTTCAGACATAAAACTATTTTTCACCATTGACTACTGAAGTTATTTTAATTAATAAACAAATTAAGACATTTGCTAACTATCCACCATGCTGATATTATTATTGATTTATCTAATCTCTTTCTTTCTTTCTAAGCAATTAATATAATAAAAAGTAGATCCTTGGAATTATCAGAATGAGAGGAGGAAAAGTGGATTACATTAAAGTATGGCCAAATTTCATTTTTTTTTTCAACGTTTATTTATTTTTGGGACAGAGAGAGACAGAGCATGAACGGGGGAGGGGCAGAGAGAGAGGGAGACACAGAATCAGAAACAGGCTCCAGGCTCTGAGGCCAAATTTCATTTTGTATGTTTCACTTTGGATAACCACTAAGCATTAACATCAAACCTAGTTTATGGTATCAACAAGGTGGGAAAAGGTAATGTGTGTCCCAAGACACATGAAAAAAATTTCAGCTCCTCAGTATTAGCTGACATTTCTTCTCTAGCCCTTCATGTTTTCTCCTTTCATACTCTACTAGATTTGGCTACCATAACATCCAGCCTCTATTTTCCCATTTACTTCCCACTGTTGTTTGTGATATGTGCAAGTTGATTAGGAATTTTCTTTTGACAAAGACAAACTACTAACATCTTTTACCTAGAAAACTGCTGTGGCATTTTAGCCAAGAGTAGAAAAACACAATTATTCTCCTACATGTAAAAAAAAAGTACTATTCATATAACCATTCCATTCTAGTTCTTCATCGCTGGACAGCTAGAAGTAATGGAGACTTTCTCAAAAATTAAGAGACTCTCGGAAATGGTTTTTATTTCTCTTACAATCCTTGTGCCTTTGGAGGAGGTGACTCTTAAGGTTCTCAGTTAAAACAAGTATACATTTTAAAGTAAATCCTCACAACTTAGTCTCAATTACAAAAACAATAGCTCATGTTGCTTATCATGTTACAACACTGTTTTAGGCGTTTTATATTTATCACTTCATTTAATTTCCATCAATTTATTTGGGAGTTCCCATTATGTGTCCACTTTTACCAATGTAGAAACTGAAAATATTATCCTTCACAAAAAATGCCCTATAGGTGTAATTTAAAAATATTCATAGAGTTTCACTTTATATAAATTATGACCTGAAATTATAACCAAAATGATAACCAATATTAATAAAAGATTGTGTTTAGATTGCTTCACAAAAAATGGAAATTAATATCCAAAATAATCACTTAGACTTTTTGTGGTAAAATTACTACCTGTTAGTTTAGAATTATCCATGTGTCTGATATTGTTAAAATGACTTAAAGCAGGGATTTTATTTGATAAGAAAAAATTATTATTATTCTGATTCAATTTGGTCAAAGTAATTTTAATGTTCTCTTGGCACATGTTTCCTTATTTACTTTTTACTAATTCTGATAAAAATTCTATCATATAACATTCATGTTGAATATGGGTTCACTGGAACTTCCTGATCATTATAAATTATAAAGAGTTTACTACATTCTTTCTTATAATGAGAACTTTTTTTTTTTAACATTTATTTATTTTTGAGACAGAGAGACACAGAGCATGAATGGGGGAGGGTCAGAGAGAGGGAGACACAGAATCCGAAACAGGTTCCAGGCTCTGAGCTGTCAGCACAGAGCCCGACGCGGGGCTCGAACTCATGGACCACAAGATCATGACCTGAGCTGAAGTCGGCCTCTTAACTGACTGAGCCACCCAGAGGCCCCGAGAACAACTTTTTATACATTGGCAGTCTTTAAGTGATCCTATAATGGAACCATTTTTTTTAAATAAACCTTTATTAAAATCTTGAATTTACCATTGGTATCACAGCATTTTTAACATTCAAAATCTCATTGTTCAGGGCCTTAATAGAAGGTCCTATTAATAACTTTTATTTTGTATATGTTCCTTATTTATAATGTTTATTTATTTTTGAGAGAGAGAGAGAGAGAGAGAGAGAGAGAGAGAGAGAGAGAGAATTCCAAGCAGGCTCTGTGCTATTAGAGCCTCCTGATGGGAGGCTTGATCTCACAAACTGTGAGATCATGATCATGACCTGAGCCAAAATCAAGAGTCAGATACTTAACCATTTGAGCCACCCAGGCACCCCTTATTTTGTATATATTCTAATACTAGTTTCCTAGACTTTAGAATTCATTGCTATCTTATGGATATAAAGTTAGCCATAAAGATATCATCCCAAAATAACATATCAGTACAATGAATATTGTACACATAACTTCATAACTTAAAAAATATTATAGATACAGTGTGCAGATTTTAAAATATCTTAAGAAGGAAATACTTATTCTATGACATATTTTATCTTTCACTCACTAGGAATGGAAATTTAATTTGCAGTTTCAGATATTATGTCTTATAGTTTGATGTTCTGGCCTGTAAATAGTTATGGATTATGAAAGCCTGAATTTCTCTATTATGGGAGATTAACCCAGGTTATTGGCCTGGAAATACACAAGGATGGGGTAATGAGAATTAATAACAATATTTCACTTTTTCTTTTTTTCTGATTGTAATTATCTCTCTTAGTTTAAGAATAGATTGCCATTTATATTTGTTGTAATCTGTTTACTATATATTTTTATCATTATATTCATCAATGATTGTCTTCTTTATTTTGGAAGAACTGCAGCTTTGCTATTCACAATCATTTATTCAACTTTCCACAGAATAAATGCCTTGTTGGACTCTCTTTTCTTTTCTTTTCATTTATTTTTTTAATATTTATTTATTTTTGAGAGAAACAGAGACAGAATGTGAGTGGGTTGGAGCAGAGACAGATGGAGACACAGAATTCAAAGCAGGCTCCAGGCTCTGAGCTCTCAGCACAGACCCCAACGCAGGGCTTGAACTCCCAGGTCATGAGATCATGACCTGAGCCAAAGTCGGACACTCAACCAACTGAGTCACCCAGGCGCCCCAGACTCTCATTATTTTAATCTTAGTCTGAATTTTTCTATAACTTTTTGCTTACATTTCTTAGAGAAGATACTGCTTTATATTCTTCTAAGATAACAAATCTTAACCCCCCAAAAAAAAATCACTTCTGATTTTATCATAAGATATGCATAATGATCTTCCCTTTCCTTTGTTCTGTCCTATTTCGCCCCCCCCCCCCTTTCTGGTTAGTTGTTCTAGAATGAGATAAGTTTAGTTCACGATAGGTATAAAAAGATGGTGTATGCACCATGCACACTCACAGCCCTGTGGGTGTTGACAAAATCGTCGTGTGAACTAATGGGGCAGCCAGTTGTGCATAGCCACTGTTTTAATCTTCTGTATGTACCACACAGTCAAATAATGTAGATTAATAAGCATGCTAGAGTTATATAGTTGTTTGCTATTGTACTGAAATTTGAATCTTGGCTTATTCCTGATCACCATACACTAAACCACAATGCCAGACTTGTATCTTCATTAGAATATATTGCTTATTAAAAGCAATTGCTGTAATGAAATGCACCTTGTCATTTATCTTCCTAGGTCCTTATCTTCAGTACAACACACACATATACAGTTTTCTTATAGCTGAAGTTTCATATGAAGATAGAAGATTTAATATTGATATCAAAGTGCAAATCATTCTCTGGTGATTTCATAAATCACTGTCAAAATCTCAGAGAGAATTGATAGAGTTTTCTGTTTGGTTTAGATCTTGGGTCTATGCAAGAATGTAGTCAGTAAGAAAGGACAAATACCAGAGACTCTTTTAGATTGAGCAGTTTGCTGTTTTACATGGCAGAACTTTCTTCCCCTATTTTCTCTCTCCTTTCAATTTTTATCAAACTCTAAGGTTAAAAAAATATATAGTGATAGCTTGGAAGTCTTGACCATTAGCCAGGCATTGCTTTCAACAAAATTAGCTTTAGAAAAAATTTCTGATAATAGGAGTGCCTGGGTGGCTCAGTTGATTGAGTGTCCAAATCTTGATTTTGGCTCAGATCATGATCTTGCAGTTCTTTGGAGCCTGCTTCAGAGTCTCTCTCTCCCTCTCTCTCTCCCTTTCTGCCCCTCCCTCACTCGTGTGCACATGTGTGCTCTTTCTCTCTCTCAAAATAAATAAACACTTAAAAATAATTAAAAAATAAAAAATAAAAATATTTCTGATAATAAAACCACATTATAAAGTAAGGAGTATTAGGATAACATATCTTACAAACATTCTTTGAAATACAAATAGATATGTGGACCAGATATTCATGGCCATTATTTTCCTCACTGAAACTTTTTACCCTTCAAAATGCATAGTATGGCGGATGACAGAAAAACAGTGGCATTGAATTTATGACATTATTTGGGTTATGGAGACTAAAATTATAATTCAAACCACCAAGTCAGTAAGGATTTCAGCAGAGGAGCAATGAGAAGACTATCACAAGTCCAGTTTTCCCACACGTGTTCAAAAAGGTAGAAAGGACAAAGAGGCATTATGAGCAAATTCTGCTCTTCTATTACTGTTTTTCCCTAAAACAAAATAGTAAACACAATGCTTTTCCAGAAACTTTCCTTTAAATAGTGTTTGTTAGGGAGACTGGGTGGCCTCAGTCAGTTAAATGTGTGACTTTGACTCAGGTGATGATCTCATGGTTTGTAAGTTCAAGCCCCGCCTCAGGCTCTGTGCTGACAGCTCAGAGCCTGAAGACTGCTTCCAATTCTGTGTCTCCCTCTCTCTCTGCCCCTCCCCCACTTGTGCTCTGTCTCTCAAAAATAAATGTAAAAAAATAATAAAATAAAGAGTGTTTGTTAGAATTGTCTCATATGTTCACCCATAAATGAAGAAGATTTTGGATAATTGAACATGACTAGAAGTGGCTGCCATTTGAAAATTGTAGTTCTACCCAACTTCCTATTTCAACACTGAAGAGTTTGATATAAAAACTATTTCCTGATGAGTCTGTTCTGTCTCTGAAATTTTTACATGAGTAATTAATTTTTTTTATGTTTTTTAAAGTTCATTTATTTGATAGAGAGCATTGGTGAGAGGCAGACAGGGAGGAGGAGGGAGGGTGGGGGGAGAGAGAGAGAGAGCGAGAGCGCTCTGCTGGTGCAGAGCTCAACATGGGGCTTGAACTTATCAACTGTGAGATCATGATCCAAACTGAAACCAAGAGTTGGACGCTCAAGTGACTGAACCACTCTGGTGCCCTGACTAAATAATTTTAGCATATTTTTCTTCTTAGCCAAAGGGTATAGAAAAACCCTTTTATAGTACAAAAAATAACTGATATATGATAGAAAAATTCAGATACTGGATATACACAGGTGGGGGAAATTGAGGGAGTGGCATATTTCTTGATACAATTAAAAACACATCTCACAAGCAGATGCTTAATTTAACAGATCTATAGTTTAAACTTCAGTAGAGACAGAAAATTTTCCATTTTCATAAATTTGGGAATATTAGCTAGTAAGTACAATAAATAATGCTGAGTTCCAAAATGTTAATCCTGTTCTAAATAGGATATTTGGTTTATTTATTTTTTTTTTAATTTTTTTTTCAACGTTTATTTATTTTTGGGACAGAGAGAGACAGAGCATGAACGGGGGAGGGGCAGAGAGAGAGGGAGACACAGAATCAGAAACAGGCTCCAGGTTCTGAGCCATCAGCCCAGAGCCCGACGCGGGGCTCGAACTCACGGACCGCGAGATCGTGACCTGGCTGAAGTCGGCAGCTTAACCGACTGCGCCACCCAGGCGCCCCAATATTTGGTTTATTTTTAAGCCACTACCATTCCCTTGACTTTTTGGAATTCCTGATTCATTAGGCATCATGTTTAGACTCTGAATAAATGGCACTTGTTCCTGGAGCTAACCATCTAACCACACACTGGTGTCAATCAGTTTCAAAAGCAAGACTTGAGAATACTTACAAAAAGATACTTGATTTGTGGAACACATTAGTCAGATGTTTCAAGGGCTCTATCAAATCAACACACTGCAGAACCTAAACTTACACAATATGTCAATAATATCTCAATAAAAAAGAAACCAATAGCCATAGAAATGCCTCTTTGTCTTTGTCCAATAATTTGTAAATATCTCCAAGAGAAATTGATCTATGTATTATTTATTGCCAATTTCATTGGCATTTGTATGTAGGTATATGTCATTTCAACTTGACTCAGGTAGCACTCACTCTTTGTGAAACATCTGGTGGTAGAAAAGCTATTAGCATTGATCTATTGGAAATTTTATTTCTTTAAAAAAATATTTTGTCAATAAGAATCAGATATTGAGATTACTGCTTCTTTTATTATATGCCAATCACATAATGGGGTATAGTAAATATTTTTATAGTCTTAGGAGAGGAATACACTACCCATACTTGTTATGTTCAAATAACTCAGTTTTAATCCCCATGTTGATAATATCAATAAAGAATAAAAAGATGCCAGAATAGGTGAAGCATAGCCTAAATGAAAGAAGATTATCAGCATGCCAACTACACAGTTTCATAAAAACCTTAGAATCTCACATTTTGTATCTGTTTAGCTTATAAAATTGTTGTCTTGTAAAGTTGTGTTTTATTGGAGTCTCATGATTCATGTCCTTTTCTGAACTCTCTTTACAGCTTTAACATCTTCAGAATAATAAGGTTGGCTGGTTGTCAGAAAAAAAAAAGTTCAATAAAGAGTTTTGTGGTGAGGGCATGTTACTATAACTCACTGATTCTGTTAAAGTTCCAAATGTTCAAAGATTATTATCTATATAATATAAATCTACACACCTATTTGCCTGTGATTACAAAATAGGTCCATGTAACCTACAAAATTACCAAAAAGTCTTGTCATATCTTATGGTACTCATTGTCAAATACCTCAGAGGACTTCCAGATTGTCTCACATTTGAATATGAATCGTATGTCTATTATTGCCAGTTGCCACCAGGAAAGTTGGATCATCACCAGAGAGATTTCTAAAACAAAACCCCATTACTAACTTTCAGATGGCTCAACCTCCCAGTCTCTATTGCTTCTAGTTATATATCTTCTTTGCATGTTTTATTGAATACTGTGTGAAAACAATGGGCATTACATAAGGAAGAGAATAGGCCATGTCATCAATTTTTCTGGGCTGCCACCTTCATTTGCCATGGTCCACAAAAGAGTTTTGGTGTCATCCTCCTAGTCCAGTACTTACCATCTCCTGACAAAGTCACCTACTGACACTCATCAATCTAATTAATGTAAATCTGTCATAATTCCCCTAGGTCATGGTGATTCCTTCCTAAGCCTTTTGCAACGTGAGATTCTGGCAGATCATCTCATGAAAACAATTCCAGACTAGTATAATTAAATTCAGTGAGAATTTTTGTTTATGCACACACGAATTTCTTGAAAGTCACAGATGGAAGGAAATAGATAAGGATGGTTTCTAAGCATCAACTGCTGGCTATACAGAACCATGAACCCCTTGCAGTTTTGAGCCTCAGGGTTAATCTGTCACCTGACTCATCCCTTCACCTGGGAAGTATATTTAATCTCAGAGGATCCATTTGTTTGTAGTCATCTAACTTCAACTATGGGAATCCAAATTTACCAGAAATATTTAAACAATTTCATGTTTTGTATTTAAGTTGGTCATATTTCTCAATCTTGTTGATGAAGTAGAACTATTATTTCTTTATTTTAGAGTGACTCAGTTTCAATATCAAATATTAGTCTGTTATACGTAAATCACTTATCTTTAATGTTTTTTAACAATTTTTGTTATTATTTCTATTGAGAGAGAGAGCAAGAGAGAGCGAGAGAGCGAGAGCGAGAGCGAGAGAGCGAGAGCGAGAGCGAGAGAGAGAATGAGTGGGGCAGGGGCAGAGAGAGATAGAGACAGAACCTGAAGTAGGCTCCAGGCTCTGAGCTGTCAGCACAGAGCCCGACATGGGGCTTGAACTCATGAGCCATAATCACTTACCTTTAATATAAATACATAGTCTTGTAGGCTTCTTTGCAATGTATCTTTCTTTCTTTAAACCAGAGATTCTACCTGAGATCTTAAATAGCTTTTATGCCATGAGTTGTGATGAAGCTTCTACCTTCCTTCCTCTATTCATTCAGGTTCCTTCACCAATCTACAGAAACTTTTCTGGTTTAATTATCTCTATCGGTTATTTTGCTTACACGACGTGCTGAAGTCCATGGGCCCTATTATTGAGGTCTTCTTACTGTATGGCCTGTTAAGCTCAACCTTGGTCTCTTTCACTCTACCAATGCTTTTGGGACTTCTGTATTTCACTCCAAAATATGAAGAAAATCTCTGATTCCGTTTACACCACACCTAGGATTCATTCTTCAGTCCATCTGTCTAGACACCTTCTGCACCAGTAGCCTCAAAAATGTATTTGAATGTCCCCAGATTATGTCCCCAGACATTTTCAATGTCTCCCTGAAAATGAAAAACAAGTACCCCTGCATTAGAATGCCTTCCACATTTATTTGACTGCTTTTCTTTTCCTTCCAGCCTCATCTAACCAGGCTTAGTATCATTCCAATTAGGAAGAGAGAGTGGCACAGAAATAAAGGGAACCTATCTCTAGCACAACAATTCTTAGTCTTTCCTGTAGCCCTTGGAAAATAAAGTTTATAAAAAGGAATATGGTCAGTGACCTGGTTCTTGATATTTTCCTTCTATTCTAAATTTCTTGGTTGGAAGTTCAATGTATAGTTTGTTGTTATTGACTTATCTGATTTACTGTTAACTTTAAGACAAAGTTTCTTCAATGGAAATAATATCTATTTATAGATAAATATTACTTAAAAATAAAAAAGATTATGTAAGTCTTCAATGTATTTACCATGTCTAAATGAGGTAAAAACTGATCCTCTCTATAGCCCAAAGTATAAAATAAATGTGCAGGATTCCATATTTATCAAAGTAAAAGATTGAATAAATCATAAATTGAGGATGAGACAAATAATTCATGCAGAATAACTCCATTATTCATGTAGATATTCCACCACCCCTCAAGGTGTTGGGACAGGACTCCCTACCTCTTAAATGTGGGCTGCACATAGTATTCAAAGAAAACAATGTGTAAAAAGGGAGAAAAGAGTATCTTTTCAGTGAGGAAACCTGATAAACACTACCTCAGTCAGTTGATCAAGATAAGTATCAGTAGCAAAAAGTTGATAGTATGTACCCTTGATATATAATGAAAATGACAATTTATTCTGTAGTCTAAATCTCCAAAACACATAAGCCTTAATTATGACAAAAACATCAAACAAACCCTCACTGAAACATATCATACAAAGTACTTGACAAAAAATCCTCAAAACTGTGGTCATCAAAAACAAACATATTTTGAGGAATGATTGAAGCAAGGGCATTCATGAGGGCTGTGAATAATTTGACTCATCAGAGAAATTTCAAGTCATTCAGTATAATAGTAAGTAACATATAATATGAAAAAAAAGTATAGTTTATACCAGTTTGGCAGGGACCAAATGGTGATCTTTTATATACCATGTTAAGAAGTTCCCATATGGTGCTTTCTCTCATAGTGTTTAAGCTGCAACCTATGGTGTTGTGATTTATGGATTAGAAAATACAGCAGGAGGAGCAAACTAAAGCAAATTGATTAACAGATGATAAATAAATGCAATGAAACTGATCATCTGATTTTTTCCCTTACTTAAAATGTTTGTACATTAGTTTGAGTAAATATGTTTATCTCTTCATTATACAATGCTCTGTAACCTTCTCAAATGATATCTCATTTGGAGTCTGGACAAGGACTATCACATTTTCCCCTTGTCTTACCTACTGTAGTGTTTGCCATACAAAACTAAGCATACAATTAACATGTTTTTATCAAGCTTTAAGGCAATACATTTCTATACACATGTAAGCTAATTTTTTTGGTAATTTGTACTGTTTATCTGACATGAACAATTTTTGCTATTTTTAAATTACTCTGAAATTGAAATCAGTCGTCATTTTCAATGTTAAAATTAAAACTAATGGCATAATACTTAACCTTTCATTATTATTATAGTAAAATGACAAATAACAAATAGCAAAGCTTATACAGTAAACAAAACTTTCCCAGTCTTTTTTATTCACACAAAATATATCAAAATCTTAGTGTTATAGGGTTGCATATTATTGCTCATTGAAGCAGATTTCAAAATAATTAGCTTGACAAGACTTAACAGTGGATTTGGACTTATGGCATTATGTGTCCATACATTTTTAAATAGTTGGTAGACCACTAGTCTATGAGCAAGAGGTCTTTGTTTTATTTTCAAGTTAGTCCATATTTATGTATCTGTAAGCAAGACATTTAATCTCTATACTAAAAAAACATATTTATAAGGGAAAAGGTTTAAACCAGATGACTTCTCAGTTTTCTTTTTAACATTTAATGATATGTTCGTTGTATAAGAAAATGAATCATTTTGGTCACTGTGGTAAGAGATTGGTGATCTATTAATATCTTCTTGGCCAATTTCTCATACATGTAATTTTAAAGTCACATTTAATTGTTAGATTTACATCATTATCGAGCTTTATTATGCTGGATGAAATGTAAATATTGACATTAAATTTCTTTCTGTACCTGAATTCAATGACAGTCTAAATCCCCAACTTGTCTCAAGTCCATTATCAATATACCTGACCAAGACAATGAGTTATTCCATGTTGGACAAAAATAAGCATATTAAACTAATCTAAGCTTTTATTTGCTTTTTCTTTTTTTTATACAAAACGTTCTCCAAAGATTACTGGTTACCTCTTATGGAGGATCTAATGTTAATTCAAATGTAAATGGAGATTTGGTAAGAAAATACCAAAAGAGAATTATAAATAGCTATGAAAATAAAATAGTTTTCTTAATTACAGAGAGAAGAGTTTGCACTCGAGATTTCATTTCAGTAAAAACAATTACACCAAATTTTCTTTCCAGGGTGGGTGAAATAAAGCAGTCACACTAGTTTTGGAAATGGTGGGAATATCTTGTGAAATAGGATTGGAGAACTGGTATAGGTTAATAGTGATGTCTCAAAAAAAAATACTAAAAAACTTGCATGTTCAAGAGAAGATCAGAATGGAAGGAGAATGCCAAAACAGTCTCTCTCTCTCTCTCTCTCTCTCTTTCCCCACTTGTTCATCACAACACAGCTTATATTATTATTAAAAAAAAAAAAAAAAAGCAGCTGCCCTTGACTGCCTGTTCCAACAGCAAAAGAATGCAGGGGAAATATGCAGTCATGGACTTTACAAACTGATCAAAAACAAGCAGTACATTAATCCTGTTGCCTCTAATCTTAAATCAAATATGGAGCAATTGTCATTCTGATGAGTGTCTGTGCTTCCTGCGTACCCAGTTTCCATTTTACCACTGTTAAAAATGTATCACATTGTGGGGGAGCCATCGTCCCAAAACTAAGTGTAGGGTTCCTTGCAGAACTGACACTGATTCTAACTTCAGCTCCAAGCGTGGGGCCATGAGTCAGTCTTAACTAAATGGCACATTCTTATTGCCCTAATCATAGATGGGTTCATGACCCAGTTTGGAACACCCACTGTCAGGCTCACCATTTCACTGAAACTTTTGGTAAAGCAAAATCTCTTTTCTGCAGATTTTGCTGGAAAAATAAAAGGTAGGTTGGAGCTGTCGCAGCCAACATCCCTTCAGGAAGTGGTAATCACGTGCCTATGAGTGAAGCAAAGACACAGGAAAATAGCCCAGCTACACTTGAATTTCTGAATTAACAAAAGAAGATAAACGTCCTTGTGTTTAAGTCACTTCAAGTAAAGTGGTTCTATCACTTTACAAATAAAATTTCCTCACTAGCATGCTTCCAATGACTCATATTTATAACTTCATGTTTCTGTCCTTATAGTATGTTGTCTTCATCTAACTGCTTTTGCTTTGATTTTTTTAATTATGGTTAAATGATAAAAATTTCCAAGGGTGCTTTATGACATACTGTTACTGAGGAATACAAAAAAAAAAAACATCCACAAGTACATAGCATCTGGTCACTGAGATTTTCAAATATTTTTAAACTCATTTGGCCTAGAAAATAATATAAAACATTAACTTACATAATTTTAAGAAAGATTCATAAATATTATTAATGGCCAGCAAATAAATTAGTTTGTCTGTGGATTTATTTTATTGTATTTAATCTAATTCAAAATTTAACATTCTATTTGAAGAAGTATTCTGAATTCAATTATTCACTTCTGAAACATATGAACTTGTTTAGTAAGATTTCACTCTTAAGTGGAAGAATACTACAGGGAAAACAATGCATATAATCTATCTGGTGAAGTATTAATGTAAGTACACGGTCACCGGAGAAAAAACTCCAACTGATTTTTCCTGCCTTGCAAAATAACACTTTCATTATAATGTAGCATAAGCTGGGCTACAGCTAATTATATAAAAACTTCCAGCTATAGAAAACCTTTATTTAACATTGAACCTGAAATAGTATCTGAATCCTGCCTGCCAAGACAGGATTTTACCCATATTTTAACTGTTATAGCTTTTTCAGCTTCAAAGAAAACACATCCTCTGCAGCCCCCATAATGGTCTCCTCCTTGGGATAGAGAGAAACCGACACACTAATGGAAGGAATAGTTATAAGTCGTTACCGAGTAGCCTGAGGCTAAAAAAGCCAGTGCTAGACAAATTCCTATTATCTGCACTCTCCAAAAATAAGTATGAAGGCAAAAGACTATTCATGCTCTTCATTTCAAGGAGATTAAGGAGGCAAAGCTGAGGAAGTAGAGGTCCTTGATGCAGTTTCAAAAAGTCTTTGAATCATGTCGATAAGCTTGAAATACCAAGAAAAATGGAATGTAAGTAAAGTATTAACACAACCAGAAACCAAAAATGTATGCAGTACCATAATATGCTTTCTTCACATATTATGTGTTTCTTAGTCTCAGGTACCTTATACCAGAAACATCCCAGTCCCTTGTTAAAAACCTGGATTTGTGGTGTACTATGGATCAAGGAACTCAGTATATCTGGGGGTGGAGGAATGTGAATTTTTGTTACACACCCCAAGGAGATTGTTAGTCCGTTGATTCAGAGTTTAGAGGTGACTGAGTCAGCTGTATTTCCGCAATTTTGTACCAACTTCACATTTAACTTCTAGGCAGCCCATACTTTCAAACCTGATCCTCATGATCTGCCTTTTAGAAACCATATTTGGTTTGTACATCAGTTGATGCAAGTTAAAAGTTATTATATCATGAAGGGTGCCTGGGTATTTCAGGGGGTTAAGCATCCGACTCTTGAATTTGGCTCACGGTTCATGGGAACGAGCTCCATGTGGAGCTCTGTGCTGAAACATGTGCTCCTTCTCTCTATATACCTCCCCTGCTCATGCTAGCTCGATCTCTCTCTCTCTCTCTCAAAATAAATAAACTTTATAAAAAGATATTACATCATGATGCTGCCTATTAGCCAAGAAAGAATTCTGCTCCAGCGCTATCAACATCTTTGTCTTTTACTGTATTAAGATATATTCAATATGTATTTGAATTTTTTTTTGTATTTCTCCCTTATTTACTAAGACAGAATACAGAAACAAAAATTACTTGAGTGAAAATACTGTATTTGAAAAAAGATAAAGAACACTATGCATTCAAGAAAGTAACACTTTAACATCATTTTTTTTTTAATTTTTTTTTCAACGTTTATTTATTTTTGGGACAGAGAGAGACAGAGCATGAACGGGGGAGGGGCAGAGAGAGAGGGAGACACAGAATCGGAAACAGGCTCCAGGCTCTGAGCCATCAGCCCAGAGCCTGACACGGGGCTCGAACTCACGGACCGTGAGATCGTGACCTAGCTGAAGTCGGACGCTTAACCGACTGCGCCACCCAGGCACCCCTTTAACATCATTTTTAAGGTTACATTATGTTGAAAAATAAAATCAGTGATGAAATGCATGCTAGAAATGTATCTTTCATGTCTATGTCTAACAGGCAGATACATTTGGTGATTTCCTAAAGCATTGGTTCTTGGTATTGAAAACTGTTCATTTTTTTTTGACTTTTGGCTATTTTACATTTTATTCCATATGCCTTTTTCTTCACAAATATATTATGTAAGAAAGTGGGGATGTCACGTGTATATTTAATACTGAGAATATTCAGTTATTTGTCCACTGAATGAACATTTATTAAACAGGTGTCTTAGTTTTAGAAGTTGTATATACTGTAGTAACAAACCAGAAAAAAGACTCTATACACATAGAGCTTAAATTCTGATTAGGACAATACAGGCCCTAAACAAACAATTGAATATCTATCAGGGCATGATACGTGTTAGGAAGAGGAAAACAGCACAAGCCTGCTCTATAGCGGGTAGGCTACTTCATACTGAGTATACTTTGACTAGAGACCAGAAAGAAGTGAGGGAAGGAATCATGTGGCTACCGGAGAAAGCACAATTCTGGGCACAGCAAGGGCAAAGCCTGTGAGATGAGGCTTTTGTGGCACAACTGAGGAACAGCAGGAAGGCCAGTGTGGTTAGAGCAGGAGGAGTAAGAAGGTGGAGAAGATGAACGAAGTTAGGGAAGTGTAGGAAACCAGGTCATGTAGCAGCTGACAGTCCAACATACGAACACTGATTTTTATGGAAAAAATAAGAAGCCATTAGAAAATTTAGAGCAAAGTGTTAATATTTTAAACTGGGTATATTCTTTTATTAAAGATTTCTGTGGTAACTGAGGGAATAGCCTGGAGAATTGCAATGATGGAAGCAGACAGGCCAGTTATCAGAGTACTGAAAGAATCCAAACTAGAGATAATGATGGCTTAGATGAGAGTAGTTACAGTGGAGATGGTGAGAAATGGTTGGATTTTAGATAATTTCTACAATACTATTTTGAAAAATTGCTGTTGAATTAGATGTGCAATTGGAGAGAGGAAAAATATGTCTTTCACAATTTTTTTCTGTGCATTTCAAGGAAAGGAGTTGACAATTATTGAGATGAGAAATGCAGCACAATAGAATTTTGGGGGATGGGTGACCATGGTACAAAACACAGACATGTTACCTATGAGGTCTATTCAACACATAAGTGGTTACATGAATAATTTTTCAGAAGAAAGACTGAGATGGAACTATAACTTTATGATCACCATCAAACAAATTACATTTAAAAACAAAAGACTAGGGGTGAGATTGGATGGGTGACCATCCAACAAGTTAATGAAGATAAGATATTCAAGAATTGATACTGAAACAATTTGTTGTTCTGAAATTTTACAAGATGAGAAAAAACCCCATAGGAAGCAGAGAAGAAATAAATACTAAGTTGAAGAGAAAAAAGAGCGACTTTTCTTAGCAGTCAAAAACAAAGATGATGAAGAAACAGTCCAAAGTGATGTTGAGGATTCTCTAACTAGAATACTGTGGATGACATTAGGACATTGGACAAAGGAGAGGAGGAATATGTAAAATATCCGTGAAGGACAAAACCAAAGACAATATATCTCTTCCTTAAACGCTCATAACCTATTTCGTTTGCTACACCAGTACAACTAGTATAAATAGCAGTTATTAATAAAAACTGTTGGTTAAGAAGTATTAAGAGAATTCTTTTGATAACTTTAAGTCACAATTTATGTAACTAGAAAATGGACAGTAGTGTCTTTGTTCATATGTAAAGTTGCATTTTTGCACACTAGTATCCTTGGTTCTCATTTTATCTTCCCTTTTATTGATCTATTACACAAAGATTGATAGGGTTATTTATGATTATCTGAATTAGAATGCCTTTGATAGTAGCTGAGATATGAAACAGCAGTAAGGAAATACATATTGGTGTTTTAAAATGAAAGCTTTTGAGAATATACAGCAATTAATTTATTTTAAAAGGTAGTTCCTGAAATTTTAATGATATTTGATTCCAAAGTGTTAGTAACACATGTTGTGGGTTTTGATTAATAAATAGCTATAAGCTAACAAAGCCATATTAGATTTTAGTGTTCTATAAGTATAGTGAATTGATTCACTTATGTACTATAGGGGCAGTACATTTGGGTTTTAAAATCACTAAAATTAGAAAGCATCACTCCCATCCCTGAGTTTATTGATTATATTGCTTACAGTGGGAAGGATTTTCAAATATTATTTTGTAAATTTAAATAGTCCTCAGGATTTATCAAGTTTCCAAGAATTTCATTTAGAATGATCAAAGATCAATGTTGTTCACAGAGGAATAAGGATTCTGAATGAGAATAGCAGGTGGGGTTTATTGACTCCAAGCTTGGGCAAACTCTGTGCACTCATTTGTCTGCAAGGTAGTTATACTCAAGCACTTTCCAATAAGTTTTGTCCTGAATTGAGCTCTGAAGAAGTATCTCCAGTTTCTTACTGACATTTCCAAATAAAATTTCCACCTTGAACCCAACACAAAAACCCAAATTAATTATTTTCCTCCTTTCCAAATACTCTCTTTTTTGATCACTGCCTCACATAATAAAATCACTAGCATCTCTGGGTATTAGGCTTAAAATTTCACTATTGTCTTTGATTCTTCCATTTCCTATTGGTACTCTAGATATCTTCCAAAAGAATTTGCATCAGTTATTTTATTCAGTTTATTAGAAACTTTTTTCTAGTAAAAATTAAATAATTTCAATAGCTTTTTATCTTATTATAAAAGTACTATGTTTATTGTAGAGATTTTAGAAAATGCAGCCAAACCAAGAGATTAAATTAATGCTTACTCGTAATCCACAAACCAGAGAGAATTACCCATTATGTTGTTTATCAGTACAATATTTAATATTCATATTAATGTATACAGTCTACAACATCAGAATCATTTTTATATTGTTTTAACCTGGTTTTCAATGTTTGAAAACATTTTCCATTGTATTCTTTACTCTTCCAAGGCAGTCTCCTCTTTTTGTTTAGTTAAGAGGAGCTACAATTTCTTTTTAAAATAGCATTAACTTAAAATTTGTCTTTGTACTAGCAATATAATATTTCCATTATGTAAATGGATTGCAATTTCCTGAATCCATCCCTATTGATAAGCTTGTAAATTATTATGGTTTTTATTAATAGAAACAGTATGTCTAAGATCACCATTTTAGCTAAATCTTTCCACTAGGATTTCCTAAAAAATGGACTTGTTAGGGCTAAACATTTTTGTGGCATTTGAAATGCACTGTGAAGAGACTGCTTTGCTTTCCATCTCCTGCAGAGAGATTATGTTTTTTAGCAGGATATTTGAGGCTTTCAACCACTTGGTTTCAACCAATCTGTGGCCCACTGGAACTGTATTTATTCACACAACTACAATTCAGTTATAATAAACCCATTTGGTTCTTTTGATTCAACTGCATATTTCTGCCTCTTGTTTAAAACATGTCAGGGTTTCTGTTGTTGGTTTTTTTTTTTTTTAGCTCATTTATTTATTTTGAGAGACAGAGGGAGAGAGGGAGAAAGGGGCAAAGAGAGAGGGAGAGAGAGAGAATCCCAAGAAGGTTCTGTGTTGGCAGTGTAGAGCCCGACATGGATTTGAACTCACGAACCATGAGATCATGACCTGAGCCAAAACCAAGAGTTGGTCGCTTAACCAACTGAGACACCCAGGTGCCCCAACATGTCAGTGGTTCTGATGCCATTGAAAGATACTTCTGTGAAACCTACCCAGGTCTCTGTTTTCTTGGATGGCACTTTTTCTCTCCTCTTTGAATTTCTGTGGTATTTCAAGTCTCTAATACACACTTCAGATGAACCTCCATGTAATAAAAGTGTTTGAGACTGCGTCTTCATTCTTGGCATTATGCCTACTAAGTGGCCTACAGCAGAATTTGTTTCAGTCATGTTTGCATGTACCAAATGCCTTGCTCAAAAAAGCAATATTTATCTTATGATTTGTATTATATTTAATATCCCACATGATAAGTATAGCTTCTACCTTATTGAATATGGTTTAGGTGTTTATGATATATGCTAAATATATCACCAAGAGTTTTTACATTTCTAAAGAATAACATGAGTTTCGATAGTGAAGATTAAAGTGGGATTATTAAGTCTTTCTGGCACATTTGAGGGTTCTGTGCAGCTCTATATCAGAGAGCTATCTAATAACATTTCCCAGCAAGCCTGATTCTCTATTGAATTCAAAACATCTTAACTGAGCTTTGGGTCAATACATATGTTAGTAAGATATTTAGGTATCAATCTTTATTTCTTATTCACCCGTATGTCCTTAGGTCTAAAATATTTTTTAAAATATTTGTTTATTTATTTAAGTGAAGCCTTAAGTCAGCTTCATTGTCCAGAGGACAGTTGCCAATGTATGCAAATTATTTGGTTGTCATACGTAGAGGGTGCTACTGGCATCTAGTGGGTAAAGGACCAGGGATGCTGCTAAATATTCTATGATGCTAAGGTAAATATCCTTAATTATGAATTACCTGACCCCTAATGTCAATAGAGCCAAGTTTGAGCTAGTTTTTATCAGCCCAATTCTCTTCCATGGATTTTTTTTTCTACCTTTAACCAGGCTATTAACCTGTCTTCATGGCTAAGAAACACAAAGATGTCTCTTAGATCCTATGGAATCTGTGATATTTCCTTTTTTGGTCAAAAGTTACTCAAATCCCTGATATATATGTAAAAAAAATAAAAGTGATCATAGGCCATTTATCACTTGCTTTCTCATATACTTATACACTTACACTATTTTTTTTTTGTTTTCTCATTTGTCTTCAGTAGTTCATTTTTAAGAGAGAATAAATTGATCACATACTAAGGAATATTAAAAGGTCTTAATTTCAAAGAATATTCATTCTTTTTCTGAGTGTTCTTTATAGCTCTTGCTATAATAAATGAGAGTGTGAATCTGTAAGATTAATAAGAGTTACAAAAAACTCATATTTTCATGCAAATTTCCTAGACACCCTAAATTACATCAACTTTAAGATTTAGGCAGTCAACTTAGAGAAGCATAAATTTAAAGAAACATTAAATCATTTCCTTAGATGTAGGGTTGGCAAAGCATAACCCACAGGCCACGTTCAGCTATGTATGTGATTTTGTAAATAGTATGAAGAACAGTCACTTTCATTCATTAATGTATTACCCATGACTATTTCAATGCTACCATGTATATTTGAACTACATAGCCTAAAATGTTTAAAATACTTACTCTCTGATCCTTTACAAAAAAATAAATAAATAAAAGCAGTAGCTTGGAAAGAGAGCAAGTAGGAAGACCATGAGCTCTCACTGACCCATGTTTGCAACTAGATATCATCTACATTTAAGTAAATAAACTGAAGAGTAAATCTACAATATGAAGATTTGTAGAACAAACTCCACATATATAGAGAAGGATCTGCATCTGAAAGTTTAGGAAGGCCAGAAGGGCAGAGGGAGCTGCCATCAGGAAGGAGGGCACTGTACATGCAGAGAGGGCAGAAAAACACTGTCTCACACCAAGGCATTCACACATGTCCATAAGTCCAGACTTAGAGACTAAAGCTTTAAAAGTCAGCTGACTCAGGACTGGGTGAGCCAGGTAGGTGAGTGATAGCTGGGTCACTGCCCTTAAAGAGACAGCAGTCGGTGCAGAGACAACATAAAAATGGCAGTTTATACAACAACAGAGGAGACAAATGGGAGACAAATCTATTCATACTGATTTGAGAGAATGATAGGGGACCTCTCCAAATATGAGGGATCTAGCAGGCACCTGCCCCCCAGCATAAACACAGAGCCACCTGAAGGAGGTAGCACTGCACAGACACTTGCTACCTAACCAGCAGCAGTTTGCCATGCCCACAAGTTCTCCTGAGGACTTGCCCACAAGTATGATAGCTTGAGCCCCGGGCTCAAAGCCAATTTTGTTAAAGGTGTACATGTTCCCTGCCCAGTAGCTGGGTGTAGAGTTGCAGCCACCATGCCCATCTGTCATGCCACACCCAGCTTCATGCTCCAAGCTGCCAAGGACTTCAGGGAATCTGGCATAGGACTAGTGGCCCAATGCAAATTTTACTCACATTGCTGCCCTGCTCCCAAGTACCCCGACAGTCACACTACCTCAGAGGTGGCATGTCTGGGTCTCACTAACACCACAGAAAGCAAGCACAGCCCACAATAAGCAGCGAGTCAGTTCAGGAAAAATGAATCAGACACAACAGCAGAGCATAAGCAACAAACATATGAAATTCTTCTGAAATGCCAGGTTCTGGTGAACAGGAGACACTGCACTGCAGTTTGGGGCCTCTTATTCATATAGTCATGACTTTAAAGAGAAGACATAGATGACTTTCTTAACCCACAAAAACACATGGATAGGCAGACGATGTGTAGACTAAATTAGACAGAAATTTATCCCAAATGAAAGAATAGGATAAGGTCATGGCCAGGGATATAAACAGATAGAAGTTAAATGCCTGATAAAATATTTAAAGCAATGATCATAATGATATTGGGTGGACTTAAGAGTAGAAGATACAAGTGAGATCCTTAACAGAGAGATAAAGAGATAAAGGACTCAGTAAACAAAATGAGAAATACAGCAGGATAGAAGCAGCAGAGGAATGAATTAGTGACCCAGAAGACAGAGTCATGGAAAGAACAGACCTAGGGAGATCAATGACTCTATCAAGCATAATAAGAGGTGTATTATAGGACTTCCAGAAGGAGAAAATAGAGAAGGGGGGCAGAAAATTTATTTGAGGAAATAATAGCTGAAAATTTTCCCAATCTGGGGAAGGAAAGAGATATCCAGATTTACGAGGTACAGAGAACTGCCATCAAAATCAACAAAAGCAAAGCAAAAAAAAAAAAATCAACAAAAGTAGATTCACACCAAAATGTACTGTAATTACATTGACAAAATATAGTTATAAAGAAAGAAAATTTTAAAGCAGCAAGACAAAAGAAGACAGCAGAAACTCTGTAAGCAAAAAGGGAGTGACATGATATATTCAAAGTACTGAATGGGAAAAGTCTGCAGCCAAGAATATTTTATCCAGTAAGTCTATCATTTATAATAGAAGGAGAGGTAAGGAGTACCCCAGACAAACAAAAACTAAAGGAACTCATGACATTAAACCAGCCCTGCAAGAAATATTAAAGAAAACACTTTTGAGTAGAAAGGAAAAACCAAAAGTGATAGTATAAAGAAAGGAAACACAAAGGCAGTAAAAATGAATATTTGTGTAAAAAATCAGTCAAGGGATTCACAAAATAAGAGGATATAAAAAATAACAACATAGACCTAAAACATGGGAAGGAGAGGAGTAAAGAATGGGTTCAAACCTAAATGTCCATCAAATTAATACATATTGCTAGATGCAGAAGATGTTATATAGAAACTAATGGTATTATCTATCAAAAACCACTAATACATATGCAAAAAATAAAGACAAAGAAATCCAAATATATTACTAAATAAAATCAGCACAACATGAAAGCAAGACAAGAAACGATCAGACAAAAAATTCAGAAAAAAACAAAACAATAAAATGACAATAAATTATACATCTATCAATAATTACTCTGAATGTAAATGTATTGGACTCAACACTTTAATCAAAAGAAATACGGGGTCAGAATGGATTTTTTAAAAAGCCATCTATATGCTGCCTACAAGAGACTCATTTTAGACCTAAAGACACCTACAGATTGAAAGTGTGGGGATAGAGAAATATCTATCATGCAAATGGATGTCAAAAGAAAGCTGGAGTAGCAATACTTATACTGAACAAAATATACTTTATAAAAATTTTTTTCAACGTTTATTTATTTTTGGGACAGAGAGAGACAGAGTATGAACGGGGGAGGGGCAGAGAGAGAGGGAGACACAGAATCGGAAACAGGCTCCAGGCTCTGAGCCATCAGCCCAGAGCCTGACGCGGGGCTCGAACTCACGGACCGCGAGATCGTGACCTGGCTGAAGCTGGACGCTTAACCGACTGCGCCACCCAGGCGCCCCTGAACAAAATATACTTTAAAACAAAGCCTACAGGGATGCCTGGGTGGCTCAAAGTACCCAACTTTGGTTCAGGTCATGATTTCATGGTCCGTGGGTTTAAGCCCCACTTTGAGCTCTATGCTGACAGCTCATAACATGGAGCCTGGTTCAAATTCTGTGTCTCCCTCTCTCTTTGCCTCTTCCCTGCTCACTCTCTGTCTCCTGTCCCTCCCTCCCTCCCTCCCTCTCTCTCTCTCTCAAAAATAAATAAACATTAAAAAAATTAAATTAAAAAATAAACATAAAAAAATTAAAACAAAGGCTGTAACAGGGGACAAAGGAGGACATGATATTTTAATAAAGAGGACAATCCAACAAGAAGATAACATTGTAAATATTTATGTCCCCAACATGGTAGACTGAAATACATAAAACAGTTAATAACATGAGTGAGGGCAACATGGCAGAGAAGTAGGGTTATCCGTACATCCCACCTCTCTCAAAAAAAAGAAGAGCTGAAGCAAAAGGACTTTGAACCCCAAGAGTCTGGGAGGAAATGAGACTGAGTCTAACAAGGAGGAACCGGGACAACCTGATGGGCCATAGGTAGGTGATTGCAAACTGGGGGAGGTAAAATGGGCCACATAGGCACAGAGGGGAGGGATCCCCTTCTGCGAAGAGCAAAGGGAAGAGAAAGAGCATCTGTGGAAGCATAGGACTGTATCTGAACAAGAGAAAAACCTGGGACCAGGACAGGGAGGGATCCCATTTCTGACTACAAAGTCTTCATACTGGGGCCAACTGCCCTGTTCATGCACCTGGGGGGAAGAGGAGCCAGCTCCGGGTTCAGTGGTAGGTCAGGGGCACAGTCCACAGCAGAAGAAACCAGTCCCCTTTCCTCAAATGCTGTAGCACAGGACAAAACCAGCCAGGACCACATATTGGCAGGCATTGAGAAGCACTTCCCCAGTACCAGGGTGTACAGATTGGGAGTTTAAATCCCAGCCAAGTGTCTGGCTTGGGAGTTGGTGGAGCCAGACTGTCTTGTCTGCACCTGAGGCACAGTGAGGATGGTGCCAAAGGAGTGATTTGGGACACCAGGCTGTGAGAAGAGACTGAGGGGCAGCAATTTTTCTCCCCACCACCACCAAGGTGGGGCCACAGGGATGGGTCAGTGGGGCCCACAGTGGAGGCAGGACCGCCTACACCAAACCATGCCACTCTGCTCCAGGTAACTGTGTATCTACTGGAGAGGGATAGACACTGTGAAACCGGACAGCCCCCTCCTCCAGACCAGTGCTGCTGCATTGCCTGGATTAATTATAGGACAATTCTTGTTTAGATATATTCTCCCTTCCATTTCTCCTTCTTATCTCTTCCCTCCTCTAGGCTGGTTACTTTGGTTATTGGTTTGGTTAAACAGACATATTTAATCCATTCTCTTGATACATGTTCTACACCTCCTTCTTTACTTTCCTTTCTCTCTCTCTGGAATAATCAAGCCATATAGTTTCTCTAGCTGGGTAACTTTATCTTCCTTTCTCTTTCCCAGCCTCCCTTCCTTAATTTTCTTTCTCTCCCTCTACATTTGGTCTTTTACTCTCTCTGCCTGGTCAATGTTTATTTTTTATTTTTCCCTGCTCCTGTCATTTCTCTCTTTATATGTGCTCTTCCATCAGCACCGCCTCTAACCTGTTCTTTACTTGTACCTGGTGTTTCTGGTTTTTTCCTTTTGGATTGTTTTCAGTTTTTAGTTTTTGTTTTTGTTTTTCTTTGTTTTATTTGTTTGTGTGTTTGTGGGTTTTTGTTTCCCGTTTGTTTGTCTGTTTGTTTTCCTTTCCATAATTCAAGGACAAATCAAAGCACATCCGGTGGAGGGTCAAAAACATCACTACGAGTAGAGAAATAAAATAACCAAAGTCACAACAACAGAGAGCAAGTAACACTCTCCAAAAAATACCTCCTGAAAGGCCAGGTCCTGGACAGTGTATGACCCCCCTTTAATAAAGCAGTGCTCACAGGTGCAGAGCACATAACAAGCTTTTAAAACTCATAAGGGACATAAAACTAACCAAAATGATGAAACAAAAGAATCCTCCTCAAAAGAAATTCCAGGAAGAAGTGACAGCTAAAGAATTGGTCAAGAGAGATATAAGCAACATAACTAAACAAGAATTGAATATAATAGTCATAAAATTAATTGCTGTCCTTGAAAAAAGCATAGAAGACAGCACAGAATCTATTGCTGCAGAGATCAAGGAACTAAAAAATAGTTATGATGAATTAAAAATACTATAAATGAGCTGAAAAATAAAGTGGAGGTGGCCACAGCACCAGATGAGAGAAGAGGTAGATGGGAGATTAGGTTAATTAGAAGATAAAATTATGGAAAAAGAGGAAGCTGAGTAAAAGAGAGAGCAAACAAAATCCAGGATCATGAGAGGAGAATTAGAGAACTAAGTGATACAATCAAACAGAACAATATCCATATCATAGGAATTCCAGAAGAAGAAGAGAGAGAGAAAGGGGCTGAAGGTATACTTGAACAAATCATAGCTGAGAACTTCCTCAATCTGGGGAAAGAAACAGACATTGAAATCCAAATTGTACAGAGAACTCCCTTCAGACATAATTTGAATCAATCTTCTGCAGGACATATTATAGTGAAACTGACAAAATACAAGGATAAAGAGAAAATTCTGAAAACAGCTAGGGATAAAAAGGTTCTAACTTACAAACATAGACACATAAGGGTAGTAGCAGACCTCGCCACTGAAACTTGGCAGGCCAGGAAGGAATGGCAGGAAATCTTTAATGTGATGAAAAGTATAAATACGCACCCAAGAATCCTTTATTCAGCAAGGTTGTCATTCAGTATAGAAGGAGAGATAAAAGTTTTCCCAAACAAACAAAAACTAAAGGGATTCATCACCACTAATCCAGCCCTACAAGAGATGGGGGACTCTGAGTGAAATGTTGCAAAGGACCACAAATTTTAATTTGTGGTTATCTGTGTGTTAACCTACAGATAACACAATGACTCTAAACCCATATCTTTCAATAATAACACTAAATGTAAATGGACTAAATGCTCCAATCAAAAGACATAGGGTATCAGAATGCATAAAAAAAAAAAACAAGACCCGTCTATTTGGTGTCTACAAGAGACTCATTTTAGACCTGAGTACAGCATCAGATTGAAAGTGAGAGGATGGAGAACTATCTATCATGCTACAGGAAGTCAAAAGAAAGCTGGAGTAGCCATACTTATATCAGACAAACTAGAGATTGTTTGTTCATTCGTTCGTTTATTTATTTATTTATTTATTTATTTATTTATTTATTTATTTAATGTTTATTTACTTTTGAGAGAGACAGAGACAGAATGTATGTGGGTTAGGGGCAGAGAGAGAGGGAGACACAGATCTGAAGCAGGATCCAGGCTCCAAGCTGTCATCACAGAGACTGATGTGGGGCTTGAACTCACGAGCTGAGATCATGACCCAAGCTGAGGTGGGCCGCTCAAACAACTGAACCACCCACACACCCTAAGACAAAAGAGACTTTAAAGGCTATAACAAGAGATGAAGTAGGGCATTATATAATAATTATAGGGTCTATCCATCAGGAAGAACCTACAAATATAAATGTCTATGTGCCAAATACAGGAGCCCCCAAATATGTAAAACAATCACAAACATAAGCAACCTTATTGATAAGAATGTGGTAATTGCAGGGGACTTTAATACCCCACTTATAACAATGGATAGATCATCTAGACACAGGATTAATAAATAATCAAGGTCCATGAATGATACATTGGATCAGATGGGCTTGACAGATATATTTAGAACTCTGCATCCCAAAGCAACAGAATATACTTTCTTCTCGAGTGCTCATGCAACATTCTTCAAGATAGATCATATATTGTGTCACAAAACAGCCCTTAATAAGTATAAAATAATTGAGATCATACCATGCACACTTTCAGATCACAATGCTATTAACTTGAAATCAACCACAGGAAGAAGTCTGGCAAACCTCCAAAAGCATGGAGGTTAAAGAACATCCTACTAAAGAATGAATGGGTCAACCAGGCAATTACAGAAGAAATGTAAAAAATATATGGAAACAAATGTAAATGAAAATACAAGAAGTCAAACCCTTTGGGATATAGCAAAGGCAGTCCTAAGAGGAAAATACATTGCAATCTAGGCCTATCTCAAGAAACAAGAAAAATACAAAATACAAAATCTAATATCACACCTAAAGGAATAGAAGAACAGAAAAGACACCCCAAACCCTGCAGAAGAAGAAAAATAACAAAGATCAGAGCAGAAATAAACAATATAGAATCCAAAAAAACCCAGTAGAACAGATCAATGAAACCAAGAGTTGTTTTTTTTTTTTTGTTTTGAAAAAATAAACAAAATTGATAAACCTCTAGCCAGGCCTCTCAAAAAGAAGAGAGAGGACCAAATGGATAAAATCATGAATGCAAATGGATTTATTACAACCTATGCCAACAAACTGAACAACTTGGAAGAAATGAACAAATTCCTAAACACCCACACACTACCAAAACTCAAACGGGAAGATTTAGAACATTGGAACAGACCAATAACTAGTGAAGAAATTGAATCAGCTATCAAAAGTCTCCCAAGAAATGAGTCCTGGACTGGATGGGTTCCCTGGGGAATTCTACCACACATTTAAAGCAGTGTTAATACCTATCCTTCTCAAGCTGTTACAAAAAATAGAAAGGGAAGGAAAACTTCCAAACTCATTCTATGAAGCCAGCATTACTTTGATTCCTAAACCAGACAGAGACCCAGCAAAAAAAAAAAAAAAAAAGGGGAATTACAGGAGAATATCCCTGATGAATATGGATGCAAAAATTCTCAACAAGATACTAGCAAATCGAATTCAACAGCATATGAAAAGAATTATTCACCATGATCAAGCGAAATTCATTCCGGGGATGCAGGGCTGGTTCAATATTCACAAGTCAATCAATGTGATACATCACATTAATAAAAGAAAAGATAAGAACTATATGATCCTGTCAATAGATGTAGAAAAAGCATTTGACAAAATACAGCATCCTTTCTTAATAAAAACCCTCAAGAAAGTCAGGATAGAAGGAACATACTTAAACATCATAAAAGCCATTTATAAAAAGCCCACAGCTAATAGCATTCTCAATAGGAAAAAACTGAGAGCTTTCCCCTGAGATCAGGAACATGACAGTGATGTCCACTCTTACCACTGTTGTTTATCATAGTGTTGGAAGTCCTAGCATCAGCAATCAGACAACAAAATGAAATAAAAGGCATCAAAATTGACAAGGATGAAGTCAAACTTTCAATTTTCCCAGACCACATGATACTCTACCTGGAAGACCCAAAAGACTCCACCAAAAGGCTGCTAGAACTGATACATGAATTCAGCAAAGTCACAGGGTAAAAAATTAATGTACAGAAATTGGTTGCACTTTTATACACCAATAATGAAGCAACAGAAAGAGAAATAAATAAACTGATCCCATTCACAATTGCAGCAGGAAACATAAAATACCTAGGAATAAACCTAACCAAAGATGTAAAAGATCTGTATGCTGAAAACTATAGAAAGCTTTTGAAGGAAATTGAAGAAGACACAAAGAAGTGGAAAAACATTCCATTCTCATGGATTGGAAGAATAAATATTGTTAAAATGTCAATACTACACAAAGCTATCTACACATTCAATGCAATCCCAATCAAAATTGCACCAGCATTCTTTTCGAAGCTAGAACAAGCAATCATAAAATTTGTATGGAACCACAAAAGACCCCAAATAGCCAAAGTAATATTGAAGAAGAAAATGAAAGTGGGAGGCATCACAATCCCAGACTCTAACGTCTACTACAAATCTGTAGTCATCAAGAAAGTATGGTATTGGCACAAAAACAGACACATGACCAATGGAATAGAATAAAGACTTCAGAATTGGACCCACAAATGTATGGCCAACTAACCTTTGACAAAGCAGGAAAGAGTATCCAATGGAAAATACAGTCTCTTTAGCAAATGGTTCTGGGAGAACTGGACAGCAACATGCAGAAGAATGAAACTAGACACTCTTTTACACCATACACAAAAATAAACTCAAAATGGATGAGGGACCTGAATGTGAGGCAGGAAATCATCACAACCCTAGAGGAGAAAGCAGGAAAAAACCTTTCTGACCTCAGCTACAAGAATGTCCTACTTGACACATCTCCAAAGGCAAGGGAATTCAAAGAAAAAATGAACTTTTGGGACCTCATCAAGATAAAAAGCTGCTGCACTGCAAAGGAAACAATCAACAAAACTAAAAGGCAACCTACGGAATAGGAAAACATATTTGCAAATTACATATTGGATAAAGGGCTACTATCCAAAATCTATAAAGAACTCACCAAACTCCACACCTGAAAAACAAATAACCCAGTGAAGAAATGGGCAGAAGACATGAATAGATATTTTTCCAAAGAAGACATCCAGATGGTCAATAGGCACATGAAAAAATGCTCAATGTCACTCATCATCAGGGAAATACAAAACAAAACCACACTGAGACATCACCTTATCCATGTCAAAGTGGCTAAAATGAACAAATCAGGAGACTATCGATGCTGGCAAGGATGTGGAGAAACGGGAACCATCTTGCATTGTTGGTGGGAATGCAAACTGGTGTAGCTGCTCTGGAAAACAGTGTAGAGATTCCTTAAAAAATTAAAAATAGAACTACCCTCTGACCCAGGAATAGCACTGCTAGGAATTTACCCAAAGGATACAGGAGTGCTGATACATAGGGACACATATACCCCAATGTTTATAGCAGCACTTTCAACAAAAGCCACATTATGGAAAGAGCCTAAATGTCCATCAACTGACCAATGGATAAAGAAGATTGGTTTATATATACAATGGAATACTACCTGGCAATGAGAAAAAATGAAATCTGGCCACTTGGAGCAACTTGGATGGAACTGGAGGGTTTTATGCTAAGTGAAATAAGTCAGTTAGAGAAAGACGGATACCATGTGTTTTCACCCATATGTGTATCTTGAAAAATTTAACAGAAGATCATGAGGCAGGGGAAGAGGAAAAAAAGTTACAGAGAGGGAGGGAGGCAAATCATAAGAGACTCTTAAATACTGAGAACAAACTGAAGGTTGATGGGGGCGGGGGAGAGCAGAAAGTGAGTGATGGGCATTGAGGAGGGCACTTGTTGGGATGAGCACTGGATGTTGTATGGAAATGAAATTGACAATAAATTATATTAAAAAACAGTTAATAACAAACATAAAGGAACACATTGATAATAATACAATAATAGTAGGGGACTTTAATGTCCCACTTAGATCAAAGGGAAGATCAACTAAACAGAAAATCAACAAGGAAATAATGGCTTTGAGTGAATACTGGGCCAAATGGACTTAACAGATATACTCAGAAAATTCCATCCTACAAATAAAAATACACATTCACATTCTTTTCTGGTGTTCCCAGAACATTCTCCAGATTAGACTACATATTAGCCCACAAAACAAGCCTCAACAAATTTAATAAGATTGAAGCCATACCATGCATCTTTTCTGACCACAATGAAACTAGAAGTCAACCATAAAGAAAAAAACCTAGAAAGACCACAAATACAGAGATGTTAAGTAACATGCTACTGAACAATGAATGGATTAAGCATAAAATAAAAAAAAATAAATAAAATTAAATAGAAACAAATGAAAATGAAAATACAACAGTTGAAAACCTTTGGGATGCAGCAAAAGTGGTTCTAAGAGGGAAGTTCATAGCGATATAGACCTAAATTAAGAAGCAATAAAATTCTCAAATACACAACCTAAACTTACACCTATAGAAGCTAGAAAAAGAACAATAAAGTTTTCAACCAGCAGAAGGAAGAAATTAATAAAGACTAGAGTAGAAATAAATGATATAGAAACTAACAACAACAACAACAACAACAATGATGACAACCACTACCATAGAACAGATCAATGAAACCAGGAACTGGTTCTTTGAAAAAAATGAATAAAATTTATAAACCTCTTGCCACACTTATCAAGAAAAAAAATAGAAAGAATTCAAATGAATAAAATCACAAATGAGAGAGGAGAAATAATAAGCAACACCGTAGACATACAAACAATTATAAGAAAATATTATGAAAAATTATGCCAACAAGTTGGATAACCTAGAGTAAATGGATAAATTCCTAGACACATAGCAACTATCAAAACATGTAGAAATATGAAGAAATGAAACAGGAAGAAATATGGGGCACCTTAGTGGCTCAGTCGATTAAGCATCCAACTGTTGATCTCAGCTCAGGTCATTGTCTCACAATTTGTGATATTGAGCCAAGCGTTAACACTCTGCGCTGACAGTGCACAGATTCTCTCTCCCCCTTTCTCTGCCCTTCCCCTGCTCTCTCTCTCAAAATAAATAAACAACCTTTAAGAAACTGAAACAGGGGGGCATCTGGGAGGCTCAGTCAGTTTAGCATCTGACTTTGGCTCAGGTCATGATATCACCGCTGGTGGTTTTGAGCCCAACATCGGGCTCTGTGCTAACAGCTCAGAACCTGGATCTTGCTTCTGATTCTGTCTCCATCTCTCTCTGTTCCTACCCCACTTGCACACTGTCTCTTTCTGTCTCTCTCTCTCAGATATAAATAAACATGAAAAAAATTAAAAATATAAACTGAAACAGGAAGATATAAAAAAACTGCACAGACTGATAACCAGCAAATAAATTTAATCAAAAACAAAACAAAACAAAACAAAACTCCAATAAACAATAGGCCAGGACCAGATGGCTTCACAGGTGAATTCTACCAAACATTTAAATAAGAGTTCTCATTCTTCTTAAACTTTTCCAAAAAAAATAGAAAAGGAAGAAAAATATCCAAATTTATTAAATGAGGCCAGCATTAATTACCCTGATATCATAGCCAGATAAAAACAGAACTAAAAAAGAGAACTACAGGCCAAAATCTCTGATGAACATGGATGTAAAAATCCTCAAAAAATAATAGCAAACTGAATTCAATAATACATTTAAAAAAATCATCCACCACAATCAAATGGGATTTATTCCTGGGTTGCAAGTTAGTTCAATATTCGCAGATCAATCAACATGATACATTACATCAATAAGAGACGGGATAAGAACCATGTGATCATTTCAATAGATGCAGAAAAAGCATTTCACAAACTACAGCCTGCACTCATGATAAAAACCCTCAACTGAATAGGCTTAGAGGGAACTTACCTCATCATAGTAAAGGCCATATATGAAAAACTCACAGCTGACATCATACTCAGTGGGGAAAAACAGAAATTTATCCCTACAGTCAGGAATAAGACAGAGATGTCCACTCCCACCAATTCTATTTAACATAGTACTGGAAGCCTGAGCTACAGCAATCATAAAGCAAAGAGAAGTAAGAGACAACCAAATAAGTAAGGAACAAGTAAAACTTTCTTATTTGCAGATGACATAATATTAGTTATAAAAAACCAAACGGCTCCACCAAAAAAATGCTAGAACTAATAAATTCAGTAAAGTCGGAGGATACTAAATCAATGTACAGAAATCTGTTGCACTTCTATACATCACTAATGAAGCAGCAGAAAGAGAAATAGGAAAATAATCCCATTTACAATTACAACAAAAATGGTAAGATACCTAAGAATAAACCTTACCAAAGAGGTGAAAGATCGGTACTCTGAAAACTATAAAACACTGATGAAAGAAATAGAAGACAACACAAAGAAATGGAAAGACATTCCATGCTCATGGACTGGAAGAACAAATATTGTTAAAATGTCTATATTACCATAAGCAATCTACATATTTAATGCAACCCTTATCAAAATACCATCAGCATTTTTCAGAGCTAGAATAAACAATCCTAAAATTTGTATGGAATCACAAAAGACACTGAATAGCTAAAGTAACCTTGAAAGAGAAAAGCAAAACTGAAGGCATCACAATTCCAGACTTCAAGTTATATTATAAAGCTGTAGCAATCAAAACAGTAAGATCCTGCCACAAAAATAGACACATAGATCAGAGGAACACAACAGAAAACCTAGAAATAAACCTAGAACTATATAGTCAATTAATATTCCAAAAAGCAGTAAAGAACATCTAATGGGAAAATTTGAGTCTGTTCAACAAATGGTGCTGGGAAAATTGGACAGCAACATGCAAAATAATGAAACTGCACACTTCCTTACAGCATACACAAAAAAAAATTCAAAATGAATTAAAGACCTAAATGTGAGACAGGAGGGACGCCTGGGTGGCTCAGTTGGTTAAGCGTCCGACTTTGGCTCAGGTCATGATCTCGTGGTCCGTGAGTTCGAGCCCCGCGTCAGGCTCTGTGCTGACAGCTCAGAGCCTGGAGCCTGTTTCCGATCCTGTGTCTCCCTCTCTCTCTCTCTGACCCTCCCCTGTTCATGATCTGTCTCTCTCTGTCTCAAAAATAAATAAACGTTAAAAAAAATAAATGTGAGACAGGAAACCATCAAAATTCTAGAAAATAACATAGGTAGTAGCTTCTTTGACATCAGCTGAAGCATCCTTTTTTCTAGTTAGGTCTCCTGAGGCAAGGAAAATAAAAGCAAAAGTAAACTACTGGGACTAAATCAAAATAAAAATCTTCTGCATAGCAAAGGAAACAGTCAATAAAATTAAAAAGCAACCTACATAATGGGAGAAAATAGTTGCAAATTATAAAACGTTAGTATCCGAAGTCTGTAAAGAACTTATAGAACTCAACATCCAAAAAGCAAATAATCCAATTAAAAATGGGCAGAAGTTATGAATAGACATTTCTCCAAAAAAGACATACTGTTGGACAATAGACACACAGAAAGATGTTCATCATCAATTACCATCAGGAAGATGTAAATCAAAGCTACAATAAACTATCACCTCACGTCTTTCAGAATGACTAAAATTAACAACACAAGAAACAACAGGTGTTGGAGACTATGTGGAGAAAAAGGAAACCTCTTGCACTATTTTTGGGAATGCAAACTGATACAGCTATTGTGGAACAGTATTGTGGTTCCTCACAAACTTAAAAATAGAACTACCCTAGGATCCAGCAATCAGACTAATACCTATTAACCCAAATAATACAAAACTAATGTAAAACAATACATGCACTGCTATGTTTATAGTAGCATTATTTACAATAGCCAAACGATGGAAGTAGGCCAAGTGTCTATCGACTGATGAACGGATGAAGAAGAGGTGGTATATATATACAATGGAATATTATCCAGCCATAAAAAAGAATAAAATCCGGCCACTTGCAACAGCATGGATGGATCTAGATAGTATAATGGTAAGAGAAATAAGTCAAAGAAAGACAAATACCATATGATTTCACTCATATGTGCAATTTAAGAAACAAATGAGTAAAGTGAAAAAAAGAGATAAATCAAGAAACATACTCTTAACTATAGAGAACAAACTGATGGTTACCAGAGCAGAAGTGGGTGGGAGGATGGGGGAAATAGGTGATGGGGATTAAGGACGGCATTTGTAATGAGCATCGGGTGACGTATGGAATTGTCAAATCACTATACTGTATACCTGAAACTAATAAAACACTGTATGTTAACTACCTGGAAATAAAATAAAAACTTTAAAAAAGAAGGCAGTTTATTGATCCCTTTTCTATAGTCATGGTTTACAAACATTCAAAGGCAGCTCTTCCAGCCACACAAAACCTGAAGAAAGAGCTTTGGAGCCGGAGTGGTCTCTTTTTCCATTACAATGTCTCTGAGTCTGTCTGTAGAAACTGAGGATACTTTACACAGTTCGAAAATCAGTATCTTAGATCTTTAAGTGCCCAATAAATAATGGTTTTTATGATGCTATTGATGACAATAACAATGCTGGAGAGACAGTGATTAAACCTCATGGACACAAGCAATAATTGGATATAGTAAAGTTCAACAAACATTGTCAACCACGTGTTACGTATCAGATATGTAATGGAGGAGTGACAATGTGATTCTTTCTCTAGAGGTAGTTATACTATTTATTTTTTCTAGGACTTCTATATTTTGTTGACTTTAGGGGCACACATTTTATTTCTTTCATCTGTAAAATTTGAATTTTAGTTAGTGAACATACAGTGCAGTTTTGTTTTCAGGAGTAGAATTGAGTGATTCATCACTTACGTATGACACCCAGTGTTCATAACAACAAGTGAGCACACGTTTTAAATATACAGTTTTAACAGAGAGTTACCAACGAAGAAATGAATTAATGGTTTTCCACTTCTTACTCCTTTCATTTTTACCATATATTTACCAAACATTCTTTTATTCAGAAATTCCCTTGAAAATCTTTAAAGCTTGATTCTAGACTTAACCCTTGGGAATTTTGTGCTGCTCTTTTTATACTTTCCTTGTGGTTTATTTTGTCTTCTTTATATTTGCTAAAAATGCTACATCAAAAAAATAAGAAAAAAAAGAATGCTACATCATAAAACATATACTTTGATTTCTGTCACTAGAAATTTCTGGGTTTAAGTGGATGCAGAATGGAGAAGAAAAGGAAAGAACAGTATAAATGTATAAATTGGGTGGAAAAATGTATCCAAAGTTAAAGTAGAAAAAAAAGTTACTATATATCAAAATATACAAAAATATACCAAAGATGCAGTCCCTCCTTCACTTGTGGCAAAGTGATTCAGCCATTTCTGCCTCACTATGTTCTCCTGTGGGGAGGTACTTTCTCCCAAATTTTGCTGTATGCATTCCTTTGAGAGAGTTTAAATAGAACTGGAGAAATTTTAGCATGATTCTTGCTATCAGAGCTAGAGAGAGGATCTGCATTTGTATTATTTTTTTAGCTTTAATATTTTAATTTTTAAAAATATATCATTTTCTTGGATAGGTCCTCCTTGTTGGTCAACATATATACTAGCAAATATATACAGGCATATAAACATCACCTTAGTCAAGATAAAGAACATTTCAAAGACCTAAATGTGAGACTAGAAACCATTAAAATCCTAGAGGACAACACCTGCAGCAACATCTTTGACCTTGGCAGCAGCAACTTCTTACTGGACACATCTCCAGAAGCAAAGGAAACAAAACCAAAAATGAACTATTGAGATTTTATCAAGATAAAAAGTTTCTGCACAGCAAAGGAAACAATCAACAAAACTAAAAGGCAACCTATGGAATGGGAGAAGATATTTGCTAATGACATATTTGATAAAGGATGAACATCCAAAATCTATAAATAACCCCAAAACAGCACCCAAAAACAATCTAGTTAAGAAATAGGAAGAATATATGAATAGACACTTTTCCAAAAAAAGTCATGCAGATGGCTAACAGACACATGAAAAGATGTCCAATATCACTCATCATCAGGGGAATACAAATCAAAATCACAACGAGATACTATCTCACACCAGTCAGAATGGCTAAAATTAACATCACAAGAAACATCAGATATGGGCGAGGATATGGAGAAAGAAGAACCTTCTTACACAGTTGGTGGGAATGCAAACTGGTGCAGCCACTCTAGAAAACAGTATGGAGGTTCCTCACAAAGCTAAAAATAGAACTACCCTATGACCCAGCAATTGTACTACTAGGTATTTACCCAAAGGATATACTAATACAGATTCAAAGGGACACATGCACCCCAATGTTTATAGCAGTATTATCAACAATAGCCAAATTATGGAAAGAGCCCTAATGTCCATCATATGCAATGGAATATTACCCAGCTATCAAAAATAATGAAATTTTGCCATTTGCAAATATGTGGATGGAACTAGAGTATATTACACTAAACGAAATAAGTCACTCAGAAACAGACAAATACCACATGATTTCACTCATATATGGAATTTAAGAAACAAAATAGATAAACACATGGGAGGGGAGAAAAAGAAAACAAACCATAAGAGACTCTTAACTGAGGGTTGATGGAGGGAGGTAGATGGGGGATGGGCTAGATGGGTGATGGATATTAAGGAGGATACTTGTAATGATAAGCACTGGGTGTTGTATTTAAGTGCTGAATCACTGAATTCTACTCCTAAAATCAATATTACACATAGTTTAACTAGAACTTAAATAAACATTTGAAAAGAAAAAAAATATAAAGACCATTTCTGTAACCTGCTAATCAATAATCTGCCTTCAAATAAATGAAATAAAACCATATGTAGTGTTTTGTGTCTGGTTTCTTTCATACATGATTATTTGTCATAAATTCATCTGTTTTGTTGAATCAATCTGGTGTTCATTTTTTTTTCATTGCTTTTTATCCACTAGATAGATACACCACAAATCTGTTTATGTATTCACCAGGTAATGAACTTTTAAGGTTTTTTAATTTATTAGCAATTACACTTAAAGTTGTTATAAACATTTGAGTCATTGTCATAGGATGTAATTTTCATTTCAAGAGGCATTACTGAGCTGTATGATGAAGTGTGTGTGTAAATTTGAAAAAAAAAATCTTCCAAAGTGTTACATAATTGATTTTATGTTCATTATTGTACATAGTCTGCATGTGTAGTGTTTATATTATTCCCGTAGGAACATAAGAACATTGTACATTGAAAATATTATCCCTTCCATTGAGTTACCCTGGCACTGTTGCCAAAACACAATCATCCATATATGCAGAGGTCTACATCCGGATTTCTAATCTATCTACTGATCTCTATGTTTATCATCACTTTTTTTTAATGCAGCTTAAGAGTGAGTCTTAAAATTACATAGTGTGAATCATCAATTAGTCCCTTTCTAAAATTGTTTTGGCTATCCTAGACCCTTTACACTGTCATATAAATCTTTGAATATGCTTGTAAATTTCTATGAAATAGTTTAGGGATTTGTGATTGGGATTTTATTAAATCTATAAATCAAGTTGGATGGAACTGATATCTTAGCAACATTGAGTCTTCTGATCCGTGAACATAGTATATATGGTCATTTACTCAGGTCTTATAACTTTGATTAAAAACCAATGCTTTCATAGCTTTAGGTGTACAGATCTTACTCATATTTTATTAAATGCATCTTTAAGAGTTTAATATTTTGACGCTTTTCTACATGGTATTTTAAATTTTAAATTGGCATGTTTTGATTCTTTATATGGATCTTATTGCCATTATTATTGCCATCCATTTATTTCTCTACTGGATTTTTTAAAACTTATTTATATGGCTTGCTTTTCCCATTGGAAAGTAAGCTTTGTCGCAAGTACCTTTGTATCTTGATCACTACTATCTCCTCTGTCCTATAAAAGTACTGGTGGACAGTAACTTCTCAGTAATTATTTTTCTTAAATAGATGAACTATGTAAGTGAGCTTGGATAAATTCTTTAATCTCTCTAGGTCTGTGTTTCCTTATGTGTGTGTGTGTGTGTGTGTGTGTGTGTATAAACATTTATATATGTATGTAAATATAAATATGTATATAAATATAGACATATATATAGAAACAATTAATCAGTAGTAGTTACCTTCCCTGAGATTATAACTTACTAGACTACTCTACAAATAACAGCCTGCGATTCATTTCTTAAATACATGAAAAGAAAAGACTCCTAAATTTAAGTAATTTTTTTCAATTATAAATTTGGGACTGGTTCTCCAGGATTCTTGGTTTTGTTTTGTTTCGTTTTGTTTTTTAGAGAATCCCAAGCAGGCTCCACACTGTCAGTGCAGAGTCCAATGTGGGGCTCAAACTAACGAACTATGAGACGACGATCTGAGCTGAGAGTCGGATACTTAACCAACTAAGATGCTCAGCCACCCCTGGACTCTTGATTCTGAGATCAAGTTCTTGCCAGTTTTTCGTTTTATAAAGATGTTTCATTTTTTTCTTTTAGATATCATGTGAGCGGTGATTTCTGAAAGATAGACAGCTCTGCCAGCTCACCTCAGTGATTAAGATCTTTCTGTTAACAGGGGAGCCTGGGTGGCTCCGTAAGTTAGGTATCCAACTCTTGATCTCAGCTGAGGTCATGATCTCACTGTCTGTGGGTTCGAGCCCTGCATCAGGCTCTGTGCTCTCTCTCGCCCTCTTGCTCCACCCCTCCCCTGCTCACACTTTCTTTCAAAAAATAATAAACATTAAAAAAAGACATATTAATCATACAACTGCAAGTACTCAGCTTTCATACCTCTTCTTTTACGTGTAGGAGATCGGTATGAGAATACACCAAGGTAACACAGATTTAAAAGCAAATCTTTGTATGCTTATTTTTATTTTTTTTATTTTTTTTTTTTCAACGTTTATTTATTTTTGGGACAGAGAGAGACAGAGCATGAACGGGGGAGGGGCAGAGAGAGAGGGAGACACAGAATCGGAAACAGGCTCCAGGCTCTGAGCCATCAGCCCAGAGCCCGACGCGGGGCTCGAACTCACGGACCGCGAGATCGTGACCTGGCTGAAGTCGGACGCTTAACCGACTGCGCCACCCAGGCGCCCCTGTATGCTTATTTTTAAAACCTCATGGAGACTGGGCCTCCATGAGTTATTAAATAAAAGTGGCTTGGGTTTAATTACATTTAGAAAACTCTCAAACAAAAATACACAACCGTTTTTACTCTTTTAGCCATGAGCTTGAATGGTGTCATTTCTCAGCCATGCCCTGAGTAAATGTCAAATGATTGGGCATCTTGAGTACAAGACACAGTGCCGAATTTCATTTCCTTGTTCTTCATAATAAAGTGTTACGAATGTTCTAAATGTTTTGTTCCCTTGGTTTTGTATCCAAAGTGCTGGGGTAAGGGAAGAGATATTAGCTATTGGGACCAATTTCCTGGTCTATTTTTCTTTCTTCACTGTCACTCTGGTGCCCTGTGATAAACGAAACTCAAGTAGCAAGGTGCATGGCCAGGTGCCACACAGTCCTCCACAAACCAGCACTAGGTAGGAAATGTTGCTGACACACCACATGATATCATTTCCTTTTTTTGCTACTTTGTCCTTGATATTTTACCAATACAACAATTATACTAGGAACTCCTGCTTCCTCCTTAGCTCTAAGAAACATTCTTGATTCTTACCTCAACACACCTGTACCTTTCTCAGGATACCAGGCCTTATATGTTTTTATCACATTTCCCTAATAACCTTTTATCCTAGATATCACCCTATCACTATTCACCAGTCCCTGTCCTTATCTTTAGTCAGCATGACCCCATAAATATCTTTTCAGTGCCAAATATTATGCTATCACTCTGATAAACGCCACTGATAAAAAAGGCCAACTAAGATATAACTTTCACATACTGAAATGCAGGACAGATTGTTTCAATATAAAGAGGAGGAGCTAATGTAGAGCTCACATTAGATTCACCTATGAAGTCTTTAAAATTCCCATAACCAAGTCTTCATCTAGGATCAATTAAATGTTAGTCTCTGGGAATAAACAGAAGCATCAAAAGATGATTCCAATTTGCAGCCATTAATTGAGAACCACTGAGGGTCAGGCATATCAAGTTGCTAGTTAGTCTAAGATTTGATAAAGTTTTGTGCAGAAGGGTACTTGAGGTAACACATGAGGAATGAATGAGAATGAAACATCTTGACCATGGAACACAGAATAATTACTCCAGGCATAGAAGATACTATGAGACAGGCATGATCCATAAACCCATTGGCTTCTCTGAAATGTTGACAATTTTTTTAAAATATATGAGCTGTGCAAATAATTCCTGCATTCTTGGCGATTTTACAGTCTGGGTCTCTAGATATTAGTAGATGGAAAGGTAAGAGAGAGTTGTTAGAATGGTATGGTATAGTGTTCAATAGATACTATGAAAATTGACTTATTACAACACAGACTTGAACACACAGAAAACATTTCTTAAAAATAATTTGATCTTTCAGATAGAGGTACAAAACAGTTTTACTCTATTGTACTTTCTGTAACTGTATAAATAAATGTAACTGTTAATTAGATATTATTTTTACAGGACCTAAAGGAAAATAATCTTGACAGTTTCATATATTTACTCCCTGAATGTCTGGGAAACACAAACTTGGGCTTTTAATATAATTTTCTGCTTATAAACATGGTTGTCTGGTTAAAACCCCAATAAGGCTGAGTTTTGTTTTTATTTTTGTTTCTCCTGTGAGGAACAGAGAAAATATTTAAGTCAAAACTTTTGTTCCTTTTGTGAATATACTTAAAGGCACTTACTTTCATGTACCTAGATTTCAACAGGAAAGAAACCAAAAAGGTCTTTTTCTTTTCTTTTCAGAAAGAATAAATCATGATGAGTGATTTAGTAATAAAATTCCTCAGAATAAATGCCTTCATGTGTATAGAACTCTGCATATGTCATAAAGTCAAGATTTTATGTATTGTACAGAGTATTAATAATGATTTAAATTTTTCACATGCCTCTGCTAAATGAGTTTTTAAGCATTGAGAACAAACAGTAATTCAGTAAATGACAAAACTTCTACCTACTCATTTTGCAAACCAAATTCTGACTGTGTTCCACAACTACAAGTGTGTACTATAAGGAGTGTTTTCTTTTGTTTGTTTGTAAGTTGAGCTTGAAAGGCGTGAAATGTCAGGAACATAAATGAAACCACTAGATGGTGTGCTGTATCCTGAACACATGAGAAATGGCAGCAGCTTTAGGAGAATGACAGTTTTGAACCTGGTGTTACCATGGTGACCTGCTTGGCTTGTTCTAGCTTTTCCCTAGGCCACTTTTCCTCTGTTCTTTCTAAATACATGGATTTACTCTTTTATTAACGTGGTAATATACTGTGCCACTGGAAAAAGAAATAAGAAATGTACCGACTACCTTTAGAATCAATGCTATGTGTAATGCCCTATGCTAGTAGCATCTAAAGGGGGATTGAAATGAAGTTTAAGCCATGGTATTTGTCATAACACAATTTACAATCTAAGTTAAACATAATAGGAGAATATTTTTTTTAAAAAAAGCTAAACTAAAAATAGCAGGAAGTATTTGATTGTGTATTAAATAGGGGGCTGTTCTTGATAAGTATGGTTGGATTTACAGGGCTCTCTCTGTGTCATGAATTACAGGATATGGCTCTTTATTCTATTTGTGTCATCGATTTGCTGTGTTTCCTGAGGTTTTTTTTTTTAATCTCCTATTGTCAGTTTCCTCAAATATGTGGATTGGACAAAGAAATCTCTAAAATCCTACTCAATTCTCACCTGATATAATTATTTTGACATGAATGATAGCAAAGCTGTACTATTCAGAAAAAGTATATACATGTGTCTGTCCATGTACTCCACATTTTAAAACATAAAATACTGAAGAATAAACAGGATTCAGGAAGGGGAAAAAAGAAAAAAGGCTATCAAATCTATTAATCTGATATGGACCTGAGCTCATTTGCATTGTTGTATATCTGAAATTCTAAGTGTTTCAATGGTTTGCATGGCAAGTACACTAAGAAACAAGAAGGAATATGATATGTCTCTGACACTGCAAATGAGGTTATAAACCTGAGAGTTATACTCATAAAATAAATTGGTTAAGTTAAAAATGATATTCACAAGCCAAAACAGAAGAGAAAAATCCAGAAATCTAATTATAGCATCTACTGCATTTTTAAAAAATGCATAGCTGTTGGGGCACCTGGGTGGTTCAGTTGGTTAAGTGTTGGACTCTTGATTTTGGTTCAGGTCATGATCTCACGGTTGGTGAGATGGAATCCCATGTAGGGCTCCACGCACTGACAGTGTGGAGACTGATTAGGATTGTCTCTCCCCTCTGTCTCTGCACCCCCACCCACTTGCACCCTCTCTCTCTCTCTCACTCTCTCTCACAATAAATGCACATTTAAAAATTATTTTTAAAATGCATAGCTCTTTTCCTCAATGTACTATATCAGAATAAACTGTATGTGTTAGAACTGGAGATTCCTGGCCTCTACGTGAAACCCTGTGATAATCTGTAATTTTTTTAGTTTGAATTTCTTCACACTCTAATCTTTGAATGAAAGAATGAATGGATTGAGTAAATCAGGGAGCAATGAATGAGGATATAGGAACAATTTATATCTGCTACTAAAAAAAGAAGGTGATTTCATGATGAATCAGCAGAATAACTATTTTAGACAAAGTAGAGGCTACACATTCTTCACAAAGAAATATCTGACTACACATGGCTGGGTTTGTTTGATTCTTTAATCTCAAATCTTAAACCCTCAGAGATCCCTTATTAGCCACCCTATCTTAAGTAATTCACCCTAGTTTCCTGTGTCTCCTATCTCCCTGCTCATTTCTGTCTCATTTATATATGTGTTTCTTTACATATTGCCTTCCTGTCCTCATTACAGGCAGGCTCCTAGAGAACAGCACTCAGTGATTTCCCTTGTGTTTTGCAGTCAGTCACTTGTGAGTCTGAAGCTGGAACATATAGATTCTGTTTCCCAGGTAAAAATTAAGTTCTTCTACAATCTGTCCCTGCAAAATGGCCTTGGACACTGTAATATTATTACTGGGAAACAAATTGCCATTTTGTAACCATAAATATCATAATAAATGTTATTGATTTTAGTTATTTATACATTGAGATTTTTTGGTAATCTGCATTTTAAAAATATAAAGCATAAAAAACTTACAGTAAATAACACACTACAAATCAAACACCTAATATTTTTATCTTCTCAGAAACTTCCCCAGTGACTTTTTCTAGTCAGTACGCACTCAGAGGTAACAATCACTGACTTCTCTAACTATAAATTAATTTGCACCATTTTGAACTTCCTATAAATTAAATCATAAATATGTACTTTTTTGAGTATAGCTTCCTTAGTTGAAGACAATGCTTTTGAGATTCATCAAAATTCCTTTGTGTATTTGTATTCCATTCTTTTTTATGGTTGAGTACTATTTCATCTTATATATATGCCACATCCATGTATATGTTCTAGACTTATAAACTTGTATAGTTTTCAGTTTGAGACTACTGTTAATAAACATGCTATGAAGCCTTCTTGCACACGCTTTTCTTTTATGTGAATGATTTTTATATTTTCTCTACACACTTGCTGCGTAGTCATATATATATTAGACCTTTTGACAATGTCACATATTTCACTTCAACTCCATCCTTTTTCATACTTTGTTTATCTCTTCTTTGTGCCTTAGTTTGGGTCTGCTTACCTGTCTTGGAAATGACTTATCATGCTTTTTTTCAGTGCAGGCCACTACTGCATCTATCCATTGAGTTCTTAATTTCATATATTGCATTTTGCAGTTCTAAAATTTCCATTTGGTTCTTTTTTGTGTGAGAGTTATAGTCTCCTTTGAATTTTTCCATCTTTAAAATATCATTCCTAGTCATTTTGAGGCCCTCATCTATTAACTCCAAATCTGGACCATTTCTGGGTCTGCCTCTCTTGCCCATTTTTTCTCTTATCAGTTGGTTTACTACTTGCTTTCATGTCTAAAACTTTTATACCATATTTTTCCCATTGTAAACAACCAGATACTGGAGTTATAGATTATCATATTATTCCTTAGAAATGTTAAATTTTATTTTAATTTGTCCTAAAATTACCAGTAGTTCATCTTGATTCTGTCATTGGCTTGGTTTCAGATTTTGTTAAAGTGGTTCCATATAACCTTTGTTCTTATTTCTAGTGTGTGGCCCTCATGCTCAGGGTACTAAACTATTCTCAAGCCATGGCCTCTTTGGATTTTCACTTGGAAGTTAATAGTGTCCAAAAAGCTTTCTCTACTTTTGTTGAGTTGGAATTTCAGTAACTCTCAACACTCTGAGATATTTCTTTGTTTTCAGCCACTCAGTACTGGTCTCTGCTAGGCATTCCAGAACATGCTTTCCATATAAGAAGTCTAGAAGTTGGCCCAGACCCAAGGTAAGCTTTTATCTAGATTTTTGGCATTCCTTCTCTGTGTCTTTCTCCTCAGAATTCTGACCCCAAATCCCAATAACTTTGGAAACCCATGCAGAAATCTCTGTGTCCTGACTGGGTTCTATTTTTTCTGAATTATGGTTTGGAAAATCTCCTTAAAGAGACAACAAAAGAAACTGCATGCCTCCCTGCATTGTGTGATGTTCAATGCTTGAAAAGAACTGTTAACTATATTTTGTCCAGATTTTTTAGTTTTTTATAAAAGCAAAAGAGTAAATTTAATATTAACAATCCATCAGGACTAGAACTAGAAGTTCTCTAAGAGATTCCAATTTGTAAGTTTCAAGCCACAGAGAATCTATTATGCCTGTTTGTTCATTATTTCTTCATTAATTTTTGAGCAAATATAAATGTAGCACCTATTATTTGCAAGCACTAAGCACTGAGGATATGGAAATATAAAAACAAATACGGATCATGCCTTCATGGAGCATAGAAAGGAAAATATTCATTAAATAATTAAACATGCAGAAGAATAATTAATCCAAATCTTATAAATGGAACAAAATTAGAAATAGAAGTTGCTAGACGAATGCATAATACACAGGCTCCCAAAATCACTATGTTATAAAATCAATCTAGCATTGTTGTGTCTGAAATGTACTATAGAAGTGCATGTAACTATAATATTTTGGTCTGCAGTCACTCAAATAGAAGTGGGGGCAACGTGTTTCTTGCAACTAAGAATATTTATTTTTAAATTTCAATCTTTGCAATGTTAGCTACCAACATATGAGCAGAAAGAGAGCTATCTGCCTAAAATATTATGTGTTCTGCAAACTATGAATTCAACTTCATCCATGTGAAGGAAGCAAGTAAATAAACTTACGTGAAATGTTGACAATGGGGACCAAGTAGGACATCTGAATTTCCAACTGAACATAGGCTTCTCTTGGGGGATAAAACAGTTCCATGTAAACAATCTTTTGGCAGATGTTTTTAAAATGTCTGTTATTCATTGAAAATTGAATTTTATTATATGAAAATGATAAACATTTCCCAGAACTGAGCACAAAGCCATTTTCCCATAACCTCGTCTGTCACTATTAACAAAAAATAGAGATTTGATACAAGGTTCACAGGAAGGTCAAGAGATCATTTAATTACTTAAATTGAATGTTTTAAATAGGATTTGAACCTTGATTCATTTAGGTATAACAAAATGCAGCCACTATTCCTCTAATAATTCCTGTATCATTAATGGGCAAGCCTTTATTGAGTTTTTTTCTAACACTAGCACCATGCTGGGGACATAAAGGTACGGGACAACCAAAGTCATGGGTCCCATTCTCAAGGGAAGCAGTGTTTTGAAAACACTGACAGCAATTCAGGAAACTAGTAATACCAATGAGTTGCTAACTTGTGTGACATAAACAATAAGTATAATATAAAAAGCTGAAAGAGAATGAAGAACAGAGAGAAGTTTGAGTGGCTTAGAACAGTCCAAAAAAAGGGTTGGTTAAGAAGGCAGCATGAAAACAGAATTGACTCTAAGTAATAATGTGATTGAAAGAAGATAACAGAATCGTTAGGTGTTCAGGTTCCGACCTGGAAGGGCCTAAATGGTCTCTGTTGTGGAGCAGAGAGCACCTCAGGAGTTTATTGTGCATCTTAGCCCACAAACTTCTCAGAAGAGACTCATTTCAGAACTTGTGTCTCCTACATAACATTTCTTCATCTGATGCACAGAATAATAAGGCCAGTTCAAAACATTTCAGGAAATATTTATTGGCTGGTAGAAGGTATCTAGTTGAAATAGCTTGAGTTCACTGTGCCAGGTTAACTGAGACTCCAATGACTGAAATTTGTGACCATGGAAACAAGGATCCTAATTTCAAGTTTAATTATCTTTAATAGACATGTGAATCTTTTTTGTGGTTCTTAAAAAGGGATATTAAGAGTCAAAGTTGAATGTGTTATGCATGTCAGTGTAAAAATAGAAAGAAAAAAAAGAAGTGTTTTTGAGAAACTATAGGCAAATGATTTGTAAATAATTGTGAAATGTTCAGTCTTTCCTAGACCTTCTGAGTTAATTTATTTGGTTCAACGGAATATGTAAACTCTGAAAAAGCTATGTTTGTATTCTTCCCACAGGTTAATAAAAATTTCTTAACTATAAGTGATTGAACACAGTATAAAAGAGCAAACACACCTACAGAAATATAACTGAATAATACAAATATTCAGGTCATACTCTCCAGTTGATTCCTTTTCTGGTTTTTGATACACAGTGTCTGAGTACAGAATGAAATAGAAAGCCATGCTGGGAGAGGGACCAGAAGATCAAGCTGCCCACAGAAAAAGACGCTTGAGTGCTTGATGAAAGAGAGAAGATTAAAACTCCAGCTTTCTCATGGGCGACAAGGAGGAAAGATTGCTGCATCACCCACCGCTCAGTGTTGTTTGGAGGCTGATAACGAGGCAGAATAAAGCCAACATGGAGCCTTTCGTCCAAGTTGTTCACAGAGCCAACTGTGACTAAACAGCACCATGAGCTGGCAACAGAGAGTGCCACTTGGGGCTTCGTTTCCTTTTGTTGATTTTCTTTAAATCTCAGTTGTCAGCTAAGTAAACCTTTGACTCAGTGAAGCAATCCATTGAACATGCAGGAATCAGGATGGCAGAGTAAACTTTCATCAATATTTTGGTTGTCCTTACCCGAGACAGGAAAATATCATACTCTAGAGAGGCCTCCCATCCATTAGCAGAATCACTGCTAGTCACAATTTTCCAGCATTATGACACGTCCCTCTGCAAATATCATAAAACTTTCAATTTATATACCCAGATGGAACCTCACCCTGAATACTTCATTCAAATGGTTATTTTATATGATTTTTTAAAATTGTCTAAAATATTTCCAAAATTACACACACACACACACACACACACACACACACACACACTCCACTGAATGGAATCTAGGAAAAAATAAGTCTCTTTTCTATCCTGTCTTCTATTTCACCTTTCCCTTATAACTACTTCTATAATAGTAATGTATCCTTCAAGAGATATCCAATGCATATGCAAATATCATCTTGTTACACAATTATAGCCTCCTGTAAATACTGTTCATCTTTATTTGACAATGTAACTGGAAAATAATTTCACATCAGTATATATAGAGTAGCCTCACACCTTTTAATGACCGTATAATATTTTATATTATATTATGTACAGATATATCATGATGTTTTTTCAACCAGTCCCATATGGATAGATGGATAACTCAGGTTGCCACTAGTCTTTTGCTTTTACTCTTAAGTATAAATGAATACCGTTTTACATTTATACTTGTGCCCATATGTGAATATATCTGTAAAACATATTTATCAGATTTAACATCCAAAGAAGACATGGTTAATTTATAATCTCACCAGTAAGAGTGTAAGAACAAGATGACCCGTAACTGCTCTCCTTTGCTTTTCTAATTGTATATTCCCTTATCATACCCAAATTTCATCTGTTTTAGTGGTTTCACTTCTATAATTTTCTCTAACTACCAATTGTGCTTCAGAATCAACACTGTGGAACTTGACCAAATACACTATTATCTTAATACTTCTTTCCCCTCCATAGGAACAATCACCAATATCCCAGAAAGCCTAAGCATAGAACTGTAAAAGCATATCCCTATTTGTTTTCTGTTACTTGGTATACTGCTGAATCACAGAAATAAGGTTACATTTAGCTCTTTGGATTTAGTTGAGTTTACCCTTTCATGTCATTTTAAGTTTGTATTATAATAATCCTTCAGGTTTCAGGAAAAAAAATTAATAACTGAAGTTTTTCACTTCAACAAGCATTGAGCTGGATATGGAGAAAAGGGAACCCTTGTGCACTGTAAAGTAAACTGGTACAGCCACTATGAGAAATAATACGGCAGTTCCTCAAAAATTAAAAATATAACCACCATATAATCCTGCAATGTCACTTCTGGGCCCCAAAATAGAAATCAGGTTCTTGAAGTTATATTTTTCATTTCCATATTAATTATAGCACTGTTCACAGTTTCCAAGACATGGAAGCAATTCATGTGTCTATTCATGGATGAATGGATAAAAATTCCTTCAGTGGTCACAGACTCCGGCCTGAGGTCCATATGTGTGGCCCTGGACTGGCTGGCCTTCAATGACTTGCTGGAGCTGGCTGTCCACAACTGCCAGAGCTTCCACCTGCTGACTTTCTGCCTGCAGCCTTACACGTGCTCTTCACCTCCAGCCACATTCAGACCGATTCTCTTCCCCACCATTCAGTGGTAAGATGAGCTGGATGAAGAACCTGATCTAGATGCTGGAGACGCAGACCATGCCAGGCACCTTCCGCCAGTTGATGCCTCAGCCCTTTGTCCTGGATGCCCTCTGTCTGCTCCTAGACGTCCCTGTGCCTAAGCTGTGCCCAGTGAACATGCAGCTGTACAGCGCCCATGAGAAGCAGCAGCTGGCAGCCTCATGGTCACCATGCTTCCCTACTCCTTAGCCTACAGCCAGGAGTATACACCCCACCAACAGGCAGTAAGACTACAGATGGTAGCCCAACATAGAGTTTTGCCACTTTTCCAAGCTGCCCACCTGTCCACAGGACCCTCACCTACCAACCAAATAGCTCATCACCTGAGAGATGGATGTGGAGAAGACAAGGCAAACAGGGAGTTTTGGCTGGTCTAGGGACAGCTTCCAGGTATGTTGGGGTCCACCAAGGCCTAGGATCCAAAATGGGGGACACTGGAGAGAAAGGAGCACAGCTACGCACCCCATGCAGCCATGAGCAGTGAGTGGCTGGAGCACATCTTAAAGAGCATAGCCTTGGAAGAGGAGCAGGCTGAGAGGGACTTCAGTTGGTGGTCATTAGGAAAGTGGCAGGCCAAAGAGCAGGATCCTCACCCAAGAGGGACATGGGCAAGCTGTCCACAGGAACACAATAGTGGGCAGAATCATGTCTGGCTCCACCTCTGGGAGGGCATCCCCAGTGCTCTGTAGCAAAGCAAGTACTGGGGGAGCTGCCGTAGCTTTGTAGTCCATGCCTGAAGCCCAGACCCATACTGGATATAGGTAATTTAGCTTCTTTTTTTAATTTAAAATTTTATTTTATTGTGATAAAAGCTCTTGGCATGAGACTGATCTCCTTAATGGATTTTTAAATGTGAATGCAATATTGTTTACTAGAGGCATAATGTTGTACAGAAGACCTCTAGAACTTATACATCTTGCATTATTGAAACTCTATACTCAATGATTAGCAACTCCTCGTTTTCCCCACCCCCAGCCACTGGTATCTACCATTGTGCTCTCTGCTTTTATGAGTTTAAGTATTTTAGAGATGTCATAAAGTGTCACCAGTGGAATCATAAAGTATTTGTCCTGGGCCTGGCTTATTAAATTTAGGTGAGGTCTTCAGTGTTCATTCATCTTTTCACATATGGCAGGGTTTCCTTCTTTTTTAAGACTATATCATATTCTATTATATGCATATACTGCATTTTCTTCATTTATCCATAAATAATTTATTACCAGAAATATATATTTGAGGATTACATCATGATTTTTTATTTCCTCCCCAAGAATATTTTTAAAAATCTAGATCAGTGACTCTTTGATTAAAATACTACTGTAATTCAATCATATCATATGGGCTTACTGATGGTTAAGAACCCAATTTTGTTGTGAAAATTTTAAATTAAAAATATGTTGGGGCGCCTGGGTGGCTCAGTTGGTTGGGCGTCCGACTTCGGCTCAGGTCATAATCTCACAGTTTGTGAGTTCAAGCCCCGCGTCAGGCTCTGTGCTGACAGCTCAGAGCCTGGAGCCTGTTTCGGATTCTGTCTCCCCCTCTCTGTGCCCCTCCCCTGCTCCTGGTCTGTCTCTGTCTCTCTCAAAAAATAAATAAACATTAAAAAATTTTAAAAAAAAGAATATGTCAACATAATTTGCATTGTAGTTTATTTCATTTTTGATCTGGTATCCTTTTCCCATGGATAATATTATAGACTTCTGATTAATGTAAACATGTGCTCCTTTTAAACATAAAGTAAATAAAGTATTTTAAGCTAAAAAAAAACATTAGAAATTAAACCAAATCAAACAAATATCAGAACATTAAAAAAGAGCAAGAGATCCTAAACACATTATATAGTCCCAAAATATAATGGAAGAAAATGTATTTAATACAAAAGTTAAATATTTCTGAATTAAGTGAAAATAAGGCATGCCTATGTTAATAGCATATTTATATAATCACCAAATCCTTATGTGACTTATATAATCATAATGAGATAATTTTAAATTTTTTTTTTTCTTCAACGTTTATTTATTTTTGGGACAGAGAGAGACAGAGCATGAATGGGGGAGGGGCAGAGAGAGAGGGAGACACAGAATCAGAAACAGGATCCAGGCTCTGAGCCATCAGCCCAGAGCCCGACGCGGGGCTGGAACTCATGGACCGTGAGATCGCGACCTGGCTGAAGTCGGACGCTTAACCGACTGCGCCACCCAGGCGCCCCCATAATGAGATAATTTTAAAGATACTAGCTGATGTAACATACATTAAAAAACTTAGTAGGGTGACCTTGGTGAGAATATTCCAAAATTCAAAACCAGAGCAGTGTTAGTAAGTTCTGAAAATTGGCATTTTTATACTTATATTGAAAATATATTTTCATATACATTCAGTATATTTCAAAATATATTTCAAAGAAAATATTTTCTTATGAATTGAAGGAATTTTATTTTTTTTTACTTTCTCACCTCTTTCAGTGCCCTAGTTCTTCCTTCCTCTCTCACTCACATATGCCCCATTTTTCCTTCCTAGGAAAGAAATTAATTTTTTTTAACCAAAGAGTTGTCATTCACTTGATGTAGAGTCCTTATGCATCACCAGAGGGTTAAAACTTATTAGTAAGTTTAATATGAATGAATAAATTGTATTAGCTCCGAGGCACTTTTCTGACCTCATTGAGATGTTCTACTAGCTGCTTAATGTTTGTGCTAAACTGCTTTTATGCATGAATCTTGACTCTCTCCCAAGGGAAAACCAGAGAGGTTGGTAAGTGGAACAGCTAATTAATAGTCCATTTAGATACATAAGGAGTATTACACTGATAAGAAAACCCAGTTGGGAACAGCCAAAATGCCCTTTAAAAAATGAAAGAATATGAACGACACAAGCTATTTTAAATCTTCATCCTTTCTTAGCAATAATCCTCAAAACATGGTGTATGTGTTATTTTTATAACATTTCCTCATAAATGGCTAGAAACCCTTGAGAAATACATGTATTAAAAAGCACACTTGTGAGATATTATTCTCAATGGTAGAAAAGAGTACATTTTAGAACTGTACATAGAAAATAGTGTGATTGTTTTGAAGAAGTAATCTGAAAAGCAGTAAATGATCAAGAAGTTCTGTGACAGAAAATATACAACCTAGTCTCCAATTCCATAATTCACTGGTTATCTTGCAATACTTTTTTCAAGGCTTATTGAGGCTTGAAAGACAGTTTTGTTGCTTTATTTCTTATAAGAACTCACCCTCAGTGAGCCATCATTTCCATGGTCAGCTGCTATGATATTCTGCAATACTCAACCATCTCTCCACAGTGGAATGTATCTTTCGAGTGTCCCTCTTGAATATACTCCTCTTTAGGCCAGTTTGTAAAGTGGGCCCCTTCAGCTTCAGACTCCTTGGTCGGCTAGTGGTCATCTTTTCTGCCCAGCAGAAACTGGGCCTCAGGAAACTTCTTTTCTCTGCTGTTAGCTATACTCCATACTTTTTCATTATTTACTTTTCACTAATTATTCCTAATTTTCATATTTAAAAAGGGTCATGGGTGATTCTTGACACCTGGAAAAGCTTTGTCTTCTAACTTTGAATGTCTAATCCCACCTGATGTCTGTGGTGATAAACAGAGGCAGAAAGTCAAATTTATAAAACAAGAGATTCATAGACATGAATCTGTAGAACGGAAAACAAGCTGGACATCAAGAATTGGATATGCTTTCTTGCCTTTGTGATATCTTGGAAACCTTGAACAGCCCCACTTAAAAGGCTCTCCAATATTCATTTAGTAATTAAGCCAGTAAATTGGAGGCAGGAAGTGTTTGTTTTACAACAAAAAGTAAGCAATATAATCTGTTGGTTCCATCACCATATATTTCAGTCACCCCTCTTTGGAGAGGGGATACTAAACTCATTTGTTTATGTGCTGGAAGGATTAGCACCCTTAGACACAAAGCTATAATCATGGCTAAGATCTATTATAACAACACTATAATACAGAAAGAGCAGAAAAAGAAATGATACACATATGCAAAGAAAATCACACACAGGCTCCCAAGTTCTTCCTCTTTCTCTGCTAGCATAAGATGCAATTTTCTCCTGGAAGATATCTCCACACAAAGAAGACTGCCTGAGTCTTGGGGTCTAGAATTCTTAAAAGTACAAACTCCAGTCCAGAACCAAGTATACCATTACTCTTAATATCTTCTTTAAATATGGTGACAGTTTGGTTCATCTTGACACATCATATTACACATTCAGGAAGAGAACCCTACAGTGTAATGCTTAGTGTTTGACCCAAGGGTTGTTGACATGGCTACAGAGACAAAGATCTGAGTAAGCCAGCCCTGCTGTAGTAACTATTTCTCCCATCTGCCTAAGACTAGACATCCAATTGAAAAGGTAAAAAAGAAAAAAAAAGTGATGTAGAAGATTTTTGAGTCAAAGAAAGTTTTCAGGAAATGAGACAATGTAGTGTAACAGTGAGGGCACCCGGTTAGTCTGTAATGCCTCTCTTTGTCTTTTAACCTCAGCAACTAATTGTTGTGTGATAACTTTTTTTTTTAAGTTTATTTAATTATTTAGAGGCGGGGGGCAGGGGGAAGGGAGAGAGAAAAGGAAAAAGAAAGAATCCCAAACAGGCTCTGCACTATCAGCACAGAGCCCAATGTAGGGCTCCAACCCACAAAATGTGAGATCATGATATGAGACAAAATAAAGAGTCAGATGCTTAACCAACTGAGCCACCCAGGTGCCCCGTTTGTGTTATAATTTTGAAGGAAGATTTCTCTCTTCCACAATCTCAGTTTTCTTAATTTTTAGCTCACACAAATCTTGGGGAATTAAAATAAATCAACATGTAGATTTCTTTGGCATTTAGTAGTTCCTCCTGAAATGAATGCAAATATTAAACCTTCAAACAACTTAAAATTATTGTGGATTTCACTGAAAAAAGCAAACAATTTAATTAACTTTTCTTTTTTATTTGACCAAGTGCATTTTCATTCTAATTACAACATTGTGCTGAAGCTCTTGTTAACTTGCAAACTGAATAAGGTGAGATGGTATGTGCCAGGTGGGGTAATATTTATCCTGGACTCATCTGCCCTTTGCTTGCACACTGTGTATGTTGACCAAAATGACCTCAAGATCTCCTTGGCAGGCTCTTCAGGAAAGAGGACACACTTGACTCATCAGTGCCTGGCCTTGAATATAAAATATGTTTTCAATAAGCACAAAGTGTCTTTTTAGTTATGCTGTGCAGTAGTGCAGGAGACCATGTGTTTTGGCTTCTAGAGGTCACGGCTGACTGTTTAACAAGGCTTACTTTTCCTTTAGTGGTCCTTCATTGAATCATTGGAATGTTGAAATATGACCTTCCAACTTTTGTTATTTGCTATTGTCCTTATTGCTATGCTTCAACAAACATCAAGAACATTTTTTTTTACAAAGAGCATATCCAGATACCAAAGCAGTTATTTTCCTTATATAGAGGACAATTAAGTTGAGAATGTATTTAAATTCCTACGGATGAACACTATAGCCATGATGCATATTTCCCTATAGGATAATAATCTTGATGTGTACATTTTATTCTATAATGGTAAGGACATTGATAAAGCATATGTCCACTTGTCAAATATTTGTCAGGCACTATTATTTTCTTTATGAGCAAATATGCTTCCCTAAAAATATTACTGTTCAAACCTTAAGGCACCAATGTACAATTATTAAGAAAGTAAGAAGAAAGTGAGATAGATGGGGAAAATGACATTGTTAAAAAATTATTGCAAAATATATAGGCTATACAACAACTAATGTGAATTAATATTCAGCCTTCATATGCAGAAGTTAACTTTGGGTAAATTTTCTCTCCTATTCTGATTGTAAAAATAATTGCTTTGCTATTAACTTAAATGGAATGTACATTCTATATAATTTTTTTAAATGTAGTGGCTTATTCTATTCATTTTGAATTCAGGATTCAATTTTTCAGGACTTGATGTTACAATTCTTTGTAACACTTGAGAATGTACTGGAAAAAACTGGTAGATTCTAGCCATTTTGCAAGAACAGGCTGTTTTGAATAATTAAAAAATTTTAAAGGCACATTAAAAAAAATTTTATCTGCTTTATCCAAGAAAAATGCAAGAGAAAAATATTAGAAATAAAAGTTAAAAATACAACATTATTAGATATTAATAAATTTATTTTCAATGTCTTTCAGAGCTTAAGATAAATTCTTAAAAAATAAAGGAAAAAAGTTTATGAAGATTTTTTTAAATGTTTGGAACATTGTTGCTCTTTAAAATTGCAATAATTTGTAAATTGTATTATCATTGACTGTAACTATAAAAAATAAAAATGATTAGCAATAGAAACAATATAGAAGTGATTTGCCACCTAGAGATATATATAAATATATTTAATGCCTTTAAAACTTATTGTCAAAATTCTTTTGTAAGTACTTCTAGAAATTTGCGTCATCACTAACTGAAAACTCAGCTAAATGTTTATTTTCATCACAGATTATCATCAGTTTTGGCTTTTGTCAGTATAGTAAGGGTAACATAGTGTCCGCTAAGACACTTTAAAAAATGTTTGTTCGTGACTACTTTTAACTTTCTGAGTGTTTCACTCCAAACAGTGTTGCTTAACTTTCAGTGCTCAAGAAGAAAGCAGTATTGGCCTAACTTGCGAAGTTTTTAGATAAAGAAGTCTTGCTAGTGCTTTTCTTTAGAATGCGTTTAGGTTTAAAGTCTTAGTTATTCTGACGGTATTCTTAATGATCTGTATAGAATTGCCTAGGGAAACATAAAAGTGCCTATTTTTAGAAATAGGCAACAGTAGAAAGTAGTATGAAAATATGAGCAATGCATCACTCTTATTTGAAGATATAAATCACAACTACCTAGTAATGGAGAATCTTCTAATTAGGGGTTATGAGGTTAACTTTCTTAGCTTCATTAGGTTTAGTTAAAATAGAAACAGCTTAAATATTCATAACACTTACATCCATAACTATATTAAAAGGAATTTGCACACTATATAATTCTTGCTTGTTTTAACCCTGGGAAGAGTCCAAAGTAATTAGAGGACAAGCAATAACACTTTTTATTTTGTTTTTTAATTAGCTAGAATTTTTAAGTAGGTAAACCCAGTCACCTTATCTTCGATGATTTTTGATAAAGTACAAGGCATAATGGGAAATGTGACTAAAGATAGTCAGGGATGATTAGCACCTGCTCTCAAGAAGATGATGAAGCAAGTAAGAAATGACGGGGAAAAAAGGGCCATTATTTGTTTCAAGTTATCAGGAAGACACATCTGTTCAATTGTGTTTTTAACAAGGTGCTATGAAGGATAAGGAAGATTCTCTGTGTTTCTAGACCAATAGAAATGATTAAGATTCAGGATTTTTTTTTTTTTTTACTTGTTGAAGTATATGACCCACCTTTCATTATACCAAGCTGTGACCCCTGAGCAGCATTCAGCTGCTACCATACTATCATCTTGTTAGTTTCTATTTCTGCTATAAAAAATCACCACAAACTTAGTGTCTTAAAATGACAAATGTTTCTTATCCTCTATCTCTGTACTTTGGAAGTCCAAAACAAATCTTACTGACCTAAAATCAAAGTATTAACAGGGCTGCATTGTTTTCCGGAGGCTGTAAGGAAAAATCTGCCTCCTTGCCTTTTCCAGCTTTTAGAAGTTGTTCATAGTCCTTGACTCTGGGCCACTTTCCATCTTCCAAGTCATCAATGGCCAATCAAGTCCTTTTCACATCATACAATTCTTACTTTGATTCTTATTCTGCCCCTCTTCAACTTTTAGAGAATCTTGTGATTATACTGATCTCACCCAGGTAATCTGGAATAATCTCCCTATTTTTTCACCTGATTAGTAAACGTAATTACATCTGCCACCTATTTCTCATTTGCCAGGTAACCTAACAGATTCATAGATTATGGAGATTCTGTCATGAACATCTTTGGGTGGGGGCCATTATTCTGTCTGCCACAGCTGTGAACTATGAAGATGGAACATAGATGGATATAGTTCAATGTTTTAATGAAATGAATCTTAAACTCTTCTTAAGCATGTTTAACATTTTACTGAACTTCAGGAAATTTCTGTTTGGTCTTCCAGTGTTTCTTAAAATAAACACCTGCACTCCACATTCTCTCTGTCTGCCTAAGAAACTATTTGTGTTTTTTGTTTGTTTGTTTGTTTTATGAGCTTCAAATAATGTCACCCACTGAGGTCAGCCTCTGATGCCTAATGAGTTTCTAAAAAACTTCTTGATCAAAACATTCCTGGCCTTGAAATAAAGTTGCCATTGTAGGTAAATGAGATTCTGTATCTTCTCAATCTTGTAACTCTCTACTGTATCTATTGAATCCAAGCTCTGAAAGGCAAGTTGAACTTGAGGACAGGACACAAAGCCCTCTCTGCTGTAAGGAATCATATCCATGTAGTATTATCTGCGTGTGTCAGATCAACACCTGTGCAAACATTTTGATCTCTGGCTTATATGCACCAACACTTGAAATCTTTCAATATTGAAGGAGTTCTGCAACCATTTTAATTAACAATAAGTATCTTCTCGTTTTTGGAAAGGTTCAGGAGCCTGACTCACTTAATTTTCTGAAAACCATGAAAAGAGCTTCTGTAAGTTCTCCAAATATCTGACATTTTTCTTTCATTTTGTTTTGTTTGGTCTTTCCCTTGGACCATTAGAAGTCATATTTCTTACCTAGATCATGGGAGACACAATTACCCTGCTTAGCCATTTAAATCAACTAGAATAGAGGACCGTGGGTGCCTCAGTCAGTTAAGCTTGGGACTCTTGATTTTGGCTCAGGTCATGACCTCAAGGTTGATGAGTTCAAGTTCCACATCAGGCTCTGTGAAGTGCCACGCCTGTTTGGGATTCTCTTTCCCTTTCTCTCTGCCCCTTCCCTATGCATGTGTGTACTTGCTCTCTGTCACTCTCTCTCTCTCAAAATAAATGAATAAACTTAAAAAAAAATCAACTAGAATAGTCCTTAATTTTTTTATTATTTTCTTCCTAAGTCCTTCAAAATATCTCCCACTGTATTCTGATCTTTGGAAACATCCTCTTTGAAACAACCCTCAAAGGCATTCCCTTTCTCATGTATATCTTAATCTTGTATATTTTCCCTGGGCTTCAGGATTTACTAATCTTCCACTGATCAACTGTAACTAGAAATTATAAAAGTTTAGAAGGATTGTATATGACATGAGGACCAATGAAAGTTTAACTATTTTTGGAATTTACTCCTTCCTTGCCTAAAAAAAACTCCAGAAAATCAGCCAGGAGACCCTGGAGTTAAACTGGGTTAACAGTGGCTAAAAAAAAAAAATGCACAAAAACAGTGAACCAAACTGAGTGATTCAGACATATTAGATATAAAGAGGCAATAATTCAACCTTTTTTTAAATTGAGGTATAATTGACATTCATTGTATTAATTTCAGGTGTACAACATAGTGATCAATATTTGTATATAGTGTGAAACAATCACCACAGTAAATCTAGTTAACATCAATCACCATATATAGCTACAGAATTCTTTTCTTGTGACACATTCTTAATATAAAGCTTGCTGTATTGTGATTTAATTCTATTTTGGGCATAAATGGCTTCCTTTTAAGGTAAGCAACAATAATATTTTTTGGAAAGCTAAAAATACCCCTTTCCCATACTAGAATCAGCTGAAGACAACTTTAGTGAGTTAGATCATGACTCTGAGTTATCTGTTCTCCATACTTTTGTCCATTTTCTCTTTCTTTAAGATTTATTTTTTTTAATTTTTTAAATTTTTTTAAATGCTCATTTATTTTTGAAAAAGAGAGAGTGAGCAGATGGTGGGGGGGGTGGGTACAGATAGAGGAGTTGAAGCAGGCTCTGTGCTGACAGAAGAAAGCCCAATTTAGGGCTCAAACTCATGAACTGTGAGATCATGACCTGAGCCAAAGTCAAATGCTTAACCGACTGAGGCACCCAGGTGCCACTTGTCCTTTTTCTCTCTCTGGAATGAATTCTATTGAGAGATGGATTCATGAAATGATATAGTTTAAGAGAAGTTTTCCTAAGCCTGAAATTTCTCTAAAGTAGTTTTAAAAATCTTCTAATAGGAAATATATTGGGTTCAACAGAGATGCGGGAGTAGATTCTTGGAATTATCAGTCATTCAAATCTCAGTGTGCATTAATTTGATTGTTTTTATTTTTTTCTTTACCATCTGTGCTGATGGCAGTGAAATAGTAGGGATTTAGAAGGGAGGAGGTCGCCATGATAGGTAGAGGGCCAACATGAGTTGTTTGGGCCAATTAGCAGAGGGAAATACAAGGGTTGGCAGAAGTGTCAGTGTTTGCTGTGGGTGAAAGAATGCCAGATGAAGGAGAAATGTGGGCCACACTCATGTCAACAACACAACTTCTGCCTATCTTCACACTGACCCACCAAAGGGGGATGATAACTTGATGCTCAGAAGAAGGGATTATAAATTAGAAAAGCCACCAGAACGGATTAGAGTATTTATAAATGTTTGTATGATTTTATGAAAGAATATAGTGAATACCTTTTCAAAAGATAACTACAACTATTAAAATGTGCACATTTTCTGAAACTGCTACACTCAAACGAGTATGCACTGAACTGAATGAATAACTAAATGAATGTAGGATGTAACTCTAAGAAAGGGATCTCACACCACTGGCTTTTGGAAGGTTTTATGGGTTGAATTATATTCCCCCAAAGATGCTAAAATCCTAATCCTCAGTACCTCTGACTGTAACTTTATTTTGAAATAAGATCTTCGCAGATGATCAAGTTAGGATGAGATTATTAAAGTGGGCCCTAACCCAAATGACTATGTCCTTATAAAAAAAGGTAAATGTGGACACTAAAGCAGACATGCACAAAGAAAGATTATGTGAAAAGACAGAATGCTATATGCTATATGAGTATTGGAGTCATGTTGCCATAAGCTAAGGAACATGTGAGACTATCAGAAGCCAAAGAGGCAAGAAAGTATCCTTCCCTAGTGCTTTCAGAGGGACACGTCCCTCACGGCCCTTGATTTATTGAGACAATAAATTTCTGTTGTTCAATGCCATCCAATTTATGATACTTTGTTACTTACAGCAGCCCTGGGAAATTAATGTAGGTGTCCTTTTAAGAATCATTAAAAAAATAATTTAAAAAATTATGTTTATTTTTGAGAGAGAGAGAGAGAGAGAGAGAGAGAGAGAGCGAGCATGAGTGGGGGAGGGGCAGAGTGTGAGGGAGACACAGAATCTGAAGCAGGCTTCAGGCTCTGAGCTGTCAGTCCAGAGCCTGGACATGGGGCTCAAACTCACGAATGGTGAGATCATGACCTGAGCCGAAGTTAGACACTTAACCAACTGGGCTATCCAGGTGCCCCTAAAAAAACAATTTTTAATGGAAACAACTAAGTTTATTTTGCTCAGCATTAAGTTTTTTTGATTTGTAAGTTTTGTGTTTTAGTTTCTCTGTTACTTTCTTTCTTACAAAGGAAAATCTATGGACTACTCTGATGACGTGTGGCATTCAGGCTACATGTAGGGTATACATTCAAAGTAAAATGGCTAAATAACAATCTAATATGTGAGGTGGAATAAAGTAAATTAATTTTCACAAGTTTGTCTCTGTACATGGCCGCTATGCTATCTAATGGGAAATAAGCGATTTCACTCTATACCTCTGAGCTGAAAATAAAACACTCCATAATGTTTGTATTCCTTTATATGGCATTTTTCTTACTGTTGTGATAGTGATGCTCAGGTTTCCCTAATGCTTTATGTCAACTGCAAAGATGTGACCTTGCAGGGACATAAATGATCCCATCTAGGCCAGCCATCTGCATTATCTGATCTTTTCTCCCTAACCCACCTATCCACACACACAATTTCACTAAAGTTTCTTTGCTGTGACTGACTCAAATTCTGAAAATACGCCGATTAGATAGATGATAGAGGGGTGAGAGAGAGCAAGAGGGCACAGTGGAGTAAGAACAATGACATGCAATAAGATATATTTGCAAGTCAACCTAATCTCACAATGCACAGTGTTAGGAAATTCTGACTTAAACATATATCTATCACTTCTTAGAAATTTCTATTTATTTATTGTTTATATGTTTGTTTTTTGTTCATTTTACCTGTTGGCTTGTTTGAGTACATAATGATTATTAGGTGATGAACCAATATAAATATTTAATAACAACACCCGAAAGATTACAAAATTAACAAACCTAACTTTTTTCATAAGAAAATAGGAAAAGATGAGGTAAGATTTTAAAGAGAAAAGAGCCCACAAGATGAAAAAAATATATATGATCTGATGAGTAACTTTTTTAAAAAGCATCATGAATGTATGTTATTCTTATTTCTTGAAAGTCCTTGAGAAAATCTTATTAGGGTGCAAATGACTTTGTTATGGATCAGAATGATAAAAGGCCTCTCATCCAGAATAAAAATTGCTTTTTGCTTAAAAATTCTATTGTTGTAAGCATCCTCTGTCTCTTCCTGCTAATGCAAATAAAATTAACATTTTCCAGGTAAACAGTATTTCCCTTACATGTGTTTAAGTAGCCAAGTAATCTTGTCACAGATGTTTTTTCCATCAAGCATTTCACTTAAAAGTTTCTAATCGTTCTTCAAACCTTCAGAGTTTAATTTTGGTCTTCTCCAGTTCTAGCATTTTGCATTAGCAGGAAATAGCATTGTGCCAAATATTTCTAATTGACATCTGCAGAGTATCCTGTAATTCTTCCCTCATCTGTCAGGTAATTCAACTTCTGTAGTCCTATTTTTAAATTAATGAAGCAAAGGAATGTTGTTTTCCCCTTTGTGAAACTGAAAAACAAGATAAGCTTCATCATGGTTATATTAGGGGCATAAGAACATGCCTTCATTTGGAGAAATTCTATACATGCTTAGAAGAGACAGGCCATAATCCAGAATATAAAAGTGCGAATGTGTGATTTTGTTCAAAGGCATCGCTAATATACTTGTCTTATTGTCACAACTTCTAAATATAAAGCTTTGTTTTTCTTTTTCAGCATGATTTAGCATCATTAGTCATACCTCACAAAGTCACTGCAGGGAAGATTTAGATGTCAGAGTCATTTTACAGGTGAAGAAATTTAGAGGAAGAAAAAAAAAAAGCGTGTGAGACTGAGATACAGACGTTGGTTGGTTGGTTGGTTGGTTGGTTGAGTTTTTTTCCCCAAATGGTTTTCAGTCCTCCTCAAAAATCCATGGAGGTTTCTTATTGTGTTGTGTCAAAGCAAAATACTTTTTTCTGGACTCTTCAAACACTGTTCTATTCTTCACAGCCAAATAAAAAGCCTAAAATAATCTCTACAATGATTACGTTACTACAATAATAATTATTTCTAAATAACTTATGGACACTTATGATAGAAACAGCTTTAGCAGAGTGAATCCAACTGCAGAAGATTAATAAAGGTATCTTAGACAGATGAGGGAGACCCAAGGGTGAGAAAGCAATGTGGACCATGGAACTGGCTTTAATCATGTTCACCGCACAGAAATAAGCAATATGCTTCAAGCATTTTAATGTGATCTAGAGGGATCATAGGCAGTCAAGCCAGCCCAAACGGAAAGAAGAGCTGACACTCTCTCTGGTGAATTGGAAGAGGCCATTTTAGTTTCAGTTCCCCCTCAGGGTCATATACTACAATTCACTATTATGCAAATGACTAAATTTCCAAGGTGAGTTGTAACTGGCAATGTAGCTACCTGTGTTACAGGTGATATAATGAGGCCTTTACAGGCCTAACATATACACCTAATTATGATATCTCTCTTGAGCCTGGAATGGTGCTGTGAATATTTCTCTCTGCTGTAGTTCTTGCTATGAAAATTCTAAATATAAAATCTATTCAAATTAAAGAAAATTTTTATCTGATAAGAATAAATCTACTTTGAGAGCCTAACTATAGAAATTACTTTTTTATATTACATTAGGAAAAGGATAAAGTCACCTAAAAACCTAAAGCCAAAAAGAAACATGAAAGGGATATTGATCAAGTTGATCCATTATTACAAAATTGGATTAAAAAACATAATTATGGATTTTAATCAAATTATCTCACTAATCACTGAGTAAATTGCCTCCTAAATTTAAATCTATGAGTCTAGTTTCTCTGACCTAAAAATGTGCCTCTACCAATTTTCAGTTGAGTAAGTTCTCTTAAAATTGAGCTAGTGGGTTCATATTGTAGACATAATATTTATTCCTCTTATAGTTTTATAGCCCTTTTTGTGACAAATTTTTATTGTATTTTGGAAAATTGTTGATTCCAGTAAAAAAGGAATATACACTTTTGAACTAGTGTTTACAATTGTAAAAGAAACAAAGATCTTTTTTATAATGCTTATTTTGCTTCTAATTAGCTATGTGTGTTCATGAAAAAATTTACTTAGTTCTCACATATTTCCATTTCTTTGTATTGCTATCAAGATAAAGAAGATGGATGGAGAAGATGGATATAAAAACACTTATAAAGCATTCAGAGTACATAAGTTTCCTGTGAGATTATTGTTCCTATTTCGACTATTACTATTTATTTTGATTCAGCCATCTGTACATTTCTTAAGTTGTGTTGAGCAATCTCAAAAATGGTAACAGTCTCTATTTGTCTTTCTCAAATGGATGTGAAGAGAATACAGCTGTTAACAATAAGATGATAATTTTATCTCAAAATTTTTCAAATATTAGGGGCGCCTGAATGGCTCAGTCGGTTAGGCATCCGACTTCCTCCCCGGTCATGATCTCGTGGTTCATGGGTTCGAGCCTCGCATCGGGCTCTGTGCTGACAGCTTGGAGCCTGGAACCTGCTTCAGATTCTGTGTCTCCTTCTCTCTCTGGCCCTCCTCTGTTTACACTCTTTCTCTCAAAATGAATAAATGTTAAAATTGTTTTTTTCAAAAATTAGAACACACTGGCAGCTGTAATCAAAATAAAAAGAAGAAGAGTTTAATAAAACAGAAATGGGAAAAGTCAGTAAGAGTTAAATATGATGGTAATGAGGGTGATTAAATATTTGGGAAAATTGTTAATAGCATGGTCCACTTTTAAAAGTTCATTGTACAAGTGGTGTTGGTGAGAAAGAGTGTTTACAGTGTGACTTAAACTAAAGAAATCCGTCTTAGAAAAAAGACCATTATCTTGGAAATGTTAGAAAAGGTCAAATTTATTATCATTTAGGTATGATTTCCACAATGATCTTAGTATGATATTCTTTCTTTTATATCCACTCATGTGTCTACATTTATTTTTGGAGTGAGCAACCCACATGAAAAGACAAAACTATTACACAACTAGCTGCTTCAAGAGGGTTGTTTCTGCCCGAACTTAATTAGCCATTACCTAACACATACTTACTGAAACTAAATAATATAAGAAAGTGAAATTCTGAAGTAGGCACATGAAGGAGAGGACTGGGTACAATTATATTGTATTGGATGGTTCTGAATGGTATTGCTCTTCTTGTTTCCTTTAATTATACATATTCCTCTATATCCTCAATTTAGATATTTGGTTAGTCAATTTCCTTCTTCAATCACCAGGGTGAGTCCCCAGATAATTTGAATGTGTTCATTCAAATGAAAAGACAGTGTATTTCTTTCTTTCCTTGTTTATTTCTTTTCTTTTTTATTTTTAATGTCTCAGTTGTTAAAGATCAACTTAGTATGCAGTCTTGAAATGTTGGAGAAGCTGTTCAATTAAGTTTGACAGCAATAGTAGTATGACAACATGCTCACTGGGGACTAGAGTACTCTAATTATAATAACTAAGATTGGTTTGAATCCTAACAGTGATTAAGCTCTCAATTCTCCTGGATCAATAAATTTTGACATTAAAAGGAAAGGAAACCTAGTCAATACATGCCTGTGTCAAAATGTACGCAGTTACCCTAGGAGAAAATTCATGGTGTAAGAGTAACTCATTTATACAAAAGTGATAGAATGTCTTACTAAGCTTACTGGAAGAAAATTCTGACACTGAAAATATATGAGAAAATTGATTATTTAAGCCAGGCCTTTTACATGTAAACAGTGGGCTGGAGATTAAGAGAGAAGCATTCTGCATGGATTACTAGAATGATGTTAGAAGTTCTACAGGGATACAAGCAGTATACAAGTTACCTCTTCATAAGGTTGTAGATAGGTCTGAAGGTAAGAAGTGGGCCTGAATAACAGCACTAAATCAAGTAGCTTTATATATTAACTCATACCACTGCTAATGAGTTGAAGGGTTTCAGAGTCATGGATACTACTCCGTTTACTATGATATCGAACAGGTATCAGATTACAAAGAGACAGAAATATAAGTAAATACAGGACCATCAGTAAATAGTAATTAAAAGTGGTACTTTAGAAACTAAAAAAAGAAAAAAATGTAGACAAAGGAGCAAGGGGAATGATTACACAGGTCTTGGAACAGCCATTGACTCTGGAATGTCAGTAACCATTGGAAGAATAACTGCATGTAGAAATACTTCACTTGGCAAGATGCTTGAGTGAAAATAAAAAGGATACTTCCTGTTTCTTATTTATCATGAGGCTGGTGGTTCTACCTAGGAATATGTGAATGTGAGTAAAGAAAAACATAATGCTTCAGTATGTATTGTATGGTATAATACTATCCTTGATATAAATGGGCATTCTGTTAAAAGAAATGTATTATTGTCAAAAAAGTTGGAGAGACATTGAGATAAATGTTTATTGAAAGATATGCCAGAGTATTTGACAAATGAATGTCCAATATATCATTTTTGAATAGGTGCACAGTGAACAAGTTTTCCTTAATGTTTTTATTGATAAACTTCATTTTTTAGAACATTTTTATGCTTACAGAAAAACTGAGCAGATAGCATGGGGTGTACATATATACTTTTGTTTCTCCCTTGCCATTTCTATTTTAATACCTTACATTACTGTGGTACATTATTTAACAATGGAACAAATTTCTCTTTATTTGTAGTTTGCTGGGTTTTTGTCAGTAATGTGTGTTGAATTTTGTTAAGTGACTTTTCTGCACCAATCGGCATGATTATATCATTTTTCTCTCCAGCCAGTTGATGTAGTAAATTACATTGATTGATTTTTTTTGATTGTTGAATCTTCCTTGCTCCCTGACATAAATCTGACTTGGTTATGGTATCTAATTATTTTCTTAAAATGTTGGCCTTATTTTCAAATATTAATTAGGATTTTGGGGTCTGTGTTCATGAAATTATTGGTCAACAATTTTCTTTTTCATGTCTTCAGCTGATTACTGATTACAGCTATTATTGTAAGGCTGGCATTACAGAATGAGGTGGGAATTGTTTCTTCTACTTTTCTCATTAGTTAAATATACTGTATTAGCTTTCCAGGTCTGCCATAACAAATTACTACAAACTGGATAGCTTCAAACAACAGAAACCTATTTTCTCATAGTTTGGGATGGATGGTAGATGCTTATATTCAAGGTGTTGACAGGGCTTTGTTTCCACTGAAACCTCAAGGGGAGGATCCTTCCTTGCATCTCCCAGCTTATTCCACCATGATGATGATGTCATTCCTCAATCTCCATTTCTTTAGGGTCAGTTACTGGAAATTTATTTTGTTCTGTTGATTATGTCCCATTTTCCTATTCTTTGAGTTCCTTGAAGCTTTGCATAGGTGTCTGCATTTGGAGAAACAGCCACTTCTCTTGGCTTTTATAGACTGGCTTTGACAAAGAAAACCTTCATTAATCAGCATAGCTAGATATTCTAGGAGCCTCTCAACCTTTTCTATGGAAAAGGTGTCTTCTCTGGACTTGTCTGTGTAGATTCCTAATTAGAGAGTATATACTCTTATTTTCAGGAGCTTAGAATTTCCTGCTCTCTCTCTCTGGGGTCTCTCACTGCTGTAACACAGGCCAGGACTTTGGAGACATATTCCACTCTTCTAACGCCTTTCCTATGGAGAAGCCTCAAGCTCTGTTCCTTCCCCTAAATTTATTGAACCATGTTGGGCTCAGCAGATTGCCTGCTCCTTTTCCTTTATTCTTAGTTTCTCCTATGAAACTATGAGAGTTCCATTGCTCCAGTTGGGGAAATAAATTTACTAGACTGTCAGCACACCAAAATGCTGGGGACATTGGAGGAATGCTCTCCTTCACTCTCTCTCCAACCTGGTGGAGAAACCACAGCTTTTGTATGTCTTCTCTCAGTCTTGTAGAGCTATATCAGTAGCAGCCTACCCTTTTTCCTTTGTTTTCATCTCTCCCCAAGCGTAGATCTGATTTTCCAACAAATCATTTTCCTTCTTTCTGAAGGATTTTTTAAAACTTATTTATTTTGAGAGAGACAGAGATTAGATGAGTAAAGGAAGGGCAGAGGGAGAGAGAGAGAGAGAGAGAGAGAGAGAGAGAGAGAGAGAGAGAAACCTAAGCAGGCTCCTCCCTGCTGGGGCTAGAACTCACAAACTGTGAGATCATGACTTGAGCCAAAACCAAGAGTCAGACCCTTAACTGAGTGAGCCACCCAGGCGCCCTTGAACAATTTATTTTGATTTTACTTGCAATATCGCTTCACTGGTGACTAATTCTCTCATTTTTTAAATTTGTTTTAGGAAGACTTTTTCCCTCTCCAGTTTGGAAAGATAATTACGCTGGATACAGAATTCTGTTGTGCTAGACTTTTTCTTTCAACACTTCAAATGTTTTCCTCCACCTCTCCTCTTGCTTGCAAGTATTTTAAAGAGAGGTCCAAAGTAATTTATATCTCTGTTCCTCTATAGGTAAGTTCCCCACCCGCTCCCCAACTCCTGGCTTTTTCCTAGATTTTGTGTTTATTTTTGGTTTTCTGCTGCTGCAATATGGTATGCCTGGACCATACATTTTAATATCTGCCCTTCCTGGTCTTCTTTTTGATATTTGTTTCATTCAGATATTATTGGATGATTACTCTGAGCCAGACTGTGTAGTAAGTAACTATGTTAAGAAAAATAGACATGAATCAGACAAAGTCACTGTCTTCTAAAAGGTAAAACATAGTATATATATGCATGCCTGTATTCCAAGACAGGATATAACCAGTGTCATAGCAAACTCATAATGTTCTCTGTTAGTTCATTAAGTAGTGACCAAAATGAATATCTCATTTTTGTCCACATTGGTTCTTCAGTATTTCTGAGAGGAAATCACAACCTTGTATGGTGTGCAGAAAAATTTTCACTTCAAAAATGAAGTACTTTACGTGTGTGTAGACCTACATGATCAGGGATGATATTATGGTGTAGCCTGATCATCTCTGTCCAGACAGTAGCTCCAGAACCTCAGTGGGTGTGCAGTTGGAGATAGCACTAACTTGCTACAGAAGTATGTAGATATTTGCAGGGGTCCCTAAACATTTTGAAAATTTATCATCCGTATTGGCTGGAATTACAAATTCAGTTGCTCAAGGATATATGTGTAAATTTATAGCTACAGCTTCAAAGGCAAATAAACAAACGCTTGCTACAGGCTTTATTATGTTCACTATTTGTTGTTTTTGAAAATTCATTTAGTGGTTGCGAAAGATGCCAGATTGAAAAAGACACTAAAAAAAGAAATTCACAGTTTATTCACAGATGACTCATTAGTGGTTCAGTTTCCTCAGGAGTCTTGTTACCTCTAGGCTTCTTATCAGTGTAATATAAGTTCCTTGCTGCACTTACATATCTACTTGGATTTGTGGTGGGCGGGTGGATGGGAAAAAAGCATGAGTCACCATGAAGAGTCAGTGATCAGATTTTAGAGTTGACTTCCTATGGGCAAATCAACTTAATTTCTCTGTGCCTCAGTTCTTCATCTGTAAAATAAGGATAAATTGCACTACTTTGCAGAGTTGTTTTGAGCATTAAATTAGTCAATATGTGCAGCACTTGAAAAACTGGAATGATACTTTTCACATATTCAGTACTTTCTGGGTATTAACTACTTTATGAATTTAGTTAAGCATATAGCTTGTTGCAAAAAATTCATTAACATAACATATTCCATGTTTAAATCATAAAGCAGTGTTCACTCTTTGATTTTTGATTTTGTAATGGTAGTAATTGTATTACAACTAGCGAGCAGTGAGAGAGAATGGAACAGCTGTATTCACTGAACTCTATGGCATCATCAGTTGGTTGTAATAGGTCATTATTCTCCTTATTACATTTCCATCCATCATATTATATCCTACTCATTCCTTCTGTGCTTGGTCAACATCTTTTTAAAGGCATGTTTTCTATAGTGGCTTTTGAGACTACATTCAGTCAGGACCCTTCGCCCCCTATTCATGGGAGAATGAATTCTGCCACCCTGTTGTGCTCAAAAGACCCTATGGAGATCCACTGCTTTGCTCCCAGGGATGTGAGAGGAAGTGCTGAACTATATTTATCTTTTTCCTGAAAAAGACAGGTTTCAGTTCAAGAAGATCCTGCCAAGCTTTAGGGTCAACAGTTCAATCCCTAATCATTAAAATATTATTATAATCCCTATCATTTTTATTTCAAGGTTGCACTAATTTAGAAAGGAGGGTCTTCTGCAGGTTCTCATAGTCATGAATGACATTCTCACATGATACTGACTTTATCTAAACTTTATAAAAACTACAGGATTCACCCACTTGCTAAGGGACCTAAGCCTAAGTTGAGATAAAGTTGTAGGGTGATAGAAATATGAAAAATATGGAAATATGCTCCTAGGAATGAACACATCAGTAAGAATTTGTGGCTGATGCATGAAAATCAACATAATTCAACAAATTTTAGAAGATTCATACTTTATACCTATGAGATCAGAGGTGAGAATAGGATATGCAAAAGGGATTATCATGCAGTGTGTTCATGTTATATCACATATACCTCCTTTATAGATACTATATGGCTGACTCATTGTTTTACTCTCTTATTTTATCTACCATTTCATCTCCAATGTTGGGCTTATCTCCTGTCACATGACTGTACATAGCTTGTTTACTTTCCTAGCTCTGGTCTCTATCATTATCTGGGCAAATAGTACATATTAACTATAATCTTTATCTCCTTGTCGCAACGTGTGGTAGTACAAAAAGTTTAGACAGCAGATTACAATTATCATCATCATCATCATCATCATCACTCAGTTATTTTGGTTAAATACTTACAAGTTCTCACATACTGCTCCAAGCACTCTTTTAACTCATTCAATTCTTGTTAACAACTCTATGGGATATTTTTTAAGATACTCCTCTTTACATATGATAATACTAAATAAAACAGAAAAATATATCAAATTGCCCGAGGTCAATGGCCAAGTACATGGTGAGCCAGGATTTAAATTCAGGGTCTGACTCCAAAGTAAAAATCATCACAATGAGCATTTGAGGGTAACAACATAAGCCCTTCCTTGCAGACCTGGTGTATATGCTCAGCTGTGAGGCAAGGCAAGAAGTTCTCCATCCTTCCACAACTTACAAGGACATCAAAGTGCCAGGAAATCTATTAGGGATAGAGTTTAAAGAACAATTGGGGAGTTTTGGCACTTCTTAGCCTTTGAAATTATAAAGCGCACTTTTATACATTTGCATCCATAATTTTTTTTTAAAGAAGAGCTATATAGTGTACCAAAAAACTATTTAAAAATGTGAGTTTCAGCAATTTAAAGGTACTACATATATCCTGGACAATGTGAACTTTAACATTTAGGTTGATTTACTATCAGGCACAGAAAAATACCCTTGCCAAGGAGAAAGTTTTACTCAAACTTCTATTCTTAAACTATCTACCTTAAAAAAAAGTAGTTTATATTCATAAGCTCTGATTTTCATATAATCTGACACAGTACTAACTTAAAGTAATCCACACAAGGTGAGGTGATGCCCTTATCTTTAACTAGGAAAATAATTTAAAAATTCAAGTTGATTCCAATATTATTATGTAGTACTTAACATTGTATACAGCATGTGTTATAAAAGTTAATATTATTTAAGCTTTTATCTAGGTATAGCAGAACTTCATTCTTATTTATTTTCTCTTTTAGGGCACTTAGTGACAGAAAATTAAAGTAACATGTTTCAGTTCATACACTGAGTTACCAGGAGTCCTAGAATCAGTACTTCCATCTTACTTTTCCACTAAATTTCAGCAGGTTAAATGATTTCATTTTGTTCAAATGTGCCTCTCTCTTTCCCAAAATTCACACATCCAAGTAATATAGTTAAATAAATAAAATCTACATTCTTGGTAGCTTTTCCTACAATATTACTTCCTCATAAAATTTATGTCACATTTTGAATGGCTCTGTCATACAAGTGTTTTGAAAGGATAGTCGCCTACAGTGCATGATTTCAATGGTCTGGTGTGGCTCTCGAGTTGAACTTACTCAGCTATCCATCATCACAGAGTTGTATCTTTGGAGTTTGGTGGACAGTCTTACTATGATTCCATTTATTATAAATATTATCTATATGAATTCTATGAATTTGTATAAATTCATTTGAGTCTATATAATAATTTGAAACTAATGCAGTGAGAAATATGAGGGGTGTGGTTCTCCTTGGGGACCACTGACTAGCAAGAGGTAGAAGGAGCCTTCTGGGAGTCCTGATAAGGTGCTATAAAGACCGTTAAGGCCAAGGCAGAGACTGGAATGATGCAGCTAGACAAGAAAATCAGGGTTGCTAACAACCACCAGAAGTGGTTCTAGTCAAGGAAGGACTCCCCTAGATCTTTCAGCGGGAATGTGGCCCTGAAAGCACTTAGATTTTCAACTCTGACTTCCAGATCTATGAAAAAAATTGGTTTTGGCCATTCAGTTTATGGTAGTTCTTCAAAGCAGCCATAAAAACTGATACACCCAATGAGACCTTTAGACTCCACTCTAGCTTTCCTGACATTGTGGATACTGTATTCACCAAAATGTATTACAGTTAACAGAGGGTAGCCCTACTGTATTTCAAAACTACATGGGTTTCTATAAATACCATCACACACATTTTTATCGTGAGTATAGAGTAATTATGTGATCTAACTTGTAAAATTATGGTCAGAGACACATGAGTGACACAGAAGTACAGCATGTTCAAAAGGCTTTGAAAGGAGTCATAAAGAAAAGAGACATTTTTTTTTAAATGATGTTGGAATACAGGGCACATCCAACAATGTGTCAGAGTGTTAAAAAAGAGAGAAATAAAATGGTGGGAATTCAAAGCAAAGATGGTAAGAACATGAAATTAGAGACAGCTGGGGTGCCTGGATGGCTCAGTCAGTTAAGCAATGGACTCTTGATTTCCACTCAGGTCATGATCTCATGGTTCTTGAGATCAAGTCCTGCATCAGACTCCGGGCTGACAAAGCGGAGCCTTCTTGAGATTCTTTCTTTCTTCCTCTCTCTCTCTGTCCCTTCCCTGGTTGCACACTCTCTCTCTTTCAAAGTAGATAAATAAACATTAAAAAAAAAAAAAAGAAATCAGAGACAGCTGGGTTCAAATCTCAGTTCTAAATTTTAAGAGTTGTAATAATTTAGACAGTTTGCTTAATCTCTCAATTTTTAAGTTTCCTTATCTGTTAAACAGCAATAATAATGGGCACTTACCCCATTTTTAAAATCATATTAGATAAGATAAAAAATATAAAATGGTTAATAAAGTTCTTGAGAGGTAGAGTGTTTAATAAATTTTAAATATTACTGTTTTTCTTTTTATTATCATCTCATATTACTTAAATGAAGTAGGTTTCTTCACATTCTATTTATAAACCTTCTCACAGATAAATTCTAAAGGAGTAGAGTTCAGTGTAATAATGGTCTTTTCTAACATGCTCAGAAGAGATTTACTTATAAGCACAAGACTGAAAATAGACCCATCCTTATTAATAAGACTTCCCAAGACAATTGTTTGTTTTAATATATTATGACATGAATGTGAATTAGAGATCTGAGGTTGAACCCAGGCATACCATAGGGAGTTAAAGGCAACTACTCTTTTCTAAATGCGAAATGAAATTCACTATTTGAGAGAAGCTATTGAGAGGTAACAGTACTCACAAAGAACTGTGTAATTCAGCATTCTTGCATTCTAAAATCTTGAATCCATCTGTTTGTTTCCTTTAGTCAATTTCTACACTTCTGACACAATTTTTGACATATGATTCTATTTTCTTAATTTTTGATCAATTATGCTATGCTATACTAAAGAACCTACTTTGTCATGTTTCAATCCCCTTGTTATCATGTATGTTTTATCTGATGAATATATTGTTAAAATACCATGGGGATATATGAAGAATCATCTTCATTAATTTGTTTGTATTTGCTAGAAGAGAAGAGAAATGGTATGGTGTGTGTGTGTGTGTGTGTGTGTGTGTGTGTGTGTGTGTGTGTGTTGGAGATAATTCTTACCAATTACTTGAAAATGAACTTAGGCAATTTTAATTGTCAGTTTATAGTGTGTGCTTTTTAAATATAACACTATAAATGCTAAAGTGCATAATTTTACTTTAATGAGAAAGAATTTATATGTATAACTTTTCTCATTTTGTGTTAATGGGCATTATATGAACAAACCACTGTGCATTTAGATAAGAATATATTCTTTGTTACTTAGAGTGAGGAAGTTTTTCACCTGCAGTTTTTCCAAAAGCTTGAGAGTTAATTAACTAAATAGTTACAACATCACATAAACGACTGGATTCTAATTACATTTAGTTGGCAAAAAATATTTCTTTCTCTTTAAATGACACTCCTAAATAAGCCTGCATTTTAAAGCTTTGTTATTATTATTATGGTTTTATTTTGTTTTTGAAGTTCCCTATCATTTTCTGTGGCTGCCTGTTGCCTTAATTCTGTCCCTCCATGCCTTGTGGGAAGGGGTGGTCGGTAGATTACCATGTTTGTTATGGTAACAATAGGCACTATTAATAATATACTACCAATAATATACTAAAATCAGTGGCTTAACACGTAAGAAAGAAAATGTCTTAGTTATGTAATGCAGTCTTTGGGGTTTCTGGACTATAAAATCTGTGCCATCTATAAAAGTAACTTCTCCAATTGCTCTGAGTTTTTGACATCAAGTCTGAAATGAAAAGACAAAAGATGAAGAATGCATAGGTCTTTCACAAACTCTGGTTTAAAATGTATGCATTTCACTTCTGCTACCATCCTACGGGCTAGAATGGGTCACACGATCCTATCTAAATGCAAGCTGGGGAAAGGCTAGGAAATATGGTTCCAACTGAGTGTTCCTTCCCCCAAATCTGTTACCTTAAATGGGAAAAATGGACCTGCCATAGCCTGCCCTCTAAGGACGTAATATTCATGGACATGCTTTTCCCAACACCCAGAACACAGCCTTGATGGATTTTTACGTTCCTTATCCCTTTTCTACATTCTGATATTTTAGTCTCTGATATCTTTAAAGCTATTTCCCCTTCCATTTTTTTTTTATTTTGAGACAAAAACACTGTTATAGTTGGAGATTTCAATACGCTTCTACTAGTAATGGATTTATACAGCAGGCAGAAAATCAGTAAGATACAGATGACCTGAGCAGTATTTTCAATCCACTTGATTTAATTGACATTTAGAGAGTATTTCATCTAACAACTGAAACAGAAGGAACATTTCCTATTTCATTCTGTGAGGTCAGGCCTACTATACACCAAACCAGATGAAGACACTGCAAGGGTGGAGGTTGAGGTGGAAACTATTTTCCAAATATACTCATGAACAGAGACCCCCCCAAAATTGAATTAAAATACTTGCCAATGAATCCAAAAACATAAGAAAAAAATTATACACCAGGTACAATATATGCTAGGGGAGCAAAGTAGTTTCTTTAAAAAAAAAAATCAACCAATATAAATTACCACATTAACTGGCTAAAGAATAAAAACAATATAATATATTAATTGATTTAGAAAAAGCATTTGACAAAAGCCAATGCCCATTTATGATGCAAACTCTCAATAAATTAAGCATAAGTGGAAACCTCCTCACTTGATTAAAGAAAACACCTATAAAACACTAGCACTAACATCCTAAGTGGTAGAAGACCAAATGCTTTCCCCTAAGATCAGAAACAAAACAAGAATGTCTTCTCTCACCATTCCAATATTTTACTAGAAGTTTTAGTTGGTACAATAGGACAAAAATTTTTAAAAAGAAGGATATATAGATATATAGGTATAGATTTGAAAGGAAGAAATAAGACTGTCTTTATTTGGAGTGAGAGTTACTGTCTACTTAGAAAAATCAAAGAATCTACCAAAAATCTCTTATTACCAATAAATAATTATAGCACATTCACAGGAAACCTATAAAGTCAATATGTAAAAGCCTTACTTTCCTATTGTTGGAAATTGGGAATTGGGCAATACCTAATTAAATTATGTAATTAAAAAACCATTTACAATAGCATTAATATAAATGTAAATTATATATAAATCTAATAAAATACATATAAGTTCTGTATGTGTGCTACGAAGTAGAACATATGAAGGAAATCAAAGAGGATCTATATGAATTAAGAGTTATTATGTATTTGTTATTAGAAAACTCACTATTAAGATATAAATTCTTCCCAACTTGATCTGTATATTCAAAACCATATCAACTAAAGTTTTAACTATTTTGGAGATACTGACAAACAGATTCTAAAATTCCTATGTAAAAGGCAGAAGACCTAGAAGCAAAGTTGAAGGACTCACATTATGTGACTTAAAGACAATGCAAGCTTTAGTAATCAAGGGACCATGTTATTGGTAACAGAATAGACACATCGGTCTGTGAAATATAAAAGATAACTCAGACATAGCCTATACAAATATAATTAATTGATTTTTGAGAAGGCACAAAGGCAATTTAATGGAGGAAGGATTGCTTTTCAATAAATATGGCTGGTAAAACTGGACAACTGTGTACAAAAAAAAAAAAAAAAGAAACTATACATATACCTTACACATTACACAAAAGTTAAGACAAATTCTATTGCCAACTTAAATGTAAAATGCAAAAATATAAAACTTCCAGAAGAAAGCATAGGAGAAAATTAGTTTGCTTTGTCAATAATTTTTTAAAATACTTTTTAACGTTTATTCACTTTTTGAGAGACAGAGCACGAGTGAAGGAGGGGTAGAGAGAGAAGGAGACACAGAATCCGAAGCAGGCTCCAGGCTCTGAGCTGTCAGCACAGAGCCCGACGCGGGGCTCGAACTCACAAACACGTGAGATCATGACCTGAGCTGAAGTTGGATGCTTAACCAACTGAGCCACCCAGGCACCCCAATAAGTTATTAAAAACCACACTAAAAGCAGGATTTCTAAAAGAAAAAGTTGCTAACTTGGACTTCAGTAAAAAACACTGCTCTAATAAAGACAATGTTGGAATAGGAAAAGACAAACCACATACTGGGAGAAGATATTTTCAAGGCGCATCACTGAAAAAGGATGTGTGTCCACAGGACACCAAGAACTTTTAAAACTCAACCAAAAATAATTTAAACAACCTAGTTAAAAAATGGGTAAAAGATCTGACCAGAGACCTCACCGATGAAAATATATAGATGGCATGTATGCATTTAAAAAAGATGTTCGATACCATTTTTTATTAGGGAACTGCAAATTTACACAAGATTGAGACACCACCACACACATATTTGAATGCTTAGGATTCAAAATTTGATAACACCAGTTGCTGTCAAGATATGTAGTATCAGAAACTTCGTTAAGTACTGGTGGGAATGAAATATAATATACTGTGAAACACACTTTGAAAGTTTCTTCTCAAGCAAAATATAGCTTTGCCATATGATCCAGCAATCATTCCCTACATATTTACCAAACTGGTTTGAAAAGTTATATATACAATATATATACCCTGCATGTGCATATGTAGATTTATAGTAGTTTTATTTATAATCACACACACACAAAAAAACCCCAAATGAAATCAACAAAGATGTCCTTCATTAAGTAGATTAACAAACTGTGGTATATCGATACAATGAAATACTATTTATTCTTAGATAAAAAGCAGTGATTTACCTATCTATGAAGAGTTGGGTGAATCTAAATGAATTTTACTAAGTGAAAGAAACCAGTTTGAAAAGGCTATACATTGTATGATTCCAATTATGTAACATTTTGGAAAGGCAAAACTACAAAGATGCTAAGGAGATCAGTTGTCACCAAGTGTTTAGAGATGGAATTGAATAATGAAGTACATTTGACATTTTAGCGTGATGAAATTATTCAGTAGGATGTGATACTGGTGAAAACATTACATTATGCATTTATCAAAATATAGAATTTTACAGTACAAAGAGAACTTTAATGTACACTAAAAAACAACACAATTTATTTAGGAGAATGGTGGATTCCATTTTGTAAAAAGTGACAAAACAAAACAATCTAATTGTAATACAAATATGCATGGAACAAACACACCAAATAGGGTGGAGGGAAAAAGTGCTGAACTAAGTAACTTTGGACATGAGTTGCATCTGTAAGACTAAAAAAGGTAAAAGGAGCTATAGTTAAGCACTATACTCTAGCTAATAAACTTGTATCCTATGGGGCTAAGGTTAACAGATCTGAAACCACTGTATTAATGGAACTGAGCAATTAAATAAAAAGCAGATGTTGGAGCCAGGTCTCTTGTGTTTATGAAAAGTTACAGACCATCAAGGAGAAAAGGCTAAAATGGTCCATATAGTAATTGTAACTAGTATAATAATTAGAGTTGGGAGACATCAATATGAACCTATGTTTAGCTCATATAGATACAAGTTGATACATTTAGAATATTTATGTGTGTGTGTGTGTGTGTATGTGTGTGTGTCTTAAAATATACACATAATATTTTTCTTTGTGTCAGCTGGAAGGGACTAGAAGTACTAAATCCCAGGAGCACCATGCATACCAAGTATCTAGATTTTGTTTACAATATATGTAAAATCTGAATATGTATATATATAATTGTAGCTATAGGTACACAACATGTAGGATATCTAAAACTTTATATGTTTATATGCATACATATTTATATATACTGTGTATATATTTTTAGATTTTTATATTTCCTAGAGAAAAAAACAAAACAAAGCCAGGTACTCATGCACAAACGGATGACTAATTTGAGAACCACTGCTGGAAATATGAAAGATGAGCCAATAGCTTTTTGCATTGGCAGAAAGGTGAGGAAGTGCTTAAAAACAAACAAAAAATGATGATGGGGGCATTTCAAAAAGACACAGGACCCAACAGAAAGAGATCCCAATTGCTTAATCTGAAACAATTTGAGCAACAAAATAAATAAAATAATGCTGAATTATAAGCTATAAAATAAATATTCCTAAGTCCATAATGATATAAATAATTGAATAAATAAATGGGGCGAATAGACTTATTTCCCAAGTGGGAAAATTCCAAAGAATCTATGTAGATACTCTGTCCTCAAGGAGGTGGTCATAACTCCTTACTCCTAAAATGTGGATGGCACATAGCTGCCCTCCAAAGAGTACCATATGCAATTGGAGAAGAAAAAATGTTTTTGCAGTAGGGAAATCTGACAAACACTATCTCATCCAAGTAATCAAGATTTACCTCAATAGTGATATCAGATTATAATATGTTGCTTTGATATGATGAGAATGACAATTTATCCCTGCAATTTCCTTCACAAACATAATGTCAACCCTACCAAGAGAAAACGTTAGACAAATTACAATCAAAGGCCATTCTAGCCTAGGTGGCTCAGTCGGTTAAGTGTCCAACTTCAGCTCAGGTCATGATCTCACAGTTAATGAGTTCGAGCCCTGCGGTGGGTTCAACACTGATAGCTCAGAGCCTGGAGCCTGCTTTGCATTCTGTGTCTTCCTCTTTCTCTCTCTCTGTCCTTCCCCTGCTTGTGCTCTCTCTTTCTCTCTGTCAAAAATAAATAATCATTTCTTTAAAATGGCCATTTCTAAAAAATATCTGACTAGTACCCACTAAAACTGTCAAGGTCATTCAAAATAAGGAAAGTCTGAGAAATTATCATGGCCAATAGGAAACTAAAGACATATGACTGCTAAATGTAGTGCTCATGGATGGGATTCTGGAACAGAAAAAAGATGTTAAGTAAAAACTAAGGAAATCTAGATAAAGTATAAATTCTAGTTAACAGTAGCATTAATATTGGTACATTAACTATGACAAATGCACTATACTAATGTAAGATTTTAATAAGGAAAGCTGCATTTGGTTTCTGTTGGACTTACAGTTTTCACAAATTTTGTGTAAATCTTAAATTATTACACAATTTTTAATTATTTTTTAAAATCCTAAAAATTGTGTTTCATTATAACTGGTTCTACATAACATCATCTGGGAAATCATTACAAATTGAAGATGCTTTCTGATGAACAAAGAGACTTCCTTTAATTGAATATATACAGACTAGTGATCCATTCTATCCTATCTGGAGGGCTAATTTTAGATGATTACTTAAGACCAGGATTATGAACTCCTTTTTTCTAAAATTTAGTATTTTCTGACTTCCCTTTAGGGATACTATTATGTGAAGTTCTTACTAGGTGTTAGTTCTTTGCCCAGCAAGTAAATGAGTTTTGTTTTGTTTTTTCTTTTTTCTTTACCTCCTTGTCCTTCTCTATCTTCCCCTCCTGTACCCTCCCCTCCTTTCCTTTTACCCCCTTCCTTCCTCCTTTTTTTTACTCCCTCTCCAAGTCCCAGTCTTAGCCTCTGGCATACCTTTGTTTTTGTTGTTTTTGTTTTTTCTTTAACCAACCTATTTATCTCTATCATGCAATGCAACCACTGTAGAAGGTACTCATATCTCAGAACATTATTAAATATAGCAGTATAGTTATACTTTGCTTTTTCTTAATCTGCCTGAAATGCACAAATAAAATTAAGATACAAAGTGTTCTTTTAACTGGCTTCTCCAATGGTAAAAACGATCATGGATATGTTTCTTCCAATTACTGCTGGGTACTGTGGATTAAATATGTTGCAATAACCTATCTGAAGCCCCCACTTGGTGGAAATGAACCTCATTCAGTGAGGAATTTTTATCGTTGTTTTAAAGAATCACGTTTTCTTCATCATTTAGACCTACTGACAAGTGATAGCTCTCCTTCTTGCAGAATATCCTAGGGTCTCTCTTATTTTTGAGGCATATCAAGATTAGAACATGGTATAGGTATTTTTCAGTAATGATCAATATCTTGGCTTCAACTACATCCCAATGAGAGAGAACTGACGTTAGGTGAAATTGTGTTTTGAGTCGTTTCCTTTGTTTCGATCCTATTTCACTGTGCACAGGTATCAAAGTGGTTCCAAGTCTAAGTTTTAAAAAAAGATAAATTTAAGGCTTATAATATCTTGGCTCTGACAAAATAAGTTATTGAATACTGTGGTTTTGTGGAAGTTATTTCTCCATACTTCAAATTTATAACTATAAAATAGGAATAATTTTTACCCAATAGTTTGTGTGTGTGTGAGCATTACATTAGGTAATTTGTGTAAAGTATTAGAAGATTACCTCTGTACAATCATAGACACTCAAAAATAGCTGATATCCTAGCTAGAGGAATCTTCAATATACTTCCACACAAATGCTCTTATGAAATATACTACTTTGACTATTATAGACTATTCATATTTTCATATTTACTCATTTATGCTTATAGCACAACTAGTGAGAAATACAGTTCCATCTAAAACTTTGCAATAAATTTCGCATATGAAGCAAGACTTTAGTAAAAGATTCCTAAGTAATGAACACCATAAGTAACCTAGGAAATACAGATTTAGAAGAAGAAAAATGGCGATACCAGACATAGAACTTAGAGAGTGTAATATTGTATATAGACTTATCTCTATGCTAATTTACTGTATAAGAATTCAGATATTTGGGGTATACTTAGAAGCTTTAGGTATGTGTGTGTAAAGATATGAAAGGTAGAAGCAGATAAGTCACGTATGTGTAACATTAGATTTGCTCTGATTAAAAAAAAAAGAAACGGAATAAATTTTTAAAATACAGAAATTATAGATTCAAAATAATGTAAAAAAATTTTTTGGGCGGGGGGCGCCTTGGGTGATTCAGTTGGTTAAGCCTCTGAGTCTTGATTTTGTCTTAGGTCATGATCTCATGGTTCATGGGATGGAGCCCTGTATTGGGCTCTGTGTTGACCACATGGAGCCTACTTAGGATTCTCTCTTGCTCTCTCTCTCTCTCTGCCCCTCCCCCACTCCCTCTTTCTCTCTCTCTCTCTCAAAATAAATAAACTTAAAAAAGTAAAGAAATGGAATATATTTTTTAAATATAGAAATTATAGATTCAAAATAATAATGTAAAATTCTTTTTTTTTAATTTGAGGGAGAGCATGAGTATGGGAGAGGGACAGAGAGAGAGAGAGAGAGAGAATCTTAAGCAGGCTTCAGATATGGAGCCCAACACAGGGCTTGATCCCACGACCCTGGGATCATGACCTGAGCCAAAATGAAGAGTTGGATGCTCAACTAAGCCACCCATGCACCCCAAAATTCATTTTGGACGGTAGACAACAATGTTCTTGCTCAAAAACAATTTCTACTTAATCTCAACTAATTTTTATCAGTTATGTTTAAATATTTTATTCCATTTTATTTTCAATCATTATAAAGTCTTAACATCCTAATTCTTAATGTTTCAGCCCTCCACTTATATCTTTGTCTGAATGTGTAAGTAATATTTTTCTTTATTTCCCTATTTATCTGTATCCTTATTGTATTACTTCCGTTTTTGTGTGCTAAATATTTAAAAGAATTATAACTAAGTTCTTTTCTAATGTTCTTATCTAGTCAAACCATTTGTTTTGTTTTTACTTCATGGATCTACCAAAAGTCTGATTTTCTATTAATTGTATATTTTGTTATCCCATGGCATTTCCTTCTCCTAGGTCATCAACAGTGTAATTGCCCTAAAGTAGATACCTATCTGAGCAACATTGTCTCAGACTATTTTAAAGAATTTTGTCTGCCTGAATCCCTTTACCACCTAAAATTTACTGAATTGTTTTCAGTGTTGATGCCATGATGCCACAATCCTGACCTCCTAAATTAATCTTTTGTGTGTTCTACTGTGCTCAAAGTACTGTAAAAACAGAGTCAGATTTAATCCTTGGATTTTCCTGCTGAATCTCTGTACTCTGCCATTAAAAACTGTCAGATTTACTAGGCACTCCTCCTTCCTTCTGTGATTCTAAGCTATGACTATTTTTAATCAACCTTTTTTCTTATTAAGAACTCTGTGGGTGTGGCTATAATTGACATTTCTAAAATTTCCTTTTTCAAAAATTACTTCAGATTTAAAATGGCATGTCAGTGATTTGTTACAGCATAATGGCTTCTGATTTCCCTTTCTCCAGTGTAGAAGCATTAGGTTGGTCAAAGAGGAGATCCTGTAGGCAAAAAAACTGAGGTGAGAAATGTGGTCTAATCATTAATGACCAGGGACAGAATCAGGTCAAGAGCAGGGTTAACCTGTATCCACTACTCAGGACCACATGAACCTGAGACTTTAAACTGTGTCTCCAAGAAGCTCAAGCCAGGGATTAGCACACATGGCAGAGCCAGAGTTTACAGAACTGGCCAAAGATCTGCAAGAGATGCTTTTAAAAACATGTCTATAGACTCTTCTGCAGATGTCTTCTAGCTGCTAATCAAAGGATCTGGTATTCATTTATTCTTTTTCATCCACAGGCATTTTAGGCATTCCTACATTAGATCCATTTGGCTTTGATTCCAGAAAACTTTGTGATCCCCCATGTTCCTGGTTACAGTAAAGAAGTGATTGCTACCGAATAAAAAAGGTAAAATCTTTGTATAGAGGAACTGGGTTTCTTCAGAAGATTGAGACCCATAACTGTATCTATTACCTCTAGGGAAAAAAAAGAAATGTATTTTACACCAGAAGAAAAATCTCCTCATCTTGAACACAGAAACTACAGAGTATTAAAGGTGATGAACTTCTGAATGTTGATGGTGGTAAACTACCAAAGTGTTATATGTGAAATACTCTGGTCCCTTCTAATCCCAGACTGATGAGGAGATGAGAAGGAAATTAAAAGCAAAACATACAAAAATTTATAATGTACCCCTGTGGTTCTGCCAGCCCGTGGCTTCACTGGCTGACTACCTCAGGACTACAGATGAGAGAACAGGGTCTATATGCTTGGGGGAAGTTGGATTTGGGGAAGGTCAGAATGATATTTTTAAAGTAAGCCACTGTTTATTTGTTCAATAATTCTATTTTCACTGCTCATTTTCTTTAAGGGAACGTAATTGGGTTCAAATTGCATCAGGGTGAAAAGTGGGAATACTGGAATCTAGGAGTCACAGGTTGTGAGCTTAACAAATAATTCACATAAATTAATATGTTTTATAAATAAATACATTAGTATATTTCTATATAAGTAAATACATAATTATATTAATGAAAACATACACACATACACACACTCACACTCCTTTTTTTAAGTCACACAGAGGAGGAATTAGCTAAGTAATTGAGGCCAAACTGACACAGGGAACATTTTACCATCTGGACTAAAAGGTTCCACTTCTTATTTATTAATACAGATAGTTTTACCTTATAGCTTATCCTGTGAAGCCCAATAGAAAATATCAGAAATAATATTTTATTAGAAAGGAAGTAGGTGCTCTCTTATCAGTCTTGCCTGTATTCTTCTTTTGATCAAGACTTGTATGATATATGGGGGTTTTTTTGTTTGTTTTGCTGCTGTTGTTTTTAAATAACCCATGGAAAAGTTCCTTCTCAAGGTCTTCAAAATAGTATAATGAAGCTATTAAATTATGAAAGCAATTAAGGTTTAACATAATCAGAAATATTTCTACTCCCACTACATTTTATAAATACTTGAAAATGATTGTAATGTATATATATACACATATATAAAATTAATTTCTTTTTTAAAATTTTTTTATGTTTACTTATTTTTGAGAGCTAGAGAGACACAGCACTAGTGGGGGAGGAGCAGAGAGGGAGGGAGGCACAGAATCTGAAGCAGGCTCCAGGCTCTGAGCTGTCAGCACAGAGCCTGATGCAGGGTTCGAAAGCACAGACTGCGAGATCATGACCTGAACGAAAGTCATACGCTTAACCAACTGAGCCACCCAGACACCCCAAAATTACTTAATTTCTTTGCAAACAAGCATATGATTATTATAATTGCTCAAGTCAACTAGTATTTTTTGAAGACCTACTGACCACAGTTCTGTGATAACCAGAAGTAATGGCCTAAAAATTGAACCTTTGCCCTGAAATATCACAATGATTTTTAAAATGCCTAGAATATGGGTTAGACAGAGGAAGAAACAAGTGACTATATATTCCAAGTTGGATGTACTCAGCAATGATTCAAATTCTGGAGCAATTTTCTTATCTCATTACAGAAGCACATTTTGAATAGCACATTCTAGACAATGATTTCTGAAAATCAAATAAAATGATGCTCTTCTGTCCTCTTCTGTCCAGGTTCAGTGCTTGGAGGACAAAGCTAACTTTTGAATCATTCCCCTTGGAACCTGTCATTTAAAAAATTTATTTACATTAATTGTTATTGATGTGGAATATTTGTAGAAAACCAGAGGCCTGCTAACAGAACTCTTTTCTATGATTATGCAGCTAAAGGGATAATGTTTTAATGTCTAAAATAAACTCAACATTTAAGAAAAATTCTTATACCGTAAATGCACGTTATTAATTATTTGTGGACATGTGGGCTTTGCAAAATGAGTTTAGCAGGGTTCTCTAGTTCTAGCAATAAAAAACATACAAGGATGATACCAAATAGTATAGAATTTTTCATGATTTCTGTAATTTAGAGGAAAGATAAAAAGCTGTCCTGATTTTGTGTGCTAATTAGTGCCTCTTTAATGGTAGCATAAAATGCTCTAATGTTAACATTGTGGGAAGTAACTTAGTTTTTTTCACAAAAAATGATGCTTGGGTGGTGTCACTAAAAATAGACACACTGTATAGAAGCAGTGGGCCTTCCCATTACAGCAGTTCAATACATGTCTGCCCAAGCGTAACCTTCTGTAGATACTTGGACAGGGATGTGGGTTTATAATCTTGTCTTTCACATCAAGGAAAGTTAGTGAATGTTGTTCATTCATATGTACTTTAAAGGTGAGAAAGGGAATGTCTAAGGGAAATAAAGTCAAGAGGGAAGAATGAGAGAGAAGTAAGGAATTTCTATTGCAGGGGAAGAAAAATCATTCCTCTTCTATCTTGTAGGTTCTTGCCTGAGATCCTGCTGTCATAAAAGACAGATTAACAGGCAAAAAACAAACACAATTGTAATAACTTGTATACCTCCTGTATACTTCAGAGATACCCAGGAAAACTGAGTAACTCCCTGAAATGTCCCAAGCTACCACCTTAAATACCATCTCCAGCCACACAAGAGAGGTTGAGGGAGGAAGACGCTGCTTATGGAAGGTTATCAGGCAAAGCATTTCAACAAGGGTAAGATTGCTATATAGATTGAAGTCCAAGACTTCTCCATTGATAAAACTTTCTAGATATTTGGCTATCCTCCTTTTCTTTATACTAGAGGGAGACACCGTTACAAATGGAGATTTTCCTTATGAATGTAAATGTCTGTTACAAAAGGGTAACTTTTACTGTTTTCAGAGTTTCTCCTGAGTTTGCTGTTTCTTAAAAACAGCCTGCTGAAAAAATAATAAATACATTAAAGAAGCATATTTGGTGATGGTATATTTTGCTCCCCTTTACTATCCTGTCTTATTAGGAAAAGATTTGGTGATGTCCTTTTTTTTTTTTTTTTTTTCTTTCCCTCCTCCTCAGTCCTGCAGTTTTGTAAGGTACTGAATTCTGCTGTCATTGGGAATGACCTTGGAAACAGATTCTTCCCCAGAGCATCCAGATAAGAGCTCTGCCCAGCTGACATCTTGGTTCTGGCCTTGGGACAGCCTAAGCAGAGGGCCCAGCCAAGCTTGCCTAGACTTATTCACCTACAGAATTGGATCAGAATTGATGGATGTTGATTTAAGCCAGTAAATTTACAGTAATTTGTTATACAATAATAGAAAACTAATAAAGATGGATATAAATGACATCTCTTTACTCTTAACTTTGACAGTTAAATGTATACTGTTTTCTCAGATGACATTTTCCAGTTATTACCATCCCCCTACCCCCACTTGTGTACTTTGTAAAGAGTTGTGAGAGTCCTTGATATTTTTGAAATACTCTCCCATTGGGGAAGTGAACTAATGTGGTATGCTTTCAGCAATTGTAGTAAACACTGGTTGTTTTTGAAAATGCTCATGATAAGCTTAGAGTCTGGAAAATTGCTCTTTAACTTGATGGGGTATTTTTTTATCCTTTTAGATAAGATACTAATTTGCATCCTTTTGAAACTCTTCAATCCAAATCATAAATGCTCATTATACTTCTTCATTGTGAGCATGATCAAGCCTTATGCATTCATATCTTTAGCACCTCTTGAAATGGCTACAGTCCTTTGAACAAACTAAGTACTGGAGAAAATGAGGACTGTATTTCCCTGCATCTTGTTTTCAAAGATGGATGCACTCTTCAATAGCAAAAGCCTAACAAGCTGAACAGTTTCAAGGGCTCTGTTGATTGAAAAACATTATCAGATAGTACTTTGTGAAGCAGGCCTTCCTAAATGTTGATGCAATGTTATTTGAAAGAGAACCATCTCCTAGTTAAGATTAACAAAGGCCTTACATAATAAAAACAAATTTTATTATAAAAGAAAATTGTTTGTGTGTGTGTTTGTGTGTGTGCGTGTTTGAGGACTAAATGCATTCATTACCGTAACAAAAATGACCTAGAAATGTCAAGGACAAAATTTCTTAGGCACTGATAACTTTAGAAAATGATTGCTGGGAACATTTTTTTAATGAATTTTCTTTCATTACGTTAAATTTAGTGGTTCTGTTTGTCTCTTGTGTTACTTCCTCATTATTATAATTTCTAAGATTGTTAAAATGGTATGTCTACCTAATTCATAGGTTGTATAGATTTATAAAGCATAGCATTATAAGTAATACCTATATAATCTATAAATATTATAATTTAAGGACACTAAAGTATATTAAGTTAAAATATAAGGATAGGATCGAGAAGGCACCTGGTGTCTCAGTTGGTTAAGCATCCTCTTTCAGCTCAGGTTATGATCTCACAATTCCTGAGTTCGAGCCCTGCATCGGACTCTGTGCTGACAGCTCAGAGCCTGGGGCCTGTTTTGGATTCTGTGTTTCCCTCTCTCTCTGCTCCCACCCAGTGTCTCTGTCTGTCTCTCTCTCCTCTTTTCTCTCTCTCTCTCTCTCTCTCTCTCTCTCAAATAAACAAACATTAAAAAAATTTTTTTTAATATGAGGATAAGGATCTGGATAGTGAGTTGCTACATAGTTGTGGTGCTGCAATTTTAATCAGTTAATCATAAAAAAATCAATGAAATAATTATCCCTTATTATTATTTTTAGATTGATTAGTTCTAGCTTAAGGTGGTTTGTCTTTCTTCAGTATTGAGGAAATAACTGATAAATTTATTTGGAAAGAGGAGAAAAATATATTTGTAAATAATAATCTTAATTTTTCATTTGCTTATTTTGACAAGATTTTATAATATATTTTTATGCCTATTTTACTGATGACAATAGTAAAGCCTATTTGGACTGTATAAAAATTAGTAATGGGAAATCTCACTAACATGGAGTTCGGAGGTTTCAGCAAGGCAGACTCTCAAGCCTTACCACTTGTGATCAATTGCAGACCCAACAGGAAGAAAGAGACTTGACCTTCCAAAAACTTGACCTTGCACGTGGATACTGTTCTACTCCTCCAGTGGAGGAAGAAACACTTTCTCATCCCTTCTAGGCAACAGCTCAGCCAATAAAACGCCACCACAGTTCTGAGTCCCAGTTTACTCCAATGGACTTACTTTTATGTATTTATTTTTGAAAGAGAGAGAGAGAGAGGGCACAAGCAGGGGAGGGGCAGAGAGAGAAAGAGGGAAACACAGAATCTGAAGCAGGCTCCAGGCTCTGACCTGTCAATGACTACTTCAGAGCCTGATGCAGGGACTGAACGCACGATTGTAAGATCATGACCTGAGCTAAAGTCAGACACTTAACCAACTGAGCCACTCAGGCACCCCCAATGAATTTAATTCTTAACAACCTTTCCAGCTTATCCCCTTTCTCCTTAAAAAACATACCTCTTCTTTGTTCCCCAGAGTTGCCTACAGTTTTGCTGCAGCTTATTTGTCTTGGATTGCATTATCTCTTTTATTCCTGAATAAACCTTTTTTTGGGGGGGATGGGGGGCACTGGTAAAATAACTGACAGTTTTCTATATTTTAGGGTTAACAACTGTAATCTGCCCTTTGATGACTTATGTAGTTAAGTATATAGCCAGTATTCGAATCCAGATCTTTTGGCGTGTTTTCTCAGGACCCACTTAACAGTACTTTCAGATAGTTATAAACATACTCAAACAATCCTAATCAACATTCTTGTTGAATTTTTCTGAAGAACACAGTAAACTTACCTTAATATTTAATTGGCAGGAATAACATCTGCAAAGAGTTCAGAAAAAAAGTATCAAGAGGCTTATCCTACCACATAATGAAATACTACTTTTAGATCAATGGAGATACACTAAAATAGATACAAAATATGTGAGTATATATGTGTGTGTATGCATATGTAATGTGTCTATTTTTATATCCTCCATCAACCTAACTATTTATAAAACCAGGAGTTCTCATTGACACCTCTAGTTCCTATCCATGACTGGAGATTTCCATTTAGTTTTTCACTTTTTGCATTTGAAATGCTTTTGTTAAGAGAGAGGCCTAGATACAATGATACATCAGTGGAAATGAGCACACCTAGGTTACAGTGTAAATATGTTTTCAACTGTATGAACATGGTGCTTTTCGGAGGAATGGCTAATTTCACACAGAAGTAGGAGAAATACAGATGAGACCAAAACACCTTATTGCCAGGAAATAAGGAAATGTTTTTTAAAAGTAATAGGGACATATTAAAATAAGACAGGAACTATTGAGAGGGACACATCTTGGAGCAATCCTGGCCAAATCTGAGACAATTTGAGTATCAACATAGATAAAGCTAGCGATATATTATAACCCACTGAATCAAGTAAAAATCCGTGAATCCACACAGATATCAATAAATGAATAAACAAATAATTAGGAGAAAAATCTAAGCTCCTTTACCTTTAACACTAATAAAATTCTGTGGTTAAAAACAAATCTTCAATGTCTGCCAAACTAGTGGGAAGAGGGGCGCCTGGGTGGCGCAGTCGGTTAAGCGTCCGACTTCAGCCAGGTCACGATCTCGCGGTCCGGGAGTTCGAGCCCCGCATCAGGCTCTGGGCTGATGGCTCAGAGCCTGGAGCCTGTTTCCGATTCTGTGTCTCCCTCTCTCTCTGCCCCTCCCCCGTTCATGCTCTGTCTCTCTCTGTCCCAAAAATTAATAAACGTTGGAAAAAAAAAAAAAAACTAGTGGGAAGAATATTGATTCTGAACAGGATAGTGTGAAAAAGTTCCTCTTCATAAATTAATTTTCAATTGTGAAGGAAAATTGTGTGGTAACTAGGTGGAGGATTTGGCCAGGAGTTCTTTATCCATGAAGCAGAGTTACCAGCAGCAACAATGCCTCCTGATATGATGTACTAAGAGATGCATCACTTCTGTGTAATTCCTGACAAAAATGAATAACCTAACTCTAACCATGAGGAAATATCAATCTAACCCGAAATGGAGGATAACCTGCACAACTAGCCTATATACTTTTCAAAAATAGCAAAGTTAAGAACAAAGAAAATTTGGAAATACTCCTAGTAAAGAATATCAATACTAAAGAACATGAATACAATGTTAAATGTGACTATTAAAGAATAGTCACCGCTGATAAAATTAATTAGCATATTGAGATCCACAAAATGGAGGCTGCCTTCCGTGCCTACCTCATACCCCAAATCTAATCCTGCAGGCCTGCATGTATGGAAAACTCTTGTCAAGGAATCCGAACATATACTCATCACAATCTTCCAGCTCAAATTTAGCTAGATTACCTTACCCTAGAAAATAGGACCTCATGGCCAATCATGCCCTGTTTCTGCATTGCCTCTTCTAACACTCTATAAAACTTTCTTGACCCAAATTCCTTAGAAATAGTGCTTCAATCCACTAATTGTTTTCCCATGTATAAAGGACATCAAAGTCATTACTGAATTGTATTATTTTTGTCACTTGATAGTTTTTGGCAATAAGATGGGACCTAAAGACAGCTTCTGGAGTTTCTGAGGACAGCTCCTAGATACAGGTGAATGTACCTACAGAGGCATAGGTACCTCTTTAGCCACTTGCTGAGATCTCTGGTAAGCTTCTTTTGGATTGAGCTCCACTTATTTTGTACTCTGAGCTCTTCAAGTTTTTTTTTTTTTTTTCCCTAATCCTTCTATGTGGAAAACTCAGGGGTGTGAGAGACTCCAGATTTTCATGGTGAGATTTACAGGTTTCAGAAACTGTGCAAAGGCAGTCAGAAATACAAAGTCTAATGGAATTAGGAAGGATTATTTCAAACAAAAATTATAGGTACCCTTCAGTCTAAGAAACAAGATGACAGTTATGAGTGGACTCCCAATGCCTCAAGGTAAGTCCATAGCAAAAATAGTTAGGGTACTTGGGGAAATAAATTAAGACAAGAAAATCATACTGTTTTTGATGAATGGCATATCAAAATCTGAGTAGGCACTAGTCAGACTGTTAACAGTCATTAGGGTATTCGCCGCTATAAAGAAATACTCTCATGAACAGATTAACAGATCTGTGGCTAGTGGAAATCTCAAGAGCCAAAGTCACAAAGTTGGTGGGCATGGGTTGAGCTCTTAAACACCATTAGAGTGTTCACTTTATAGCTAAGACTCCCATGTTAGGTAGGATAAGTTGGTCACAGAAATGGTTAAATTGACAGTAGGTTACCTACTCACCTCGAGAACACTTCTGCACAACAGAAACACTGTTGTGTACACTGTAAAACACTACAAAATCCTCAACTCTGCAGCACATGCCCATTAGGTGTTATTTTGGCTTTGAGAGACCCAATGCTTAGCTAAAGAAATGGGATCTTCAAGTTTCAGAGAATTGAGCTCTCTACCATTCAGCATATCTGTTTATTTTATGTCTAAGAACTCTGGTCCCAGAAGCTGTAGTTATCTACAAAAATAGCAAAATCTTACAAAAACAACCTAGAATTTCAATAGCCATTGTGGGTAATAGTCCATTAGATAAGATCATTCATTTAATAAGTGCACTTGAAATCAAGGGTTCCTGTAGGTTAAGATTCAACTCTTGATTTCCATTCAGGTCATGATTCTAGGGTCTTGAGATCAGGCCCCATGTTGGGCGCCATGCTGGGCATGGAACCAGCTTAAGATTTTCTGAGTGTCCTTCTCTCTCTCTCTCTCCCTCTCTCTATCTCTCTCTGTGCCCTTCTGCCCCTCCCCTGCTCATCTGTGCTCTTTCTCTAAAAGAAAAAAAAAAAAACATAAGCAAGGGTTCTCAAATCAACAAACAGAATGGGATACCAATTTTAACTAGTATGCAGGAGACTCCAAAAGCCTTCAAGATTCCAAAATAGATTCACTAAAAGATGCATTGGAAAAGGCTAATGAAAAATTAAAGACACATGAAGGAGAAAGAAAGAAAGCAAGAAAAAGAAAGAAAAAAAAGATAGTTATGACTCCTACTACTACCATCTATCTTTCTTTTCTTGGCTACTCATTCTACTAATCTTCCATCTGAATTGTTTCTACTCTGAAAACACATCAACGCTATAAGTAAAGTCTGCCTTAACAGTGGCCTTAACAGCTACAATTGCTCCAAGGCCAGAAACCTAAAATACCTGGGCCTCCACCATTGTACCTTCCCAGGGGTTCATCATGAAAACAATGATCCTGAAATCAGTGTGTCATTGTCAATCAACTAGAACACTGGAAAAAAGATGGTCTTCAAAAGGTTCTGTCAAATCTTTCCACACCAACTTGAATGCCCCATACCTACCCTTGAAGGAAGGGCCCCCTGTATGACACCCTTGTCAGGTTTGATGAGGCTGTAAGTGGGGTTATCCAGTAAAATACTACCAGTTATTTCCTTAAAAACCAAAAGGCAAACTGAAATTAAAATTAATGGAAAACATTGCCAAAGTCTGGTAGATATTCAGGGCTGCAATTTCTATTTTATTTTTTTAAATGAGTTTTTAAAGGAATTTTTTTAAGGTTATTTATTTATTTTGAAAGAGAGAGAAAGAGAGAGAGAGAGAATGAGGAGGGGAGGGACAGAGAGAGAGAGAGAGAGAGAGAGAGAGAGAGAGAGAATCCCAAGCAGGCTCCACACTGTCAGTGCGGAGCCCAAAACAGGGCTTAAACTCACAAACTGTGAGATCAAGACCTGAGACAAAATCAACAGTCGGATTCTTAACCGACTGAGTCACCCAAGTGCTCCTATGATGTCTGCTTTAAATGCCATTCACTCTGGAGCCTACAGATGGGATCCTGAAAAAACTGGCAGAAGCCATCAAAAGGCAAGAATTCTTACCCAAGTCAGCTCTTCTGGTTCTCTGTAGTGCCCAGTCAAGAAAGGAAGGTAAAATTAAATGTTGGCTCTTCATTTCCACGTTTACATTCTTGTGAATTTCATTTTGGGGTGCCCATTGTTGTTGATCCTTTCTCTCCCAGGGATAACTATTTCCTTCATGCTTGTCTCTTTTTGTGTTCTGAGAACTTGGCTTGGTTTTCTGCCTGCCTGGGACACACTCAGGTTTTTGTCTATGCAAGCATGTAAAAATATGGCTGGACAGAAATATGGGTTGCACTTTATTTGTGCCTAGGGTACTATGGATTGCTGCCACCTCTCACAGTAGTGTCTAAGTCTTTTTTGGCTATCTTTGGAGGCAGCTTTGGATCTTGGAAGAATAGTACCTTTTGCAGCCTCTTTGGGATGCTTCTTTTATCCATGGGGTCATTCAATACTGTCTCAAGTAATTATTTGTACTGGCTAAAATGATGAGATATTTGAAAGGATTTTTAAAGTAGCTCTATGGTCAGAAGTTGGCCAAATTGGAAGCTGATATTCAGATCCTAATAGGAACTCTTTGTTTTAGGCTTTCTCCCCTAAGCTAAATGAAACTATATACCCAGAGGGAAAGAAAAACATTACAAAGATGAACAATTCTAAATCTAGAATCTAAGAATCTTGAAGATTATCTCCCTGATCTTAAGAAGCGAACTTCAGATAATGCACTTAAATGTGTGGGTCAGCTCTTTGATGTCATTCAGGCTATAGTCCAATTCTTGGAGGAATTAAAAACAACAGTCCTTTTTCTTTCTTTCTCTCCTTCTCTCTCCTTCTCTCCCTCTCTCAACAAACTGAGTCTTTACAAGAACAGGAAAAGTCCGACTATTTTTTATCTATCCCCTAACCTAAACTCTTCATCTCAAAAGACTTGTAGGTATTGTAAAATTCTAGATTTAGGAACTAAAAGTTCTTGGAAGAACTTGAATTATTTCCCTGTGCCTTTGAGATGTAAATGTTCTCTCCAGTCTTCTCTCCAGTCCTCTCTAGGAACTCTTATCAAGGCCATGTCTTTGAAATGCAAACTTCAGGGTGGTATTTCTTATTAAAGAGGAAAAAATGATTATTTGGAAACTAAGAGAATAAACAAATCTTTAAAGTCTTCTACACAAATATTACTAAATGTAGAAGCCATCTGAAGAGATAAACTCATTCCATCTTCCAGAGCACAATTTGGATCCAACTATTCTCTTATAAACTAGTGAATTTTGCTTTACCATGCCCATCTCACAGCTAAATTTTGGAAACAAAAGCTTCTAAGATCTCTGTATATGTTTGTATGGTTGTATATGTCTACATATGTCTGTGGTACATGCTGGATAACTATTTTGTGCAAGCATACCCTGAATGCCCCTATTAATTATTATCTTGGAGATGTCGAGATACTGTCCTTCCTCTATATTCCCAACAAGAATTTGCAGGTATTGCCCAGCATTCAAGGTCAGAGGGACAAGGAGCTGTCAACTCCCTTGTTATGGAGATTTCTCTCCACCTCCTTGGAAACATTGGCTGTGCAAGGAGGGGAAGGGCTGCTGATAGTTGCTAGACCAAGTTGCTGTGCTATAAGAACATAATGCACATAGACCCCAGCAGCAGATGCTTTGTGCAGTCAGCCACTCCTGGACTCCCTATACATGTATATAAGTTCCTCAATAAACCTATGTCTCAATTGCTGTCTCCAGGTCTTTTTTTTTTGGCTTCCCTAGACCATCACCCACTCTAGTCTTAGAGCCTGCTGGGGTGTGGCTGCACCCCAGTATATTATAGATGTACAGTATATTATAGATGTATGTATATTATATTGTAGATGTATGTATGTTATAGCTGTACAGTATTTTTCTACCTCAGGATAGCATTGCCAAAATAAGTTTTTAAAGAGGTCTATTTAATTGGTTTAAAAAAAGTAAACATTTATATAAATCAAATATACTCTCAGAAATATAAACAACAACTTAAAGGTCTTTCAAGTTCACATGACCTGGGATAATCTTTAATAAATAAAAACTAGTGTAAGTTTATTGGTTCAATTAAAACAGGAGGGTCTTAAGAGTTATCAGCATTAAATGTAATACTTTTATTCTACCTAGATTTTCAAAAAGCCTAATAGGTTCATGTTATCTCTGTTACAGAATTTGTCAACAAGAAATATAACTTAAGATATTAAACAGCTAAGCATCATGTTAAGAAATTTTCATGTGTAATGTAAATGTAATTATTAAGAATGAGTAGGTTAAATAGATGTAAGACAAAAGTTTGTAAATGAACTTCTCTACAATAATTATACTTTATGGTATGTCCCCATAAAAACATTTTCCAAAATCATTTTGGTAAATTGAAACCTTAAAGTTACACTGAGATAAGGTAAATGATAGATATTTATTTAATAGCTATGATAAGGAGAACAAAGGCAAACGAAGTGTAGAAAAAATTAAACTTCCTTACAATTTGTAGCCCACTGACCAGCCCTTAGGACAGGCAGGGGGACCTTCCTCAGAGCTAAACTGTCTCAAAGTTAATACTTTGCTAGATGCAAAAGGCAACATTAGCTTGACATTAGCCTGACCTCCAGGATCCTGTAAATCTTCAACATACAAAATCCCTTTAGAAACTTCCTTTATCTCTACCTGCCTCCCGCAAGATATATGTTAGCAATCATCCTGGCCCAGTGATATACATCTGAAGGGTCTCATGAAATAACATCATCTTAACAGCAGTTAGCCTCTCAAGGTCCTGGAAGTCTTGCTTCCAAATTCCTTAGAGACTTAAGAACTATCCCTAACCCCTGCTAAGTAAAAAAGTATATAATCAGTCACTCCTCACAATCTCACAATCCCAGTGAATTTCTGTCAATGGGTCCTGTCATTGTGCTTTAATAAATCACCTTTTCACACCAAATGTGTCTTACAAATTCTTTCTTGATGGTACATTCCTGGATCCCACCTCACATCACATCATTTAGATCATTCTCAAATAAAATACTGTAACACTAATTAATGAACATCAGTTCATCCACTTTTGGCTGTCTTTTACAAAGGAACTAAAGATATTGGGTTATCTAATAAACATGTTTGGTGTCACTTTGAGGAAGAATAAACTTTTAGAAATTATGCAATGTATTTATAAATCTGGCAGTCCACAATTGCTTACTTCTGGGTTTGTGCTAAGAATTAAAGATTCCAAAAGTTAAGAATTGCTTTTGATATGTCTACTTAAAACTACTTAGAAATGATAAGGGTGAAAGGAAAAAACTGTATATGAAAATTAAATAAGTAAAATTATTTTCCAGAATGAGAAAGAGAAACACAGGACAAAATCTCAACAGATAGAAAAAGATGTAGAATGTTTGTGGGAAATAAGTTTTAGGTGTGGGTCCATGAGGCCAAGATTGGAATGAGTTTATTTAAAGTTTTTAATAAATAAGTTTTAATGTCAAAAGTACATTGATACAAAATTAGAATTTGGTTTTCTCTCTAAGGACAAAGTTTTCTTAGATTATTGATCATTTCTTAGTAAGTAATTATAAATGGGGGTTTTTATCTCTTTAATTTATTTGACAGAGTGAGTGTGCATATGCACATACACCCACAAGCAGGGGAGGGGCAGAGAGAGAGAGAGAGAGAGAGAGAGAGAGAAAGAGAATCCTAAGCAGGCTCTGCACTGCCAGTGCAGAGCTCAAAGCAAGGCCCCATCTAAATAACTGTGAGATCATGACCTGAACCAAAATCAAGAGTCACCTAGACACCCTGGTTTTTCTTTACCCCTTAAGTAATCTGCTTGGACAAAGATTTTGCCTTTTACCAAAACAGTTTATTGTTCTTCATGTTGCCTTTATCAGGTCTTTGATTACCTAAGAAAATCCAGTCTTCTCAGTATTAAAAGAGCTAAATTTTGTTTACAGCTGTGTAACTTTCTGTATTTGTCTTTGACATTTTCCATTGTCACTGTGGTTGAGTAGATAATTATGCATTATTTCATAGTGATCTGTGGTCCTATTTAATCAAATGTTTAAATCTTCTGACATTTTCTCAAAAACAAATTCTAAATGGAGTCCTGTTGTCCTCAAAGTAACTTTAAGATTTCCCAGAGGGTCTGTCAAAAATTTCAAAGAATTTGTCTTAAACCTCATAAAGAAGAGATGCGAAACTAATTAGGTTTATTTGGTATGTTAAGTTACATGAAAAGCATTGTCAAGCAGGTGATGATAAACCTTCTTAGATTATGTGTATAGGGATCTATGTTACTAATCTGGGTATTCCAGAAATTGTTTGAAGTTCATAGAAACCTGTCAAGTCTTCTTGCCTGATTATTATCTTAAATTGTGGTATGCTGCCAGAATAATTACATTTTATTATTAAATAAATTCTCATCAGATCTTTAACCATTGGCATTTTCTTAAAGTCTCTTATTTATACACAGCTATTGTTTTATTCTGATGCTTTTGCAAAAGTGAGGTTCATGGAAAGGACCCTACCAAGTACTCTTGACCAGTGACAAGACTGCTAAATTACAAAGTATCAAAACCTGAGTGCATATTACACAACCAAAGAAGGTTCCATCTGACATCTGGTCCTGTGCAGATAGAAACCTCAAAATCAAACTGACTATGAAGAGAAGTAGCTGACATCAAGGTAGACTGCTCCTCCCAAGATGTCACAGAATATTTCTTTCCCTTCCCCCTTCTCTGTCTGACCATCTTTTCCTTAATCATACAGACCACAAAGGTCTATGTGATTCTTTTGTCCACCTACGGTCTTGCCCTGTTGTTAACAGTTGTTCACTGTTAACATTTCTCAGTCCGTTACAAAGGAGGGTAAACTGTTAGATTTGCTAAGATGATGATCATCTTATAGGTCTTCCTACCTGCCACAAACTTCTCTTTGATTTCTAATACCTCAGTTCTTCTGGAACAAGCTCACTGGATAAACACTTCTAGGGAAGTGGGGATAGTTACATGGAATACATAAAGAAGGCACTTGACCTAAGAAAGTGACTCCTTCAAAGGGGGTCTTTCTTTGATCTATTTCATTTATGTTGGCTTGGATCATAGGACCATGGTTTTGGAGTACCCTCCAAATGTTGGGTATTATTCTGCTTATAGTCATTCTAAAGTCTCCTTGATGTTTTCTAAAAGCTTTAATTGCATGCTTGCAGTCACTGGTGAGCAGACAAATAATTTCCCTCTGTGTAGAAGGCCAAAAATGGAATTTAAAAAGCAGCCAACTCAAGCACCAAGATTTCAAAACACTAACCTATGGATTCCAGGCAGACATCCAACCTGACCCCAACGTGAACAAGAAGCAGTAGCAGAGAGTGGCACTAATGCCTTAACTCTACGTGGTGTTTAAAACCTTAACTCTCAATATAACTGAGAATATTCATCAAAAGAGTACAATTGATAAAGTTAAAATAATGAGCAGTTGCTTTATCTGAATAATTGCTAAAAGATTGCTTTTCCACTAGGCCTATACCAATATGTTCTTTAGCAGTGCATAGAAGTTCTTGCAGTTTTAAGTCCCCACTACAAATGACACATTTTTTCAAATATCTGTCAATTAACTTTCTATTATTTGGAAGACAAAATGAGTCAAATGGAGTGAAAGCACACCATGAAATATCATTCAATGGTTAAAGGAAATGGTTCAGACGTAGAGAAAGCGACATTGGTGTATATCCATAGAATGGTGAATATTGAAAAAAAAGTAAGACACATAATGAGGTATATGATACAATACTACTTTTGCAGATACTACTTTTGTAGAAAACAGTTATGCCAATTTTGTACAAAAAAAGTATTAATACAATGCATTAAAATAACTCTCTATGAGAGCGCAAAATAGGAGACTAGTATGGGGAAATAGATTCAAAAATTTTTCCATATATAACGCTAACTCTTAAGCAGTAAGGACTGGCATTTTTGTTTTTTACTGCACTCAGACCAGGTCCTTTCCTGTAAAAAGGCAACTGAAGCTTTTCATAATAATAATCCTATCCCCCAAGTTTCCTCTCTCTGCCTACAGATTAATACACTCTTTCAACATTTATTTATTTTTGGGACAGAGAGAGACAGAGCATGAACGGGGAGGGACAGAGAGAGAGGGAGACACAGAATCGGAAACAGGCTCCAGGCTCTGAGCCATCAGCCCAGAGCCCGACGCGGGGCTCGAACTCACGGACCGCGAGATCGTGACCTGGCTGAAGTCGGACGCTTAACCGACTGCGCCACCCAGGCGCCCCCAGATTAATACATTCTTTAATGATATTTTGAATTGAAAACACCTTTACATTATGTTCCAGGTGTTGTTCTAATTACTTTGAGAATGTTGACTCCATTAATCCTCATCACAAAACTTGGGATAGGTCTTATCATTATTCCCATTGTATAGATGAAGAAATCTACTCACAGAGAGACTGAGTAACTTGCCTGATGTCCTGGCATTATTCACTGGTAGTGCTTACACATAAGTCTAAGCAGTCTGGCCACAGAATTTGCATGTTGACCATCATGACCATCTGCTCTTCATGAGTCATGTTTATTGGCCATATGAAAATCTATTCCACAATGGTTCTGTTAATTGTCAGGAAACCATCATTTAGCATCTCTCTTAAAGAGCCATTGGTTAAACACTATTTTCAGAGTATGGTCAGGAAGTGATCTATGAGTCTTACACAACATAGTTATTACAGGTTTCAAGACTCAACTCAGGAAACTCAGGTCAGTTTGAGCATAAAATCCTTGTTTATTTATTTATTTTATTTTTTTTTTATTTTGGTGGATCATTCTGTAAGCAGCTATAACATCTCATCTACAGTTAGCCTCATCCCTCATTAGATGTGATGCATCAGGGTTAAGGGACCAGTATTCACCTAGTTTCATCTCTGAAAATCCTCCTCCTTACATAGGAGTCAAAAGCAATAAAGGACTCATGCAATTCTTTTCCTTCTTTGCCATTTATTCCCATAACACAGACATTGTTGTTCATCAGACCTAGACAATCTTTGCTCTCTGTATGCAGAGTATACGTCCAAATGCCCATTTTGTGCAAATAGGCATTTTGTTTTGCTAATGAATGCCAGATCATTCAGGGTATGGGCTCTTCTAACAATGTTGGTTGCTAATTGCTTCTTTCATCTTTTTGTTGTTTTCTCTATGTCTAAGCCAAACAAATCAGTTTAGATAAGTATTTCTTGTTTTGTTTTTACTTATTGCTTTAATTTCCCATCATTTTGAAGGACTCCTCTTACAGAGACGAATCCAGTACTTTTGTGACCTTCAGCTTACAAAGTTTGATGGAGTCATTTTAAGATATATAATATAAAAACACAACTTCAAAATAAGATATGATGTGAATATTTATATAAATTAATTTATATACATTTGTATTTATAGAAATAATTGAAAGTTGAGAAATAAACATTTCAATCTTTCCTCTGGCATGGTCTATGGAATTTGATTTTATTATTGATAACTTAGAAAAGTTTCTTTTAGATTCACAACTTTTTATTGGTAATCCTATTTCCCTTTTAGGTTTTGTTAAATATGCTGAAAACTTTATCAAGTTTCTTTCATTTATAAGCTCTATGTTTTAGAGGAATCTACTACAAGCCCCATAGAATCCATTCAAATTAGAAAATGGGTTTCGCAGGCATTTTCCTTTCGGATGCCGAGTGCATTAAAGGCAGTAGGAATATTCTTGCAAACTGTTGTTATAGTGTGAGAGCCAGGAATAAGTTAGCACTCCAAGAAAAATGACTTTGACTATCATAAATATAAATAGCTAAGACAAATATGGTAATATATTACTGCTACCTAAATTCTAGTTGCTATTTGGATTTCACCAGTTTTTCTACATTTGTTCTTTTTCTGTTGCAGAATCTAATCTAGGATATGACATTGCATATGACCCTACTTGAATTTTATTGAGAAAAATTATAGTTAAGGAGTCAAAATTTAATATTCATGACCATTGTGCCATTTTTGAACCTTTCATTTCTACAGTTTCTTTACATGCTTAACTACAATATATGGTCCAGTTCATATTTCTTTCATCCAGCAGGGTTGCTTCTGTTCAACAAGGGTAGTTAGTCACATTCATATTTGTGTTCTCATGGTAGTGTGTTTGTGCTGTTAGCCTATCACTCACTGTCTTGCCAGAACCATTTTACTCATGTTGTACTCATTTTTACACTGAACTCCTTCAAGGGGAAAAGTACCTCATTTTTTCAACTTTAATTTCTAAGTGTCTAGTGCATAGGAAGACAAATTGCAGTATTTAATAAAATGTTTGCTGAATTGATATAAATTGACTTTTTAGAGACCTAGCTATTGTTTAGTATCTACACATTCAGTTCTAAAACAACAAAAATAAAAATTGGCACTATTATGCATAGAAATATACTTTTTGGTTTATCCCCTTTTCCTCCCTATCTCTCCAATCATTATGGCTCATTCAGGATCATTGTTTGTTTGTTTGTTTTGCCTGGGTCGATATGTGGTTGGGATGGTGGAAAGCACATTTAGGTAGGGCATTCCTTCCTTATGTACAACCAGTAAAAACAGTACGTTTTCTTCAAGCTCTGAAAATTGGAGATTCATTACAGTAATACGTCTGACATCATAGTACATATAAAACTGCCTTTATATATGAAAGAAGTATTTGTCATCATCTTATTTATCTGGGTGCTGCATCAATATATGTTAAATTAAGAAAAAATAAGCCTTGTGCACTATACTTATCAACTAAGCCAACATTTTAAAACTAAGATAAAATGTTAATATTTTCCTCCCAGAATTAGTTCTGTTAGAAAATGTCATGCTTATGAGACATAACTACAGATGCATATGATCCATATTAACTAAGGGAAACTCTTCCTTGTACTTAAAGCTATGGGCTTAACTAATTATATTCATGTAACTAGATATACTTTCCTTATTAATACTTAATAACAGCATTTTCTGTTTTGCAATATTTTGAAAATAAACCCATCTGATATTTCTATTTCAAAAATCACATTTGAACAAAAGAAAAATCTTTATGAAATTTATATAATGCAAAAGAAAATTAAAAGTTGACAAAAATATCCTTTAAATTAATAAACCTAAAATCTAATCTTTCTTCAGATTTAGTCAAATCAAAGTTATTTTCTATTCCAGAATGATCTACCAAGCTGGAAGCTTCAAGCAAGTTCCAGTATATGTGCTTGTGTGTTTGAGTGATGTACCTATTTGTTTCCTACGTGGCAACTCCTTTACATGGTCATTAACGAGTCTCTGTGAACCTGACTTTGATGGAAGGGATCACTATGATTACTCAAAGAAAATATTTCTGTCATTTTTTACCCATTGTCCAAATTTATTCAGAGACTATACATACACTGTAGACTGTACTTCTACTATTTATGAATATTTCAAATAAAATATAGAAATATCTTCACTGAAAATTTGAGAAAAATTTGAGATGGTTTGAGAATTTTGTGACACATTAAAATTTGACCTTTAAGGGCACCTGGCTGGTTCAGTTGGAAGAGCGTGAGACTCTTGATCTTGGAGTTTTAAGTTTGAGCCCATGTTGGGTGTAGAGATAACTTCAAAATAAAATTTAAAAAAGAATGAAAGAAAAAAAGATTTGAGCTTCAGATTTGTGGGTAATTTTGTAGAATTTTTACTGACTTCATAATTATCACTATGAAGACAGAGATTAGTTGTAGATTAAAAATGGAACTTGTTGGGGCGCCTGGGTGGCGCAGTCGGTTAAGCGTCCGATTTCAGCCAGGTCACGATCTCGCGGTCCGTGAGTTCGAGCCCCGCGTCAGGCTCTGGGCTGATGGCTCAGAGCCTGGAGCCTGTTTCCGATTCTGTGTCTCCCTCTCTCTCTGCCCCTCCCCCGTTCATGCTCTGTCTCTCTCTGTCCCAAAAATAAATATGTTGAAAAAAAAAAAATGGAACTTGTAAATAGGTACAGGCTATTAGTTAACTGTCTACCACATATTTATCATTCCCATGTTTTGGGGACATGTTTGTATGTGTATGTGTATGTGTGCATGTGCATGCCTAGTGCTTCAAAAACAGGAATCCTTTACCTGTAATCTACCTCTTTGAATTTAGTTTCTCCAATATCTCAATGTTTTCCCAGTCTTTGATCTTCATTTATAAAAAAGAACTAATGAGGTTGTGGGGAGAGGAGGATATCCGGTTTGATGTGACAGCCTTAAAATAAGTTAATGTTTTTTATTTCTATATTTAATAACATTAACTTTTATAAATTTTTTAGTGTTTATTTTTTTAGAGAGAGAGAAACAGAGAGACAGAGCCTCAGAGGGGAAAGGGCAGAGAGAGAAGACACAGAATCCAAAGCAGGCTCTAGGCTTTAAGATGTCAGCACAGAGCCCGATGTGGGGCTTGAACTCACAAGTATGAGATCATGACCTGAACTGAAGTTGGACTCTTAACTGACTGACCCATCCAGGCATCTCAAAAACATTCACTTTTAAAATATCTTATCTTGGAACACATTTTTAAATAGTATAAAGATAGTACATTCAGTCAAAATTTTCTTGCCTGACAGTAAGTTATTCACAATTGGGTTTGTACTTCAGCACAATTTAATTTTGACACTACACAAATTTATGGGGCTTGTGTCAGACCATAAACCACTTTTAACCTGTCTTCAAGGTATAAAAACTGGGTTGTTCCCCTACAGGTATGTTTAATCGCAGAGTGGGTTTCCCAAAGGAATATAGACACATCTAAATATGGGTACAATGAACAAGATACATGGAAACTGGGTTTCATAGGGAGAAAGGGATAGAGAGTGAGGACTGTAACAGGTTTTTTTTTTTTTTAATGTTTATTTTTGAGAGAGAGAGAGAGAGAGAGAGAGAGTGAGTGGAAGAGGGGAAGAGAGAGAGGGAGACAGAATCCAAAGCAGGCTCCAGGCTCTGAGCTGTCAGCACAGAGCCTGATGTGGGCCTCGAACTCATGAACCGTAAGATCATGACCTGAGCCCAAATCGGACACTTAACAGACTGAGCCACCCAGCTGCCCCAGGACCCTAACGGTTTTATGGGATGCATTATAGTTAAGTACTCCAAACACCCATAATCTAACTGAGGATACAGCCTACACATTTTTTGTCAGTCTCACATTTGGAAACCAGAGGATTCATGTCCATGTCAGTGGATAGATCAAAGATTATTTATCCACTACTGGTTGCTATAAGTGGTCTTTCATACCCTATAATTTTCTTCTTAAACCAGTCCAATAAAGGTGGGCAAAATTATCAAGAAGTATATTGATAAAAATATGTTTTTCCTTCTAGCAAATAGTAGTGATAATGGTAATAGCTGATTTTTATTAAGTAATTTCATTTTCTGGTAGATTGACAAATATGATATAACTCAACAAATAGATGAGCTAGATACTATTATTACTATTTTATCTTATTTTTAAATAGGCTTCATGCCAAGTGCAGAGCTCAGTGTGAGGTTTGAACATAACAACTATAAGATGGAGACGTGAGCTGAAATCAAGTGTCAGACGCTTAACCAGTTGACCCACCCAGGCACCTCATTATTGCTATTTTAAAGGTGAGAAAAATTAGTGTTAGAGAATTTAACTAATTTTCCAAATGTCACAAAGCAACTGTGATGGCAGGATTGGAACACAGACTTTCTGATTCAGATGTCTACATTCTTTTTTTTTAAGAAGTTTATTTTTTTTTTAAGATTCTTTTTTTTTTTTCAACGTTTTATTTTTTATTTTTGGGACAGAGAGAGACAGAGCATGAACGGGGGAGGGGCAGAGAGAGAGGGAGACACAGAATCGGAAACAGGCTCCAGGCTCTGAGCCATCAGCCCAGAGCCTGACGCGGGGCTCGAACTCACGGACTGCAAGATTGTGACCTGGCTGAAGTCAGACGCTTAACCGACTGTGCCACCTAGGCGCCCCTCAGATGTCTACATTCTTTAATGTTTATTTTTGAGAGACAGAGAGAGAGAGAGAGAGAAAGGGAAGAGCAGAGAGAGAGAGGAAGACACAGAATCTGAAGCAGGCTTGAGTCTCTGAACTGTCAGCACAGAGCTAGACATGGGGCTCGAACTCAGGAGCTGTGAGATCACAACCTGAGTCGAAGTCAGACACTTAACCAACTGAGCCACCCAGGCACCCAGAAATGTTTACATTTTTAAACTGCATTATTTAACTTCACATATAAACAGATGGCTACCAATATGTTAAATTGAGTCATTTATTAAATTTCTGCTTTATTTCTAATAGAACTAGGAACTATTGGGTATCTCTTAATTTTTTTTGATAAACCGAGTACAAGAAACCAATACAAATTATATTTATGCATACTTGATCCATTTTCCAGGAAATTTAAGTTGTACAGTAACTCATGATTTATTTTTCAGCTGAATACGCTTTTATAGATGAGATGGTGACTAACTGGAAGGTAGAATTTTATCATTTTAAAAGGCTTAGTCAGTGATTTGACTAATAGACTCCACTATTATGATTTATTATACTGTTATTTATTATACAATAGGTTAATAAGGTATTTTAAAACTTCCCATTCAGAAACAAAGAAAAATGGTTGAATTAAACTTGTCAGCTTCCAGTATTTTCTTTAAAATTGTAAGAGAATGATCAATGTTTTTTCTATATTAAGTCAAATTTTAAAAGCATTATTTAAAAGCACTCATTTGCAAATTAAAGGTAATTCACTACATTCATTAAAGCTACACTTACCTAAAACGATTTTCACTTGATTACGAATATTATGATTAAATGAGTCTTAGTATGCAAATATCACTTAAATTCATTTACATGTTACCTAAATCACAAGCTCTTATAATCATAGTAGAGTTAATCAAAATACAAAGACTTCTACCAAATAAAAGTTAGAAATTAGCATCCTGCAAAGTGTATGGATAATAGTAATATTAATTTTAAGTAACCTACTTATCCTCCTTACTTTAAAATATGAAAGTGTGGGGTGCCTGGGTGGCTCATTCGGTTAAGTGTCCCAGTCTTAATTTATGCTCAGGTATTGATCTCGCGGTTCACACTGACAAGGTGGAGCCTGTTTGAGATTCACTTTCTCCCTCTCCTTCTGCTCCTCTCCCATTCATGAGCTTGTGTGCTCTATCTCTCAAAATTAATAAATATTAAAAAATAAAATATGAAAATGTAGTTAAAATTTATGACAGTTCTTTTCTCAAAAAAGCAAGCATGGCATGTAAAATGTACATATGTGCGGAATGAATATATAAGCATATTTATGTAAAGATTGTCTATAACATTAAACTTTAATATTTTTAATACCTAAAATGATGATATTATTAATTCTTTTTTTTTTTTTTTTTTTTTTTTTTTTATAATATATGAAATTTATTGTCCAAATTGGTTTCCATAAAACACCCAGTGCTCATCCCAAAAGGTGCCCTCCTCAATACCCATCACCCACCCTCTCCTCCCTCCCACCCCCCATCAACCCTCAGTTTGTTCTCAGTTTTTAACAGTCTCTTATGCTTTGGCTCTCTCCCACTCTAACCTCTTTTTTTTTTTTTTTTTTTTTTTTCCTTTTTTCCTCCCCCTCCCCCACGGGTTCCTGTTACGTTTCTCAGGGTCCACATAAGAGTGAAACCATATGGTATCTGTCTTTCTCTGTATGGCTTATTTCTAATAACAGCCAAGAGAGTCATGAGTTCTTCAAGTTCAAAGTGGTTGTAATCATATCTTGATGAGATGATATAAAATGATAGTAAGAATTTCAGTTTATGGGGGCGCCTGGGTGGCTCAGTCAGTTGGGCGTCCGACTCCCAGCTCAGGTCATGATCTCACGGTTCCTGAGTTCGAGCCCTGTGTTGGTCTGTGTGCTGACAGCTCAGAGCCTGGAGCTTGCTTCAGATTCTGTGTCTCCTTCTCTCTGTCCTTCCCCTGCTCTCTCTGTCTCTGTCTCTCTCTCTCAAACATAAATATCAAAAAAATCATTAAAAAATCACAATTTATGTGTTAAACATATACCAGGTTTGGTGGTAAGCACCCTTCATGACCTATGTCACCATATATATAATCACTAAAGGTCTTCGGGTCTCGTGGTATTATAATCCCGCGTTAATCAAATTAGCACACTCTGGTTTTGAAAATAAGAAATTTTACAGGATTACATGAGTAGTAAGCAGCTAAGTAGGAGCTACAATCTATGCTCATGTGGTACCTGGCTGGCTGAAATGGTGGGGCATGCAACTTTTGATCTCAAGGTTGTAAATTCAGACACCAAACTGGGCATACAGCTTGCTTAAAAAATATAATAAAGTCTGCACTCATAATTTCTGTGTTTTGCTTCCACAACAGAGAACAGTAAATGAAAAATTCAGAAGTAGACTTCTCTGTGCATATCTATTATTATGTGAAAATTCAAGATTATGTATATTCTGATGTCCATTTTAGAACTGTGGGGATTCTGATAGGTAAGTGTACTTGTAAAAATGAAAATAAAAATTTTAGTAGTAGCATGTCCCTTTTTTACTTGGTGTCTTATGCTCAAAAGAACACTTAACAGTGACTATCACCATATGAGACATTAAATATCTGTTTAATTTTATAGTGATGTAATCACAAGAAAATTCTAACTAATATCTGGCTTTAAGGCTATCTTGCGCTTACTAGATGTTCTCCAACTATATAAAATAAAATAACCTTGTGAATGTTCAAATTTACAGAAAAGCTAAGTTAGAGTGTGATTGTATGAATTCCAAAATATTTCTCACTTCATAGGAATATTCACTAAAGTGTATGTAAATGTTGTTTCCTAAGAGAAGTTTGAATTACACTATGAGTTATAGAAAATAATCACTTTCCAACCATCTTTGAAAGCAAGCATCTATTGGTTAAACCTATGTAAACCTGATTTCTAAAGAAATCATGATGCTAGTCTGAGAAAAAGCACCAATGTGTTATGCCCTGTATTAGATGTAACAAAGCCAGTTGCTCTATATTGTTAGTGGAAGAGGAGATAGCACTGTTTTCCAGAGGAACCAATCCTGCCCATCATGGCACTCTACTTTTTAGGTGAGTTTCCTTGTAGAACATAAGCAGCACTAAATGCATTAAAGTGCATTCGATGGATTCACCACTTATTTCTGAAAACAAGGAAATTCCAAGTTTTGAAATGGTGTTATTTAAACAGTTTTACAAATGCTAACCAAGCATTTCCCACTACCTATACCTTCCTCCTATCTATAACAGACTTCTATTTAAAAATGAGATGTAACATTGAAAGTATCATTTTATAGGCTCGGTGTAAACCTTTATTGATTTCTTTGGTTTGCCTTTTGTGCCTTCCCAAATGAGGAAAGAGAAAAAATCTGTTATTTTTGTATCATCAAAAATAGAAAAATATTGTTGAAATCCAATTGGACTTAATAGACATTGAATAATATGTCTTTCAGAAGCAAAGGAAAACTCTCTTGGAATCCTTCTAGGGGAAACAGTTAATGACATTTCTCATACCAAAAACTTCAAAATTTTGAAAGTTCTTCACCTTGAATATTTGTAGGCCCTTATTATGATTAAGGATAGTAACGATAATAACTATAATGACAATGAATGCAAAAGAATGAATAATCCTAAGACCGTTAACATTCTCTTAACAAGTAGAATGTGGAAATAAAAGCAAACTTGTATTAAAAAAATACTACCTTGCTAGATAATGTGCAAAGCTTTCACATATACTATTTCTTTTAAACTTCACCAAATCCTTGTAGGTAGATATTATTGTCCTAATTCAACAAATAATAAAACTTAGACTACCAAGAGTCAAGCAACCTAATTCACTCTTAGATATGTACTGTTCACTATTTATTTGTTCATCTCTATGGCAATGAGTTCAACCGCAAAAATTCCCTAACAGAGATTACATTCTAGCTGGGGACATATGCACACACACACACACACACACACACACACACACACACACACAGACTGAAAATACAAAAAAGCCAGTGAAATTTTAATTTCAGGTAAACAACAAATAAATTTTCATGCAAGAATGTCCCAAATGTTTCATGGTTAAATGATGGTACCATATACTGTATTTTAATTATATGTATCTCTCATATATTGCATATTAAGATGCATCATTAAATGTGAATTTCTAGTAAATAACAAATAATGTTTTTATTATAAATATATCCCAGGCAGTATTTAGAAATACTTTTATTTGAAATTCAGATTTAACTGAAATCCTGCTTTTTATCTAGTGACCTTAACACTCACACACGTACACACAAACTATGTTGCTAAACTGGATCAAGACAAATGTTATAGAGAAATATATATCAGGGAATCAGAATAGAAAATATCAGAGAAGAGGTAGTTTCAGGTTTAAAAAGGTAGTTAGGGACTACTTTACTGAGAAGGTGACATTTGGGCAAAGATCTGAATAAAATGACACAGGAAGCCAAAACAGGTCTAGAAAAAGAACTTTCTAGGTAGAGTAAATGACAAATGCAAAACAATAATCCACCACTGTATCATTTTGCATGAAGAAGAGTGACATAGAAAGCTGCATGATATCAGGCTACAAGAATAACAACTACCACTTGGGACTCAAGTGAGTTTTTACTAGATTTCTCAACCACAACTGTTGACAGATACATATGCAAGGACATATCCACTTGTTTCATCAAACTTTCTAAGAGCTAGATGCAATCCATGTTGATATCAGCAAATATAGATCATGGTTTATGTAGGTAGAGAACCAATGCACAAATAATTCATGTGGCTAGCCGATATTCAATCAGGTTTTAGTGTGAAAGGTACATATACAATATAATATTCTATACCATCTTTACAAAGATCAACAGATAAATCACAACCATAAATTCTCTACTTCCAAAAACAATTAAAATTTTCCACAGCTCACTTACATTGTACTTTAAAGCACAAATGGGTTTATGACACTATACACTTTTATTACTAAGTTTTCCTTTTTCCATTTGAAGAACCTTCTTGTTTCAAGAATAACATCTGCTGTTTTCAGTGATACAGAAAAATAAACCCTTGAATACACCCTAAGCTTGTGTTCCCATTTAGAAAAAAAGACAAACAACAACAACAAAAACTTCTAATTCAACATAGCAAATGTCTTCATGGGAAAATTAGGCCTCCCACTAAACTGTACTGTGTACCATCAGAACATAAATAATTTATGAGAAGTGAAATTATTAATTATCTGCCAAAATGTTATAAAGATCTTCTGAAGTCCAGAATGAAAAACTTAGCACCTAAGATGTTAATGGAAAGTCTTCCATGACTTCCACAATCCATGGTCAAATAAAAAGTAAGAAGCAAAACAGAGAGGAAGAAGATCCTACCCTAGTAGAAGAGGCACAGACAGCAATGATTTATTCATAATAGAAATATACTAATCCTTATAATAACCTATTGAGCAGAAACCAATCCTGTAATGGCCTGAAAGAACTAGGGTGCTTATTTAGGTGAATTATTCTAAGCTTTAAGTTACTTTTGATAAAGTTTAGCTAATTAGGTCATTAAAATTTTGTCTAAGTTTTAGTGATGTTTATGCATTGATGTATCTGGTTTCCCACTATGGTTTTTCATATGGAACTTTCTAAGCAAGAAAATTAGTTTACATATTACAGACATATATAACTTTGATAAACTATGTAAATTATATGCCTTCTAAAAATATCCTATTCCTTTCATGAATATACAGAGAATAAAAGTTGTTTACCATACATATTAAACTATTTAATAGAATCCTGAAATATTTTTAATTTCCTGTATACAGTTTAATATGATTGGACTTACTCCAAGCACCAAACTAGTAATTTCTATTAATGATTCCCATCTTGAGGATACATAGCATGGGAGTAGTAGCTGAGAGACAGATTTAGATATGGCTATTTCTTATGGGGGTCAGACAGGAATCTTAAGCATGCAGGTTTGATTAAAATGGTGAAAATATTGTCATCCTGAAAAATTACAAAGAAGAAAAGGCAGCATTAGGAAGTTGTTAAGTTTTTATCACTTAAAATTTTTAGTTAATACAAGTATTTTAAAGAGACATATTGTCTGTGACAATTATGAAGTCAACGTTGTAAGTAAGTAATGAAAACATACAATCATTTATTCATTTTTTGATGTTTGTTCATTTTTGAGAGAGAGAGCACAAGCAGAGGAGGGGCAGAGAGAGAAGGAGACAGAGGATCTGAAGTGTGCTCTGTACTGACAGCAGACAGCCTGATGTGGGACTCAAACCCATGAACCGTGAAATCATGACCTGAGTCAAAGTCAGACACCTAAGTGACTAAGCCAAGCAGCTGCCCCAAATATTCACTAATTTAAAATTGTTTTGATGCCCTCTTACTCTCAAAAAATTTCAAGTAACTCAGTGAATCCAGTAGCCTTTTTATTCTTGGGGCAGAAATAGTAACATATTCCAGATAAGTGCAGCAGATGTATATTTGCTCAATATTTGAAGTGGTTTGATTTAAAGTAGTCAATAAGCTCCACCAAGAAATTGGTGCAAGTGATATACGAATTCAGCAAACTTGCAAGATATAAAATCAACATACAGAAATCTGTTGCATTTCTATCCACCAATAGTGGAGTAGCAGAAAGAGAAATCCAGGAATCGATCCCATTTACAATTCCATCAAAAACCAAGATATACCTAGGAATAAACCTAATCAAAGAAATATAAGATCTGTACTCTGAAAACTATAGAAAACTTAATGAAAGAAATCAAAGATGACACAAAGAAATGAAAAATATTCCATGCTCATGGATTGGAAGAAGAAATATTGTTAAAATATCTATACTACCTAAGTAATCTATACATTTAACACAATCCTTACCAAAATACCACCAGCATTTTTCACAGAGATAAAACAAAGAATCATAAAATTTGTATGGAACCACAAAAGACCCTGAACAGTCAAGGCAATCTTGAGAAAACAAAAGCATAGCTGGGGGCATCACAATTCCAGACTTCAAGCTATGTTACAAAGCTGTAGTCATCAAGACTATATGGTACTAGCCAAAAAAAAAAAAAAAAGATACTCAGATCAATGAAACAGAATAGAAAACCCAGAAATGGACTCACAACTGTATGATCAACGCATCTTTAACAAAGCAGGAAAGAATATCCAAAGGAAAAAGGACAGTCTCTTAAACAAATGGTGTTGGGAAAACTGGACAGCCACATGCAGAATGAATCTGCACCACTTCCTTACAGCATACACAAAAGTAAATTCAAAATTGATGAAAGACTTAAATATGAGATTGGAAACCATCAAAATCCTAGAGAACAACACAGGCATCAACCTCTTTGAGCTTGGCCAACACAACTTCTTGCTAGATACGTAGTATACCTTAGGAGGTAAAGGAAACAAAAGCAGAAATGAATTATTGGGATTTCACCAAGATAAAAAACTTCTGCACAGTGAAGGAAATAATAACAAAACTAAAAGGTAGGCATGGAATGGGAGAAGATATTTGCAAATGACATTTCCAATAAAGGGTTAGTATCCAAAATCCATAAAGAACTTACCAAACTCAACACCCAAAAAACAAATAGTTAAGAAATGGGCAGAAGACATGAAAAGACACTTTTCCAAGGAAGACATCCCAATGGCCAACAGACAAGTAAAAAGATGCTAACATCACACTCATAACTCCACCACACACCTATCAAACTGACTACAAATAACACAGGAAACAGTAAATGTTGGTGAGGATGTAGAGAAAGGGAATCCTCTTATACTGTTGGTGGGAATAAAAACTGGTGCAGCCACTATGGAAAACATTATGGAGGATCCTCAAAAAGGTAAAAATAGAACTACCCTACAACCTAGCAATTACACTACTATGTATTTACCCAAAGAATACAAAAATACTGACTGAAAGGGGAACATGCGTTGCAATGTTTATAGCAGCATTATCAACAATAGCCAAACTATGAAAGAGCTCAAATATCTATCAACTGATGAATGGATACACAAGATGTACCATATATATATGTACCCACACATACATACATACACAGCGGAATATTACTCATCCATCAAAAATAACAAAATCTTCCTATTTGCAACAATGTGAATGGAGCAGGAGAATATTATGCTAGGCTAAATAAGTCAGAGACAAATACCAAATGATTTTACTCACATAGAATTCAATAAACAAAACAGATGAACATAGGGGAAGGGAAACAAAAAAGACAGGGAAGCAAACCATAAAGACTCTTAAGTACAGAAATGTGGGGGGGAGGTTGGGCTAGATGTATGAGGGGCATTAAGAAGGGCACTTGTGTTGAACACTGGGTATTGTATGTAAGTGATGAATCACTAAATTCTACTCCTGAAACCAGTATTATACTAGACAGCTTAACTAAAATTTAAATAAAAATTTTAAAAAAATTAGTCAATAAGCACATAAAATCACAAGAAGTAACTGAACACATACATTTTTCAAACACAGTGGAATTCAGCTGCAATTTTCTTCTAGGCACTCTAAGTTTGTGTATGTAGTTTTGGGAGTGGGAAAAAAAAGGCCTTTCTTTTTCTAATAAAAAAGAAATGTAATTTCAAAAAATATACAGGGGCATTTTTACTTTCTTTTGACTTCATTAATATGTTCATTTATTAGGAAAATGAAGTAATTTATAAGAATCTACAACTTTTTTCCTGCAATTTTGATCATTTTTTCATAGCCATTAGAAGATGAATTCAAGTATACAACACAGTCCCATGGTCCACTATGTATTCTTCCCACAAATACTTGATGGGTATTTCCTTTGGAGATAAAAAGACGGAAAAGGAGGAATTTATAATTTCTTTTAAGGATACAATTAAATTGATACCTAACTTTAGATAGATGCCAAGATCAGACAAGATATTTGCTCTAAAGATATGAGAATCCATTAGTATGCCTTTGCATGTAGATAGTAGCCCTGGAGCAAAAGAGACCAAAAATCCTACGAATTTATAAGGGGAAAAAAAACTGTATTCTTCAATTTAAACAAACGCCAGGGATTACTCTTACTTGGCAAGTTTCACTTAAACGTTGAGCTCTATGGGTGTTGAGCTCTATGAAGTGAGAGCTCTAGCAGTCTTGGTCTAATCAAGAAAAAAAAAAATCACACAGTAGGCTTACCAGGGAAAGTTTCATATAAAGATTTATAAATTATGATTTAATACATATGTGACTGTTAAAAGAAATTATTGAGTAATGTGTTTGTTTGCAAATGATGGTTTAGAACAACATTCACTGAGATTATTTTCAAGAACTATTTCAAGTGCCCCTAGCACATGTTATGGGAAACAAAGAATATGGAAAGAGTATTCAGAGAGGAGTCAAAATAACTGGTTTCAAGCTCTACTTCTATTTCCTTGAGAGCCTACCAAGTCTCCAAACCTCTTACTCTTACTCTATTTTAAATAAATCCCTCCCCTCATTCTGCAAGGATATGATAAAAAGCAAATGAAAAATGTGGGTAAAAGTACTTGCAAAGCATAAAACATTAACACAAGTAAGATCTCATTGACAGTGTTGATTGAAGTGGTCACTTAAATACTCCACCAAAATAAGTAAATGCCCCAAATCTTTCTGCTAGTCAATTAACACCAAGAAGAGAGATACCGAAACTAACCATTTCAAAAGATGTCTTGCCTATGGATTGGGTGAGTGTTCTCTCGGCAGCACTGTACAGAAGTTCCATGGAAGAATCACAGATCCAACTATGCTGCTCATGGGGATAAAGAATAAATGGCAGCAAGGGGGAGCTTGTGGAAAGAGTGTTCACTTATACTTGTCAATCTTGCTCTGGTCTATTGAAGTATGTATATGAACTTGAACAAACTAGCCTACAAACCTTTTCTTCTGTTTTGTTAAATGGGAAAGAGTAAAAGAAATTGTAGTTCCAGGGTACATTAGGTATTGATACAGCATTGTATGATTAATTTATTATTTAGATGTGGCAATGGTCCACTTATGCCAGGAAAAATAAGGACTCATAATCATAATGATTTTTTCCAGTTACTACACAAGCTATTAGAAGCACTCGATGGGTCATCCAAGTCACACATCCAATCAGTCACTTCATTGCAGCCAGTCATGTTCTTCCTGCAGGCTAGTTTCCTAGGTGGTGTTAAAACTTAACTTTATCAGTTGCCCTTGAGTATAATATCCCAAGCAAAGCCTTATCTTTAGTTTTTTTTTTTTTCACATTTGTAATCTTTAAGTGTTTGACATTTATCTCTATCTGTGTCTTTGTATTTAGAACTTAAACTTATTTTGTTAATGTTATCATACTTACCTGGGTTTTTGTTACATTAGAATTCAGTTTAATTTATTTTAATTCATTTTAACCAACGTCCATATTACTATAGAAAAAAAAAAGACTTGGCTCTTTCAGTAAATTGTCAAAATTGTTTACACATTTAGATTGTTTTAAACTTCAGGGAATTTATCTCCAAAATGGTAAGTATTAGTTTACCAATGCCATATACCAATGCCATACTTCAAAATATTATTTTGAGAAAATTTAAAATAGACAATATTTGAGACATCATCAAAGTATTATCCGTTAGCATTTTTTTCCAGATATTCTCCAGACTTTTAAAGTAAAATATACAGAATACTACAGATAAATGCAAGGTCTTCCTTGAATTTACTTCTCCTCTTTCTTCTTTACTTCTCCTCTGCCATTCTTCTCTTTCCATTTGCCTCCATTTTTTCCTCAGAGTTAATCATTACCACAACAGGCACCATATTGCACCTAAAATGCCAGTGTAGTATCAAATAGGATTATCCACAATTATCTGAAAAATGTATTAAAGCACTTTTTCTTTCCAACTACATATCTGAGTCAGGCTGGATTTTTATTGTGTGTTTCAATTGGAATGATATATTGCAACAGATATAGATTTAAAAATCTTAGGAGAGTACTGCTGTCCTTTAGGAAGCCAGGCAAAATATATAGGGTACTGTTCTCAAAAAATTTTGTTTTGGGAAAGGTTTTCAATTTTTTAGAAGTGTTTTTTTTAATGTTTACATGTGATGAGTGAATTTTATTATTTTAAAAGCCTTATTGTTTGGACAGTTCTGATATTAGGATATTCTTTTCATGTATTGAGTGACTACTCAATCACCATCTGCCTTCCTATCATTCCACGGATGCAGACGTTACACATATTTTTTTCTTATCTCAGCAACTCGAGGTTTCTCTGGACACTTGATTTTCAGATGATAGAAACATTTGATTAAAATAACATTCAGTCTTTATAAGTAGAAATGCCTATTTTAAAAGTATCTTACTATACTCTACCAAAATAAGTAACTACACTATTGCTCTGATTATCATTGATAGGGATTTATGTTACTTATGACCTATGGAGTTTGTTTTTAAAGTTTAATAAAATGAAAAGGCAAACAAAGGAATAGGAAAAACACTGCAAGAGGAGTATTTTGTCAGAGGACTACGGTTCGGAATATAAAAATTCTTACAACTCATTAAGAAGTTAAATAGCCCTCTCTGCTGTCAGCACAGAACCTACTTTGGATCCTCTTTCCCCCTTTCTCTCTGCCCTACAACCCCTTTTCTCTTTCTCAAAAAGAAATAAACGTTTTTTTTTTTAATTTTTCTTAAAAGAAGATAAAGAGCCTGATTTAAAAACGCACAAAGGATTTGAACAAATCTTACCAAATAAGATGTACAATTGACCAATAAGCACAAAGATGCTCATATCAGTTGTCATCAAAGAAATGAAAATTAAAACTATAACGAGGTATCACTACAAACTCCCTATAATTATTAAAATTTAATAGGCTAACATATTAACCGTTGGTGATATAATGCACATAGAATCCTCAGATCTTGCTAATGTTAATGCAAATATTGACCACTTTGAAAACTAGGCAGAATTTTAAAAAGAAATTTCCATCTACCATACCAGCCATTCCTTTCTTAAGTGTTTGTAACCACAACAGGGACACATTTCAGAAAATGACTCATACACAATTACTGTTAGTGGCTTTGTTCATAATAGCACCGAACTATAAAAAACCAAATGACCAACTATAGAGACAAAAAGACTACGTGATGTATACCACAGTTGAATACCATTCAGCAAAAAAAGCAACAAACTACTGATAGAATATAGATGAGTCTAAAACACATTATGCACAGTGAAATAATCCAGACAAGAAGAATATATAAAATAGTTATCTAACTTCTAGAAAATAAAATTCACCTGTTGTGACAAAAATGAGATCATTTCTTCCTTTGGGTCAGGAGGAGAGGAAATGGACTGCAAAGGGGCTTGAGTAACTTATGTGGTTGTTGGCCTTGTTTTTATCTTGATTCTGCCAAGGGATCTATGGGTACATATGTCTCTCAAAGCTCACTCAATTTTATACTTTAAGGAGGTATAGTAGTAGTAGTGTAGTTTATTCTACCTAAATTATACAAAAATAAAACTGAAAAAGTAACAAAAATGGAAGTAACAAAAATCTTTAATGCCTATAATACACAAATTTTCTGTTGTTCGTTTTGGTACATTGTAGTTTTCAAGGAATGTCCCCATTTCACCTAAGTTAACAAATTTACTAGCACAAAGTTCGGATTATATTATTCTATTATTGTTTTCAGGCATGTATGATTTGTAGTGAAGTCCCTTTTATTCATTATAAATGTTAGAAATATGTGTTTTTCTTCTTCTTGATCAGTCTTGCTAGGAGTTTACCAATTTTATAAATATTTCCAAAGATTTAACTTTAATCTTTGGTGAGTTTTATCTATTGCACATATGTTTTGCTTTTTATTGATCTGTTATTATTCCCCTTTTTAATTGATTTTTTGTTCATTTATATACTTTCATGCTTTATTTTTAACCTTTCTTTTTTTTTTTTAATTCAAAATTAGTTAACATACAGCATAATCTTGGCTTCAGGAGTAGAACCTAGTGATTCACCTCTTACATATGACACCCAGTGTTTATCCCAACAAGTGCCCTCCTTACTGCCCATCACCCATTTAACCCATCCCCCCACCCACCTCCTCTCCACCAACTCTGTTTGTTCTCTGTATTTAAGAGTTTCTTATGGTTTGCCTCCCTCTGTTTTTATCGTATTTTTCCTAACTTTCCCCTATGTTTATCTGTGGTGTTTCTGAAATTCCACATGAGTGAAATCATATTTTATCTGTCAAAGACTGATAGCCTTTCTTCCTATCTAATATGTATTTAAAGCTAAATACTTCCTTAATTGTTTTAGTTGTGTCCCATATGCTTTTGTCATGTATTATCTACCAGTAACATATATTTTCTAATTTCCTTTGAGATTTCCTCCTTGAATCATTTTTACAGGTTTCTGTTTTACATTCAAGTATCTGCATACTTTTGTTATTTGATTTCTTATTGTCATTGATTCCTGTTCATTTCTAATTTTAAAATTCTGTTGTTTACACCAAAATATAGTTACTAATTGTTAAATATTTTATGTGAGCTTGAAAAAAATGTATTATCTGCTATTTTCAAGTACTCATTATCTGCTTTTTCCTGTTTATTACTTTTTGAAAAAGGGCTAGAATATCCTATATTGTGTATTTTCCCTTTTTCCTCCCTTCAATTCTGGTAAGTTTTGCTTTAAATATTTTGAATCAACATTAATTTTAATATAGTGATTTTTATTATCTAAAAAATAATCATCCAAGAAACATGATTACTGGGATCACTTTTAAGTCTATTTCTAATACTTCTTTGTATTGATTCATTAATGTTTCTATCCTATATTGTTAGTTCAGAGAAAAAATAGTAGGGAATCAAATAGCACGCAATAAAAATCAACTGTACTTGAAAAATATTTAAAAATCCAATGACCCTAAAGAAAATGTAATATATACATATAATTTCTGAGCCCTCCAAAAGAAAACCAAAACATTGATGTAACCAAATATGAAAGATTTATTTTTAGAGGACTCCTCTGCAATAAAAAGACGACTTGTTCGACTTGTCAGAAAAATCATACTGTGTGACAAGAAAAATTGTATGGACTATCTAAAAGTCAACACTGTGGCATAACTTATTATGTTTTAGAATTTCAAAATAAACATTAAAAAAAATAATTCACTAGCTGTGTCTCAGAATTCTCAACATAAACATTCAATTATTGCAGCATGTCCACAAATTCATTGCAAGAAAAGACAGTACAAAGCAAGAATTATATTTTATATTCAGCTAAAGTAACTTTCAAGAAGAATTGCTATGGAAAACAGTCTTGAAAATAAAGAGCATACTTTTCCTAATCTCTACTTAAGAAAACCATGTAGGATGAATGTCAGTCAAAAGATAATGGCACAACAACAGCAAATGGAGGAAATTATTCCACTTCTTTTTATGAATTAATTCTAGAATAGCGAAGTCTGACAAAAACAAGGCACTGTTGGAGTCACTATAGAGATTTTATAAAACCTAATAAAGTATAGGAGATTAACATGGTTACCATTTCCATTCAACACATGGAGGAACTCAAACAAAATAACAAGTAAAATATCTTGTTCACATTGTTCTCAAAGTGAAGAAGCAGGAATTCCAAGAAATAGGACTACAGAAAAAATCCTCTTAACTGCTTTTCTCTACATACTCACAATTCAGGTGGATGGAATGGAAATCATGAAAGATACCTCCCTTGTTTTGAGTGGTACAAATAACATAAGCTTATCCTCATTATAAAGCTTCCCTGTTCTTTTTGGGTAACTGAGTCACTCATCATTTCAACAGCATTTCAGATCCATTTTTTACCTTGTGAATTTACTTCCTTCAGATTTCCTTCCAGGGTTCAGTAACTCTGATTTTAAATCTATGAGCAAAAATAATTGAAAAGAACCACAGGGAAAAAAAATATTGTCATTTATTCATCCAACACGTGTTTATTGAACATCTATTCTGTGTGAGATTCTGGATACGTTTCAATGGACTGAAAAGACCAAAATTCTGCTCTCATAAAGCATATATTCTAGAAGTAGAATACAAATAAAAATACTAGCATAACAAATTGAGTAATATGCTAAATTTTTAATTTTTAAAAATATTTTTGAGAGAGAGAGAGACAAAGCATGTGCAGGGGAGGGGCAGAGAGAGAGGGAGACACAGAATCTGAAGCAGGCTCTAGGCACAGAGCCCGACGTGGGCCCAAACTCGTCAACCATGAGATTATGACCGGAGCAGAAGTTGGACGCTCAACCAACCGAGCCACCCTAGTGCCCTGTTAAAGTATTTTTTTTAGCTTTCTTTTTTCAAAGTTTATTTATTTAGAGACAGAGAGAGGTAGAGACCACATAAGTGGGGGAGAGGCATGAAGAGAGGCAAAGAGAGAGAATCCCAAGCAGACTCCACACTATCAGTACTAAGTCTGATGTGGGGCTCAAGCTCATGAACCTTGACATCATGACCCAAGCAGAAATCACGAGTGGAATGTTTTACCAACTGAGCCACCCGGATACCCAATAGTAAAAGATGTTAAGTGCCATGGAAAAGACAGATCAATGTAAAGAGGATTGAGAATACAAGGTGGTGAGTTGGAGTTGCAAAATTAAGGTGAGCATAGATCTCACTCTGAAGGTAGTATTTGAGGACTTAAAGGAGGTGAAAAAGGTTATTTAGACATATGGATAAAGTTTGTTCTATGCAGAAAAAAAAAACAACTCCAAAATGACCCTCAGGAGCATACCAAGTAGATTCAAGTATGATGTTCAATATGCAAGAAGCCAAAGGAGAGAGATGGAGGGTAGTATTGTAAGGGAGAGTAGTCCCTTACTCTCTAATTTAGGACACTTACTCTCTAATTTAGGACACTAGTGCCCAATAGGCCTTCTAGACTTTTGTAGGAATTTTGGCCTCCATTCTGAGAGAAGCAAGTAGCCATCACATGGTTTTGAGTAGGGATGCAAAATGACAAAATATTTTAATAAGATTTCTCTGGCCCCTGTACTGAAAACAGATTCTAAGAAGGCAAACATGGAAGTAGGGAGGCCATTTGGAAGGCTATTACAATAAATCATTTGAAGGGTGATTTTGGCTTGGCAAGGAAGGAATTATTTCATAGCCAATACTTTCTGTAGTATACAATATATCTAATCTGCCGTACTCATGAATAATTTTAAAGTTGTTGATCAGTTGCTTTTACAATAATTGAATGGAGTTTTCTTTCAAAACTAAGTTTCTCATTGATATTTTTTTTCCTCTTTTTTGTATCTGTAAGGCATTTCTAATTTTCAGTTTTAAAGGGTTTATAGTTGTTTGTCCTAGCACCTTTCCCGAGATTTTATTTTGTCTTATGCAGTAATTGTTCTCTACTAGTTAAGTTTATAAAGGAAAATCCTTTGATCTTTTATCAGTTTTTCTTTTAGAACGGACATTCTAATTTTGTCTTCTATCATTTTAAATACTATTACTGATACATACTAACACCTTAGTACCTCAAGTACTATATTGGATAGTAAACTCAAATAGTCTATTTATCACAGAAGCACACCATCAAAGGTAAGGATAAAACATACTGTCCATAGTAGGATGGTTTTGCTATAAGTAGCTGTTGGTTAATGAAATAATGTTTTTAAAATTGCAAATCAAATACTTTTATGTGTACATAAATCAAAATAGTACCTATTTGCGTGCGTGTGTGTGTGTGTGTGTGTGTGTGTAGCTTGAATTGTTTTTGGAAGTTATTCTATTAAAAACAGTGTACATAAAAATATCAAACATTTTCGTTCAGTATTAAGATTAACAAAAATGTACATTTACTGCTTTTTTGTGAATTAGTATTTGATGTTGTTTAAATCATTCTGAGAATCCCAAGTGATAAAATTTTTATGCTTATAATTCACTGTACTTTGGCCTCTCAATTTTTAAATCTGTTTCCAAAGAGTTAACATTCTATTGATATGCTTTATTATTATATTAGCAAATAACTGAAACTGTACGAATAATTGTAAAATCAGAAATGGCTGTGCAGCTCCACTACAATGTCACCTTTTGACAAGAGCCTAATTTTAAGACTCGTAAATGGTAATTCCCTGTATGTGAATAGTTTTTAAAAATGTTTAAGGTCTCTTATGCAATTTTAAATATCATCCTAACAAGATTTTTTTGTTTTTAATTTCCTGTCATCCATTCCTTTTTCAGATTTCCTTAATTTTTACCTCACATCCTTTTTCTATTCTACCACACCGTCCAGGACAGCACATTACATTTACCTGTCACGTGCCCTGAGGCTCCCCCTGGTTGTGACACTTTCTCATACTTTTGTTTCGGAGGTTCTTGACAACCTAAGGAAGAATACTGATCATGCATTTTATAGCATGTCCCTCAGTTGGAATTTGCCTGATGTTTTCCTCATGATTAAACCATAATTATGGGTTCTTGAAAGAACACAAAAGGTAAGATGCCACTCTTATCACATTTTATCAAGGTTATTCACTATCAACATAATTTACCACTGATGATGTTGACCTAGATTCTCTGAGTTATTATTTATAAGGTTTTACACTGTAAAATTACTCTTTTCCCCATTCCACACTGTATTCTTTGGAAGGAACTCACTAGGCACAGGCTATATTCCAAGGATGGGGAGTTATGCTCTACCTCCTTGAGTACAGAATATCTCTGTAAATTATTCAGAATTCTTCTGCCCTAGGCAATCCCTCTGTTCTCCCTCATTTACTTACTCAATAATTTCTGTCAGAATGGATTCACACAACTTAAAGAATTTTTTTTAATAAGTATAAATAAGCCCCTATGGAAATGGTTATTTTCTGGAGGAATTTAGTCCGAAAGTAGAAAAAATTCTCATTGATCCATAGATTCCATAGTTGCTTATTTAGAGTAAATACAAATTGCTATCTTGAGGAACCACATAAATTAAAAGTTCATGTTGACTTGGTCACTGGACCATTTGTCCACAGAATCAGAGATGGCCTCAATTGGATCTGCTAACTACCATTCAGAAGCTTATCCTCAGCCTGGGTCTTGAAATATGTCAAATTTGGAATTTTATTCCTTTTTCTCAAGGTTTTTAATTCTCCATGACTCAGGAAAAAATCTTTTTTCCTGCTTACCGTCATTGACTACTTACTCTGAATGATTTCTAGGGACTTTACTGATAGTGTATTGATCAATGCTCTTTTTTCTCTTAAGCATCTTTAAATATAAATTCTGGTTGCTATATCTAGATGGATTTTATTGCTATTTCTCAGTAATCTCCTCTGCCACTTTGAAAGTTTTTGATTTGATGGTGGCCATTTTTATTCCCTTAATTTTCTAACAGTAATTACGAGGTTTAAATTTTATCTCTCTGATCCCCTCCAGCAGCTGTTTCCAGACTGACCTTCTTTGACTTTTTTATGCTTATGAGACCTTTGAATTCCTTTTCTTTCTAATTCTTTCTGAATATCATTGAGCTTATGTGTTAAAATTGAACTGCTTGTGATAGCCACCTTGATTTCTCCTTTGAACTTTCAAAGCTCTATTTTTTCCAGTCTTTTCACTAATAAATTTAGATGATATTTTTATCCCTATTACCACATAACTTATACAAACACATTAATGTATTTGCTTAGTACAAAAGATGGCTTTTCCTGCTACTCTATTGTCTTCACCAAGATTATAAATCTGCATTGGTCATACTGAATTTATTGCTTTGAGAGTCTATACATCATAGTATAGTGTGTGATACTATATATAGCCATACCTCTAAAAGGTGGAAAGGAAATATTTTAATCAGAATATTACATACGTTATTTGTATATATTTATAATGTGGAAAATAATTTCATATGCATTTTATTTTTTTTTAATTTTTTTTCAACGTTTATTTATTTTTGGGACAGAGAGAGACAGAGTATGAACGGGGGAGGGGCAGAGAGAGAGGGAGACACAGAATCGGAAACAGGCTCCAGGCTCTGAGCCATCAGCCCAGAGCCTGACGCGGGGCTCGAACTCACGGACCGCGAGATCGTGACCTGGGTGAAGTCGGACGCTTAACGGACTGCACCACCCAGGCGCCTCTTCATATGCGTTTTAACATGCGAAATATTTTAGAATACAACATTTTACATAGAAATATGTACTTTTAATCCACTTTGTTAACCAGGTATACGCTATTGTGTGCCCAACTGTCTTTGCATTCTGCTATAATACTGGTTATTTTTTTATCCTGCAACTTTTGTATTCAAATATACAGAATAGTGCAAACATTAAATAAAATTGGCCTGCAATCATTTCCAACACAAAATAGCAACAGTAGTGTAAGTTCTGGATTGTTGAACATTTTGTCAATACTGGAAATTAAATTAATGCTTTTGTTTACTCCTCATTATCTTATATTTTATATATTCATTATATTCATTTTTAACATTATCCTTATTGTCCTGCTAGCTATATCTAACAACTAAATCAACAAAGAATTCCACCTCATATATAGGTCTCCAAATTATGATCAGTTGTGCTATTTTTTTCAAGGAGTAGTATGCCTAATAAGGAATATTGTACCATTTTAATGATACAGAAACTTCAAGAAACTTCAAGAAACACAAGTAACTTCAAGAAACACAATCTCCATAGTGTTATAAATGATGAATGTGTATAGGGGCACCGGGATGGCTCAGCCTGTTAAACCTCTGACTTTGGTCAGGTCATGATTTCATGGTTCATGGGTTCGAGCCCTGCATCAGGCTCTGTGCTGACAGCTCAGAGCCTGGAGCCTTCTTCAGATTCTGTGTCTCCTTCTCTTTCTGCCCCTACCCTGCTCACACTTTGTCTGTCTGTCTCTCAAAAATAAACATTTAAAACTGTTTTAAAGTAAGTTTAAAAAAAAACACGAGTGTACAAATAAGAAAATCTTTTAAAATATTGACTATATTCTATGCATTAATTGCTATAGGACTTAAAAATTACAATCTTAACACAAATTAACAGCCTTATTATTATGTATCAGTAAACCAGGATAAGTTAACTTCCAGAAATCGTGAAATTAGTGAGTGACAATAGAAATTTGAATCCATTTATGCTATTATGCAATATATAAATGTAATACTATTATTTCTTAACTCCTATGTCAGGTATGCCAACTGCCTTACCTATGTCTCTTCATTTACTACCTTCAAGAAATCTTAGATTCAAGGTCATTATGTCTTATTATAGATGACACACTTGGACCTCAAAACTCAGATAACTAATTAGATCAGTTTGAGTTGGGATTTAAACTCAGACTTACCTGACACCTAACTATGTGCCATTAACTTCCATGACCAGTAACCCAAATCTATTACCTTCTATAGTGGAGAAAATCCCATATAGGAGTTAGTTTTGTGCAGTTCACAAGAGGGGTTTCTCTACTTGGGCTTAATGTTAAATGATAGTATAAAGAAGGTATTTTGAAGATGCTAAAAGATAATGATTAAGATAAAGAAAATGCAAAGTGGCCTGAACATAATGAAACTCTTCATAGGAGGGGCTGATCAAAGCAATTTCAAATTATCAAGTTATGAGAGAGGACTTACAAACTTTAGATGCTTACTTAGTGAAATTAGCTGAAATGATACTACTAAATTCCAATAGTGTAGTAGCATAAGGGGAACAGCTATCTTCCAGCAAAAAGAAACGAGTATAATTGTGATTGAAAGATTTTGGAACCTTCACATGATTTATGCAAGATGTTATGATAGATTGCTTTTATCACTTAAAGTTTTACGGGTGTCTAGTTTATTTATTTTTTCAATTAACTTAGTGGATTTGGGAGTCTGACATCATATTAAGGGCAGATGTGATATGAGGGTAGTAAGGAAATCTTTTCATTGATTTTCATGATTAAATAGCTCATAAATAGAAAAGTGAAATATATTGCTATACTTCTTTGAGCCTCAACTTTCTCCCATTCATATCATACCTATATTTTCATGGCCACTTTCATAAAAATCTCAGGATCAGGGAGTCAGTGCACATCATCTGTGCATATCTTTATTTATAACCCATTTTTTAAGAAGATGGCTTGAGGAATTGAGATCTGAGGTAATAGTCTATTAATTAGTAGAGTTGGAGATAAAGGATTGATATATTTTAGATATTCCCTTCAGGAAGAATGCACATTTTAATTAGGGTAACTATGGAATTCCCAGAGTAACGTGGATGGAAATTTGAAGTCATGGCACAAGACTTTATGAAGTAGATTATTAATAATGCTAAAATTTTGATAATTTTGTTAATAGGGACAAAGTTGTAGGCAGACTAACCTAAAATAGGATGTCTGTCCTTAATGGACAGAAAATAGAACCCAGCAAAGAGAGTAAGCCCAAGCATTACCAGGTACTTCCTATGTAAGAACTCCCTCCAAACCTGACCCACATGGTCAGGCCAGATGGAGGGCAAGGGCAAGGCAGGCTAGATAACTTCTACATGTTCAAGTGTAGCCAAGATGCAAAACACTTAGATCTGAAAACATGCTATACAGGCATTGTAGAAGATCACCGGATAACTATGGTGGACTCCAGTTCCTGCTTTGTTATCCTTCACACCCTACCGTTGTCTCTTCTCTGCCTGAAAGGAGCTAAACTGGATAGAATGAGACTTTCTCTTCAAATTAAAGCTAATACTAAGGTTCAGACAGTACAACAGAGACATTGAGGCCACACTCACTGGCTGGCTATGCATATAGAGCCATCAACAAAACTACTAAGCCTGACAAATAGCTCTCAACTTACTGGGCCCTAATTTCCTTATTTGTGATTTTAAATTAATAATACCCAAAGTTCATATTTACTCAAACGTGTGGTCAGGATTGAATTGACTTCTGCAGGTAAACCACTAAAATTTAAGTAGTATTAAAAATTATTCTTACTGTCCATTAAAACTATTGTGAACAGGAAGTTCATAGGCATCTAAAAATCATTTCACATTTTGGTCATGGGATACCAACTCATTCTTGCCTTGTGTAAACAAAATTATTTTGGAAGGATTTTTATATGTACTAAATTTAAGGTACTCAATATTGTAGCTGCATTTAATGTGGCTTGGGTTATACAGCTGATAAAATGGAAGGTGTATTAGAAGTTATATTGGTGGAGACTAAGTTCGAAACAAAGATGACTTTATCAATGAAAATGAGAAAGGAGGTCAGGGGTGGTTGTGCTTGGAGTGTAAGAATTATTCTACATGGAAGTTACATAGAACCAAAAACTTTTATAACCATTTATTATAATGTCCTTTTCTAACATACTGCAATTGAACCTTAGAGTCCAGGGATTATCTCATCAGTATATGAAAAGGTTATCTTTTGAGGAAATAAGTGTTATCTTGACTCTCTCTGGACTTGCTGTTTTCTTAGTAAACAGGAAGCACAGAGAGGGAAGTTAAATTTCTGTAAGTCACAAATGAGGGAGAGATATAGGTAGGTATAGGACAAAGGTACTCTGCTAGATGTCTTCACATAAAGGATATTTTAACAATCTATGAAAGTTATAGAACAATGCTGCATGCAACAGAGCAAACTTTTTATTATGCATTTGAGGTAATATTTTCTTAAGAGTACATACAAAGTATTGCTCATGACCAGGTAACTTTTAGTAGAAATTTAGAATCTTCAATAGCAAAGGTAATTATGTTTCACTTGAAAAATTTTGACCAATTATATATGGCCTGCTTCCACAATATGTTCCTTCTAGTTCACCGCTTTCTTTGTTGAACCACTTTATCATATTTATATAGTTTCAGATTAATCTCCTGTTTAAGCAGTTTATGGACTTTAAATACATTGCCAAAGAAAAGAATATTGAGGGGGATAATAAGTTATAAATATAAAAGCTAAATAAAGGACAGTACAAGATACAAGGGCACGTATAAACATCTTTACTGAGAATTATCTGTCAGGCACTATATGTATGTATATATAAGGCACACATATTTTATATATATATATAAATGTATAATGTATAATATATATATTGTATAATGTATAATGTTTATGTATATGTATATGTATAATGTAATGTATATTATAATGTATATTTTAAGTATATAATATATATATATATTACTTATCTGTCTCTGTCAATTATTTGATGCTGCTTTGTTTCTAAACCAGATGTCCCGTTACCAGAGCTCATGATGTCTCCACTTTACCATCGTCTATTTAAATAGCAAAGTAACCTTTCAAGTATGTGCCATTGAGACATTTAAGTTTTTGACTTACTCCAGGATTATTTCATGAGTCCCCAAACCACACATCCTAGCTCTAGCTTCATCTTCTCCCAAATACCCCACTTATTACCACCAGAATAACTTGAAATACAAGTTAATCTTCTAAAAGCACCTAAACACCAACTTACCTCTCAAACATCTTCTGTGCCTCTCTTATTCCATGTCCCGCAGAAAAAAATCTTCTGCTGGATTTTACAGCATGCACATCATCTGGCCACACTCTACTTCATTACCAAACTTCATTTGCTTTCATGAACCATGTGTTTTATTCAGATCTTTCTGTGTTAGCCCTAACTCATGTTTTGTCCTTCTATGCCTCTATTTAACTTCCTACATTTCCTTGGATCAATTCTAGTCTTTCGTTCATCTTTTATTTATATCCATATTTTAGACATAGTTCAAGTTCCACCTTCCCCAATTCATACAGATTTCATTCTCAGTTATGCCCTAACTTCATGGTCTACACTGCTCAGCTACCTTAATATTCTCACAAGTATTTTTGCCAATAAAAAGATCATGGAAGTCTCTGTCATCTTCCTGCAGCTGCACTGGACCTTTTCTACTGCTGATTCCCTGGGCTCTTTCTCAGTATCTTTCTTATATTTTTTCCTATTTCTCTTCACCACAGGCTCTGGAAACTGGTCAGATTTTTTTTTTCCTTTACTCATTAACTTCTCTCACTTAATGTTTTCTTTTGCCTAAGATGTGCATCAGTCTTCCCCAATCATCCATATACCTCAAATACTTATGAAGCTCCCAAGACATATTCTTGGATTCATTTAATTTTAAAGAGTTTATTTTTTATAGGAAAACGTGTAAGAAAAATAAAATAGCATTTGTTGTAGATATGTGAAAGACTTATTATGAAACCCAATAAAAATCCTAACATTTGCAACCACAATGAGGCAATATAAATCCCAAATCCTCCCAAGTGCTGTAGAATGATTCACTATTTCATATTTGTAAATCTTCTCTACTGATGCCCCAAGTGCTACAGAGAATAGTGGACCCTGCCATGCTTTAGACTTAACCATTTAAATTTGACATTTGAAATTGTGTCTAAATAGAGGTCATAATTTTCTTAGATTAGGATGAGTTTTACTTAATAGTAATTTTTTATGAATAATCGCCCTCTCCCCCAAGAAACTGACATTTATATACACAAACCTTTATCATTTCATTAATGGGAAGATTAAAAAATGGTGAATCTACATAAACAATGGCTGGCTTAGGGACCCATACTCAGCCATAGATCATTCAAAAATAAACAGTGAACAAAGGTGGTTGATAAAAAAAAAAAATCCATACAATACATAGTTAGCAGAACCAACTGTTTTGATTTCCTGTCCACTTCAAACTCAAAATAAAGTTGAATTCATCATCTTTAAAAAAAGATAGGCTGTACCACACCAGTCATGGAGCCTCAAAATGTTTACATATTATACTTCTATATCTACTTTTCTCCTATAAAACTGATCGACCATAAAGCCTTTTATGTTCTTCTTAATCTCTATCTAAAATGTCCTTCTTATCCACACGGAAACCACTGTGGTATAGGCCCTAGCACTTATATCCTAACCACCACAATGGTTTCTTCATTCATCCAAATCCATTCTGTATTTTGCAGCCAGGTTAAACCAGAGTAAAACATCACTTCCCTCATGTCATTGTCCTAACACCCCCACCTCCCACCAACACAACCGACATTTTGACAGGAAAGATGGTGCTACTTCACTGAGTAACCAAGATCACTTTCAACTTGTTCCCCAATTTTCCTAATTTCATTTCTGTTTCCTAGTCTCAACTCCCCAATCACTGTCATTAATAATATGTATTTTTATATATGCAAAATTCACTTTTACCTCTTAGCACTTTTACCTCTTAGCTCTTATCATATACAATGTGGCTCCCCTGGCAGTGTGATTCCCCTGCTTTCCACTTGCAGGTATCTCAACTCCTCAGAATTTAGTTCACTGCCATGGCCACCTTCACACACACACACACACACACACACACACACACACACACACACCCTCCACTGTCCTCACATCCTCCTTGGCTCTCTTCCTCTGCACTTTCTGTTGTTTGTAGGTTGAATTTCACATAGATACGTATTTGTAATTGTATCCATTTATGCATAATCTCCTTAAGCAGAACATATGTTCCTTCCAAGAAGAAACAGTATCCTTATTTTGCACTCTCACTGATTGCTACATCTAAATACATCTTTAATTGATATTCTGAATTTATACTAAATAAAACGAAGTATATTAAGAAAGTTCGTGACATGAAATTAATGACAAAATGTTTTTGGAGAATTAATTGATACTTGACCTCAAACAAGTGATTTATATATTCCAAATTACATTTCCCATTTTTAAGAACATTTGGAAAGGATACAGTTTTATGAACCTCAACGGATCCTACAAGTCAAGGAGGGAGATTTTACTACTGAGATCTCATACATATTTTCTTTATTGCTGATAGCACAAAAAATTAAGATCTTTCTTTAAACATTTTTGTTTAAATCTTCATTTATTTTTAAAATTTTTAGATATTTATTCATTTTTGAGAGAGAGAGAGAGAGAGAGAGAGCACGTGAGGAAGCAGGGGAAGGGCAAAGAATGAAGGAAATGCAGAATCAGAGCAGACTCCAGGCTTCGAGTGCTCAGCACAGAGCCTGATGCAGGGTTCGAACTCATAGACCATAAGATCATGACCTAAGCTGATGTTGGATACTTACCTGACTGAGCCACCCAGGTGCCCCTACGATCTTTCTTTAAATGGAAATTATTGTCTTTACTAATTTAGGTCCCTATGTCTTTGGTACATTTCAAAATGCAACTTCCTACCTATTAAAAATAATCCAGTTCTCAATGTCTGCTCTCAAATCAGTAGAACAAATCATGTCCCAAACCATTACCAAAATAACTTCCTTTTTCCTGCAAGCATTGCAAAATAAAAATAAAAACTTCAATTTCAAATGGTAAAATTCTTCAAATTTTAGACATTGAAAACATGACTCTATATATCCTAAACCACCATTTACCCTCTGGTCTATTGCCACTGAACATTTAATTGTGACCCTAATGAATGTTCTAACATTTTGGAACCATTTTCTTTTGAACAATAACAGCAATAAGATTCAGGTGGCTGGAGAAGAGTCACAATAGATGGCTTCCAATTACATGGTGGTGCCCTTGATGGCTTTGTGTTGAGGCACTAAGGTGGGAATTATTTATTAGGAAAATACTGTCCATTCTAAAAGACAGGTCAGACCACTGCATAGTATACTGACGGCTCTATTTCTGCTTTTTGGAAATAGGTATGTTGAACATCAGTGCAATGATAAAGAAGAGCACTTATAAGCAGGCTTTAGGAACCTAGCACCAGTAGACATAAAATAGATATATTGTACCTATGGAACGTTATCCCTTATTTCCAACACAGATCTCATTGTTGGAATCTCCATGAATATTCTATGATTATTTCTTTTCACATAGTCTGAGGAGACAATCATGTGGCACCACTAAGATATTTGTGTAAAAACTCTTGAAAAGATTTCACAGGGTGAGCATTGATAAAAGGGCTGGGTGTGAATGGGTATTTGAAGCAAACTTGTCTAGAAAACCTACGTCAAGTCACTTTGGTCATGTGGCTGGAAAAAGAATACAGTGTGAATACCAAGAAGCTTTTCACAGGCTTCATTGACCAATCTTCATTCTTAGTAACTTTTTTAAACGTATACATTTAGATCATTAAGACTAAATTGAAAACCTCTGACATGCTCACCTGGATTCTCATTCAGAGTAATGAATAAAAGCCATACTGTTCTTATCATTTGTCCAGTCTGATTCAAATCCTAGAAAATTCCATGGGAGTAGGTACTTATGTAAATTCTTTCCAGTCATAGTTACTTTAAAATATATAACATATGGCAACTTTTTGTAGTACAAGTATTTATATCCATACTTCAAGGTGATATTTTTTTCACTTGATAACATAAAAAATTCCTATCGTGGATACTTTTAATTCAACAGTTTTTGGAGTAGTATAATTTTGTGAGATATTAATTATTGGCCATATCAGAGTAATGATTGACAACTCCCATTATTTGAATGCTGATATTTGATTCAAACATATATTTGGTTCCTTTCACAACACTGGTACACAGGAAATATGGGAAATCCTGGAAGAGTTAAGATACTCAGTATTTGGCAACGTCTTTCCCATGGTCAGCAATTCAAAGTGAACTTTTTTCTAGGATCTCTAAAATGTTGTCATTTCATTGAAAGTGGGCTCCGCTCAACAGTAATGGATTTGTTTAGAGACACATTTTATGACATGTACTCTTTACCTGATGACTTAATCAGAACAGTCTTAATATATACAGAATTCATGTCGTCCAAATATTTATGTGTAAAAATAAGTAGACCAAGTATATTCCATTAATTAAGATATGGCCTCAAGGAGCCTGAGTCTGAATCTAGCATTGTAGCTTTCTAATGTTGAATTTGGGCCAGCCACTTGGTCTCTTAGAGTTTTAGATTTCTTATCTGTTAAATGGTTGCTGTAAATGATTAAATAAGACTATGCATAGTCTTAGTAATATATATTAATATATATAAACTATATATACTTTATGTAATTACATTATAATCTATAGAAAGTGATTTATTATATTTTCTGTAGGTAAATTGGCTAAAATATGTGTGGTGCTGCATTCCATCTCAGAATATTCAATTAGTAATGAATTGTTCTCATTTTGGTTATTCCATTATTATTTATTTCATCAGTAAAGGGATCTTCAGTCTTACTTATTATAGTATCCCTAAGGATCATGTGTTCAATATTTATGGAATAAATGAATAAACCAAAATTATACTCAATGTACAAAATCACTATAATGAAATGTCTATTACATGGGAGAAAATATTGACTCCTGATAGATCCTTGAGTCTTAAGCACAGTCACTCACAATTAAGGGAAAAAATGACCTATAGAATGAATAAAAAGGGAGTAACTTTTCAGACAGGTTTGCTTTGTAATCTAACCCAGAGGTAGAGTCAGAAAAGTTAAGGACTTCCTGCCTTATGTCCCTTTTGCCTTCATAATGCAACTAATTAAGCTCCATCAGCAGATTTATCTCCTTACTATGGTGGAAGACCACATGTGAACTTAGGCTAACATCATCTGAGCAGCCCTAGATTGCCTTATAAACTTGAAGTCACTCCTGATTCGACCATAGCACCTAATTTTTTTTTTTATAAATTCCATTTACAGATATGACTATTGGAGGAATAATAGATATGATAGATATAGGAGGACAAATAGATCAAGAAGATGGTCTCATGATAATAAGAACTTGGTTGGAGGGAAAATGGGTCAGTAAGGAAAAAACACTATCTTTTTTTCAAGACTGTATACAATGCATGTAATCAAGGAAGGAAGTGTATATTTTCTTCAAAGCTGTCTTGTGAGATGCATTCAATTTCCCGTCTTGAGACTTGATTCTTCTATGAGGAATTGCATCTAGGTGCTACTGAAAATCATCTGTGACAAAGCTACAAGCAGTCTGTCAATGTCTGTCAACCTGTTCTCTGGATGTGCACCACCTGTGTTATCTTTATTCTGGAATCACATTCTATTTCCCCCACTTTTTGTGGAAGTGTACGTGACAGTGTTATATTACTCTCAGTTGTAAAACTTAATGATTCAACAATCCTATACATTACTCAGTGCTTACACCAGTGAGTGCAGCCATATTTCCTACGCTGTACTTCTTCATCCCCTTTATTTCACCCATCCTTCCATACCAACCAAAGCATTCTAGAGATATGATGCAATTCTATCAAAATATACAAAGCTTATTTCACAGAACTAGAACAAGTAACACTAAGTTTTTTATGGAATCAGCAAAGACCCCAAATAGCCAAAGCCATCTTAAGAAAGCTGGAGGTATCACAGCTTAATCAAAGCTACAGGTATCACAATTCCATATTTGTAGATACATTACAAAGCTGTAGTCATCAAAACATTGTGGTACTGGCACAAAAACAGGCACTTAGATCAATGGAACAGAAAAGAGCACCCAGAAATAAACCCACACTTTTATGGTCAATTAATCTACACCAAAAGAGGCAAGAATGGGGAAAAGACTGTCTCTTCAACAAACAGTACTGGGAGAAATGAACAACTACATTCCAAAAAATGAAACTGGACTGCTTTCTTACACCAGACACAAACAAACTAAAAATGGATTAAAGACTTACATGTGAGACCTGAAATTGTAAAAGTGCTGTAAGAAAACATATGCAGTAATCTGACATTGGCCATAGCAACATTTTTCTAGGTATGTATCTCCAGACAAGAGAAACAAAAGCAAAAATAAACTATTGGAACTACACCAAAATAAAAAGCTTTTGCACAGTGAAGAAAGCCATCAACAAAATGAAATGGCAACCCCTGAATGGGAGAAGATACTTGCAAATGACAAATGCAATAAGGAGTTAATAACCAAAACATAAAAACAGCTTATACAACTCAATAACCCAACAAATAATCTCTTTAAAAGGGGCAGAAGACCTGAACAGACATTTTTCTAAAGAAGATATAAAGATGGCCAACAGATACATGAAAAGATGCTCAGTATCACACATCAGGGAAATGCAAATCCAAACCACAATGAGATATCACTCCTCACTTTTTAACAACTCTGTTGTCTTAACTGTTCCTTTCTCCTGAAGATAGGTTCACATCTAACTTTGGATTTGCAATCTGGAATATCTGCTTTCAGAATAATAAGGTTAGCATCATTCCTGTAGTGAGACTTATACCTTTGATAGATCTTATTAGACTATTTTGATTTTTCATCCAGAATAATCTCATTAGGAGAAAAATATTTTTTAAAGGTTTAAAAATAAAGAAACATGGAAGATATGGTTCAAGAAAAAGCTTTTAGAATGTGACCACAAATTGGATATGGGAGCTTAAGTAACATAAAGTATCAAATACTATGTTAGAAATGAACATCCAATAATTTGAAGGAAGGCACCTTTAGAAGTAGGTAAAGCAGAAAACGTACTTTTGTCTCAAATTATCACATGTGATTTACAACATTTTTCACTTAAATAATCATATCTTACCTACTTTGTCTGAAGTACTATAGAACTGTGGAAAGCCAAATAGAGATCACTCTGCCTTTGAGGGGAGGCTTACCTGTTCCTGCAATTCTTTCCGTGGAAAGAAGGAACCTTCACTTTGTTTCCCAGGACAGTACAGTATGGAAGTGATCGTTTTTCTTCCCTCTCCATCCTCTCACTTGTCCCTCTCTGTAAGAGAGGCCATAATTTTCTCAGGAGAGAAATGGATGAGAGCCAGACATCTATTAGACCATGTGAATCAATAAAATATGTCTTTTTACGTATACACAACTTCAACAACCAAATACACACACAACAACAGGAACTTCTCTGCTAATCTCTGTTCTTGTAGTTAGGACTGAATTATCCATTAGGCACTGTAGACACATTGGCTAGAATTTCACAATACTTCTGGAGGCCCACAAAAAATATTTTCATTTCTCTTAAAATCAGAATAAAATTTTAAGTTTAGGAAAATGATTTAACCTACAATATAGTGTATTGATATTGTTATCAAGGCAGTCATGTGCTGTCATGAAAGCAAAAGCATCTAGGACCCAAGGAAGCTGGAATGCATCTCTGGTGCCAGGTTTGTGAGGCAAGCCAAGATTTTTCACATGGCCACGTGGGTAAATTACGACAACTGGATTCCACAAATTAAACATAACTTCTTAAAGTTTAGATTTGGGAATAATAGACAATTTAATCTTGCCCTCAAATCCTAGCCATTACTCCTAACAGAACATTTCAAAATCATCATAATTGAGAGTTAATAAGCATGGCATGACTGTTAATAAAATACATAATGTTCTTTGAACCTTGTCTAGCTTGTTGTGGATCTAAGCCTGAAGAGAGAATTGATAAACTATTCAGTCCTCCTGTAGAGGGTGGAGGAGCGTCAGTAATATACCCTCCAGACCGAGAAGGCACTTCAATACTTTAATAACAACAAACACACACACACACACAAACAAAAAAAGTAAGCCACTCCATAGGGTTTACAGAGTTTTAGTCAAGGTAACTTACTGACAGAGGCAAGTAAACGGACAGACAGTACAAAACGCTACACAACAACTCCACCACCCACTCCAGGCCTCAAGCCACAGCTTTTATAGAGTAAGAGGCCCAGTGGTGTATCACAGGTTAGTTATCTAAAATAAAGCCATCTGTGCACCAGGTGATCTCCACCAATTATGTTAAGTGAAGCCTTCTGTGAACCAATCATCTCTACCAGTTATCTAAAGTTGTGCCACCTATGCACCAGAGGTGAGAACAAGATGGAGGAAGGGCCAAAGGTGGAGTCAGTGTTTTCAGCACTCCTGCACTCCTATCACGACATCTTTATGACCTTACAATCTTTGCACAGCATTCTTTCGGGATGACTCTAGAGGCAGAGATTAGGAGATTAGGAGGTGACTTACATCCTTATGCCACAGCAGCAATAGAAACATCAATATGAGATTCCCCAAAGTGACCCAGGAAAGGGGTCTTTTCTTCAGCTCTAACAGTCGAGCAATTGCGAACTTCAATTTAAGTGATGGCCAATGACAGGAAGACATTTCCCAATGCAACTGTAAGGAACATCAGCAATAGGAGGCTAGGGGTGATAAGACTAATGTTTTGCAGGCAATACATATGGTCAATCTTACTTTAACAGCAACGCAGTAGCTGTTTGGTCCCCATGAGTCAAAATACCATCCCTGGCTTTTCACCATTCCTTATTCTTGAGGGCAAAAAGCCCTCTAGTTACTTCCTGATGAAAAGGGACACAGACCAAGATTTGGGGAATGACCTTGCCTTGCATCTGATTGCAAATATTCCCTACCATTAGGTTGAGCCCTCACCCTTCATGGAACTATTATTTTAGAACTCTTGGGTATAGGCTTAGATATCTATTCTACATTTTTAATGAGGTAAATTAATTTGGTTAAACAGTAGTCTCAGGAGGTTGTCTTCCAGGTGGGCTCTCACAGGCCTATAGTATATAAGCACTTGAGTAGAAAATTAACAATACATCCAAGTAAACCACAAAAATTCAGGATCCAGCCTAGTTTTATAGGTAAACAATAAATATTCAAGGACAATCAGAACTAGACTCTAACATCCACAAAGGCGTGTTACTGAAACATAATTTCTTTTTCCTAAAATCATCCTCATTACTAGCAAAGGTAAACAAATTAAGACTAAGTTATTTGAACAAGTTCAGTTTTAACAAACTTGGCTTGGTTATTTACCTAAGTACAGCAAGAATAGTGAGTGGCCATTTAGGTTCTTTGAAATCTACTTTGCTGGAGTTTCTGTCCCTCTTTTTTTTTTTTTTTAAGATTTTTATTTTTAAGTAATCTTTACACCCAACATGGGGCTTAAACTCACAACCCCAAGATCAAGAGTCATATGCTCTACCAACTCAGCCAGCCAGGTGTCCCAGGATATATGGATTTTTACTGTATCTAAATAATACCTCAATAAACACTATTTTTAAAAGGAAACAAAGCAAAAAAAAATGAGTATTAACCATTCATCATCACCATCCTTTCAGGCACTTGTGGAAACCATGCCCCAGAAATCATCAGATAAGCCTGTTCTATTGATAACAAAGCTGAGGCCAAATGTGGTCTCTGATTTCCAAAGCCAATAAAGCAATATGGAGTACAGCTGGAATGAGAGCCTCTTTGGGGCTCCTTCCTCACAGGTCAGAATCCTCTAGGTAATAATGGTCAGCTTTGATGACCTGGGCCTTGTCCGTGTTGAGGAAACCAAAGACACAGGCCCAGTGTAACCCATAGCACTCTCATAGTGGGGTATCAGACAGACACAAAATAGGAATTCCAGGCCAGCCCAAGGAATAGCCTGGAAGAGTTGTCTGCTGGAGCTTCTCTTAAGGAATTTCATAGTGGGCCTTTAACAGTCTTTCAAGGCTGAGAGCCAAGCTCTTGACATACTGATACTTGACATCAGGCTTACAGGGAATACCTACCTATTTGGGTTAATTCCTCTTTTCTTGAAGTAAGTCCTCAAAATATCTTGAGGTTCCCAAGCCTGCTCAAAGATATCTATTCACATCTGAGCTTATGCGTGTTTCTCTCAAATAGGATATTCCACTCAAAGCCTGGGTAATATAACTGATGTTTCCAATGGTGTCATGTTATAAGGAGGATAGATTTTTATTGAATTTATGCAAATAACTATAATTGATTTCACATTGTGTCACTGCCACATGCCCCAGTCAAACCCTTCTGGATATCAACTTACATGTAATTCACAACTCACATCTAGCATTAATACCTGTACTCTAGAGCCTGTACTATCATTTCTATCTTTAATAAAGCCTCTTATTGATTAGCATTCCGACCCCATTGGCTTCCCTTAACCAAAGCATATATTGGTCCTAATATCTTTCACTAGATGGGGAATAAAAAGTTTCTAGTAATGCAAAAAACAAGCAAAAGCCTATAATTCCTTTACTCTTTTAGGACTGGGAAGGCTTGTATTTTATCAATGACTATCTCCAGTATTACTTTGTCTTAACCAACCTGATGATACCCTGGAATTTTACTGACTGATTTGGCCTTGAAAATTGTCCATCTTTCCCTCCCATTTTTGGTGACTTTAATTATGCCTGTAATGATTTGGCTTCTTCTGACAGGGAGGATAAACCATCACAAGTTATGCAACCTGAATTTAGCAGAAAATGGGGATGATGTCTGCCGATCTGTAGACAGAAACTACTTTGTATGATAATTTGTCCCCCATAACCATTAATTGCCTTTACCCGTCCCCCCAAATTTTAAGGTTTTCCACAGGTGTGTGCATTCAGCTCCAATGTCTGTTGGAGCTAGTTGTGTCTGTTAGTGAAAAACCAAGGAATTATTAATTCAACATTTAGTGCCTCCAGTTACCCCTTATTATACACACTAAAGGGTAATGTTGACTTAACCCCTACTCTCCAGGGGTTCCTTCCTCCATTAGTAGAGGTGCACTTGTTTTTTTGAGCCTTCCTTCAAGGGAGTAAACTGGTGTACCTTAGGCAATACCTTCCATAGGCTTAGCAAGACTGAATTTGGTTGTTGGCTTCTACTTTCTCTCAGGCTCCCAGATAATATTAAATCTTGCCACAGGTGTTTATGAGGGACATTAATAGGTCCCTTTTCACCATCAGCAAGGCTCTTTGTTTTTCCTAGTTTTTCAACCTATTTCCCTTAAGATGGATTTTTTTTTGGTTTCACTTGAGTCAGCCACCACAGTGGCTACTCTAGCAATGTGTCGATACTAAAGTCCTGTACTATGCCCCCAGGACTGACTGTATGATGTCTTTCATATCTGAAGAGAGTAAATTTAGAGGCCAGGGCCTCTAAAATTCTGAACATAAATGTCATGTTTAATTCCTAGTTCATGTATAATTTCTTGTAGTTCTTCCATAGAGGTCCAGTGTAAGAGAGGGAAGGGAACATCCCCTTCATTAGACCAAGTTATCTCAACACTAGCATTTATCCAGTCAGATTAGCTAAGCACCTGCAATTCTAACCCAAGCCTGTGGTATATAATCTTTGTCATAAGGAAAGTTGAGCAGTGACTGAGGCCAACAAATAAAATATTTCTCAAAATAGATAAGAAAGTGGCAGGTGTTTGACAAGGTAATTAAGAGAAGCAAAGCCGTTTTTAAAATAAAATTGACAAAGGGGTACCTGGGTGGCTCAGTCAGTTAAGCGACTGACTTTGGCTCAGGTCATGATCTTGGGGCTTGCGAGTTAAAGCCCCACATTGGGCTCTCTGCTGCCAGCACCAAGCCTTCTTTGGATCCTATTCTCTGTCTCTTCCCCTTCCCCGTTTGTGCGTGTGCGCACTCTCTCTCAAAAATACAATTGGCAAAAAAAAAAAAAATCTAAGAATATGAAGTCTGAATGCATACAGGATTTTAAAAATAATGCTTTAATTAGTAATAATGATCCTGCAAAAAAGAACATTCTTGCATAGACTTGTATGTAACAAGAACTCAGAACCTAAACCCCTGATGGCACAAGAAGAGAAATCTAGACCAGAGAGATAATACTCTTAACTGTATCTGGTTAAATGCCTAGAAATAAGAAATTAGAAATTAATGTAAAAACCTCTGAGGAATAAAGTGTGTAATATAATTATTACATATTTTATTAATCATTGTGATATCTTTGTAAAGTCCGAAATTAAAAAAAATTTGGAAGCCAAATTTGATTTGTAGAATGTCTTTGATATATGAGTACAACTCCACCTTTCCCATTTCTACTCATGGAAGATTTGTATATTTTTGTGACAAATTTTAAGCCCATGACAATAGCATGTTTTGAGCAAAGAACCAATTTTTCTAACAAGTCCATTCGTTTGGGGCAGATCTGCATAATTGGCTGTTTGGTGTCTTTTAATTTTATCCCTCTTAGCATTTTCTCTGTACTATTTCATCATGTTATACTCTTTGACATATTCTCATTTGTGAAATTTTAATTTCCAATAATTAACTCAAGTTTGAATGTAGAGTCTATTTTACTTTCCTCTGCATTCTCTGAAACCTTGGTGACACGAATTTGAATATCATAAGAGTAAAAAGGTGTTGGATAAACATAAGTGAGTATATTTGAATTGAAATTTAAATTGATAGAGAAAGCAGTGCATCCTATTAGCTAAGGCCAGACCATTTTCTTAGATCAGGTTCATTTCCAAAACTCTCTCATTATTTCTTTTTTCCAAAGAGCCCTTTGCAAGAGGAGCTAGCAGACTCTCATCAGTGAAAAAGACAAGCTTCATCATCAAGAAGGATTATGCTGCTTATTCACAGGGGCAAGCTATGAGAACCAACAGCAGCCAGCCCATCACCAATCTGTAGACTAGAAATACCTTAGTCCATTAACATATAAGGAAATTGAGGACACTGGTGCCATGGGAGCAAGTATCCACATAATTATGAATTTCCTTATCCTAGAAGCTTTTTCCGTAAAGCCTGTGTTTTCACATATTTATTTATTTTCAAATTTATTTGGTGGCAAAGTCTCAGTATATGTCACCGCTCCAACAGTGGCCACCAGAGGAATTTTTAGATTGGGAATAAATGAGATATTCTCCATGCATGAAGGAAAAAAGTTTGTTTTCATTTCAACAACTATGTGTGCTGCACTTGATTTTATACTCACAGTCTGTTCAGACCAAAGTGTCTGTAAAGCTGCAGTGGGTTGTGCTCTTTTCAGCCTGACAAACAGCAATTTGGTGCAGTTGGAACTTCTTATTAAACTGTGGCAGGTTGGGGAGTCCAGAACGAACACAATTCTGTTCATTCTCCTAAATGATTGGCTGGGGCATTTGTGTTAGCTTAATTGTACATTTGCCCTTTGACTAAAATTAGAGATTAAGTCCCCTCCCTGGGAACTGCAACTGAAGTTAGTAAGAAGTTAGACTGCACATTCTAATTAGATCTTTCCTAGTTCGTACTGCCGTGGGGTTTCTACCTTGACAACAACGCACAGTTCCATTATGTTCTCTTTTAGAAAAGAGTTTCCTTTCACACTTTAGGTGAGGCTGTCTCTGTTTTATATTAATATTAGCTCATCGATTGTGATTGTACAGTGTGTGGGAGGTCGGTAGAAATTGAGTTGTGGGCATCCTGCCTAGCACCTTTCACTTTCCCTTTTTCATCATGTCAGGTTTGGCACAGCATGGTTTTGTCCTAACAAAGACGACTTTCCAAGGATCTCGATGCTGGTCAGGTGGCTCATCAGTAAAGTGGTTCAGTGCTTGATACAGCTCTGTGAAATAGTTCACAATTCTCAGCATCACCTGAGAACATCTTTAATTATAGTATTGAGTTTTTCAAATGCCATTTTTGAAACATAAATAAGTATCTATTACCACAGAAGAACCTAAGTCAAAAATTTCAAAGTAAAAATGGTCATGGCATTCAAATCCACAGAGAATATCAGCTTCCTCTGTAATACATATTTTTCTTAGTGAAAAATAGAGTGATTATTGAGGATTATTTGTGGGAACAGAACTCCTTTCCTTTTTTTTTTTTTCCCTCTGCATATTTTTTCGTTGATGTTGTTTCTGTTCTTCTGGATCCTCTGTAACCTGTTCCCAGAAGAAAAAAGAGGAAAGCCATATTGTGCCGTCAGTTATGATCTGCGTGTTTATTAGCCTCTAAAATTCTCTAGCTGATGCTTGCCTGTGCTTCATGACTGAGTGGTGAGTCATCTGCACAAGGCCCTGAAAAAATGATGCAATCCTTTGAAGTTAGCCAAGACTTCCTGCATAATGGTTAGGTGGAAAAAGTGAATTACTGCCTTTTGAAAAAAAAAGAGATCTTAAAAAAATTCTAGTCCGTAAAATGTGGAGATGAGAAGACTTAAGCTTTAAGATTCCTTCTGAAGCAAATATTCTATGAACCTACGATAATTTCTTTCCCTAAAGTGATAACATCTCACTAAGCTTTACTTCTCCTAGGAAACAGACAGCAGGCTGTGATCATAGAAGAAAATAAAAAGAATATCTACAGCCTCTGCTTCTTTATTAATTAAAATGAACACGTTTTAAAAACTTTTAAATTAGGCATTTTCTTAAATGCACGATGGAGCATATGTCTCATTTACTTTCCTGAGGCTTTTGATGTCATTTTCTCCTGTGTGAGGAAGCAAGTTGAAATGCATCAATGCCATAGCACCCTCCAAGCCTATTTCCAGATGTAGGGCTTATCTTCTAACCAGGCTATGGCATCATTCCCCTTTTGTATTATAATAATGTATATAGAAACCTTTATCTCTTCGAGTTTTAATAACTTGAGTTTATGACTTATATTCCAGACTCTAAAATAGGATGCAATTTATGGCTTTCAGGCATAGTTATTATATAGCAAGATGAATAGCAAAATCAAATACTTGTCATACTTTAAAGTCAAACAGAGTTGAAAGTACTTTCTATACTCAAAACTCATCAGAACTGACGTTAGCACAAAGTGGAAGTTAAAGTCACATTCCTTTACATTATTTTTTGTGATTTAAGGATGAGTCTATCTTTCCTGACTCTCCCATCCCCTTTTTATATGAAGTACATTGGCAATACGTTGCTAATATGTTGACGAAGGTCTCAAAAATTCCAACTGTTATAATGTGCATGAAACATGACCGAGAATTGAAATATTCTTACACAATTTTGTACAATGCCTTTAAGATCTATTCAAGAAACCTCCATTAACAGGGTAACAGTAACTTATAGAATAAAAGAAAAGTAACACAACATTTAAATATCTCCAGTAACGTACCCAAGTTCTTGGGCATTAGTATTTTTCCTTCAACTGTCAAATGAATACAAAACCTCTTCCCATCTTTTCTAAATAACCTCAGTCCTAAATAAATGCAATTATAAGAAAAAAGGACATTTAAAATTTTTTATTTTACTTCAAATGTATTTATAATTACTAAAATAACATATAAACACAATGTTCTAGTAAAAACAGTAAGCCTTTTGATAAACTGAAAGCCCCATGAACCCTCATACAATCATTTCTCCTTTTCAGAAATAATCACTGATAGAGCACACTTTATACATGTACCAACCTTAGTCTATTCATTTACAAACACACACACCACATAAACAGTTTTTGTAGTTTTGTGTTTAATAGAGTTTTTTTTTAATTTTTTATTTTAATAGAGTTAGATCATATGTACTTTTTTTGTGAATCGCCATCGATGACCATATAATTTGGAAATCTTTTCGTGTCAGTAAATTCCCTTTTTCTTCTCTCCTTTTTTTTAATGTTTATTTATTTATTTTGAGAGAGAGAGAGAGATGGGGGAAGGTGGGGCAGAGAGAGGGAGAGAGAGTATCCCAAGCAGGCTCTGTGCTGTCAGAGCAGAGCCCAATTTGGGGCTCTATCTAACAAACTGTGAGATCATGGCCTGAACTGAAACCAAGAGTTGGACACCTAACCGAATGAGCCATCCAGGCACCCCTCTTCTTTCTTCTTAAATATTAAACAGTATCTTGTATCTCTCAGTACATGTATACTTTGTTCAACCATTCTCCTTTTGATGACATTTAGTATAGCTTCAAGTTTTTCTTTTTTTTTTTTTTTTTTCTTTTCAACGTTTATTCATTTTTGGGACAGAGAGAGACAGAGCATGAACGGGGGAGGGGCAGAGAGAGAGGGAGACACAGAATTGGAAACAGGCTCCAGGCTCTGAGCCATCAGCCCAGAGCCTGATGCGGGGCTCAAACTCACGGACCGCGAGATCATGACCTGGCTGAAGTCGGACGCCCAACCGACTGCGCCACCCAGGCGCCCATAGCTTCAAGTTTTTCAATTTAAAAAGTCTTTTTAATCCTAAAATTATAAAAAGTATTGTTTCTTTATTTTTCTAATTCTTTGAAAATGTCATTTTTTCTTGTATTTATGATATCATTTTATTATATTCACATTACTTTTTTGTTTTTTCTTGTATAAATGCAAGACCTTATGTTTTTTTAAGGCAGTATAAGAAAGATTTGCAACTTTAAAAAAAAAAAAACATTCATTTTCCTCCACACCATTTGTTGACTAGCCCATTTATGATTCACAATTTTGAAACTCTACCTTTGTCCTACACTATACCCCAGTGTACACACGAGCCTATTGCTGGATTTGCTGCAAATTATTAGTTTACTAACAAAAAAACTTTCTGTAATCCAAATTATCATTAGCTGCTGTCAAAGCTCCATTAGAATGCTATGCATGGGTCTGCATCGCTGCCTAAAGAATCCACTGTCTCATAATATGGGTTTTAAATTGATCTCTTTGTGATTCTGCTAACAAGCCTTGCTCTGCTCAATTCCTTCCGATATTTGAATAGAACAGGAGGATTTGAAGATGGAAACTTTGATGTTCAGGGGTGCTTTTCTTCAGAGCCTGTACCTTCTCCCTTTTGAGTCCTCTTGATAGCTCTTTCTCTCCCAGGATTTCGGTGCTCTTAATACTGCCCCAGCTACCTAGAAAAATGTGTCACAACTCATGGACACTTATCCTACAGGTTCAGTCTTCTTGTTCATGTGTTCTTATTTTAAACATCTGTTATTCTCACTGTATGTCTAAGATATTCCAAAATTATGAATGTTGCACAACACGTTGGTGGTGTATGGCCCCACTGATGAGGAAGAGAGCTAAAGGCAGATGAGGAAGATGAGAAGGGATTGAAGCACTTGTGGGTTTCACAGCATATCTAATCATCATTGTATTGTTAAGGTCAGCTCTGCAAAGGAACACAGAAATTAAAATGTCCTTCTAGAAGAAACAAAATAATAATAATAATAATAATAATAATAATAATGATAATAATAAATTTTAGAAGGGAGGGAAAACACATTAAGAAAAAAAAAACCTCTAAAAATAATGTTCCCTTTTGAGTATTAGAGAGAGCTCATGTTAATTACTTATTTCTAGGAATGGTGGTTGCCCCTTTAAATCTCATGGTCACTATAAAGATGAAATCTAAATGCTAATATGTACCAATTTAGAAGGAGAAGATTGCCTTCATTAAAACCTGTTAGAAAAACTGGTAATAGTTATGCTATAAAATAACTCAGAAGAAGTTTAGTGAAATAAAATTGAGAGTCCATATCTGTGGGAGCCCTTAAACTCATTCTATTAAATAAAGGAATATACATTCCATACATATCCTATGATTTTAGTTATTTTTTAAATTTTTTTAATGTTTTTATATTTTTGAGAGAGAGAGCGTAAAGAGCAGAGAAAGAGGGAGACACAGAATCCAAAGCAGACTCCCAGCTCCGAGCTGTCAGCACAGAGTCCAATGTGGGGCTCGAACCTGCAAACTGTGAGATCATGACCTGAGTCGAAGTCTGACGCTTAACCAGCTGAGCCACCCAGGTGCCTCTATAACTGTTTTTTTTTTCCTTTAAATTTCTGGTAAAATTCTTTATGATCACTTTCAATATCTTGCTGACTTTACCAAGGGGAAAGTGAGCTATGAGAAAAATAATAATAATTGGAAAAATGTGGAAAGGTAGAGAAATGAGATTTCTACAATCTGATTCCCTCTGACCAGAGGCATTATTTTTTACAGACACAATTTATGTGTGTGTTTCTATACATATTGTGTGTATACAGACACAAACACAAAATCATTTCATCTTTTTCATTTTTTCTTGAAGATTTTTGTGTTAGGAGTAATTTAAAGTTGTAAGTTTTACTAATATTGGAATGGGTGCTGAGTTATGCTTGATTTCCCACTTTTACTTGCCCATCAGTATTTGGATTTTTTGTTTTTGTATAGAACTTTGAAAGGCTATTTATATTTTGATATAGGTTCTTCATAATACATGTGATTTGCAAATATCTTCTTCTAGTATATAACTCGTTGTATCAGTCTGTTCAGGATAGTATAACAAAATACCACAGGATGAATGGCTTATGAACAACAGAAATTCTAAAAGAATTCAACAGAATTCTAAAAGCTGGAAAGTCTGAGATCAAGGTGCCAGCAGATTCAGTGACCAATGAGGGCTCACTTCCTTTTTCATAGATATCTCTTTTCACTGTCCTCACATGGTGAAAGAAAGCTCTCTGGGGTCTGTTGTAAAGGCACCAGTCCCATTCATGAGGGTTCTTCCCTCGTGAGCTCATCACCTCCCAAGGGCTCCACCTCCAATACTATCACACTGGGGTCTAGATTTCCCCAAGTGAATTCTGGGGGGATAGGAACATTTAGTCTTGGCACTTGTCTTTTTTTTTTCTCAACAGTGCCTTTGGCAAAGCAGAATACTTTGCTGAAATCAAGTGAATCAATTTTTCTTCTATTCAATTCATTGGATTTGTACTATAGAAATGTATGCAATTTAAATCAGTTATGGATTTGAGTTAATGATGTGTTATCTGAGGTGTCTATACAAAGCTCAAGGTCACAAATTTTCTCCTACATTTATTCTAGAAGTTGTGGAGATTTCGTTATTGCATTTAAGTCTGTAATGCATTTTGAATTAATTTTTGTGTATGATACAATTTGGGGAACCTACTTAATTTATATGGTACATACCCAATTGTCTGGCAACAATTTTTAACTATCTTTATTCCACTAAATTGCATTTGCAACTTAGTCAAAAATCAACTGATATGGTTGTGCCTATTAACAGACATTCTATTTTGCTCCTTTGACTTATTTGTTCAATTTCACATCCATACTATCCTCTTTTTTTAAATATATAGCCTTCCAATCTTTATACATATATGTATACATATATATGTCTCTTTTTATTTTCCTTTAAATTTCTCTATACAATATTTTGTGGTTTTTAGTGTACAGGACTTTCACATCTTTTGTCAGATTTACCCCTAAATATATTTGGTTTTGATAGCTGCTATTGTCAATAGTAGTTATGTATTTTTTGAAATTTCAATTTCCAGTTGTTCATTACTAGTATATAGAAATATACTTGATTTTTGTATGCTGCATGTACTTAAATTCCACAATATATCGTGATTATATTATTTTAAATAGATTATTTTAAGAGTTTATGTAATATGAAAAACAGCTTTATATTCACCTGTGTAGTTTCAATTTCTGGTGCTTTTTATTCTTTTCTGTGGACACAAAATTCTATCTGGCATCATTTTCATCTGCCTGGATCATTTTCTTTGACAATTCTGGTAGCACAGATCTGGCTAATGAATTCTTTCAGCTTTTGTATAGCTGAGAAAGTCTTAATTTTGCCTTAAATTTCAAAATGTATCTTTATTGGGCATAGAATGACCAAATTGACCTACTTTTTTCCTTAAGTACTTTAAAGATGTTAGTCCATTTTTCCTGACAAGAAACCTTTGTTGTTGTTGCTGTTATTAGCTGCTAATTTTTTTTACCATTCATATTTCTTGTGTTTCAGGTACTTTGAGCTTCTTGGAAATTTGAGCTTGTAGTATTTATCAAATTTTTAAAAAATCCTGCCATTATTTATTCAAAACCTATTCAGAACCTAATTTCACATATATTTGGTACATGAAGTTGACCACAGCTCACTGATGCTCTTTATTTTTTTCAGTCTTTTTTTTTCTGTAATTCATATTTTATAGTTTCAGTTCCTATGTATAAAAGTTCACTAATCTTTTCTTCTATCAGTATCTATTCTATATGGAGTTTTATGTTGTGTGTTCTAAATTGTATACATTTTTTTAGCCATTCCTAGACTATGTTTAATTCTTTTTTTTTTCCGATTCAGTCATTTTAATTAAAAAAAAAATGTGCTCCTAGTCTGTAGTCCTTTAAATGAAGCAATCTGATATTTAGCTAAGAATAAGTATTGCAACTATAGAGAGCACCTTGTCTTCAATACAGGGACTCTGTTTACAGGCAGAGATAAGCCTTGTTCTTGCTTGCTTTTAGATGGAATAGATCCACTGAGATGAGAGTACAAACTTATTTTTCATAAGATGATTTTAATTTGATCTTCATTTTCTTCCCAGCGGGTCAAGCATAGAACACACCTACTGAGACTCATGGATTGCAAATCTTTTACCACATCTAGCATGTTCACACATACATAGGTGTTTTCTTTATACAAAGAAAGAACATGGCTATGGAAATTCAATGTAGTCGTGTAGGTTCTATCACAGCCTTCTGGGCATTCGCATGCATCCCTTCATGGGGCAGGAAAATGTGTGGCTTAAGATAATCTTTGCATTCGAATGTTTTTCAGCAGACTCCACATGTTATTTCCTCTTTGGGTTTCTTTTGTATGTTTTAAGTGCTACTGGTTTGGGGGCTGATTTTTGTTAATTTAATTTTTTATTTGTTTGATGCTTGCATCCTGCAAACTGATTAAAACATTTCATAGTTTTCATAGATCTTTTTAGGATATTCCTTAAGATATTTTTTATGTAGACCATGATATCATCTACAAGTGAACTTCACTAAAAGCCTACATTTCTTCATTTATTGTGTGTCCTCCTATCTCTCCTTTCCTTCTGAGACCATTAAACACATACTGGATGATGTGATTGTTCCACTTATCGCAAGGCTTTGTTCATTTTTTTAACTCTTATTTTCTCTGTGTGTTTCATTTGGATATTTTCTATTTTTTTTTTCTTCAGTGCCACTAGTGTCTTCTGTGGTATCTGACTGCTGTTAATCCAATTCAGTGTACTTTTCATTTCATAGATTCTAAATCTATGGAAGTTCATTTGAGTTTTTCCCATATATCTTCCATATGTCTAATCATCATATTCACCTTTTTACTACTTTCTTTTTTTAAATTTTATTTATTTATTTTGAGAAAAAGAGAGACAGAGAGTGAGGAGGGGCATAGAGAGAGGGAGATAGAGAATCCCAAGCAGGCTCTGCACTGTCAGTGTGGAGCCCAACACAGGACATGAACTCACGAACTGTGAGATCATGACCTGAGCTGAAATCAAGAGTCGGTTGTTTAAGCAACTGAACTAGCCAGGTGCCCCTCTCTACTCTCTTTAATGTGTGGAACATATTTATAAATGTGTATTTTTTTCACATCTCTGTTTGATAACTCTTTTATCTTTATCATTTTCAGTTCTATTTCTACTAATTGATTTTTCTCCCGGTTGAGTCTTAATTTTCTGCTTTTTTGCGTGTCTGGTAACTTTTGATCGGATAATATACATTGTGAATTTTACATTGTTGGGTCCAGGAGTTTGTTTTATTCTTTTCATTAGTTTGGACACTGTCCTGGCATGCATTTAAATGCTTTTTAAGGAGGCATCGCATCCCAGACATTAGCCTCTACTACAAAGCTGTAATCATCAAGACAACATGGTGTTGGCACAAAAACAAACACATAGACCAATGGAATAGAATAGAAACCCCAGAACTAGACCCACAAAAGTATGGCCAACTAATCTTTGACAAAGCATGTAAGAATATCCAATGGAAAAAAAAGACAGTCTCTTTAACAAATGGTGCTGGGAGAACTGGACAGCAACATGAAGAAGGATGAAACTAGACCACTTTCTTACACCATTCACAAAAATAAACTCAAAATGGATAAAGGACCTGAATGTGAGACAGGAAACCATCAAAATTCCATAGGAGAAAGCAGGAAAAAACCTCTCTGACCTCAGCCGCAGCAATTTCTTACTTGACACATCCCCAAAGACAAGGGAATTAAAAGCAAAAATGAACTACTGGGACTTCATGAAGATAAAAAGCTTCTGCACAGCAAAGGATACAATCAACAAAACTAAAAGGCAACCAACGGAATGGGAAAAGATATTTGCAAATGACATATCGGACAAAGGGCTAGTATCCAAAATCTATAAAGAGCTCACCAAACTCCACACCCAAAAAACAAATAATCCAGTGAGAAATGGGCAGAAAACATGAATAGACACTTCTCTAATGAAGACATTCGGATGGCCAACAGGCATATGAAAAGATGCTCAATGTCGCTCGTCATCGGGGAAATAAAAATCAAAACCACACTCAGATATCACCTCACACCAGTCAGAGTGGCTAAAATAAACAAAACAGGAGACTATAGATAGTGGAGAGGATGTGGAGAAATGGGAACCCTCTTGCACTGTTGGTGGGAATGCAAACTGGTGCAGCCGCTCTGGAAAACAGTGTGGAGTTTCCTTAAAAAATTAAAAATAGACCTACCCTATGACCCAGCAGTAGCACTGCTAGGAATTTACTGAAGGGATACAGGAGTGCTGATGCACAGGGGCACTTGTACCCCAATGTTTATACCAGCGCTCTCAATAATACCTAAATTATGGAAAGGGCCTAAATGTCCATCAACTGACGAATGGATAAAGAAATTGTGGTTTATATACACAATAGAATACTATGTGACAATGAGAAAGAATGAAATATGGCCTTTTGTAGCAACGTGTATGGAACTGGAGAGTGTTATGCTAAGTGAAATAAGTCATACAGAGAAGGACAGATTCCATATGTTTTCACTCCTATGTGGATCCTGAGAGACTTGACAGAAGACCATGGGGGAAGGGAAGGGAAAAAAATGGTTAGAGAGGGAGGGAGCCAAAACATAAGAGACTCCTAAAAAACTGAGAACAAACTGAGGGTTTATGGGGGTTGGGAAAGAGGGGTGGCTGGGTGATGGGTATTGGGGAGGGCACCTGTTGGGATGAGCACTGGGAAGCCAATTTGACAATTAATTTCATATTAAAACAAATAATTAATTAATTAAAGTAAAATAAATGCTTTTTAATATGTGTAATAGTTTCTAGGTTTCCTTAAGCCTTTCTCTCAGATATCATTCTTTTGTTTCATGCTAATATCTGAAAACTGATCGTTCATATATTTTACACAGCTTTCCAGTTTTATTTTAATGTTGGAGGCTAAATCTAGTCTCTTTTATTCCATCATTGTCATAGGGACATGTGCAATTTATTATTGTTTAAAATTATTTTCATTTAATATGTGATGAATATTCCTTCACGTGACTGTATACTTATTTATTTAATCACCTTTAAAAAGATGACTATTTGTGTCTGAGTACTAAAATTTAAGTTCAATTCACAATTGGTTGATGTCTAGATTATTTATGATCTTCCAGAATTTTAAAGAATTTCATATTTGGCATCATCTACTGAGAATGAATTAGTGGGGCACCTGGGTGCCTCAATTGGTTAAGCCTCTGACTTTTGATTTCAGCTCAGGTCATGATCTCATGGTTTCATGAGTTTGAGCTCCACATTGGGCTCTGCACTGACTCTGAAGAGCCTGCTTGGGATTCTTTCTCTTTCTCTCTCTCTCCCTCTTTCTGCCCTTTCCCAGCTCATACTCTCTGCCTTTCTCAAAATAAATTAATTTAAAAAATAAAAGAGAATGAATTATTAATGTCATGATTTGTAGGTATTTAGTTGTTTTGTGCTTATTTAAAATTTTGGTAGTGAAATTTGATGGATAAACAATTTGCATCCCATTTCCATCACCTTGGGTCTTCAGATGGCCCATTGTTAAAAATTGGCATAATTAATAAATTGGCTAAGGAGTTGGCTGATAAAATAAGTAAATGAGTTGATCAAGGAGTGTTTAAAGTCTTAATGTATCTTATGTTGTTAACATCAATTTAGAGGATGAGAATAATGACACGTATTATGAAATATGTTTCCTATTTTAATTCAGTTTTTGCTTTACTAAGTATATGACACACAGCTGTTAAAGAACAATTTACTACCATTTCCTGACACCATTACTTAAGTATTCTTTCTCCCTTTTTGACTGTAATTTCTGATGTCAGAAGGCAAGAAAGAGCCAGGAAAATATCTTTTAAAAGGAGATTATTCTGAAGAACAAGTCACTTCAGAACTGAAAGGAGGAAAGCTAAGTTTACCTCCTTCTTTCTTATAGCACCTCTCAATGACTTCTGTATGCAACTGACAGCGCTTTTTTCTGTTTTAGCTTTTGAGATTTGAGGTGATTTTGAGATTTGAGGTCACACTAAGAAGTTGCTACACATTAATTTTTTGGCTCTTCAAAAAACACTTTTCATTGTACACAGACTAAGAATGGAGGGATAAACACATGGTATAAATGAAGGACCTATATTTCTAATGTATTATTTAATGTCTTGCAAGTTTGAGCAGTTTGTCCAGTGTCTAACAGTGAATCAGTAGTAAGGCTGAAAATAAAATTTGATAATATGGGCTCCAATGTCCTTATGGTTTGTACAGATACTGCACACTTCGTCTAAGGTTTTGAAAGGAAAAGGATGACCAAGAAGTGAAGATAATAGTCTGTAGTTATCTAAGCATTTGATTAGAGCTTTTCTTGCTATTTAAAATAGAGAGCACAGTATTGATTTGAACATCACAGCTAAAATGTCTTCTGTTAAAAAACACCCAAGCAAATGAAAGAGATTACCAGGAAACCTGCTTAAATGAAGGCTTCAGAAAGATGATTCACGCAGAACTGTTTTCCATTACTTTAAGCTACTCAATCGAATTCAGGAGGAAAGATAAAAGTTTTGACAAATTTAGTTGTCGGTAAAGCTAAAGGCTCTGAGATACAGGAAGATCATCTCAGAATAAAATAGAGAGAAGACCACAGAAACATCACTTCAAGGAGTTTAAGATTGAAGGCTGTTAACTTAATTGGAAGGGAAGGTCATGTTTCCAAATGCAGTAAAAATCTTAGGGATGATTCTAAAAAAATTCACTCTTTCAGTTATCTATGGCTTCAAAGCACTGACTGAAAGCAATAACCATCACATAGTTTGCTTGTGAATCTGGAAGATGTCTAGGTTCATCTAGGCAATTCTCCTTGGTGAGCTCACACGGTTACAGTCAGATTTGCTTACATTCCTCTTGAAGGCTTCTCTCACGTGTTTTGCACCTCACTGAGAAGAGTCAAATATCTGAACACTGAAATTCTAAACTTTTAAAGGTAATAAGTTGTATTTCTACAGCCAATCTGCCTCTTACCAGTCTAATCACCTACAGTATGATTAATGATCCAGTAAAAGAGAAGTCAAAACATCAGAATTATTGTTTTTTTTTTTAATTTTTTTAACCTTTATTTATTTTTGAGACAGAGAGAGACAGAGCATGAATGGGGGAGGGTCAGAGAGAGAGGGAGACAGAGAATCTGAAACAGGCTCCAGGCTCTGAACCATCAGCACAGAGCCCGACGCGGGGCTTGAACTCACGATCCACGAGATCATGACCTGAGCCGAAGTCGGACGCTTAACCGACTGAGCCACCCAGGCGCCCCCAAAATTATTGTTTTGAAATTTGTATTTTATATTTTAAAAACTCTGTCTTTATAAAATGTTTCTTTAAAATTTCAGATCTTTGAGGGGCGCCTGGGTGGCGCAGTCGGTTAAGCGTCCGACTTCAGCCAGGTCACGATCTCGCGGTCCGTGAGTTCGAGCCCCGCATCAGGCTCTGGGCTGATGGCTCAGAGCCTGGAGCCTGTTTCCGATTCTGTGTCTCCTTCTCTCTCTGCCCCTCCCCCATTCATGCTCTGTCTCTCTCTGTCCCAAAAATAAATAAAAACGTTGAAGAAAAAAAAAATAAAATAAAAATAAAATAAAATTTCAGATCTTTGAGTCATACATTTCAAAGCACCCCAATTTTCACGAATTGAAGATTAGTCCAGCTCCATTGTACTCTATCTTATTCACAATGACACAACAGTATACTGCTTGAGAGAGCAAAAATGCATTCCACATTTCTAGAAGAAGATGGGGTGTGAATATTTTTAAAAACTAAAATGATCATTCTCATAATCTACTTATTCCTTTTTAAGAAACAATCCTAAAGAAATTCGCAAGTACATATGTATCTGTGTTATAGCATTCTTTTTTTTAAGAATTAAGAATTTATTTATTTATTTATTCATTTATTTATTTATTTTTGAAAGAAAGCAGGAGTGGGTGAAGGGCAGAGAGAGAGGGAGAGAGAGAATCCCAAGCAGCACAGACCTGACACTGGGCTCAAACTCACCAACCATGAAATCATAATCTGAGCAGAAATCAAGAGTGGGATGCATAATCGACTGAACTATCCAGGTACCCATTAGCATTCTTCATAGAAGATAAAAGGACAAGAAAATCTGCTTATTATCACTCTAAAAAGAATTGATTAAGCAAATGATAATTCAATCACATGTATCAGTTAATGTCCACTCAGGAATACAGAAAATACTCCAAATTTCCCACAGGTAGAATCTATCCTGAAACCTAATTGCACAGAGTTTAGGAAATGGAACTTGCTGAATTTCAGCCATTCTGTGAAATAGATGAGAGCAAAAAGAATAGGAATATAATTGAGGAAATACAGAAAATTAGTCAGCATAACATAATGGAATATAATTAAGCTTTTAAATGCATGGACCTATATGTATTCTGATGGTCACAAATTCATAATATTTATATGATACAATCAGTGGCATTTGAGATTATGTATATATATCCATACATATTTTTTCTTATAAGATGTTAAACATGGAATGAATAGAAACACATTCCCTTTCTTGTAGTTCAGACTTTGACTCATTTCAAATGTTTATTTTGAGATAATTTTAGATTTATAGACGAGTTGCAAAAATAATGCAGAGAATCCCTGCACAGATCTTCTAAAACTCATTAGGGAATTGCATCCTGATACATCAAGTCTGTAGGGTGTGGACTGGTTTGCCAGAACAATGTTTGCATGACCCTGAGCCTTTGTCTTTTTGCTCTGTGCTTCAGAAAGTGTTTTTTGCACGCTCTCCTGTTCTTCATTCTTGATTTCCAACTGTTAATTGTTTTTCAAAGTTTGCCAGCTTGGCTTGTGAGGACTTGAGGGGCAAACTGTCAGCTTAATTAAACTTTAGTGTTAGTCATAATGTCTTGCATTTGGGGAATGCTGTGTTCATATTTCTCTTTCCCTCCCTTAGTTCAATTCTGAGACCAGTGCTTAGTCTTCCATGGGCCTAGGAGTAAATTTTTTCCCATTATTTCCTTCCCTGTACATAATAAAATGTCACCAGTGCCCTAATGATGGTGGTATATTTTGCCCACCTCTGTCACAGATTAAGGCTTTTATTTCATAGTGGACATAGAGGAGAGGAGTCCAAGTGGAGTTTCTTGTCCATCCCATATATGTGATGCTCCCCTCCCCCACTGAATGGAAACTTTCTTACAGCTCATTCTTATCTTTTCTGAGAATACCCATTGAGGTTTGTTGAGAATTGCCTTCAACTGATGTAAAGTCCTCCAGTATCGGTGAACATTCCATGGGTCCAAATGCAGCTTTCAACAATTTGTCATTTATACTGAATTCCATTTGTAATAACAAGTGAGCCAGGGCTCACCTCTCCTGTCTCCCTTCAGGTTGCTATCTCTCATTAGATTTCAGAACACTGGTTTCTCAGGGAACTTACCTCTATAATAGGTTCAAAACCAGTCATAACTTAAAGTTTATTTGTTGTTTTTTCATTGTAAATATGAGAGTGAAGCACCTTCAGGCTCTCTGCATCCAAGAAATGACAACAGAAGTTTTACTCACTCATTTTTGCATGGTTTAGAATCTTACACTAGTGTATATTGCATTCATGTACTTAAAACAAACTTGATATGTTATGATAAATGATATATATCTTTACATATATATAGCATAAATACATCTGCTTCATCCTCTGCATAAATTAAGGGATAATAGACTATAATATTTCTTGATTTTGTAATGAGAAAAAGTAGTTTAAAAGGATAAACAAAACACACTTCTAGGAGAAAACTTCGTGATAATAGAAATGTTTCTGATTGAAATATGATTCAAATTAGTAAATGTGTGTGTGTGTATAAATCACAGGATTAGACAAAATATATCTGCTTAGGCTATTTACACATTCTGTGTAGATTTGTTTCTGTAAGAACATTTCCTACATTTTGCGACAAAGAATCTGGAGGAGAGAAAGACTAAGGGAGGGAGGTGGATAAAAGAGGTGTGGTTTGTGGTGAGAGACAGTGAATGATTTGTGGAAGGTAGAGGATGAGAATGAAGATGTTTGGTGGTGGCAGAATGTAAGAGACTGCAAGCTGAGAGGAAATATAAAAAGAGAATTTTCACAATTTGGTCGATTATGGAAGAAGCAAAAAGGAAGCATTATTTCTGTGTACATGCCTTAGCTGGATTGATTGTATTCCTTTGACTGTGAGACCACTTTATGATTTAGTCAACAGCAACCTCAGGGTTTAATTTGGGAGTGAAGTGCTCATATGTAAATTCACGAAACATTCAAGGCTCTTTTGTAAAGTGTTAATTAGGCTTTAAATTTCTTTTTTTGATTTGATAAATTTTCATGATATTAAATGTATTATTTTATGATTACAAAATCAATAAGAGCTATTTTTAAAAAGTAAGTCTTTAAATTGAAGCCCAGTACATTGGAGAAAATTATAAAGCAGTGAAAAAGACATCTATATTGGAGTAGGTAGTCTGCCACCATCAGTTGGGATGACATTCAATTAGAAAAAAAAACAACTCCTCTAAGCCTCATTTCACACATTAATTAAATAAGAACATTAAATTGGATCTGTTCTTTTTCACCACTGTGCTCTAGGAAGCCCTAGGACACAGAGAGTGGCACCAGAAAGGTCAGCAGAAATCTTTATGGCTGCTTCCTTGTTTATTTGTTTATTTTAATATTAAGGTTCGTGGAAATTTTAAGATAATATTGTGTGTGTTTGTTTGTTTGTTTGTTTGTTTTGAAAGAGAGAGCATGTGAGCAGGGCAGGGGCAAAGAGAGGGAGAGATAGAATCCCAAGCAGGCTCCATACTCTCAGTGCAGAGCCCGAAGCAGGGCCTGATCTCAAGAACAATGAGATCATTACCTGAGCCAAAATCAAGAGACAGACAATCAACTGAGTCACCCAGGCGACCTTTCAGATAATATTGTTAACTAAAAAAAAATTAAAATTAAAAATGTTGTGGCCTAAAATAATTTCAGAGTTCTAAATTAATTAATAAAGATTCTAAAGATAGTTTATTAGTCTCTTAAGGCTGCCATGACAATGTGCCACAAACCAGGTAGCTTAAAACAACAGAAATGTATTCTCTCACAGTTTGGAGGCCAGATGTGTGAAACTGAGATATCTGCAGGCCTTGGGTCACCTGAGTGGCTCAGTCAGTTGAACATCCGACTCTTGATTTAGCTCAGGTCATCATCTCACGGGTCTGCGGGTTCAAGCACTGCATTGGGCTCTGCAATGACAGCGCAGACCTTGGTTGGGATTCTGTTTCTCTCCCTCTCTCTCTGATCCTCTCCTGCTCATTCTCTCTCTCTGTCTCTCTGTCTCTCTCTCAAAATAAACAAATACACACACAGGATATCTGCAGGCCTCCAATTCCTTTAAAAAATCTAGAGAAGAATCCTTCCATGCCTCTTCCTAGCTTCTAGTGTTTGCTAGTAATCAAACCACGGAGCTCCGTGGCTTGTAGATGCAACATTCTAGTCTCTGCCATGGTCTTCACATGGCATTCATTCCTCTGTGTTTTTGTGTATCTTTAATTCTTCTTTTAAGGATATCAGTCAGATTATATTAAGGCTCATATTAATCCAGTAAGATCTCATCTCAACTTGACATCTGCTAAGACTCTGTTTCCAAATAAGATCACATTCACAGGTACCAGGAGTTAGGTCTTCAACATATTTTTTAAAGGGACAGAGCATATTTTTTTAACCTGCAGTAGACATCAATGAGTAAGTATGGTATAGTATATTTATTCTTAAATACATACAGTGGCTTGAGAAAAATGTTTACAAATATAAAGATATATGGATCCTGACACATCTTAGCTGTATGACTTTGAGCAAAACTCTTAACCTTTCTGAGACTTACTATCATTTTAAAAATTTTTTTTAACGCTTATTTATTTTTGAGATAGAGAGAGACAGAGCATGAATGGGGGGAGGGACAGAGAGAGAGGGAGACACAGAATTTGAAGCAGGCTCCAGGCTCTGAGCCGTCAGCCCAGAGCCCGATGTGGGGCTCAAACTCATGGACCACGAGATCGTGACCTGAGTTGAAGTCGGATGCTTAACCGACTGAGCCACCCAGGCGCCCCAGACTTACTATCCTTAACTATAAAGAGCAGCTAATAATTTTATCTACCCCCTTAGGGTTGCTTGGAGATTACATAAATGCACATATGTAAAACACTAAGGACAGAGAATGGGGTGTAGTAGAGACCCTATAATTCTTGTCATTAGGATATGACAAGATATGATGGATACATATGAATAATTATGTTCTGTAAATTAACAGTCAAGTGTAACACTAGCTCCTTAAAAGAGATGAGAACTCTTTGAAGGATGAGATAATCAAAGGGATCCTCAAACAACGCAAAGGGTGAGTCTTAAAAAAATTTTGGCTAGAAGTTGGATAAATAGAAAGGAAAGCCACAGCATTTCCTGAAGTGGTATGAGCAAAAGTAACTCTTTTCTGTTATCCATTTCTATGAAATTCCTATTCAGAAATAAGCATTTCTACCTGGTACCAACATTAGTCGATAGGATAACATTCATTCTTTCTTTTTAGGACTTTCTTTAAAAATATATATTACATTGGGTCATGAGTGTTTCATGTGTAATGGTGTATGAATATACCTTGCGAAGGAAAATAATCAAGTGGGTATTTGTTGCCTACTTTTAAACTGATTCTAGAAAATAAAGAGTGGAGCCACAAAGGAAATTGATTTCGTAAATTGGTGTCACAAAAGTTGGGGAAACTAGGAATTATACATGTTCACCACTATTATGTAATATTTTATACTCATATGTAATCATTTTGTTACCTAATATATATATATATTTTTTTTTCTCATCTCGCAGAGAGAGAGAGCACAAGCAGGGGACAGGGGCAGAGAGAGAGAGAGAGAGAGAGAGAGAGAGAGAGAGAGAATCTTAAACAGGCTTCACACTCAGTGAGGAGACCAATGCCGGGCTTGATCCCATGCCCCTGGGATCATGATCTGAGCTGAAATCGAGTTGGACACTCCACTGACTGAGCCACCCATGGGCCCCTACTTTATTATATATAATTATTTTATACATTATAAACTTCATTTATTTTATGCATTATAAACTTCTTTATTTTATTGTGTATATATATATAAATATATATGCATATTTGTGTGTGTATATATATATGTGTGTGTGTATATATATATATATATATATATATATATATATTTGCATACATAATTTCTATTACCTAAAGGACTCCCACCTCTTCTAGCCCCTGGTAACCTCTAATACACTTTCTGTCTTTATGAATTTGCCTATTTTAGATATTTCATATAAATGGATTATACAATATTTGTTTTTTCAAATCTGAGTTATTTCACTTAGCATCCCGTTTCCAGTGATCATTTATGTTGTAGTATGTATCAGAATTTCATTCACTTTTATGGCTGAATAATATCCCATTGTATCCATTCACTACATTTTGTTAATCCATTCATCTATTGATGGATAAATGGATTATCTCCAACTTTTGGCTATTGTTAATAATGCTAAAATCACACTGGCATACAGGTATCTATTTGAGTCCCTGGTTTTAGTTATTTTGGTATATCCCTGGAAGTGAAATTGCTTGGTCATATGTATATTACATGTTCAGCTTTTTGGGGAACCCTCAACTTTTTCTGAGTGGCTACTCTATATTCCTATCACAATGTACAAGTGCTTCAATTTCTTTACAATTGGAACAAGTTACTAATACTTGTTATTTTGTTTGGTTTTTAGTCCTAGTCATTCTAATGAATATAAAGTGGTATCTTGATTTGCATTTTGTGGTTTTGATTTGCATTTCCCTAGTGATTAGTGATAGCAATCATCTTTTCATGTGTTAACTGGCCATTTGTATATCTTTTTTGGACAAACTCTATTCAAGCCCTTTGCCCATTTAAGTGGGCTGTTTATCTTTTTATTGTTTAGTTAGCTACAGGCTGGTGTTTGTGTTGCCCCATAAAACCATATGTTGAAACCTAACTCCCAATTTGGTGGCATTTGGAACTGGGTCTGTTGGGAGACAGTGAGATCATCAGGGTAGAGACCCCATGAATGAGATTACTGTCCTTATGAAAGAGACCCCAGAAAGCGTCAACACCCTTTCCACCATCTAAAGACACAACAAAAAAAAAAACCTTCTGGTAGAGACCAGGAAGTGGGTTCTCATCAGACATCAAATCTTCCAGAGTCTTGATCTTGGAATTCTGAGCCTCCAGAATTGTAAGAAATACATGTTTGTCCTTTAGGTTACCCAATTTCTGTTTTTTTTTTTTTATAGCAGCCTGAATGGACTAAGACAGAGTTATAGAAATTCTTTATCTACCCTAGATATAAGCCTTTGTCAGATATATGATTTTCAAATATTTTCTCCCAATCTGTAATTCATCTTTTAATTTTCTTGATAGTGTCCTTTGATGAACAAAAGTTTTAAATTTTGGTGAAGCCCAATTTATTTTTTTCCCTTTTTTCCTCAGGCTTTTGATATCATATCTACCAATTGATTGCCAAATCAATGGACATAAAGATTTACCCGTACGTTTTCCTCTAAGAGTTTTATGGTTTTAGCAAATATATTTAGGTCATTCATCCATTTCAACTTAAGAGGTCTAACTTCATTCTTCTGAATGTGGAAATTCAGTTGTCCAAGCACCATCTCTTCTGGGAAACTTTTTTCCCCATCGAATGGACTTGGAACCCTTGTCAAAAATCAATAGACTACAAATGTATACATTTATTTCTAGGATTTCAATTCTATTTCATTGGCTTATATATCTATCCTTATGTCAGTACCACACTGTCCAAATAGTAGTTTTGTTGTAATTTTTGAAGTTGGTAAATGAGAGTCTCCAAACATTGTCCTTGTTTTTCAAGATTTTTTTAGTTATGTGGTACTGCGTACAATTCCAAATGAATTTGAGCATTCCTCCATTTCTGCAAAAAAAAGACTTGTAATTTTGACAGGGTGGTGAATCTAAGTGATAGGGAGTGTGTAATAGGAAGTTGTGTTGAGTAGTATTGACATCTTAACTTAATTGTTTTCTCATTTGTAAACATGGGATGTATTTCCATTTATTTAGGTCTTCTTTAATTTCAGTTATGCTTTATACTTCTTAGAATATGAGTCTTTCATTTTCTTGTTAAATATATTCCTAGGTATTTTGTAATGCATTATTTTAGATGATTGGAAATATAATTACTTTTCTAATTTATTTTTCAAGTTGTCATTGCTGTAATATAAAATCACAACTGATTTTGTTTGTTAATATTTACCGTGAAACTTTACTAATTTCTTTAGAAGTTCAAGCACCTTCCTTTTGGATTTTTAAAAAAATTCTGTACATATGACAATGTTATCTTTGAATAGATTTTAGCTCTTATTTTCTGATTTTTTTTCCTTCTCATGTCTAATTGCTCCTGCTAGAACTTCTAGTACAATGTCAAATAGCAGTGGTGAAAGCAGCATTTTTGACTTGTTCCTGATTTTTGGAATAATTTTAGTCTATGTCCACTGAGTATGATGTTAAGTGTGGGTTTTTCATAAATGTGCTTTATCATGTTCAGGAAGTTTATTTCTATACCTAGTTTTCTGAGGGTTTTTTTTATCATGAGAGCATATTAGATTTCATCAAATGTTCTTTTTCTATATTAGTTGAGATGATAATTTTTTCTTTGTTCTAGTCATGTGACTTATTACATAGGTATTACCTTCCTATATGAAATTACCCTTGATTTCCTGAATTAAATCCCACTTGATCATATTGTATAATTTTTTTTATGAACTAATTTAAAAAAAATTTTTTTAATTTACATCCAAGTTAGTTAGCATGCAATGCAATAATGATTTCAGGAATAGAATCCAGTGATTCATCCCCCATATATAACACCCAGGGTTCATCCCAGCAAGTGTCTTCCTTAATTCCCCTTGTCCATTTAGCCCATTCCCCACCCACAAACCTACAGCAACCCTCAGTTTGTTCTCTATATTTGAGTCTCTTATGTTTTGTGCCCTTCCTGTTTTTATATTGTTTGCTTCCCTTCCCTTATATTCATCTGGTTTGTATGTTAAATTCCACATATGAATGAAGTCATATGATATTGGTCTTTCTCGGACTAATTTCTCTTAGCATAATACATTCTACTTCCATTGGTGCAACGGGCAAGATTTTATTATTTTTGATTGACAAGTAATACTCCTATATATATATATATATATATATATATATATATATATCAAGAAAGGATGCTATATTTTGTCAAAAGCTTTCTCTGCATCTGCTGAAAGTATCATGTAGTTCTTATCCTTTCTTTTATTATTGTGATGTATCACATTGATTGATTTGCAGATATTGAACCAGCCCTGCATCCCAGGTATAAATCCCACTTGATCATAGTGAATAATTCTTTAATGTATTGTTGGATCCGGTTAGCTAGTTTCTTGTTGAGAATTTTTGCATCCATATTCATCAGGTAAATTGTCTGTAGTTCTTTTTACTGGGGTCTTTAGTTTTGAAATCAAGGTAATACTGGAATCATAGCATGCATTTGGAAATTTACCTTCCATGTCTATTTTTTTTTTTTTGGAACAGCTTCAAAAGAATAGGTGTTAATTCTTCTTTAAATACTTGGTAGAATTCCCTGGAAACTGTCTCAACTTGGACTCTTATTTTGGGAAATTTTTGATTATTAATTCAAATTTCTTTACTTGTTATGGGTCTGTTCAAATTTTCTATTTCTTCCTGTTTTACTTTTGGCAGTTTATATGTTTCTAGGAATTTGTCCATTTTTTCCAGATTGCCCAATTTATTGGCATATAATTGCTCATAATATTTTCTTATTATTGTTTGTATTTTTGCCGGGTTGGTTGTGAACTCCTTCTCTTTCATTCGTGATTTTATTTATTTGGGTCTTAACTTTTTTTTGATAAAACTGGCTAGGGGTTTACCAATTTTGTTAATTCTTTCAAAGAACCAGCTCCTGGTTACATTGATATGTTTTACTGTTTCTTTGGTTTCTATTGCATTGATTTCTGTTCTAATCTTTACTATTTCCCATTTTCTGCTGGTTTTTCGGTTTTATTTACTTTTTTTTCCCTAGCTGTTTATGGTATAAGGTTTGGCTGTGTATCTGAGACCTTTCTTCCTTTTTAAGGAAGACTTGGATTGATATATATTTCCCTTTTATGACCACCTTTGCTGCATCCCACAGGTTTTGGGCTGTGGTGTTATCATTTTCATTGGCTTCCATGTACTTTTCAAATTCCTCTTTAACTTCTTTGTTAGCCCATTCATTCTTTAGTAGGATGTTCCTTAGTCGCCAAGTATTTTTTATCTCTCCCAATTTTTTATTGTGGTTGATTTTGAGTTTCTTAGTATTGAGGTCTGAAAATATGCACGGTATGATCTCGATATTTTTGTAGCTGTTGAGGGCTGATTTGTGTCTCAGTATGTAATCTCTTCTGGAGAATATCCCATGTGCACTGGAGAAAAATGTATATTCTGCTGCGTTAGGATGAAATGTTCTGAATGTATCTGTTAAGTCCATCTGGCCCAGTGTGTCATTCAAAGCCATTGTTACCTTGTTGATTTTCTATTTAGATGATCTGTCCATTGTTGTAACTGGTGTATTAAAGCCCCCTACTATTATGGTATTATTGTCAATGAGTTTCTTTATGTTTCTGATTAGCTGATTTATATATTTGGGTAATTTCAGGTTGAGGGCATAAATGTTTACAATTGTTAGGTCTTCTTGGTGGATAGACCTCTTAATTATGATATAATGCCCATCTTCACCTCTTCTTACAGTCTTTATTTTAAAATATAGATTGTCTGATATAAGAATGGCTACTCTGGCTTTCTTTTGGTGACCATTAACATGATAGATGGTTCACCATGCCCTTACTTTCAATTTGAAAAGTGTTTTTAGGTCTAAAATGGGTCTCTTGTAAACAGCATATAGATGTATCATGTTTTCTTATCCATTCTGCATCCCTATGTCTTTTGATTGGAGCATTTAGTCCATTGACATTTAGAGTGAATACTGAAAGATATTAATTTATTGCCATTGTGTTGCCTGGGGAGTTGGAGTAACTGGTGGTGTTATCTGGTCCCTTCTAGTTTTTGCAGCTTTTGGTATTTTTGTTTTGTTTCACCTTTTCTCCCCTCAGAGAGTCCCCCTTAAAATTTCTTGCAGGGCTGGTTTAGTGGTCACAAACTCTTTTGGTTTTTGTTTGTCTGGGAAACTCTTTATCTCTCCTCCTATTTTGAATGACAGTCTTGCTGGATAAAGAATTCTTTGCTGCATATTTTTTTCTGATTCAGCACATTGAATATATCTTGCCTCTCCTTTCTGGCCTGACAAGTTTCTGTGAATAGGTCTGTTGCACACCTGATCTGTCTTCCACTGTAGGGTAGGGACTTTTTTCCCTTGTTGCTTTCATAACTCTTTCTTTGTCTGTGTATTTTGTGAATTTGACTATGAAATGCCTTGCTGATGGTCGGTTTTTGTTGAATATAATGGGAGTTCTCTGTTTCCTGGATTTTAATGTCTATGTCTTTCCCCAGGTTAGGAAAGTTTTCTACCATGATTTGTTCACATAAACATTTTACCCCTTTTTCTCTTTATTCATCATCTGGGACCCCTATGATTCTGATGTTATTCCTTTTAATGTGTCACTGAGTTCTCTATTTCTTATATCATGTTCTTTTCCCTTAGTTTCCTTCTTTTGTCCTGTTTCATTACTCTCCATAATTTTGTCTTCTATGTCATTGATTCGCTGCTCTGCTTCATCCATTCTTGCTGCCATGGCACCATTCAAGATTGCATATCAGTTATAGCATGTTTAATTTAGTCCTGACTAGATTTTACTTCTTTTATATCCACAGAAAGGGAGCCTATACTTTTTTCAACCCCAGCTAGTATTCTTATTACCTTCATTCAATATTATTTTTCAGACATCTTGCTTATATCTGTGTTGATTAAGTCATTTCTTCCTTTTCTTTCTTTTGGGGTGAATTCCTTTGTTTTGTCATTTGGAGGAAGACAAAAAATTAATAAAATAAAATTTTAAACTAAAAAAAATTAAAAACAACACACAAAAAGTCAAATAAAGTAAGCTAAATCCGAGGAGTATTTTGGTCTGGGTGTTGAAAGAAGCTTGACAGAAGGGAGAATTAAAGAAAAGAAAAGAAAAGAAAAGAGAAAGAAAAAAGTTAGAAAACCTTAAATTTTTTTAAATGTAGACAATAAGATAGAATAAAATGAAAAAAGTAAAATAGAATAAAAATGTATAAAAAATAAAAATATATAGTAAAAACAAAACTATTTTGTTTATAAAAACTGAAAATAAAATAATTTTTTTCTCTTTCTGTATCCAAGAATAAGCAAAAAAAAAAAAAAAGAAAAAGAAAAAAAATGAATAGATGGACCAGCAAACCGAATGAAATACAAATTAAATTACATCCATTTTCACCTATAAGTCAAACTATAAAGCAGTTTATAGTCCATATACTAAGCAGGGGGAGAGACTTCTGTTGACCTTTTAGGGCTTGGTTGGTGCAGTTGGATGGGGCTTGGTGTAAGGACTCTGTTCTCCACTAGGTGGTGCTACCTAGCTTATTTGTGTGGATATGTGTGGCACACATTTGCATGTATGTGCAAGCACTGGAGAGATGAAAATGGTGTTATACAGTTTCCCAGTCTATAGGATCAGAACTCTGTGCTCTCACCAACCAGCAGTCAGCTACCCCTCATTTCTCACTTTTTAATTTCACACTTTTTAAACTTAATAGAAAAATTTTTTGGTGTAGTATATGGTATATTCTGGAGAATATTCCATGTGCATTTGAAAAGAAAGTATATTCCACTATTGTTTTGGTGGGCTGTTTTATACATGTCTGTTAAGTCTGGTGGATTACAGCATTGTTCAATTATCTGTTTCCTGTGTGTGTGTGTGTGTGTGTGTGTGTGTGATGTTGCTTTCTTTCTCTCCCCCACCTTTACTGAGATATAATTTACATTAAAAATTATATAAGTTTAAGATGTACAAGATGTTGATTTGAAACACTTACATATTGTAAAATAATTACCACCATAGTGTTAGCTTACACATCCATCACCTCACATAATTAAAATTTCTTTTTTATGGTGAAAACATTTAATATCTACTCTCATAGAAACTTTCAGGTATATTACACAGTATTATTAACTATAATTACTATGCTGTTCATTAGATTCTCAGAACTTATTCATCTTGTAACTGGAAGTTTGTATTATTTGGCCAATATCTCCCCATTTCCTCTACCCCCAATCCCTGCTAACCACCACTGTAATTTCTGTTACTATGAGTTTGGATTTTTTAGATTCTGCATATTAATGTTCTAATGTAATATTTGTATCTTTTGCCCCATGAATCTGCTGTTTGTTAGTTAACTTTGTAGTATTTTTGAGCAATGCCTACCACTTTTCCAGTCTGATTTCTAAGTTATACAAAACAGACAAACACCTTGTGTCAGTCCTTCAGGTATCTCCCAGAGGAGTCAGAACCGATTTACACAGTAATTTGTGAATAAGGTCTGCTGTGCTCTATCTAGAACTGGAGACCAAGGCTCCACATTGGGAATATCGGCTGCTGCCACTTTAAGACTGCTGCTGAATCATGGAGGTGCTATGGTAAAGGCAAGTAAAACTACCACAAGGCTTTCTTGACATTTTCAACTTGCATGTTTCTTGATTCAGTTTCACTTAGTTGATGTAAACCTTTGACTATTTTCCAGAGGTTTGACAATATGATTTTGACAGTTTATGCTTGTGTTTTAAAATTTAATTTAATTTTATTATTTTTTTATTTGATTTTGAGGTGAGGACCGGCAGAAAGAGAGGGAGAGAGAGAATCTTAATTTTTTTTTAACGTTTATTCATTTTTTTTCAATATATGAAATTTATTATCAAATTGGTTTCCATACAACACCCAGTGCTCATCCCAAAAGGTGCCCTCCTCAATACCCATCACCCACCCTCCCCTCCCTCCCACCCCCCATCAACCCTCAGTGTGTTCTCAGTTTTTAACAGTCTCCTATGCTTTGTCTCTCTCCCACTCTAACCTCTTTTTTTTTTTCTTCCCCTCCCCCATGGGTTTCTGTTAAGTTTCTCAGGATCCACATAAGAGTGAAACCATATGGTATCTGTCTTTCTCTGTATGGCTTATTTCACTTAGCATCACACTCTCCAGTTCCATCCATGTTGCTACAAAAGGCCATATTTCATTCTTTCTCATTGCCACGTAGTATTCCATTGTGTATATAAACCACAATTTCTTTATCCATTCATCAGTTGATGGACATTTAGGCTCTTTCCATAATTTGGCTATTGTTGAGAGTGCTGCTATAAACATTGGGGTACAAGTGCCCTTATGCATCAGTACTCCTGTATCCCTTGGGTAAATTCCTAGCAGTGCTATTGCTGGGTCATAGGGTAGGTCTATTTTTAATTTTCTGAGGAACCTCCACACTGCTTTCCAGAGCGGCTGCACCAATTTGCATTCCCACCAACAGTGCAAGAGGAATGTTTATTCATTTTTGAGAGGCAGAGCACAAGTGGGGGTGTGGCAGAGAGAAAGGGAGACACAGAATCTGAAGCAGGTTCCAGGCTCTAAGTTGTCAGCACAGAGCCAGATGTGGGGCTTGAACTCATGAACCACGAGACCATGACCTGAACTAAAGTCAGATGCTTAACAGACTGAGCCACCCAGGCACCCAGGGAGAGAGACAATCTTAAGCAGGCTCCATGCCCAGCCTGACCAGGGGCTTGATCTCATGACTGTGAGATCATGACTTGAGCCAAAATCAACAGTCAGACACTTAAGCAACTGAACCACCCAGGTGCCCCTATGCCTTTTTTTTTTACTTTTTTGATGATTCTGTGAATGTATGAGAGCTTACAGCTGCCTATACCACTATTTTGCTGACATTACTCTAAGACATCACCAGATATATTTTAAAAATGACATTTTTCATATATCCCAGGCCTAATAAAAATCTCATGGGTGAAGTTCCAGTGTCAAATGAGGCCATCCTGCAGTACTTTATGGCACAAAGACTTTGACGACTCAGTGGTCAGAAGAATTACAAATCTATATGATCTCACTATGACCTGGGGTGGCTTCTGAAGGAAACAAGGCCTTAGCAAATCCTTGGAGGTTGAGGAGCATGTAGACAGTTGATAGAGAATGGGGGTGGTTTTTGAGGGAAGACCCTATTTTATTTATTTATTTTTTTTTTTTTTTTTTTTTTTTAACGTTTATTTATTTTTGAGACAGAGAGAGACAGAGCATGAACAGGGGAGGGTCAGAGAGAGAGGGAGACACAGAATCTGAAACAGGCTCCAAGCTCTGAGCAGTCAGCACAGAGCCCGACGCGGGGCTTGAACCCACAAGCTGTGAGATCATGACCTGAGCCGAAGTCGGACGCTTAACCAACTGAGCCACCCAGGCGCCCCGGGAAGACCCTGTTTTAGATAGCATTCTTGGCAATATGCATTGAATTCCGTAGAGATAGCAAACTGATTAATCTGCCTGTGGAAGAACATTTATTTATGGGAAAATATATAATAAAATAAATAAATCTAATGTATATATAACCTGTGCTTCAGCAGCATGATTTCAAAACCCCAGACTTTTACAGCTGTTTCACTTCACCTACAACTCCTGAGCTAGAGGGTAAAATAATATCAAATGGGGTTCAAATCTGCAAGTTTACAGACTCTGACATTTAGGTGATTCAATGATTCTATGATTCTACGGTTTCCTTTTTTCTGTATAATAACCAGTGTTGCTATCATCTTCAATCTTCTTATAATTTGTATGTCATTTGCCTTTAAATTCTTCACCTTGCCTTGCTGTTAAGAACTAATTTAAAATGCATTATACTTATAAATGCATGAAATTTATAAAGGAAAAAAATTTTTCCTTTATAAACAAGTCAAATTATGAATTTTAGAAATAATCATATATTATTCCACAGATAGTGTAAAGTCACTTTCAGTAAGATATTCACTACATGAAAGTATAGATAGACCTTGAAAATAATACAAAATAAGATGATAATATAAAGATGGGAAAGAAATGTTCAGTAGTTTGTAACCTGAAAATTGGAACCAAAGGCCAAAGAATGTTCACATCTTACATAATTGTTCCATATTTTCCTTCAACAAACTGCATTTGGCTAATGCAGAACTAAATGGTATGTCAGAATTGGGTCTAGAATTGAGTTCTCCTGGTTGATAATACTATGTTAGCAGATTCAAGTTGAGGACAGAAATTAATTCATGCAGAAGGGTATATTATCAATATGATAATTATCTTTTTACTTGACTTGTTAAAATGTCTTGTTTTTCTGATCAGTATAGGTTTTCTAGGGCTTCCATAACAAAAAGTTACTGGAGACCAGGTGGCATGAACAACAGAAATACTTTTTTTCACAGTTCTGGATGGTAGAAGTCTGAGATCCAGCTGTCATCTGAGACCACTCTTCCCAGCATGTAGATGGCCATCTTCTCTGCATATTCACATAGTCTTCCCTCTGTATGGGTCTGTGTTCTAATTTCCACTTCTTATGAGGACACTAGCCATCTTGGATCAGGGCCATCCTACTGACCTCATTGTAACTTTATCATCTCTATAGATTCTGTCTCCAAATATAGTCAAATTCTCAGATACTGCAGGTTAGAACTTCAAAATATGAAGTTTGGGGGCAGACAATTCAGCCTATAATATAATCTTTCTGTCAAACACACACTGTTCACTTGTTTTAGGAAGAATTGTGAAAAATGGTTCATGGGACATAATTTCTTCCAAATTCATGCAATTATTTTGGTTGAGTTGACGGTTAGCCCTGGGATCTCTACCTCTCATTATAAAGACAAAAGTAACTCAGGATATATAAGATGTTTTGCCTCCAAACTCATACTAATCACAATTTCATTGACCTACACAATAAGAGATTAAAACATTTTCATGATTTACTATATTATTACCATTTTGAATTACAAGTTAAGTATCTTTTGTGACTTCTCTCATAAGTATGATAATCTTGAGACACCACATTATCTTCTTAAGATTTTGGTTTATAAATATGCTAATGTTAGTATATTTTTCAGCAATATATTATTGTTTTTAGTATAAATTCAGACCATGTTAATGCAAGATGTTTGGATGAATAAGTTGTGAAATTGATCACTATCATGAGCTATGTTCACATATAATGGACTTTGGGAGAAAACGCCACTTTACTTCAATGAATTAATTTCTGTTAATAGGGTTTGAAAAACATGGATAATTCCAAGGTACAGTAGCTTAATGACATTGTACAACCTAAGGGTGAAAAATAGGCTAATGTTTACTCATTCATCAGTAAAAGAAATATTATTTTGACTCTTGAGTAGCCTCCAGTATCTTGGAGTATACTCCAATATCCAGTATATCCCCCACAAACAGATATTTTTTAAATGCTTAGTATGTAAATATAATGATTTAACATCGTTGACTAATTGACTATATAAATTAGTATGGGCTTGTATTAATTTTCTTTCTTTATTGAATAAAAGATTTGAGTTAAAGGAAATAAAATATTACTAATTCATTCATTTCAGAGTCCCCTGAATACAAAAAAAAAAATAAAATATATTTTTGAAAATATGTTTTTGGTGTTGTCAGGTGTTTTGAGGAGTCAGATAATGAAAATGCTATTAAACATCTCATTGAAAACTATTTGTTAAACTTTGAGAGTTTAAATATGAATTTTTCTAAAATCTAAATATATTTTTGATATCTCCATGTATTATTTCAGTTTGTTTGTTGTGTTCTTTCCTGCCTCCACCATCCCCCCTTAACTCCAAAATTTTAACTTCAGAACCTGGCAGGAAATGACTGAGATATTCCAGCTGAGACTCAAGTTGTTATCCCACAGATCTTTCTTCTTCTTCACCCTCCATTCTGTTTTTCAGGGGTGCAGATCCCTTCAGGTTGTTTCCCAGGCTCTGGTGCCATGTGCTTCTGAGTGGTTTTGGCTAATGGGGAACATTGCAGAAGGCTGGGAAGGGAAAGGAAAAGAGAGGAAGGTGGGTATTTTATTGGAGATGGCTGTCTAGGGCAGCATCTCTGGTACAGCTCCATCCTGTTCTGTGCTTCCCTTCTCTGGACAGGCCTTCATTGGTTCTGCCTTCCATCTATCAATTTAACTCCTGAGACTCTCTATCCCTCCATTCCAGCTAGCTAATGGCTTCCTTCTGGTACTAATTTCTGGGTCAATTCCCTGCTCTCTATCCGGCACTCGGGTCTTCCACCACTCACGCAGCCAATTCTTTATGTTCACTTTTCTCTGTTTTAAAGACTTGAAGTTGTTTCTGTTTTCTTATTTAGACCTAAGAAAATGAAGTATTTTTGTAGAAATGGTAAAAGTAATTATTTTCTATTCCTTTTGTATTTATGTATTCAGAAATAACATTTTGTCCTTAACCCCAACATTTCAATATGATAAAATTTATAATTTCTTGTTAGGATTTTTGTTTTTTAAAGCCCACATCTAACTTTTATATTTTCCTCTACTAGACTTCATAGTTTTCTATGAAGTTCATTCAAAGGCACTATAGGATTTTTTATTTAGGGAAAACAAGAAAATTTTAGTATAGATATTGCAAAAAGTCAGTTCCCTTGAGGTATTATTTTTAAAAAGGAGGGGCACTTAGGTGGCTCAGTTGGTTGTCAGACTTTGGCTCAGGTCATGATCTTGTGCTTTGTGAGCCCCACAGAGGGCTCACTGGCAGAGCCCGCTTAGAATCCTCTGTCTTCCTCGCTCTCTGCCCCTCCCCCACTTGCATTTTCTCTCTCTCTGTCTGTCTCAAAAATAAATAAAACATTAAAAAAAAAAAAAAGGAAAAGTGGGATTGGAGTTTGGAAATGGAGGTAAGAAAGGGTTTAAAATAGAGGTTGTTCCAGTAAGACATGAAATGAGACAGAAAATAACAAAAAATAAATTAAAACCTTTAAGCTTACACTTCTGGTTGGCCTAGGAGAGAAAAGTTGAGAAATACTTAAAGAGGATTGTGTGGTAGGAAATAGGAGTTAACAATTAAATGACATAAAATCAGGTCTATAGTAAATATTTGGATAGAGGATGCAATCAAAGAGACAAAAATACTTCCATTAAACTGTTAGTTTGGTGCTCAATATTAACTCCTCCTCTCCCATTTTCCTGTACAAAATCTTGATTATATTTATCCGTGCAAAGTGCCCAACTAAATAACTACTTTTCCAGACTTCCTTTGGGTTACAATTGTCTATCTAACCAACTTCAACCCAGTAAGAAGTATGAAAAAGTTGCATGTGGAATTCTTTCTTTTTTTATTAAAGGCCAGGTGACAACTGGTGTCAATAGCTGCCTCCTTTCTTGCTGCTTTAAAAATAGACATGATGTTCGAAACTAGAGCACCAGTTTTGCACTGTGAGGTATCCAGTATGAGAAGGTTATCCCTCTAAGGGATATGGCAGGTTGGCTATGTGGAAGAACAGTAAAATACTGGGTCCCTCGTAGCATTTTTGAAAAGCTGAATAAAAAGCCTCAATTCCTTACTCCAAGGAGTTTTTGATCCTGTGAGAATAAATAATACTTGTTTGTTTAAGCCACCATCAATTAAGTTTTTATTTCTTACAGTGGAATGTACTCCTAACAAATAGAACACTTCATTGTTCACATTATTAAGAACACAGTAAAATAAAGAACACAATATATTTTTCTCATACAGTCAGCAGGAGGTTGTTAGTATTTTCAGGCCCAATGTGTCTGTGATTCACTTGGCCTTCCCCCCAGATGCAAGATGTCTGCTGCAGCTCCAGTCACTACAGAAGCAGTCAGATCCAGAGGAAGAAATACATGCAGAGAAGGGTGCTAGTGTGTTTTATATTTTTTCTAAGAAAAGTAAAAGATTATGATGACTACCACTGCTTTTATTTGTTCTTATTGGGTAAAATCATGCCTCAAATCCACACTTTAATGGGGAAAGTGAGAAATCAGGGTGTGATTACCATGACTGCTTTGCATTTTGCCGCACTAAACTAAATCAAGATTCTATTTTCAAGAATGAAGTAGAGATGGATAGTGTTAAGATAGATAAAAGTGTCTGCAAAAAAATATTTAACAAGCAAAGGAAAGCTCGTCACTTTTACTTTCTTTACAACATTGACAGATAAGAAATAAACAACTGTCAAATCTACTCTAATATGCTAAAGCAGACGTTGCAAACAATATCAATGAGAGTAAAGGAAGGGGAAACAGAATAATACTTGAACACATCAACAAGATATTTGTTAAAAATAAAGAGAGCAAAGTGTAAATATAGTGTTTTGTATATAGTTTCACTTAAATGCAAACAAAATCAGGAGTCAGACACTTAACTGACTGAGCCACCCAGGAGCCCTCATTTAAATGCTTTTTAAAAAAAATTATATACTAAAATGGTCTTCTTTTCTCTGACAATCAGAAGATACAGGACCAGAGTTCAGATATTTAATATATTTTTTATATTTTCATTATTTCATATTTCATAGTAATATGAATTTGTTAACTTGCTAATAAAAATAAGAATCACAGTGTACACAAATTGATTGATATGTTGAATGATAAATAATATTTTCAAAATTGTTGGGATCAACAGCCATAATATCAATTTTATTCAGCAAAAGAATAGCATAGAAAAAAAAACGGCAGTTCTTCAAATTCATTTCAGGTTTTGAACATACTCTCTAATTGATTAGAAAGAGCCCAGGATTTAAAAAAGGGTAATTAACTTCAACAAAAATTATTAGGGTAATAATGATCATGAAAATGATGGAGACTATAAATATCTTACATTTTTAATGTTTCTTACCCTTTGTTATACATTTTAATATTCATTTTGGTAAAAAGAATTTACTTTTATTTTATGTGTGAGAAAACTGAATTAAAACAAACGTGAAATAACTCATCCGTAGATCACAAATATCAGGAGGCAGATATAAAAGGATTCATTATTGACTGTTAAAATCTGTTTTGGGGCGCCTGGTTGGCTCAGTCGGTTGAGCAGCCGACTTCGCTCAGGTCATGATCTCGCGGTCCGTGAGTCCGAGCCCCGCATCCGGCTCTGCGCCTGGACCTCTGGACAGCTCAGAGCCTGGAGCCTGTTTCAGATTCTGTGTCTCCCTCTCTCTGACCCTCCCCTGTTCATGCTCTGTCTCTCCCTGTCTGAAAAATAAATAAAACGTTAAGAAAAAAAAAAATGTTTTTTAAATAAAATCTGTTTTAAAAACTTTAGCCATTTGCAGTACAAGGAGTAGCTTTCAATAAAAGCTATAATTTGGAAGGTGAAGAATATTCTGACTACACATTATACAGATGGTATAACATGCATGAAATTTCTGTACTGTTCAGGAACAAGATAACTAAACTTGTTATTAGTCTTTAAGTCAAGTTTTTAAACTTGACTTAACTAAAGGAAAGGAATATTTCTTCTCTTGTTAAAATTTAGTATTTCCTAGCCAAGAAAAACTAACAAAAGATAATTTAATGAGGATGTGTTCTGTACCAAATTTATAGAAATTAGATTTTGCTTTTGTTATTTTTTTGAAAATTACTTGAGTCTGTTTTAACAAAAAGTGTTTTTTTTAATTTTTCTAATATGTATTAGACATTAGGTAAGCATGAGATTGAATGGATTAAGAAAGTGTTTGGAGTAAAGGAAAAGATTCAAATTTAATACATTTGTTTTGTCTAAAGAATTTGAGAAAACTCAAGTGTCTCAATTACACCAGTTAATAAAATCTTTGATTCATTATGGTAAAATATTTGAGGAAACATTGGTGGTAAATTTCAAAAGCACTTATCTTTGTGATCTAAAAATATAATCAAAATGAGGCATTTAAAAACAACAGTGACTTTCCATTCTTTATGGATTAAATTAAAATAGTTACCATCATACAAAAGATGTATCCTAAAATGTAGAATTTTAGAATTGTAAGAAACAGCAGAAATTACTGAAATATCTTCATTTTATTGTGTGAAACTCTGGCCCAATTTAGATTAAATGATTTATCCAAGATGTCAGAGCTATTTAAAGAAGCCCACTTTTCTGACCACAAAAGGCAAAAGGTCATCTATCATTTTGGGGTTTTGATAATTACATCTACAATATTTACCCAGCATGTGAACTTTGGAGAATGTGTACTAGTCAATTTAACACAGAAGTTCTACTGTGATTTCAGGGTACATATTATCATATACTTTATGCAAACACATAAACACAGACACATCTTGCCAACTGAGAAAAAGTTAAACTTTTGTTCTTTAAATAATATTAAATGCCTAAAAGATATTAATTTTCTACATTTTCTAGTGTCTATTTTTTATTCTGCTATGAAACTGAAAAAAAATCTTGTTTGGAATTGCAAAGGGTATGTTTCTTCAGTCTGTTTGAGGCTGACATAACAAAATACCACAGACTGATTGGCTTACAAATAACAGAAATTTATTTCTCATAATTCTGGAGGCTGGGAAGTTCAAGATCATGGCACCAAGATGGTTATGTTCAGGTGAGAACCCTTTTCCTGGTTCATAGTAGATGACTTCTCACTGTTCTCACTTGGTAGACAAGGCCAGGGAATCTTTTTATAAGAACACTAATCCCATTTACAAAGTCCCCACCCTATAACAAGCATCTCCTAAAAGTCTCACCTCCTAATACCATTATCTTTTGTGGTTAGGATTTCAACATATGAATTTTGGGGATGACATAAACATTTAGATGGTAGCGGTTCATTTACATGCCATACTCTCTCAATAGTCGGGATTGAATGGCTATGTTGCACTGAATAGGATGTTTTAATTTCCATTTCTACACATATTTTCCGTGTAATCTTTAACCATGGTTCTTCTGAGATGTTCCTAAATTTCAAGAATCAGAAGTGGTGACTGATATAATGAAAATGATTGTCTAGACTACTACATTTTCTTAGAGGAACTAATCAACCATTGCATTTTTGTTCCAGAAGAATCAAACATTTTGCTAGACTGTAAAGTTGGTTCCTATCACTGTAGGCAAGGAATTTATGTTTTTTAAACATTTTTTCAGTTCTTTTTTCTTAATTATCTCATATGGAGATTCTATATTCCTTTAATTTTCTAAAACTGTCATAATTCATTTAACCCTCCTACCAACTAATATGATATTACACCTTTCCTAAGCCCCTTTATGAAATTAAGATTCTTTATCATATGATAGATACCAGTTACTGGATAATTCAAACCTCAATCATAGAAGAGAGTGATATCAATTAATTAGTCATCCAAATTACAGCTAAGGATGCTGCCTGCCATTCACTTAACAAACAAGACACAAATTAGCTAGATAGAGAACTCATTTTAATTAAGGTTGACTAACTAACATGGAATTATTCATGCATGGTTATTTCTTGAACACAAGTTTATAATGACATGCCATTCATCTGTAGCTTATATTTATAGAGGCATTATTGATCTTTAATATCTATAAAATGCATTCTTTGTAGCTATGAGTCACAGAAAAACTATGCCCACTATACCAGTGATCACTGTATTTTTAGGGTATTGATGCATTGGGGAAATTAAAGAGAAAATGAACAGAAATAGGCTAATATTTAGAAGACTGTAGATAGAAAATAACAATAGCTATTTCCAACTATCTTAAGCAAAATGTGATAAATGTGAAATTACTACCTTAACTTCTAATCAGTCATTATGAAGGCATTTAAATTTATTTGATCAAATATAAATAAGTATAAACATATGAATATAAAGTAAGATAGTATGGAATCTAAATATAATACCATGACAAGCATGGATTTTCTGAGAGAAATAGAAAATATAAGATCTTTATCTTGGTAGGTTTTAGCCTAATATTTTATCTAACTTTAATGCTTGAAAGCAAATTTTATCTGGAAAGCTAATTTTAAATATTTAATGGATAATAAGATGGAAAATTTGAATCATTCTGTACTATTCCAAAGGTAGATATTAAAATAAGCATTTGATTGAAATCACATTCTGATTCAAGAGAAGGAATGCATTTATTTATTAAAGCTGCTAACATTTTTACAAAAAAAAGAGTTAAAGCCCTGAGATTGGAGTAAGGGCCATAGAGGACCATACTCTAGTACACATAGACCAAGCAATTGTTTAAATGAGTTTGCCAGATAATCAAAAATTATTTGATTTTTTTTTTTAATTTTTTTTTTTTTCAACGTTTATTTATTTTTGGGACAGAGAGAGACAGAGCATGAACGGGGGAGGGGCAGAGTGAGAGGGAGACACAGAATCGGAAACAGGCTCCAGGCTCTGAGCCATCAGCCCAGAGCCCGACGCGGGGCTCGAACTCACGGACCGCAAGATCGTGACCTGGCTGAAGTCGGACGCTTAACCGACTGTGCCACCCAGGCGCCCCAAAAATTATTTGATTTTTAAAGAGGATAATGTAGAAGTTCTGAATAAGTTATAATCTATAGAGAAAAGACAGTAAATTAGCTACAACAAAAAGGCCACAGTATGAGAAATGTAAATAAACTTTTAGGTAATGTTAATTAATTGAAGTACAATAAAAGCAATTGCTACACTTAATTAGGCTTAGATATATCAACATTAAAAAAAAAAAAAGCACATTGGAAAACTAGAGTGTCCAAGGTTTGAATAATCAGGATGTGAGGGACTAGAAATAATACCTTATGAGAAGTCACTGAATTAATTGAGAAAGATTACCTTGGAAAAGAGAATGTTATGAGATATTTACCAACTGACCTGAAATTTTTGTTAGTCAATTAAATGATAGTATTATTCTTATAACATTGTGGGAAAAAAAACAAACACTAGGATAAAAAAATGAGAACTGAAGGGAAATAAAATTTGGTTCATTAAAGGAAGAATTGTGTACTATTTCTAACCGTGGAATATGATCCTTTTGAAATCATATTTCCACATCATTAGAAATGTTCACTGAGGCTTACTTATGGTTTTCAATCAATGTTGGGGTGGGTGGCTTTGTTTGAAAAGATTATATCATACATAAACTCTAATGCCCTACGATTTACTCTAAAGTCAATTTTAATTGTAGGCAAAAAGTGCTCTTCTATCATTCATTTTCATTATAAAAATCAAGGATGTAATGTTATCTATTTTTGCTCTGGAGTGGAAAATTGAGTTTTCATGACAAATGCAATGTATCTGTACCTTCTATATGTCAAATTAACATCCTGGTGTAAATACATAAAATAACTAACACACTTTAGAATACAAATTGATCAAATATTTAAATAGAATGTTATGCAAAATCTAAAAGGCAAGATTGGAAAAATCTATTACAACACTGAACCCAAGTCCATGACAGAAAATATAAATAAGTTTACTACATAATAAAAAGAAAAGCTACATGAAAAAATAATACCTTAAACAAAAACAAAAAAAAATGATAAAACACTGGGGAAAATAAAACAATAAGAGGCCTAAATAATAAAGATCTCCTATAATTTGAGACGCAAAAAAAATAGCACAAGAGAAAAAAGGAACAAAAGAGATGAATCAACAATTCAAAGTAAATGCAAATTGCTCTGCAATTATTAAAAGGTGCTTAATATTCCTCATTATTACAGAAATGCAAATTAAAACTAGATAGAAGGGAACATTTTAGGCAGATAAAAATGTTCTATCATTTTGGTGTTGTGTATGTAACTATACAATTTCAAATGTACACTTGAAATTCGTACATTTTACTCTGTAATTAAACCTCAATTAAAGACAAAAAGAACTGGGATGCCTGGGTGGCTCAATGGGTTAAATGTGTTACTCTTGATCTCAGCTCAGGTCTTGATCTCAGGGTTGGGAGTTCAAGACCTGCCTTGGGCTCTACACTGGGTGTGGAGCCTATTTAAAACAAAATAAACACAAACAAATAAACAAGAAACAGAACAAAACTAGAAGGCAAAGACTTTTGGTGAAGGACTTTTCATAATTTAAGAAACACCAAATATTAAAATGTTGAGCCAGAATTACGTGATTCATATATATTAACCAGTACCAAATTTTATTAATATTTCAAAATATACAGGCTGTCTTGAGGCTAATAAAGCCCTCTTTTCTTGGGAAAGAACTCCAAGACTGTCAACAAGCACCCTAAAGAGTCTTTCTATTTTGCATTAGGATGTATTCTGGATCCGATTTAACGTGTAATATTTAACTGGTACATGCAAAATATTGCTTTCACAGAGAGATGCTTTCTTTTTGGAATATTTCCCTATCATTTTTCTACTAAACCCTCAGCTTTCATGGAAGTTTCTAGCCAACATGCCCACAAGTCAATAAATTTCAGCTTTATGTATTCTATGAGACCTAGTCATATCAGATGAATCCTGCCAAAGGTATTTCTTAGGTAAAAGATTCCCTATTATTTTTCTGTTGGTAAATATCACTTATGTGTTTAAGAGGTTTGTCTGTGGGCATGTTTTCAAGGAAATCTCTGGAAGAGTTATAGGCATGCTTACTAGCTCACCTTTTCTCACTAGTTTACCTTCTGACCTCAATATTCCTTGCAATAACTTCTCAGATATCTTTCAGTAATTTACTTTAAAGCATTTATGCAATATTTTATACAAAATAATAAGATGAATAATGCTTAAAAGACTACTGGGATTAATACTGTTTTTAAATAAATATAAAATTTAATCTATTTTGGTGTATAGCTCTGTGAATTTTAATGTAAGTGTAAATTTGTGTAACCAACTGTCCCCTCAGGATACAGAAGAGTTAAGACAATATGGTATTGGCACAAGAACAGACACATAGATCAATGGAATTAAATAGAGAACCTAGAATTGGACCCACAAATGTATGGCCAACTAACTTTTGACAAAGCAGGAAAGACTATCCAATGGAAAAAGGACAGTCTGTTTAGCAAATGGTGCTGGGAGAACTGGACAGCAATATGTAGAAGAATGAAACTAAACCACGTTCTTACACTGTACACAAAAATAAACTCAAAATGGATGAAAGACCTAAATGTAAGGCAGGAAACCATCAAAACCCTAGAGGAGAAAGCAGGCAACAACCTCTTTGACCTCAAAAGCAAAAATGAACTATTGGGACCTCATGAAGATAAAAAGCTTCTGCACTGCAAAGGAAACAATCAACAAAACTAAAAGGCAACCAATGGAATGGGGAAAGATATTTGCAAATGACATATCAGATAAAGGGTTAGTATGCACAATCTATAAGGAATTTATCAAAGTCAACACCTGAAAAACAAATAATCCAGTGAAGAAATGGGCAGAAGACATGAATAGACATTTTTCCAAAGAAGACATCCAGATGGCCAACAGACACCTGAAAAGATGCTCAACATCACTCATCATCAGGGAAATACAAATCAAAGCCACAATGAGATACTACCTTATACCAGTCAGAGTGGCTAAAATTAACAACTCAGGAAACAATAGATGCTGGTGAGGATATGGAGAAACGGAAACCCCCTTGCACTGTCAGTGTAAATGCAAACTAGTGCAGCCACTCTGGAAAACAGTGTGGAGATTCCTCAAAAAATTAAAAATAGAACTACCCTGCAACCCAGTAATAGCACTACTGGGAATTCATCCAAAAAATACAGGAGTGCTGATTCATAGGGGCACATGTACCCCAATGTTTATTGCAGAGCTTTCAACAATAGCCAAATTATGGAAAGAGCCTAAATGTCCATCAACCGATGAATGGGTAAAGAAGATTTAATTTATATACACAATGGAATACTACTTGGCAATGGGAAAGAATGAAATCATGCCATTTGCTACAATGTGGATGGAACTGGAAGGTATTATGCTAAGTGAAATAAGTCAGTCAGAGAACGACAGATATCATGTGTTTTAACTCATATGTGGAATTTGAGAAGCTTAACAGAAGACCATGGGGGAAGGGAATGGGAAAAAAAAAATAGTTACAAACAGAGAGGGAGGGAGGCAAACCATAAAAGACTCTTAAATACAGAGAACAAACTGAGGGTAGACAGGGGTGGGGGGAGGGGGGAAATGGGTGATGGGCACTGAGAAGGACACTTGTTGGGATGAGCACTAGGTGTTGTATGTAAGAGATGAATCATGGAATCTACCTCGAAAACCAAGAGCACATTGTACACACTGTATGTTAGCCAATTTGACAATAAATTATATTTTTAAAAAAAGGATACAGAAGGGTTGTTATTACTTCAAAAAACTGCTTTTTTTGCCCCTTTTAGTCACACCTACTCCTATTCCTCCCCCCTGACAATAGGTAATAGAAAGTTTTGTCTTTCCCAGAATATCACATTAATGAAGTTATATAATATGTAACCTTTTGAGACTGGCTTCACTTATTCGGCCTAGAGTTTTTGAAATTCAGTAAAGTTGTTGTTTTTATGAATAGCTCCTTTCATATATGAGAAGTATTCCATTGTATGGATATTCTACTGTTTGCTCATCGATTTACCCTTGAATTATATCTGGATCACTCCTAATCTTTGGTAATAATGAATAGAGCTGCTATAAATATTTCTGTACTGGTGTTCGTATAAACAGAAATTTTAATTTCTATTAGATAAATACCCAAAATTAAGATTGCTGGGTCATGTGGTACATTTCAGTTTAACTTTATGAGAATGTTACTGTTTTTGTGAGTAGTTGTACCATTTTTCATTCTTCTCACCAATTATGACAGTTCTGTTGCTCAGTATCCTTGTCAGCACCTCATATTGTCAGCATTTTTCATTTAAGCTACTCTGGTAGTTGTATGGTGGTATCTCTTTTTGGTTTTAATTTGCATTTACTTAAGGACTAATTATATTGAACATGGTTTCATATGCTTATTTGCCACCCATATATCTCCTTTGATAAAGTCTTGGCACAAGTTAGGTAACTTATTTTCTGTTGGCACTGGGTACACTTTCATCCTACATTTGTGGTTTTATTGTGTGTGGTGAGAGGATATGCCATCATACAATACATCTATGTATGGCCATGAATCTCAGAGACCCACTCACTTCATAAACTCGGTGGCTACTTCTAAGAATCTGATTAAGGAATTTACCTTAGCATTCAAATCCTCTTATGAGCTAACAACTAGGCCTTTTAGTGGGCATCTGCATAATCCGTTTCAATTATTTCTCTAAATTTTTATGGAAACTTCCTGGGTAGTTTCTAGAAAGATGTTTTCTAGTCTTCAATTATGTAGTGCTCTTTGCCTCACTCTATTACAGGCCATTGGCTAAGAACCAAGACTCCCAACTAAGTGTTACTAAGCCCTCCTCCACCACTATATAAAGACTCCTCAGCTCTGCCCATTGTGCAGACTTTCTTTTACCTTCTTCCATCATGGCATATCATACCATTTCCAAACATCATGCTCAATCTAGGCACTCTTAGCAGGGAATTCAACAGTGTGCTTTATCTTGGGGGCAGAAGATTTATAGGATTTAGAAATATAAAAACTAAGCAGGGATGTCCTGGATGGCTCAATTGTTGACACCATGGTAACTGAAGCTTACCCCAAGTTTCTCTCTGCTGCATGCTATTGAGTATGCCATTTCATAGGTCATTTGTTGATGACCTCTGTTGAGCTTCTTTTTCCATTCAAAAATCTCTGTTACTCAAGACATGATAGCTATTCCTGGTTTTAAGAATATTTGATGCCACTCCATAATGAAACTCATTCAACCAAAACTCAACAACAAGTAGCAATTGTCCTGAGTGACCTGTAAGGCAGCATTTCCATACCCAACTCCAGAAGTCTCTTCCAAGTAGCAGCATTCTGATTTCGTTAGTAACTTGATCCTATGTGCTACCTAACATAATCTGAAGGACTAGGATGCAGCATAAGCCATAAACCCTAATAGTCTCATAATGCTAATTTTTGTTGAGTGCACCATTAAAAACTAAGTTTTGATGAATTGGTAATAGGATCCAGCCTTTCTCTTAAACAGGGAATTGATTTTATCAAAATGAAGGAGTCCCACAAATCTCTGGGCATCCTCTTTAGTAATAAAATAAATGAGAAATTATTTATTTCCCAGTTTGAAAGATATTCCTGGTTTCTCCAGCCCACTTAATTCCAAAATTTTTACACTAAGCCAGGCCTGGCTAGATTTATTAGCCAATCTCTTTCCATCATGTAGGTGACCATATTCTTTAACTACTTTAATATTTCTTTCTTTGAGAAGACAGTTACAAGATACTGTCAATAGATGCACTAGCTTACCTCTAATTGTTAACAAATCCAAATTCTGCCCTACTAGATTATGTCAGTATGCCAACGAACTTAAGTATCCCTGTGGCAAAACCACAAAAGTATATTAAATGATTCCATGCAGGTCAACTCATGAAAATGCAAATTGTGCCTGAGTTCCAAACTGAAAATCAAAAAGAAGACATCAACCACAATTTTTATGGCTTGAGTTAGTGTCCTGAGTTATTCTTGAATAAAAATTGTTTATAAATCTTACATTGAAAAAAATACTACATTTGAGATGATTTTAATGAAAAATCAAGGTTCTGAACATTTTGATGAAAAATCAAGGATGAAAATTCATTTTCAAAGAGCTAAAGTAGATGAGATAATTTAGATGATAAAACAGATTTCTGAGGTATTTTGATGTAAAATCCGCTTTAAAATTATAGGTTTAAAAATTACTTTGAGATAATTTTAATGAAAAAACTGATTCTAACAATTTTTGATGAAACATAATGGATAAAGCAGTGGTTAATTATATGATTTTAAAAACTACTCCTTTGATTTCTAGAAATATTGACTCTGTTTGACCTTTTGCTCCTGCCAAGGTCACAGTTGATTTATACGATAATACATCTAGTAGTCAATACTCTGACTCATCAACAGTATTTGAAACAGCTCGTCATAACTGATGCTGGAAGTATGTCCTCCACTTTAAAGTCAGGATATTCTCTTGGTTTTTCTCTTCCTGCAACCCCTCTAGGCCAAGCTTAAAAACCTCATTACTGAATTATTCTAAATAGAGTTCTAAATTGCTTTTATTTACTATCCCTATAGTCTGTGCACAATATAGCAGCCTAAATGAGTCTACTAAACGATGTCAGATTCTGAGATTTCTTGTCTCAAAAATAGTCAATGGTGTCCCATATCTCTAAGAGTACAAGCAATATTCTTAAAATGATCTATAAGCAACAATGTCTTCTAAACTCCTGTTACCTTTTGACCTCATCTTCTATTATTCTCTCTTGTCATTCTGATCAAGCCATAGTGGCCGCTTGCTGTTTATAAACATGCCTAGCAAATTCCTACCTCAGGGCTTTGCACCTGCTATTTTCATTGAGTATAATCTTCTTTGCCTAGACATTAGCATCACTTATTCACACATTTCTTTCAAATTGTCATTAAAATGTCACCTCATCCATAAAACATTCTCTAGGTATCCTGGTTTTTTTCTTACACTTAATTATTCTTATCTTCCTACTACTTTAAAATTTTATTTTGCTTATTTATGTGTAGCTTTCTGTGTTTTAAGATAATTTATGTTACATGAGAATAAACTTTTTCTTTCCATGGACATTGGTAGCTACCATTAGCACTCTCCAGACAGACAAGGAGTGACTGGTATATACGGTACATGTTTTTGTTAAATTTTGATTAAATTATTTTGGGAGGAATAATGTCTGTGCCATAGAAATTTGAGTGGAAGAGTGCTGGCATGAGGAAATTAATGCTAAGAGGGTAAAAGACGTGCAAATTATTTCTACTCATATTTAATATATACTAGCAAAAATAATAATTTTAATGGAAATTTATGAATATATGGTGCACTGTATACACTATTTTTCAAAGCACTCTTAAATCTGTCATACGGTTAAAGCATCAACAAAATTTTTCAACTCTCACCTTTTAACCAAAGAAAACTGGTATTCTGTACATTTTGCTGCCTTATTATGGTGGGTGGCCTTCACTTTCTGAAAACCTCAAATGATGCTGGTTGTTTAATGGTAAGAATTTACTGTATTCTAATTTAAGGAGATTTTGTTTCCTTGCTTAGTTTATTTGCTACATCTATGAATGTTGTTATAAACATAACCAAAAATTAAGGACATAGACTTTATATGATGATAATCATAGAGCTATAGGAGAGGCGACAAATGCAATATTGTCTATAAGTAGACACATTGGTTAGGAGTGTTAGCAATGGAATGAAAAAAATGCTAATTGGCTCCTAGAAATTTTTAAGATGTGCCAGGAGCTAAGTCCCTGACTTCCACATGGTTCTACTGAAGTGATTAAAACATAAGTTTGCATTCTTTACATTTTACAGAATGTTTAATATAAATTCTTACTTAAAATTGAGTAATTTTTATTATATCAGTTATATGCAACTGATCTCCAAATAATCCAAACACAAAAATGTTTAGCTCATGTTGTTCATTTAATAAATGACAGAAAATACCCATAATTGACAGTAACACTATGCACTGCAGTATTTATTATAGTACATGAAACTACATAAATTTGTGCATTGGAATCTCAGAGAATCTGTTTGAATTACATGAGCTAGACATAAAAATTCCTATTTTAAAATAGGGGTGCTGGGACTTCAAGACCTTAAACGATGCTCAGTTCTGCAAAGGTATAACAGGATACGGATTCTAATCTGTGTGACTCTATTCCATATGTCCTTGATTGCATTACATTTATACTAACAAACTCATAAGTGTTCCACAACTGTCCATTGCACCAACGTTATTATGATTCTTTGCACTTGTTTTTCTGTCACTACACATTTTTCTTATTAAGGATGAAATATAGGTTTTTTTGGCCCTGTTTTTGATTTTTGAATTTTATTTACAGTACAGCATTATGACAATGATTTAACATTTCTTCTTAAAATTTTTTTAACATTTATTTATTATTGAGAGGCAGAGACAGACAGAGCATGAGCATGGGAGGGGCAGAGAGAGGGGGAGACACAGAATGTGAAAGAGGCTCCAGGCTCTGAGCTGTCAGCACAGAGCCCAAGGTGGGGCTTGAACTCACAAACCGCAAGATCATGACCTGAGCAGAAGTCGGATGCTTTACCGACTGAACCACCCAGGCGCCCCATGATTTAAGATGTGATAAAGTCCATATTCTTCAGGAATATTTTTCAATATTCAAAGTGCAAGGGAGCGTTGGTGGTATAGTGGTGAGCATAGCTGCCTTCCAAAGTGCAAGGGAGATAAACATTTGATGTGGTGCATGTAAATGATCGAACAGAAAATGCTAAGTGTTAATGAGAGCTCAGATTTTCCCTTTTACTCAAAATTAGATAGCATGAGACATTTTTAATAGTAATGTGAGAGATACAATTAGTGAGGTTATATTTGCATTTATCTTTGGACATTAAGGATTATACTGGCTGTAAATTTCTCATTTTAATGCTTTGCTAAAAAATCTTCCATTATCATTTTTCTATCTAATACTAGCACTTCTGAGACAATGCTAACACCAAATTAATTTAACAGTATCTAGACTTGTAGGAAATATATACTGTAAAAAATAAACAGGGTCTGTCTTGCTCATTGTTGATTTTATATTTTCCAAGCCAGTACATGGCCCATTGCATAAACTATATAAATCTTGATTAATGAATAACACTAACTGTATGTTAAGAGAGATATTAAGATGTTAAAAGAAATTAACATATTAAGAAAGATGGGGGAGATGAATAAGTATCAGTCAAAACACAGAAAAAGCTGAAAGCAAAGTATTATTTCAAATGTATTTAAATAATGCATAAATCATAGGGCTGAGTGCATTAGATGATTAGAAGTGTTTTTATTAAGAAATGCCATTTTTGTGCATTTTATGTACAACATAGAGAAAAACAGTAGGAGACCATCACACAATAGGCCATCTTGGAACTAGCTAAAATGAGGAAAATTATTATATGCAGTTGAAAGAATTTGGAAGTGTTAATACCAATCATAGTTTATATCCTGGGAATTTTTTCCCCTCAATTATACCAGAATTGTGACCAAGGTGCAATGTTGAAAGAAAATTGGTCAGTAGATAAAAATCGAAGTTTAGAAAGTCTAACTTTTGAATTCAGCCACTTTCTTTGAGGGCCTCTTCTAAAGGTGCTAGAACCAGCCCCACCATCATCATGGCACTGTCTCCTCAATCAATACAGTGGCATGGTTAGGAGAGAGGAGGCCAGATTTAGAGAGAGATTTCATTTTGGACAGGATTGAGATAGGCATGGAGAAGATGAGTTCAAGCAGTATCTTCCACAACAAGAAAGAGTGCAGAGCAAAGTCCCACATAGGGTCTTCCAAAGTACTCACAATTACACCCACCAGAGAGAACACACATTCAGAATCCTGTCTGTAGATTTTTGAAAGCCAGTCAATGGTAGTCAGAAAGTAGCCAGAAGATTAACAACTTGTCAATCAAGCGAGGGTACTGGCTCCATTTCCCTTCCCCACTCCCCTGACACTGGTGGTTCTAACACCTCAAAGACAACCCACCAGAGATATGTAAAATAACCACTTCTCCCTTACAGTCCACTTTTAATCTCCTCAGTTCTAATGGTGACTCAGGGGCCAAGAGATCACTGAAAATAGATTTAGTTGAGTCTTAAATAATAAAATAAGATATTCATATTATTATAAGGTGGTAAAATGCAAGAAGTTTGGACAGATGAATTAAAGACACTATGGGGGCATTAAAACACACACACACACAAAGTTTCATGTACAACTTTATGATATTTCTCCCTAAACTGGACAGACCTTTTTCTATATTTTTACCTGTGGTTAACACAAAGGATGAAGTTGGGTTCTACATAAAAGAATTTGTATTTAAAATATTTCTTTTTCTCACAAATGGGTAGGCAGAGTACAGAAAGTGAACAAATTGATTATAAGGATCTGAGACATTCTGTAAGATTATTTTTCAATATTTTGCCATTTTTATATGATAAAAAATATAATAATATAAATATTTGATACATGTTTTAGAGGACTATCATACCTTAGCCTCATTTTCAGTACCTGTGTTTTTGTTTTTTTCATATAATTATGTTTTTGCCAAATAAAAAGTCTTTTATTACTGTAAGCAAATAAAATCAGGGGTTGTTTAATATTTAAATAATGCCTTGGCTTCTAGTGAAGGCTCACTGATGTCACTGTGTGCTGAATTTAAAGGATTATCAATAGTGGCTGCATCTGCACTTATATATTTCTGTATGTTCTTACCATAATATATATGCATATACTTATACATATGTAATATAAATGTGTGTGTGTTTATTGTGTAACTAAATCTATAGACCTCTTAAAATTTCCTTAATATCCTACAAAAAGAATATATTTAGTCATTTTTTATTGCCTAGTTATCATTTGGACTCTGGATGATAATGATCTATAGATGTAGGTGCATCACTTGTGACAAATGCACCGCTCAGGTGAGGAATATTGGTAACAGGGGAGGGTTTGCATGTCATCCATGAGACAAATATGTAACATGATCTGAATGTCTGTGACTGCCCAAAATTCATATGCTGAAATCCTAACCTCCAAAGTGATAGTATTTGGAGGTGAGGCCTTTGGCAAGTGATCAGGCCAAGAGTCTTTCAATCATTAGAACTCTGCCCAAGGAATTAATTTTCTTACAAAAGAGACCCCAGAGGGCTAGCTAGTCCCTTCCACCAAGTGAGGTTACAGTAAAGAGATGGCCCTATGTTGAGGAAGCTGCTCTTAGTAGACACTGAATCTGCCAGGGCTAACATCTTGGACTTCCAGCCTCCAGAACTATGAGAGATAAATTTCTGTTATTTATAACCCACCCAGCCTATGGTATTCTGTTACAAATGCCTGTTTGTTAACTTGTTTGTTTCTTTCCAACACAGTACTTAGCAGAAGGGTTCATAAAATGTGTTTCCGTATACTTTTTAACTCCTGAGTTACATATAATTGTATTTTTCTTATATTTGGGAGTACTTGATGATTTCCTAAAAATCTTTTTTATAAATATATATATTAATTCCATTGGTATCAAAGAATATGATCTATACATACATTTTTGACAGAGAAGGCAGTTAGGTAGATATTAGCAGGGAGCAGAGCTTTGTAAATGTTAACAAAGACCAAAATAGAGAAACCACCAACTATACCCCAGGGATACAAAGAGGAAGTTTCAAAGAGCCAGGGAGCAGGGGAGCCCTGGAGCACAGCATGCACTCTTCCCTATAGCCACTGCCACTGCCCTAAAGTTACCTATAACTTCATTATAATACATTTACACTGTGGCTTTGACCTTGAGGGTGATGACTGCCATGACATTTACACTAAAGATAATAGTGGTCTAACCTCCCACTCCCAACCTGTGGGTGGAGACTGCCAGGTGATTTGAGAGCACTCAAATGAAGGCTGCCCCAACTGTGCCCCTTCAACCTAAATAGAGATAAAAGGAGATGATTCCCCCCTAACCCCAGTGCAATTGCTGTCTTGGGGCCTGCATGCTTCACTGTCTTGAGAGTGCACTTTTCTTTAACTATCAAACTCTTGTTTACTTTAGAGTTTGGCTCTGAATTCTTTTTGGTCCAACTCAAGAACCTAGGTGGGCCTGCAGGCAGGGAAGGGACCTACCTTTGATATTTTCATTCTTTTACTTTTTTTTTAAGTTTATTTATTTTGACAGGGGGAGGGGCATCAAGAGAGGAAAAGAAAGAATCCCAAGCTGAACCAACAGGGGAAGGGGGTAGGTCTTGATCCCACAAACTGGGAGATCATGACCTGAGCCAAAATCAAGAGCCAATGCTTAAGCAACTGAGCCACCCAGTTACCCCATCCTTTTGCTTTTTAATAAGACTTGCTTTATGGCTTAAGGCTATAGTAAATTATGTTAAAAGTCACATGTCTTCCTAAATAAGTTTCTTTGTGTTATTGATAAATTCACTGTTCTCTAGCTATTGTGTCAATTCTGCCTTTGTTATTTTGCAAATCTCATATCTTTACTTATTTTTTTTCTGCCTTCAATAAAAGTTTTGAGAACGCAGTCTTGAAAATAGTCTCTTACATTTGAAAATGCAGCTAGATCATCACCAAGCCATTTTGCACACCTAGAAAATTGATCTGACGACTCACACAAAAATCTGCATAACTTGAGCCACAGAATTCAGCAGGTACATGGTGCAGAGAGGTGAACTGGGAGAAAGTGAATCCCTGGAGGCTAGGGAGCTATTTTTCTTTGTGTAGAGAGGATGGAGACAGGTGGAGAGTATAGGAAAAGCATTCCCCCTGAAAGCAGCTGGAGAGAAAGAGTTACTCAGGCACTGAACAAGAAAGGGAGAAAGGAGAAGGGAGAAAGGAGAAGGTTTGTTTTGCCTTTAGAACTCTATAAACAGGGAAGCACACAGTTGGAAACTCCACAGCTTGATACCTGGTGGTGCTCTTATAGGAAGGACAAATCCCCGGGAGCAGACATTAAGGTACTTGGGATCCTTGGAGCCACATGAGGAGAGGTGATTCCCCTCCTGGGAGGACATTTGGTAGAGGCCATGCAGCCTACCAGAGGAAAAGGTCCCATCAGATTCCAAATTACAGCCATATTTGCTGGTGTTGGAACAAAGACACTAGGATATGGAGAATTCTGCTGCCATTTGTGTGTTGTGATTTACCATAGTTCCTGAACTGCTGCTGTTCACAAAACTTTTTGGTTGGGCTGGCACCTGGCCAGTCTCTGAGTCTCTGCAGCAGTGCATGAACATTCCTGGGGATGGACCAGCACCTGGCAATTGCTTGGTGAGACCTTCCCCTAGAGGGTCGGAGCTGGTCCAAGCTGCAGGGCCCTCAGAAAAGATGGGTTTGGAAATACACCTGCATCTGAAGATAAAATTTGGGAGAGGGGTGCTGCTTGGTAGGCTGATGGCTTGTTGTTGACAGTGTAGAAGCAAGGGAGAGGGCAGAAGCTAAGACAAAGGAGGAGTGCTAGATTGCCAGTTGGAAAGAGCACAGAGCTCTGATGCTAAAGACTGAGAAGCTGGGTAACACCATTTTCACCTCCCCTAAGTAGGTGCATATACACATTTGCACACCACAGTCCACCCTAGTAAGCTAAGCAATGCCACCTAGTGGAGTATGGAGAAGTTCCACCAACCCCCATTCAAATGCGCCAACCAGACCCTACCAGAGGACCGCAAGTCTCTCCCCCTGCTTAGCGCTTAGTGTACAGACTATAAATGGCTTCATAGTTTGACCTCTAGGGGAAACTGGATGTAATTTCATTCGGATTTCATTCTGTTTGATGGTCCATCTATTCATTTTTTTTCTTATTCTTAGATACAGAAAGAGAAAAAAATTATTTTTATTTTCTGGTTTTATAAAAGATATTTTTCTTTATATTTCCTACTATATTTTATTATTACTTTTGTACATTTTTCAGTCTATTTTACTTTCTTCATTTCATTTTGTTGTATACATTTTTAAAGTTTTTTTAACGATTCCTTACTTTTTTATTCTTTTTTTTCTTATCTTTTCTTGTCTTTCCATTTCTATTATACCAAGCTTCCCTCAATAACCAGACCAAAACACACCTTGGATCCAGCTTCCTTTATTTTGTTTTTTCTCGATTGTTTTTAATTTTTATCTTTTAATTTATAAATTCTTTTTGTTCCTACAAAATGATAAAATGAAGGAATTCACTCGAAAAGAAGAACAGAAAAAAATGACAGCTAAGGATTTAATCAGCACAGATATAACCAAGATGTCTGAACCAGAATTTAGAGTCATGATAATAAGAACACTAGCTGGTGTTGAAAAAAGCATAGAATCCTTTTCTGTGGAGATAAAAAAAGTAAAATGTAGTCAAGATGAAATTAAAAATACAATAACTGAGATGCAATCTCGAATGGAAGCCATAGTGGCAAAGATGGATGAGGCAGAGCAGTGGATCAGGGATATAGAGGACAAACTTATGGAGAATAATGATGCAGGAAAAAAAGGGAAACTAAGGCAAAAGAGCATGGTATAAGAATTAGAGAACATGGTGACTCATTAAAAAGGAACAACATTAGAATCATAGGAGTCCCAAATGATGAAGAGAAATAAAAAGGTGTAGAAGGGTTATGTGAACAAATCATAGCAGAAAACTTTTGTAACCTGGGGAAAGACACAGACATCAAAATCCAGGAAGCAAAGAGAACTCCCATTGGATTCAACAAAAACTGGCCATCAATAAGGCATATCATAGTCAAATTCACAAAATACACAGACAAGGAAAGATTTATGAAAGCAGCAAGAGAAATAAAGTCCTTAACATATAAGGAAAGACAGATCAGGTTTGAAACAGACCTATCCACAGAAACCCGGCAGGCCATAACAAATGGCAAGATATATTCAACGTGTTGAATCAGAAAAATATGCAGCCAAGACTCATTCAAAATGGAAGGAGAGATAAAAATTTTCCCAAACGAAAACTAAAAAAGTTCATAACCACTAAATCAGCCTTGCAAGCAATTTTAAGGAGGACTCTTTGAGGGGACAAAAGATGAAACAAAATAAAAAAAGACCAAAAGCAACAAAGACTACAAGGGACCAGAGAACACCACCAGAAACTCCAACTCTACAAGCAACACAATGGCATTAAATTCATATCTTTCAGTACTCAATCAAAATGTCAATGGAATAAATGCTCCAATCAAAAGACATAGGATAACAAAATGGATAAGAAAACAAGATCCATCTATGTACTGTTTACAAGAGATCAAGACTTTTACACCTAAAGACTCCTTCAGATTGAAAGTAAGGGGATGGAGAACCATCTATCATGCTAATGTTGTGAAAAAAAAATCAGAGCAGCCATACTTACATCAGAAAATCTATATTTTAAAATAAAGACTGCAACAAGAGATGAAGATGGGCATTATATCATAATTAAGGGGTGTATCCACCAAGAAGATCTGAGAATTGTAAACATTTGTGCACCTGTGTGTAAACATCCAAATATGTAAACCAATTAATCACTAACATAAAGAAGCTCATTGATAATAATATCATAATAATAGGGTTCTTCAACACCCCACTTACAGAAGTGGACAGATCATCTAAGTAGAAAATCAACAACATAACAATGGCTTTGAATGACACATTGGACCGGATGGATTTAACCAATTTATTCAGAACATTTCATCCTAAAGCAGGGGAATACACATTCTTCTCCAGTGCACATGGAACATTCTTAAGAATAGATCATATGCTGAGACATAAATCAGCCCTCAGCAAGTACAAAAAGATCGAGATTATGTCATGTATATTTTCAGACCACAATGCTATGAAACTCTAAATCAACCACAAGAAAAAAATTTGGTAAGACAACAAATACTTCAAGATTAAAGAACACCCTACTAAGGAATGAATGGGTTAACCAAGAAGTAAAAGAGGAAATTAAAAAGTGCACAGAAGCTGATGAAAATGATAACAACATAGTCCAAAACTTTTGGGATGCAGCAAGGGCGGTATATAGCAATCCAGGCCTTCCTAAAGAAGGAAGAAACATCTCAAATACACGATCTAACCTTACACCTTAAAGACGTGGAAAAAGAACAACAAATAGAACCCAAAACCAGCAGAATATGGGAAATAATAAAGATTAGAGCATAAATCAATGAAATTGAAATAAATTAAAAACAAAACAAAACAAACATTAGAACGCATCATTGAAACAAGAAGCTCGTTCCTTGAAAGAATTAACAAAATTGATAAACCCATCCCAGTTTGACCAAAAAGAAAAGGAAAAGACTCTAATAAATAAAATCAATATAATGAAAGAGGAGAGATTGCAACCAACTCTGCAGAAATACAAACAATAATAAGGGAATATTATGAGCAAATTATATGCCAATAAATCAGGCAATCTGGAAGAAATGGACAGATTAATAGAAACATAAAAACTACCAAAACTGAAACAGGAAGAAATAGAAAATTTGAACAGACCCATTATCAAGAAAGAAATTGAATTAGTAATCAAAAATCTCCCCAAAAATAAGACTCCAGGGCCAATGGCTTTCCGGGGGGCAGGGGGTGGATTTCTACCAAACATTTAAGAAGAGTTAACACCTATTCTTTTGAAGCTGTTCCAAAAATAGAAGTGGAAGGAAAACTTCCAAACTCATGCATTATCTTGATTCCAAAACCAAAGAGCCCACTAAAGAAGAGAACTACAGACCAGTTTTACTGATGAACATGGAGGCAAAAATTCTCAACAAGATCCTAGCCAACCAGATCCGACAATACATTAAAAGAATTATTCACCATGATCAGTGGGATTTATACTTGGGATGCAGGGCTAACTCAGTTTCTGCAAATCAACCAATGAGATACATCACATTAAAAAGAAAGTACAAGGGGTGCCTGGGTGGCTCAGTCAGTTAAGTGTTGGACTTCAGTTTAGGTCATGATCTTTAATCAATTAGTTCAAGCCCTGTATCGACCTCTGTGCTGACAAAACCTGCTTCAGGTTCTGTCTCTCCCTCTCTCTGCCCTCCCCCTCTCATGCTCTTTCTCTCTCTGTCTCTCAAAAATAAAACATTTAAAAAATTAATAAGATAAAAATAAAAAAATAAAAAAAGGACAAGAACCACATGATCCTCCAGTAGATGCAGAGAAAGCATTTGTCAAAATACAACCTCCTTTCTTTTTATTTTTTATTTTTTATTTTTTTTAATTTAAATCCAAATTAGTTAGCATATAGTGCAACAATGATTTCAGGAGTAGATTCCTTAGTGCCCCTTACCCATTTAGCCCATCCCCTCTCTCAAAACCCCTCCAGTAACTCTCAGTTTGTTCTCCATATTTATGAGTCTCTAATGTTTGTCCCCATCCCTGTTTTTATATTATTTTTATTTCCCTTCCCTTATGTTCATCTGTTTTGTCTCTTAAAGTCCTCATATGAGTGAAGTCATAGGATATTTGTCTTTCTCTGACTAATTTCACTTAGCATAATACCCTCCACTCCCATCCACATAGTTGCAAATGGCAAGATTTAATTCTTTTTGATTGCTGAGTAATACTCCATTGTAAATATATATACCACTCTTCTTTATCGATTCATCCATTGATGGACATTTGGGCTCTTTCCATACTTTGGCTATTGTTGATAGTACAGACTCCTTTCTTGATAAAAACCCTCAAGAAAGTTGGGAAAGAAGGGTCATACCTCAAGATCATAAAAGTCATATATGACAGATCCACCACTAATATCATCCTCAATGGGGAAAAACTGAGAACTTGCCCCCTAAGGTCAGGAACACAACAGGGATGTCCATTCTTGCCACTGTTATTCAACATATTATTAAAGTTCTAGCCTCAGCAGTCAGACAACACAAAGGAATAAAAGGCACCTAAATAAGCCAGAAGGAAGTCCAACTTTCACTCTTTGCACACAACATAATACTCTATATGGAAAATCCAAAAGATTCCACCAAAAAACTGCTATAACTTATCCAAGAATTCAGCAAAGTTGCAGGGCACAAAATCAATGCGCAGAAATTGGTTGTATTTTTATACACCAATAATGAAACAACAGAAAGAGAAATCAGGGAATCGATCCCGCTTACAATTGCACCAAAAAACATAAAATACCTAGGAATAAACCTAACCAAAGAAGTGAAAAATCCATACACTCAAAACTATAGAAAGCTTATGAAAGAAATCAAAGAAGACTGAAAAAATGGAAAAATATTCCATGCTCATGGATTGCAAGAACAAATATTGTTAAAATGTCAATACCCAAAGCAATCTACATATTCAGTGTAATTCCTATCAAAATATATAACTTCACAGAGCTAGAACAAACAATGCCAAAATTTGTATGGGACCATAAAATACCCCAAATAGCCAACACAGTCCTGAAAAAGAAAACCAAAGGTGGAGGCATCACAATTCCACACTTCAAGAAGTATCACATGAATACAGTGTATTCATGAAGACAGTATGGTACTGGCATAAAAACAGACAAGATCAATGGAACAGAATAGAGAACCCATAAATGAATGCACAAACGTATGGCCAACTAATTTTGACAAAGCAGGAAAGAATAAACAGTAGAATGAAGATGGTCTCTTCAGCAAACGGTGTTGGGAAAACTGGACAGAGACATGCAGAAAAATGAACCTGGATCACTTTCTTACACCATACCTAAAAATAAACTCTAAATGGATGTAAGACCTAAATGTAAGACAGTAAGCCATCAAAATCCTAGAGAAGGAAGCAGACCAAAACCTCTTTGACCTTGGGTACAGTTTCTTACTCAACAAGTCTCCAGAGGCAATGGAAACAAAAGCAAAAATGAATACTTGGGACCTCATCAATATAAAAAGCTTCTGCACAGTGAAGGAAACAAGCAAAACTAAAAGGCAATCAACAGAATGGAAGAAGAAATTTGCCAATGACATATCAGATAAAGGGATAATATCCAAAATTTAAAAAGAACTTACCAAACTAAACACACAAAAAACAAATAACCCAGAGAAGAAATGGGCAAAATATATGAATAGACACTTTTCCAAAGAAGACATCCAAATGGCTAACAGACACCTAAAAGAAATGCTCGACATCACTCATCATCATGGATATACAAATCAAAACTACAATGAGAAACCATCTCACACCAGTCAGAAAGGCTAAAATGAACAACTCAGGCAAACGTAGATGCTGGCGAGGATGTGGAGAAAGAAGAACCCTTTTTTCACTGCTGGTAGGAATATAATTTGGTGCAGCCATTCTGGAAGGCAGTATGGAGGTTCCTCAAAAAATTAAAAATAGAACTACCTTAAGACTCAGAAATCGCACTGTTAGGTATTTATCCAAAGGATACAGGTGTGCTGTTTTGAAGGGACACATGCACTCCAGTGTTTATAGCAGTGCTATTGACAGTAGCCAAAGTATGGAAAGAGCCCAAACGTCCATCGATAAATGAATGGATATATTTCTAGTGTGTGTGTGTGCGTGTGTGTGTGTTTGTGTGTGTGTGTGTATATATATATATATATACATATGTGTGTATATATATATTATATATATATAATACTCTATTGTGTGTGTAAATATACACACACACAATAGAGTATTACTCATTAATCAAAAAGAATGAAATCTTGCCAAATGCAACAATGTGGTTGGAACTACAGCGTATTACGCTAAACGAAATTAGTCTGAGAAAGACCAATATCATATGACTTCCCTCATACGTGGAATTTAAGATACAAAACAGATGAATATAAGGGAAGGGAAGCAAAATTAATATAAAAACAGGGAGGGGACAAAATATAAGAGACTTTTAAAAATGGAGAACAAACTAGGGTTGCTGGAGGCTTGTGGTGGGGGGATGGCTAAATGGGTAAGGAACATTGAAGAAGACATTTGTTGGGATGAGGACTGGGTGTTATATGTAGGGGATGAATCACTTGATTCTACTCCTGAAATCATTATTGTACTATATGCTAACTAATTTGGATGTGAACTAAAACAAAACAAAACAAAACAAAACAAAACAAAACTATTAAAAAATCTCTTTTAAGAATTGTCTGGGAATTTTGTTTAAAAAATTTTAATTTATATATATATATAATGTTTATATAAACATTATTTATATATATATATAATGTTTATATAAACATTATATATATATATATATATATATAAATGTTTATTCATTTTTTTTAGAGATAGAGATTGACAGAGCATTAGCAGGGAAGGGGCAGAGAGAGGGAGACACAGAAACCAAAGCAGGCTCCTGGCTCTGAGCTATTAGCACAGAGCCCAATGAGGGGCTTGAACTCAGGAACCATGAGTTCAAGACCTGGGGGCCAAAGTCAGATGCTCAACACACTGAGCCACCAGGCACCTTTAAAAATTTTTTTTAAACTTAGTTTTGCCAATTTCTAAAAGTATTTTGAGTATGTTATTTGTTGTACATTAATTTTGCATTTGAATTCTGGATGGTGGATTATTTTCACATCATGAAGTTTCCTTCTTTTTCTCAAATAATACTTCTTGCCTTCAACTTTCTTCTGTTTGATACTACTTTGATAAAGTTTTGCTTATTATTATTTAAAAAAACATATTTCTACTTTCAATATCTTTGTATCTCCATGTGTAAGATGAATCTCCTAAAAGAAGCATATGGTAAGTTCTCCTTTTTTTTTTTTTTATTAAACTCTGACCATCTTTGTCTTTTAACTGAGATTTTTGTTTTTTCCCATCTTATGTAATTATTAATGTAGTTGTATTTGAATCAATGGCATGCTAGTAAATGTTTAACAATCAGCTTTCAAAAATTACATATATACATATTATTTTATAAGTTGTACTGATATAATAAATATGTAGAATATAATTTTTACATAATACTGTTTTAATACTAAACTATACAAAACAATAAATTGCACATATCCAATTTATTCTCACTGAATTCCCCATTCTTTTTTGCCAAATTATTGTATCTGCAGCCAAATTACAATTGTAAATGATGAACAAGTATAAGTCTAACATAAATGTAGATATTTTCATGTTATGAGTAAGACAAAGAGTACAAAAAAAACATATTTCAGATCTTGTCTTTTGTCAATTATATGAATAATTTCTTTGCTGAATTAAATGATAGGTTTTGAATACTGGAAGAGCTTTTTTTTTTTAATTTTGTGCTATTCACAATGAAATGAGACGTGACCCACTTAAGTTTAATATGCATTTTTGTCACTTTGGAATTCTGAACAACAGCAATGCAACCAAAAACCTTGATTTGTACCATTTGTTAATTTTTGTCACGCAGCTACTTCGCCATGGCAGATTTCAAGCTGTTAACATGATGTTGCTGACCATGGTGCTGCAAAGTGCAGTAGCAAACCATTTAACCTAACATTTTCATCAAATACAATAGACGTTAAAAAACAAAAGCAAAACAAACAAACGTACAAACAAAAAGAAACCTAGAGGTTACAATGAATAGTAAAATGTAGTAAAATAAATAGGAACTGTGGAGTCTAAGTTGTGGTAAGACACTTTCTTCGTGATGTAGAAGCATTTGCTCTAGTTGATATTTTTCTGGTTTTATTCTGTGAGAGCCAGATTACTGATTTTTTCATAATGTGACATATTTTCTCCATATGCTAACATGCTGCATGTCATAAAGAAAACATTCTGAAATTCTGAATTTTTTAAAAAATATCTTATTATGCTTCCAGTCAGGTGAGAGAAATTTTCCCTTCAAGTATGATGGACTACTTCATGAGTGCAGTGTAGTCTGTCACAGAATGTAATGACTACCTTGACATACCTGACTTGCTATAACTGTATTTTTCTCCCACTCTCCCTCTTTTTTTAAGACGACAATCTTTTGCTTTAGAATTGTATTTAAGTCATGGATACAACTAAGACATTATTTCTTTTAAGGACCAAGTACATTTGTAAAATTGTTTTAGTCTACAAAATAGTCTAGTAGCAATTTGTCAGTTGAGCCGATGTGATTAGACATTCAATTTTATGACTATTACCTTCCTCTCCCAAATAAACAAAATAATTAGAGGAAACAGTGAAGTCACAATCCATTTAATACTCATAAAACCTTCCTGTTTATGTAGCTTTAGAACTGGGCAACTGAAGTAACTATCCATCTTGCTTTTAGAGTAATTGCAGCTTAAATGTGATCGCAGAGCACAACATCCCCAGTAATTAACCACCTTGCTTTTGGAGCACCTTTTTATCAGTATGTGTCTTTGAAGCAGAACTAAGAGGAAATAAAATAATTTTCAGCATACTATTTTTTTTCCTGAAGTAGTTTGTTCCAATTAATTTGCTGACTATAGGACATCCAGTAAACCACAATGTTCATGCTACTTTAATGCACTAAAAACATGGTTCTTTATATTCTGCACTTTATATTCCTTTCACCAAAAGAAAGAATTATTGCTATCAACCATTTCCATAAACCTTGCATTTTTTCAAGTGTTTTATGAAAGGCCATATTATCTTTTACTCTTACCAGTCTTGAGAATTAGGCTAATAGGATATCCCCATTTTATTGAGGGGTTCAACATCTATTTCCATACATCTCCTCTGAAAAGAACTGAATATTATGTTTTGGTCATCACTTCTATGACAGAATGAATAGGTCAAACTGGATAAGACAAAGCAAGTGTTACATCTCTGGTATTTTGCACCCCTGACTGCTTGAATTATTCTTAAGACAGTGGTGCTGCCCTCCTGCTGCTCTTTGTCAGATGTGCTATATAAGGCAACAATTCTGAACCAAGGTCCCCTAGATTAATGACTTTGACTTCAAATGAGCCAGCAGAATATATTGCAAAGGACTAAAAGAGTTATCTTAGGGCAATTTTTTTTTTTTTAATTTTTTTTTTCAACGTTTATTTATTTTTGGGACAGAGAGAGACAGAGCATGAACGGGGGAGGGGCAGAGAGAGAGGGAGACACAGAATCGGAAACAGGCTCCAGGCTCTGAGCCATCAGCCCAGAGCCCGACGCGGGGCTCGAACTCACGGACCGCGAGATCATGACCTGGCTGAAGTCGGACGCTTAACCGACTGCGCCACCCAGGCACCCCATCTTACGGCAATTTTTAAAGGTAGAAAAAACAAAAGATTCCTTTCTCCTTGATATGATATACATTAACTAATAAATATTTTTTTTTAAAACAAGTTAGTAAATAAGATGTTTAGATCTCCTAAAGAAAATAGTCAATAAAGTCATTTAATTCAATAAAATACATATTATTAATTTATTGTTTAATTAGTTGAGTTTCAAAATGTTATATTATCTTCTCATATTGGGCATCATTTTCTAAGAATATTGTTTGTTGAAATGTTATAGGAAATTTAAAAATTATGTTAACAGTCCATTCAATGAAATATAAAATTTCAAAATGCTCAAAAACTTTTTTGACTTCAAAGTGCTCTGACCAGAGGAATATTTAATTTCTTAATTTTAGCAGATATTAAGTAAGTATAAGATCTGAACTGCAAAGGTATTTCAGCTCTCTGCTGATGAGGTCAATCTCATCCTACAGTAACAGAAATTTAAGCATGACTCAAAAAATTTTATGACTCTCCACCTATACCATTGATTTTTAGGGCAGTCAAACAAATGTACTCAGTTTTTTCCTCTGTGAAGTAACTTGTGTCCATATGCTAAACAATTGGCAGTAATGATAACCAGATACAGCCTCTCATTCTCTTTTGAGGTTTGAGATGTAGGCATCCTCTGCTCTCTGACAGAGATACTACAAAGCAGACTCCTTAAACAGTTCTCTCAGTGATGGTTGACAAGTTCACACATGCAAAGATGAAGTAAGCATTGCCACTGGGAAAATGAACAATTCCTTGGTGTATCAAACAGTTACGCAAGGGCCCTGTGACCCAGAGAGCCAAATACATACTTCATGGCTGCATCTATAAAAATCCTCCTTTCTCAACTCACAAATTCTGTTTCTCCTTCCAAATATCTAAGATTTTACTGCCTGATGTCTAATAAATCCAAGTTCCAGACTGTTCTCACAGACATCTCAAAACTTGAATCTCACTCCATTCAACTTCATCTACTTGCACACCTTATCTCTACCAAGAACTTCTAGCTCTTCTTTTGCTCACTCAACTCATACACTAGCACTGTTTCTTATTTCTCTTCTCATTTTTTTTCCCAGTCCTGCATTGCAAAAAGCCCAAACCCTGTTTGCAAAGTTCAAAACAGAAGCAAATGAGTAGAACGGTTAGAAGGTAGAAAAGGGAAAACACATTTGTTAATATATTTGTTTCCTTATCAAGACAAATTTGGGGGAAGGTATTGATTTTATGTAGTGTAGTTGGAAATAAAAAAAAAAGGAGACTTTTCATTTGGTGACTTATAGCCAAATGAGTCCTGATATTAGAAATTTTGAGGATCATAGTAGGTATGCATAATTTTCATGCTGCTAAGGAAAAGAGTGCTGGGGTACAATCCTTATGTCATTATGCAAAATCAATTTATTTCTGTGACTATATACTGGACTTTGTAAATCTTGTTCTCAGTAAAACAAAGCATGTAAAACTGTTAATCAGTTGCCTTTGACGTTTATTGCCTGATATCAACCTAACTTAAGGGGATATGTGGGATTTGGGGTCCAAAGACTTTGGTTTAATTGGGCCTCTTTTCCATGCTCACTGTGTGAGCTCAAACAAGTTTCCATTAATTATTCAAGCAGTTTTCTTAGATGTAATGAGAAATTTCTTATTAACCTTGACGAGTTGCTGTGAGAATTAAACATAATGTATATTAAGCACCTAACAGATCTAACTCTTGGTATGTACTTGATGAATGGCACTAAAATTTCTTCATGCATTTAGTTTTTTGATTAGTTAAGTATATATTTAGGTATATATGCAAGTTCATTTATGTATTCCCTTATTCATCATGGATACATTTGTTTGACATAAAACATGGGAACAACAATAAAGAATACATGTATTTCTCACTACTACCTTTACAGTGATGTTTGCTTTTTGTTCTTCAAAGAAATCCCTAATGTCTAATGGAAATCTAAAAGGAAAATGGAAAAGAAAAAAATGAGCTTGTTAAAGATTACTCATCAAACACTGCATGAATGACAATCTCCCTGCTATAATTCTGGATGAAAGCTGATATAAGACTTCTTAAAATTAAATTATAAATGTGATTAAGCCAATGGTCATTATAAGAATATTAATTAAATCTGCCACTTTGGGCCACATGATCAAATTTTTCTTTAATAAGTTTCATAGGTCAAAACCTCTCAAATGAGCTAACCAGAAATTCTTGAGCAAGTGATCACATGAACACTCAAAGTCAATCAAGCAGTGCAATATGAAATTAAACTCCATATTTACACACACATCTTTTATTAGACATGTATTTACTCAAATTACAGAAAATAGTGAAAAGCTTTAATGAATCCATGCATGTTATCTCTGCTTAAAGAATACCTTCATGAATTTTTGTGGCAAGAATGCTGTTTTTCTGAGCTCAAGTAACTTCAAATTTTGGCAAGATGTTGTTGCTTACTACTAATCTTTCAATGTCTTGCTCATTGACTAAAGAAAATCACATTTTTACAGGTGCTTATCTAGTGAGTTGTGTATATATTAAACCTATACTCTGAGATAGTTGGGAAATATTGAAAAACAGAGATGTTAGTTGTATTAAGTGGATTCAGAGGGAAGGGTGCATGAACGTCCTAAAATATACTTTCATTTTTGAGGATTGTTTTTTTGTGTCACTTCATATTGTCTCCATTTCTATCCCATATCAGTTCATGCTTAACCTTATGACTAAATATAGTTTAAAAAATACAGTTTTAGTAATTCATCTGGAAAAAAATAGCACTATTTGGTAAATGAGTTAAAAGCTTAAGTTAAAGAATAAGCAAGTTTCATCGCATACATACTACACTCTCCGCTAGCTGAAGCCAAGGGGCTAAAACTATAGGTGAGAATAGCGGGTGCTCAGTTAATATTTTTTATTAATTAACATTTAATTAGTTGTCTTTCAAAATGTCATATTGATTACTTTTTTCTTTTTTGCATTATCAAAATGACAAATTCTGTGTTAAAGTGTTGAGGAAATGTTTAAAATAAGTTAAAAGTTCATCAAATAAAATATAAACTCTCAATATGTTGAAGATTTTTTTTACTCCAAGGTGCTCTGATTATAAGAATATTTAATTTCTTTTTTTTTAATTTTTTAAATGTTTATTTTTGAGACAGAGAAAGACGGATCATAGTGGGGGAGGGGCAGACAGAGAGGGAGACACAGAATTTGAAGCAGATCCAGGCTCTGAGCTGTTGGCACACAGCCTGATGCAGGGCTCAGGCTCACAAACCGTGAGATTATGACCTGAGCCAAAGTCAAACGCTTAATGGATTGAGCCACCCAGACATGTCTATTTAATTTCTTAATTTTAGAAGTTTGCATGGGTTTCAGTAATCACAATTTATAAAACATTAGTAAAAATAAGAAAAGTATAGAAAGAAGATTTGTAAGTAATTTTAGAGATCTTATGACTTTCAAATAAAAATTAACTTGATAATTTCTACCTTTTTTCTTCAGTTTTTAAATGTCTTAGGGCTTAATATTTTGAATCTTATAGACTCAACACCTAATATTTCTCCTTGGTTTTATACTGTCTCTGTTGTGGCCACCAGGGGATATCTGTATCTCCATATCTTTTTTTTTTTTTTTTTTCATGTTTATTTATTTTGAGAGAGAGAGAAGGAGAGTTAGTGGGGGCAGAGGCAGCAGGAGAGAGAGAATCCCAAGCAGACTCCAGGCTACTAGTGCAGAGCCTGACATGGGGTTCCATCTCATGAACCCTGAGATCATGACCTGAGCCAAAATCAGGAGTAGGATCCTTAACTGACTGAGTCACCCAGACACACCTATATCTCCATAGCTCTATAAGCATAGTGCCCAAAAAAAGCAGGGTAAGTCACTCTGGATAATAATCAGGGTGCAAATTATATTTAACAACAAATTCCAACAGCACAATTCATTTTTTGTGTTTTGTTGTTGTTTGTTTTTTTTTGTTTGTTTGTTTGTTTGTTTGTTTCTTTGGTTTTGTTTTTGCTACTTAAATTCCAAATTACATTTTAGGATAGAAATCTTGCTCAGTCACTATGGAATATTCTACCAAAATTCACTGATGAAATATTCATTCAAGCCTAAATCTTTGGGGAGCAGTGGCCTTTCTTAAATGCACTGAGGCTCCTTTAGCAGCAAAAGAAAGTCTAAGGACACCTCCAATGTACCATTATTAGTACACTTTCCTTCCATTGCTCAGCAATCAAGTTGAAGTTCTTAGACACTGATCTACCAGAGTAATCCTCAGTTTTAGATTTTTCTCTGTATTTTAGTCATAAGCACTTGTGAAGAACTAGGTGGTTCAAAACACCAAGTCTATAATGCTTTAGAAATCATGTTGGGAACCAAAGCAATTTTAAGAAAGAATTAAAATTGCATAAATTATAAAGCAGTATCAGTTCAGTCTTTTAGTAGGAAACTGGATCAGAACAGTAAAGGTTGGTTGATACTGGGATTTACTCCATGTATTTAAATAGTTTTACTTAGCAATTGAGTTCTATAAATATGCTTAGGTTAAGTTTACTAAACTATTTATGACAAGAAAAAGTTTTTTTTTAATTTTTTTTTTCAACGTTTATTTATTTTTGGGACAGAGAGAGACAGAGCATGAACGGGGGAGGGGCAGAGAGAGAGGGAGACACAGAATCGGAAACAGGCTCCAGGCTCTGAGCCATCAGCCCAGAGCCCGACACGGGGCTCGAACTCACGGACTGCGAGATCGTGACCTGGCTGAAGTCGGATGCTTAACCGACTGCGCCACCTAGGCTCCCCAAGAAAAAGTTTTCAAGTACTTTAGGAAATTATAAAGAGATAAATACAGCATATGAGATTCACTAATAAATACAATTACTTTGAAAATTATATTCAAATATTTTATAAATTATAGCTTTTAGAGTAATGGATTTTTATGGCTTGTTTTCAGTTATATTAACTATATTGTCTACCTTTACAATGTAATATATTTCATTTTACCAACTGATGGAATCATAATTCATTCATTTTATTTATGTGATGTGTACATTTGAAAATTATTTAAAAAGAAAAAAATAATTCATCATACAACACAAAGCAATATAAAAAATTATTACATTTGATTCAGTAGATTCCTAAGGAAATATGTTCATAGAATATATTATGTCTCTATCTAAGAATATAGCAGAAGATACCAATTATTTAACAGCAAAGCTTCTGTAGCTTACTCTGCAATTTATTAACCTATTGTTAGGAAGAGACTAGTTCTTTGATATTAATTCATGAAACTTAATTTGAATAATTCTTTTGCTAATTTATTCATAAAACAGAAAGATAATAATGATGAATTCTGCTTAGTGTTTTCCACGTGTCATTCAATACTTTGATGTACTTAAAAAGTAACTATGAAAATGGATACATATTCATTCAGGTTTTTGATCTCTTTAATACAGACATTTTCAGATCATTTTGAAAAAAACTTTAGAAAAATAACTGTGACTTTAGTCTACTTGGATTTTTCTAACTTAAAGTAAATTTAAAATAATATGTAACTATAAAAAGGCCTAAGAATTTCCCCTGAGAAATGAAGTAAAACTGTAGTTAAAACAAAAAAACTGTTAGACTTTGAAGAAAAGCCAAAAGTTTGTATTAGGGTGACCCAGTAAAGTACAGAGGTAATCAGAAATGACTTAAATCATCAAATAGGTGTATTTTTCTGCCATATTCCCATAAAACTCTCTAGATTTTTAACTGATTACTTAAAAGTGGGCAGTGGCCTCAGTTAGTGCATGTCATGTTTTGAGCAGCCTTCAAAATCAACCCAGGGTAAACCTCAAAGGAGTGACTTCTTTCTCTTTGATCTTTGTCTGTGGTACATATTTCACTCCTTTTGAACTACACATCTCATCACTCAGCTACATGGCTGCTATGGCAGTTCATGCACCAGGCCTTCAAGGAGATTGGCCAGTCAGTAAATTAAAACTAGCTGGCCCAAACCAACCTCTTCCTTGTTTTGTAAATAAAGTTTTATTAGATCATAGTCACACCCTTCTGTTTACATATGGTCTAAGGTTGTTTTTGTGCCACAACAGCAGAGTTGAGTAAGTACAACAGAACCTGTATGGCTTACAAATCATAAAACAAAACAAAAAAAACAAAAAAACTAATAACTGGTCCTTTGCAAAAACAGGTTTGCTAACCTCTGCTATACAGCACTGAGGAATAACTAATTATTGCTCTACAACAACATGATTTAATTTCAAAAACAATATTAACTAAACAGAGCTTGATATTGTGAGATTTCCTTTCCTTTCCTTTCCTTTCCTTTCCTTTCCTTTCCTTTCCTTTCCTTTCCTTAAAATTCAAAAAAAGAGGCAAATCTAATGGGTGGTGTTCCAGTCAGTTTGGGATTATTTTGGGGAGAGGGGGAAGGGTTAACTAGAGGCATATGAGCAACACTGTTAGTGTAATGAGAATATTCAACTTCTTGTTTTTGTTGGAAGTTACCTGAATGTGTTTACTTTTTTGAGTTGTGATTTGTGCATTTTCAGGTATGTATGCTGTACATTTCAATAAAAAGTTGAAAAGGAAAGGAAGTAAATCGCCATGGAAAGAGGACTTGAATCTATTCATGCCATTATACTTTTAAAGTGAGAATAAGTCCTAAGGGATAACCTGTATAGAAATTGGTAGCATCATGAACTTCATGAGTTGTTCTGTTTCAACTGCATGAGGGTAGTCCCATTTGTACATTGGTTTAAGTGGTCCATAGTAACATCAATGATCTCTGTCTTCTTCTATACAACGAGTACAATGGTTAGTACGGATGCAAAACCATTTTTAGCAAGAAGTACCCTCAGCTATATGTGGAAAATCTTTAGATGGGGATGTGCTCTGATTAAGAAATATCAAAGTTACCTGGCTTGCATTCATGACTTGGGTAACCAGGAAACACTGAACCCAGGCTTCAGGGAAAAAAAGAAAATAAACTAACAAAGGCTTCCACATTGTAACTGTCAGTCAAGCAAGAATGGAAAATCTGTGACGCAGGATTTACTCACAGGAGGAGTGACTAGACAAAATGTAGGTCCTGGAACTGGCCTATGACCTTAGAGAAAACGGTAAATACAAACTGTATAAGTAGATTCTGGAACCACTAGGAAAAGGCCAACATGTTAAATACAGAACCCACTGAACATACAGAGAAAAACAACTTCCCAAAGCAAATATTCACCAATTGAGGTCACTAGAAAATATTACAGTTGGGGGCAGAAGGCAAAGTGAAGAAATAGAAGTGCACAAAGGGAAAAGTCTTTTATAGCACACTTGTGAATACTCCTAAGAGCAAAATTGTATCTGCTAAGGGAACTGAACCAACTTTGACAATAATTTGCTTCAGTCATTATTATTAGTGTATTAGCGTCCTGTGTGTTAAGAGCAAAGGAATATTTCAAAATACATATTTCACTTCTGAAGATGTATGCTCATTTTAATATTTTAGTACACAGTAACTGAGGTAGCAACTAAGCTGTGGACAACTAGAGGAGAAAAATACATATCCACATGATAAAATCAGAAATATTTATAGCCCACTCAAATAGTTGTAGGAAATTTCAAAAACAATAGCTATGCACAAAAAGAATTAATTTTCTCCTACCAAAAGTAATTATGTATTTAAGTAATAATTTACTTAATAAATATATTACATTCTAATGTGTTCCAATTCCAACAGACAAAGCTGCATGGAAATAGCTAACTGCAGAAAAATGCCTGAATGAAGAGACAGACACATAGCACATTATAACAGTTCTTAAGTTTTCCCTGGCGTGACATCAAACATAAGGACTAAAATCAAAAAGATGTGCAACACCAACTGTTAGTGAGGTTGTAAAGCAAATGGAATCCTCATATATCACAGCTGGGAATGTGGAAAGGGCACTACACTTTGGAGAAGACTTTGGCAGTTTCTTTTGGATATGTATTTACACCGTACTCTGCAATTAATCCCCGTGAAAAAGCACGCTCATAAAAAGACTTGTATAAGTATATTCATAGAAGTATTATTCATGCTGCTAGGCACTAAACAAGCAAAGACAAAACAGAACAAAACATTACCAGGAGAATGGCCAGATGTGTATGGTTCAGCCATACAAAGAAATACTATTGACTGATATAGAAGAATGAATTTCTGATTAATGAACCTCACGACTGTAAGGCATAATTTTGGATGAAGGAAGCCAAACATGAGAAAACAAGTAAAATTAATTACTGGTGATAGAGGTTAGAAAGTTGCCACCACTGGGTACACCAGGGTGGCGAAAGTAACTCTAAAGATACATTGAGGAAATTCTGGAGTGATGCAAATAGTTTATATGTTGTTTTGCATGATAGATGGATGGGGGTATGAAACTGTCAATGTCACCAAACTGAACACAGGACCTGTGCATCTTATTGCTTGAAAATAGATCTTTATTGGAAAGTTTACTAAAGTTTGGAATACAAAGGCATTTTGTGATTTTTGAAAAATAATTTGGATCAGAAAAGTAATCTCACTGATTCTTGTATCCATGTTTATATATTTTAGGACTCTAAGGAGATACTTAGCTTTGGGCTTTATAGCTAATTTCTTTCCTTTTCCTTCAAAAAGGACAGCTATAGTGGAAACATAATTAAACCATTTCCTTGAAGTGAATTGACAAAGTAGACTTATTTTTCCTTGAGCTGATGGAGGATATATTATTTAACTTTACCTACTGTTGTTAGCTATTTTAAAGAAATATTGCCCTATTTTAGTGTTCAATGGTCTGTAAAGGTTTCAAGGTTGGGGAATAATAATTTTCTCAACCAAATTTAGTTTCTCAATATAATTTGGCCATATGCCAACATTATATCATTCAGGTACACTTTATTGGCAAATTGTTTTGATATATCTTTGTAATCTATTGGAAGAAAAAGCAGTGTTGCTTATGAACAGAGGCAGAAAGCTGTTTGTGTGGGATTGCTCCTTCCCGCCTCACTCACCATAGAATTTTATCAGCTGATAAATATTTTGAATTTCATTTAGCATATAACAGTCTGATGTAAATAAATGAGCCAAACAGATAATAGATTTTAGAGAGAGATTTTAAAAAGTAAAATCTAGTAAATCTAGATGAATTAGTGTTTTCTACACACAAAAAAATATATATTAATGACTACAAAAATTATGAAATACTATCAACCTTGACCTAACAGATCACTAATTCTAAATTGATGACAGTTGGGGTATGAAAAGACTTCAGGTGCTTTGACTATGGAACCTTAACTCTAAATTTTATTTTAATGTTTATTTATTTATTTTTGAGAGAGAGCTAGCACATGTGCATGCACATACCAGGGAGAGGCAGAGAAAGATAGAGACAGACAATCCCAAGCAGGGTCTGTGCTGTCTGTGCAGAGCCTGACCCAGGGCTCAAACTCACAAACCATGAGATCATGACCTGAGCTAAAATCAAGAGTCAGATGCTTAACCAACTGAGCCACCCATGTAAATTTTAGAGAAACACAGAGAGCTTTTGAAATACATGGATACATTGGTCTCACTCCACAATAACAATTTCAGGAAGTAGGACCAATCACACATATCCTGAAGTGGTTCTAATATGCAACCAGGTTGTAGAACCCCTGGTGGCTGTGAGGGCCTTTCAAGAATCAATTCTAAATCCAAGATAGGATAAAGGGAGCTATAATTGGGGTGCCTGGATAGCTCAGTCAGTTACATGTTGGAGTCTTTATTTCAGCTCAGGTCATGATCTGAGGGTTCCTGAAATCAAGCTGACAGCCAGGATCCTGCTTGGGATTCTCTGTCTCCTTTCTCTCTGCCTCTCCCTTTCTCACTCTCATTCTCTCTCTCTCTCTCTCTCTCTCTCTCTCTCTCTCAAAATAAATAAATAAACATTAAAAAAATAAAGTGATGGAGTGCCTGGGTGACTCAGTCGGTTGAGCGTCCAACTTCAGCTGAGGTCATGATTTCACAGTTCCTGAGTTGGAACCCTGCGTCGGGCTCTGTACTAATGGCTCAGAGCCTGGAGCCTGCTTCAGATTCTATGTCTCCCTCTCTCTCCGCCCCTGCGCTGCTTACATTCTGACTCTCTCAAAAATAAATAAACATTAAAAAAAATTAAAAAAATAAAGTGAGCTATGATAAAATTTGGATGCTGTAGTTGTTAATTCTAACATTTCTAAGTATTTTTTGATGACTCTTGGTCTTCTTGTTTTCCTCATATGCAAATCAAAGCATTGAACATATTGGTCATTGGATTTCTCCCCAGCTCTAAAATTCTTTCATGAAGTCTCTCTTGATGATCTCCCATGACAGGTGAGTACGTTTAGCTTCTTTCCAGACTTCCTGTCATTTGGTATTGACTTAGCTTATTATTATTATGTTACCTGTCCTTGGGAAAACAGTACCAGAAAACCAAAATTATCAGGTGTCAGTCCTTTCACATAGAATGCCTGGTTTCAATTTTTCTGTTCTTATTAACTGCAACAGAAATAAAATAAAATGTCTAAATATAATGAATGTGTTTCCAACAGTTACTATGTCTACACTACATCTTACTTAAGATTCTAACAGCTGAATCTGTGAAGGTTCCCCATTTTTATGTTTGGGGGCAGTAGTCACATTGAAGAATTAAATGCCAAGGTTATGCTTCTATATCCAAAAATATAATTTACTTTTATGTTTCCTGCTGTTTGCATCATTGATGGTAAACAATGGTCTTCAAAGACTAGAAACAAACAATATTACATATAGTCTGCTTGACCACATGATTGAGGGACAACTCTCCTAGTAGCTTTGCTGAGAAACTAGCTTTTATAAGTTTCAAGGGCATAGTCTCTCTCATGGAATAGACAATATCCAGAGAAAGACATTTACACACACATTTTCTGTATCACTGAAGCTAATGGTAAAAATGTCAAAAGTGGAGTCTTAGGAATGGACCAAGAGAGGGAAAGGATGAAGTAGCAACTGTGACAGGCAGCATCAGCAGCAAAATGGATAGACAGAAAGCAAGCTTGTTATAGTCTGAAAGCTAACAAGAGAAGCAAAAGCTAATCAAAACACTGTATTTGTGAGTATTTAAAAATCATAGTAAAAGACAGCCAGTAGGAGAAAAAGAAATGAGTCCAAAAGGATACAAAGAAAGATAATAATGTCTTAATAGAAATAAATATGGACATACAGCTACCAAAAAAAAAAAAAAGTCCAGAAGAGGACAGAAGGATGAAGGCATGGAAGGAAAAAAGGAAATGAAACACCAACTTTGCCATTTCTCACTAAAGAATATTCAGTTTAGCAATGTTGCCTCTACTCTTGTCAAAGAAATATCTTTTTCTTTTTTTATAATCCCCAATTTTATAACTCTATATATGATATTTTGCATGTGGGTTCTTTCCTTTTATTGCAGGATTCCACAATACCCGAGATTCACTGTCTCACCACTTTGAAGAAATGAAGAGGCCGACACAAAATGAGCAGTACGCAAAAGTCTATTAGAGTATAAGATCAGAAAGCAAGAATAATAGGAAAGCTCTCTTTACAGAGAGCGTCCTTGTTATAAGGTTCTGGTGACCCTCCCCTTTCCCTTCCCCCTTGTTCCTTCTCAGGTTCTACCCTTATTGACTTGATAGCTCTGGGTGCTGGGTTATCCATTCCTGACTGGCTCTTTTTCATTGTATGAGGGCTGGTCTATGGCCATACTTAGGTCTTTTGTCAAAGTCCTGAGGGAGACATGAGGGTGGAGTAGGTGGAGTCTGTTACATTCTTGAGAGGAACCTTACATCTGAGAGGGTTTGCTGTGGTCAGACACTCCCAGCATTGTTCTAAAATAGGTGTTTTTCCCCACTCAGGGACCTCAGGTCCCATCTTTCCCTCTCTTCCTACTGAATCCTATCTTCTCCTATCATACTTTGAAGGGTCATTGTTCACATGTAATGAAACAAATGCCAGGTAAAATAGAAGGCTTTATACTCTTGGGGGAAAAGTGTAATGAATATAAATGTGAACTCCCAACAAATGCTAAATTTAAACATTATAATCTTTAAGTGAACTTTTAGGTTAAAAATTGTGTTGATTTAAAGAGAAAGTATTGTTTGCATGTTTACTTTTGGTTTTCTTCTATACATTCATGCTTTCTCAGTGCTTTTTCCAGATGCTAGAGGTGAGACTGAAAGTTCCAACCCTCTAAGGACTCTAAAGGTGTGGTTGGTTCTTCTGGCCACCAGCCTGTACCCTCAGGTGAGTCCCAAAGTCACTCATTAACATAACAAAACACCTTTCTAGCTCTCATCACTTTTATGGCACTTTTATACAATAGAATTTTATGCAGCTATGAAACATCACATTAAAAAAATAATGGCCTAGGCCAATTGTTTACACTATAATATTATATAGAAATTGAGAATACAAATAATGATTCTATTAGTTGATATTAAAATGTTGAAACTTAGAAAAATATCAAAGGGAACACACTAACCTATTAATAGTTCCTGCCACCAGATAATGGGATTATATTTGATTTTTTACTATTCCCTACTCTTTTCTCTTTTTCAACAATGAACATATATTGCTTTTGTAATAAGAAAATAATTCACTTTATTTAAAATCCTCTGGTGATTAAAAAGCAATCTAAGCTTTACAAAAGGAACACATAGTTCACTTGTTCTTACTAAAAATAATCAAAAGAGGGCACTGGATTATATTCCCAAACTGTTTTTAGACAAAAATGTTAATGAAAGTCTCTTTATTTGTTTTTCTTAAAAAAGTGTCAGTTTCTATTCAATTAAAGAGCAAATGTAAAATACCCAAATTCAAGACAGTTTAGTATCGAGTAAAACTCCTCTTTTGTCTCATATATTATTCCTCTAGTCCCCAAGTGCTTTCTCCAGTTGAAGCTGCAAAATTGTCCTGGTATTTAAGATACCATCCAACTGGCAGGAACTTTTGATTATTACAACTATATTTTGTCATCTTTTGGTCTAGCGGATTCAATTATTTTTAGTTCATACATTTATTATATGCACATGATAAGCGCCTTAAACAGATTGTAGGTGATGATGGACTGAAAAATCAGCCCATCTTTTCTGTCTGGATAGAAGTGGTAGAATCATTTCACTGTGAGCTAGTGAAATTCATACAGTTAAGCCACAACATTTACTTAGCTCCTATGTGTCAACCGATGTTCCAATCAAAATAGGAAGATACTCGAGAAATGAATAATATTCTTTACAGGTTGTTTTAGCTATCGTTTGTAGAGTTCCTAACAGAAGATGACAGGAACTACACTAAATGATTTACAGAACTCTGAGTAAGTATTATCATCATTTTAGAGACTGGATTTTGGGGTTTAGAACTGGGTGATTACAAAGCTTGCGCAAGGTAACAAGAATAAACAGAACAAGCTGTTGGTCTGTTGGGATTAAAATCCTATGCCTTTAAGTTCTGTTGGGGTGAAGGATGCCATAAGAATAAATTTTATAAAAAGCTAAGAATGTAACAAAATCTTCAGTCTTTTTTAGTCTATTTTCAGAATTGATCTGTGACTCAGAATATGTTGGGCCTGTGGATACTTGCAAGGTTGTGTGAGTAAATGGTACTGAAGTTTGAGAAGGGGAATGGGACAATATAATGTAACTGTTTAGAGAAGAATTATAAAATCCTGGTCCTCACGTAACTATAGCGTGAACTTGAGAAAAATCAGTTTTCCTCCTCTGTTCTTCAGTTTACTCAATGGTAACAAAACAGTGAAAACAGCACATTTCTCATAAGGTTGTTCAGGGTTAAGTTAGATATCACAGTACTTAATCGAACATTTGGCAGATTGTGAACAGTAAATAAATGTAGCTCTTTGAGACATGAAGATTCTCTTCGATATGGAGAAGATAAATCCTATAGCTAAATCCTAAAGTTGCCACTATTTTTTTCGAATTATGGCAAAATATAAACAACATAAAATTTACCATTTTAACTGTATATATGTGATATTAAATATATTCACACTCTTGTGCAACCATTACTGCTATATATCTCAAGAAATTTCTAATCATTCCAAACTGAAACTCTGTGCCCATCAAACAATAACTCCCCATTTCCTCTCCCCTATCCCCTGATAAACTCTGTTCTACCTTCTGTTTCTATCTTACTATTCTAGGAATTATACAACACCTGTAAACACATATGTCTCTTCATATATTGGTAGGTAGGTAGATATTTATTCGGTTTACCTGTTTTATATGGACATTTCCACTAGAATGCAAGCCACTACAGTGGAAATATTTTGTCTATTATTTTATTAATAATTCTTTAGCTCCCCAAACGGTTTATGACATATAGTTGGTGCATAAGAAATATTAGTAAAACAAGAGAGTAAAGAATAGGTGTTAACCTTTCTTTTTATGTATGTTCCAAAGTTCCTTGGTAATAACCACTTTGTCTTTTCCTTTTTCCCCACCTTCACATCATTAAAATTAAATCCCTCTCGAAAGTAGAATTATTTAGAATAGTCACTATTATGAAAAAGTCAATACCCACTGTGGACAGCTCAAACCCTCATGCATTACTAGTAGGAGTAAAAATCACTCAAACATTTTGGAAAACTGCTTGATGCTGCCTACTAAAAGTAAATATATGCAGTACTAAGAACATCTATTTCATTTATACACACATAAACATTCACTTCTACCAAATAATCTATACAATAATTCTCATAGCAACATTATTCCCAGGGTGTGAAAACAGGAAATAACCTAAATGACATTACAGTGGAATGGATAAAGGGATGGTGGTATAGCTACATAACTGAATACTCTTCAGCAAGTAGAATGAACAAACTATAAACACATGTGGCAAAAGTATCATCACATAAAATAAGTCAGAGAAAGAAAGAGTGCTTACTAAATTTTTCTATATAAATGTTAACAGTAAGTAAAACTAATGTACGGTGTTAGAATTCAGGACAAAGTTTGCCCTTGGAAGGGTAGGCTGGGTAGTGACTGATACATGGTAGGTGAGGGCTTCTCATATTTTAGTAATGTAGTGTTTCTTTATCTGTATTTTGGTTACGTGGGAGTGTTGACTTTGTGGACATTCCACAAACTATCCATGTCAAAAAAAAAATATTTAACTTGTCTTTGCGTATATATCAATACAAATGTTTACATTAAAAAATGACAGATTTTACAAATTTCTTCATAACAAAAATGCCGTTGATGCTTAGGTGACCTAGTAAGTTCTACCATTATTTGATTTTGGTTTGATAATTCCATTCTATATTGTCACTTTCCCATCATCTAAGAAGGAGGCATTTTACGTTTCTTTCACATTTTTAGTTCTTGTCAACTTAAAGATTAGTCTAGATAACTAGTACTGCAGCCAAATTAAACAGTTATATAAAAACTGAACAAACTGAGGTATCTATGGAATACAAAAGCATCGTACGCTAAGAGAAATTTATAGATTAGATTTTTCTGAGACTGTTATATTTTTATTTTAGGCTATATTTTATTCAGACTATATCAGACTCTGCAGAATTGCATTGCTAACTTGAGATTTGGATAGCACATTTCCAATAATATAACTATATAAAAGGCACTAATATCAACAATTTCATACCTAATTATTATGCTTTTTGCTGAATACTTACATTTTCAGTAGTCATCATTGGAAAAGTAAATAAACACCATTATGCTGATTCTGTATTAATGACCGTACATAGTTGATAATTTAATAATAGATCAAGAGCAATTATCTTTCATGGTTGGGAGAGTTTTTTTATGCTTATTATATATGTTAAAGTATGAAATATAAGAGCCACTTTCAAAAATATGTTATTGGAAATATTTTATGTCCAGTAGTAATCTTTTAAATGACACTTTGTATACTTAACAAAGAGAATATGAATCTAGGAATACGATTTTTGTTTTGTTTTGTTTTTTAATTTTTTAACATTTATTTATTGTTGACAGACAGAGAGAGACAGAATACGACTAGGGGAGGGGCAGAGAGTGAGCAAGACACAGAATCTGAAGCAGGCTCCAGGCTCTGAGCTGTCAGCACAGAGCCCAACACAGGACTCAAAACCACAAACCGCGAGGTCATGACCTGAGCCAAAGTCGGACTCTTAACCGACTGAGTCACCCAGGTTCCCTAACATGCAGGTCTTCCTAAAAATCCATTTTAATAATTAAAGTTTTTCCCAATATTACAGAGTTCTGTTTTGGCAAAAATCAAATCAAGAGGCAATTCATGCATACTCAAAAATATCCATAAAAAGGACACACAGAATGAAAATCTTTTCTGTATATTAATAAGCATATTCAGAAATGATTATATTTTCAGATAGCATTTAACTTTCAAAGAGTTGAGTTAATTTCTTCAATTCCTTATTGTAAATTGCCTAATTTCCTCTGTTTTGTTTCACCAGTGGAGAAATTAGAATTGTTTAAGGTATAGAACACAAATTCATTGTTTGGATTTCCAAGCTTAGAGTGTGTTACATTAAAAAAGAAAAAAAATTAACCCAAATACAATCTTGTACCAAAATCATCATTTGAAGAGTAGAGTTTGATGAGCTTTAACAAATGTTCAGAGGCTTGTAAATGGCCTATAAATCAAGATAGGGAATATTTAATTCACCTGAAAAAGTTCTGAGGACACTTTGTAGTGATTTTTTTTTCACACACAGCCCTAGAACTTACCAACCATTACTTTGATTTTTATTCCTATAATTTGAACTTTACTAGAATGCCATATAAGTAGACACATACAGTATGTAGTCTCAGTGTCTGGATTTTCTATTTTGGATAATGATATTAGGTTTATACTTGGTGTTGCATGTACCTGCAGCCATTATTTATTACTGCTAAGTACTAAGCCATTACACTATGCCATTTATTACTGCAGAATACTATGCCACATTTTGTTCATCCATTTACCTGTTGATGGACATTTAGGTTCTTTGCAAGTTGGATATTATTAGTAATGCTGCTATAAATATTTGTGTACAGTCTCTGTGAATTTGTTTTCATTTCTCAGCCAAATGCTTAGGTGTGGAATTGCTGCGGAGGCATGATGATAAATGTAACAACAAGCTTTCTAGATGGCCGTGGGAGGAGAAAACTTTGATTTGTAGTATTTGCTGATTGCCATAGTGCAAATATTTCCATCATGACTAAAGTCACACTACAAACATTACAGCCTGAAGGCAAAGTTGAGAAGAGGTATGCACAGAAAGCTCTTGTGAGGCCAGTGTCAGCAAGGTCTAAAACGCCCATCATACAACTGCATATTTCAAAGAATTAACTGCATATTTAACTATAGGAAACTGCAAAGGGATGCCTGGGTGGCTCAGTCAGTTGAGCATCTGACTTCGGCTCAGGTCATGATCTTGCCGTCTGTGAGTTCAAGCCCTGGGTCGGGCTCTGTGCTGACAGTTCAGAGCCTGGAGCCTGCTTCAGATTCTGTCTCCCTTTCTCTCTCTATCTGTCCTTCCCCAACTTGTTTTCTGTCTCTTTCTCTCTCAAAAATAAATTAAAACATTTTAAAAAGTGCCAACAGGCCTTGGGAAAAACAAAAACAAAAACTGCCAAACTGTTAAATGAGTTGTCCATTTTTATATTTTCACCAGAATTATATTAGAATTCCATTAATACCTGGTCATACTTTTTAAATGTTAGTCATACTTTTTAAATGTTAGCCATTCTAGTATTGGTAATATCTCATGGTGATTTCAATTTGTCTTTGCCTGATGACTAATGATAGTGAGCATCTTTTCATGTGCCTATTAACCACTTGTATATCATCTTTGGTTCAATGTCTATTCATATTTTTTGCTCATTATTTACTCAAATTGTTTGTATTTTACTCCTGAGTTACAAAAATTCTTGTGGAGTGGTTCTAAACCTTAGTCAAAAACTAAGCCAAGACCAATTAATATAAAGCCAAAGCATAGAATCCCACCTGATTCCAGTCTTGATTGGCTGACTGACTAGTCTTTTGCAGATCCGTGAGTGAAATATAAATACTTGTTTATCCTTGTGATATTTGAAGTTGTTTATTACACAGGTTATTTTTGCAGCAACAAATTCTTCAAACAGGATTTGGTATCTACAAATGACATATTATAATAACCAAAAAATATTAGCTTTGCCACTGAGTGGGAGATAACAAGGAAACTGTTATAAGAAATTGCAAAATGGTTACTTATATTTGGTGAATGCATACATTTCATAGTAGTGAAACATTTGGTGAAAATATTACCTGTGATAACTTGGAAGGAATAAAAATGCATTTAATAAAGTTGAACCAGTGGGCAAAAAAGTTTTGAGGCAAATTATTGGGTGGGAGTTGACTTTCATTACCTGATTGTGTAGAACATTACAAGAAAAAAAAGAGCTCTGTTTTTGTAAATGTAATTAATATAAAATAGTTTATTCATTCCTCAAATGTCAGTATTAAAAATGAAAATGCTTCTCACCAATTAAACTTGCTGTCATGAAGACAGCTTTGGGACGAAGATGAAATCCAGTGTAGTGCCACAAAAGAAAGCCTCAGGGCAAAAGCCATGTTACGTGAATGCTTTAACCTTATTGTTAAAACGTTTGAAAGAATTATTTTACCACGTCATCAATTTTTTAAGCTTTTCAAAGAGACTCTAATAAAATTGAGAGTCTATGTACCCAAAGTACCTGCAATTACACACAGAAAATGGGGAGATAAAAAGAGAGAGAGATTAAAAAAAATTGTATGCATGCCTTCTGACAGAATTAACTGAAATCAAATGAGAAAACTGAATTGACAAAAGTGTTGCAGCTTAGAGTAATACCGGCTATAGTTAGAAAAAAATGAAAAATACATGAAAACAAACAAAACAAAATAAAACAAAACAAAACAAAAAACGCTTTAGGCCTCTATGGAAGGTAGCAGGTTAAGAAAGTTTCCAGCCTTACAAATAGGTGATTTCTCTAATATAATCTTCAAGTGTGGTCCACGAGGATAATATAAAAGCAAGTACCTCTTAGAGGGTAAAAGCAAGAGCTAAGAGAAATAGAATTGGGAACTACTATGATAGGAAAAGATAGGATTCAGTAGGCAGAGAGGGAAAGATTAGGACCTGAGGTGCCCAGGTGGGGAAAAACACATATGTTGAAACAATGCTGGGAGCAGCTGACCGCAGCAAACCCCCACAGGAATAAAGTTCATCTTAAGAATGTAACAGACCCCATTTACTTCCCCTCAGGTTCCCCTCAGGAATTTGACAAAAGATCTAACTAAAAATAAGAAATAGACCATCCCTCATACAATGGAAATGAGCCAATCAGGAGTGGACAACCACGAACCTAGAGCTACAAAGCCAACGAGGGTAGGGCTCAAGAAGGACAAGGGGGAAAGAGGGGTGGGGAGGAGTTCACAACCAGAACCTTATAGAACAAGGACCCCTGACTATAGTTGGTGGGCATTCACTTTCGAATGCCCTCTCTCTGTAAAGAGAGCTTTCATACTATTCTTCTTTTCTGATCTTATACTCTACTTTGCCTGCTGCTCATTTTGTGTCCACCTATTCATTCTTCAAAGAACCCCAGGTATTGAGGTAAAAAAAAATCCTGCAGCACTATTTCCAGGGAATGGAACTCAGGTTTACCTCTGGTATAAGGGATTCTCTCTATACTGTTTAATGAGATTTCAGAATTTGTAGGAAGCCATGGTTTCTGTGTACCTCTATTTCTCACATTTTGACTGAGAGTGTTTATTGTGTTTATCTTATTGGGTTCATCTGTTACCAATGTAAATTGGAAGTGTGGGGCCACATAACAACTTTTTGGTTCATAGGTCTCTAGACCAAGAAGAGCTTACAACACACTTACCACAGGTCACCATTTCTGTACGTGGAGCCTGAGAAATGACTGGATGAGATTTTAGTGGTAAGTTGGTAAAAGAGTAGTTTGCACGAAGAGAAATATATTTTTGAACAAAAAATGTAAGGGGAAAATGAATTTTTTTGTGCTAATGGAAATGTTCCATATCTTGATTGAGGTGGTAGTTACAAGGTATATATACCTTTGTCAAAACTTATCAGCTGTACTATTAATATATTTAATATAAATTATGTCTTAATAAAGCTATTTTTAAATGCATATTAAATACAAAAAATTAAGGATTTGGTAACTGGAAGAAAAATTAGAAAATATATAGAGAAATATACACACAGGAAGAATGGAAACTAAAGAAAAAGGCATAAAGATGTGTGTGGGACAGAGTGTGAAGATTTAACATATATGTTAGATACTGAATTGTGTCCCTAGGCTCCAAATTCATATGTTGAAGCCCTAACTTTAAGTGTCTTAGAATGTGACTGTATTTGGAGATAGGACCTATGAACAGGTAATTACATAAGAAATGAAGCCATTAGGATGGGCTCTAATCTAATCTGACTGCTGTCTCTCTAAAAAGAGAAGATTAGAACAAATAGGAAGAGACAGCAGGGATGGGTATACCCAGAGAAAAGGACATGTGAGGATACAGCAAAAAGGCAACCATCTGCAAGTCAAGGACAGAGGCATCAGCAGAAACCAAATTGGCCTTGATCTCAGATTATTAGCATCCAGAAGTGAGAGAAAATAAACTTTTGTTATTTGAGCTATCCAGTCTGTGGCATTTTGTTATGGTAGTCCTAGCAGACTAATACAATGTATGATTTAGAATCCTAGGGGAAAGGAAAAGAAAAATAAGCAGTCACAAAAATAAAAATGACGAACATCTGGCAAAACTCCTATAAACCAAAAGAAGAAAACAAATTATCAGGACCAAAATAAAGTACAAAATAAAGTACTACAGATACTCTAACAAATGTATTTTTTTTAAAGGATATCAAGGACTACTGACTTCAGAAAGTATGACAATTTGGACAAAAAACTAATCCAGGAAAACTATAATATAAGAAATTTGATCTAGGTGAATTATTTTAATATCTAAAAATTAAATCTATTTATTAAAACATACCCACAGAAAAAAAATTTAGGCCCTGATGGCTTACCTATGAGTTTCAAGCATTCATTTTTGTTTAAATTTAGTATTTGTTTATTTTTGTGCATTAGTGGGAGAGGGACAGAGAGACAGAGGGAGACACAGAGTCCAAAGCAGGCTCCAGGCTCTGAGCTGTCAGCAGAGCCCAATGCAGGGCTTGAACTTGTGAATTACCATATCATGACCTGAGCCAGGTCAGAGGCTTAACCCACTGAGACACTGAGGCACCCCTCTTTCAAATGTTTAAAGAAAACATATCAAGGTCACTGAAAACTCTTGCAGGAATTTAAATAAAGTAAGTATTTCCCAAATAATTTTATGAATCCAACATAATCTCGATATTTAAATAGGATTAAGATTAGAGCACCTGGGTGTTTCAGTTGGTTAGGCCTCCGACTTGGGCTCAGGTCATGATCTCATGGTTCATAGATTTGAGCCCTGCATTGGGCTCTGTGCTGAGAGTGCGGAGCCTGGAGCCTGCTTCAGATTCTGTGTCTTCCCCTCTCTTTCTGCACCTCTCTCACTTGTTCTTTCTCTTTCTCTCTCTCTCTCTCTCTCTCAAAAATAAATAAGCAAACATTAAAAAAATAGGATGATGATATACAAAGAAAACACTCAGGAACATAAATATAAATATTATATGGAAAATATTATCAAATCAATATTAGTAATAAATAAAAAATTATATTACACCAAGACTAAATTGGGCATAACCTCAAAATGCCGTTTGTTAAATATAAAAAAATTCAAACAATATATTTCAACATATTAATGCAAGGGAAGAAAAAAAACATATATATATAATCAAATTGATAAAATAATAAATAGCATGTAAAAGTTCAAATATGTTTACTGTGAAAATTTTACAAATCAGTAATCTGAAGAAATTTCCTTGATTTGATAACAGGAAACCTGAAGCTACCTTTTATTTATTTATTTATTTGTTTATTTTTAAATGTATTTATTTATTTATTTTGAGAGAGAGTGAGGGAGTGAGAGCAGGGGAGGGACAGAGAAAGAGGGGGAATCTCAAAGAGGCTCTCTGCTGTCAGTGCTGAGCCCATGTAGGGCTGGAACTCAAGAAATCAAGATCATGACCTGACCTGGAATCAATAATCCAATGCTCAACTGAGTAAGCCACCCAGGTGCCTGTACTGTATATTTAACAGTGAAATAATGAATGCTGAGACTGAAAAGGAGACAAAATCTTTTTTTTTTTTTTTTTTTTTTACATTATACTGGAAATCCTAGTGAGGGATCTCCTGCCTGGGGGAAAAATAAAGGAAACAAAAGAATAAGCATTATGATTAGAAAGGAGGAAAAGTTCTTAGTTTCTGAAGAGATTTTAAACATGGTAAATACAAAAGTATCTATACAATAATAAAAATTAAGAATTTAGCAGGATGGTGAATGAATCATTAATTTACTTCTATATAAGTACAAGAAAAATAAAATTGAAATAAACTGCAATAATCAGAAAACACTGTATTCTTTGGAATAAATTTGGCAAATATGTATACAATATTTATATTTAAAAACTACAAAATATTATTGAGAAAAATTAGGAAAGAACTAAATAATGGAGGAATGTACCAAATTTTTAAATTGAAAGATTTAGTATTATGGTGATATTAACTCTCTCCAAATTGATATTCAGATCCAATGCAATTCTAATCTAGATCTCAGAATATTTTTTTCATGGAAATTGATAAGTTAATTTAAACTGTATATGGAAACATGAAAGGCAAAAAAATGCCAAGACAGTCTTGAGGAAGGACAACATGGAGTACTTGCACTATCAAATAACAAAACCTACAGTAAAGAAAACTATACTATATATACATAACATATTATAGAACCAGCAATTTTATTCCTTGGTATATGTCCAAGAATAATGCATTTATTCAAAAATATTACATATCGAATTACTAAGAGCAGCACTATTAATAAGTGCAAAAGTATAGGGGCAGCTGGTATAGGCTCAGTCAGTTAAACCTCCATCTCTTCATAATTTCAGTTTCATGAATTCAAGCCCCATGTCAGGCTCTGTGCTGACAGTGTAGAACCTGCTTGGGATTCTCTCTCTCTCCCTCTCTCTGTGCCCCTGCCCCATTTGCATTATTTCTGTCTCTTTCAAAATAAATAAATAAAGTTAAAAAAGTAAGCGCAAAAATATAAGTTATCCAATATCTATCAACAATAGAAAGAAAAACACATTTTGGTGCATTCACAAAATGGAACACTATGCAGCAATGAAAAGGAATAAATTACAACTACATAAAACAATATGGATGAATCTCACAAACATAATGGTGAGTGAAAGAAACAAAACAGAAAAGAATCCTTAATTTACGATTCCACTTTGGTACATTTCATAGTCCACAACAGTGTTAGATATTAGGATAGTCAATTCTCTTGGGGTATAAGGGAGTGTGGTAATAATGTTTAGAAGGGGACACAAGAGGTGATTCAAGTAGCCCACATTCTTGTTCTTAATCTCAGTGTTAGCTACATAGCTCTTTTTTTCTTTTTAAAAGCTTGCCGATGTGCATATTTATGCAATGTGCACTTTCCATGTGTAAAGAAAAACACAAAGTAGTACATCTGGAAACAGACACAGGCAGAGATTTGTGGCATGACATTAATAGAAGTTTCTACATTACCACAGAGAAGATCTAAAAAATATTTGCTCCCAAGGTATCTAGAGCTTCAGTTTAAAGGGGACATCATCTATGGATTCATTTAGTGGATACATATGCGTTGATTTTTTTCACTGTATTTTACAAATGTTCACTATACATATGCAATTTAAGTGGATTATTCTATCATTTTATAATCTACTAGGCCTAAAGAATCTAATAATTAATGACCTAAGATAGAAATGTAAGATAGTAATTGAGCAAATAGAGAGAAAAGTTACCATAGAATTAAATTCGTCATTTGAATAAGTCTTGCCATGAAAAAGAATATTGCCAAATTCACAAATAGTTGCATAATTTTATTATATATGATAAACATATGCCAAAAACCCCATTAATAACTTATAAGATCATTGGAAATTAATATTCAGTAAGCTTTTGCATAGTGGGATTATTGAAAGATTTTAATTGCTTGGGTTGGCAGAGGGTGGGAAGATTATATATAGTTCTTCAAAAAAGCATAGATATGTATGAAGATTCTCAAAGACCTCTGTCAACTCTATGAATCTGTAATGTGATGCTTTGTTTTTGAAAACACCGGTGACAAATTATTCCCAACAAACCACTATACATAAATAGAAGTCTTGACTGTTAAGTAGCAAAACTGATTATGTTTGTCACTTGTATACTCTTTGCAATGTCATTTTTTATATCTTAAAAAGTCACATCCTAGCATTCTAACCATATCATTACATATTTTCTACTGAATTAACAAATTTTATTTTTTAAATATCAGATATTTGTATGTATATATATGCATGTATATATCTTTATTCCTTACATGTGTGTATATGTGTATCAGAGTACGATAATCTGTTAGTCATAAGTGAGTGATAGGATATCTAATTTTTTGTGATGTTTTAGTGAGAAATATGTAGTCTGAAATGTTTTCTATCAGCCACCAAACAGATATACAGAAAAACAGACACCCAAACAGAAAAAGAATTAAAAATAGTGTTTTGGTAACCTTGTGCTGGGTAACAAACTATCCCAACGCTCTATACCTTAAAAACAGCCATTTTATTTGTTTGTTCACAATTATATAAATTTGTCAGGGTTCCATGGAAATATCTTGTCTTTGTCTCACTTTGTACTAACAGGGGCGGCTCAAATGGAGTTGGAAGATCCACTTCCAAAATGAGTTCACCATATATTGGCAAGTTGGTTCTGTGTGATGGCTGAGACCTCACTTGGGACTTGGTCTGGGCTTCATTTCTTTTGCATAAGGCCCATAAATGTGTATAAATGAGCTCTTCACAGCATAGTGTTCCTTTATATTCATTACATGTTGACTGGTTTCTGATTGCAAGCAAAAGCAGAAGCTGCCAGACCTTCTTTCTTAAGACTTGGTTCAGAAACTGGTACAATGTTGCCTAAACAAGTCAGAGGGCCAGTCCTTATTCAAAGGGACAGTTGACACAATTATGTGAATATCAAGAAGCATGTCTCTTTAGGTGTCAATAAAGCAACAGTTTGTTGTAGACTGGGAAACAGCCCCTAATGATTCATGTTTCACTCATCTCCTTTCCAGTGTCCCAAAGTACCTACCATCCAATTATGGCATCAGATCAAGCTTGAAGCCTGTGATCTCAATCAGGTCTATGTATACAAATTAAGCTCGTCAGATAGATTACCTTGCACTAAAGGTCAGTAAATTTAAGAGACAAACACCTTCTAGAAATCCAAAATATAGTGCTGGTCCAATGGCAAGAACAACAAACTATGTATTTCTACTAAAAAGGACAGATAATAGAATGTATGTAGCAGTTTGGTCCATCACGATTCTGTAAAGCAATCTGTCACCAGTTTTTTGATTCAGGTCTGTTCCATTTCCAGAGAACTGTTCTTCAAGGTTCCCAGCTCTAACCTCTTAAAGAAATGACCCATGCTTCCACGTGAATAGCTTTCTGGGTTTTTTTGCCTATATAAATGTTTTTTGCCTATCTAGGTGATCTTAGGTTTGGCAATGCATTTACATGTGCATCATTAAAAGTGTGATTATGAGAGAAAAAAATAATGAATTGGCCTTTATTAAAATTTAAAATTTGTGCTCTGATAAACACTGTTAATAGAATGAAAAGACAAGCCCAGGGGTGGGAGAAAATATTTGAAAAACATGTATCTGATAAAGAACTTGTAGCAAAAATAGAAAAAAAATGCACTTAAAGCTTAACAATAATAAATCAACCAACTCATTTTAAAAAATGATGAAATATTTTAATGGACTCCTCACCAAACAAGATGTTCAGACAATAAATAGTCATATGAGAAGTGCTAAACATTTTTATTAATAGGGCATTACAAATTAAAACATTAGTGAGATACCACTATACTCCCAATTGAATGGCTAAAAGTAAAGAAACTGATCATACCAATTTCTGGTGAGGATATAGAACAATCTTTCTGGTCACAATAATAAAAGCATATAAATAAATAAATAAATAAATAAATAAATAAATAAATAAATATCAAGTCCCAAAGGAAAGCAACTAATTATCTGACAGAAGGTAAAATGCAGCATCTAAAACAAAATTTCTATCCTTACCTCCTCATATTATATGCACACATCAACTTGAAACAGACCATGAGTCTAAGTGTACAACCTAAAATAATAAAACTCCTAGAAGGAAACATAGAAAAAAAAATATGTGTAATCTTGAGAAATGCAAACATTTCTTAAGAGAACTCAATAAACATAGAACACAAATTCTCTGGGTTCCAGATATGTGGTTGAATAGTTCAAAGTAATGTATCAGTGACTACTTCTCTCACTCTTGTTGAAAAATTTTAGGATATCCTACTGTATTCAGGAATATCAGTGTCATGATTCAATATGGATCTATTTTCACACATTATGATGCATTGAATGGATCCTTTCAATCTAAAAATATATGTCCTTCAAATCTGGAAAACTTTCTTGATTTTTTTCTTTGATTAATTCTTTCCCTTCATTTTTTCTGTTCTTTCTAGAATTCCCACTAGTAGGGTATTTGACTTTGTGAATAATTCTCTTTTGCTACTCTTTCCTCTATTGTTTTCCTTTTCTTCATTTTCTATTTTTTGAGAGCTTTTCTCCAACTTTTCTTTTGAGTTATTTTTTCATACTAATTTACAAAATATATTTCATGTTGTCAGACTGTCTCCCCCCCCATACTATCTAGTTGTTTAATGGATGCAATCTTTTCCTATCTTCCTGAGAAAATAGTTAATTATTTTTTGATTTTTTTTTTCCTTTTCTCTGTATAGCCTGTGACCTTTCCCAGTTTTACCTTCTTACTGTTTGTTGTGGTTGCTTTTAGGTTGTCAGTGTTGGAGGTTTTTCTCAAATATTTAGTGGCCTTGATTTGTGCTCATATTACAATTACAGTACTCAGTGAGGTGCTTGGGTGACTCAGTTAAGTGTCCAACTTCAGCTCAGGTCATGATCTCACAGCTTGTGGGTGCGAGTCTGTCTGTGCTGACAGCTCAGAGCCTGGAGACCTACTTTGAACTGTCTCCCTCTCTCTGCCCCTCCCCCACTAACTCTCTCTCTCTCTCTCTCTCTCTCTCTCTCTCTCTCTCTCTCTTTCTAAAACATAAATAAACATCAAAAAGAATTTTTTAAATAAAATTACAGTACTTAAGTGTTATCTTAAATTCTCTGTGTATAATGAAGGGGAGCATAAGAGGTTGTGCAGGGAACCATATGCTTATTTGAGCAGGCCATTTCATGGGCAGTCTTCTAACATTAGTGCTCTTTCTTTTAGTGGTTGGAGCCCCCATGGAAGAATCCACACATTTCCTACTTGGATAATTTGTCAAACTACCAGGACTCTTTAGCTGCGGTGGAAGTGGGGCTTAAGCATTTGACACATACTTTCCTATAATTTCATTTTTTTGGTATGACAAGGCTGCCCTCAAAATTTTATGTTGTCTTCTGGAAAATGACCTTCTGTTTTACCCTTTCTAGTTAGTAACCAGAATTCTTCTGCAAACCATCTTCTGATATTTTCAATTAACAACTTGTCCTCTATTTTTTTTCCTTTCAAATTTATCCCTTTAATGTGTCTATTGTTATTTTTGTTGATACTGAAAGGAGTTGGTGTAAATATGTATATTCATTCCATCAATTTCAAGTAGAGACTTGAATATTCAAACCAGATATGAGAAAAAAACAGAAGAAGAAAACAGATGTGAGAAAATAAATAGAGGAATGGAAAAGGATAAAATTAAATTACATTTAGCAAAAATAAACTTATTTTTAAATCAAACGATAAATAGAAGCTTACTTCTAAGTAGAGGCACTTATTCCTGCAATTCATCAAGTGCTGAAGATGTTACAGTCATTTAGTGAGACAAAATTAAAAGGAAATTACTCAAGACAAGACAAATTCTAACAAATGATAAAACAGTTTTCACTCTTTACAAATGTCATGAGAATTTTTTTGATGTGGATCTATTTCTTTCAACAGTGATTTCCAAAAAGAAGTGCTGAAATCTTTTCTAACAACCAGAACAATCTGCAAATGTTAATATGCTTACTTTTGGGTATATTGAAAAGAAAATCAAAATGAAAATCTGCCCATACAAATCTGTTTTTTAAAAATGCCCAAAAGACCTTTAAAATTTTATAATTTGAGGTTTTTTAAAACATATTTACTGACCGGTATATTTTGATGCTGACATGTATAACGTATATATGCTATATTGATATTAATATATTAATTAATAATATATGATAGGTAATGTAACAGCAAGATATGGAGCTCTCAATACTCAATTTTGTGCATTCAGGAGAAAGACCACACAGTATGTCTATAATTACTATATTACTATAGAATAAGTAGACAACCAAAATGCATTGCTATTTGGAAGGCTATGTATTAATTCATAAAAATGAATTTTAACAATTTTAGTTCATTTTATATATTAATGATATATAGCATTTTAATTCTTACATTTTAATTAAAGTCAATAATGAGACTCAAACTTAATTAAATTATCTCTATTTCTAATATAATTAAATTCTACACTTTAGTAATAAAATTGTTTTCATTCTTCAATCCATAAAATATTTTCCCCCTCAGACCAGTGAATACAATCACTTTATAAAGGCAAAGGGAAATAATTATATATGATTACTATATATATAGAGAGAGAGAAATGGATTATATATACATATATATATAAATTCACCTAGCTTAGTAATTGAATTCAGAAATATTTACCTTATCATTTCTACCTGGAGGGATATATTTCCATGACTCAATAAAGAAAAAATCCTCAGTAGAGTACTGTTCTTAAAAATGTCCATGGAATGGAGAAGGATTTTTTTCCACTCCCATAGCCAATAAAAAAAAAAACAAAACAAAACAACGAAACAAAGGAAAGCAAACAAACCAAAAAACTATGCACAAACTTCTCTTAAGATTTATTTTTTTTACTAATTATTCCAACGTTTCAGTTATTCTAAGGATACTCTTCATTAGGATTATACTCAGTGTTTCTTGGGATCTCCACATGCTAATTGCTGCTCATTTCTTACAAACAATTGTTTTAAACAAGGGCCTCTGAATCAAGTCAAAAAAGGGACTAAGTTTGTATAAAAGCTATAGGAAATGGCATCGCTCAGAAGGGCCTAAAATCTCTGGCAACAAATGTATAAGATTTATTTTATGAGATTTAAACTAAGAAGGAAGTATAATGGGGTCTAAAGCAGAAGTTACAAGGTTATTAGAATATAAGACGAAATAACTTTAAACTTACTATGATATTGTTCACGTATCTAAAGAAAAGATTAAGTTATTGAGAAATCGACTGGAGTTGGTCAGAAAAAGAAGCACAAAGGAGGCTGAGTCAGCGCTCCTAAGCACTGTGTAGAGAGGCTGTGTACAGTCCTGTGCAGCAAACAGGACTTTAACTGAGAACATTTGGTTGTTGTAGCTTGCTGTCACTCTACATTAAAATTACCCTCACTAAATCCTCTTGTTCTGATTTTATGCTCACCACACTGTCAGCTGCAAGTAAAAGAAATTTAATTCAAACTATTTTTTTTTTTTTTTGCTTGTTTGTTTAAAAAAAGGGAAACAGAATATCTCACGTAACAGAAAATCTGAGTCATAGCCGTTAGGAACAGCTGGATCCAGCTGACTATTCTCTAACTGGCTCCCTTCAAGCAGCCTCTCATGTAGCAGCAAGAACACAGTTTTTGGTTTTGTTTTGTTTTTCTTTCTGTCTTATAAACACTGAGTAGAATGGCTAAGATCATTTCATTTTCCCATATTTCCATCAGAAATCCCAGGGCTTCATCTCATTTGCTTACTTTCAATCACATGCCCATCCTTGGATTCCATGGCTAGGACTAGCAGAAGAAGAGTAAAATATAAATGTATTATATCACAATGTAATCTTAAAGAAATTGATGCCCTTGTCAGTCTTATTATATCACTAAATTCCCAGCAACATAAAACACTGTTACATTAGAAGTACTCTATAAATATTTGTATAACAGCTGAAAAAAAACATTTTTTTTTTAGGTTTGAAAAGAAAGTTTAAATTTATTGTCCAAGCCGAGGTCAAAAACTCACTCCTGGATCTGGAAAATGGAATTGGTTGCTCTTATAATAACTTAATAAAAATTGCTTAAAGATTCAAAAAATTATTATGAAAGGCAAAAAAAAGTTCCAGTTTTATAGAAACGAAATAACAAAAAGTCCATTAAAGCAAGCACACCCTGGGGCGCCTGGCTGGCGCAGTCGGTTAAGCGTCCGACTTCAGCCAGGTCACGATCTCACGGTCCGTGAGTTCGAGCCCCGGTCAGGCTCTGGGCTGATGGCTCAGAGCCTGGAGCCTGTTTCCGATTCTGTGTCTCCCTTTCTCTCTGCCCCTCCCCCATTCATGCTCTATTTCTCTCTGTCCCCCAAAAAATAAATAAACATTGAAAAAAAAATTTTTTTTAAATTAAAAAAAAAAAAAAAAAAGCAAGCACACCCTATAGAAATTATAGTATGCAGAGAGAATGGACTGGTTACTGTCCATTACTTACATTTTTAAAATTATTTTCATTAAAGTGCAAAAAAAATCAAATTTTTTCTTTGTCAGCTGGCGCTTGAATAATCTGGAGTTAGGGACACCAACCCCCAGGCAGTCAAAATTCTAGGTATGACTTTTGGCTCCTCCAAAACTTAACTACTAACAGCCTAATGTTGACTGGAAGCTTTATTGATAACACAGTCGATTTAACAGATATTTTGTATAACTATTATATGCTGTATTCTTACAGTAAATGCTAGAGGAAAATATTTTTAAGAAAATGTTAGGGAAGAGAAATACATTTACAATATTGTACTGAAAAAATATCCTTGTATAAGGGGACCTGAGCAATTCATACTCATGTCATTTGAGGGTCAACTTTACATCACATAGTTATTTTTTAGATCGATTAAGCTTAAATCAGTTCCCAAGAACTCCGTTACCTAGGAATATATCAATGATCAAATATTTAGTCTATATTTCTTCTAACACAATTGAGACTCTCACACTGGACTACAATAAGCACACCAAGGATGTGCAATAATGACTAGGTAAAGACCAAAGTCACTAAGTGCTTTATAATTCAACATATATAAGGAAATAGGAGACATCTGAAAGAAGTTCGATATGAGTTCCAAAGAATTGTAGTAAGTTTTAAAAATTATTTATGCATTAATGCTGAAAATAAAATTGCCATTGAGACCAATTTCTCCTTTTGATTTAAACAATGTTCAAGTAGATTGCCTCAAGAAAGGAAGGAAAAACAAAAAAAGAAAATTAATTTTATAGTAATTATTTAGGTAAACATATGTGTCTTTATATATGTATTATACTAAATACAATTATACAGTAGAGTAGAAGCATTATGGATATCTTTAAAGCCCATATTGGAGCTTTATTTGTAAAGTTTAATGATGTTGTCAGTATAACCCCTAATGTGATGGTATTTAGAGGCAGAGATGTGGGGAGGTAATTAGGTTTAGATGAGGCCATGAGAACAGAAGAACTCTTTTTCTCTAGACACACACACACAAAGAAGAGGTCATGTGAACATACAGTTAGATGGTCGCCATCTACAATCTATAAAAGGGTCCTCACAAGAATCAAATCTGCCAGGAGCTTGGTCTGGGACTTCCCAGAATTCAGAATGGTGATAAGTAAATGTCTGTTAAGACAGACACTCTACAGTATTGTATTATTGCAACACCAGTAGACTAAAATGCTCATCAAGTGTGTTCAAGAAGCACATAGCTCTGATTGCTATAAGCACCCATTGGGAACCATAAGGGAAGACAGTCTCATGATAAGATTAACATATAAAAGAGGGGCACCTGGGTGGCTCAGTCAGTTTAGTTTCTGACTTTGGCTCATGACATGGCTCATGAGTTCGAGTCCCATGTCAGGCTCTGTGTTGACAGCTCAGAGCCTGGAGTCTGCTTCGGATTCTGTGTCCCTCTCTCTCTCTCTGCCCTTCCCTTGCTCATGGTCTGTCTCTCTCTCTCAAGAATAAATGAAACATTAAAAAAAATTTTTTTAAACATATAAACGAGAGAAAATTGAAATTATTGGGAAAAAAAGACATAGAAGTTCTGATTGAAACTTCCTGACATTTGTACCACTTTTAGACTTTATGTCACAAACTAATACATTCACATATTTTTAAGACATTTTTTATTAATTCTGTGAAATTCATTTCAGACTATCCCAGCCTAAGGACTTCTATCTCTCTACCAAAGCTCTCTTATGAATTTGTTTGCAACATTTTGCACTTACTTATTTAGATAATCTCAACATATGGGAACTTCCAAGGGTCATTGTTATCATGGTGGTTGATTTTTACAAAATCTTTTTAGTGGGAATTGCTATAATTTCCTGAAAGAACTTTTAATTCTCCTTCCATACAACTCAACAGAAGACATTAATTGTTGCTAGATATGCATCATTTTCTAGCATGCCTCCTCTAATACCATAATATTCTACTTGACTCTATTTTGTCACCTGGTAATTGGTTCTTTCACATCATTGTACAAATTCCAGTTTGGATCAGCTACTTATATTTTTGTTTTGTTTTGTTTATATTAACCAATCAGTTTATAACTCCTTTTAACTATAGCAATCTATACCTTTTGTTTCTGTTTTTAAAGGTTCCTAAAATTTTCTCCAGTCACACATTTCAAAATACATTTTGTGGAAGATTACTTTTAAAGATGTTTGAAAAAGTTACTCCCATGAGCCTCTACAATGTGACTTTGCCACATTTCTGTCAAGAAGACTAATCTACCTAACTTCCCCTTGAATTTGAAATGGTCTTTTGACTTTGTTCAATAACTGAATGTCATGACTGAAGTCATACTTTCTGGGTCTAGGCCTTAAGATAAACTTGTAGCTTCTCTATTTGACCTCTTGCAAGGCTACACTGAGAGTGTTGTGTAAGGAGAGCGGCTGGCCTGCTGGATAGTGACAGACCACATAAAGCAGGACCAATCCTGACCATTTGATAACCAGCATCAACTGCCAGACAGGTGCATGAGGCCATCAGAAACTCTTCAGTTAAGCTGACCCTCTGAAAAATTCAGTTAAACTGACCCTCTAAAACAGCCCAAAGAATCATCCAACTAATCCTCAGAATCATGAAAAAAAGCCAATTATTGTTATCCCAAGCCACAGCTGCTGATATCTGAAACAAAAATATTAAACACAAATATCACACCAACCCAAAAGACACATTGATATTTGTGAACCTAATGGGTTTAAATATGCATTTTCATATGAACATTTACTTAATTGTTAAAGGATAAAAAATTTTAAGTAAATAAGATATTTTTAAACATTCTATTTTTATTAGTATATATTAAATTTAAGTTACTCTAAATTAAATTCAGAAAAACAAGTAAAAAAGAATTGATAAATATCAGATAATTGAGTCTATTGTACATTTTTAAAAATACACTTTTATAAATTAATTTTTTACTAAAGCATACCCTATTTACAAAAAAAGCATACTGCTCAAAGACAATATATTTTAGAGCTATTTTTGATAATGTTAATTAATCTTTTGTTCTCAAGAGACCCTGAGATAGGCATAAGCTCTATTTATCCTTGTTTATTCTTTTTCTAGCAAAATAGTCCACATTGGGTTAATTAATTAAATATACTACAGTCAGTTTTCCCATAACTCTACGTATGGATGCCTAAAAATTACTGGTTATGAAAAATAGAGCAATAAAATAAACTGGAGTTTCAGGGTGGGTGGAGTAGTAACTTAATAAAAGTGGTAGCACAGTTTCATATACATTAAACCATTAAGTACTACATAAATACTACAATATAAATGTCACTTTGCCTTGAAAAAGACCTGAGGTGTAGTTGCAGAAGGGGCATCAGAAAGGATGAAGCTCCTGAGTTATTATGAAGTGGTGGAAGGAGAATCAGCTGAAATTGGACTGCAGGTTGTAGTACCAGCTGTGGATGGGTGGGGTTCATAGCACATGGAGAACTGAGATAGCTGGCAGATGGGTATTTGTGTCTATTGCTACGCTGTTGGGCTCAGTTTGTCGCAGTTTTCTGCGTCCATCTCATGTCTCTCACAGAGATATCACACATAAGCAAACATAAAATTTATTCTATGCTTAAATTGTTCCAAATACATCAATTGCATTGGAACAAGTTCCATTTTCAAAACAAAGATGAGTACCTTCAATTACTCATCTTTTGAAACTCTATTGGTTTATTTACTGAGTTTGGACAAAACTTCATTTCTTGTTTGTTTTGTTGTTGATGTTGTATTTTGTGTGTGTGTGTGTGTGTGTGTGTGTGTGTGTGTGTGTGCCTGTAACATATTTGAACTGTTATTTTCAATATTGAGTAAGATTCAGAATCTGCACTTCAAGAGTAGATTATAAATCCACTATCAATCCCTTCTTCAAATTAATGGAAACTTACTAAAAGAAAACTGTCTTGCTATTCCAGACTGTTTCAGATCATATAATTTTAATTTATCCTCTAGGGAACAAATCTTGGAAATAGAATAAAAGAAGATATACTAAATAAGAGGTAATTGTTGGAACTCATGTTCTAATACCCTCTGGAAATAAGAACCACAGCATCCTAAAAGGATCCTTTGTTAACTTGCTTTAATTATTTATCTGCAAATAGAAACCTTAGTCATTGTCTCAAGCTTCTAATTCTCTGAATGGCAGATTTGAAATGTCTGAAACTTACTGCATAAAATAAAGAGAGTCCAGGTTAAAAATCAGTTGATGTCAACTCTTCACTAGAAAATGGGTGATGAGAAGAGATTAAAGGAAGTCTTGACCATTTACTGTAGGCATCCAGTTTATAATTGCCCACTATTCTTTGAAAGGTGAATAGCAAACCAATTATTTTAATAAATTCATTTCAACAAATAAATAATGTTAAACATAATAAAGGTTTCATGAAACTTGATTCCTTCTATTCACAATTGTTAGTTCTTGCCAGAATCTAAAGGTAAATTATGAATATATACTGTCAGCACCCTCCACTGTTCGTAACAATTGATTGCAAAGAGCAATGAAGTTCTTCATGATAGATGCTTTAGAATTCAAATTTGTTCTGATATCTGGATAAAGAAAAGCAAATAAAACATCAAACAGCATCAATATTTTGTGTATATATGTTTTTTTAATTATTGCTTTATTTCAGGGTCATAGGCAAGAATTATAAGGCTCTAGCACTTTAACAGGTTTTCTCCCCCACTCAATTATCTAGCCTAATCAGCTGAAAGTTTGGTGTTTATCTACTCAAAGATTATGAATTCAATTCTCTAAAATAAAGGAATTTAGAACATACCAAAATATATCCAGTATTTCTTTCCTAAATATGATAGATGAAGTTTCAAATGGATAGCTGGTCTGGTATAGATTGAATGTCTGCGTCCCCCCCCCCACCCCCCCCGCCGACACACACCAGTTCAAGGCAGCCATGTTAGGGGATCTCCCAGAGCCCTGAAGACACCAATAAAGGAACACACTCCAGCAGCTCCAGGTTGTTCTGCATGTGAAAGAGCCTTTGCGAATGGCACTTCATTTCTTTATTTTGGAGAGACAGAGAAAGACCTAGCACAGGTGGGAGAGGGGCTGAGAGAGAATGAGATACAGAATCTGAAGCAGGCTCCAGGCTCTGAGCTGTCAGCACAGAGCCTGACACGGGGCTCAAACTCACAAACCGAGAGACCATGACCTGAGCCGAAGTCGGATATCCAATCGACTAAGCCATCTAGGTGCCCCACATTCTGCTCAGGTTGTGGTCCTATGGATGGAGCAGCAGCAGGAGCATGGCTCAGAAACCCCATGGCCCAGATGCTTGACTGGATGTCCAGCATGGCATCATGAGCATTCTTCAGTTTATCCTAAGTCTCACCTTAAATGTGGTCAGCGAAGCCTTCCTTCATCCCACAATCTTTTTACATCAGAACCTTTCTTTTTTAAGCATGTACCATACCAAATACAAGAGAGCAACAGTTAATTCTCCTTTGTTCATCACCTTATTACTGGCCCCAAAGAGTACCTAGAACAGTCACTATTTGTTGGATTAATAGAATGGGGTCACTAATTATTGAACAACTAGAAGGGAACACCCAGGATGATTTCTTAGTGATATCAGTCATTCTAAGATATAAATGACAATGGTTACTCATTATAGACTGAATTGTATCCCCCTAAATTCATATGTTGAAGCTCTAACCACTCCTCACCCTGTGTGACTAGAGCTCCCCATGGAGTTCTGATCTGATATAATTAGTATCCTTACAAGAAGAGACACCAAAGACTTTGCTCTCTCTGTGTCTCAACAGAAACACACATAAAGGAAAGGCCCTGTGAGCACACAGTGAGAGAAGGTGGCTATTTGCAAGTCAGGAAGAGAGACAGCTCTCAACAGAACGGAACCATACTGGTATGCTGATCTCAGACTTCTAGCCTTTAGAACTGAGAAGAAATAAATTTCTGTTGTTTAAGCTGCCTACACTATTTTGTTATGGCAGCCAAGCTAAGACATTGTCGTGTGTCAGTGGAAATCCTCTAGGCTCTAGCAGATAGTATTTTTAAGATGATTTGAAGAGATAAGTGATTTGAAGAGATTTTTATCTTTGGGAAAGTAGGTTAAGCTTCCTCACCTTTCAAATGATTTATAGGAGCATCATAAGGAAAAATAACACAAAATACCTGTAATGAAAATAAAAGAGCATAAAGCTTAATGAACTGCATTCAGCAGACATAAGAATTAGGTAAAGCCATTAATTTAATGAGAGATGTTAGTTCATAACCACCTAGTTACCTTTTATTCCCAAGATTAAAAGTGAAGTTGTTATGCATGTTTTCTCATTTTAGATACAGAATAATGTTGAATCTTAAAACTGTATTTGTCAGCTATCTGCTATGATTATTTTTTAAAAAGTAGTCAACATAGGAAATGTCAGATGTAATATTTTGTAAGTTTAAGTAAGATAAGCTAAATATAAATGATACTTGAAATGGGATTTATTTCTGAATAATTTTCTGGACTTAAAATAAATCAGCATGTTTGGTGTTTAAATTCTAATGAATTCAAGCATTTCTGATGAAAGTTATTACCTTGTGTTATTCCTCACTTCCTTGATCATACCCAGGTGACAAAAAGAAATTATAGGTGATGCTATGCATAAGTTTTTTTTTTTTTTTTGAGAGGAGAGCATAAGCGAGAGAGAGAGAAAGAGAGAGGGAGAGAGAGAATCCCAAGCAGTCTCTGCACTGCCAGCACAGAGCCCTATGTGGGGCTCCAACTCAAACCTGTGAGATCATGACCTGAGCAAATCAAGAGTCTGATGCTTAATCAACTGAGCCACCCCGGCACCTATCAGGTTCGTTCTTTCTTTCTTTCTTTCTTTCTTTCTTTCTTTCTTTCTTTCTTTCTTTCTTTCTTTCTATCTCTCTTTCTGTTTTTTTTTAACGTTTATTTTATTTTTTTTTTTTTGAGAGAGAGTGTGCAAGTGAACAGGGGAGGGGCAGAGAGAGGGAGAGAGATAATCCCAAGCAGGCTCTGAACTGTTAGCACAGAGCCCAATGTGAGGCTGGATCTTAAGAATCACGAGATCATGACCTGAGCCAAAATCAAGAGTCACACACTTAACTGACTGAGCCACCCAAGCACACCAATTTTTTTGTTTCTTAAGGCGCATTTGTAATACAAATTTGAGAAGGCAGGAATATATTACATTGCATGTGTGCAGTGCTTTGTTATAGGAATACATTCATCTTTAAGCACATTAAATGATTTTAGTTTTCATCAATTTATTAATCTTGCATTACGCAAAGATGATGTTATTAAACATTAACACCTAGAAAAAGGTTTAGAGTGCTATATCCAGTGGTGATATCTGATTTGTTTTGGGTCTCTTGCCCTTGATTAATCATTGGCCAGGTTGAAAAGTTAACTAACCTATAAAAAGGGTTTGTTCCTTTTTTTTTTCTTTTTTTTTTTTTTTTTGCCAGCATGTTACAGAGTCATTTTCTTGCCATCCTAACATGGCACCAAATAGTTCAACAATGTAATAGGAGTATATTCTAACCAAAAAAAAAAAAAAAAAAAAGGAAAAGAAAGAAAAAAACACACCTTGAAAGGATGTTAAAAGAAGGCAATATTCAATATATGTATGGACTAGAGTGAGGTATGTACAGGGACTAGTAGTGTGACCAGCCATCTGCTGTTGGTGAACTATCTCACTGCTTTTACCTAGTTTTCCTATTGCCTAATTGAGTAGAAATTTCAGATCAACCAAGCTTTTTAGTAGAATTTAATACAGTAGAAAATCACCTTATTTATTTTATCTTATTTTTTAATTTATTTTTGAAAAAACACTATTTTTTAAGTGATATGATACTGAAAGCAATTTTCACAACTTAGCTACTATTTCCAACTGAAGCGCCCCACTGATCAAATAATACATATTATCAATTCCGTAAAGAACATTTAAGTCACTTCTCTCAACTACCTTATTTCAATCCCTCAACTGTTTACTTTCCACCAGATGATACAGATGATACAGACAGACATAAATAGAGATAGAAATAGAGATAGAGATAGAGATAGAGATAGAGATAGAGATAGAGATAGAGATATATGCTTTTTCATCCAGTAATGCTTAGATTTCTCTCCCCTGCTATCAGATGTCTCCCTTACACACCTCAAATTATCTTTTAGTTTTATTACTTTCACATTTCGTTCATATATCTCTTCTTCCTTCTGACCTCTGGCCAAGGTCCTTAACAGAGCTGTGAACAAAATTATCTAAATATGCCATGTTGGATTAAGGCTACTTGCTACCAAAAGCAACTGTCATGCCAAGTTGGCTCACACCACAGAAGGTGTTAAAAAGCCACTGAATAAATCACAATTTTGCATTTATAAATAAGTTCCTTTCCTATTTTTTTCTTGTTAGTTATGTAATAATATTGACTCTCCTCTTAACTTCAAGAATTTCCCTCATTTAGTATGTGTTATGGCCTCTATTTGTCAGCATGTTGCCTACTTGACCACCCTTCACATCCATAGCTCTCAATTTTTCAAATTTCTATCCATAAATTCCCCCTGTGGCATCTGTTAAAATTCTGATTCAAGACACACTCCTAGTAATTCCTATAATTCTTATATACTCATTCTTTTCTGATTAATGCTTAGCAATTTTTACCTCAAGTACTTCAACTTGGTTCTTTGAATTAGGAATAAAGAGAAATCTTAATTCTATAATCTAATCTCAGGGGAAGATCTGCTTATGCAAAAGACAAAAGGGACAGTCATATATACTATATATTTTAGATCACTGAGTCTAATACATACACAATTTTATACGGTATGAGCATATTTTCTTAAAAAAACAATGTATAGAGAGTATATGGATAGAAACTGAAATTATGCCTCTGAATAGATGAAACAACATAAGTCTAATCTGAAATAGACAATGTAATCAGAATATATTATAGCAAGAAATGGGGAATGTTATTTCTATACAGGTTCTTCTCAATATTCAAGTAGACTTGCAGTATATTCCAGCAATAAAAAATTATTGGATATTATTCAAATACCAAAAATAAATATATAGAGTAGCCTCACGAAGTCAGTTCTATAAAGCTGCTGAGATATTAGGAAATTAAAATAGCTGTCATACACTGGGTGGGATAAAATATTGCACCTTCTTTCTTACTTGGTAAATGAGCAGGACAAATTTCATAAAATATTTCTTTACTTATGAGACCTTAGTTAGTGTTTTTTTCTGCATAGCCTCCTATTGCTCCATTATGTCTCTGACAATGTCCATTTAATTTGATGAGCATACTTTTTGTTCAATGCAAAAGAGCTGAAATAACCTAAAATTCCTAATCCTCCTGATGTGCTCTGAATTTACAAAAGTTTCTAAAGAAACAATGGATGAAGCCAGGGATATTCTGTGGAATTGAAACTGTCAAAATACAGAGTTGGAGTTTATTTGGCTATTGGAATAAAGGAATGGAGTACCACCATTGAAAAATATAATACATCCATCTATATATATCTGCCCCTTTTTGGAAACCTTACTGGGAATGAAAATGGAAGCATTACAATAACTGAGAAAAGAAACAGTGAAATGTAGATATAAAATTCATTCAATAACAGATGGTCAAGAGAATGATTATTGAACCCAATATGAGAAATAATGGTATCTATTATAATACTTAAAATACAACAGGCAGAGAGAAAATGACATAGTCTATTTTAAATTCCATAATTCACATAAGAGGAATTTTCTTTGCCATTTATAAAAGAAATAGGAGAAAGATTACAGTATATAAATAAGAGTTCTAGCAGCTATTCATTTAATTGTTTTTCAACAAATATTTATTAAGTATGCACTATGCATTTTAAACACAGAGAAGGCACAAAGGCTATAAACATGACTAGGATATAGTTCCACTTCTTGAAGAATTGAACTAATTTATGAAGAACAGAAAAGTAAAAAGGCAAATATAGATATAGATGTGAGATAAATATAGGTAGATAATTAGATAGATAGATAGATAGATAGATAGAACACACACATTGTCAAAATTAGATGTTGGAGGGACTCTTCCATTCAGACAGAGGGAACAGGGATCAGAAAGCCTTTTGCGGGTGATACTTAAACTAAATATTGAAGAATAAATAGATGCCAATGAGGACCATTCATTTGAGGTTGAGGCAAGTGCAAGGACAGAGAAATATCAAAAGCATGAAGCATTCATAAGTGAATAGTTCAATGAAGCCAGAATAGATTGCAAATGTCAGTAAAATAATTCTTGGCTTTTATCCTATCTCTCACCTTGAAACATTTACTTAGCTGTATTTGGCGTACTCATGTCCTTCTCTAGAAAATGATAAGGCTAAATAAACTTTTTAGAGGTTTTTCCATTTCCAACTTCTCACCATCTTATTCAATTTCAAAATGTTTGCAAAAAATTCTACCACAGAGTAAATACTGTCCCTTTAATGCTTATAAAAATATGTAATACATAAATGGCATATAATTATATGTAAATTAATATAAAATGTATATATTATATATTAACATATTAATCATATACAGAATATAAAAATATAATTCAAATATATTTGCATTTGTATATGTGCACTCACCTAGGTTAATACTAGGCAGAATTTTAAGGTCTATATATATTATCCTCAACATTCTTTCCCATGCTTTTCATTAATTTTTCTCCTCCTGACAAGAGCTTGATGTTTTTCAGGTGCCTCTTTCACAAAACTTCACTTTGATAGTACTAGCCCCAAATCCTGACCTAACTTTATTCCTTTCTATCATAACATACATGTCCTATAACCCAGTCTTTCAAATCATTGCTAAATTAGTAACTGATTCCTATCAACTTAGAGGAATCAAATTGATAAAGGTTCTTTGCCAAGTGACTTAACAAGGGATTTATGGAACAATTAATTTATTCAACTGCACATTTGCCAATAATGGAATAAGCTCCAGTCAGGGGTGATAGAAAATATTTAAAATGTCAAAGTCTTTCATGGGTTCTCTCTTATATTCCATGGAAACACCCATTTATCTAACTGAAAGGAAAGTCTTTACATACATAACATTAAGTTGACAGGGGAAATAAAGATCTGCATAAGTCAGATCATCAGAATATTGAGATAAAATATCTAAATTTTAGGAGCTCTGGGACCTAACGTAGGTTAGTTCACTTTTCAGATCCTCAGTTTATCTGAGGAGGAAATTCCAAATTGAGGTGGAAATTCCAAAACAAACTATAGATTTAATGTGAGAAATACATTAGGAAATGCATTTGAAAGCACCATACAAACTTATGGTACTATACAAATGAGACTTATTTTATTTTATTTTTTAAGTCACTTTTTTTTTTCAACGTTTATTTATTTTTTTTTGGGACAGAGAGAGACAGAGCATGAACGGGGGAGGGGCAGAGAGAGAGGGAGACACAGAATCAGAAACAGGCTCCAGGCTCTGAGCCATCAGCCCAGAGCCTGACGCGGGGCTCGAACTCACGGACCGCGAGATCGTGACCTGGCTGAAGTCGGACGCTTAACCGACTGCGCCACCCAGGCGCCCCTATTTTATTTTTTAATTCACAGAGAAAGAGAGAGAGAGAGAGAGAGAGAAAGAGAGAGCACCTCAGCAGAGGAGAAGAACAGAGGGCGATGGAGAGAGATTGAGAGAGAATTTTAAGCAGGGTCCACACTCAGTACAAAGCCTGATAAGAGGCTCAATCCCACTGACCCTTGGATGATGATCTGAGCCAAAATCAAGAGCCATATACTCACCTGATTAAGCCACAGGTGTCCCGTAGCTTATTTTCATATTTAGTAATACAGTACAACTGTATTAAAACTTAAAAATATAAGGGAATGTAGCACAGAGGCAATTGTATCTGACTGAGCCACCCAGGGGCCCTGATAGTAATGGGGTTTTAAAAAGAGTTGCATTAGTTTATGACCAATGTTATTATCTGTCAGAATATAAACTGAGATTACTACTAATAATTTTATTGAAGTTCAACTTTGATTCCTTATGTCACAGAATTAGTTATTTTTTAGTGATATATACTATATATTTTTTTAATTGTTATAAGCACACATTTTGGCTATTGATGAAATATAAGTAACTTAGTGGTTTTAGCCAGGAGAAATAAACCAATCTTCACAAATTAAAAACAAAAATCGTTGTAGTCATAAGAAAACAAAATAATAATTGTTCACTGGGCAGGAAGAGCAGAAAGGACAAGAGGTTTTTGTTTTTGTTTTTGTTTGGCTTGATTTTTTGTTTTTAGAAGCAGCAGTAAAAATTTTACCTAATAAAATATAAGACCTTTTGGCCTGGCATGCAGAGTTTAGAAGTTGTTATTCCATCTTAAGAAGTAAAAAGTTGAAGAAACTAGAAAATCAACAACTCTTCTTAGATCCATCACTGAAGTGAAGTTACAGGGAAAAACACTGTCCTCAAAATTGGAGGAAAACTGGCACATACTGAGAAGAATAACTTACTAGAGAAGAAACGCAGGAGTAAAAACCTTCATGGGAATTAGTGCTGGGGTCGGAAGCCTGAACTGTGATGGACAGTATACATTCTGAATACAAGTTCACTGTCAGTCAGGCACATGGATTATAAATATGGCTTAAGTTTTCATTTTATTAATGCAGTCATTCAATAACCAGTTTTAATTTTTTTTTAATTTTTTCAGTTCTTCTCCAGGTTTATTGATATAACTGACATATAACATTGCATATGTTTAATTTATACAATATAAATTATGATATATGTTGTAAAATAATTACCACCATAAATTTAGTTAACCTACATCCCATCACGAAGTTACAATTTTTTTCTTGTGGTGACTCTTAAGATCTATACTCTTAGCAACTTCCAAATGTACAAAACCATACTGTTAGCTACAGTCATCATGAATAACCAGTTGTTTTTAATGTTAATCAGATCTAATTATTTTTCTTTATGGCTAATGCTTTTACCATTTTATTTAAGAAATCCTGAACACAAGTTCACAAATATAGTCATATGTTTAAGAGGCCTTATGATTTTAGCTTTTACATTTAGAGTTATATTTTATCTGCCATCATTGTGGGTGTGTGTGTGTGTGACTTGAAGAAGAGATCAAAGTTTATTTTTGCAGTATGGGGTATCTAGCTGTTGCAGTAACATTTGTTGGGAAAAAAAACACCTTTCCTTCCCCCACAAAAATTGCATTGACACCTTTACTATATGCATTAGACCAATTTTGAACCTTTGCTTGGGTTTCAAAGATCTATATATTCATCCCTTTACCTGCTTCCCATTGTCATTTTTACAGTATCTTAAAAGAGGGTCTTAAAACCAGTTTCTGGGATTCAAACTAGTATCCCAACTTTCCATGTGTGTGGACACCATGGAGTCCAGGAAAACATCTTTCCACAGATTCTGACATTCATTTGTCTATCCCTGCTTTTATTCTCTGTCATATTTTTAAGAGTTATTCTTGAACTGTAACAGGAAAAATAAATTGAAATATATGAACATGGATTTACCCTTTCATTGCTGTTACTTGATCATCTCTCTGAGTATCATCGTTTAACTTCTTCAGGAGGTGTGCTGCCATTATTTTAGTTGTTATGGCAGAAATAGAAAAAGAGAGAATGGGTCAAATTTTAAATTTGATTACATAAAAAAAGAGATATTTGAATAGTCTCAAAAGTAATATTTAATGGAGAGAAGTATTATCTAAATGCTTTATGCTACTTAGCCCAGCAAGAACCAGGACTGGAAGTATAAAAGAGAAAATTATATTATAGTCACGATTAGGAGTCTGGTTTTAAAACATGCCTGCAAACTCCTTTATATTTGTCTATCAGATAGTGGAATTTATTTTTCTTCCACTTAAATATAGGCTAGCCTGTGTGAACCTCTGCTAATAAGTAGAATTAACAAAAGAGAAACTGTTTGACTGTTGATACTAGATTAGGAAAGGTCTAATTCTTTCTTTTAGGACATTCATGTTGGCAACCCAACCATGTTGCAAGGTGCCCATGCCACACAGAGAGGTCACGTGTCATATTACACTGTAGTACAAGCTTTGTTAATAATTTACAGCCAACATCGACCAGGAGATACGTGACGAATCAGGCTTCAGATCATTCCTGCATCCATCTTCTAGCATCCAGTAATTCCAACCTAATGCTGAAGGAAGCAAAATAAGCTGTATCCTCAAAGCCCTGCTCAAATTGAAGATCTGTGATTTTAAAAAAGCAAATGGGGCACCAGGGTGGCTCAGTCAGTTAAGCACCAGACTTCAGCTCGGGTCATGATCTCATGGTTTGTGGGTTTGAGCCCCACGTTGGGCTCTGTGTTGACAGGTCAGAGCCTGGAGCCTGCTTTGGATTCTGTGTCTCCCTCTATCTCTCCCCCCACTCCTGTTGTGCTCTGTCTCTCTATCCCTAAAAAAATAAGTAAACAGTTTTTAAAGATTTAAAAATAATTCCTCCAAACACTCAATATTGCACTAGTTTGCCTCACAGAAATACATACCCAGAATGAATTTAGTTACCAGGAGTGGTGCTATAATAGCGAAACACTTTGAATGGGAGAGAGTGGCTTAGGCCCAGGTGGTGGGAGAAAATAAAAGGACACTGAGAGTCACAGACACTGTGAACAGAGGCTTGGTGGCCCTTAAGAAGGATGTTATTGGGAGACAAAAGGAACATGAGAAAAATGTTATTGGAAGGTGGGAAGTTTAATGATAGTCACCTTTGTTAACATGAAAAATTAAAAAAAAAATGAACTTGATGATCTAATTAAGAATATTCCAGATAGAGTGTTAAAATTACCATCTGGTTTCTTCTAGTTGCTCACATTAAAACATAAAAGAAGACAGCATAAAGAAAACTTTTGTTTTTGTTTTTTTTTTTGTTTGTTTTTTTGCATAAAGGAATCAGAACTCTCAGGTTTTGGTTTGACAATAAAACCATTTGGCATTTACATACTCTGCAGTTAGCAAATGATTCTAAAAAATTAAAAATGTTTTTTGAGCTGATATCAAATTCAAGGCATTATCAGGAAAATACAGTCTACAGAAGATTCTCAGGGCAAGACCGTAAGTATATCACAGATATACTTATTGTGGTTTCAAATAGACAACAGTCCCTCTAAACATCTTACTGCCATGTTCCACTCATGTTCTTTATTACATAATAGAGCCTGTCCTCACAACCGTACAGGAAGCCAAAGATAGTGTTAAAGAATTAAACAAGGAGGCCGTTAGACAAGTGACTCTAACATCTTGGTAGCCTATATAAGCAAACGTAAGTCAGAGTCAATATGCTCAAATCCAAGAAAGTGAAAATTAAGAACAACCAATTGTAGCCAACAAGGCTGTCTCAAATAAGGCGACTGCTTACACTAGAACGAATCAAATAATTGCTTTGTTTTGCTTCTGTGTGTTCTCTATAGCAAACTTGTTCCTAGCTCTTGTCAGTGGAGCACCCCTAACAACTTTCTGTTGGGCAATGCCCAATTCAAATCAATGTTTGATTTGAATGTTTATTTTTTATGTTTTTTTAATATTTATTTATTTTTGGGAGACAGAGAGAGAGAGAGAGTGTGTGAGCAGGGGAGGGGCAGAGAGAGAGGGAGACACAGAATCCAAAGCAGATTTCAGGTTCCAAGCTGTCAGCACAGAGCTGGACTCAGGGCTCAAATTCAAGAGCCATGGAAACTCTAACCATTTTAATGCACCTCAGTTTACTTTTTAACAATAGGAATGAACTTATGTTGATGAGATTGGTGAGTGCAGCTTTTGTTTGCGGGAACAAATGCTATTGATACAGAAAACCTGCAAGAATTTTGAGAGAACATATTGGTGAAACATTACCAGCTTGAACTAAGACAGAGGCAAAACAAAATAGTCTATTGACCTTTAACTAGTATGGGCGTGGCACATGCTGAGAAAACTGTTCAACTCCAAATCCTAATCATTTCTTTTTTTTTTTCTAAAGATGTATTTATTTGGGGGAGCACACAGGTGGGGGAGGGGCAGAGAGAGGGGGACAGAGGATCTGAAGCAGACTCTACACTGACAGGCTGACAGCAATGAGCCTGATGTGGGGCTCAAGCCCACTAACCATGAGATATGACCGGAAAGGAAGTCAGATGCTCAACCCACTGAGCCACCCAGGTGCCCCATGCAAATACTAATCATTTCTAATGGAAAAGAAATGAGAATGCAGATAGTAGAATCAAGAACTTGAAGGTGCATCCAAGAGCCATCCAGAATCACTCCCAGGCCATAGAATTGAGCCCTAATCAAAAAGCATGCAGCATGGTCTTGGCTGGATTTTAAATTTGTTGTATGTATATAATCTGTGGGTGTTCCCCTTTTTGAATGGGATGGTCCATAATAGCCAATCCTAGGCCAACCTCACCATCTTAATATTATTTGGCCAGGGTTGGGGGGGAGCAGTGGCAGGAGGTGGTGGTGCTGCAAAGGAGTACATCATTTGTCTTTAAAGTTACCAGGTCTTCAGACACAGGGGCATTGTTTCTGGAGGGGCTGCACTGAAGGTATTGTACCTGAAAAGACTCATGTACATCTGGATAAATTTAGATGATGAAATGTTGAGCTTTAAGCTGAACATTATTCCATAATAAATGAGACTTTCCTGGGGTCATGAGAGATGGGTTAGTAAACTTCACATGTGGGAAGAATAGAAATAGATGATAGATTATGGCAAACTCATTGGCATTTCTCTCCATCAAAAGATGGATTCTAATTTCCCTTCTTTAAAATATGACCTGACCTGGGGTTCCTGGGTGGCTCAGTCGGTTGAGGGTCCGACTTTGGCTCAGGTCATGATCTCACAGTTCATGGGTTTGAGTCCCACATTGGGCTCTGTGCTGACAGCTCAGAGCCTGGAGCCTACTTCAGATTCTGTGTCTCCCTCTCTCTCTACCCCTGTCTCGCGTGTGCTCTCTCTTGCTCTCAAAAATAAAGAAATAAACATTAAAAAATTTTTTTAAAAATATGACCTGGCCTTAATGACTTATTTCTAATTAATCAATGTCATGTAAATGATGATTGATGAATTGCAAAGATAGTTTCAAAAAGGCAAAGCCACTTTTACCTTCCCATTTCCCTCTCAGAATATTTAAACTTTGTACACAGTCACCTAATTGAAAGGAATCCAGGACAATGTGGAGAGGGCAGGTGTAGATGCTTTGACTGGCATCCCCTCCACTTAATCCCAGGCTATAGTCAGGACCAATCACTAGTCATGTGATTCACTTAATATATCTATCTATCATTTTTCCTCTTAATTTCTCAGGCTATAGTCAGGACCAATCACTAGTCATGTGATTCACTTCATATATCTATCTGTCATTTTGGAGAAATGGAAACGATGGAACTCTGAAGGATTAACTACATATCTAGTTATCCAAAAGAATCATTTATAATGAAAGAAGAATATTTCAATCAAAAGATTATTTAAAATGGTAAAGACTCATTTCTCTACTAATAGAGCTCTGTGATGGCTCATAAAAGAGATCGGCTCAGCTCTTAAGGAAAGAAAATTTTCTTTTTCTGTATATATCTGAGTTCATTTCAGTAAACTGCAATCCCACTACAATTTTTGAATCCATATTTTAAATGTTCAGTGAAGAGTCACAAATACATTTTGCAAAAATAAGCCTGCCTATACCTTATGCTATTCAAGATTTTATAATTCATTAAACCAAAACTGTGTTATAATTGTGCAACATAAAGATTAAAGTTATGTCTTTAGTTAAATATATGTGCTCCATATTACTGAAATAAGGAATGAAAGGTTGAGGACATTTATAGATCTGAGGAATATAAACAGGCTATTAAGAACAGAATATTGGGGCGCCTGGGTGGCGCAGTTGGTTAAGCGTCCGACTTCAGCCAGGTCACGATCTCGCGGTCCGTGAGTTCGAGCCCCGCGTCAGGCTCTGGGCTGATGGCTCAGAGCCTGGAGCCTGTGTCCGATTCTGTGTCTCCTTCTCTCTCTGCCCCTCCCCCGTTCATGCTCTGTCTCTCTCTGTCCCAAAAATAAATAAACGTTGAAAAAAAAATTTTTTTTTTAAAAAGAACAGAATATTAACATGGAAATAAAGAATCCCTGTCTCTTCTGATGAAGTGAGGGAAATATCTAGAAGGATATAACAGCCTGTAACATAGAAATAAAAGTACTGAAAATGACTTCTTGTAAACCACTAAATAGTTTTCAAGCTCTTTGAGACTTGCCTTTTACTTCTTGTATATGTTAAAATAGTAGACAGCTTTCTGTTCCATTGGAAAAATATGAAGACTGCCATGCAAACTGCTGAAAACTCTTTCTTTTTAAATATCTTTCTCTTTGTCTTCCCTGCCTTTTACCTAATTTGTGGACCCTCATTCTCTTTCTCTGTTGCCGTTTTAAGTTTGTGTGGGAACAGGATAAAATATGTAGGGTAACTGGTATAACATGTACATTTAATCTCATTGTAAACTCACTTAAATTCTAAATGCCTAATGCCTTCTATTCCTATTTTTGTTGTTATTGATTGTTAATGAAAGGGTGATGGGTTTCAGGGATCCCTAAACAGTTGTACCCTATTGTTTGAAGAAAACTAAGTACATAAGTAGGGAAGATACTTGACTGGCTTTAAAAAGGATATTTAAATTTCAGATTATGAGGGAAATGAAAGCATTATCCTAAAGTGAACAAAATTTCACTGGCCCCCAAATGTCTAAGTGTTCCCTCTTCCCTCTGTGGGTTTCCCTGTGCTGCCTCCTCTTGCTTCCCTGTGTACTCAGAACTTGAATTATGGGGAATGTTACTAGGAATGCTATGAATTTCTTTACCATTATATAGTTCTTAGGAAGCATTGCATTTCAGATTCTCTAGATTCAGATTCTGTAAAGAAGAAAAGAACAATCAACAAAACTGCTGAACTTAAAAGAAAAAAAATGCTAATTAGTAAAGAGTTGTAAATGGGTTTGTTTACTTTAGGACCCTTGATTTCTTCCTGTTGTTCTTGAGTTTTCCCACTCTGATTTCTACATCCATCATATTTCATTTCTCTGAAATCAGCTTATGCGCTTAATGGTCCAGACTGGGCAATCAATGTTGATTGAAATCAACTTTCAAATTGATGCAAGAGGTCCACTGCTGCTCTAAGAACCAGCTGTGTAAATCTAAGAGAAAGAGAGCTGTCAGCTTTTTCCTTATGTATTTTTACATTTTCTTAAGCATACTGCTATTATAATGACCAAGTAAGCACTTATATCTAGAAAAGAAATCGTTGTTGTAAACACCAAAGGTTATACCTTCAAATCCCTCCACTCTTACATGATGTTAGACAAAAATAAAAATTACTGCTGGCTTGTTAGCAACCACTTAGAAACTATTTGATTTCTTGGATACAAGGATAGGGTGCATGTTGCTGTGGTGCTTATTGAGAATATGCTATTTCCAAGGTATACTCATGGAAAGAGTGCCTTTTGTGTTGCTATGGAAGAAGGGCCCTATTTTCAAAGTCATCCAACCTAGGGTACTTCTAATTACAACTTGATGTTGGTTTTACAGAGAGAAGGCTCACAGCAGGGCAAGGCGAGATTGTTTCATTTCTCTCCCAATGGGATATCTATGTTTGGCCTTCAGAATTGAAACCAGGGAGGCTGCATTATATGCTTTCACTTGGTTGCCCTGGGGTGAATATAAGACATCATCTTTTTCTGTGAGAGATTTTTATTTGCTCTGTGTGATTTCTTCTCCTTTACCTTGGCCTCCATGAAATCCCTCACTTTTTGCTACCCAAAACAGGTGACAAATCTCTTATTAAAATATAATCATTATTTGCCTCTGTAGTTTTAGTTCAATTTTTTAAAACATTGTTTTGGCTTTATGTCATACATTTTTTAATAGACTTTGTATTTTAGGGCAGTTTTAAGTTCATAGCAAAATTGAGCGGAAGGTGTAGAGATTTCCCATTGTCCTGGTTGTCCACATAGATGCAGGCTCTCCCACTGTCAAAATCCCCCACCAGAACAGTACCCTTGTTACATCTTATCAACCCATACTGGCATATCACCATCACCCAAAATCCATAGTTTACATTAGAGTTCTCTCCTGGTGTTGTATCTCTATGAGTTTTGATAAATGTATAATGACAAGTACCCAACATTATAATATTGTACAGAGTAGTTCCACTGCATAAAAATGTTTTATGCTCCACTAATTTATCCTTCTCTCCTCCCTAACACGTAGCAACCACTGATCCTTTTTCTTGTCTCAATAGTTTTGCCTTTTCCAAGATGTCATATATTTGGAGTCATACAGAAGGCTTTTCAGATTGCCTTCTTGAACTTGGTAATATGTATTTAATATTTACCCATGACCTTGCTCACATACCTCTTTATGCTGTTGCTGTCACAAATTACATCTTTATATATTACTTTCACATTATCATAGATTTATAACATTAGTTTATGTATTTATCATTTACATTATGTAGAAAATAAAGAAAACAGTTACAAACCAAAAACACAATAATACCAGACTTTATATTTATTATGTAGTTACATTTACCAGAGTTCTTTATTTCTTTATATGGCTTCAAATTAGTCTATTATCCTTTCGTTTAAGTCTGAAGGACAAACTTTAGCATTTCTTGTAGGACAGGTCTACTTGCAAGGAATTCCTTCAGCTTTTTTTTTTTTTTCTTTAATCTGGATGTCTTAATTTCATCTTCATTTTTGAAGGATAGTTTGGCATCATACAGAATTCTTGACAGTTCTTTTTCCTACTTTTCTTTCAACACTTTAAGCATTCCATCCCACTCCTTTCTAGCCTCCATGGCTTCTGATGAGAAATCTGCAATTAATCTTATTAAGGATTCCACCCACCCCCCACGCCCCATCCCCCACCCCGGTACATGATGAGTCACTGTTCTCACACTGCTTCTTCTTTTGTCCTTGACCGTCAATAATTTGATTATAATGTACCTTGGCATGGATCTCTTTGTATTTATCCTTTTTGGATTTCATTTAGCTTCCTGAAAGAATAGATACATGTCTTTGATCATATCTTAGTCATTTCTTGGAATATTCGTTCTACCCTACTCTTTCTCTTCTTTCCTTCGGGGATTGTGATTATGCTACTCTTGGTTTACTAACAGTATCTCACAAGTCTTTATTCATCATTTTTATATTTTCTTTCTGTTCCCAAGGCCAGATAATTTCAATTCACCATCATCAAGTCACTGATTCTTTCTTCTGTCTGCTCAAATTGGCTATTGAAATCCTCTAGTAGTGAATTTCATTTGTCAAACTTTTAAGGCCCAGAAATTCTATTTGGTTTGCTTTCTCTTTATTGATGTTCTCTATTTGATCATACATTTTCCTTCCGGTTGCCTATACATCTTTATCTAGGATCTCCTTAGCTCTTTGAACATATTTAAGACATTGATTTAACGTTTTTGTATAATAATTCTGATCTATCTTCCTTCAGGGACAGTTTCTTCTGTATATGGGCCATGTATTCTTCATTCTTCGTTATTCATATTTTTTGTTTAAACTAGAAATTTGAGTATTTTGATATGGAGACTCTAGAAATCATATTCTCCTCTTCTTCAGTGTTTGTTTTGTTGTTTGCTGTAGGCTATGGCTGTTTCCTTGTTAAGTAATTTTCATAAAGAATTTTTTTAATGTTTATGTATTTATTTTTCAGAGACAGCACGTGCACAAGTGGGTGGGGGGCAGAGAGACACAGAATGTGAAGCAGGTTACAGGCTTTGAACTGTCAATGCAGAGCTTGATGTGGGGCTCGAACCCACAACTGTGAGATCATGACCTGAGCCAAAGTTGGATTCTCAACTGACTGAGCCACCCAAGTGTCCCAATTTCATAAAATATTTTTGTAAAGTCTGTATTCATTTCAATGCATGGTCTCTGAAGTATCTATTCCTTTAGCTTTGTGTTCAGCCTGTGTTTTCACAGATCTTTTCTTGTACTTGAAGAGCTGAGACAGAGAGGAAAAGAGAGAGAGAACACATACACAAAAAGTTTGACAGAGATTTCTTTGAATACCTATTGCAAAATAAATGAAAGCAAAGGTAAGAGTTTTTGCAGATTGGCTTTTTGTTGGGACACTCCTTCAACACTTAGCCATGCTCATTAAACTCTGCCTTAGAGGCATCTGCATGGCTCAGTAGGTTAACCATCCAACTTCTGCTCAGGTCATGATGTCATGGCCTGTGGGTTTGAGCCCCGTGTTGAGTCCTGTGCTGATAGCTCAGAGACTGGAGCCTGCTTCACATTCTGTGTCTCCCTCTCTTTCTGTCCCTTACCCACTCACACTCTGTCTCTCTCTCTCAAAAATAAATAGACATTAAAAAAATTTTAAGAGGGGCGCCTGGGTGGCGCAGTCGGTTAAGCGTCCGACTTCAGCCAGGTCACGATCTCGCGGTCCGTGAGTTCGAGCCCCGCGTCAGGCTCTGGGCTGATGGCTCAGAGCCTGGAGCCTGTTTCTGATTCTGTGTCTCCCTCTCTCTCTGCCCCTCCCCCGTTCATGCTCTGTCTCTCTCTGTCCCAAAAATAAATAAACGTTGAAAAAAAATTTTTTTAAGAAAATAAAATTCTGCCTTAGTCTTCATTTTCCACTTGCATCGAGACTAGAGATCAGCTAGAGGTGAATGCTTCGGTTCGTCTAAGGGCTTTCTGCACATGTGTCTTATTTTCGTCACAATAATTAAAGTAGCATTTTAACTGTGAAAGAACTTGAACTTTTTTTTTTGACAGATCTTGAAGTCTGACTTTCTCTATATTAAAATTTATACTGAACAACCCAAGCAGATTTTAAATTAGTAAATGCTAAAACATCAACCAGTTTCATGATAATTCATGATTTGTATTGGTGTAATAATTAAACATACACTAATTCAAGAGAGTTTGTGGATCAATAGAAGAATGTGTAACACTCTTCTGTGTATAGGACTTGAGACTCCAAAAGTTTTTACTACACACTATTTAAAAACTGTATGAACTGTGTTAGTTTATAAAGATATAAAGATTATATCTTTAATCAAATGTACAGAGTTGTACTCATTTTAGTTACATAGTAGTCAATATAACAAACATCATGTTAACAAAGAATATTTTAATACTATTTCTGGAGAAATTAATGGGTCTACATTCTCACCAATATAAACTCCATACACACAGAAATGTAGGCATATTAAATACACACATTATTCAAGTACATTGCCCCACAAACTAGTAACAATTCAAGTATTTGCTCATTTTCTTTACAATTATTTTACTATTTAAAAGTTACATGAATCGGGACACTTGAGTGGCTCAGTTGGTTGGGCATCTGACTTCAGCTCAGGTCATGATCTCACAGTCCGTGAGTTTGAACCCTGTGTAGGGATCTGTGCTGACAGCTCAGACCCTGGAGCCTGTTTCAGATTCAGTGTCTCCCTCTCTCTCTGCCCCTCCCCAATTCACGCTCTATCTCTGTCTCTCTCAAAAATACTCATTAAAAAGTTTTTTTAAAAGTTACATGAATCAAAATACCAAATCCCTGAATATCATAAATGCAAAAATGCCAAATAAGTTACTTTCAAATAAGTTAAACCTGATGATTTTGAAAAGGCAGATATATTCATAATAGAGAGCACTTGTATTGCAACATTTAAACACAGGTAAGAATCAGCTAGTTGGTTTCTGTATGTTTGGCACTAAGGCATACTTATATTATACATATATGTGCATGTGTGTGTGTGTGTGTGTGTGTGTGTATACTGCATATATACTGTATTTATACAGTATATATACAGTAAAACCTTGGTATGCGAGCATAATTCATTCCAGAAACATGCTTGTAATCCATAGCACTTGTATATCAAAGAGAATTTCAAGAACCATTGACTCAGTTGTGATCATGTGACATTCGTTGTCACATACTACTCAGATTGCAAGACATCGTTCATTTATCAAGTTAAATTTTCTTAGAAATGTTTGCTCATCTTGCAGAACAGTGACAGAACAAGTTACTCATAATCCAAGGTTTATGAATATATATATATACACACAGTATATAAACTCAGGAGTGTTGTACTGGCAACATTTTGTTAAGATCACCAAGAAGCATAATAGTGCAATCATAATGTGTAGAAAGAAAAAAGAAAGAAGTCAAAAAGCAGAGAGAAAATACCTCCAATGTTTCTGATTACTTTACATCTATCTGGAGGAAAGACTCATTCCTGCCCTTATATTCCAGAAAGTAGCTCTCTGCTAATCTAATAACTCTTGTGGTTTTGGTTTAAGCCAGCTTCACTATCTTCTCTAATAGTAACTAAAGGAGTCTTAATAAGACAAAATACTTTTCAAAGTAATAAATTATGACTGGCCCGGGAAACTCTTGTTTATCTGTGTGCTCTGTGATTTGACCCTTATGTTTCTAGGACACTCTGTTCTTTCAAAGTAGGGAAAATTCACCTACTTTGAATGATCAACACTGAGATAATCTCAAATTTATTTCAGAAACTAAAAAAGGTTATGATCTAAAATAAAATAATAGCAAGACAACATATATTTTGAGTAGCTATAGAATTGCTGATGTGGGCTCAAAGGCTATTTAGTTTTTGCCATCCAATTCAGTAATAAAATGATGAGCCAAGGGAAAAGGAAAGCGATGGAAATATACTCTGAGTGCATATTTGCTATTACTCTTTCACTGACTTTACCTCATTAGTAAATCAAGATGAGTACTGTATTAGCTCAGCATCTAAAGGATGCATTCCTGTATATAATGTTTCAATTGCAAATCTTCTTGAGTTTTCTATGTTATCCCATAGGGCTACAAGATGACCAAGTAACTGGCAGGAAATTTTATACTCCTGTTATTGATCATAGTATGAAAAGAAAACAATAAAGACATCAATAATACATGATACCTGATGACATCTTTATATCATGGCTAATAAAGATGATTTGGAATAGCCCATTGACATTTTCTATGCCCAGAACCCAGAGTAAATATATAATTTAATCATGCTATATGAGTTGAGGGCATTTTCTTTTTTGAAATTGTGACATTATTCATGTTGCTAAAGATAAGGCCTGCCCTAGCTTTCAGATTTTAAAGCTTAGTTATTAAATTTGGCTTCAAGGTGAAGTGTGGGGAGGTAAATGGGAGTGATTGAGAGACTGCAGATGACAGTTTGGGTCTCTGATTACAGAACTGAAAGAAATCAAAATGTGGAGCCAAAGAAATATGGCAGTTGCACTTTGCAGGTAGTGAACTTTAATTGTAACCCCCACTATTTGGTGAAGTGGTTTTACTTAATTATTCAACAAATAAGTAGTCACTGGCAAAAAAAAAAAAAACAGCTTTTTTGACATTTATTTGATGAGTTTTTTATTAAGAGATATTTAGTTTTGTTTGTCAGGTATTTATTACACACTTGGTACTTGTCCAATATAGATTTCTGTGGTGACAAGAAACTATAAATATACAATCTATATTAAAAAAAAATACTGGCCTGCTCTATGACAGTGAATTTTTGCCTAGTGACATTCTATTCTTAAAGTCATCATTAAATAAAAGAATATTTTACACTGTTTCTTAAAATAAAAGGATATTTAAAGAAAGGAAAGCATCACAGGTAGAGAATTCTCAAATTTATGAAATAAAAATTTACATATATTCTATAAAAGTTCAGCATATGTTTAATACTATGAAGGTTCATTTTCTTATTGTGTAGCATACCTTGATGCAATCAAAAGTATAATAATAAATAAACTACATGAATACAGTAGTAATAGTATTACTATTACTGTTAGTAATTAGTATTACTAATACTATAACTATTAATAGTAGTAATAGTTAATAAATAAACTACATGAATACTCACAGAAAAATGTGGCAAAACATAAACACTCTAGATTGTTTTGGAAAAGCAATCCATTGAGATAAGATGAGAGAGATGATGAACAAATGAGGGCAAAATAGCTTTGTTTTAGTCTGTTTGGCTTTAGGGAGAGCTGAATAATAGGGGAAGATATCCTTAATTTGTATACCACACTAGAGAAAACCAGTTCTTCCTCCATGTTTCTCATTTACTCTCACACTACTGGCATATTCACAACATTTCTGGTGCCAGGTGTGTGTCCCCCACCCCAAGAAGCCTGAAACAGCAGCTGGGTTTCCTACACTTCAACTTAATTCCAACAATACCTTGGAGATACTGTCAGATCACACAGGTTAAGGACTCAGTCCCACAAGCCTGCCCCCCACTTCAGATATCAATCACACATAGTAGGTCTCCAGATTGCCCACAACTTCTCTCCAAGTTGTCTATAAATCAGAGGTTCCCATGACATCCTTCTCCCTGGATTCAATTAATTGTTAGAATAGTTCACAAAACTCAGACAAACACTTACTTACATTTAACTAGTTTAGTAAAGGATATGATAAAGGATAAATGAAGAGCCAGATGAAGAGAGATACGTTTATGGAGGTCTCATAATGTAGACATAATTGATCATTAACTTCATTCCCAGCCCCTCACTCTCCTCCAGAAAAGTGAGGGTGATGGAAGTTGACTATTCTAACTTCTAATTATGTCTTGGTCTTCAAGGAGGGTAGCCCCACCCTGTAGCCCATATAGTTACCTCACTAGAACAGAAGATACTCCTAGTGCTCTTATCCCTCAGGAATTTGCAAGCCTTGTGGAGCTCTGTGTCAGAAAGGGGTGGGGGCAGAGACCCATATATTATAATTTTAAATATACTATTACGCACATGCTAATGTATGATGGTAGTGATGGAGAGGTCAAGTAATTTGGTATTTTATAGCTTACAGAAGAATGTAAGAATATTCTTCATTTACCTAAAATATGTTTTAACTTAGATTATCAACAAAAGCTTAGCAATTCTTAAAATTCTAATTCAATCTCACTTCTGTTTCCCTGACAGCTTGACCCACAGAGAGCTCCTTTTCCTTTTAATTGTTCCTATTACTATTTGATGATTATCATATACTGTCTTATGCTGGAAACACCCTTCATGTGGTGCCTGGGTGGTTCAGTTGGTTAAGCATCCAACTTTGGCTCAGGTCATGATCATGGTTTGTGAGTTCAAGCCCTGTGTTCGTCTCTCTGCTATCAGATCAGAACCTGCTTTGGATCCTCAATCCCCCTCTCTCTCTGCCCCTCCCTTGCTCGTTCTCTCTCAAAAATAACATTACAAAAAATGCCCTTCATTGTTTTTATTCTATTGTCCCTACTTAATACAATGTGATATATCACCTCTGTGTAATCACGTGGTTTCACATTTATACCACACCTTGTGCCTTATATCTTGCACATCAAATAGTAATTGCTTTATGAATACATAAAATGATTGATTTCCTTGTTTTGACTAGTGAAGTTATGACTAGACAGATGAGTTCTGAAGTCTCTTTCCTCTTTAGGTTTCTAAGTTAATATAACTTCACAGGAAATCATTTATAAATTTTGATGAATGCTATTTATTCTAATTTCCTAGAGAAGCATTTAACCTTGAAATTAGCCTGAATTGTACACAAATAAACTATGAATTTTACATTTATTGCCAGATTGAATGAATATCCTGGGGATCAATTTGTGAATTTACATATACTCTTTGCTTTGGACTTCTTCCTTTATATCTGCTATATCTTTTACATAAATTTAGAAATGCTTCATCACCAAAACAAAACAAAACAACACGTTTCACACAGCAACGCATAGTAAACCTTTAATAAACATTATTTTATTATTACAAAAAAAGGAAAGAAGGAAGAAAAATAAGAATAAGATAGGAAGGAAGTAAAGATTGAATGAAGGTTAGATGAAAGGAAAGAAGGAAAGGAGGAAGTATTAAAGAAAAAAATTATTCATGATACTTGTTAAAGATGATAAGGCAGACTTTATTTAGGGGAGCTATCAGGATAGGTGTAGGGACCAATGTAATGTGCCTTGCAGTGAGGGAGAGAGTTTGGGCTCAATACTGAATACAACAAGGAAAAGTAGGAATTTATAGCCAAAGAATAGGAGTGTGTGTGCAATGGATAGAAAATTAAGTAAGAGAAAATATCATAAGTAAGGGAGGGATTCTAGCTAAACAGACCCACAGGATTCTTACTGAAGACAGGCCATGGTGTTTGGATATCCCCTGGGGGATGTTGGAGGATAGGGAATCTGATCATATATCAAGGACTATTAGCTTTCCAGGGTGGAGAATTCTGGTTAAACTAAGTTAGCAGGAATTTTGCTAAAATTGGACAGTACAGAAGTGAACACAGAAGTCCAAAACTTGATGGATAGTTGTTAAAGAGCTCAGAAGAGCCTGATTAGAATTTGGTCAAGGAAGAAGGAAGGAAGACAGATATGATTATGAAGCTTCTTTACAAATGGCATCCATGAGGTGTATAATCTTCCCAGAAGCAACAAGCTGCTTAAAGAAAAAGAGAAAAGTCTAAATTGGGCAATTTTAAATTTGAGGATATTTGTAGAACCATGATTTTGTGAATTTTGTTCTGCTAGCAGAAATTCCCAATGAACTTGCACCTGCAAAACTGCATACTGCAAAACACATTCAGCATGTCATTCTGTGTGCACAAAAGATCAGGTTACACATTTAAGAGGTTTTAGGGTTTAAAGATATTATCATTAACATTATAAGTGTCTTGAAAAGCGTAAAATCGGACTTGGAATTCTGGGAGTTAGAAAAGTACTGTACATTGTATGTTGCTTTTCTTGATAGGCTTTCTATCGGTTATTTCTATCAGCATACATGCACTCCAAAATTGAAAAAAATTTCAGAAATTAATATTTCCCACCAGAATATATCTTCTTTTTCTTAATATTAGACACTTATCTCTAAAAACTACACTAAGGACATTTCTGTGATCCTGAGATCTGTATTCTATAATAGCTCAAATACTTCGGGAGCAGGGAGCTATTACATTGTTGATTCTTTGCCAAGTTTCTTGGAAATATTAGCATATATAAACCCTAGCCTTAGGATTATAAATGGATTATATCCTCTGTTGTTTGCACTTTTATTTAACTCCCCCCACTAATAGGTCACTTTTCAGGCAAATAGCACTAAACCCACTGTAGGCATTATAATATAGTTTTGCCTTTCTCAAAGCTTGTGAAACCGGCCCAGCTGGCCTGAATATTTATGGAATATTACAACACCCCTCAGGATTTTAAATCTATTTTTTTCCTGATTTTCAGTAGCTAATATAATTATTTTTTGCATAGCAGAGGAAGATTAATAACAGATGTGCAGAATATTTTAAATACAGTAGTATCCAATATGTTTTTGCATATATGTATTTCCTTTTTGGCATATTTTCAAAAGTTCTTCCTTTCCATTGCACTAAAATTGATATTTCTATCTGTGAGATATATGATGATCATATGGCATTGTGTTATTTTATCCATTGATTCCTAGTATAAGTACTGTCAAAACTTAGCATAAAAAAACAGTGGAAACTCTGCCTTCCTGGGGCGCAGATGGAAATGAATTTTTATTATAAGGAAACAGGAAGACAAACTTTGCCTTTGGATTTCTATGACCATGTATAATATATGGAATTAGTAGGCAATTTGCCTTTATTATAAATGATAGTATGCTGAGTCACTGCCAGAATGGAAAGTGGTAAATTTTTGTTGCTAAGTTTGTCTTTGGTAAGAGCTAATCAAACAGAATTATGCTCCCATAGAAAGATTTCTGTTGCCTTCCAGTTTAATGTATTTTTTAAGTTTTCAGAGATTTTTTTTAAAACTAAGTTTTTAGGCTGATAATTTCTTAAAAGCAACTATTAAGGAGGAGAATATGTGAGAACCATACATTCTGTCCCAGCTTGACTTTGTGCTCACTCACCCTCTCTTAAAATAACCTAAATAACACACACACACACACACACACACACACACACACACACACACACAGGCTGAGGATAAGGGAAAATCTTTGATGGTGTATTGCACCTGAATAGGTGTCATGAGCTGAATCATGTCCCCTCACAATTCATTTGCTGAGGTCCTAACCCCCAGTTACTCACAATGTGACCTGATTTGAAGATCTTTTCAGAGGTCATTAGAATCTAAGGCCTCTTGTGGGTTCCTGGGCATAATTCCAACATGGGGTGTGGGGTGGGTTATACTAATATATATATATATATATATATATATATATATATATATATATATATACAGATTTATTTTATTTCTGCTCTACTTATATGTATATTATATATTTAAAAAAAACAAGAGTTCATACAGATAACTCTAACTCTCATCTAGCCCCACATGGTTCATTCTAGGCTTACTCCAGTTCTTTCACCCTCTCTCTCTCTCCCCCCTCTCTTTCTGCCTCTTTCTCTCTCTAGCTTATTTCTCTAAGAGTAAGAAACCTGGCTGCCATTATCTACATTTTACTTATTGTTCCACCCTGGTATATACACACATTGGTTTCTAAATGTCAGTACACATTATATGGGAAACTAACCTACCAACTAGAGTACAATGTGATGTATAGTTCTTTTAGTCATTTTCCTTACAGTATCCAAGCAAAACTGTTACCCAAAAATTACTTAGGTGAAATACTTTTTAGTTGAATTTGTTTCATAGAGTCTGAATTCAATCCTGATAACAATTATTTATTTATTTATTCTTGAGAGAGAGAGAGAGAGAGAGAGAGAGAGCATGCACATACATGTGAGTGAGGGAGGGACAAAGGGACATGGAGAGAGACAGAATCCCAAGCAGGCTCCACATCTAGCACAGAGCCTGATGCAGGGCTTGATCACATGACCATGAGATCATAACCTGAGATGAAATCAAGAGTCAAACACTTAACTGACTGAGCCACCCAGGTGCCCCGATTAGAATTTTTAATCAAAAAAGTTTGGGTCATTCAGGTCTCACATTTCTTTTTCTTTTTTTTTAAGAAATTTTCTTTTCTTTTCTTTTCTTTTCTTTTCTTTTCTTTTCTTTTTTTCTTTCTTTCTTTCTTTCTTTCTTTCTTTCTTTCTTTCTTTCTTTAGAAGGGGGGAGAGAGAGAGACAGAGAGACAGAGAGAGAGAGAGAGAGAGAGAGAGAGAGAGAGAAGGAGCACAAACACAGGAGGGGCAGAGAGAGAGAGAGAGAAGGAGAGAGAATCCCAAGCAGATTCCATGTTGTCAGCACAAAGCTGGATGTGGGGCTCGAACTCACAAACCATGAGATCATGACCTGAGCTGAAATCAAGAGTCAAGCTTTTCACAGACTGAGCTACCCAGATGCCCACTCAGGTCTCACATTTCAATACTGAGGTATCTTATTAGAAACAACTCTGTGGAAGAATGGAATGCTTTATATAATGTAGTTGCATGGACAATAAGGAGATAACGCCCTATCATTCAGAATCCCAGGAAATACCATGTTATGTTGTTGTTTCAATATAGCCACCATACTGATCTGCATTGTATTGCAGATGGTTGTATTGTATTGCAATGGGTTAATGACTTAGGAAAAAATAAAGCCTGCGAGTAAGATCTGGGTTTCTCAGTTGTAAGGAAAATGCACAAACCATAGCATCTGTAGTGACAATAAATAGCTTTTAGCTTTAAAATAATAAACGGTCTGGTTGTTTACATAATTTGGTATAAAGACATTTTCTCATGAAATAAACACCTAAACAGAAACCAAAGTGTGGTATGAAGTATGTAACACACAAAATATTCATATGCAGATCAAAATGTTCTAGTCTCTCTGGCAATTAGGTTGGTTCTGGCCAATAGATCTGGCCAATAGACTACAAGAGGAAGTGACTTGCGTCAACTAAAAACTAATATGCATCTTCTATTCCTACCTTCTCTGCCAATTACATTCAAGTTACAAGAAAAAGAAAGGCTATCTGAATTGCTTTAGACTTGATAAAAGTAAGAAATAAGCCTTTATTAATGCGGTTAGAAAAGCTAGTGTAATTCTACTATAAAAGATAATTGTGTGTTTCATTCCAGAATCATTCAAACAATTGCTTCAAATATTTTCATGGTTTGCTTATGGTATACAATGTGTTATCCCAGCCTGTTGTGTTGTCCAAGTGGATGATCAGTTAGTGATGTGTATGAGAACATTCTTTTTTTTAATGTTTATCCATTTTGAGAGAGAGGGAGCACAAGTGAGTGAGAGGCAGAGAGGGAGAGAGACAGAAGATTCAAAGAGTGCTCTGTCCTGACAGCAGCAATTCAGGGCTCAAACTCACGAATTGTGAGATCATGACTTGAGCCGAACTCGGACGCTTAACCCACTGAGCCATTCAGGCGCCCCTATATGAGAACATTCTTAAATGCCTCCTACTAACTGCCACTGGATTATGACATCTTTTTCAGTATTCCCTGTTCAGTTAAGTCTTGTGTCTCCAAAACTAGAGAGGTAGTTGTGTAACTGAAAGTCTTTAGACAGGCATTGGAGAGTGACAAATTTGACCTTGTGCTCTACACCAGCAATTACTTTTGATGTGTCTTTCGCCAAAGATTTAATCTTACTTGACAGTGCTTTTGAGGATTACAGGTAATAGATTTATAAAATTGCTGTCAGAGGGCAGGCACTCTGACCTCATAATTATTTTTTTATTATTATTTATTCTTGTTCTTATTCTTACTTTCATTCCTATATCTCACTTAGGATAAAACAGGAGGCTAGTATTTTCTCAGCACCAACTCATTCACTTTAGGCTGGGAGTTAACTTAGCACAATAAAAGATGTCATATGCATTTCTTCTATGGTAAAATGCTCAGTGGAGAACCAGTCTGATTAAGTCTGAGGATTGCAGGAATCTGGGGTACGTATAGGGATCAAGTGTTACAAAAAAATCAAGGGACTCATACAGCAAGGTATTAGCTAAATACTAATTACTATCATCTATTATTAGAGATTTATGTTGGCATTTATTTTTGTATATAGTTATTTGATTAATATAGCTCTGTAAATGTCTTTAACTTGTCCTCTTTCAAACTTAAAACAATCCAAGATCTATGGCAGGTAAACAAAGAGACTAGCTCTTCTGATTCCAGAACCAGATGCTTCCTTTGCATAATGATATTACTCTGGGGGAAAATATTACACAGATAGATATAGATCAGATATAGATATAGATGATATAGATATAGATAGATATAGATATAGATGATATAGATAGATAGATATAGATATAGACATAGATATAGATATAGATATAGATATAGATATAGATATAGATATGTATATATAGATAGATGGTTGGCCAAATACTTCTGTGTTGAAGGCCAGACATGAATTTCCCCACAGAGATACAGCAAGTTGGTATGTATACATCAATCAATTGATAGATCAATAGATAGATAAATAGTCACCTCCTGAAAATGTTTGCTGAAGGCCAGCGTACCCACATACCTAGTATATGGGATCTCAGTATTACTCAGGAAAAATGAATTTCTCACAGTTTACCTCGTCCTGCTGCTTTTTTTCCCACCAGGGATTTGTATCTAACTAATAAAATAAGCATGAACGTGCATGTCAAAGAGCTGCTTAAAGACATTGATCTGTATGAGGAAAGAGAGGATGTAAGAAATAACGGCATCAAGTTCTAACACAGAATGTTTGGAATCTGTGGGTTAAGCTAACAGTATCCACTTTTTTTTTTCCTGAAATGTTGGGTTTTTTATTTTTGTTTCTCAGAAAGATGGTTTTCAAGATGTGCAGTTCAGGGAAGGATTCTGTGTCTGTTTGAGGTAATAAGTAATGAAAGTACTGCTCTGTGTGTGGTGTGCAGCAATGCACGTGAAGGTATTTGTTATTTCATCAACATGAAGATCATGGGTCCAAGGATGTGGTAGGGAATAAGAAGGCATTGATTTTCATTTATGAGGTCAATTAACACAATGGGTTTTCTTCTAGCCTATTGTGTTGATGAATTAATTACCTCCTTCTCTGATACAGACATTTCATATTAGGCAGCATGATATGCTTAATGTTGGAGCCAGTCTACTCAGCTAGATGCCAATTTTCCATTTATGCCTTTTAACTGCTACACCAGTGAAATCATATCTTCATGTTGAGATTTCTTGCTGATGGAAACATAAGAATTTCTATGAACTAAAGCAAAATAAATACAAATAACCTATTAGGGCAATACTCTGTATTCTGTCAGCTCCCCTTTAGTGGAAGTGGTCAATGGTATGAACAATTAGAAAAGAGAAGTAAGTAGTTCAACCGTAATATGTTAAAAAGTACTGTGACTATCACTGGTGTGCACTTTAACATCAGAAGTAGCACGCCCCTTTTGGTAAGATTATCATTTATAGACTGGTTCAACATGAGACAATAGTTGAGAAGAGAAGGAAGAGAAAATGAGTTTATAATGAGAATGCCACATATGTTGGGCCAAGACCGGGGGCAGACCTGAGGGTGGAGATGCACCTACTGTAATAATGAGAACACAGTTAGTCACTACCCTTAGACACTCACGGAGACAAGCAGGTCACCAAATGACCTGACCTGGGTCAGGTATTACAGTAACAGGTGGGTTAAATGGGTGAAAGGACAATAATTGTCACACTAAAGGGGGCAAAGATTACTTATTTCAAACCATAGGAAAACATACCCATATGTCCAGATGTTTTTCACAAGATACCAGGAATATAGATTTTTATTCAAAACCTCCAAGTTAATGATTTTAAGTTATTATGAATTCCAAGGAAACTTTCCTGTGACCTTGTTTTGAACCAGTAGCTGCTAGTTTGCCACTTATATCAACTATGCTTGAGAGCTTTCTTCCCAGCCCCCCACAAATTTGTAGTTTCACCAACTTTGTATTTCCAAAATTTGTGTACTTAGTAATGCAGGCATAAGCTTACTGAGAGTTTAGGCAGCTGATATTTAAATCAAATCTACTGCCCAGAATATGCATTGCAATGAAAACTTTTCTAGTGGTGGGTATAATAAATTTGTAGAAGTGCGAATGCTTGTGAAGTAAGTAAAGGAATTGCTAAGGAGGTTCTGGCACTAAGCCTGCAGGCATGATTTTTGCAAAAGTCCTAGAGTGCCCTCTTTGACCTCATATTCATCAAAACCTTTGGAAACATACCTTATGAATGTCAAAGATCTGGTGTTACCAGATCCTTTAAGTGTCATTAAGATATTTGAGGTTATAATGGTTAGAAATGTGAGATGGGGGAAAACACTAAGTTCATAAAGATGCTCTGAAAATTGAAAAATAATGTCGTCTAAATCATGTTTGAATCCCTTGTAAAACCAAAGGTCTTAACAGAACTTTAAGACATTCCTATGCCAGTGTTTGTCTACCATCAGAGAATCTCTGCCATCCAATCATCCATCCTTTGTTCTGATTTCTATAAGGGCAGTCACATAGGCATTTAATGAAACATGCAAATTATGATTTATAAGCCTTTTTTTTGGAAGTCACATTATATAGTCCATCTCTTTAGAGCACAGTTAACTCTGGAATATAGATCTATGGATCTGTTTCTGTAACTTAGAAAAAATATGACTGGCATATAGAAAGGTTAGAATAAATATTAGTTAAGTTTATTATGCATACCCTCATTATCTATTGTAAGGATGTATTTGATTTGCTAATTTGTCCTTTATACAGCTTTTGAGTGTAATCAAAAGGTATGGGAAAACTAGCTAGTTAAATAGAGATTTAGCTGTTTTTGTTTTCCCTTTTTCTTTTTTCTTTTCTTTTTTTTTTTTTTACTTGCCATTAAAGTCCTTCCTGATTGGTAAGAAAACTTTACATCCATCTTCTTTAGCTTAAGAGTCTTTAGTGTAACCATGATTTATGATCTACAATGGAATAGTAGCCAATATCTGAAAACATCTGTACTTGAGCCATCTGTTTATGTCTAAATACCAGATGCTATATATGTTGAAAATTTATATTTACTGAAATTGCCTTAATACATGTACTTAGCCTGCTAACAACACTGCAGCTAACAAAAAACACAGACTAGAAATGTTTTTGAGTCATGGATAGATTAAATGAATCTCATCATGTCTCTCAAGACATTGAATATAATGCCCTAGTAGGTAATAGAGGAAATATAACAGAACTTTATCTAAGCACTTAAAAGGTTTGTGGCCGGTGAAAATAATTGGGTTCTGTGATTAGGTAAATGTTTCCTCAAAGAGAAAAACAGGGAAGACTCTGTATTACTAGTGGCCATAGAATTAATGAGAACCCTGATAAATATTTTCAATATATCTATAGGCATTCTGGGGTTGGGGGAAGATGCTGTATTAGACCCATTAAAAATTCAAAAATTATTTACCATGAAAATGACAATTAATATTTATATAAGAAAACAAAATAAATATTTAATTCCCCCTTCAAATTTTCTCACACATATTTGATCACAGAATTCACTTTCTCCCCTAGTTTCCTGGACAGCATCTTAAGCCATTGATCGCTAAAGTGTTGATCTCAGGGCATCTGTATCTTACCATTTAAATTTTGAATAAGTCTGTTTTACTGTCAGATTTGAAAAGCTCCTACATAGATGATGAAACTGGAGGGAAGGGGGCACCTGGGTGACTCAGTCAGCTAAGCATCTGACTCTTGATTTCGGTTCAGGTCATGGTCTCATGGTTCGTGAGATTGAGCCCCACATTGGGCTCCATGTGCTGACAGCATGGAGTCTGCTTGTGATTCTCTCTCTCCTTCTCCCTCTGCCCCTCCCTTGCTCATGCTCTCTCTCTCTCTCAGTCTGTCTCAAAACAAAACAAACAAACAAAAAGAAACTGGAGGGAGGAAAAGCAGAAACTATGGAACAAAGGCATATTTGATAATGTCTTCAGGCTTTACATTGTACATAAGAAAGTTAACTAACCTCTACACAAAAGACTTTGAGTTTGCAATATTCTCAGGAGAACTATCCGTCAAAATAGATTATTTCATGCATGTGTCATTGTTTAAAACTGGAGATTTACTTCTTTTACTTAGAGAGCTAGGTCCAATTAATCTATAACTCCCTTAGAAATGAATTCATTAGGTGTGCCTGGGTGGCTCAGTCAGTTAAATGTCTGACTTCGGCTCAGGTCATGATCTCACAGTTTGTGGGTTCAAGCCCCGCATCGGGCTCTGTGGTGACAGCTCAGAGCCTGGAGCCTGCTTCGGATTCTGTGTCTCCCTCTCTCTCTGCCCCTTCCCTGCTCACACACTCTTTCTCTCTCTTTCTCTCAAAAATAAAATAAGAACATAAATTAAAGAAAAATTTAAATAAAAAAAAGAAATGAACTGATTAACAAGTATTACACCTTAGGATGCCTCTGAGAAAAGCCTGGTGTCCTTAATAATATAATAAAGCAAATAAGCAGCAATAATTATGTATTATAAACTATATATATATATATATCATACATACATATGTACATATACACAATATATATAACACAAATACAGATATTTGTTGTTGTTGTTGTTATATATTGGAAGCAGGCAAAATTCATTTGTTCCAGTTTCATCTCTTGGATTTCATATAAATACAAAATTAATCTGTGTTACCTGAAGTGTAGCTTAACTTCTGCGAGACTCTGGCACAATAAACTATAAACCATGGCTCACCAAGTTGGTTGAACAACACTCTTCCTTCACTCACCTTACTCTGTGTTTATACAGGAATGTGTGTTATTATGATCATGTACACACTAACATTTTTCTATATACTCCAGGCTCAAGGGTTGTAATTGAATAGAATGAAAAACTGAGACAAAATACCCTGAAGAAATTTAGAAATATTCCATTTTAAAATAGAAAGAGCAAGAAACAAACTTGAAAATAATTTGATTTCAAGCCCGATGGATTAAAAATAAGGAAGGATAACAAATAAACCTGCTAACTCATGGATTGAACACTGTATTCAGAGAAGCCAGAGAAAACCACTACACTATGCATTTTCCTTAACTCTGACATCTTATCTCCTGCCAAGTCATTTCACTTCCAGTTGGATAGAGAATAAAATAGCATATGACCAGGAAAATGATTTTTTTTAGCCTTTCTTCAGTTGTGTAGCTGAGAAATAAAAAGTGCAAATATTTGAATTTTGTATCTTCAGAAATGGACTTTTTCCTAAGTGGAAAACTTATGAATAAAATTAAATACAAATTATTTTTAAATTGTCACAATAGATTTTTCTACTTATTAAAATAAACACAACTGGTGACATGAATGCTCAGTTCTGCTTTATGTAGCTATTTATTTTAGGAAAATAAAAATTCAAAACTCTACATTTCTTGATGTTATCACAGTGAATTTCCTTTCAATCATTAACAAATAAAGTGGAACTCTTAGCAATAATTCTGTCTTTTAGCTGTTTGTACTGTCACTATGATGGCAGCTGAATACACCATTTGTTTTCAGGAAAATGATGCCTTCCTTGCAACAAACTGGCTTAAAGCCTGCTTTCCTACTGTATTAATGTGTTTGTGTTTGTACAAAAATCTCCATTAATGTGGTTGCTTTCAATATTTCAAGTGTCAAACTTTAGACACTTATAAATTGACCAAAAATAAAAATATTTCACTATGTGAGTAGAACACAAATAATATAAAAATCTGATTTTAAAATACTGTATTCAGCATCAGATACAAGGTGCTGTTATTTATATATCAAAGCAGCACAGCTCTGAGATATTTCAGGGGAAATGACAGTGTCAGGGTGAGAAAAGTCTTACTCATATCAGAGAAGGAATATGTTACTCCAGATTTCAAAACCTATATGGCATTGTCATCAACAATTAAGTTATCAGCAAAACAATCTCAAATATTTAGTTGAGAAATGACAGATCTTCTTTGATTTAAATATATCTTTTGTAAAGAAATCAATTCCTTCAGAGGGCACAGGATATTGGCTCAACTGGTCAGGTACAAATATAAGAAATACTTTGATAATCAGTCCATTACACAGGCATGGGCACTTCCATGAGAACTCATTTTCTGTCCTTGTCTAACTTAGGCAATCTGTCAAAGTAGTTTAAAATTTTAATCATAGAATTTTTTTTAATAACTGAAAAATCCTCAAAGAGGTTCAACTCCAACCGATTAGAAAATTGTGGCAGAACATGAATAATGGTGGAGATTTTGCACTCTAACAGCATCTGGCAGGTTAGTGAAAGAAGTTTGGTACAGCAAGCAGTAGAGAAAGCTGACTCCTCCAAAAAATCCCAGTTTATTGCTGGGCCTTCCTATTAATAGTAAAGGGAAGAGTTTTTTTTTTTTTTTTTTTTTTTTTTTTTTATTGTTGGTGTTTGTTTGTTTTGGTTTGGTTTGGTTTGGTTGTTTATTTGTTTTTGTTTTTATTTAGAGCCCAGAGAGAGACAATCTCATTGGTGAAAAGAGAGAGTGAAGTAGTACTCATATTGTAGACCTTGGGTAAGTGTGTCAAGAATAAGTTAAAACACACACACACACACACACACACACACATCATAGTATCAACATCATTAAAACAACCCTGTCTAGTCAACGCTTCCATTTTTACACTTTGAGAATATTTTAGGGAAGCCAAGATTGTAATATTGCCCTTGTAGTACAAAACAAGAATGCATCTAGAACAACTATTTTTCTCTCTTTTCAAACTGGACCTGCATCCCTCATGACATACTATCTCCCTTATCCATTTGAAGGATTAAAGGGACAAATTAAACCATGTGTGTTTTATACATATAGAGATAGAGCTAGAGACAGGGAGAATATATCAGGCATAGAGAAGAGTTAAAGAAAAATCCCTAAAGTAGGAGTTAACTATAATAATTGAGGAAGAGATAGGAGGCTGATGTGTCCACAGTGAAAAGGAGTAGGAGTAGTCACAATTATGGTGCAGACATTATGAAAAACAACTCATGTCAGTATTTGCCTATTTTCATTACATATTCAGAATAGGGGTTTGCCTGATAGTCAAACATACAATATTTGGCCTCTGTGACAAAGCAACACTTCAAGTGGTGTCATCTGCAACATCACATAAGGAAAATATAACACAAAATGGAAAAGTTCCTATAAGAAAAATGTAGGTTTTGCATTTGACAGGGATCACCATTGGATAAAGGACTTTACTATGTTTGTCCTAAAATAAATTGTCATGAAGTTTCAAGCTACTTTCTGTCCTGCATCCAAATTTCTGCTGCATGGTATTGGCAATAAGTGAGCATGGTAGCACAGTTAACAATACATCTGTCAACGTCAATTTTAATGATTTTTTTTTTAAATTTTTTTTCAACGTTTTATTTATTTTTGGGACAGAGAGAGACAGAGCATGAACGGGGGAGGGGCAGAGAGAGAGGGAGACACAGAATCGGAAACAGGCTCCAGGCTCCGAGCCATCAGCCCAGAGCCCGACGCGGGGCTCAAACTCACGGACCGCGAGATCGTGACCTGGCTGAAGTCGGACGCTTAACCGACTGCGCCACCCAGGCGCCCCAATGATTTTTTTAAAAAATGTTTTACACAGCATGAAAAATTTACAAGAATATGAATGTTCTTGTAGAAGTGAGTTTGGATCTGTTTTATTTTGTAGGAATGATCTGGAATTTCTTCAGGTTGTAGTATTTTGTCCTCAACAATGTACCTGTGAGAATTGATCTGAAATGTTGCCCTTAGACATAAGACATTTAATTTAGTAAAGTAAAGGCCTTATGGAACCTTAAAAAGTGTTCCCTCTGCAGGACTCCTGGGTAGCTAAGTAGGTTAAGCACCTGACTCTTGATTTCAGCTCAGGTCATGACCTTAAGGTTCGAGACTTTGAGCCCCACATGGCGCTCTGAGCTGACAGATCAGAGCCTGCTTGGGATTCTCTCTCTCTCCCTCTTTCTGCCCCTTCCCCACTGTGCTCTCACTCCCTCTCTCTTTCTCTCTCTCTCACTTTCAAAATGAATAAGTAAACATTTCTAAAAAAAAGTGTTGGGGTGTCTCGGTGACTCGGTCAGTTAAGCGTCTGACTCTTGGTTTCAGCTCAGGTCATGATCTCAAGGTTTTGTGATTTCAAGTCCCACATTGCTTGGGATTCTTTCTCTCTCTCTGCCTCTCCCTCTGTCCCTCCTCCACTTGTACTGTCTCTGTCTCTCTCAAAAATAAACTTAAAAAATAATAAAAATAAATAAAAATAAAAATAGAGTGTTCCCTTTGCATCATCAAATTTTTCTTTGGTGTATTTAGGGCCTAAAATTTTTATCTTTCATTCTCCTAATGTCATTGCATCCAGACTCACAATAATCTCTGCTAATAAAGTTTCCTGAATTTTCATTTTATATGGTAAGAATTCCATTTCCCATCATAGCTTGCACATACTGTAAAGCAAAGCTTTTAATATTTTAGATTTTTTAGGACTCAATAACATAATATATGCATGCAAAATCTAAAACATAACCTATCTAATCTGTATATGAACTTCCTGGAAAAAAAATGGCCAATGAAATAAATTATTCTGCACACCTGAATTAATGAACATAGGGAAGTTAAGGTTAATAGTATTGTAGAAATAAAGCTATTGGTGTTTGGTTAAGCTATTAATACTCTGATATATTTAAATTAGCGATTTAAATCTACTGATTTCACTTTGAAACCAGATAAGAAACATTAAGAACAGAAGGTGGCAAGGCTGTCTTTGCAATATTTCCTGCCAATAAGTGCTTGTATTGCCCTTAGATTCTTTTCCACATAATATACGTAAAAAAGTTCAGATTTTCATGTTCAGGGCTGTAAGACATTGAAGTGACATTTTAACATCACTAGATCAATTATGTCAGTGTCACCATAACTTTTTTATTCTTTTATTTTTATTTTTTTAATTTAAATTTTAGTTAGTTAATAATTTAATTAGTTAATATACAGTGCAATGTTGGTTTTTGAAGTAGAATTCAGTGATTCATCACTTACATTCAATACCCAGTGCTCATCACAAGTACCCTCCTTAATACCAATCACCCATCTAGCCCATCTCTCACCTAACTCCCTCTATCAACCCCTCAATCTGTTCTCTATTGTTAAGAGACTCTTATGGTACATTTTTGTTCAAGGACCATCACCTCCCACCTCACTAATGTGTAGTGTATGTTGACAGGAGTTTTAGTCTGTTTTTCTTACTTTTATTTATTTTTATTTTTTATTTTACTTTATTTGTTTAAATTCAAGTTAGTTAATACATAGTTTCAGTGATCCATCACTTACATGTAACACCCAATGCTCATCCCAACAAGTGCCTTCCTTATTGCCCACCAACCATTTAGCCCATCCTCCACCTACCTCCCCTCCTGCAACCCTCAGTTTGTTCTCTGTATTTAAGAGTCTCTTAAACTCTTTGCCTCCCTGCTTTTATCTTATTTTTTTCCTTCCCTTCCCTTATGTTCATCTGTTTTGTTTCTTAAATCCTATATATGAGTGAAATCATATATTTGCCTTTCTTGGACTTATTTCGTATAGCATAATACACTCTAGTTCCACCCACATTGTTGCAAATGGCAAGATTTCATTCTTTCATTTTGTAATTCTAAGACATATATTTTCCAAGGTTTAAGCTATTAGAAACAAACAAACAAAATCTTATTTTAAGTATTGAAAATATTTGGCAGGGATGGCTTCATACTTGTGTTAGAATGACTTACCATGTGAACATTTTTCCTTAAAAACTTCTTAATGTTCATTTTGTAAACTTTGACAAAATGATACTTTTTAAATTAATGACTGTATTTATTTTGGGTAGCAAGATGGTGGATTCCTTCTAACTTAATAGGTATAAAATAGGTTTACCATGAAAATATTCTTGTGCCACTGGAACTTGTATTTTAGTATAATCAGAGAAAGGTTTCTAGCTTTACAATAGCTAAATAGGTGGTGTAAAATGATTTTAAAGAAGGCTACATGGAATTAAGTCCTAGATGGGTTATTAAATATTACAGCTAAAGTAAAGACACAGATGTTAATCCAAACAGTCTTTCTATTCATTCCAAAATAAAAAAAAATAAAGAGGAAAAAGTGACAAAAATTATAATGTAGTTTTCATTAAGCAGATAATTAGCCACTGCTTTCAAAGATAGGCAGTTCATTTTCCCTTGATGTTTGTTTAAAACCAAAATATTTCCTTATAAACTACTCAAAACGGCCATGCTTCCTATAAATTACTGATCGTTTCTTTAATGGCATTACACTTCAAGATAAAAATAAAATAAAATAAAAACTCCTGCTTCTTACATGAGATAGTTCTAAATATCTAAGTCTTAGAGAGAATGCCATCTTAATATTTGGATCTACATATGATTTATTTATTCTCCAATTTTGTTCACTCACTTCACCAATATCCTTCTCCTATTGCCACTGTTGGAAACAATTTTATACACTACCTAAAGCTATAATTTAAATTGAGTTATTACATAAATTTGTTTTGATATTGAAAAGTAAACAAAATTGATAAAGTTTGTCACCTCCCAGAAACTGTACATCTCTCTTACCCAAGAAGGCACCCAAGAAAAATCCAGACATACCACAATCAGATGATTATTAATGCCTAAGAATATCTGAAAGATTGAGGGAAAAACGTAAACAATGATTTATGTTTATAAGAGATGATTCTCATATCAATACATTGAAAGATTTGCAAAAAAAGGCTGTTTATAAAAACAGTTGTGAATTTGAGTTTGAATATCAAATATATTTTTTAATTTTTATGTATTTATAAAAGTAAAATGTCGACATGGGAAATGTGCAAAATTATTATCAGCCTTAAAAAGTAATAAGAATTAATTGCTATCTTGCCAGAGCATAACCTACTTTTAATAATATCTATTTTTTTTTACATTTATTTGAGAGACAGAGACAGAGCACTAGTCAGGGAGGGATAGAGACAGAGGGAGACACAGAATCTGAAGCAGGCTTCAGGCTCTGAGCTGTTAGCACAGAGCCCGATGTGGAGCTCGAACTCATGAACCATGAGATCATGACCAGAGCTCATGACCTGAGTCAGATGCCCAACTGACTGAGCCACCCAGGTGCCCCAAATTTAATATCTTTTTTATTCCACTTTATTAACATTTTCACTAATCTCTAATTTTAATAAAAATAGAATGATTTGGGGGGCGCCTGGGTGGCTCAGTCGGTTAAGCGTCCGACTTCGGCTCAGGTCACGATCTCACTGTTCGTGAGTTCGAGCCCCGCATCGGGCTCTGTGCTGACTGCTCAGAGCCTGGAGCCTGTTTCCGATTCTGTGTCTCCCTCTCTCTCTGACCCTCCCCCGTTCATGCTCTGTCTCTCCCTGTCTCATAAATAAAACGTTAAAAAAAATTTAAAAAAAAAAAAATAGAATGATTTGGAGGTGCCATATGCTGTGTAACATATATGTAATTATTATAACAATTTTATAGTATATATGATTATTTCCACTATTATATAGAAAAGGAGAGTGATATAAAGGGAGAGTAAATTACATAACCATGGTTACTGAGTTGTAAGAAGTTGAAGGCAGCTCTGAACCAAGATAAAAGTCTTTCTTTTTTTTTTTTTTTTTTTTTTTTTTTAAATTTTTTTTTTTTCAACGTTTATTTATTTTTGGGACAGAGAGAGACAGAGCATGAACGGGGGAGGGGCAGAGAGAGAGGGAGACACAGAATCGGAAACAGGCTCCAGGCTCTGAGCCATCAGCCCAGAGCCTGATGCGGGGCTCGAACTCACGGACTGCGAGATCGTGACCTGGCTGAAGTCGGACGCTTAACCGACTGCGCCACCCAGGCGCCCCTAAAAGTCTTTCTTTAAGAACAGTCTGATCACTTGTTCTGAGTCACAGGAACCTAACAAGAGCAAAAATAACTTTCAGAAGTACCCAGTGCTGGTCAGAATTAATAATTAGAAAATATGCCAATAAGATGGAAATTCTTAAAATAATGATAAAAACTTTAAAAAAAACAATGGCTTGCTTATGGCCATTTAAGAGTTTAGGGGGGCGCCTGGGTGGCTCAGTCGGTTGCACGTCCGACTTCAGCTCGGGTCATGATCTCATGGTCTGTGAGTTCGAGCCCCGCGTTGGGCTCTGTGCTGACAGCTCAGACCCTGGAGCCTGCTTCGGATTCTGTGTCTCCCTCTCTCTCTGCCCCTCTCCTACTCATGCTCTGTCTCTCTCTCTCTCTCTGTCAAGAATAAATAAACATTAAAAAAAATTTTTTTTAAAACAGTTTAGGTATAGCAGAGAAATATGTTTTCAACACAGAAAGAAATGGTAATTATGTGACATGACAGCGGTATTGGTGAATGGTCTAGTGATAATTATTTTGTACCTTAAACACATACAATGTTATATGTCAATTTTATCTTGATTAAGAAAAAGAAGAAAACAGCATACATTTCACAGTGTTTGGCATACTTTATTGCTCATCTTAGTTACCCTCTAAGTACTACTTTGTATAAAATATTTTTCAAACAAAATCCCAACTTGTCCTTTTACTGTATTGAAGAAAATATTTGATTCCAATAAATATCATACTTAATTTTACCTACTCTTTTCATCAATAGCTTTCACTCAGCCATGCTTAACTATGCCAAGGCTGTGTTCTCTGTTGTCTGCTCTGGTCAAGTCTCAAAAACTGTGCAGGTCTGCAGCAAAACCCCTTGTTACTATAAAAACATCCAGTTTTGAGGCTTATTTTCCACAAAGAAAGGAAACATTACTGTGTAAATGTGTATTGATACATCATGACATTATTTTTTCCAAGGACACTATGTTTCTGAAAAAATTCAAACTTTTCTTTTTAATGTTCAATGTTAACCACAGTATCAGTTCTTTATTTCCAGCAGTTAGAACATTTTGTAACTTCAACCCCCAATTTCATTGTTTTTCAAAATGTATTTTTATCTTTCTTTCATCCTGAAACAGCTATTCCCCAGCCCCCACATAGCTCCAGTAATTGGGTAGAATATCTTATTTAACCTGTTTCTCTTTGTGAATGTCTGCTTAAGCAATGTTACTTTCATCATTTCCTTTTAAAAGTGTCCTTTCTTTCTCTGGGTCTTTTCTGAATCTAAAAACACAAGAAAGCTTCTTGCTTTAGCTAACTAAATTTATAGTTGACGTCCTGAAGTTTTACTTCTTAGTTCTGCTGCAAGTGAAGGAAAATAATCATTGCATTTCATATTTGGATAGCACTCTGGGATTTCAAAATATTTTCAATGGCTCATTCAAAACAGTCTAGATAACTGTGTGTATTTATATCCTTTCTCTTATTGTTTTACCAATGTGATAAGTAAGACTCAGAAAGATAAAGTGACATTTGCATGACCTCATATACTAAAAGTGAGATATTATTACTCTTTCTCCAGTGTGCCTTCCCTCCAATCACATCTGACAGCTTTTATAAAAATACATAATACGAAAAGACTTTGATGTACTGAGATCAGATGCATGTCAAGGTTGCCTCCAACCACAAGATGATATAATTGCAACTGTGTCTAGAGAAAGTGAGACAAATATGCCAGGAATTATTATTATTTAAAGTATTTGTTTATACTTGGTCTTTCCTATTTCCCCCCTATACTCACTTCCTCTCCTTTTTTCTCACACAAGAGCCAGGGGATGGAACTATGAACATCAAGGGGGTCACATTCTGCACACTGCCTTTCTTTCATATGGAGACTTAGATGCTCAGTTTTAAATAACAGTCATAATGTTTTTGGTATTTTGATGAGAAAGTTTGTGGGAATTTGAGTCCCCTTTTCAATGGTGATTCTAACATCTATGGGGCACACTACACTGGACTCCAGAGCATGATTTCTCTGTTGGACTTAGATCTTAGAGCTTAGGTTATGTTCAGTAGTGTCCAACTGCTAGGAGATAGCAACTTAACACATTCGTAAAAGTTTAGAATTATAGAAAATTTGGCAAGGTGTAACTCTTCTCCTTTCTACATTTGAGAAAAAGGACATTTTGTTGGAATTCCACTGGGTACTATTAAAAAATTCAATTTTCCTGGGGTTTAGAGTAAGTCATTCTCAGAAGATTAGTAATAAGTAATACATTTTTGATGATATCTCCAAATTTATCAATATGTAGTGTAATATCATTGCTTGTGTATAGGGATTTATAGGTTTCATGGTGTTTTTTTTGAAATTTTTAGTTATTATATTTTCCATCTTTTAGTTTTATTTATATGAACATAGTAGATGACTAAACCAATAAGTTTTTGAGTGATCATAAACAGAAAACACAGACGGCAAAATTGACATAAAGCATAGATCTATTGTGAATTGAATGGCATTGGTCAAACTCCTTCAGAGTAAGGAATTTTGTTCCATTCCCTAGATGGCCAATGAAAGTTAAATCGTTACCAAAAAAGCAAATTCTAATGTCTTATATACAGTGCCAGCTCTCTACAAAAATACATTTTAGTGCCACAATTACAGTTTGATGATGCTTAAGAAATATCTACATTAACTTTTTAAAATCTGAGGAGAATTGATTCTGCAATAACTTGGAATTTTTATGTTAATAAAAATTTCCCAGATGTAACTTCACTCTAAGGCCATAAGCAGGTCATAGTTATGACTATATCTATAATTTTCTCTGTAGATTTTCCTAAAAGGACCACTGGGTAAGCCTATAAATAAGTGTATAACAAATTTAAATCTCCCTAATTAATACGTATATGCCAAAGGGATCACCTTGAGCTCAAATTTTAAAGAAAGCATGAGAAGTACATAATATAAAAGAAAGATTTAAAAAGTAGTTGTCATAACCGATCAGTAAATTGAAAAATGAGGTGACCATTTGTACCAATTTTATCAACAATGTTATAGTTCTTGATTATCACTATTGTGTGCTAACTGACCATGAGAGGTAAGCGGCATGGAAACTTCAGGCATATTCTAAATCTAGGTCAAAGAGACCTTGAAAAATCTGAAGCAAACAAAAAAGTGTACCAGGACATTGGTTTATAATTTACCTTTTCTGAGCAAATATCCAGATGATGTTTCAGTGTCTTTCTAAGGAGTAAGATAGGAATCATGAGATCAAAGCAAGCTTCCTCTAACTATCCTTTTGGCAAAGCAGAATGCAAACATTTAAGAAAAGACTGGATATGGTGACAATTACTAGTGTGTTCTTATTCTATCATACTTGACTAATTGGTGAACACTGTTACTGTCCTCAGATAAATTTATGAAACAAACTTGGAAATTTATTGCAGCAAGTTTTAAAAGGCTGAAAAACATTGAAAAAAAATAATAAATGGCCAGTACAAAACCAGACCATCCATAAATCCCTTATTATTCTATCACACAGGGCATTGTTATCTAGGTGTAATTAACAGGTTGGCCATGATTGAAGACCTCCTGCTAAGTCTCTTAACCAGCTGCCAAAGTAAACTTTCCTATATGAGAGTTCAGTTACGATTCTATCCCAGTTTGGTTTTTTGCTACTCTGTGATTTCAAAATTATCTCCTTCTACCTATTGACTTATGTTTCAGTCCTAACTACATTCCCATAAGTTTTCATATTCTGATAAAAAAAAAAAAAAACAGTGGTATGCCACTTCCAAGTATACTTAGTACTTATACATATATTAATTTAAATGCACTTTATTAATGTGGGTAGGGAAAGTATTATTGACATATCAGTTCCTTTTTATACTTGAACCAAATCCATGGAGAACAGATCTTGCCCATGAAATCACATAGCTGGTAAGTGGTAGAACTAAAACTCAAATCAATGGTTTCCAGGTCCAATTCTCATTTTCTTTTCATTGGTCTATTAATACCCCTAGCAAAAAAAAACAAAAAACAAAAAACAAAAAAAAAACAAAAAAACACGGGGTCGTTCTCTTGTACCTAGGCATATATAAAGAAATGTATTTCCATGGGGTGCTTCGGTGGCTCAGTTGGTTAAATGTCTGACTTTGGCTCAGGTCATGATCTCACAGTCCATGAGTTTGAGCCCCACGTCTGGCTCTGTGCTAAGAGGTTGGAGCTTGGAGCCCAGGTTCTGTGTGTCTCTCTCTCTCTGTGCCCCTCCCCTGCTCATGTTCTCTCTCTCTATCTGTCTCAAAAATAAATAAATATAAAAATTTAAAAACAAGAATTGTATTTCCTAAGATTCTAAAATAAGAATATTTCAATTTAAGAAAATGTTTTATTTTCCAGGATTTAACATTAAATTTTCATGAATGTAGGGAAAGAAAGCTTATACATTTAATATAATTGTCATTATTAACATAGATATTTTTAACTGCTCATGTAAAGCATAATTTAGTGCTGAACCCTAAAATAACTCTTCACATTATGGTCTATTCATTCTATTCTTTTTTTTTTTTTTTTTTTTTTTTGTAAGTAGGCTTTATACCCAGCACAGACTCCAATGTGGGGCTTGAACTCACGACCCTGAGATCAAGACCTGAGCTGAGATCAAGAGTCAGACACTTAACCGACTAAACCACCCAATACATTCATTTTATTAATGCAGCTAAATGATATTATTCCTTTGACATTTTTACCTAAGTAAATTATATATATATATATATATATATATATATATATATATATATATGGAAATAATAATAGGGCTGAAAAGAAACACCATTAAAGTCTTCAGATTCAGGGTCTTTTAGAGAAAGGAAAAATAAAGACCTCAAAGACAAGATAACTGAAAATGAAGTTGAAGTCGAAAAAATAAAATAAAATAAAAAAGGACAAATTAGCAGGTGGAACTACATGCGGTTTTGTCATCACTTACTGTGATTCGTACAGCTTCCCTGACCTTTGTGTCAGGAAAACAGCTGTTTTGGGTAGTCAGTCGACTATTCAGGATATAAACAAAGTACTGAGAAAAGGCAGAAATTGAAGCTTAGCCATTTTAAATTTCACTAAAGTTAGACACTCCCATTTCCCTATTGTCATTGCTTCCTAAGAGCCCAAATAAATCTGAATGGAAATGGTAATTAAGTTAAACAAAGAAAGCTGTACACACATATTGTACATAAATATTTCTGCTTGTGGCAAGGGTGGAAAGGTGGGAAAGTGGTGAGAGTTCCTTGAGTCTCCTAGGTTTATAAATTTGTTTTTGGACATATGTTGGAGAATTCTACGAATACTTTTGACCAATATGAAGGTGGTTGATAAAGGTGGCTTTCCTCCTCTTTATCAAAATCTAAAACAAGGTTAAATGGGTGACGGGTATTAAGGAAGGCACTTGTGATGAGCACTAGGTGTTGTATGTAAATACTGAATCCTTAAATTCTACACCTGAAACTAATATTACATTGTATGCTAACTAACTAGAATTTAAATAAAAACCTGAAAAAGAAAAAAGAAGTAAGATAAAATGAGATGAAGCATGGGAAGGGAATGGAGTAGGCAAGGGGCAGTCTGATAAGTTATATGACAAAGATTCAAGAAGATGAAAGGAGAAATTTTCTTTTTAACATTCTTCAGAGGACCACACAAATAAGCATTCTCATTAAAATATTTTCATATGGTTTGATTTTTCACAAACTTTTCCAGCTGTTCCATAGTCTCCTACAAGAATATGCTTGAGTAGCATAAGATGATAGATATCATTTACTTGAAAAGAATTCTATGTTATAAGTATTTTTATAAAAACTATAAAAAGTGATTCTATTTGAGCTAAGTCAAATATGAGTCTATATTTTCAAAAATACGTACAGTAATACATTAGGAAAATGTGCTGTTATGTGCTGAAAATTGCACCTGTAAAGATTTAGAACTTTAAGTGATATCTTACCATTCTAAATTTCTACATTTCTTGGAAATATAGCACAAGATATTCATAACAGATAATAGCTTAAAAATATTATTCCTTGATAGTAACATTGGGTCAAATTTTAGATTTTTGAAAACAATTGAAAACTACAGTTACGGTCAGACCATATAAAAAGAACATTAGAAATATACATTTGAACTGCATTATCGTTCATGCTTCATACCTAAAGCTAATAATTTTAAGCAATACTCAATCACCTAATTCTGGATGTATCTAAAGAAGTTAGAGGGGTTTTGTATTTTTTCTCAGACTTTCTTTTCTCTGTCAAAGACACAATAGCTTATAATTAGTTTTGTGGTTTTAGTCCTTAACAGTAGAGTCTGGAAATGCTTGTATCTCTACCATAAAAATTACTGGTGAAAGAAAAGCATTGAATGATAAACCTCTTCTCCCTGTATTCTTGATAACTCTTATAATCTATTCTATACTTTCCTCTTATTTCCTAGGGATATAGAGCTTTGTGACATTGCTTAAAGTATCTCCCCAAGCCTACATTTTTTTTCCTACTCTTTTGCAATGATTTATCTCTTCATTATAAAATGACTCTCACGTGCTTCTTAGTGCAGTGTTTAAATATTGTACACAAAATACACTTTTTGTAAAGAACATTAATAGGTGAAACAAATTGTTGATTCTTTTGTGAAATGAGTTTATAAAATATGAAGAAAGACTGAACAGATTTCCTGACTCCAGGTACCTCAGTGTATATAATATACTAATGAGGAATGTAACTTCCAAGAGAAAGGTACAACATACCAGTATGTGAATCATTCATTGAAATTTGCTGCGTAATTAAAAGCAGAAATAAGAAGCCTAGTCTTGGGATTTCTAGGCCACTATTTTGTTGTTGTTATTCTTTATACTCAGTTAACAGAATCAAGTACACTTTAAGTTCTGATTCGTTTTTCAGTTTTGCTGTGTTTTAATAGTCAGTATTTTAAGGGATTATTTCTTAGATTTTTTAAATAATTTTTTTAACGTTTATTATTGAGAGACAGAGAGAGACAGAGCATGAGCATGGGAGGGGCAAAGAGAGAGGGAGAAACAGAATCCGAAGCAGGCTCCAGGCTCCGAGCTGTCAGCACAGAGCCCGACACCGGGCTTGAACTCACAAACCGCAAGATCATGACCTGAACCAAAGTCGGAGGCCTAACCAACCAAGCCACCCAGGCGCCCTAGGATTACTTCTTAGATTTTATCAGTAACATCAAACAAAAGGTACTGAGTATTCCACAAGGTACAGGGTGCTGCCAAGCACCTTAGAAAATTTACATGACTTGGAGAAAATGTGGTTCTAATTATGTTTTGGTCAGATAAACTGTATGTGTAAAAACAAATAGGTACTATTATTAAAAAGGCTTAATTAGCTATTAATCAAAGACGAGAGGTTGAGATTATTTAATTCTACTGAGAAATGTACAGTGTTCTAGATAAATTCTACAAATGTAAAGAGACTTGAAACAACTTGTGTCTTCAAGGTAATCTAGTAAAAATACGAATTGTACGTAACATGACTTTAAGTTTTTTTTTTTTTTTCAACGTTTATTTATTTTTGGGACAGAGAGAGACAGAGCATGAACGGGGGAGGGGCAGAGAGAGAGGGAGACACAGAATCAGAAACAGGCTCCAGGCTCTGAGCCATCAGCCCAGAGCCTGACGCGGGGCTCGAACTCACGGACCACGAGATCGTGACCTGGCTGAAGTCGGACGCTTAACCGACTGCGCCACCCAGGCGCCCCAACATGACTTTAGGTTAAACAAATAGCTCCTGGCCCCAAAATGTAAATTTCATGATATATAGTTTTCAGCAGGATTTGTAAAAGGTTAGTAAACTGGACAACTCTAGAACTTATAAATTTATCTTTTTTTTTTTAAGGTTTATTTATTTTGAGGGGAGGAGAGGCAGAGAGGGAGGGAGAGAGGGAATTCCAAGCAGGATCCCCACTGTTAGCACAGAGCCCGAAGAGGGGCTCAATCTCACAAAACGTGAGATCATGATCTGGTCTGAGATCAACAGTTGGACATTTAACCAAATAAGGCACCCAGGCATCCCTACTGCTGTTAATATTGTGAAATTGCAACCTAACTACCCATTTCTGATGTATTATTTAAATTACTTTGAAAAACAGTTTGCTTCTTGAAAAGTTTACACAGGGAAGCTTTTGTTTTGTTTTGTTTTTAGTTTTTATTTAAATTCCAGTTAATTAACATATGGGCATATTAGCTTCAGGTGATTCAACACTTACATACAATACTGGTGTTCATCACAAGTGCACTACAGAGTTTTTCTTTTTTTAAAAACAATACATTGCAGTAGTGATCATCTATTTTGTTTTCAAAGTACAAGAAAATAAAATAAAATGGTAAAACATGATTTTTCGTATACTAGTTTATATTCCCTCACCAATTTCTATCTGTCAGTTGCATAAAGTAAGTTGTTATAGGCTACAACACTCCCTTTCTAGATCTCAGCCTGGGATTTTACCCCTAGGTGGAGCTCTGGTTTCTTGCTGAGCCAGGAATCACTACTATCTGATTTTCTGGGGACACCACAAAAGTAAAAATATCACCAGAATGATGAATAACTGAAGAGAAGCTGGTCTAAGGAACTTTAAGCTATTAACATTTTCATACAGTTACATCACTGCTACACTCTACTGATTATTATAAATACATTTCTAATTTAGTTCTCTTGTAGTTTTATACAAGACCTTTTACAGGGAAACTAATGGAAGAATATCTTGTCTGTAATTTTACACTCCAGCATACTCTATCGGAAAACATGAAAATATAAAAAAATGAGGGGCGCCTGGGTGGCTCAGTCGGCTAGGCGTCCGACTTCGGCTCAGGTCACGCGGCCAGTGAGTTCGAGCCCCGCGTCTGGCTCTGTGCTGACAGCTCAGAGCCTGGAGCCTGTTTCAGATTCTGTGTCTCCCTCTCTCTCTGACCCACCCTGTTCATGCTCTATCTCTCTCTGTCTCAAAAATAAATAAACGTTAAAAAAATTAAAAAAAAATGAAAATGGCATTCTAAAAAAAACTAAGTATGATATAAGTGAAAACTGAATAAAGAAACATATCTGAAATTGAATCTAACATTGAATGTTGGTTGTATGTATTATTTCTTGTGTATGTGTATTATTGCTATTAACATTAAAATGATCTGTGATGGGGCACCTGGGTGGCGCAGTCGGTTAAGCCTCCGACTTCAGCGGGGTCACGATCTCGCGGTCCGTGGGTTCGAGCCCCGCGTCAGGCTCTGGGCTGATGGCTCAGAGCCTGGAGCCTGTTTCCGATTCTGTGTCTCCCTCTCTCTCTGCCCCTCCCCCGTTCATGCTCTGTCTCTCTCTGTCCCAAAAATAAATAAACGTTGAAGAAAAAAATATTAAAAAAAAAAAAAATGATCTGTGACTATTTCGTAGGAGATATATTAGAATAATTACTTGATATACCTATACTATATTAAGTTCATATAGATTTATTATGTCAGATAATGGATATATTAGATATAGGTTATATATATATTAAATAGTTATATATGGATATATATTCTAGATATGTATATTTTAAAAAGTAAATTAGAGATAGATTAAAATAAAATATTTTTGTGTTGTTATTTGACTACATTAAAAGAAAATCAGTGTATTAGGATCTTGATGCTATAACAGTAGTCAAAAGATAAGCATCAGCATCACCTGGCAGACTTTGAGAAATGCAGAATGCCCACCTCAGACCTACTGAATTGAACAATTGAACTGCAATTGAACAATCCCCACGTGACGTTTGTAGATTAAATATTTTCTCAGCTTTTTTGAGGTGTTACCAGCAAAAAAATTTACCAAAGCCCAGTCTATCAGTTCTTTTTTACATATAAAGTTTGTGTCATTTTGATCAATGTAATAATTACTTATCTGTCTAAAAATTATATTTGCTACTGAGCTACTTATATTATTTCTAGTTCTTTCGTATTGATACAGTCCAATTTACTACTAGCTGTGTGTAATTAAGGCACATTTTTCTAGTATATTCTACCAGAATATGGCTCACTGATAACAAGCTTAGTCTTGTTTATTGAATATTCCCAGTGAAATAACCAGGAACAAGAATGAAACTAGGCTGGGAGAGTGGCAGATCTGAGAATAGCAAAACAGAATAATAAAATAATCAGAAAAAAATGATTCACAAAAAGATTTAGGGTACTAATCTTGGAGAGTCCTTGAACTGATGAACATATATGCACATCCATCTTATTTAATGCCTACCACCTCATCAGTATGTGAATGAGACTTCCTGAAAGAGTTAAGGTGGTTCACAAAAACATGTAACACAGAGGAGTTAGTAGAGATTTCAGGGGATTAGGTAATTTCTGGCAAATCAAATAAATGACTACTCTCATTTACATGTTCATTCATATTATTCCATCATTGCACAACTATTTTTATCGCTGTAGTATCAATCACCTTGACGGTTACCAAAGATTCAAAAATGACAGGTGTAGGGAGGGCTCTGCTACTAAAGGTATTATTGTCTTAAAAGGGTACATCTTTTTAAGACAAACATGATTTAAAATTTTTTGAAAATGGACATTTTGAGAGTGGAGAAATAGGTGGTTATGACATTTTACAGGAAAAGAAGAGAAAAAAATTGCATTATACAAGAGCACTTTAGATGGCCCTATGTACTGTGGCCCATGTTCTGAATAGTTTGGTTGAATGGATAAGTCATGGGTCTGTCCTTCAAAGAAGCGTGAAACAAAACATGGCTATTCCTTTGTTCAGTCAAATATTACTGAAAAATATAATCAAAATGTGAACCTTATTCTGATCATGAAATAAAGAGGAGTCTATAGTATAAGTCCATTTTCTCACAGCTATGCAACTTCAAGTAAAGTTAATATTTGACTATGTATGGTGTGTTGTTGATCATCTGAAATTCAGCCCAAGCTTCATGTGAAGATACAAAAAAAGTCAAATCCTCTCACAGAGTCTGAAGGTGATAGGGTTACAATTTTGGTTTTAGAGAGAAGAAATACTGATCCACCAAAAATGCAACTCTTGCAAAATTCCACATTAATTTTTTCCATGTTCAAACTATGCATGGTTGTGATGTTCAGACAATTTACAATCCACAATTATAGATGCTGGCTCAGAGCAGGGTAAAAGGAAGTTAGGGATGGTCAATATCTATTTTGGAATTTCAACATTCCTATGAAGCAAGTAAGTAGTCCTTTGAAGTCCTATCTGTAAACTTTCCAAAATTAATACTTTTGAGTTTAACTCTCAGTGTGTTTCATATAGAGTTGGCAGTTTTTAATATTGTAATGGCTTGTACATTTAAAACACAATCAACATCTTATTATACTTTCTAAGTACTAAATTATCCTTTTCATTAGATTTAGCCCATATGTTAAAACAAAGTCATTGCACATATGAATAATAAAATTACAGAGTGATTTCTAACTTAAATTTGTACCACAGATATTTCCCACTCCTTGAGTGCTTATTTTTTAGCCTCTTAATATATTTAAATTATCTTGGTATAAAGCATTATTCATATTAGTAATGTCATATGTCTCAATAAATGAGGACACATCAAATGAAATGTATCTCTCTAAAGAAAATTTATAGAAAGGTAATAATTATTTAAAACCGCTTTATCGTGACTGTATCAGATCAGTCAGAGTTCATCTAGAGACTAGTAGGAGATATCACAGGATTTGTTACAGAGAATTGGTTTACACAGTTGAGAAAGTTAGTTAAGAGAACTTTGTAAGGCCGTTGTCTCAGCATCAGATAAGGAAGCTTGAAATACACAGGACACGCAATAAGGAAAGAAAAATTACTAAGGACTGGAACCCACTGGCAGTAGCTGGCACTCAAGGATGGACTAAAATCTGTGTCCCTTATTATTGCCTTTACCCAGAGTGACAAGCTTATTCTGAAGAAATCACTGTCCAGAGTCTTTTACCATAAAACTAAACATATACATGGCCGAGTAGTTAGAGAAAGTAAAAGAGGATCTAGGTAAGAGAGTGATTGCAGGCCCACTGCTGCTTCATGTCAACAAAGTGAATCAGCAAATACACAAAGTGCATGTGTGCACATAGATGGGTGCTCCATGAAATAAAATTAAATAGCTATTGCTCCCTTTATCCTCCAAATCTAACAATGTGTCCAACCCCCCAAATGGAAACATATAAGAAATGCATTCTGGGAAATGTAGTTCAGTCTAGCCGATTTGATGTATTTCAAAGTTATCACAGTGATTCTGACATTTAACAAATTTGTATGGCCTACGGCAAAGTAATAGTTTCTACAAACAATGATCTGTTCTATTGATTAATGTTCCATCTATGGTTCATGTAATTAGCCAAGCCTAGTTATGACTCTGATAGTATCCTTATCACTGATTCTACGGGGTGGGGGGGTGGGGAGGGGAAGGAACCAAAAAAAAAAAAAAAAAGGAAATATAAGAAAAAGAATTATGTTCATGTCTCATGACAATTATTTTTCTGAAAATTATATTTGGAAAGAATTCCTGGTTTTCATAATAAAAGTAACATTAAAATACATGTGATTAATTTAATTACTTGTTTATAACTCATGATTCAAGAATAATCATTTTCCCTTTATTATTCAAAATATTTTAAAATTAAATTTGTTATTTAGAGATAATTGTCGAGTCACATGCATTTTTAAGAAATACTAACAGATCCCATATACACCTGACCTAGCTTCCCCCAAATTCTCATCTTCCAAAACTATTGTAAAATATCACAGTCGGAATATTTAACATTGATAGTGTCCACATACAGAACATTCACATCACCAAAAGGACCCCTCAGTTTACTTCTTTATAGCTACATTTACTTCCCTTTCACCCTCACCCCCTTCTTAACCCTTGGCAACCACTAATCTGTTCCCCTTTTCTATAATTTTGTTATATTAATAATGCTGTATAAATGGAATATAGGGTATATAGTTTGGAGGGCTTAGATTTTGTCACTCAGAGTAAATCTTTGGAGATTCATCCAGGTTATTCTGTTTATCATTAGTTTGTTCCTTTGAATTGGTGAGTAGTATTCAATGATATAAATGCAAAACAGCTTAACCCCACAAAAGACATCTACATTGTTTCCTGTTCAGGCTATTAAAAATAAAGTTGCTATAAAAATTCCTCTATAGCTTTTTTTGGTGTGTGATTTATTTCTCTTCTTTAAATGTCCAGAACTGCAATTCCTAGGTTTTGAAAGTTCGACATTTCATTTTTACATGTTTGTTTGTTTAAAGAAAATGCTAAACTGTTTTCCAGAATGGTTGTACCATTTTACATTCCCATTTCCACCAGCACTGTATCCAGGTTTCTGAATCCTTGCTAATGTTTGGTGTTATCATGATTTTTTTTATTATTTTAGCTGTTCTCATGGGTGTGTAGTGATATCTCACTGTTTTTAATCTGCATTTCCCCAGTGGTTATACATACATTTAGAACCATGACAAACAGAGTTCTAACTCTTACTTCAACCTTCCAATGTAATTTGGAGAACTCAGATTATAAGAGAAACCTATTGCTTACCTATATTTTTGCTTACCATGATATTTTTTCCTTCATGATGGTCCCAGTTTCCTTCTTTCAGTGTTACCTTTTACTTAGAGAACTTCCTTTAACTATTATATCAGTACACGTCTGCTCCTCACAAATTATCTTAGTTTTCCTAATTTTTGGAGCATATTGATTTTCCCCTCATTCCTGAAGGACATTTTTGCTAGGTACAGGATTCTGGCTTGGCAATTCTTTTGTTGCAGCACATGAAAAGTATTTGTCACTTTCACCATAGTTTCTGATGAGAAATCTGCTTTCATTCTTACTGTTTTTCCCTATATATAACCTGTCTTTTTTCTCTACTTTCAATATTTTTTCTTTCTGTCTAGTTTCCAGAATTTTAATTGTAATCTGTCTTAGCATGGATGCCTTTGATTTTATCCAAAGATTTCCTGGATTTTAACTATAGGTTTATGTCTCTTGCCAAATTGGGGAAGTTTTTATATTTTTTTTTTCTTGAAGTACATTCATAGCCCTGCCCTCTTTCTCTTCTACCAAGACTCTCATTATATAACTGTTAGATCTTCTGTTACAGGCCAGAAGGTTTCTGCAGCTTTTGTTAATTTTCTTTTCAGTTTAATTTTTCTGTTTTCAGATTGTATAATTTCTATCATTTCACCTTATAATTCAGTGATTCTTTCACCTGCCTCCTATATTCTTCTGTCAAGTCCATTCACTGAGAATTTAGTTTTTTTTAATTTTACTTTACAGTTATAAAATTCTCACTTGGGTACTCTTTATCTCTTCTATTTCTTTGTTGAGATTTTGTATTTCTTTGATGAGGCTTTCTTTTCTTTTTTTATTTGTTACAGGTATTTTCTTTTTTTCTTTTTTTAATGTTCATTTTTGAGAGACAGAGAAAGAAAGAGAGAGAGAGAGAGAGAGAGTGAGTGGGGGAGGGGTAGAAAGGAAGACACAGAATCAGAAGCAGACTCCAGGCTCTGAGCTGTCAGCACCGAGCCCAAGGCAGGGCTCAAACTCAACAGTCATGAGATCCTGATCTGAGTCTATGTCAGACACTTAACCAACTGAGCCACCCAGGCACCCCAGTTTCAGGGATTTCTAAAATTGCTCATTGAAAGTTTTAAAAAATCATAGCTATTTTAAATCTGTCAGATAAAGAGTGAATCTCTGTCATCTCCGTGTTGGCATATGTTGATTGCCTTTTTTTTTCCCATACAGTTTGAGATAGTCCAGGTTCTTAGTATGAAGAATTAATTTTTATGGACTTTCCTCTTACAAGAATCTGGATATAATATCTTTCTGGACATTTTCTTTTTATGATGTGAAACTACGCATCTTATATAACCCTTTGCTTAAGCTGGCTCTGAGTTTTGGCTCTATTACCTCATAACTTCCAGGTGGATATAGAAGTCCAGTTTCCTCATTTGACCTCTGTTGACACCCAAGGCAGGAGCTCCTTGTTACCTCTGGGAGGCGACTGGGGTTCTGAGTCCTAATGTGGTCTCCACTGACACTGTGGTGAGTGTGGCCTCATTATTCTTGTGTGATGGTGAAAGCCCAGCTTTCCATTGGGTCCCTGTTGAGAATACTCCAGAGGAAGAGGGGAGGGGTCATTCACTGATGCTATGTTGGGGTGGAAGTTTAGGTTCCCCACAGGGTCTCTACTGACACTATGTTGGAGAAGGGCTTTGTTAACCAGGTAGCTGGGATACGTTTCAGACTTCTAGTTGACTTTCTCCACTTTACCCCAAAGGAAATGTTGGGGTACTTCAGTACAGCTTCCCAAGGGTGAAAATTTATTGTCATGGATGGAGATGGTATCACAGTATATTCTATGGTATTTGGCTAAAATAGAGGCATTCTTGTCTAAAAGTTTTCTGTCTTGCTAGGCTGTCCCCTTTTCAGCCCTACTCAAGAGAGCAGGCTTGTTGAGGGTATTTTTTTGGCAGTACCTTTTGGTTTTCTGGGGTTTCCAGCTTCTTCAGGTTCAAGTATGAGATATATGAGGCCAAAACAAAATCCACAGGACTCACCATCATGTCATTTCTGGGTCTTGACTTCATTCAGTCTGCCTCTTCTCCCCATGTTTTAGATTCTCCTTACATTTAAGTATAATGTCTGGTGTATTTAGTTATGCTTTTTGGAAGAAATAGTAAAAAGTATGTCTTCTCTATTTTTCCATATTCTAATATGCTTTTAGACCAAGATAATCAAATTTAAACTGTCCCATTAAAAATATAATTTGGTAAGAAATGCATTCAAAAGGTATATGTATATAGCTTGGTCTTAATTCCTAACAGTAATTTGCCTTCTTCCCTTACGTTCACCCTCTTCCTTTATTCTTCAGACTGTCCACTTACCAGATTCTCTTCCCAAGTGGTTTATGGTTTATGACTAGATTCAGCCACTGGGAACCTTGATAAGAGGTCAGGGAAAGGAAAACCAGACTTACATATGCCCCTACCTCTCTCTCTGTTATTTGGATCAGTGGCTTCTTCTCATTTGTGGTTTCCAATGACTGCTATAACACACCTCCTTGTGTGATCCAAGCTTCTTCACTAGATAACCTCTTCCACTATATTTCCAACCTCCTTTGAGCCCAGACTTCTGGATACTTGTGACAACATAGTCTCCCTGTGTCCCTCCAGCCTAAAAGTAGTATTGATTTCTTACTGTTGCTCATCTCTGGGTTGTTTTAACGTGTGTGTGTCTGTGTGTGTGTGTGTGTGACTTCTTATTTTCTCCATCACCTATGTAATCAATTTGCTGTATTAAATACCCTTAAATTAAAATACCTATATTGGTTTGTGTATTTTTATTGGAAACTGACTTATACATTCCTTTAAGTGTTTTCTACACCCCTACTATTCACTTTTTTAGGACAAATAATGATTAAGAACCTTATTTAATTTATTATCTATTTTCTGTCCTTCCTACAGTAATACTATGCTACTAAGCCAGTGAATGCAACTAATGTTTTTTGTGTCAATTTTATGTTGACATTCTATATATTTTCTCTGTTTGAAACATTTGAGCAAATTAAAAAAAAGGCTTTTTTCCTTGCTGTCTCATGAATTTGCAAAGCTTTCAAAACAATAGCCATATAACAATCTCTCTTGTCATAAGCAAATTTTTGCCTAAAATTGATCATAGTTTTCTCTTTTTCATTATTTGTATATTCTTATACAAATTATACAAATATATTCTTCATTGTATATTTTTGTTTTTAATAAGCTTGAATTATTTTTCATTAAGTAAAGATCACAATTTAAATAAAAGAGCAATCAAACAATAGATATGTTATTTCTTGAAAATACATGCACCTTTATAAAGGTAGGAGCCACACTTTATGTACTTATCAGCTGATGTTTCCAACGGCATTGACAGTAATGTGAAACCATCTTTACATGCCCACTTGCAATTGTGCATAGTTAATATGAGTTCACATTTTAAACTACCAGAAAGAAGCTCAAACAAAGCTGTGACCAAAATAATGATTCTTAGCAAAGAAAGAAAACAAAGTGAATAAAAGCAGATATTAGCTCAATTAACATGCAGTTGTGCCACATACTGAAACACATGTACTATAGAATACTGAATTAGATTTTTAATGAATAAAATAAAAGCAAGAGTATTCAGAGAAGACTCAATAACCCCTGAGTTCCATAATATTGCTAATTTTAACATTTTATTAGAAAGGATTTTTCATAAAAAAGAGAAAAATTGTATATACTACCAAGTACAACAAAACCAGCTATAAATATCTTGAAATATTTTCCTTATTTGATACAAGTTTCTTCTTTAAAAAGAATATGTTAGAGAATAAGAAACTAATATTTTCATGTATCAAAAACTTATGGTATCTATACAGTTTTCTCATAATGTATTTGTTCTAAGAGAGATTTTCTTATGAAGTTTTCTGTTTATTCTCTGTTTACCCCTGCCCCACCACCTTCTCTCTTGACCAAGGACAGGAATAAGATATGTAAAATAAACCTTACTCCTCCTGTTTTGTTCAGGAAAAAAATTTGGAAAATGTGTTAACAGAGTGGCTGAAATTTTATGATTTTTATCAAGTCCTATCTGTTAATAAAATTTTGATCAGCTCAGAGAAAGTTGTTCTTTTTGATAATTAGTGGCCTGTGTGTTTCTTCACATCCCTGGTTTCCCACTTTAAAGCACCTTATTCCCTTTTTTATTCTTGACTTGTTCATCTTCCCACAAACCTCAAGATGGAAACCTGTTAACCAAAACCCATGTGATGCCAACCTCTCTAGAAATGTATGTAGGTCACAATTCTGAAGCCAATAGTCTGGGGAAGCTACCTTAACTGTCTCATAAAATAAATTTTGAGAAATATTTTTTCTTACTCTAAAGCAATTTCTATTTAACTTCATACAAGCATCATGTAGGAAAAATAGCATGTGCCACTTCTCTCTCTCTCTCTCTCTCTCTCTCAGGGAAATTAGATGAAAATGACAAAGAAAGGCAGTATAAATACAATCACAGAAGGTGAGTGATATAATATTTAAGAAACTCATAGTTGGGGCGCCTGGGTGGCGCAGTCGGTTAAGCGTCCGACTTCAGCCAGGTCACGATCTCGCGGTCCGTGAGTTCGAGCCCCGCGTCAGGCTCTGGGCTGACGGCTCAGAGCCTGGAGCCTGTTTCCGATTCTGTGTCTCCCTCTCTCTCTGCCCCTCCCCCGTTCATGCTCTGTCTCTCTCTGTCCCAAAAATAAATAAACGTTGAAAAAAAAAAATTAAAAGAAACTCATAGTTGACAAAGCAGATATAAATACCCAAACCATCTGACAAGAGAGCCTACAGTGTCTAACATCTGCTATGTTAAAAAATTTTGTAAGTTGTTTCCAATCCCCTTTTCATATGAGCTATTTCCAACAATTTATTATTTTTTTTTATTTTATGTTTTCTACATTGACCACTTTGAACTGAAGATCTTCATAAAGTAAAAGATGAATGGTTATAAGTGATTAAATGTTGTGATGATATAGTGCTGTAGTACCTATTTTTGTAGACTCCTTGAAGTGAACATGCCAAGCTTTCATCAGTAAACATAGTACCATCATCATTGTGATAAGAAGCACCTGCTAATTTACCAAAATAATATAATTCAAACTTAAATCAGTTGCTGCGTTAACAGAAACCAAATATCTATTTTAAAGTTTTCTGTCAAATTGAAACAGTTTGTTCATACACATACACGCATACACACATGCTTGTGTTATACATACCCACAAACTGAGCCCTGTGGTTCAGTGTCTTTTTTCTCATTACAGAAAATGTGCACATTCCCTACCATCTGATTTTTCCATAATATAATATTAGTTAAAATTTTAGGTGTTTATTTTGTTTACATCATTCATCTTTCAAATCATAATAATCTTAAATGATATTTTGGGGCACCTTGGTGGCTCAGTCAGTTAAGTGTCAACTTCAGCTCAGGTCATGATCTCACGGTTCATGGTTTCAAGCCCTGTGTGAGTCTCTGTGCTGACAGCTCAGAGCCTGGAGCCTGCTTCAGATTCTGTGTCTCCCCTCTCTGCTTCTTCCCCATTCATGCTCTCTCTCTCTCTCTCTCAAATAAATAAATAAATATTTTAAAATATTAAAAAATAATGTTAAATATTTTAATTATAAACACCTATCAATAGATAAAATCTAAAATTTTTATTATTAAATTTTAACCGCTACAAATATTTAAAAAATGGAAAATTGAGATTAACATCAAAGGTTTTGAAAGTCATGACACTTTATTATCTGTGTGCAACCACGAATTAAAAAAAAAAAAGCCTGTTTGGCATTTTAATAGAATTAAAAGACCTAAAACCCTCAAACTTTATTTTTGGGACAGAGAGAGACAGAGCATGAACGGGGGAGGGGCAGAGAGAGAGGGAGACACAGAATCGGAAACAGGCTCCAGGCTCTGAGCCATCAGCCCAGAGCCCGACGCGGGGCTCGAACTCACGGACCGCGAGATCGTGACCTGGCTGAAGTCGGACGCTTAACCGACTGCACCACCCAGGCGCCCCAAAACCCTCAAACTTTATATATAAATCTCAATAAACTGTGAACTGAATTACAAGTCAAATTCTAAGTGTATACAACTCTCATAAATTGGTAATCTCAATAATGAAAAGTTTGTATTGGGGGGATAAGTTCACTTAAAATTATTGATTGAAACTATACATTCTCCCTTATTCCATTATTTTCCCATTATACTTATAGTGGATCATAAAAGAACCTAATATCTTAAAAATTGCATTGTTCAAAATCACCATAAAATAATCATTTAGTGTAATTTAGAAAAATATGTTCTCTCAATGGCATCAAATGAATGTTTAAGTTACTTTATTTTCACTTATTTGGTCCTTCAAAAAACACAAATGTTTAAAAGAATAAACAAATCTTTTCTGTAAAGTGCAATGTTTATAGTAAAATCACTCCAAAGAACTATAGTTCATGAATTTTCCTTCAAACTCTTCAAAGTGAAGGAAAATATAAATTATACACATAGAAGGAAATATTGGATAAAAATGGATACATTTGTTAAAGTTAAGACAAAATCTTGAAATTTTTCAAACTAACAGGAAATTTACCAAAAAAGTCACTATTTAAACTAATTTACTTTCATTTACTCAGAATAGTACCTCTGTCTTGATTAGCTTTGTTTGGTCTTACTAAAATGAAAGCCTTTTCCTAAAACTAGCCTAATTTCCATGAATGTAATGAATATTCATTCCAATTATTACATCTAAGTTGAATGCGGTTTATTTTCTAAAAACACAAGCCATTTGTTCACACACACACACACACACACACACACACACATATATATATATATATATATATATATAATTGTATTTACTTATCTAAGAATATTTTCCTGCTTACTCTATTTAGTTTATTTATTACCTGTCATAATGATATCCTGGAACTCATGAAAATCACACATCTGTTTTGTTTTTTTTTATTGTTTTTCAATGCATCCATTTACTGAGTGCCAGAGTATTGAATAAGATATCTAACAAAAAAATATGAGGCACCTGGGTGGCTCAGTTGGTTAAGCATCTGACTCTTGATTTCAACTCAGGTCATGATCTCATGGTTCGTGAGTTTGAATCTCACATCGGGTTCTATGCTGACAGTGCAGAGCCTGCTTGGGATTCTCTCAATCCCTCTTTCTGCCCCTCCCCTGCTTGTGCTCTCTCTCTCTCTCTCAAAAATAAATAACTACACTTAAAAAATATCTAACAAAAAAGAATTTTTATGGAAACAAAAAAACTGATCAAAGGATTCTATACTTTCAATTCTCATATCACAGCGATGACTGTGCCCCTTTTGTCTGTCACAATTTCTTTACTGCTATTATTTGGTGCAGGTATTTCATATACATTTACATACATACATACATATACTATTTTATCCTTACACTAATACAGTTTCATAAACATGTTATAAACATTAAAGTTTGAGAAGATTGAGGCTCAGCAAATTCAAATGGAAAGTATGTAGTAAATCAAGGATATAAGTCCAGGTTTGGCCAACTCTACACACACACACACACACACACACACACACACACACACACGCATTATTTCTGTGATATATACAATATATATCCTTCAGGATTAAGCTCAAGAAACAGAAACTATCTTAGGTGTTTCAATACAAACCGGTTAGTAACAATAATTGAGACTTAATATCACTGGACATGATGGAGAAGTAAGGGGCATTTTGTGTTAATTTCAATGCAGTAGTAAACTAGCAGGGAGAAACTGCTAGTGCTATTAGTACTACAGACACAACTATCACCCACTTGTGGAGCTGGTGACTATACTCTGGAATATGGAAACTGGCCATTGTTCAACTTTTATATACAACCTTGTGTGCCAGCTGACACAGGAACAGTCTCACCTTTCTTTCAACTTCCACCTCTAAAACAATAAATCTCATTGGCAGAAACTATATTAAGAATCAGAACCCTAGACTCAAAAGACTTTGGGAAATATAGTTAATTTTATAAACCCAGTGAAATCTAGGAGAACACAGGAATGGATGGCAATGTGGATTCAATGGAATTGAATTGGAATGGTCCTTATTGAGCACAATATGTTATATATTTTCTCAGATGACTTTCCTAGTCCTAGAGAACAGCAAACACAAGTGTAACATCAATTCTGGTACCCAATTAGATGTTCAATTTACTTTATTGAAATAATTGAAAATAAACATTAGGTCTGTATAACATTAAGAGAATTTGAGACTGGCTTATATACTGTGTGTTTGGTTCAAGGTTCTTTTTGTTGCATGCTGAAACATGGGAGAAAATGATCTTAATATATGCCAAAAAAAAAAAAAAAACAAAAAATTAAAAAAGGAAGAAGACATCTAAATCTTTAGTGCACTTCAGATATTTAAATATAGCACTTATTTCTTTTTGAGGAAAAGCTGATTTTTAGTTAGTTGAATAGAGTTTTAAAAGGGAATAATCAATTGGAATTGGGAGACATAAGAAACTTTATCCAAATTTGTTACTTATAATTAGACAATGTTTTAATACCCTCTCCATTTTGCAGCACTACTATAGTTGTTATCTGGGAATGTAGCAATAATTCTTTTTCTATTCTAGGATGTGTCTCATTTTTTGACTACTTGATCATGTATAATCTATATAATTTTGGAGTCCATTTAAACGATTGGTACAAAACATGAAAAGTCAAGTGGTATGAAGAAAATTTTACCCAGAAAGATACCCAGAAAGAAAAGGTAATTTATAAATGAAGAATAAACAGCTTGAAATTCGATTTTTCATCTGCAGCACTGGAGGCTAAAATACAAAGCAACACCGGGTCAAAACTACTAAGAAAATAAGATTGCCACCCAATCCTATACTCTGCCAAACTACTGTTCAACTATCTGAGCTAAAAAAATTCAGACTGTGTTACTCATATACCCAATCTTAGGAATATACTTGAAAAAGTACTATCGTTAAAATGTAAATAATTCAAAAAGAAGATCTTATTACAGAGAAAATGAATCAAGTAAAAAGAGAAAAGAATGTAACCATTCTAGAGTTATGAATCTTGGGTTATACATTAAATCTAAATGTCTGATAGCAATTACCATTGGAAATGTAAGAAACAAAATATATTCTTGCAAGAAAAAAAGTTTTTAGAACTAGATGAAATCATATTTTAAATATGGGGGTTACTTATTCAGATAATTAGTGATGAGAAGAAGTTATTGGTGATTCTAGTCTAATGGATATCTATTTATTGATTCTCTACATAATATCCATGATAACAACTTGGATTTCCTTTGGAGAATTATCCTAACCCTGCACATACAGGCTTGTTGGCATTGACAATCAAAATACAACATATCTTTTCATGGCCAACTGATAGGCTCCTGATGCAAAAGTACCAATCACTATTTTCTTGGAAATTATATTTTGAACAAAGTTTTAAAATATTTGACAATAATCTAACAGTGTGATGGGATGCCTGGGTGGCTCAGTTAGCTAGGCATCTGACTTCAGCTCAGGTCATGATCTCACTGTCCGTGGGTTTGAGCCCCACGTAGGGCTCTGTGCTGACAGCTCAGAGCCTGAAGTCTACTTCGGATTCTGTGTCTCCCTCTCTCTCTGCCCTCCCCTGTTTGTGCTCTGTCTCTCTCTCAAAAATAAATAAACATTAAAAAAAAAACTAAAAAATAATTTAGCATTCTGAAAATACCATAAAGATATTACCCACTTGGGCCAACTTCCAAAATCCCAGAGCCATTGTTTCTGCTGCCTACTTATTTAACTTCCTCATTCTCCCTTTGATTGTGTGGACAATCCTATGATCATTCAGGGAATTATTTTTTCTGCTTAAATTAACCAGAATTGGTTGTAGTTGTTGCAAGAGAAACAATATGCTAATTAACTTATTATGATAGAAAAATATTAGAACACTCAGTGAACAATTATGCATATTATAAATACAAAACAATTTTGAGGGAAATATTAACATTTCCCTGATATCTAATGTTTGAAAGGTTTCGAACAGATACATGTATCCAAGATTGACACGGAAAATTTTCATGATTTTTTTAAACATTTATTTTTGAGAGACAGAAAGAGATAGAGTGTGAGTGGGCAAGGGGTAGAGAGAGGGAGACACAGAATCTGAAGTAGGCACCAGGCTCTGAGCTGTCAGCACAGAGCCTGACACGGGAACTCTTAACTAGGAGATCATGACCCAAGCTGAAGTTGGATGCCCAAAGGACTGAGTCACCCAGGTGCCCCTTCATGATTTTTTAAAGCTGTATCAAATTATTAAGGATTATCATGAAAGTTTTTTTAAAGTAACTAATGTATGTTTTAAACTATGCATATAAGGACAATATTAATTTTTATTATTTTTCAAGTAATTTGCGTAAATGAGACCCAACCAATGCACAGCAAGCTAAGCAAAAATACAATTAAATATTTCTAGCTAAAAGAATGGGTAGGGATAATAATGGTAACTATGTGATGTTGTTGGAGATGTTAGTTAACACTATGGTGGTAATCATATTTCAATATATAAAGGTATTAAATTTTAAAAAAAAGGTTAGGGAAATACTCTTAAACATTTAGTTAATTTACTTAATTTCAATTTCAGGATTTAAAATAAGTATAAGACAGCCACCAGGCATTTGCTGATACTTAGTTGTGATCATTGTATTATAACCCAGTGGTTAAGACCATGGACTTTGGGGTTAAATATCTCCAAGATTGATTATTAGCTCTCTGTTTCACCTCTGTAAATTTCAGTAAATAACATAAGTTCCATAATATCCATTTTTCTCTTCTGAATGCAAAATAATTATAGGCATAAAAATAGACTTGTGCAACTTAGATGAGTTATGTGTATATAAAGGCCTCAGCACAATTCCTGGCATTTAGAAATTTAAAAAATAATAATAATAAACATATAACAAAACTATTGCTATGGGGACTGCTTTGTTGCTATTGTTTAGAGAAAGTACAGACATCTAATTTGATCCTTCTTTGAAAATTATGTCAAAATAAGAAAAGTCTACAAAGCCAATATAGGTTTAATGACATGATATAACTATAATGTTTATGCTAAATTTCCCAATTTATTTGCAAATTGATTTAAAAATGTTCTTTTCACTAGTACGTATTTAAATAAGAACTTCTTTATGAAACCTGAAGCAAAGGTAGAGCATAACTGTGAAGGTATAAGAATTATTCCTGTAAAGCAGTTTGAAACAAAAATAACAAAACAAACTTGTTTTCAACAAAGAATCAGAGATGGGTTTATAAGAGACCTCACCCTCCTGTACAAGGTGTACTTGGTGTAACTTATTGGTAATAAAGCAGCTATTTATAAAATGTACTATACCAAAACAGGTTAGAAAGGAATATAAATACCATCATATCCAGTCCAAACACAGACGAATTTTGTTACTATCAGGAGGAATAATGTGGAATAATGCTAAACATTACAGCCATGGTCCATCATTGCTGGAAAAGAAAAATCACCTCTGTTTTTTAATCCACCAATGGCTATATTAGTAACCACAGGAACTTTTAGTGAAGTATAGTTCCAGAAAAAAGATTCCTATGCATAACCACAAAAGTCATTTATCCACTAAATTACACTGAAATGTAAAATATAGATAGCAGTTTCTAGATGGCTTAAAGTTTGTGTTTTCATCACCATAAATTTCATTAGTATCAATCATAATGGACAATAGGTTGGAAATGATGCCTAAGTATGTTTGATCTAAATCCAGAAAATTCAAAAACAATGACCAGAGATCAGAGTTCCAAGGTCAATGTTTTTGTAAAAAAAATATTATTTTTGAAATGAATCCACTCTTTTCACAACAGGAAAATGTTGGTCAAACTTGAAATAATGATCCACAGCAGTCTAATTTCTCAGGATCCTAATTTCTGGTTCTTTAGATTCAATATTACTATGATAATTTTAAAATGAGAAAGGAGTGAAAATATTAAGGACAGGATGATAACCTTCAGAATTCATTAATTTTCAAAATATTGTTATAAGGCTTATTTAGCAGACTAAAGAAAACTGCAATGATTTTAATAAAAGGGAGCAGAAAGTGATACAACAGAGTAAATTGAGCATGAACTGAGTTTTCTATGACTGAGTTGGTCACATGTAAAAGCATAGTTTCAAAGCAAACCAAGGGCTCTCATAAAAATCTGGGGAACATAACCATGCTAGAATTAAAAAGTAGCACAAAACTTCTGAGAGAAGCATTATTTATGCTACATTATTTATGTTACAAAACTTCTGAGAGAAGCATTATTTATGTTACAGTTTCCTTTATTCAAATAAACTATGAATTGAAAATCCCTCGACACCAATGACAGCCACCAGGGTTCTATGAAGCATACTGTGGAAACGTGGAAAAATTAGGGGGAAAAAAATCAAAACTCATACAAACCTGCGTTACATCTGTGGCATTTGGAGGGAAAATGGTGTAGACATTCAAGCTAGAGCCCAAGAGATTTATATCCAAATCTTGGCTTTATCATGAGCAAGGTGTCCAACCTAAGTGACTTGTTACTCATTAAGAAAATAATAATAATAAAAAATAAAAGTGTTCAGTATCATCTAGTTTCAAGGGTTATTGTGACAATTAGTGATAATGTCTATGAAGTGCCTACTACAGTACCTGAGTATAGTAGTTGTTCAAAAAAATGGCAACTTTTGTTATTTAAACCTCCAAAAGTACAGATTTTTTTGAATTGTTTATTATCTATTTTTAGTAAGGTTGCATATGTCATGTGTATACATATATAGATTATAAATATCAGGTATATACCAAATATAGGTATATACACATAAATTACAAAGCCATGCTAAAAAACTTGTTCACTCATTTTGCTGATTTCACAATGTCCTAAGATGGAGGACTTTCATAAGTAATTCCTAAAATATATCTCACTGCTCTTCATTTATGGCCATTCATCTACTGCCTTTTTGTCATTCACACTTTCAACAAGAAGTACATGGGCAAAGTGTCATTTTTTCCCAACATGTTTTCAGAGGACCCAAAGAAGTTTGATAATATGAATAGCTCTTAAATGTTCAAGAGTTATTTAACTCAGAACCTGTTTGGAAAATGGCCAGTATGAGTATTTGTTCAATTTATAACTCTTTCTTATATTCTATTTTCACTGAAGCTCTTAGAGTTCTGAATATTTTGTACATAAATAAAGAGTGATACTTTATGAACAAAAAGATAAAGTTCATTTTTTATAGCATTTTTAACTTGTCCCCCAAAAGGAAGATTCCAAAGGAAGAAAAACTGTTAATGTAAAAGGAAACTGTCCATTCACTTAAAACAGAAAATGTAAACCTCTCAAAATTACCCTCACTCCAGGACCAGGACCATTTAGCTTGCCTACACAACATGGAAGAGTTCTGATGTTTTAAAATCAAACATTTAAAAATCATCAGCTTCCCCTTCAGGTGGTTTTCAACTATTACTTTAAGATGTAAATCTAGTATAAATCTGCCATCGATTCTGCATGGTTTATTGATGCCCTCAAACAAAGCATGATGTCTGTCTATCTATTTATCTATCTATCTATCTATCTATCTATCTAACGAGTCTAGTAATCCCAGCACAAAATTAAATGAATTACTTTGTCTGGTTTATTCTTACTGAAATAATCATCTTCTTTTTCTGTACTATTAGGTTAATATGCCATAATAAAATATTTGCATATGGTTTAAAATAAAGCTAAGAAATGTATAGTTTCTGGGATACACCTAAAATTCATATATAAAGTACAGACATTTTCCCTGTCTTTTAGCAACATCCAATCTCTGTGATTTCTCAAATATTATTTAGAGTGATCTCCAGCTACAGAGCTTATTAAGGCTAATTTCCTCTTCCTTTGCGAGCAACAATAGGTAAAAGATAAGAAACAATATTTTCAGACATTGTACATCAGAGAGAGAAAATAATAGAAGGAAGCTCTTAGTAAAAAGAAAGAAGGAAGCTCTTTGTCACCCAGCTTTCTGCTTGAAGACAGTTCTAGACCACGGTGCAAGGAGGATAATCCCAAGTAAAGCTTGTGACTACTGCTGAGTTGAAGAAGAGACTATAGAGTTTGAAGAGGTGAAGCAGCTGGAAGTTGCAGGGGAGAGAATTCGAAATGGGGTAGACATGAGTAAGAGAAACTTGAAGAATCTACATATAGACACAATTCAGTGATACAACCATCCATCTCAAAGAAGAGCAAGAAGGAAATAATAAGGAACTCAACAGGGAAAAAATGAAATAAACAAAAAAGAAGGGAAAATTGCAAGAGACTAATATAGATTTTAAAAAAAGCTATAGAGTTGATAAATTTCTAACTAGATTAATCAAGATAAATTAACAATATAATGAATGAATGAGGAGACATCACTATAGATTCTACAAACATTAAATTTAAAGAAATACTGTGAACAATTTCATTCTAACAAATTTCACAAAATTTAAAAATTTCTTGAAAAACAAATTACCAAAGTACAAAGTTCCAAAACAATTACAAGAATAAATAGAAAACAAGAAGAGTGCCGTGTCTATTAAAAATAATACTAATTCATAGTATAAAAACCTTCCTACAGAGAAATCTTCAGGCTCAGACGGCTTTCCTGGTAAATTACAGGAAACAATACCAATCCCATGCAAATTACTTCAGATACAAGAAGAGAAAGGAATACTTCCTCAGTAATTGGACAATTGAAAAGACTCATGAAGTTGCATAGGGTACACTCATGTAATGTTTTAATAAAGATATGGGGGTGTTTGGGTGGTTCAGTTGGTTAAATCAGAGTCTTGATTTGTGATCATGTCATGATCTCATGGTTTGTGAGATCGAGCCCCACGTCAGGTTCTGTGCTGACAGAGCAGAGCCTGCTTGGGGTTCTCTCTCTGCCCCTCCCCTGCTTGCACATGTGTGTATGTGCATGTGTGCATACACACATTCTCTCTCTTTCTTTCTCTCAAAATAAATAAATAAACTTTGAAAAGAGGTAAAAGACATGCTAAGGGGGTGGGCGGGATAGGTAAAATAAGTGAATGGGATTAAGAGGTACAAACTTCTAGTTATAAAATAAATAAGGGGATAAAAACTGAGGGTATCTGGAGGGGAGATTGGTGGGGGGAATTGATTAAATAGGTGATGGGCATTAAGGAGGACAGTTTTAGGGGATAAGCACCGGGCACCATATGTAAGAGATGAACCAGTGGGTTTTACTCCTGAAACCAATACTATAGTGTATGTTTACTTACTTGAGTTTAAATAATAAAAAAGGAAGAAAAGTACAGCACAGAGAACATAGTCAATAATAGCATAATAATGTCATATGGTGACAGATGATAACTAGACTTATCATGGTGAGCACTGTATTATGTAGAGAGTTGTTAAATCACTGTGTTGTGCACCTGAAACTAGTATAACATCATATGTCAAGTATACTTCAATTAAAAAAGAGAGAGAGAGAGAGAGAGACATGGTAAACAGAAGGAAGAGCTCACAAGCAATATTAGTGAGATCTAGACTTCCAGGCACAGTGCCCTTCTTTCTCAGTCACACAAGAAAGATAGCTTCATCTTCAGAGTTTGAATCACCAAATATATGTGAAACACCTTAGTTTAAGGGGATCCATAGTCTCCTTCAAAGAGCTTTTATATACCCTCCATTCACATAACTAAAACCAGGTGCATGGTAAGACTCACCAGCAGGTAGTCTCGTGAAATAAACTATGTATGAAATACCAATCTGTTAAATGATGATAAAAAGGTATAAATTGTCCCTGATCTATTTCAGACTCTAACACAGGAGTATATTAATCATTTAATAGTATATTTCTTTCAAGTTTCATCAAGGGTTAACTCTATGACTTCAGGTTACCCAAGAGATAAGTACAAGTTGTAGCAAGCAAGATGAGATGAAGTATGCATGTGTACAATTGGCTAACTCATTTTATGAGGCTAGCATTACTCCAATATCCTAGCCAGTTAAATATATTACAAAGAAAATAACCACATATCAGTACCCTTCAAGAGCACAAATGGAAAAATCATTAATCAAATTTCATCTAGTTGAGTCTAGTAAAATACAATCAGTATAAAAATCAGAACCAAGTGACATCTATCCTAGAAATACAAGGATCAAATACATTTGAAAATAAATTAATGTGGGGCGCCTGGGTGGCGTAGTCGGTTAAGCGTCCGACTTCAGCCAGGTCACGATCTCGCGGTCCGTGAGTTCGAGCCCCGCGTCAGGCTCTGGGCTGACGGCTCAGAGCCTGGAGCCTGTTTCCGATTCTGTGTCTCCCTCTCTCTCTGCCCCTCCCCCGTTCATGCTCTGTCTCTCTCTGTCCCAAAAATAAATAAACGTTGAAAAAAAAATTTAAAAAAAAAGAAAATAAATTAATGAATTCATTATATAAACAGCATAAATGAAAAACAAAAAGAAAAGATTTTAAATTTTGATCAAAACTATACCTAAGTAGATGCAGAAAAATAATTTGAAAAATCTCAGTACCAATTTATAAAAAGAAAATTGAAATCTCACCATATTAGAAATAACAAGGAATTCCCTTATTGTGATTAAGAGCATCAAAGAAAAATCTAGATATAACATCATACTTACTGATAAAATAACAAATATTTTCCACCTTATATCTGAAGAAAAGCAATAATATTGACATTCAGAAATAATAGAAGTAAAATCAATGAATCACTGAATCACTGTTAATCACTGAATCACTAAATAGTAAAAAGTCTAACAAGAGCATCCTGTCATTGTGATCTACCTGTTTGGTTCCTTATAAAACATTAGGCAATCCGCCAGTTCTAGAGGTCATAATGGACCACACCAAATTTTGGATTTGAATTTAAACAAGGCAGGTTTTGCATCACGCGCTGTCATCCTTGTTCATTGTAAACTTGTAAATCTTAAATGCTTTGTGAAATACTTCTAAAGAAAAGGAGAAACAGAAGTAAAGATACCATCAAATGTCCAAATATCAGCAATAGTACCTTTTTCCATTTTCTATTTTCTTCAGTCAATTTTCTCTAACTGTATAACTCTTATTTGTAGATGTGGGTTTTAGGTATAGGATAAGAGAGTAATTGTTAAAATATGAATGGTTTATTTTAATATCACTTATTTTTTTACTTAAGAAATCAAAGCCCATTTTTAACATCTTGGTTACATTTCCAATAATGACCTTTAATTATAAAGGAAACTGAATATTGCTTATCTCTCTCCCAAAATAAAAAAATGATGTTTGAAAGCAATGCATTTTTTAGCATTTGAAAAGTATGTTAAATAACATTTCCTGGACAATATCTGTGATTGTGTACATTTTCACTTTGTTCTTTCACTGTACACTGAACATTTTAGATGGAGAAGGGAATGACAATGAATTGAATCTTCTAGAATCTCTCTTGTGGCTTTGAAATTTACAATGTTTAATGTGTCCACCAAGGTCAGCCAACCCTAGCTATCATGAATTACATTTGTATTTATGCTTAGTTGTTAAACGGTCTCTTGGAGTTAATATCTGTTAACCCCAAATAAGCTTCCTGCATTTAGTTATCCAATAGATTAATCATATTTGTGTTATGAAATAAAGTTTTTTTACTTTTTTAATGTTTATTTATTTTTGAGACAGAGAGAGACACAGCATAAGCAGGGAAGGGGCAGAGAGAGAGGGAGACACAGAATATGAAGCAGGCTCCAGGCTCTGAGCTGTCAGCACAGAGCCCGACACGAGGCTCGAACTCACGAACTGTGAGATCGTGAACTGAGCCGAAGTCAGATGCTTAACTGACTGAGCCACCCAGGCGCCCCAAGTTTTTTTTACTTTTTCTGCAGTGAAAATTCTGTCTCCTTAGACATAGAAGAGTACTATAGGTTTGCCTTTTATATTGACACTAATCTCTGTATGTATTAATTTTTTTTTAATTCTTTGGGAAAAAAATCCTATGAAGACCAACATTTTCTTTGCAAGTTTGGTGGAGTGAATGCCTACCCAAATAAAAAGTACTTGCACAGGACATTGTAATAAACAGCCATGCATATGTGCTATGTGCTACATTGTCTTATAAGTGAGCCAGTTGTGAGTAATTAAATGCCAATGACCTAAGAATACAAAAACTAAAAATGATTATTTTCTTTGTTTTAATTTTCTTTTTTTTATTTTTTAACATTTACATTCAAATTAGTTAGCATATAGTGCAACAATGATTTCAGGAGGAGATTCCTTAATGCCCCTTACCCATTTAGCCCATCCCCCTTCCCACAACCCCTCCAGTAACCCTCAGTTTGTTCTACATATTTATGAGTCTCTTCTGTTTTGTCCCCCTCCCTGTGTTTATATTATTTTTGTTTTCCTTCCCTTATGTTCATCTGTTTTGTCTCTTAAAGTCCTCATATGAGTGAAGTCATGATTTTTGTCTCTCTAATTTCACTTAGCATAATACCCTCCAGTTCCATCCACATAGTTGCAAATGGCAAGATTTCACTCTTTTTGATTGCTGAGTAATACTCCATTGTGTATGTGTGTATATATATATATATATATATATATATATATATATATCACATCTTCTTTATCCATTCATCCATCGATAGACATTTGGGTTCTTTCCATACTTTGGCTATTGTTGATAGTGCTGCTATAAACACGGGGGTGCATGTGTCCCTTCGAAACAGAACACCTGTATCCCATGGATAAATACCTAGTAGTGCAATTGCTGGGATGTAGGGTAGTTCTATTTTTAGTGTTTTGAGGAACCTCCATACTGTTTTCCAGAGTGGCTGCACCAGCGTGCATTCCCACCAACAATGCAAAAAAAGACCCTCTTTCCCCGCATCCTTGCCAACATCTGTTGTTGCCTGAGTTGTTAATGTTAGCCATTCTGACAGGTATGAGGTGATATCTCATTGTGGTTTTGATTTGTATTTCTCTGGTGATGAGTGATGTTGAACATTTTTTCATGTGTAGGTTGGCCATCTGGATGTCTTCCTTGGAGAAGTGTCTATTCATGTCTTTTACCCACTTTTTCACTGGATTATTTGGGTTTTTTTGGGTGCTGAGTTTGATTAGTTCTAAAATTTGTACAGAACCAGAAAAGACCCTGAATAGGCAAAGCAATCTTGAAAGAGAAAACCATGCAGGAGGCATCACAATCCCAGACTTCAAGCTATACTACAAAGCTGTAATCATCAAGACAATATGATACTGGCACAAGAAGACTCAGATCAATGGAACAGAACAGAGAACCCAGAAATGGACCCACAGACATACGGCCAACTAATCTTTGACAAAGCAGGAAAGAATATCCAATGGAATAAAGACAGTATCTTCAGTAAGTGGTGCTGGGAAAACTGGACAGCGACATGCAGAAGAATGAACTTGGACTACTTTCTACACCATACACAAAAATAAACTCAAAATGGATTAAAGAACTAAATGTAAGACAGGAAGCCATCAAAATCCTTGAAGAGAAAGCAGGCAAAAACCTCTTTGACCTTGGCCGCAGCAACTTCTTACTCAACACATCTCCGGAGGCAAGGGAAACAAAAGCAAAAATGAACTACAGGGACCTCATCAAAATAAAAAGCTTCTGCACAGCGAAGGAAACAATCAGCAAAACTAAAAGACAACCGACAGAATGGGAGAAGATATTTGCAAATGACATATCAGATAAAGAGTTAGTGTCCAAAATCTATGAAAATGATTATTTTCATATGAAAGATTCTTATCTATGTGTATATTGTGTATATTGAATAAGTTCTTTTGAACTGAGATTTTCTTTTATTTTAACAACTTAATATTTACTTTTAATTTTAGATCAACCAATGATAGGATGGGTATGGTGGATATGGTTTTAAATTTTCATTTTCAATAGCCTTTATTTATTATTTCTACTTTCTATAGACAGATAAGTTACAAATTCATAAAAAGTAGACAATAATCACATAAGAGGCAGAGGACTCATTCAATGTTGGGCCTAAAAGTCTCAGAAGCACATTCCACATTCAATGAGATAATATATTTGAATGGGATGCTTGATTGATAAGCTCTTTTTGTTTTTTTTAATTAATTAATTTATTTATTTATTTTGAGAGAGAGAGGGAGAGAACAAGCGGGAGAGGGGCACAGAGAGAGGGAGAGAGAAAAAATTGCAAGCAGGCTTCACATTGTGAGTGCAGAGCCTGATGAGGAGCTTGACTTCATGGACTGTGAGATCATGACCTGAGCCAAAATCAGGAGTTGGACACTTAACTGACTAAGCCACCCAGGTGCTCTTAAGTTCACAATATTCTTTAAAATATTATCTCTCTTTCCCGCAAACATGTTTACATGAAAAATACTGACAAGTACATCAAGACTCTTGGTTTAAATACTATTTTTTGTGTGTGTTCTTTATACAATCACTAATATTTTTTTATGCCATTGCCCTGATCTATAAAAGGACTATGCTGAATGATAACACCTTACACACAGGGCATTGGTACAGCTGTTTACTACCTTTGTAGAATAGTTTCACTGAAATGATTTCTTGGCAGTGCTCTTGGTGGTGGTATTTGGGAGTGGAGTGTAGGAAATTTGTAAATTAAAGAATATAATACTAATCTACTTTCTTTGAAAAGAGTATTGCAGAAAAATAAATCAATGCAAATTTTTTTTTTTCTTAATAAAGGTATAGGGTGAAACTTCGAAGTAGAAGCCATCCTATGACATAAATTTGTGAGTAAAAGTACAATTAAATTGTAAACAAAACTGAAGAATAAATTTGGATAATAAAATTAAAATATTTATATTTATCTAATTTTTAATTAACATATAAAAATCAATAAAAGCTACATACAATGATCCAACCAGCATTAAGGTTTGTAGTAATTGTATTTAAACTGAGCATATTAAAATATAAAATTGTATTAAACATCAGTGCAATAAGAATAGATCTTTGAACATTCCTTCCGTTTGACATTTTGTGTATATATGTGTGTGTGTGTGTATGTGTGTACACACACACATATATATACTCTCACAAGGCTGTTTCTTTATAGCATGAAATGCAGATTTAGAAAATTATAGAATTTGATTACTTATCCTAATAGTTTAAAACACCATTTTGTATAAAACATATTCAAAAGTTTTAATTAGTTGACGATTTAGACTAACTGAACTTAATTGTCAAGTTATCACAGTTTGTTTAAGAACATGGAGAATGACTATAAAGATCTTTTAAATGTAAATAGAATGGTATAATTGATTGCAATTTCATAAAAATATTAAGTATCTTCTTGCTTATGTGTTTAGCCATACTGCCTTCTTCCAAAAAGGTTTTAAAATGGCTTATTAATTATATATAAAGATGAAAGTAAGTCAGAAATTGTGTGAATGCAAAAAACATTTAAGCACTTTTATTTTTATCATTTAAGTACTTCTAACCTCACTGTGAAATTGTAGAACTTATTCTCCAGGGCCAACTGAACTAAACTATTAACAAAATTTGAAGCTGTGTTTTTATTGTTAGAATACAGTTTGCTTTTATTAAAATTCTAAGTGATTTGTAAATAATGTTTATTCCTATAATATCATACAATTTCTGGGGTGTGTTAAATGCTTTTATGTGATTTGTGCCTCTAGCCAGTTAGGAGATAGAAAGAGAGTGAGGCAGAGAGACAGAGAGACAGAGAGAGAGATAAAATAAGAAAGGATAAATTTAATAGTGACATTAATGTGAACTATTCTTTAGAGGATTTATGTCAAGTCTTGAAGACCATTTAGTCATGTAATAGTGCTATTTATTAAAAGTAATTCAGTAACCTAAAAGAGTCTGCTGAATTATAAGTCAATAACTGTGCAAGACATATTTGTTTCTTTATAGCATTTGTGTGCTTATTTATTCATTTAATTTTTTGGTAAAAACAAAAAAACAGAAAAGTATTACCTGGAATTGATATATTTAGATGTTTTATAAACTATAACTAATTGCCAAATGACAGAAATTGAAAAAAAAACACTATTCTTGGATCATAAATAATGATTATTTGTATATGTTTTCCCTAAGACAGTTTGCTCCTCAGCCAATTGCTTCTATGTACCCAGAATCCCTGAACTATCTTTCGTTAATGAGTTTCTCAGCCTTTTTTTTTTTTTTTTTTTTTTTTTTTTTTTTTTTGTAGCAGCAAGCATTTTGCACTGATACAAAATAGCAAGTCCAAACTGGGAAGGGCAAAGTAGGTACATTCACAATTCACAACAACTCTGAAGCCTAACTTTCTACCTCCCTATTTATCTCTGTCACTGGAATTCAAAAACTGCTGTGTTGGTTAGGAAAGGCCAAGAAGAATTATCTACTGATTTATATCATCTGTACTGGTAATAACCTGAGAAATAATGCTACAAAAAGCTTAGATAAGTAAGAGAAGGCTGGATATCCCTTCTCAGTAATGAATAATCTATAAGCTCACATCCTTCTGAATCATGAGATGCTTATCAAGCAATACTGCCTCAGACACTGTTGAGCCCAGCATACACCAGCCCTCAGACAGATGAGATCTAATTGGAGTGCCTTTAGCTAACCTCTTCCACTGACTCTCCACACTTCATAGACAGTGCTTGGAAACAAACACACAGCACAGAAAAGCAATCACATATGCAGTCAGAAAGAACTTTAATGTTATTCAAGGTAGCATGAGCATATGTTCTGGTTTATCTACTTTTATCTGTTATTGCAAAATCCCATCTTGTTTGCCATTGTCCTAGACAAATGTATGATTTAGCAACTACTCAAAACAATATGATTTTTGGAAATATCTTTATTTCCTTTGAATATGATGACATTTATTGAAATGTATGTAGGGAAACTATATGACTTATATTTAAACAAATCAAACAGATATTCTGTATCCGAGAGGATAATCCTTCAAAATTATCATATAGTAAGATTGCGTTGATCATGAGATTCAGGTCAAATGATAACTAAATATGTAATGATATGCCTGTTGCTCAAAGCTTGTTAGGACTTTTTTTCATATTTCTCATATCTTAAAAATTCCCCTAAAACATTAACTATAAAAGCAAAAGTATTATTATATAACAAATGAAAAATTTCTCATTAACCAAAGACAATGTAAGTAAAAGTAACAAGTTTATGAAGAAATTATCAAATGACAAGTACACTTTCCTGAAATTATTGAATAATAACAAGTGCTAGTGGAATATAGAGAAATGGAAACATTTACTGACAGTAAGAGCATAAATCTGTGCAACTCTTTTAGAGAGATTTCTGGGTTTTCTTTTTATGAAATTAAGTGTGTGTATCAAGGCTTAGTTCAAGATATAATCCCCAATGGCTTCCCGAATATGTTACTTGTTTGTGGTGGCAAAAGTTGAAGAAAGCTGAGCTATCATAAAGACAATTAATAATAAAATTCAGTATGTCTGTATGCAGTGATGCTATATAGTATATGCTTAAAAACAAAACTGTGATTAAAAAATCAGAAAATGTTTTAGCATGATTTGAAGTAAATAACATTGCAAAGCAAACTAACATATTTTTCAAGTATATTCTTAACTAAAGATATATTTTAAATATATTAGCAAGATTCCTCCTGTGTGGTATGGGAGAGAATATTATTTTGTGCTTCTAAAACCCATCAGATATGCTTGTCATAGCAAGATTCGCCAAAGTGACTCAACAAGGCAATATACACCCTACAGAGCCTACCCTAAGGAGTGTGCATGACTCTGTCACTTTTTGTGTGCAGATAATAGAACTCTGAGTTTCATTTTATAACAAAATAATAATGGCTGCAAAATATCCAAACAACACAGAAATAAAAAAAAAATAAAAACTAAGTATCAAAACAAAATGACCATTAATTTCTAAGTATATTAGCCTTCAGATACATAATAATTCAAACCAAAAGGTGAACGCTCCACATATTTGTCACACCAGTTGGCTGTTACTTCTTCCTAAAGCAATATACATTTTATTCTGCATGGCCTTTTAAACAGTTATATAATGTTTCCTTTTATAAAAATCGTGACATGAAAATAACAATTGAACATGAAAGTTTTAGTTTTTGTGTTTTGTTTTCATTTGAGTTTAAAGTTTTTCTTTGTTGGCTGTGTTATAATTATAAAGAACTTTGTATTTAGCTTAAGGTTGTGGATTTTTAAATTCTCAATGAGCGTTTAAACATTGAAGGATGCTCTGTACTTGGCTTATCCCCTCATAGAGAATGCTTTGATATCACGTTTGGGGAAAAAAAAGGTATACAATGATAATTTTCCTTTTTAAAGACGCCATGGGACACTTAAGAAATCCCACAAATTTATCATCTTAGAGCTATGTAGGTCAGACATATGGTGAAGTTCTCACTAGGCTAAAATCAAAGTATCAAAAGGGCTGTATTCCTTTCTGGAAGACCCAGGGGATAATCCATTTCCTTGTTTATTTACCTTGCTGGAAGATTTTAGTCCCTTGCCACTGTAGGACTGAAGTCCTTTCCCCTGCTGGCTGTGAGCTGAGAGTCATTCCCAGGTTTTAGATGCCACAGGTGTTTCTTAGTGGGCAGTCCCCTTCTTCCATCTCCAAAACCAGCTACAGTGCATTGAGTCTCTCGTGCTTCAAATCTCTCTCACCTTTTCTACCATCCCACCTCTTTGACTCTTCTACTTTCCTCTTATGCTTTCAAGGGCCTTATAACCATGTAAAACCCACCAAAATTATCTAGGATAATCTCTATATTTTAAGGTTAGCATATCAACAATCTTAACTCCGTCTGCAACTTTCACTCCCTTTTTGCCTAGGAACATAATCACAGGCATCACACTAGGGGATGAATCATGGGGACCAGAATCCTGCCTCCACACCTGCTTAGCATCACCCCAGTGATTTACTTTGTGCTTCCTGTCCCTGAATTTTTGGTCTTTATGGAAATAGAAGCTGTTATTTTCTAAAGAGAGAATGTTTTCTGCAGATTTACAGCAAGATTCCCATAAGCTATGATTCCTACGAGGTCACTTTGGAATCCTGTGCAAAGAAATCAGCAGGCAAGAAGAGGAGTCACTGTCTCTGCAGGGATAGTTGCCATGATGGGAGCAGATAGGGCTGCTGTTGCACAGTGACAGCAAGGGAAATATCTCCCAGGGTACATTCTTTTACCTCCTTGCCCAAAAGGATCATAAACGGGTAAGTACAACGGGCTTAGTATTAGCATGTCATTGGCTCAGACACGTGAGGGATGAAAATCTGATCACAGGACAGGCACACCTAGCAGAGTCGCTAGGCGAGGATATAAAGAGTCACAATGCGTTTGATGCAGCAAAATTGTCTTAGATTGGGAACTTTTTTAAAAAGCTAAAAACTGAAAGGATAATTGAAACTATTTTTAAGGTAGACTTAGAGCATCAACATGTACCCAGCAATATTTTTAATAAAAATTAATATTAAACTAAATTATAAGGATAATTAATGATATATAAAGATACTCTCTCAATACATTCTGGGAAACTGGATGGTGTACAAGTAATAAAAATGAAAATAAATAGGCAAAATGCCTAGTCTGGAAAAAATATTTGAAGCAATACTGAGGAATTAAGAATAGTTCTATAAATGAGGGGCTGATAAATAACGAAAACACTAGTGGCTATCAATACCAATGGAAGAGAGACACAGACACAGACACATACACACACAAACACACTTTTTTGTGCAATGTTCATAAGAAAACCCATTGATAAAAATCAGAGAAAATCTTGCTGCAACAGACACAAGCTGCTGACACCAATAACAGAAGAGCATAACTAAAATGAGCTAAGATAAATTATTTTGTATTTGTTATGCGGAAATGGTTATATCATCTTTCTCTTTCAGTGATTTATTTGCTGGATAAAAGTGGTATGCAAACCTTTCACTAAAATTGAAAACATCAGAGTCATTGGGGAGATGATATACCACCATAAGTCCTCACATATAGGAAAATAATATAAATAATTCAGAACAGTTTTGGAAGAAAAAAAAATCTGAAACAAATGATCAGCTATGGTCATCAATTAATAATCTGCTTACAAAAAGTATGCTATTTTATTTCAAAATTACAGGTTTACTTAGATTGCAGTAGTCTTATCCTCACTTTGTAAGAAGGGAAAATGCATTTAATGGGTTGGACTTTCTTCATTAACACTTGTCTGGGTTTCAATATATTATAAATATAGGCTGAAATGTGTACAACATGATGTTATACTAAGCTCACAGACTACAGAAACTGACTGCCTCAGTGTGAGCCCTGAACGCTAGTGCTGGGTTTGCTGGAGTTTCTTTCTTTTGAGAGGTAAGGAAGAATAAAGAGGAAGGAACAAGAGAAGCTTTGGAATGAGAGCAATGGTGGATATATACACTAAGCATTGATCTTTCTTCTCTTTTTTTTGAGAAATATGAATTAAGAATGTAAGTTTTTGAAAGTTACTTTGGACAATAAGACTGCATTGTGTTGACACCAACACCACTCTAGACTCAACCAGAATGACTGTAGCTTCAGGATTCTAACTCATACACTTTCATGCATACATACTCAGGGAAGAGAGATTGGGAGAGACAGAAAGAGAAAGAGAGAGACAGAGAGATAGTACATGTTATACAGCATATACTTAATATAGTATACATAAAGTCCCTATCACTAATGGTAAATAAATGTATTCAAAGCTGGAAAATAAAGGGATATAAGACAAAATTAGGATTTTGTATAATAAAACAGAGGGAAATTTTTTTAACTTAAGTTTCCAAGATTGGCTTTAATTCCCAAAATGATAGTTTTGTTTGGAAATTACTAGGTTAAGTTTCTTCTTTATGGGGAAAATAAAGATTCGATAGATACATAGGTATTATTTCTGTTACATGGAAATAAATACAATTAAATTTTTGCACCTCTGAGTTTGTGTTACTGTAATTCATTATGAGATGTACACTATGGCATGTAAAGGGAAGTCATCTAAGCTTCAAAAGGGTTATATTGCAAAGCATAACCTGACTACAAAACAAAACAAAACAAAACCCTATGTATAAAGATAAATTATCTGAAAGTCTGAGTAGGTAATAGAACAAAACATGTTAATAGTGAAGGAATACTCATTCTAAAAGAGTTATTTGAGGTTGTAAGTTTGCTGACTTTGGGCAAATTGGAAGAAACAGTACTTTGAGGGGAGAGCCGGACTGGGGGAGAAGTTCCACAGCAGACATTCAGGATGGCTTAGAGTTCTAGGAACCAGACTGCAGAGCCACATGGAGTCTACAAGAGCAGAAACTTAGGCAGCACTCACATCCCTCTCAGATCTGGATAACTCAGCACATAAAGGTTTTTACTATAAATTATAGCCTGAAGGATCAAAGGTCATTTTTCCAACTCCAAAATAGAAAATAGCATGATACATAGTAAAAAATTGAAAATCAAAGTGTATGTTCATACAAGAAGTGAACTTGCATTTTTCCCTATCCTTCAGGGCTCTTGAGGAAGTAGGTGTAGGGAGATTATACCCATACACTTTTTATAGATTCCAGGGTAAAGAAAAGCAATATCTTAAATGCCATGTGAAACCTGAGGAAACAAAACTAAGACAAAAGCAAATAAAGCAAAAATGAAGAAACAAAAGAAACCTTCATTCTCTGCACATGGCCACCACCATTTTCTTTTGAATCTGAAATGGCCTGAGAGAATACCTCCAAGTATTCTGCATCCCCAAGACTTGAAGCTGAGAGTAGAAACGTAGGTATAAAAAGGCCTCTCTATTGAATAAAGGTAATGGCACTAACCTGGCAAACAGAGAGCAAACATGAGGGCAATTCAACAGTTGGCATGTAAGTTCCTGCCCACCTTTACTCACCTTCCAAACCCAGAAGAGAGAGGGGGAGAATAATGGAAGACAAGGGAAAACTCTTAATTGGCTGATTACCTAACCACTGGAATAGAGAGAGGGGAGAAAGAGGACAGCAGAGACAGAGAAAACTGCTTTTACCTGAAGTTGGTACTAATTTTCTAATAAAAGCAGAAATTGGGACCCAGTATCTAAGCATATTTATGAAACCTAAAATGTTACTTTGGCAATTTGTGTCCATAGACCATGAACTTTGTACCTGCTCTACCAGTGAAGACATCTCAATACAATAATGACCAGGGCACCTGGGTGGCTCAGTCGGTTAAGCGGCCGACTTCAGCTCAGGTCATGATCTCGCGGTCCGTGAGTTCAAGCCCCGCGTCGGGCTCTGTGCTGACAGCTCAGAGCCTGAAGCCTGTTTCATATTCTGTGTCTCCCTCTCTCTGACCCTCCCCCGTTCATGCTTTGTCTCTCTCTGTCTCAAAAATAAGTAAACGTTAAAAAAATTTTTAAAAAATACAATAATGACCATCTTATAATAGAAAATTAGTACCATTATATGACAGTGGTACTAAAAAGTTGTTTCTCATGTTCTCAAAATGCTTGAGAAAGAGAAAATGCTAAGGAAATATATATTTCCTAAAAGACGGAGAAAAATAAATAGTTCTCCATGAGAATTTAAATATTGGAATAGGGTAACTCGTGAGATGGGTGAAATGTCATCCATGTTGGCTTGAGTGAAAGGAAAGGGGAAAAAAATGAATACAATAGCTACTACCCGGACTGCAATTATCAACCTTTTAGAAAGAGAGGGATTAAACTGGATGATTTCTCAAAGTACGATCTAGGGCTGTCATTCTATCATTCTATGGCTCTTTGATGTCAGAATGCAATTCAGAGCTTTTGAAGTATATTAGAAAACCCAGTGTAACTTGCTGTCTCCTGGGCCACAAGCCAACCCGAGTCTTATGAAAGAAAGTGTCAAGGATGGCATTCACTAAGGATGCAAAAATCACCCTAAGAAACAGATGAAAGAGGGAATACGATAGTGAAGGATGCATTAGGAAAGAAAGCAACTTGTAAAGATGTAAGAAACTCAGGCAGAAACGACCAGAATTAAGATGACATATATAAAGTGTAGTGCTTATCTGGTTTTATCCATTTAGGATACCTGAATTTTGAATGTTAATAGACAAGTATGTTGCAGAAATACCACAGGAAATTATAGAATTATGACTAGAGGAATTTCTTAAAACAGAGTGCTGTGAACAAAAAAGCTTTACTCAAAAACCTAAAATCCTAGAAATTGCGTGTGTGTGTGTGTGTGTGTGTGTGTGTGTGTGCGTGCGTGTGCATGCATGCGCTGAGAACTCTGAAGATCTAACTTTTAGCAAGTTACATGTACACAATAGATAATTAGTTATACCTTCCACAGTGTACACTAGATCTCTAGAATTTACCCATTTTATAAGTAAGTTTGTACCTTATAACCAACATCTCCTCATGTCTCCCACCCCCTATCCCCTGGTAACTAACTTTCTACTCTCTGTTTCTCTAAGTTCAAGTTTTTTTAGAGCCCACATGTAAGTGATATCATGTAATATTTGCCTTTTTGTGTCTGGTTTATTTCACTTAGCATAATGTCCCCTAAGTTCATCCACACTATCAGAAATGCCAGGATTTCCTTCTTTTCAAAGCCTGAATAATATTTAAATTTAGCTAGCAGGCTTCAAGAACTGTGGGGATATCAGACAAGACTGGCTGAGGCTGTGAGGGGTTTGAACATTAAGGAGTGAGTGAGTAATAGGTAAGGAGCCCTACATTTCATCTCATTAAGGAGGGAAGAAATGTTAACCCATGTTACTCCCCATAAAATCTCTATTATAATCTTTTCTAAAACTCATCTTTCATTTTCTTGCCCTAGATAACATAATGGCTCATTCCATCCACTCATTCAGGTCTTAGCTCAGATTCCTACTCCTTCTTTCTTCCTCCTATTTATCTCAAACTCCAGCCAGCATTACCTATTACTTTCCTTGACTTTATCTTTATCCTTAACACTTATCATCAGTAATGAAGTAGATTTTTTTCTTATTTATTTATTTATTTATTTATTTATTTATTTATTTATTTTTAATCCACATGTTTTGCTACTCTGTTTCGAGCATCAGAACAGTGCTAGAAAAATATTGTACAAATTTAGTGTTTCTTTAATTGAATTCAATTAAATTATCCCAACTCTGCTGATCCTTTTCCTTTTATGAGTCATTACCACTAAATAGCCTTTGAAATAAAAAAAAAGTTCACTTTAAGTAGAATCCACATCAGTGTATTTCCACAGAGACTTTGCTTCCCTATGAGATGTTCTCCAATATACTGACTTACAGCTTTACCTATTTTCCACAGAAATAGTGTCTGTCTGTCTGCTTGCTTAGACCACAGGTCTCTCATTCCTGAAATGCCCTACTTACTTCAGGGTCCTTTGCCATGTTAACTATGAGGGTAAGAGAAAAGACATTTCTCTCAATTGGAATTTGAACAAAAATACGCTGAATAGGCTCCCCTTCATATATAGGTCCTTAATACTTCCTGTGTAATTCCAGGAAATATTCACTGGAAGCAATTTTGTATAATTAATTTGATGTGTTCCCTGAAAAATAAGCCCAAGGACAATGATGTGCATGTAGGAAGTGCATCAGGCCATATTCTCAGGAACTATTATCTATGAGGGCTACATGAAGCAGGATTAGGAAGACAAAAAGGAAGAATTGGATACAGTAGGAACAGTAGCATCAGACAACTCCACAGTTGATCTGAGATGGGGATGGACTTTCAGAGAACCCCTAAATCAAGGCACAGCAACTAGCCCTCTGTTGTTTTACATTAGCCATTGTTAGAAGCTGATCACTCCTGGGAAGGGACCATGGAGACTTGGGGGGCTCAACTCCCTTCAAACAAAGCATTTCTGGGAGAAGCACTCATCTGCCAATCATTATCATGCAACATTCCTAGTTTCTAATGGAATGAAGGTCTCACGGGGGCACATCCAGCATCCACCACAAACTTCATGCTCATTTTTGGGATTAACATACGAGATGAGAAATAAAGAAATTACAGGATTCATTTCTTGTAGGTAAATAGAAGAATGGGTATAAAATGGAGCAGATGGGTCTAGGAGTTATAATAATTATAATATATAGTATCATCTTATTATTAGACCTAGGAGATAATGATTGGTTAATATTTTTGCCTGATTTTAGAAAAAAAGCCAAAGCTTTTTTCTGTTGAAATGAGCAACTATTATTATGGCCTGTATTAAATAATTAACAAATAGATTTGTCTTCAAAAAAATCATTAATGAAAAAAATTTGCAGGTATTATTGTCTTATTTTAATACTCATATATACTCATAATGAAAATTTAAAATATTTTAGAAGCATAAAAAGAAAAATGAGAACACATAATCCCACTACCCAGATGTTACCATTCAGTTATAATTCTTTCAAGGTGTTAAGTAGTCAGTCAGTCTCTCTCTCTCTCTCTCTCTCTCTCTCTCTTCATCTCATTTTCTACATATTCTCATTTACATATTACATTCATCTACACTATTTTTATCATAAAGTCCTCATTATTCTATAACAACTGAATTTTATTTAATGTATTATGAACATTTTACTAACTTCAAATATTCTTATAAAATACTTAACTATTGGTTACACATTATTTTATTACACATATGCATTTTATTTTGTGTATTTCACTAGGGTACCATAATTCATTTAACCAATGAACTACTGCTTTTGATATAGACAGATAACACTTTAAACTCTTTCATTTTATCTTAAGCCTTGGGCAGGCTTTCCTTAAACCCACTTACTGCAGAATATATGACAACATATTTTACACGACATGTTTATATTTCCTCAATATGTTCCTCAGCATGTAAGGAGGCTTTGAGGCAGAATATATCTTTGAAGGTAATTAACACACAAAAATGTTGAGCCTCTTAAACATATGATTATTTGTGTTTATACTTTGTTGAATCCAATTTTTATTATTAGAGAAACTCAGCAATTACTATAAACTTCCCTAAGAGAGAATATGGTCTTCTTCATTTTTCATTCACATAACTGAAGATTATTAGATATAAAGTTCCTTTTGCTTTATTTAAATACTTCCTTTAATAATAAATGCACAATATTAATTCAATATTTAACTCTTTATAGCTTGTCAGCACCAGGTATTACTGTTGAAGGCACATTATGAGGGGGTGATTAAAGAAATTGGTGATGCACTAGATAGGAATTTTTAACATTCTCTTACAATAAACTCATTTTGTGTAGTAATAAGCTTTGTCATTACAAACGAAATGCACCACCTGGTACAATTAGCCTTATGCCTCTTATTTTTTAGTACATCTCAGAACTGTAGTACAATGTTATAATTTGTGTTGTTAAAGCTCTAACAAAATGCTAGAATTTGATTCAAAAATGTCTTTCATACCAAGGTCTGGTGTCATTCAATATATCAGACTCCAGATAGGTGCCATGAACTTTATAAAGACAGCATAATGTTGAAAAAAATCATGACAAAAGTTTAAATATAGGTAGCTAAACTTTCACGTAACAGTACCTGACTCATGTAATCCAATGAAAATTAGAATGTCATATCAACTACCCAAAGCAATCTACATATTTAATGCAATTTCTATCAAAATACAAGCAGCATTTTTCACAGAACTAGAACAAACAATCCGAAGATTTGCATGGAACCACAAAAGACCTCAAGTAGCGAAAGCAATCTTGAAAAGAAAAACAAAACTGGAGGTATCACAATTACAGGTTTCAAGTTATATTACAAAGTAGTAATAATTAAAATAGTATGGTACATTATGAAAATAGACACATAGGTCAATGGAATAGAACGCAAAACCAAGAAATAGACCCACAGCTACGTGGACAATTAGTTTTCAACAAAGGAGGAATAAATATACAATGGGAAAAAAATAGTATATTTTCAAAAAATAGTATTGGGAAAACTGGACAGCCACATGCAAAAGAATGAAACTGGGCCACTTTGTTTCACCATACACAGAAATAAACTCAGAATGGATTAAATAACTAACTGTGAGACTTGAAACCATAAAAATCCTTGAAGAGAGCACACACAGTAATTTCTCCAACATCGGCCTAGCAACATTTTTCTAGATCTGTCTCCTGAGGTAAGGGAAAATGCCAAAATACACTACTGAGACTAATCAAAAGAAAAAGTGTCTGCACAGTGAAGGAAACAATCAATGAGATTAAAAGGCAAAACACAAAATTGGAGAACATATTTGCAAATGATATATCTGAAGAAGAGTTAGTATTCAAAATATATAAAGAACTTATAAAATTCAACAGCTAAAAACTAAATAACCCAATTAAAAAATGAGCAGACGACATGAATAGACATTTCTCCAAAGATGACATACAGATGGCCAATAGACACATAAAAAGACGTGTCTGATAATGTGCTCAACATCACACGTTGTCAGATAAGTGCAAATCAAAACTACAATGAAATATCACCTCACACCTATGAAAGTGGCTAAAACCAAAAACATAAACAACAGGAGCTCAGGGATGTGAAGAAAAAGGAAACCTGATGCATTGTTGGTGGGGATGAAAACTGGTCCTGACACTGTGGGAAAGGGTGTGGAGATTTCCCAAAAACTTAAAAATAGAACTACCCCCACTACAGGGTATTTACCCAAAGAGTACAAAAACACTAATTCAAAGGGATACATGTACCCCTGTGTTTATTGCAGCATTATATGCAATAGCCAAACAATGGAAGCAGCCCAAGTGTCCATGGATAGATGAATGGATAAAGAAGATGTGGTATATATACACAATGGAATGTTATTTAGCCATAAAAAAGAATGAAATCTTTCTATTTGCAACAACATGGATAGAGCTAGAGAATATAATGCTAAGCAAAATAAGTCAGTCAGAGAAAGACAAATATATTATGATCTTGCTCATGTGTAGAATTTAAGAAACCAAACAAACAAGGAAAGGCAAAAGAGAGAAATAGAGAGAGAGAGAGAGAGAGAGAGAGAGAGAGACAAACCAAGAAAGAGAGGCCCTTAACGACAGAGAACAAACCAATGGTTACCATAGGGGATGCGGATTACGGAATGAGAGGAATAGGGGATGAGGATTAAGGAGTGCACTTATCATGATGAAAAAATAAATAAAATAATAAAAAGAATGTTATATTAAAATGTAAATTGAATACAATTAATCAAGTAAGTGTATTAAGCGATCTAAAGGTAATATTGTATAATAATATCCAGCCAAAGCATACAGATTATCCTTCCAACATACCATGGAAATCTAAAAGGAATAGGCATGGACTTATTGATTCAGTTGAGAAATCTTTCTCAATAGGATGAATATAGCACTGCAGCCACTAAATTTAGGACAATGATGATTCCAATAAAACAAACATCAAAAAATACATACAGTAAATCTCTCAATTGTGAGGCAAATTCTAAGGGTATTTCATTCTCCATCTTCCAAATTTCATTAAAATCACTATGGAACACATACATGATAATAAAAATCACAAAAGCCCTTAAGTCTAAAGATAAAAAGAGGAACAAAATAGTATTTCTTGATATATGCTACATTAGAAGCCAACTTAGGCAGTGCTTTCAAAGTAGGTAGATGTAACTCTTTCAGGAAAGACTGGGAGATGGGTCATTTTGCCTGCTCCCTCCATACTGAGCTGGCAGGAGGCAAGGCAGGGTATAGTATGTCTGCTGAGAGTGCCTTTGTGCTCACTAGCAACTGCTCCTTTGTGTGCCATAGTCTTGTAGGTCTCATGAACCCTAGCCTAACTAAAGCTGGGATTTGGGAGTTCCTTACCAAAAAATGTGTCTTCAGTCTTTCCTACCTGTTTTTGATGTTTGTGTTTTCTCATTCAGCTGAGTGTCTACAGAAGAAGGGAGCTCTGAATCTTCCCACGGTGCAATCAATCTTGGTTTCAACAACAACAAAAAATTGATTCAGTGACAGGCATTGTAAACTTTAAATTGTTGATTACTGGGGCTCCTGGGTGGCTCAGTCAGTTAAGCTTTGGAGTCCTGATTTTGGTTCAGATCATGATCTCATGATTAATAGTTCAGAGTCCCACTGTCAGGCTCTACACTGACATCAAGAAGCCTGCTTAGGATTCTCTCTCTCCTTGCCCTTCCCTGCTCACCCTTTTTTGCTCACTCTCTCAAAATAAATAAATACACTTAAAAAAATAAAAATAAATTTTCAATTACTGAATTTTGTTGTCTGACTTTTAACAATGTTGGACTTTGTTCTGACAGGCTGTTGAGTTGCAGGAAAGTCCTATTGATCAGGTGTGCTTACAGGAGGAATCAACAAACTTTCTGTAAAAGGTGAGACAGTATCTGTTTTAAGTTGTGCAGGCTAAATGGTTTCTATCTCAACTAATCAACTTTGTTGTTGTAGCACAAAAACTGCCATAGATAATATATAAATAAGTGAGAAGAGCTGTGTTCCGAAAAAAAACTTTATTTGCAAAATCAGGCAGTGGGTCAGATTTGGTTCTTAGTTTGCTTACCTCTAGTCTAGAGTAACCTATTCTAGGGATGTAGTTCAGCACAATTACTAAACCATGGCCTTGCATCTCTACAATGTTCCTTGTATTTAATAAGGTTTCTTCACTGTGGTTGCTGGGTTTTTGAAGGGTCTATGGCCCTTTTTGAGGTACAGAAATTGTTTGGCTTACAGTTACCTGTAAATTATTCTTTCCCCTAGAAATTTTTCTTTGCCTACTCTCATGGTGTTTAAGCTTACACAAGTAGATTGGTATTGAGCCTAAGACTCCAAAGGATCCTTATGCAGATTTCCAGAGCTTTCTCTGAGTAACTCCCTCTTCACTGGCAATCTGCTTCCAATATTCCAGCCAGCATGGCTTCTCCAAACTTTAAACTAGGTAATTTGTGTTAGTCCTCCATGCTCTAGGATTTTAAAAATTGCCTGTAAGGAGAAAGCCACACTTATTGACAACAGTTAACTCTTGTTTCTCTCCTCTCACAGTCCTGTGTTGTCTGAAACCCATGGTCTGAAAACAAATGTTTTGTTGAGTTTTCTAGCTGTTCATGGAGGGAAGTAAGACCTTACCTGGAAGCATAAGTCCTCTATGTAGTTTTTATGAAGAAGCTTTTTATTGAAAAACTCGTTACCTATGCACATTCTTTCTGAGGAACACTTCCGGACATTTCTGAGGAAAAAAATACAAAATAGATAAATTACTATTTTTGTCTAAAATCTATAAGAAGTTAAAGGACTGTATCAGTTTCCCAGTGTGTTAGGATGGCAGAGTCCTACTTTTGAAGTATACCTTAGCAACACTGTATAGCCAAAAATGCTCTTATACATTGAGTGTGTATGTTGCTTGTTTGGAGAATCAAAACCACAACTATGTAAAAAAAATTAAAGTTTAAGGTTTCATTGCATATTCTTACTGATTCTACTGGCTATAAAGGTATTCAGTGGGAAAATCTGAAAGAAAAGTCAAGCTTTAATAGTGACTTTAGGAGTTTTTTGCCCTATCTAGCTATTCTATATCTAATATTGTCACTTTTTTTCCTAAAACAGGTGATATTAATATTTATAGTCATTTTAAACTCTATCTCTTTTCCTTCCCCATTTGCTATTGCTGGTATTTTGGGATTTCAAATATTAAATAACCTGCTTTCATTGTCACTATCTTAAGAAAGATGGCTGGTGTGTAGTCATAAACCCTCTCTGGCAATGCAGTTAGTGATACAGTCTCTCCATTAAGCCAGCTCTGCTCTCCAAGCAGAGAGAATTTAATGACCTAGATATAACCACCAGGAGAAGCAAATAATGCAATCCTGGTTAACTTTCTGAAATATACTTTTATCTAACTTGAACTGCCAAATTTTATATGATAGCTGTGTTAGGGTTCTCTAGAGAAACAGAACTAATAAAGTATACATGTAGAGAGAGAAATGGGGGGGCAGAGAGATATTTAATATAAAAATTGGTTCACACAATTATAGAGACTATAAAATTATAGAGACTATTTCAGAGGCCAAAATCTGCAGTGTGAACTAGCAGGCGCAAGACACAGAAGAACCAATGATACAGATGAAGTCTAAAGGCAGTTTGCTAAAGAATTTCTTCTTCCTCAGGAAGGTTGATCTTTTTGTTCTATTCAGGCCTTCAACTGATTTCATGAGGCCCACCCACTTAACAGAGAGCAATCTGATTTCCCCAAAGTTCATCAATTGAAATGTTCATTTATCCACAAACACCCTCCAAGTTGACACAATACCATGTACATTAATCCCTTACACCTTATTAAAATACTGACAAAAAGACAGGCAACTTAAAATAAATGTTTGATAAACTAACAAAGACATTCTCATTTTATAGGATGTAATGAAGAGGAGGGGGTGGAGGTTATAGAAAATCCATTAGAAGGGAATCACTGAAAAGCTGATGTAAAGGAAAACAGTAGTGCTTTTCTTTTTCTTTTCTTTTCTTTTTTTTGTATTCTGTTATTAAATCTCTATGTGTTTACTGTTGTCCCAGAGGCCTTACATATTAGTGGCACATAAAGATAGCTATGAAAACTCATGAGCGCTAATGATTTCAGACACTTCAAAGAATCATGTGTAAAAACCCTACAATTAGTGTGACAATTAATAAGCAGTTTTAATCATACCAGGGTAAGAGATTTTTCAACCTTAGCCTTCGGTGTTAACATTCCCAAAGAGAAAGCAGTATTATACACAGCAAAAATTAAATAATTAAACTTTGGTAAAGGTGTTCCTATTCTGACTCCCAATCAAGCAGAATCAGATATATATGTAAATCTGTAGATATATATTTAGGGTTTTCTGGGGGTCATTTTCTGAACCTCTCTTATTGGTCCCAAGGCAAGAGTTAAAGTAATTTGTGAGGAATTCTCCCCAGCTAGATTACTGTCTATTTTATCCCTGGATACTTAAAATGTGTAAAATTCCTACACTTTCTTGATTCTTATCCTCTACCCTCAAAGCTTTATCCACTGATTGGGAAAATTTTTGTTCAGCTATGCAATCATACTGGGTGAAATGGAAAATAAAGAAGCAGAATCTTGGGCCTTTTGTGTCAAACATAGCACTCTTCCAAGTGCTCAGAGTTAATCGAGCCACCCCCATTTTCACAAGGTTCTAAAACATTCATTCAAAAACTGTCTCTCTTCAATCTATAAAAAAATAATAAAATGGCTCCTAATTCACTTGCATTTTTATATCTTCATTCTTTCAAATAACCTGTCAAATATCTTTAAAGCTCTCATACCACATCTTATTTTTATATTTGGAAACAATACAAAGACCTACGTAAACATTAGAGTGAATAGATCATGTTAGAGTAATATCAATTAGATCCATTTTCATTAATCATATATTCAAATGTGTGCATTCAGGCTTTATATATGAATTTTCCCATGGCAATATGAAAACATTTAGGTAAGTGTTGCTGAACATTACATGCAACAGTGTGATCATTCATGAACATTTATATGAATCTTTCATTGCCCATCCAAATAAATGCCACATTGAGCATTCAATATGTTTGAATGTGCAATATCTTACAAAAAAATAATAATCTTTCTTCAAACCATAATGTTATACATTATCTTACTATGGGGCTTTTACTATTGTATTAGAGTGTGATTCTGCACATATTATCTTTGGGATTTTATGCTATGAGCCATGGGATGCTCCTATACAGTGATGCTTGGATCATTGGACCTGAGCTTTATTATCTTACTGCGAAGAGAAAATAGACAAGAGGTGCTTGCCACTTACATCACTGTCTCTTATTTTGATTGTTTCATTTAGATAGTAAATCTCAGTGGCATTAAAGGTGATCTTGAAGTTAAATATTGTAAAGGAATTCCAAAATTAACAATAGGCTGCTTTAAACTACAAGATGAACAAAATCCACTTAAAACTGTATTTATTTTTTTCTTCACTTCTATTTTACTTTAAACCTCCAAGAATTAATTAAACAGCCCATTTCTCTAAAGCCTACAAAGACACTAGGCTTGCTGAAGTCAGCCATAGTAAGCATCAGAAAAAAGCTGTATTTCTGCTATAAATTCCTGGATTTCTTGTAAGAAATAAATTCTTATTCTTACAGAAATGTTAAATAACAAAAACACGTGTAACTTTAAACAGTGTCACCTACGTGAATATTAATTACATGTACAGAAAAAAACTAATGAAACTTGAACCAACTTACTCAATACTCCCAGAAATTACAGTAAAAATGGGAAGGAAAAAAGGCTCTAAAATTATTTTAAATGCAAAATCAAAGAAGCAGTGACTAACCAACACAATGTCCTTTTCAACCACTTTCTGTAGCATATAATGTGATGGGCAACTCAGAGTTCTCCCTAGGATTGAGAAACACAGGGAAGAGGCCAAGATGGTGGAACAGCAAGGAAGCTTTTTTTGTGTATCTTGTCCCTGAAATACAGCCAGATCAACACTAAACCTGGACATCTAGAAAACTGACTTGAGGATTAACACAACAATCTTCACAACTTGAACCACAGAACTCAGCAGGTACATGGCACAGAGAGGTTAACTGGGGGAGAGAGAAGCCACGGAGGGCAAGGAGCTGTTTTTTGTTTGGGGAGAGAGGATGGAGACAGGGAGGGAGTATGGGAAAGCATCCTCCCCGCTCAGAAGCAGCTGGAGAGAAAAGAAAGAGTATGCAAGGGACTGAACAAAAAAAAGGGAGAAAGGAGAAAGGAAAGGGTTTAAATTCCATTAAGACTCTAGAAACAGGTGGAGTGCAGAGACTGAAACTCCACAGCTCGTTACCTGGTGGTGCTCTAATGGGAAGGGCAAATCCCCAGAAGCAGGGAGCGAGGCCCAAGGGGTCCATGGGCCACATGGGGAGAGGCAGTTTCCCTGCTGGGAGGACATTTGGTAGAGGCTATGTGGCCACCCCACAGGCAAAGGTCCCAGTGGACCCTGGAGAACAACCACATTTGCTGGTGCTGGAACATGGATGTTAAGGGGGAAGGCTGGTGCCAGATACGTGTTGTGACTTACCATAATCCCTAAAACACTGCTGCTATAAGATTGTGGGAAATTTTTCCAGGGGTGTGAGGGGGTGTAGCACCTAGCCACGGTCTCTGAGCATTGACAGCAGCACTGTCCTGGGAATGCTCCTGGGGGCAGACGGGCACCTGGCCATTGCTCAGTGAGACCCTACCCCAGAAGGTCTGAGCAGATCAAAGCCACAGTCCCTCAGAAGTGAGGGGTTGGGAAACAGCCCCATTTGAGAGAAAACACAGGAGGGAGGTGCCACCTGGCAGCCTGATGGCTTGGTCACAGTGTAGAAGCAGGGAGTGGACGGAAGCCAGAGAAAAAGGAGGGGTGCTTGATTTCCAGTCATGGAGAGCACAGAGTTGTGATACCAGAGACTGGGTAGCTGGGAGACACCATGTTCACCCCTCCACGCATGTGCATGCACTCCTAAACTTGCGTCAGCAATCTACTCCAGTAAGCTAAGCAGTGCCATCTAGTGGAAAACCCTGCCCAACAGGGCCAACCATGCTCTTGACAAACTCATTTATGCATCTGCTTAGTTTACAGACTATCAAGTGCTTCAAGCTTGACTTCTATGGGAAACCAGATGTAATTTCAATCATAATTCCTGTTCACTGGTCTTTTATTAAATTTTTTCTTCTTTTTCTTTTCTTTTAATTTATTGAATACAGAAAAAGAAAAAAATATTTTTCTTTTCATTTTTTATTAAGAATAATTTTCTTTAATTTTCTTCTACTACATTTTTTTTGTTTTTGTAAGTTTTTCAAATTCTACTTTACTTCCATCATTCCATTTTGTTCTATTTCATTTTTTCAATTTTTCAAACGTCTTCCTTTTTTCCTTTTTTTTCTTTTCTTATCACTCCCTTTTTTCTCTAATCTATCAAGATCCTTTCAACAACCAGACCAAAACACACCTAGGACCTAGATCATTGGTGTGATATTTTTGTGTGGTTGCTTTTAAGTTTTTAATTTTAAATTTTTTACCTTATTAATTCTTTTCTTCCTTCAAAATGACGAAAAAAGGAATGCACCCCAAAAGAAAAAACAGGAATAAATGACAGTCAGGGCTTAATCAACAAAGATACAAGCAAGATGTCTGAACCAGAATTTAGAATCATGATAAAAAGAATACTAGCTGGGGTTGAATATAGATTAGAATTCCTTTCTGTGGAGATAAAAGAAGTAAAAACTAGTCAGGGGGAAATAAAAAAGGCTATACTGAGCTGCAATCTCGAATGGATGCCACGGGTGCAAAGATGGATGAGGCAGAGCAGTGAATCAGTGATATAGAGGACAAAGTTATGGAGAATAATGAAGCAGAAAAAATAGAGGGAGACTTATGCAAAAGAGCACGATTTAAGAATTAGAGAAATCAGTGACTCATTAAAAAGGAACAACATTAGAATCATAGGGGTCCCAGAAGATGAAGAGAGAGAAAAAGGGGTAGAAGTGTTATGTGAGCAAATCATATTGGAAAACTTTCCAAACCTGGGGAAAGACACAGACACCACAATCCAGGAAGCACAGAGGACTCCCATTAGATTCAACAACAACCAACCATCCATAGGATATATTCAATGCACTGAATCAGAAAAATACGCAGCCAGGAATTCTTTATCCAGCAAGGCTGTCATTCAAACTAGAATGAGAGATTAAAAGTTTCCCCAGACAAACAAAAATTAAAAGAGTTAAGAAATTCTAAGGGGGACTCTCTGAGGGGAGAAAACACAAAGAAAAAAAAAGAGACCAAGCAGCAAAGACTAGAAAGGACCAGAGAACAACATCAGAAACTCCAACTCTCCAGGTGACATAATGGCAATAAATTCATATCTTTTAGTACTCATTCTGAACATCACTGGAATAAATGCCCAAATTAAAAGACATAGGGTAACAGAATGGATAAGAAAACAAGATTCCTCTATATGCTGTTTACAAGAGACCCACTTTAGACCTAAAAAAAAAATTCAGATTGAAAGTAAGGGGTTGGAGAAACATCTATCTTGCTAATGGTCGACAAAAGAAAGCCAGAGTAGCCATACTTATATAAGACAATCTAGACTTTAAAATAAAAAAAAAAAACCTCTAACAAGAGATGAATAAGGGCATTATATCATAATTAAAGGGTCTATCCACCAAGAAGACCTAACAATTGTAAACATTCATGCTCCAAATATGGAGTGCCCAAATATATAAATCAATTAATCACAAACATAAAGACACTCATTGATAATAATACCATAATAGTAGGGGACTACAACACCCCACATACAACAATGGACAGATCATCTAAACAGAAAATCAACAAGGAAACAATGGCTTTGAATGACACACTGGACCAGATGAACTTAACGGATACACTCAGACATTTCATCCTAAACCAGCAGAATACACATTCTTCTCTAGTGCACATGGGATGTTCTTCAGAATAGATCACATACTGGGACACAAAATCAGCCCTCAACAAGTACAAAAAGATCAAGATCATACTGTGCTTATTTTCAGACCACAATGCTATGAAACTTGAAATCAACCACAAGAAAAAATTTGGAAAGGTAACAAATACTTGGAGACTAAAGACCATCCTACTAAATAATGAATGGGCGAACCAAGAAGTTAAAGAGGAAATTGAAAAGTACATGAAAGCCAATGAAAATAAAACACCACAGCCCAAAACCTCTGGGACGCAATAAAGACGGTCCTAAGAGGAAAGTATATAGCAATCCAGGCCTTCCTAAAGAAGGAAGAAATGTCTCAGACACACAACCTAACCTTACGCCTTAAAAAGCTGGTAAAAGAACAGCAAATAAAACCCAAAACCAGCAGAAGACAGGAAATAATAAAGATTAGAGCAAAAAGAAATGCTATCAAAACCAAAAAAAAAAAACAAAACAAAACCAAAAAACCAAAACAGTAGAACAGATCAATGAAACCAGAAGCTGGTTCTTTGAAAGAAATAACAAAATTGATAAACTCATAGCAAGTTTTATCAAAAAGAAAAAGGAAAGGACTAAAATAAGTAAAATCAAGAATGAAAGAGGAGAGATCACAACCAATACAGCAGAAATAAAACAGTAAGAGAATATTATGAGTAATTGTCCGTCAATAAAATGGGCAATCTGGAAGAAATGGACAAATTCCTACAGACATATAAACTACCAAAACTGAAACAGGAAGAAATAGAAAATTGAACAGACCCATAACCAGTAAAGAAATTGACTTAGAAATAAAAAATGTCCCAAAAAAACAAGAGTCCAGGGCCAGATGGCTTTCCAGGGGATTCTACCAAACATTTAAAGAAGAGTTAATGTCTATTCTCTTGAAGCTTTTCCAAAAAAATAGAAATGGAAGGAAAACTTCCAAACTCTTTCTATGAAGCCCACATTACCTTGATTCCAAAACCAGACAAAGACCCACTAAAAAGGAGAACTATAGACCAATTTCCCTGATGAACATGGATGCAAAAATCTTCAACAAGATATTAGCCAACTGGATCCAACAATACATTAAAAAAATTATTCACCACAACAAAGTGGGATTTATACCTGGGATGCAGGGCTGGTTCAATATCCGCAAAACAATTAACATGATTCATCACATCAATAAAAGAAAGGACAAGAACCATATGATCCTCTCAATAAATGCAGAGAAAGCATTTGACAAAATACAGCATCCTTTCTTGATAAAAACCCTCAAGAAAGTAGGGACAGAAGGAGCATACCTCAAGATCATAAAAGCCATATACGAGTGACCCAATGCTAATATCATCCTCAATGGGGAAAAACTGAGAGCTTTCCCCCTAAGGTCAGGAACACGACAGGGATGTCCACTCTCACTACTGTTATTTAACGCAGTAAAGGAAGTCTTAGCCTCCATAATAAGACAACAGAAAGAAATAAAAGGCATCTATATTGGCCAGGAGGAGGTGAAACTTTCACTCTTTGCAGATGACATGATACTCTATATGGAAAACCCAAAAGATTCCACCAAAACACTGCTAAAACTGATCAATAAATTCAGCAACGTCGCAAGATATATGATCAATGCAGAGAAATTGGTTACATTCCTATACATCAATAATGAAGAAACAGAAAGAGAAATCAAGAAATTGATCCCATTTACAATTACATGAAAAACCATAAAATGCCTAGGAATAAACCTAACCAAAGAGGTGAAAAATCTAAACACTGAAAACTATAGAAAGGTTATGAAAGAAATTGAAGAAGACACAAAAATATGGAAAAATATTCCATGCTCCTGGATTGGAAGGAAAAATATTGTTAAAATGTCAATACTACCCAAAGCAATCTACATATTCAATGCAATCCTTATCAAAATAACACAATACTTCACAGAGCTAGAACAAACGATCCTAAAATTTGTATGGAACCAGAAAAGACACCAAATAGCCAAAGAATCTTGAAAAAGAAAACCAAAGCTGGAGGCATCACAATCCCGGACTTCAAGCTGTTTTACAAAGCTGTAATCATCAAGACAGTAAAGTACTGGCACAAAAACGGACACTGAGATCAATGGAACAGAATACAGAACCCAGAAATGGACCCACAAACGTATGGCCAACTAATCTTTGACAAAGCAGGAAAGAATAAACAATGAATAAAGGCATTCTCCTCAGCAAGTGGTGCTGGGAAAACTGGACAGTGACATGCAGAAAAATGAACCTGGACCACTTTCTTACACCATATACAAAAAAAAAAAAAAAAAAAAAAAACTCAAAATGGATTGAAAGACCTAAATGTAAGACAGGAAGCCATCAAAATCCTTGAGGAGAGAGCAAGCAAAAACTCTTTCATCTTGGTCGCAGCAACTTCTTACTTAACACGTCTCCAGGGGCAAGGGAAACAAAAACAAAAATGAACTATTGGGACCTCATCAAAATAAAAATCTTCCACACCGCAAAGGAAACAATCACAAAACTAAAAGGCAACTGACAGAATGGCAAAAAATATTTGCAAGCAACATATCAGATAAAGGGTTAGTATCCAAAATCTATAAAGAACTTATCAAACTCAACACCCAAAAAATAAATAATCCAGTGAAGAAATAGGCAAAAGACATGAATAGACACTTCTCCAAAGAAGACATCCAGATGGCCAACTGACACATGAAAAAATGCTCAACATCACTCATCATCAGGGAAATGCAAATCAAAACCACAATGAGATCCCACCTCACACCTGTCAGAATGGCTAGCATTAACAACTCAGGCAACAACAGAGGTAGGCAAGGATGCAGAGAAAGAGGATCTCTTTTGCACTGCTGGTGGGAATGCAAACTGGTGCAGCCACTCTGGAAAACAGTATGGAGTTTCCTTAAAAAATCAAAATAGAACTACCCTACGACTGAGCAATCGCACTACTAGGTATTTATCCAAGGGAAACAGGTATGCTGTTTCAAAGGGGCACATGCACCCTAATGTTTCTAGCAACACTATCAACAATAGCCAAAGTAAGGAAAGAGCCCAAGTGTCCACTGATGGGTGAATGGAATAAGCAGATGTGGTGTACACACACACACGCACACACACACACACAATTGAATATTACTCGGCAATCAAAAAGAATGAAATCTTGCCATTTGCAACTACATGGATGAAACTAGAGGGTATTATGCTAAGCAAAATTAGTCAGTCAGAGAAAGACAAATATCATATGACAGCACTCATATGAGGACTTTAAGATACAAAACAGATGAACATAAGGGGAGGGAAGCAAAAATAATATAAAAATGGGGGGAGCAAAACATAAGAGACTCTTAAATATGTAGAACAAAGAGAGGGTTGCTGGAGAGGTTTTGGGAGGGGGGATAGGCTAAATGAGTAAGGGGCATTAAGGAATCTACTCCTGAAATCATTGTTGCACTATATGCACTAACTTGAGTGTAAATTTAAAAATAAATACATAACTTAAAAAATTAAAAAAAAACTTTAAAATTATAAAAAAGAATAAAAGCATATAGATTAAGAAAAAAAAAAAGGATTGAGACACCAATTCTCCCACATTTTGAGAATGCCAGTAGCTGACTCATTCTAGAAATTCCCTTTAGCTGAAGAAAGTATCTATACTTAGATCATATCCCATCCCAAAGTAGAAATCTACCCATTGTCAAAACAGGAGTATATAGTCATGGCTGCTTCATAGAAAGGCAAAGCCACTGCTAAGGGGCATCCCAACTCCCCTGCTTCCCAGGACACCATATAAATTCATCCATGTAACTGCTTTGAAGTTCTGTTTCTTTCTTTGTCCAATTCTAGGGCCTTTACTCCTACAAAATGCTGATATTGAAGGTACAGACCAAAACACTTCGCACATGGAAATCTCCATCTGAGTCTGTTTTCCATAAATCCTGACTTAAGACAATTAGTGTCAGTCATAGTCTAAGTATATAGTTTTAATATGGGACCATGAAGCTGAATACTATGTGAACAAATTGGCAAGGAGGACTTCATAACTGGCAGTAGGTGGAGCTCTTCAATTATACCAGTGCATTTGTTAAAACACCTGTGGTAAACTGGTTTGGTATGCTGGTGCAAATGAATGTACTCACAAATGCAGTATCTCAGGATTTTGAGTAGCTGAGGGAAGTATTAAAAGGAAATTACATCAGACATCTCCTACTGAGTGACTTTGATGCATCAAAAAAGACCAATAGAAGGCTGTGGGTGATGAATCACCAATTGGAGGTGAAGTGTGAAATTCAGAGGGCCCCTATGGCAGCTCACTAAAGATACTCTTATCTCATGGAACTGGAGTCAGGAAAAAAAAACCCTGAGAATTTGGCCCAGGAATTAATTATAATACATCAGAGAGCCTTCCAGAGAAGGTTGAACTGTCAGTTTTTCCAACAAAGGATGTTCCAGTGATAGATTCTTGGTTGAAAAGAGTGAGACCCTTTAGGTTTGAGTTGGGAACATCTGGGTTGCTGAATTCATAAACAATAGCTCCAGATCCCTTGAATCCTCTGGCATTTCTAAAAAGGGCTGGTATGCCTTCACTGCTTGAAAATGATGCAGTGATCACTGCCTCATGGGACATCATGAATACCCCTCAGCACCTGGCTGTAGCTCCTCATTTAGCCTCTAAACTGGGAAAGTGTGAGGCATGCTAAGAGAGATAAGGGACTACAGACCCCAAAGGAACCTGAGGTCACTTCCCAATAAACTTCTAGTGGGTTCTGCAGGACCTAGCCAATATACATTTGAAAGAGTTGGGAAAATATGTTTGGTACTACATCCTGAGAGTCCTACATCAAAAAAGGTAGAACATGAAATTGGATAAGGAATTGTTAGTTTAATTGATAAGGAAGAACTATCCCATTATAAAGGATTTGAGACTTTGACAAAGACCTCAGAAAACAGTACTAATACACTGTCAAGATGATTCTTGGAAGCTTAGAGAAAATGATAGCCAATAATAAGTAAAGTAGAAAAGCCAAAACTGCCATGGCAGACATGAAAAAAAGGAATTTAAAAAATTCACAAAAGTGACCAAGCTACTGGATATACTATGTAAGGCTAGACAACTTAGAACTGCATTCTAAGGTAAAACCTGGAATACACCCCAATTATAAAAACAATAGTAACACACTAGTAAAAGAAACACCATCATCCTTGAGACAATCAATGGCAACTGTCTTCTGTTGGTAGGGCTCATAGCATTTATAATAATAAGTGCTATTATAGAACTGTGTTCTCAGAAGGTAAGAGGGATGATAGAATCTAGAAAATATAGAGGTCAAAGGCAGCATCTAACCATCAGAAGCAAATTGGGTGCAATTGTTATAATGAGTGACAAAATTGGAGTTGCTGTCATGTGTACTCCTAGAGAGTTATGGAAATGGTTACCTTTCAGGCAATGTGAAATAATACAAATGGTACCAGGATTAATCCAAGATTTGGAACTGGCTCATTTGCTACCCAGTAGGCAAAGAAGATGCAATCTTGAAAGGAAGGTAGGACATTAGTGCAAAGTGTGGCCCAACTCCTAGTAATTTCACTAGTGGTGACCTGGAAAGATGTTCCAGTGGGTGAGAACACCTTTGCAGGTGTGATGGTATACATGTTAGAGGCAGGAGGATTAAATGTGGAATTCATGTGACATACTTGGATACTTCCTGTACTCCATCCCTCTAATGTAAGTGTGAAGAGACACATGCAGCAACCTTGTCCCAGGAAGATTATGATTACCACGGAGTCAGAGCACTCATGAATGAAGGTTTGGGTCAAACCACTAAGTAAGCTACTAAGACCTTCAAAGATGATAGCTGAGGGTTAGAGAAGGAGAGAGAGACAATGAGTATTAAGATATAGCCCTGTGACCATCTGCAGTGACAGGGGCTATATATTTTTTAATTAACTACTGCCTTCTAAGATTCCTCTCAGAAAGAGAGGCCCTTGAGAATCCTACAAGAAGCGCTTCTCCAACATGTGTAGAGAAGCGACTCTGGAGCAGGGAGTAGGTGGGGATAGGTAGTGACAAGAGCCATGAAAATGTACTGTTGACACATCCTGCTTCAGAAAGCATAAATGATAGAAGACCCCAGATACTACACTGTGAATTTACAACCCCATTCCTGCCAAGGCCACACTTCCTACGGGCTACTACCAACTAATTACTAATTAGGGCAGAAATATTCATGCCCTCTAATGGGAAATTTTGTTTCAAGGATTCTCCATACACTTGACTGAAACCCTCATAGTTGTACTAAAGGCTGAGATTTCATTTCCTATTCGGCCCTTTTCCCTTTCCGCCTTCCTTCAGAGGTGTAACATCGCACAAATTTGATGGTTCTCCCTGCCTCCTCTGGCTGCTTGCTTGTATTCCTTCCTCCACTATATCTTGCAAGTCTAATCCTGCCTTGTCTTCTGCTTCTTAGATGAAATGAACTAACACTATGTGATCTCTTATAGATGGGAAATGCTTAGGGCTAGTCTCATGTTCTCACTAAGTTCTGAATGTATTCCATGTTCTGGATTGAAATGCAGGAATTTAAAAGCAAAACAGAACAGAGTTTGCTGAACTGCAGAGAAGATACTTGTGTTCTAGACCTGCAAATCAGCTGGAATTTCAGGACAAGTAACAGAAGAGGTAGAAATATGCAAAGCAGTAGCCCCAGAATTCTACATGTGGTTTCCCACACATTCAGCATGAGGACAGAACTGTGCATGTACTCAGGGGGTCTTAAAAAGACCCAACAGAAGGTAATTAACTGCTGCAGGATAAGACCTAATGGAGATACCAGAGGTCATGTGAGGGTGAGAGATTTTGGAGTTATAACACATCCAAGGCTTCCTATAATAAATTATCTATCCCCACTAGCTGCTCTACAATAAAAAGAAAGAAGATATGCAAAACATGTAACCCCACAGTTAAGCAAAAAGGGCACATAGAAACATAGCCCAGTATAAGCCAGATACAGAAATTATAAAAAAAGAATTTAAAACAGTTAAAGCAAATATGACAAAGGTATTACAGAGAAAATTGGACATGATAAAGGAGCAGATGGGGACTCTGAGAACTGCTATGAAAATCTATAAAAGTGAACCAAATGGAAGCACAAATATACAAATATCTGAAATGAAAAATTTAATGAGCAAACTTAGTGGGAGGTTAGATATAGCATGAGAAAATGTTAGTGAATTTGAACACAGTCCAATAGAAATGATCAAACCTAAAGAATAAAGAGGGAAAAAAAGTTGGGAGAAAAATATAAAACAGGCTCAGTGGCCAGTGTTAAAATAGCAATTGATATGATACATGTCATTAGTGTTTCAGAGGAGAGGAAAGAAGAAAATGGGTCAGAAAAAGAGTTCAGTTGAAGAATGATGGCCCAAACTTTGCTAAACTATGTGAAAAACGTCAGCCTATGATCCAGAAAGCTTGTTAAACAACTCCTACATACATAATAATCAGACAGCTGGAAATTAAAGATAAGAAACAAAATGCTGGAGAAAGATTAAAAGACACATACTTATGTAGGAACAAATATAGGAATCACAGCTGCCTTCTCATTAAAAAGATAGAGAGAGAGGGAAATAAATACAATGAAATAACATCTGTAAAGTGCTGGAACAAGAACAATAAATATTATCCCATAGGTGTTCTATATCAAGCAAAAGTGTCCTTCCAAAAGTTGGGTGAAAAGAACATGTTCCCAGCAGACCTGAATTACAGAGGATATTAATGGAAGTGTGTAGGTAGAAGAAAAACAATGCCAAATGGAAATTCATATTTGCATAAAATACTAAAGAGGATGGTAAACATATGGATAAATATAAACAAATATTTTAAGTTTGTACTATCTTAAAATTTTTAAATGTCTACCAATTGAAGCAAAAACAATAACAGTGTATTGTGTGGTTTATTATATATTCAAAGGGACACTATATGACAAAAGCACAGTGGTAATAAATAGAAGTATATACTTGTAATTTTCTTACATTTTTTTTTTTATTTTTTTTTTTTAATTTTTTTTTTCAACGTTTATTTATTTTGGGGACAGAGAGAGACAGAGCATGAACGGGGGAGGGGCAGAGAGAGAGGGAGACACAGAATCGGAAACAGGCTCCAGGCTCTGAGCCATCAGCCCAGAGCCCGACGCGGGGCTCGAACTCACGGACCGCGAGATCGTGACCTGGCTGAAGTCGGACGCTTAACCGACTGCGCCACCCAGGCGCCCCAATAATTTTCTTACATTTTAATGAACTGTCATAATATGCTTTATGAATGAACATTTCTAACTCTTAATCCTCTTCATGGAGATAAAAAGTACAACATAGGAAATATACTCTATAATATTATAATAATGTGACTATACTTATCAGGGTGAGCACTGAGTAATGTATAGAATTGTCAAATCATTATGTTGTATACCTGAGACTAGTATAATATTGTATGCAAACTGTACTTCAAAAAAATGAACATTCAAACATGCATAGCAACCATTCTATGAAAGTAATAAATAGAAATATGTCTAAATATATAAATAAAATGAAATGGTAAAAATGTTGGAATAATCTAAAAGAGGGTGGGAAAGACAGGAAAGAAAGAAAAGAAGCACAATAATTAATCAAGTAGAAAAGTAGTATCAAATTAATATACCTAAACCAAAGTGTATTCAAAATTGGTTAAAATTAAACAGACTTTTAAAAAATTAGACTAAAAACTCTAAATGAAATGAAAAATTATAAAATTTGATTTAAAAAATATCAAGGCTTAATTATAGGCTGTCAATAATTTCTCCTTAAATATAAAGGCAAAGATAAGTTGAAAGCAAAAGAAGAAAAAGGGTAGAATTTACACAAAGGATACAAGAGTGCTGATGCATAGGGGCATTTGTACCCCAATGTTTATAGCAGCACTTTCAACAATAGCCAAATTATGGAAAGAGCCTAAATGTCCATCAATTGATGAATGGATAAAGAAGTTGTAGTTTATATATACAATGGAATATTACTTGGCAATGAGAAAGAATGAAATATGGCCTTTTGTAGCAACGTGGATGGAGTTGGAGAGTGTTATGCTAAGTGAAATAAGTCCTACAAAAAAGACAGATACCATATGTTTTCACTCTTATGTGGATCCTGAGAAACTTAACAGAAGACCATGGAGGAGGGGAAGGGGAGAAAGAAAGTTACAGAGAGGGAAGGAGGCAAAACATAAGAGACTCTTAAAAATTGAGAACAAATTCAGGTTTGATGGAGGGTGGGAGGGAGGGGAATGTGGGTGATGGGCATTGAGGAGGACACCTGTTGGGATAAGCACTGGGTGTTGTATGGAAACCAATTTGACAATAAATTTCATATTAAAAAAAAGGATGAAAAGGTATATGATAATGCAAATTATCAATAAACAAAATATTGAAAACTCTCAAAACAAAGTCATGAAAGAGAAGCTACTAATGGTTTTATATAACCATTCCCATGGAGCTTAAGAATAGGATAAACTCATCCACAGTGAGATAAATGATAAAGAATCATTGCATATGGTAGGCAGAGAAAGTAAAAAAGTACAGAAGGCATTTCTGAGCTGATGGGAATGATCTATGCTTGGACCAGAGTGCCAGTCATAACTTATGGATTTTACCATACTCATCAAATTGCCCCCTTAAGAAGAGTACATTTCAATGAATGTAAATTATATCAATAAAATTAAAATGACTCTCCCCACAGTCCACATTAGACAATGAGAAAGAGTAACTAAACTCATTGTTACGCTTTTGTGAACACCTCTATTCAGCTAATTGTTCCTTTGTTTACTTCTTTCTCCCCTGATCAGATATTTTGGGTTGTTGGCTTGATATTTCAGAGTTTTTACATCTGCCTTTCAAATGTAAACATTATTAACTTATTGAGGTGATACAGTTAAGGGAAAACTGTCTCCAAGATTGAGATTCAGGAATATGTGTGTGTCATGTTTGTTCTCTGGAATTATAGTGGAGTACACCCTCTAAATTTTTAGAGTGGAGTTAGTAATGGTTGCCTCCTGAGAGAATTTTTAAAATTAAAGAGCAGAGACACAGTTGTTATATGAAGAAGACCCGATAGCTACATAGCCATGAAGACATAAATGTAACCTGACTATGGATTAATAATACTAAAGAATAAATATGCCAATCATAAAGGGTAAAGAGTAAACCAGAAATAGTACAGAAAAGAAACCTGAGCTATAAGTTTTGCAGCTCCTACCCAATCACAGTCCTATGGAAAGAGAGCTTTGTCCATCAGGCTTCAAATACACTTAGTTCATTGGCAAAACCATTCCTAGGCTGGGATGAATAAAATAAGCTATTAGCTATTAATAATGTGAGCCTGCCCTTTGACACATGGAACAAAATCATATATTTGAGTCAGTAAATTTGGTGGTCAGACACTGGATCATGAAAGTTTTACCATAGAATTGCTATTATGTGAGGGTTTTAGGAGTATGGACTAGTTAACTTTTCTAACAGTACTATTCCCATTGCTTCACCTGTTTTTATTTTCTATGATTTTTACAGAAAGATCTTGACATTTATTCTTTCTTTAAATCTCCTCTCCCTTTGGACCCTGCAGATTGTCAGCATTTGGATGTCTATCCGTGGCAGATAACATGTCTATCTGCCCAGTACAGATTTATCTCCTAATGATTATTTTCCTAACGGATCTATTATAACGTTTTATCTTGTGTTAAGATCTCAGTGCTACATTCCAGTGGTAGGATTTATTTTAGGTGCTAAATTCTTGCTTTTTTTTCCTGGTAAGGGCCTTACCTCGCCTAATTTATGAACATGGGGCACACAGAGACCTCCTGAAGGATATGCCATGGTACTATCTCATTGATTTGGGGTTTGCCTACAGTACAAGCTTTAGCCAAAGGAATGTGAGGGAACATAACATACAGAAACTTTAGGAGGCATCAAGAGTTCTTCTTTTTTGGATGTCCCAAATAAGGCACACTTTTTGAGGCTGGAATCTGGAATGAGAAGACATGTAACAGAGCCATAGAACTTGACCACAGCCACTGACACCTATTATGAAAAAGAAATAAGTGTGTGTTATAGTAAACCACTGTGATTTGGGGAGGGTCACTTGTTATTAATAAAGCTAACTAGTAAAATTCATATACTGGATTAGGAGATAATCAAAATGAAATACTGTAACAGCAAACTTGAATTGCTAATTTGAAGCCATTTTAGAGGTTGTGTCAAGTAAGGGTGAAAAATATACTGTTTAAACAAAAATAAAAATAAGATTAAGGTTACTTGAAATTCACATTGATATAAAATAAGAAAAAAATCTTAAATAAGAAGGTATCTGAGATCTAGAGTTACTAAAAAAATATTATTTCTTTGCCTTTTGGTTATAACAATTTAAGATTAAGTAACTAGCTAGTCTTCTCATCACTTCATGATCACTTTTGAGCCTTTGAGGAGAGATCACTCCTTCTCCAGCAAGCACTCACAAGAGAAGTCTATTTTTCTTTGGCATGTCAAGTAAGTCACTGTCAGTAAAGAAAAACTATCCCTTTTGGTTCCCCTTTACATATACAAACAATCTCTCCATTTATGTCATCAGTGTTATCTTCATCGCCTCCTGTTGTCATCTACAGACCACCTATTCACTGTCATTAATTAATGGCCTGCTCAATTTGTGTAATCCACACTTAACTCCTATTATTCTTAGTGACTTCCAATAGTCACACAGACAATTTATCTAAAACCCTAGACTTTCTGCACTTCTTGTTTTTCTCATCTCTAGCAAAATTTGGTTTCACTTCAATTCAATCTCCCATTAGTCTCCCATTCCCGTAATAATTTTGCATCCTGCACCATCATTAACGTATTTTCCCCCAAATCCAAGTTGTAAGTAACTCACTCTCTTAGTACTACCTATCACCTTTCCAGCTTACTTTCTCTGGCAGCCCCTTAAATTTAGTATATTGTATTGAAATTTCATCCCACAGGGTTGTAGACTTTATCTTAATGCATCTGTCCTCTTATGTTTTCCCTTCCCTTTTTTCCATATTAGATTATCATCTTAGTTCATCATTATTTTCATTAGTTTTTAAGTACAGTAATTACAAGTCTTATTTTCTCTCCTTCTGCCGTACTTGTTCGCAAAACCTCAGCCCTGGTTGAATTCAAGTATGTATTTCTGTTTTCTAAAGCCTGTATAACTCAACTCAGCTGAAAATAGTCATTGTAACCACACTGAGAAGTCTCTGTTTAAATTCATGAGGTCAAGCCTTAAATAGACAAGCAGCACTACCTAAAAGTAATATTACATGTTCTAAATAAGTTTGCTTTCCCAGACTTTGGTATAAATAATTCAGAAATTTGCTTTCAACAAATACCTTATTATACAGTATCTTCCATTTTGCTTAGTTTATTATGCATGATATAATGGCTTCCATTGTATTCTTTATTTTCTGACATTTCTGCCTAGCCATTCACTACTTCTTGCCCTTTGTACTTGCTATTCTCTCAGCCTACAACGCTCTTACCCAGTTCATAGCTCCCTCTTATTCCACAAGTCTCACTTCAAATGTCACCTCCTCAGAGAGCCCTTCTCTGACCATCTTGTTCAAAGAACAGCTCCTTTATTACCCTGTTATATCACCTTGTTGCTCCTTCACAGCACTAATCACAATATGTAATTACCTCATTTTTTTTCTTTTTCTTTCCTTTTGTCATATCTTTCTGCATGTAGAAATTAAACTTCTCAAATGGAGGAGGAGTTTGTCTGTGCTATATTCTGCTGTATCTTCAGTGCCAAGTATAATGTCTGGCAAATAGTATGTACTCAAGGAATATTTTTTGTCTAATGAGTAAATGAGTATGAGAGAAGCAAAATATCCCACCCCAAAATATACTACTTTGACATATTATTTTAAATTAAAGTTATTTAAAAAACAGCGGGTATAAGAAGGACACTCTAAGCTCCTTTGTTCAGCTGAAAGCAAGAAACAAAAGGTACCCTACCTGTATCAGGAGTTAGAAGGCAACTTTATCATCAGAGTTAGGGACAGCAAGGAATATTCCAAGCTCAAAATTCTTTGTGTTGCCAATTCATCACAAATTTATTTTTTCATTGCCTAAAAGGTATAAAAGGTTCCAGCTTTGGTCATTTCTTTTAGCCTCATATATTTATGAATATATATATATATATATATATATATATATATATATATAATTAAATTTGTTTTTCTCCCATTAATCTATCATAGGTCTTTAATTATTAGACCAGTCAAAGAACCTAGAAGGGAAGAAAAGGTTTTTTTCCTCTACAAATCAATACCCTATACAAATCACTTCATAACACATTAACTGTTTTTTTAATATGTAAAGTAAGAAGATAATAGTAATAAATGGCTTTCAAAGTCTCCTGTGGGCTTCTGGTTCCCTCTTTAACCCCTTACCTATAGGTTGGGAATAAGTGTACCATGAAATTAAGTGAGTAGTTGAATTTACTCATTTGAAGCGTGTTTTTACATGTGAGCTACCATTTGTCATCAGAGAACCCATGATATAAGGCTAGTTCTGAGGCTTCCTATGGGTAAATTCATCTTCAGAGGGATTTCAACATCCATGGATAAGAATCACCAACTTCCCAAACACCTCTGCTCACCTCAACAGACATATGACAAGTGTCTATAATACCAAGGACACACATTCAAAATCTTCATGGGTTCTAGGTTAGTCCCGAAAGGAATTCTACACACCAGAAATGTTATTTTAAAAAAATGTATAATAATCCATTCACCCCTGACAATTCCCTATAAGTTCACTTCTCTGTCAAAAAAATTATAAGTGAATAAATCCCACCTACTTTCTTCATATCTCCATCTAACACATGCAGTCAAAGGTAGTTTTGCATTCAGGTCATACAAGAGGTGTAAAATGAGGTACAGGTCAGATGTGAATTAGACTCATTATTATTTCTTTATTCCCATAGGCTCCCTCCAATAAATATGTATTGATTCATTCTCCCAGAACAACTTTTTCCTGCTGACAGAGTAGGCAGGCATCCGTAGACTCAGCAATCAAAATTTTAGCTCATAAAGGCTTTGTTTATCAAAATTATCAATATTTCAATCCATTAAACAGGTAAATCATAAAATGTGTACCCTTTAACAGAATTATTTACTTGAAGTATTACAAATTCAAATATATGTAGGGACCAAGTAGATAAATGAATAAAAAATTCTGGAATAAAATAAATTAAAGGGAGAGATGAAACTACCTAACTCTACTTAATTGTTACTACCAGAGTAGGTGAGTTTGGTATTAACAGGTTTTATGGTATTTTTGAAAAAAAATTTAAAATATTGGTGACTCGCTGTGTGTATGTTTGTGTGTATTTTATTTTTTAAAAAAAGTTTTAAGTTTATTTATTTATTTTGAGAAAGATAGAGAAAGTAAAAGCTGGGAAGGGCCAAAGAAAGAGGGAGAGAGAGAGAATCCCAAGCAGGCTCTACTCTGACAGCACAGAGCCCGACACAGGGCTCAAACCCACAAACCGTGAGATGATGATCTGAGCCAAGACCAAGAGTCAGATGCTTAACCAACTGAGCCACCCAGGAGCCCTTGTGTGTGTTTAATTTTAATCCATTTTGCAAGAAAACAAACGTCTTCTGTGGGCTTTACCAGTTAATAATGCTTACTAGTTTACCAGTTGAAATGACCTCAATAGTATTTTTCTTTAGAATCTTCAAATAATAAACATTAATGAATCATTTAAAATGACTGCTTCACAAATTTCAATTTACATAGGACTGTTCCATGTTATAATTATGTACACTGAAACAATATTTTCCAGAGATACTCATTATATACTATTATAACTATAAAAGCAATTACAGAGATGTGTGTGTATGTGTGTGTATGTGTATATATACACATATACTAATAATTTTTCAACCTTGAACAATTTATACTGCTTTTTCTCCTTTGCTTTTATTATGGTGAATTTAAAATTATATAAAAGGAAGGTGAATTGCATTCAAGAAGAACTAAGTGGGCAATTGCACTGGGAAATATAAGAAAAGAAAAATAATAAGACAGGAGGAAGAAATTCTATCTAAATCAGATACAAGAGAGGCATTTAGAAAGTTCACAAAAATTAAGGAAATTATAACCTTAAACAACAAACTCTCTAAATAGCAACATAGAAAATTATCTAGTAAGTGATCACTATTCAATGGAAAAGCAGTTTGGGGTAGTATTTAGCCTGATAGTTACTCTCTTCTTACCATTCAGTCCCTCCCCTCACCACTGGGAGAACACACAAAAAAATATTGCCATGTTATCATGTAGATCAACAAAGATTTCCCAAAACATGTGTAGGATAGTGTGTCTCTTTATTTTGACATTTCATGGGTCTGTGCAATACAAAAAAGTAGCAAGAGCTAGTATTATAGAACTAAAGGGGTTAAGAGTCTATAAACAATTAAAATGTTGGTTGTGAGCAAGTGAAATACCCATTCCAAACTGGGGTATATTTGACTAGTAGCAGTTAAAAGATGTTTTACAGAACATTGCAAATGAATATTATAAATTAAATAATATTTGACTAATAGTACTTAAGAATTGTATCTTCTAAGGACATTCACATTTAAATAGAGATCAAGTACTAAATGCAAAGGATAATAAAGTACCATGGGTTAGATAATGGGGAAGAACTGAGAATGGTTATGATGGGATTTATCCTGTTCCAGAAATTATACTAGATTCAAAATTGTATCTTGGATTTAAAGTCAAGGTCACCCTTCTGTTGTTAGCTTATTATATTTGATTATTAAGGATGAAAACAAAAGTAACAGAAGGCTGATGAATATACATATAGAAAAAATCTGTGTAGCTTTTATGGATATTTACATAGGCAAAATAAATTAATTTAGAATAATTCTTTAAATTAGATATCACCCCCCCCCCAAATAAAAGAGATTGGGCTGTCTAGTGGTGAAAAGCTGACTTTTCTCATTAATACACTTCTTGCTTTTCCTGATCATTGATTTATAGGTAAAAGGCTTTATATGAACAATTCTTAGTGTATTTTAAGATCATTAACAAGAACTTCAACCAGCCCATCTGTGACGATTTTATGTACCAACTTGATTAGGCCATGGTACCCATGGTACTCGTTTTTTGGTCAAAAACTGGTCTAGATCTTTTATGTTACCATAAATGAAGGTGTTTTTGTTTGTTTGTTTGTTTGTTTGTTTTTTAGCAACATTTAAATCAGTATAAGTAAAGCAGATTATCCTCCATAATATGGGTGGTCTTCATCCAATAAACTGAAGGCTTTAAGAAAAAACAGACTGAGTTTCCCCAAGCAAAAGGGATGTCTGCCTTCACATGTCTTCAAACTTTAGCTGCAGCATCAACTCTTCCCTCTTCCCAAGTCTCAAGACTACCAGCTTACTCTAAAGATTTGGGAATTGCCAGCCTCCACCATCACATGATCAATTCCTTAAAATAATCTCTTTCTCCCAGTATAGACACACGTGTTATTGGTTCTGTTTCTCTGGAGATTATTGACTAATCCACCAATATTGCCATTATTAAAATGTCATGGGTTCTAATAGCAAGAAATAATTGGAATTTGAGATGAAAAAAACAAACATTCAGAAATACGTCAAATTCTGAATCAAAGAGTGAAAAAAGAAATGAGCCAAGGAAGAAGTAAATAAATGAAGAGATAATCCATGTTCACAGAAAGGAAGACTCAATATTGTCAAGATGTCAATTCTTCCCAACTTGCTCTCCAGATTCGATCCAATTCCAATCAAAATCCTGGCAAGTTAGTTTGAGGATATTGACAGAGTGATTCTAAAATTTATTTGGAGAGAGAAAAGACTCACAGTATTAGAGGACAACAAAGACAGAGGATCGACATTTTGAGACTTCAAAACTTACTACATAGCTACAATAATCAAGACAATGTGAAACTGGTGAAAGTATAGACTAATAGATCAGTGCAACAGATAGAGTGCTCAGAAATAGACACATGCAAGTATAGTCAACTGATCTTTGAGAAAGGAGCAAAGATACCACAGTGCAGAAAACATGGTCTTTTCAGAAAAGAGTGCTGAAACAACTAGACATCCACATGCAAAAAAAAAAAAAAAAAAAAAAATCTAGACATATACCCTACACTCTTCACAAAACTTAACGCAGAAGTTAACAGGCCTAAAATAAAATGGTAAACTATAAAATTCCAGAGGATAAAACATGAAAAAATCTAGATGACCTTGAGTCTGATGAAGACTTTTTAGATCAATGTAGGAAATCATCGATAAAATGGACTTAATCAAAATTTAAAATTTCCTCTCTATGAAACACACTGTTGAGATAATGAGAAACAAGCCATGAAGTGGAAGAAAATATTTGCAAAAAAATATGTGATAAAGGACAGTTATCCAAAATATACAAAGAACTTTTAAATTAAGCAGTAAGAACAACCCAATTTTAAAATGGACAAAAGATCTGAACAGACATCTCACCAAAGAATATATACAGATGGCAAATGGACATATGAAAAGATGTTTCACATCATACCTCATCAAGAAAATACAAATTAAAACAATAATGAGATACCACTATATACCTATTAGGATGCCCCAAATCCAAAAAAAAAAAAAAAAAAAAAAAAACCAAACAAACAAAAAACCTGAAAATACTAAATGCTTGCGAAGATGTTGAGCAACACAAAACACAAACTCTCATTCCTTGCTGGTGGGATGGAAGATAGTACAGCCACTTGGAAGACAATTTAGCACTAAGAACAAGTTTCTTATAAAGTGAACCATAGTCTTACCATCTATCTTATCAGCAACTGTACTCTTTGGTATTTACCCAAACTGCACATGGATGTTTATAGCAACTTTATTCATGATTTCACAAAGTTGGAAACAGCCGACATGTCCTCCAGCAGGTATTTAAGTAAATAAACTGTGATATACCCAAACAATGGAATTTTACTCTCTTAAAAAACAAAAACAAAAACAAAAACAAACTTTCAAGCCATGAAAAAAATATGGAGGAATCTTTAAAGAATATCATTAAGTGAATGAAACCAATATGAAAGGGCTTTCTGTATAATTCCAACTATATGACTTGTAGAAAAGGCAAAACTATGTACACAGTAAAAATCAGTGGTTGCCTAGGGCTGGGGGAGCAGGCATGAATAGCCAGGGCACAGAGGATCTTTAGGGCAGTGAAAACTGTATGATACTATAATGGTGGATACAGGTCATTATACATAATACATCGGTAAAAGCCCGTGGAACGTACAAGACCAAGAGTGAACTCTAATGTAAACTATGGAGTCTGGATGACAATGATGTCAGTGTAGCTTCATTGATTTTAACAAATGTACTGCTCTGGTGTGGGACGTTAATAGTGGAGGAAGTTGTGCATATTTGGAGGGGAGGGCATATGAGAAGTCTCTGTACTTTCTGGTCAATAGTGTTGTGAACCTAAAACTACTCTAAAAAATATCTGACTGAAGCATGCCATAGGCTATTATACTATGATACTGCATGTATTTACCCATTTCTTTCCAGCTAAAGCAGAGGGCACAGCCAGCAATTAAAACATGATTCACATTAAGTTAAAGGATAAAGTAGCATTTTAAAGCCAGCTGCCATTACTTGCATTATTTATTCATCAGGTGCTGTGTAATTGCAGAATTGTGCTGAATAAAGACAAATGTGTTCCCTTCATTGAAGAACTTACAGTCCAAAGATAGAAGGGAAATTTAGAAACATCTTTAACGTCTCAGGATCATCAAATGGGGCATGTTAATGGAAGGAGTTGAGTCCAACAGACTCTTATGTGGATAAGACTTCTTACTCAATATTTATGTTTATGGTTCTTGTACCTAATAGCATATTGAGAAGAATCAGACTATCCTCAGTTTGGCCTAAGTGTTGGCCTATGTGTTTTTTTTTAACCTGGTAAATTGTTATGGATGTATATTTCATGAATCTAATCATATTAAACAAATGACACTAAATTACACTCTAAAACCAAAATTGTTCAACTATGGGAAAGAGGAATCTCTTGAGTGTCACTAAAACTATTATCAGTCATTCAGAAGTGTTCACCTCAATATAAAAGGTGTTATGCTTAATGAATACAGAAATAGCAGCATTATACAACTGGAGAGTTCTTTTTTTTCCCTCCTCTCAATGTTTACATTTTCTTATGTGTTCCAGTAACTAGTTCTTTGTGTTCTTTTGTTTCACTCTTGGTGGGTTTACTTTGTTTTGTTTGGGTCAAAAGAACAGTTTCCCCTAATTTAACTTGGGGCATAATACATAAATTAAACCCACTTTCCTCTTGAAGATATTCTTGTTGCAACTTCCCTATTAGAGAAGACAGTTTGATAATGTGAAGCTATAGAATATTACAATCACACTAAAACCTTATGTCACTATTCTCCTTTCCCACTCCGTGTTCTAACAGTACTGAACTACTTCAAAGTTCCCCAAAGTACTGGCATTTTATTCTCTGAAGTGCACAAAATCTTGCTTTGTTTGCAGTGTTGTATCCTCCCTCTGCCTGGCTTGCCCTGGTAGATGTGCAAACCCCACTTTATGTGTGCCCTCTTCCAGGAAGCTCACTTTCCTTGCTCCCAACAACTCCATCCACTCCCAACCACTCCATCTGCTGCTCCCCTGCAGCTTATCCAGATAGGAGATACTTAAAATGCTGGCATTAGTCCATGGTGCCACATGGCAACTTAATTCTTTTACAATCTGACCTCCTCTGAGTGAATGAATTCCCTCCCTCCTTAGATGCTATATTTTATTCAACTGTGTCCCCATGTCCTCACAGATTTCCTGGACCATATTAACTGATCCAAAATATGTTGGACAAATTTTATTAAGTGATGCATATTACTCCATTCCCATCAGCGAGCGTTTTGAGTCCAAAACATATTTGTTTACTGTTTAGAAACCAAATGTTAACCTAAAGAATTTAATTAATTAACCTATAGGATCCTAACCATGCACTGCCCACTCCCTCTCTGCCCCAATTCCCTTTTAACTTAAATAAGAAGCTGTTTTATTCTTGCAGTTTCTGCTAGTTGAGAAGTCAGTGTGATACAGATGCTAGCGGGATTTGCCTAGACATCAATAAACTCCAAAGGCTCCCGGCGGGCCACTTGTAGTGTCAATAAAGACTCATAATTACTTGCTCCTTTGAGCATTTTAGACCCAACCCCTTAGTTCACTCTGCTGCAAATAAGAGGCTTGAGAACCGAGAGGCTCTTAACTTCTTAAACCTTAGGCGAAGAATGGCAAACATTGGCAGGTACCTCAGAATTTTAAGCAAAGGTGCTGGCTGCTATAGTTGTTATTTTAAGCTGCTAGGGGACTAGTAACTCAGAACTCCCCTTCTTGCTCAGCTCCCCCCAAGGACTGGTGGTGGGCCTCACCATTTCCGGGCTTGGGGAGGTATAAGCCCCAGGGGCCAAGAGTGGAAGGCAGTTGGAGCCACTGCACAACCCTAAGGAACAAGTGATTCAATTGAGAGAGGCTGTGGGGTGGAGAGAGGAGAAAGCGGAGAACTTGGAACCTTTTCTTACAGATGGGATAAATCCTGGCTTCCGGGCAAGATCTCACACTAGGGGTGCCTCCCGACCCATCCATCCCACTAGCCATGAGGCAAAACCAAACCAAGGCATGGATACAACTAGAACAGCAAGCTTCTCTCTTGGTGAGGGTGAGGCCAAAGAACAGTGAAGGAAGTACTCAGACTCACGGTTAACTAGGACTCCAAAGTGCCCCTTCCACACAATACAACAGAAGTAAGGAAAACAGTAGGAGGGAGGAGAGAGTGTAAATCAGAGGCTAAACACACATCACTGAAATTTTTGAGGAAGAACGTGCCCTTCCTTCTTTCCTTTCTTCCTATCCTCCTACCTTTCCCCCTTCTTTCTCCTATGTCTGGGTGTACTTGCATTTAAAGGATGTCCTTGGTGGCTGCTTTCTCGCAAAATTCTGTTTCTCCGCAGTGAAGTTTAAGGCGGATTGGAGTTTCCTTGACTCCTGCGTGAGGAGTTTCCAAATGGCAGTGAAAAAGCGTCACATAAATATCCATAAAGCGCCTAATGACACCTCTGTCATGTTTCCCTCAAGATCCTAAATCGGGGTGGTCATCCACCACCCACCCTGAGTGGGCGATCGGCTAATTGGTTCATGTGTGTATGGGTACTTTCCAGATCGACCTGTGCACCGAATACTAAACGTCCTCCTCCTCCCTTCCTCGATTCACTCTTCTCGGGAGGGCGTGTGTATGCGCGTTCGCGTGTGTGTGTCCGCGTGTGTATGTTTAGGAAAGGCTCTTGGATGAAGCTACTACCCCCTTGCAACCCACTCCCCCCCCCCCCCCCGCCCTGCTCAGGACGAAGCATCTCTCAAGCAAGATGCGTCTCTAATCTGTCCCAGGCTGAGGTGTCCTCTCCCCGCTGATAAGGACAGACTATCTCTGCGCTCGTCCAGGGAGCTGATACGTAGGTTTCCCAGGAGGGCGACCTGACTTCCTTCTGGCACGCTGCGTTCTCCCCGGGTTGTGTGACTTGCTGTTGCTTGCGTGCGCGGGTGTGTGTGTGTGTGTGTGTGTGTGTGTGTGTGTGTGTGTACACGGCTGTGAGCTTGTGAGCTTCCTCTCCCGGCACTGTGCAGGCAGCGCCGGCGACGTTACTCTCCAAGCAGCCGACAGCAACGCGAGGCAACCGCAGCCTCCGCCCCCTCAGTCTGGTGATTGGCTGGTTTTGCTCATCATTTCCCTGCTAGGGAAAGGGAAGGGCCAGTGACGCCCCCGAACCCAGCTGCAGAAGCGGCCGCCACCTCCGATGCACAAGGTGTCTCATCTGAGAAGAAACCTGAGCCCCAGGGAGGAGGCGCGGAGCGACCGGGGCAGGGCTGGCGCGAACCAGGAGGCAGAGCGCTGGGCAGCGCTCAAGGACCAGCGGGAGCTCGGCCGCAGAGGACCCTTGCGACCCGCTCCTGAGATCCCGGCTCCACACTCTCCTCGAATTTTACAGATTTCCCCCGGCGACTGTATCTCCCCAAAACGGAGCCTTTATCCCAAGAGAAGGTGAGGGAGCTGGGGCAACCAGGACTTTCCCGGGCACCCAAGATGCGCTCCATTAGGAAGAGGTGGACGATCTGCACGATAAGTCTGCTCCTGATCTTTTATAAGACAAAAGAAATAGCAAGAACTGAGGAGCACCAGGAGACGCAACTCATCGGGTAAATGCAAAGCTTCATTTCAGGATATAACAATAACAATAATAGTAATAATAATAATAATAATAAAGTCAAGCCATAAATGAAATGTGAATATAGACGGGAGAGTGAGGGTTGGGAGAGTGTGTGTGTTCATAATGAGCTTTTGTGCGTTTAGTCTCATGAATTAAATAACAAAGGCTGTTGTTGAGGTGTGTGTGCTTCTCCCCGGCGTGCTCTCAGTAGGAGTTCAACTTGCCCTGTGTGGTGATGGTGGCAGTTGTGTTCGCGCCGGGGCTCGCACGCCCAGGGAGAAGTCACTGCAGAAGTGTCAACAAAGAACGTGTGCCTTTGTCCTTTTAATCCCTGGGCAGAACTCAGGAGAGGTGGCTTTATTTCCGATGTGGCTGTCCTTCTTTTTCTGCCCATCACTCTAAGGAGATACTGGAGACAGCCTGGCTTCCTCAAAGACTGAAGTTAAAGCCCAGAAAGCAGGAGATGTGTCTCCACTGATTCTTTACTCTTCTTTTCGTTGGGTAGATCTGTGTATCGTTTGAATTAGAAACTCCAGTACAACCAAGAATTCTTCCCTATTTGCTCTTCTGTGGCAAAACGCATGGGCGTCATGGTTACAGTTTTAGCAACTGGGTACTGTAGATTCTCACAGACTATATTTCTGCTATTTCTTTAGTTTGTCTAAATGAGTTCAGAAGCTTCCCCCACCCCAGTAAGTTCTCTAAATATCACACTTCCTTCCTCCCTTCCCCTGGCTTCTGTTTCTTTGAAGTTTACCCAGGAGGTGGCTGCAACTTTGTGTTGCTTACATATCTTGGAAGCGTTTTCTGAGGATGTGAACCTGGTTGTCAACTCTGTTCAAAGTCCTGTTTCGGAAATCCTCCCTTATCCGGAGGCGTCCGCTATCGGAAACTCCACGCTGGCAGAGATGCCAGCCTGATTTTTATGTTCCCTGACAGTTATTAAAACGAAGATAGAGTCTTTGCGTGTGTGTGCGTGCGTGTGTGTGTGTGTGTGTGTGGACTGCTAAAAGGTGCACGCACGCGCGCGCGCACACACACACACACACACACACACACACACAAACTTCATGCACTCCATTTAATATTCCTGCTCCTCCCTAAGTAATGAGTGTTTAAGTGAGCAAGATTCAGGCTTATACTTACAGAAAGAATCTTCTGTTCGATCGGAAACTAAGATAGCAGAAGTACAGTCGAAAGGGACTGGAAGGGAATGAGAAAGCTGACGGGCTGGATGGTCGTTATGCATCACAAATCTGTAAAAGGTCTATTCTGGGGAAGAAAAGAAAAGCCGAACTATATGAGGTCGTTTACATAGGGAGTGGGTGGGTTGAAAACGCCGCCTAGCTCAATTGTCAGGAAAGCAGGACTTTGGGCGGGGACGTGGGCATCTCGGGCAGGCTTGTGCTTCCCAGGCAGACAAAGGGGTCTTAGGGAAGGTGATAAACGGCGCGCGGGGGAGAGGTGGAGAGGCGGAGGCTGGGCGTGGGGGGGTCGAGGCTCTTTGTTCCCTTCCGGGCTGGTGGGCTCCGAACAGACGCGTGAGCCCAGACAAAGCCGCCAAGCCTCGCCAGGACTCTGAGAGTTCAGGCCCTCGGCTCGCTGACGAGCAGGAGGAGGAGGACGCGTGAGGCGAGAAGAAGCGCCTCGTGCTGCCCAGGCGCCCTCTCCGGGCCTCCCTAAACCGCCGCCAGAATGGGGGAGCGCACCCCGAGTCCCTCCGAGGGAAATGACCGACCTGGGACACTCCACATTTCCCGGGCAGCATTCCTCCTTGGCCCTTTCCTGGGCGCCGCCGGCCAGTGGACACCGCACAGGACGCCGACGAGGGGCAGGGGGCGCAGGTAGGGGCGCCGCGCTTAGGCTAGCCCGGCTGGGTTTCGCGGGCCCCCTCTTGGGGCGGAGCTGCGGTCGCTCCCCTGCTGCTCCGAGAAAGCGCGAGGCGAGCGCGTGAGTTAATCAAACAGGAAGCGAGGTACGCACCGGTATTCTCCCCTCCTCCGCGAGAGCTGGCAGCGGGGGTGCAAGAATGAGTGGGGAGGCAGGGGAAAGCCTTTAATGCAGGAAGCCGGTCTCCTCTTGGGAAAAAAAAAAAAAATCACTTTTACGGCTCAGTCGGCAACCGGACTCCTCCTCCTTAATTAAAACCCGCAATTACGGCGGTGCGGGGGCAGGGCTGAGAGGCGGGCGCCGGCGCCGCGCCTGCACTCGTGCCCTGCAGCGCCCCGGCCGCGGCGGCCGCTGCCCTGACGCCCTAGAGTTGGCGCTGCCGGGAGAATGCGGGCACAGCCAGTCCCGCTGAGCGCTCTTGCCCTTCTCCGTCAAGATGAAACGTTCGGTGGAAAAGCTTGTGATAACTAGCTCATGATTTCGTTTTAACTTCCCAACAGTGCTTCTAGTGGAGGAGTTGACTCACCCAACGATCTAATGATCTCTGTGACTCTATTTCTAACCTAAGCCACTTACAGGGTCTATTTTTAAGATGAGTGAACTAGAGTGGAGATTTAGCCCAGAGCCCCGACTGGTATTCAAAAGTCAGGTTAACGGGCAGTCTGCCCTTTGGGAGGCACTGCGTGACTTTGAGAGTGGGCAGTACATTCAATTAAGGGCCTTTCCTAATCCTTGTACCTTAGGGAACCACCCCTCACCACCAAGAAAACACCCTCGTATTTAGCTTCCCTGCTACCATTTGCAATACGCAGACCTTTTCTTTATTAAACGCCCCTCTTTCTTACCTGGAGGTCCCATCTGGAGTCAGCGCAGCGTTGTTCTTACATACAACATTAAGCGGTCATTCCATGCAGAAGGAAAGAGAACACCAGCACAACTTTCCTGCCTACCATCCACGTTCTCATATCCCCAGAGGAATACTAGAAGCATGGATTTTATAATGAATTCTTTGAGAATAGGTCAAGTAATTATTGGAAATTTAACCTTTCATGCAAACAAAACATATCAATTGCCTGGTATGATGAGTAGTTAGTAAAGTTTAACTCAAAAGGCATGGGGCTATAAAGTGGTTTATTCTTGACGGACATTTTTTTTTTTTTTTAATGGGAAAAATGGCACTTAGTTCACAATTGGCCCCTGATTTCACTTGCTTTCTGTGATTTGGAGGTATAATTGGAAATGTGTTAACTTAAGGGTCCTACAGGTAAAAACATGTGGGTGTGCTCATTTAATAAGATAATGTATTTGAAAGAGTGGCATACACTTTAATATCATACAAATACTTGTTTTGATTGTGACTTCTTAAAATTTCCACATACTGTGTTCCTAGTTGACCGCAAATGACACTAACTTAATTTTCTTATCATCTAGAGATTTCCTTTTGGCCCATGTATGTTAGACTGTCTCACTAAATGATCGCCCACCCATATTAATAATGAAACATGATAATATTGACAGTGGAAATAAGCATTCATAGAATATTACCATTGTCAGCAAAGTTGGTTCCAGTTAGTTCTAGGGTAGAACACACTAATAAATCAAGAAACCCAGAATCTGCACTTTACGTGTTTTATTTGGAATTCTACTAAAATCTTAAGCAGTAGGTAAGGTAATACATCTCATCTTTATTTTTAGTTGTCTGATGCTTAGGGAATGAAAACACAAAATTGCCTGCTGTTTTTATTCAGGCTTACTTTTGTGTAAGTTCTTTTCTTTTGAATGACTTTTATAATTTTGTATTAAGGAGGAAATTTAACCTAATCTGTGGGGAGCACATTTACTCAAAAGCCAAGTTATGAGGACTTTTCAGTAGGGTTGAATGAAGGTCTTTTGGGACCTAATCTCAAAAAACAAAAAAAAAAAATTAATCATATTTGTCATATACTGCAGAGTTAATAGAATAAGTTGTAGTGATGCCTGGCAACTCATATTTTGAAGAGAAAAATATTTGTAAAAACTGGTGACATAACTAATGATCAGTTTCCATTACTACTTTCATATAGATGATCTTGTAAGTAGGTTTTTCTTAGCTCAATATAAGCAGGAATACTTTATAATATCTGTTGCTTTATGCTGCATTATTTCCTTAATGTGTTTTGTGATTTTTCTCTTTAGAGGTATATGTTGAATCTTCCTGAACATAGCCCTATGCAAAAGATATTATCAGTGTGCTGTTTAGTAATCATGTTTGATTTGGAATGAAACACTAGTAGAGGGTAGCAACATCCTTCATGCCTTGCATTGAAGGAAAAGCCTTTTTAAGACAGAATACTACCAAGGTCACAAATGAAACATCCCTTGGGACCCATCTAACTTTGTACAAAGAGATTTGCTCCAGAGCCTCAGATTGCACTAAGCCTAGGCTTCTTACACAGAAATTCCATCGACCTCAAGAAGAAGTGGGACTGGTTGTAGCTATTTTCATTTAAAGTTCTTTCCAGGAATAAAGCTGAATTTTGGCTTATCACCAGTTCAATGAAAACTATTCAAAGAGCAGAGCAATGTGGTTGTATTTCATTAGTATAAAACTGATTTAAACTTTTAAATTACTTTTTTTTTAATCCTACAGGTTCTGAAAAAGACTCCATACAACTAAGTACATCACAGCAATTATTTTGCCATGCAAAATGTACCTTTAGCTACTACATCACAGCAATTATTTTGCCATGCAAAATGTACCTTTAGCTACATGTCAATGAAACAATCTTCCACAGATATTTAAAAATGCCTACCCATTTATATATTTTTACTTCTCCTATGAAGGTTTATCGGGGATAAAAACAA